>NC_132849.1:39205552-40455552 GCF_048164855.1 Canis lupus baileyi
ATCCATACATTCATCACTTGGAGTGAGAGCCTCATCTTCTGGACAGCTACCAAGTAAGTCTCCATGATCTAGAACAATAAATTACAAATAACAGATAAGAAAGTATCTCTTTTTATAATAATCTTTCATTTACAAAGTAGATCTTCTTGTCACCTCTCTCTACTTAACAAAGAACATAAATATTTTAGGTTATGCAGATAAAGCTTTAGAGCCAGATGCCACAATAGTTTTTTTAATGATTTCTGATGTTGCTTCTTATAGTCTTGCTATTCAAAGTATGTTCACTGGCATACAACCACTGGCATCATCCTAGAGCCTTGGAAATGTAGAATTCTCAGGTCCCACTCTTGACCTACCGAATAAGAATCTGCATTTTAGAAGTGTTCTGTAGGTAAATTATATGCATATTAGGTTTGAGAAGCATTGTCCTTTAGGTCATATTTGTAAATTATATTGTATGTAAAAATAAGTATGTCCACAGAGATTCAAAGCAAATGCTAATATATATACACATCATGTTCTGAGTATCCCATTACAAAAAACTGAATACCAACAAAGACTTCTCGTACTGAAAACTAAAAATTATACCATATTGATTTAACTTTGAACCACTCACAAAGAAAAACCAAAGGTTAGTATGTTTACACAGAACCAGATTCTATAAATACTAAAAACCCAAATAATCCTACTGAAAACAGCAAAACTTCTTGAAATGTTTTTGAAAACACTAGAATTTACTGAAGAATGCAAAAGGCTAACAATCACACATGTGCTTATAAAATAAGTGATGCTTTAAGAGAAATTAAGATTAATTTCTAGTGAAAATAAAAGCAATTTTTTAATACTTACAAAAAATTCCATCATAAAGAAAAATACTTCATTAACTTAATATAATAAAAACAAAGGTAAATTAAGTCATTAGCTACAGAAATTCCTACTTCCTTGGATCACAGACTATAGTTTTAAAGAAACATCATTACATACCTTTTTCAGGGTGTAACCTTTTAAAAGAGTCTGTTTTTGATAGACTTGGGTCTGTGATAACTCTAGATCCCAATTTAACAGTCAGGTCTATTGAACGGTAACCTTGAGGAAGTTTTCGGTCGTATAGGAGAGTTAAAAGTTGGGCAAGTGTCATTTCTGCTGGCAATGGTTGGCCTAAAAATGACATAACTAAGTTAAATCTGGAATCCAAGAGGGAGACATTTACTTGGTCTGATTAGGTCAATTAGTTACTGTTTTTACTGAACTGCACATTAAGCCTCTGATTCAGACACCAATTTAAAAACAACTTAAAATGAGCACATGCAAAGTTTACAGAAATCTATTTCTGACACGAGAACAATTTTTGTCTACAGAAAGTATTACTAACAAAATTCCACCAAGATATTCTGAGCCACAGCAAGAAACAAAGAAATAGACATTCCTACAAATCTGGGGTTGGCAAAATCTTTTCCATACAGTCCAGATAGCAAATGATTTAAGCAACGAAGACTATACAATCCGTGTTGCAACTACTAAGTCTACCACTGTGGCATGAAAACAGCTATGGACAATACACAAACAGGCATAGCTGTATTTCAATAAAACTTTTTTCAGATAGAGGCACCAAGTCTACTAGCCATAGTTTGTTAATCTCTGACCAATCAAGAACAACACACAAACAGGCATAGCTGTATTTCAATAAAACTTTTTTACAGATAGAGGCACCAAGTCTACTAGCCATACTTTGTTAATCTCTGCTATAAATCAAGAACATAAAGCTAAGAAGGAAAATCCATTCAAAGTTAGTTGGCAATTGGATTATAATGAAGCACAAAAATGGATATAAATTTGGTATCACCTTGACCAATGAGAAGTATACTGGTCAAAGAATATCTTTCAGGTAGGAAGACAATACTACCTATCAATGGTATGGCAAAAACTTCTACTACTATAATCAGTTCTTCAAAATCTGCCTCACACTGATTCCTATATAACTTGTTATGAATTCTTTAAAACATTATTTTTACTGATTTTATAGCACACTGACAACAAAATGTAGAAACCTAGTAAACAGTAAATATGCAACATTATGATGTTAAAAAGGATATGTAAAAGGTTACTCCTTTTTATCTCATTTTTCTTAGAGGGAACTGTGTGGACAAAGTTTCACTAAATCATTTATCTTATCAAGAACAACGGATTAAACAGGAGCCTGGTGGTTACATGTCTTCAAAATTTTTTATATTTTTACATATTGTGAACATTACCTGCCAAGAGTTTGTGGAACAGGTGAAACACTGGGACAGTAATTATTTTGTTGGCAGTCTCCGCTCCTGAAGAAGCACTTCCGATTTTATCAGGCATTGTTCTCCCTCTCCTGGATGGTGGACGAGGTGGTGTAGCTGACACAGCCCGTTTAGACTGGGATTTCAGCCCTATAAGAATCAGTAAAATTCTATATATAGCCACACTCATGAAATAAAAGAGTATTTCTACAATATTTTTAAAAAGCATCACATTCCTTAATAATGGGAAAAGAGAGAAAGGTTTCTTCTCATTTTTATATCTGATCTCCCAATTCTATTTGCCCTTCACAACACATCATGAATTTTTGTTTCATGTTTGTAACTATCTTTAAGAAAGTAAAAAATAATGCTAAATTCTATGGTCTTAGGGAACCTGGGTGGCTCATTTGGTTAAGCATCTGCCTTTGGCTCAGGTCATGATTCCAGGGTCTTGGGATCAAGTCCCGCATGAGGCTCCCTGCTCTACTTCTCCCTCTATCCACACCCCCCCCCAAGGTTGCGCGTGCTCTCTCTCTCTCAAAAATAAATAAATAAAAACCTTTTATTGTTTTGAGTGCCCACTTACTGTAATGGGCTGCCCACTTACTAGAAAGTATTTTTGTGCAAGTATGCATAGGAAATCTTGCATTAATTCTTCTGTGATATAATAAATTCCACCAATATAGAGATCTCCCTCCTACTTAAGGAGTAAAATAATATAGGCTAAACCTTCTTTTCTGGGGTGCCTGGGTGACTCGGGTCATGATCTCAGGGTCCTGGGATGGAGCCCTGCAACAGGCTCCCTGTTCTATGGGGAGTCTGTTTCTCCCTCTCCGCCTGCCCCTCCCCCACCTTGCTCTCAAATAAATAAATAAAATCTTTAAAAACAAAAAGCCTTTTATGAACTAAAGTCATATCACTGATGTTAAATAAAATATCCTCCAAAATGATCAGTTATCTCAGTCATTTTGTCATCTACTTCACCTGACAGTATGAGCACAATTCTCTGTATGCTGTTAAGTTTAAATGGAGTATTTAAACAATTCACAAATGTTCAGTATCTGATGAAATATAGTATGTTTTGGACATAAAATAAGTGTAATAATTACACTGCCAGTTAGTAACGGATTTCAGGTACAATATGTTTACCTCCAGTATTAAAATTTCATTACGAGTCACCTTTTTTTTTTTGCATTAATAGTTATTACATGAAGTTCCTATAAATATGTGTTATATTTTATAAAAACCCAAACAAAATCAAGATTATAAAAAACAGAAAGCATACCTGAAGCAACAACAACACTGTAATTGTCCTGAAATCCATTTTCTGCCTTAACTTTTTCTTTCTCTTCATGGTTTTTCTTTTCTTTGTCATCCTTCTGTTCACTAATTAGTTTAGCAGTGATACTTGGTGTATCTGTAAGAAAATATTACCTAAAACACACTGCTTTTCAAAATCATTAAGAAGGAAGCTATAAATATTTCAAACAGAGATTACACAAGATATTACCACTAATATGGAGGGAATGTAAACGCATTTAGAAGATACTGATGTGGTAAAGCCTGCTGAGAGTAATGTAAGGGAATCACCACTGTTCATAAGCCTGAATACTTAAATTCCAATCTCCAGAAAACATCACAAATTACAGTGGTTATTACCTCTCAAGGCAATGAAAAACTACTACCACTTAATTTCCTTTGTTTTAGGCACAGTTCAATGTACTTGCCACCAATATGTAATTTGGTCCTTACAACATGGCGTGTCAAGAAAGAATACTATTTTCAAAACTGAGTCACTGATCTAACCTATTAAAGGCAAATATGGAACACAAGCTCAGGACTCTTCTTAAAGCAACTATGTTAGATTTTTTATTCTACAAACAGGAGTAGAAGGGAACAAATTTCACTAATGAAAATTTGTTTTGCTATTTTTAACTTAGGAAACTTAGATACTTTAAAGAGCTTGCTTCTCCTTCTGCTGTGTGTCTCTGCCCCTCTCATGAATAAATAAAATCTTAAAAAAAAATCATGAAATCAATGATCTGATTTGGTCACCAGAAATTCAAAAGCCTATATGAACTATTTTTTTAACTGTTTTAATATTAGTTATTCACTAAATGGATACGATTCTTTGTACTTTTCTAACTTAACAGTTATTATCTAAAGCTGCTTTATAAGGTTATAAAGGTGAAACAAATAATAAAATAGTATGCTTTGTATTATCTCCTACTCTTTAGCTTTATTTAACTGTCTGAAAATATCCCTGTGATCTCAATTCCTGGAGTTCCTCCTAACTGCAAACTGCCTTTAGAGAGTACTTTTTTGTGTGAAATTTAAAAATTCTGTAAATACTGAAAACAATAAATATATAATCCAACAATACATTTACTTTCTTACAGAAACAACCAATCAATTCCAAATGGCAAAATACAGAAGTCAGAATGAAATACTTAAATAATAAAAAATTCACACAATTAATTGATAGCATAATCAGGAAAATCAGTAAAGATCATTAGGTACTAAGAACATACTGTTATCCCAGTAAATGCCAAATACTAAAAGATATCACTAAGAAAAAATTTTCTCAACATTCTGTTTAAAATTGTTCTAGTTTGAATAACCACTTCTGGTCAAGATAAAACAACAAAAACCAGATTTACTCTCCTACCTGAAATAACTATAAACTAGGAAAATACATTAGTTTTCAGACAATGGCTGTCAGGAAGACAGGAGATTGATACCTAAGTAAGTGAAAAAACTAATGAGGGGAGCCCTTGACTGCTCCAGCTCATTGCCTATAGTTTCCCAGGCCACAGACTGACATAACTCAGGAGTCACTCAAGGTGAAGACATGCACTGGGAGCCCAGGAAGACAAAGGCGGCTGGCTGCAGTTTTCAGGTTACACTGTTAGGGAGGAGAGATATGCAAAGAACGTGAGCTCCAGAGACCTAGTGTCTCCTTTGGGTTTTCAGTGCATATGGATGAGCATTTTATTAAGAGGAAACCACCAAAGGCCAAGGAAAGTACTTCTCAACTGTAACAAGGGACCAGCCCCAGGGTCTAAAATTATGGTTATAACGTGTGTTCCCAATGCCTAGGTCCTATTCTAACGGGGTTCTCAGAAGGGTATTACCTCTGTAGTAAAGCTAAAGTAGCCCTAGACCTGCATTTTCAAATGTAGTATCCTACTTCTATTCCAAAATAGCACCATTTTAAAATTAAATTCGTTAAAAATTTAGTTCCTTAGTCTTGCCAAACATATTTCATGTGCTTAAGAGCTACTGTACTAGACAGGATAAGTTTATTAAAAAAAATTCCACTATCACAGTAAGTTCCGTCCCAGATTAAAAGCAGCTCTTGTCCTACCTAATAAAACTTAAAAGCTGGCTCTAAAAGAAACAATCTGTTTTCAGTTCATATAACTTTACCCCAGAACAAGATAAAAAAAATTAAAACACAAAAATAGCCAGCACCCCAAAAAATTAAAAAAGTAGAAGTCACATTGCCTGACATCCAATAAAAATTTTCAGGCAAATAAAGAAGCCATAATATACAATCCATAATGAGGAAAAATAATCAAGATAAACAATCAGTATGTTTAAGATGATAGAGGAAAGCTTATATAAAGATATAAAAAAGAACCAAAAGAACTTCTAACAAACACTACAGAGGAACAGAATTTTAAGATAGAGTAATATAAATTATCCAAAAATTCTAAACAGAGGAGGAAGAAGTTGGGGGGGAAATGAACAGAGCTTCAGTGAGCTCTGTGAAAGAACTTCAAGAGGCTTAATAAAAATGTATAACTGGAATTACCCAAAGAGAGGAGAAAAACGGACGACAGAAAATATTTGGGACAATATTTGTAAAAAAAAAAAAAAAAAAAAATTCCAAATTTGATGAAATCTGTAAACCCAGATTCAAGAAAGTTAACAAACTCACAGCATAAGAAGAAAACTACAAGGCATATAACAATCAAATTGCTTAAAAGTAGTGAGAGAAATTTGTAAAAGCAAAAATACTGACACAAAACGTTTATTATGTGAAAGCAACGTAGTGAGAAGCTTTAGGAAGCGAGTAAATTTATTGTAATTTTGGATTTATTTTTACACATATTGATGAAATATACATACACATGGAAATAGATCATCAAATATGGCTAAAAATCATAAACATGCTTTAAAAGACCAAAGCATTGCTAATTAGAGGTTACATTAAGCACCTGCAAATTTCTGATGTTTGCTCAGATGACTCAGTTGGACTTTTTATTAAGAGTAGTATTCTTACAAAGCAATCAATTTATTTTTTAAATTTGTAGGTAATAAAAGGAACTAATCTTTATTTTTTGTGTGGGGGAGAACTAATCTTTAAATTTTTAATGACTGAAAGACGTTTTAGAAAACAGTATTCCTTTATAGTAAAGATAAAGAAAAATAATTTCAGTTATTTTGTAATAATGTCTATTACTTTTCCATGATCAAGTTAAATGTAAGACTCAATAACTGAACTTCAGTACTCTTCCCCACCTCTCCTTCTTTTATTTAATTATTCATTTTTTTCTTCATCACGTAGAAGGAAAAATTTCAAGACTATTATAGAGAAAAAGTCTGTAAAATTAAATTTTCAAAAAAAGTTCAGCTGTAAGAGGGTAAGGGAGACCTTTTCAAATAAGAACAAATGTTATTTATACAATTGTAATAGTGTTCTAACATTTTACTGTATAACATATAAAAAGAAAAGTATTATGTACACACTTGCATTAGATGCAGTGACTAAAACCAAAGAAGATTCTTTAATACCTTATTTTTTCATAGCAATCACATTCATTCACAAGGTTTAACTTACTATGTATTGTGACAACTCCAAAATCTCTACAATCCAGTTTTTTACTCTAAGCTTAGACTTCTATTTCCCACTAATAGAAGCTTTTTTCTGAGACACTCCTAACTTTCTGCTGTTGTAAGCCTAGGTATTCCCTTCTACTGCATTCAGTTAGAAACATACTTACATTTGTATTAGAATGTAAACATTCTTAAATTTATTTTTCAATCTGACAGCATACAAAAGATCATAATACTCTGAGGGGCAGAGTGTGTGTCTTGCTTACTCTTAACACCCGAAGGCTGATTACTGTGCTTAGACATAGAAGATGCTTACTCAATTCATCCACTGATTTTATTCACAGGATTTCTGAGAGGCAATAAAATAAAACTATCTACAGTTGATTTGGATTCTGCCATCAAAAACTTGTTTATTTCATAAGCTGTATGCTGTTTAAAGGCATCCATCTTATTAGAATGGCTTAGAATCATCATCTTAGAACACAGGCAAGAACCTAAGTGAAAATTTCTCTCTACTTTTTTCACTATTATACACAATAAGGTCATCAGTCAAGTCTACCTATTTCACTTTCATCTCTTGACCAGTCATTTCTGAGATCTTTATTAGAGTCCTGTCATTCCAATTAACAGCCTGCAAATTATATTATATAAGATAGACAGATGGTTTACTATGAGAAAATTCCACCAATGGCTTCCCAAGGCTTGTCAACATTTCCTTGTCCATTCTATTGTAACTCCACATAACACACGTCACACCAAAGAACTACGGGAACTATACTTAAATCTGACTTGCCTGACACTCTGTCAAGAACTTCTGATAATGTTGTTGAGACTGGCAGATGAAGTGTTCGGAACTTATGGCCTGCTCCATACATTGGATGCTGGATGACATGGCTTGTGGCATTAATTCTACCTTTATAGAGCTGAAAATTCAAAAGAAATCAAGAAGTGATTTCTCTGAAACATATATCACTATAAAACCATTTCAAAAGCATAAAAGAATAAAAAATTTTAAATGAACACAAAATATAAAAGGTTTATTTCGTATATATTTTTAAATGTCGCGTATTTGCCATTTGATTTGTTGATCAATTTTTGTATTAGCACCACTCTACCAGATAATCAATTTTTCCCCCAATCAAATTATACTCTTCATGGAAGGGTGTAATTATTAGGCTATTCATCACAAGGAGTGTTATCCAAAAGAGATTTTTAAGTCCTATCATTAAGTATAAAGGTTATTCTTTATATGCTATTTTAGAAATTAAGATATAGAGATAATTCCAGGCTCTGGTATGAAATTATAAAATATCTTTGTACACAGCTAATTATTAATATTCAATTTAACTGTTAAATACTCACTGGACAAGGAGACTGAAGAAACATTGTCACTTTCTCATCCTCCAGCATCAACTGCAAAAATAATCTACGTATAAACCCTGAAATGTTCCCTGATGTTGGAAGGTTCCCTCTTTGAGGAGATGTCTGAAAAAGTTCACAGAGAACCTGGCAAGTAAAGGAGATTTAAAAAGTTATATGCACTATTAACCTGCAGTTTTGTACTTCCAAGAATAAAAGACTATCCCCAGAAAAAATTTCTGTGAATAAGAGAAATTACTAATACAGGATTTGCACATAATAAATACCTAGTATAACCAAGTAATCTTTAACTTTAGTCAATATCAATGTGGTTACAATGTAATAAAAACGATGGAAAAAAGGGTATTAGAAATACAACACAAAGCCTTAATAAGAAGCTGAGAAATTAAAATTAAGCCAGAAAGCAACAAGTCACAAAGTTTTCATGCTACCCAGAGGCACAAAACAAATTTTCATATATTCATATCCATGATTTTGGTTAAAATTGGTAATTTATGCCTTTTAATTAGGCACACTAAGCAGATATAGTTTCATAGTAATCAATTACTTGAGACAGTAAGGTATCTTGTTATTCTTCTCAATAATGTAAAATCATTGAGTATTTTTGGAAATTATTATAGCAAAAAAAAGGAAATTATTATAGCTATCCTTTTAGATATATTTTTTTAAGATTTTATTTATTTATTCATGAAAGACACACACAGAGAGAGGCAGAGACATAGGCAGACGGAGAAGCAGGCTCCATGCAGGGAGCCCAACGTGGGACTCAATCCCAGACCCTGGGATCATGCCCTGAGCTGAAGGCAGACGCTCAACCACTGAGCCACCCAGGTGTCCCCCTTTTAGATATTGATAGGCTGTCCTGAATAAGCACTGTAAATTAGGGAGTAAAAAAAAAAGAAAAAAAGCTGATTCCTATTTATTGGGGTCTACCACATCTCAGTCTCTATGCAGTTACTTTATATACATCACGATATTTAATTATCTCAAAAAACTTTTTGAGGCAGGTATTATCATTCCCATTTTATAAGGTAACGCGTGAGAATCAAACAGCTAGAAAGGAGTAGAACCTGGCAAAAATCAACTATAAGTATTTCTGAAATAATTCTAGCTTTCAAGATTTTGGCCCCAAGGACTTACTACAGTAAAATAACCTCTTCCATTTTTAAGGTTCCTTGTCAGGAGTCTCCTATCTGAAAACTACCCTAATGTCTGCTTCATTAAAAGCAAACCAAGAGTTGAAGCTATCCGGTTACAAAAAAATACAAAGCCTCACTGCAGAGGAGATGCTTGTTAACCACCTTCAAGTGGTTAATCCTTTTTTCAGCAGCTAAAGTGTTTTACTGGAGTTGGAGGAAGAGGATGGGAGTCTAAAAGGAGGAATGTATCAACTATAGCTAGAATCGCCATGAATTTGCCCATTATCTTATCAAAAAGAATATGTTTTGGGCAGCCCCGGTGGCTCAGCAGTCTAGTGCCGCCTTCAGCCCGGAGAGGGATCCTGGAGACCTGGGATCACGTCCCATGTCAGGCTCCCTGCATGGAGCCTGCTTCTCTCTCTCTGCCTGTGTCTCTGGCCCCTCTCTCTGTGTCTCTCATGAATAAATAAATAAAATCTTAAAAAAAAAAAAAAGAATACGTGATGGTTGAGAAGACGACGGAGGAGGTATCATCAATACTTTAATTATGGTTTAAATTCAGAACCTTTAATGTGCCGAACCCCAAACTTCATCATCACCCGTGCTACATACTCCTTTCTCAACTCATTTCATTAGTGTTACTTAACAGCATATTAAAATAAGATGACGAAAACATAAGCCAATTTTTCTAATCTTACCTGGGCCATCAGTTTTTGGTTATTAGGATGGCATGAAATGCACTGCAGAAAGAATGCAACAGTCGCATTCTCAATTGCTGTCCTCTGTTGAGTAGTCAATCCTGTTGGAGCAGCTGAAGAGAGAGACGCTGATCTTGCACTAGTCTGTTGTGCACCTAAATGATGTCCTCCAGAAGTGGACCCAGAGTGACACAATAAAAACAGAAGTGCTGTCCATAGTGGATTGACTTCAGACCCACCAAGCCAGTCTTTCATAACATGGCTACTGCCAACTTCTGTCAAAAACCTAAGAATAGGAGCAATCAGGTCTGCTGTGATAGGCATCTTATTACATTGCTGTGCAACATGATGCCGCCTGAGCTTGTCCTGAGAAGTATCTATTGACTGAGCAATGCTTTCTGAGTAAGAAATGTGACTAAAGCAAAAACTAGCCAGACTCCTCACAAGAAGAGAAGGCAAACCTGAGTCCAATAATTGTTTGATAGCTTCTGGAGATTGAGAAGAGGACGCAAGGGTTGCCAAATGGGATTCAGTTAGTGCGAGAGGTGCTTGTGCATTTTTAGAGTCATCTGTTAAGGATGAAGTAAGATCTTGCTTTTTGCTATCATCAGTCATGGACAGTCTGTGGTGACACTGCATTGGAGGGGGGGTAATACCCATCCAGCCCATGAGCAAAGAAAAATAACTTGGGTGTATATGACACATGGAGCAAAGCAGACTGTCAACAGCTTTCTTCAAAACCATATTGCAGGGAAGAGACATGGACCAATTAAAAAGCAACCTAGAGGAAAAAAAGATGTCAGATTAACATTATATATGTATCTTTAGAAAGACCTCAATACAAGTATTAGAAACCAACCTATACTCTTTAAAATTATAAAATCTATAAAATTATACATTTTATTTGACATAAAATATTATGACATAAGATTTCAGAAAGACTGATTGTGATATATTTTATTTAAGTTTTTAGGTAGGTGAAGTTAGACTTGTGAAATGAGTATAGAAAATCAAGAGATCTATATTAAAATGGATCTTCCATTCTCTGTGTGACCTCAAAAAAAGCCACATTAAGAAACAATGACAAACTGTACAAAAGAAATGTTTAGATTGAACGTGACATGATTGATGGCTTAAATTCACATCTGCAAATCAAAAGCTATTAGGGAGTTTCATTAATAATTCATGAGTTATGCCAACTGAAAAGGTCAAATATAAAAATGACAGGCTAAAGGACAAAAGGCTAATCTTCTAGGAGTTATGGAACCTCTCAGAAATAAATATAATATTCTGTTACAGAGTTAGCAATTATAAGTTAGTAAGTTCAGCAAAGCCTTAGCTGAGCATAGTAAAGAAATGTGGGTAAGTGGAAACTACCAAAAGAATAATGGTATCAGATATCTAGAAAGTAGTAAAAACAACTCATCATAAAAACTCTCTAAAGCAGTAACTCTTAAAAATTTCTAGCTATACTTTTTTTCTCCATAATTGTACATTAAAGATTAAAAACAAAAAAAGAATAAACACTATGAACTGTAGGAACATATACATTAAATGAAACACTCTAGATTTTAGCTGGGAAAAGCATGAAATGACATGAATTTATTTTCTTAAAACATGAAGATAAATTTGTGTGACACCTAATTTCAAAATTATACCTGATTATACATAACTACAACTTTCAAAGTATTATTATTCTCCAAATAGGCATATAAATACTGTTTCATCAAGTGAAAACCTCTAAAGATGTCATACTGGGGAAAAAGGGATTTCAAAAATCGTACTTACTCAAAGAGCTCTCGGTCCAGCAGTGCTGGTAAATCATACTCTACAAGCAGTTCATAACTATGCCACAGAATTGCTGCCACACAATGAAGATGAGAAGGAGATGGCATAAGAAGACCATACTCTACTGTTGAAGAGTTAGGGCACATGTAGCTCATCCTGCCACTTCTTCTCAAAGCAGCCACTCTTGCAGAATCACTGACCCATTTTAATAAGGCCTGGATTCTTAAAAAGAAAATGAATTCAAATAACCAATTATACCACTGACATTTAATATGGATAAATATCATCATTACATGTAAGCAATGTGTATATGAGAATAATATACTGTTTAATAAATTTTAAACTAAAATAGGAAGGAAAAGGAATTTATATAAGCGGAAAGAATACAGTAGTTCCAGTTTTCCTATAACCTTACTAATCTTAACTGATGAAAATGTTTGAAATAACAACCATTTTGCAAATAAACACTGATTCATAATTCATTTATTAAAAAAACTATCAATGTCTAGAATTATAGGATATAACACTTAACAAATTCACTGTTTTTTGTAAATTTTCTTATATTTTGTAACAAATCCATACAACCTAGAGCAGTAATCTGGGACTAATTCTTCATTGTGCAGAATCTCATGCACTACAGCATGGGTATTGCCTCTGGCCCCAACCATTAAATACTAGCAGCAGCCACCCAGCCCCCTTAACTCTGAAAACAGAATATAGTCCCAATATATGTACTTTTTTTCAAGTGCTATCCTACCCTCAATACCCTGGAGCTGGGGGCTACTGACAGAACACCACCTTTTAAAGCAATAAGGCTTTTGAGTTTATATAAAATACAGAAAACCGGGTAAGATTTATAACTGAGTTATTAAAACAAGGTATTTATATTTTTGTTTGCTTTCAAATTTCTGGTTTAGATCACAAGATTCTTTGCTTCAGGGTAAAAGATAGGGGAAGGAAGGTATATGCCACTTAATCCTCCTTTCTGCCCTCAAGGACAAGACCCTTTAAACTTCACATGACAGGAAATAAAGATAAGTCAGAAAAAGAGAAGAGAGGGGCAAAATTTTCTCAGTTCACAGAAGCCAACAATCTTGTTATTATGTCAGTTCTAAAAGTTATGTTTTAAAAAGTATTATGCAGTAAAAACAACTTTGTTTAGGGTCATTTTCTTTTTTTTTTTTTTTTTTAAATATTTATTTATTTATTTTTTATGATAGTCACAGAGAGAGAGAGAGAGAGAGAGAGAGAGGCAGAGACACAGGCAGAGGGAGAAGCAGGCTCCATGCACCGGGAGCCTGATGTGGGACTCAATCCCGGGTCTCCAGGATCACGCCTTGGGCCAAAGACAGGCGCCAAACCGCTGCGCCACCCAGGGATCCCTAGGGTCATTTTCTTATGATAAAAACCATAAAACTATTAAAGAATCAAGTGAAAGAGATTTTAAGAATGTTGGTCCAGAAAAATGTTTAAAACTTATTTTTTATATTCTTTTTAACCCGAATAATCATTATGATTCAAACTGGGCCAAATTTCTTTTATCAAAAAATATTTTTTAAAAAATTCCATATTTTTAAACATAGTAACTATATAATTTACGTAAAGGATAAAGCTTAATGGAAGTCAGCTTATTTAATATTTTGAAGTTACGAAGATAAATTTACTTGGTAAATGTCATTTACACATTTTTAACTAGAAAAAATGAAAGCAACTAGCCTAAAATGAATAAAAACTATTACATATCAATGATTAAAGTCCAATATTTACCAGGCACCTTCTATGGTTGACACTCTACTATATACTCCCCAAATCTGATCTATGTAAATCTTGCCTTGGGAGTGATGGTATTCTGTCTCCCAAGCCAAGACAAAAGCTGGATTCAATGAACTTGGACACTCTAATATCTAGCAGCTCTTCAGTAAATACTTATAAAATGAGTTAAGTACCTACAAAATTAATAATTTATAAACAAATTAATAAAGTATCAAATGATTTTCTTAAATATTAATCAAAATTACAAAATAAAATAATTCAGAAAACAGATTTTTAAAAATTTGTTTATAGAGTCACGTACTCTGTAATGTTCTTTTGATATAGATGGTACATATAAAACAAGAGAATGCCAAATCATCACTCAAAAATTTACCAATAAAAACAAGTTTTGGGCAGCCCGGGTGGCTCAGAGTTTTAGCACCACCTTCAGCTCAGGGCGTGATCCTGGAGACCTGGGATCAAGTCCCACGTCAGGCTACTTGCATGGAGCCTGCTTCTCCCTCTGCCTGTGTCTCTGCCACTCGCTTGCTTTCTTTCTCTCTCTCTCTCATTAATATTTATTAATGAGAAAATTAAAAAATCTTTAAAAAAAACAAAAAAAAAACCCCACAAGTTTCAAAAATACTTGGGAGGTCTTATCCATTTGAAGACAGAAGACCTCAAGGAAGAACTACAAAAGTAAAACTCATCTAAAACTGCCTATACTAAAATATCACTAGGTATCTAGGTGAATTATACAGATGTTATTTACTTGGTATGATAGCATTTCACTTTGGGATAGGAAAGAGAAAAAAGGTAGAGAGTCTAATGAAAACCTGTCAATGAATATTATATATAATAATAATAGGTAATCAAAACAAACACTATTATGTCACTATAGATTAAGTACCTAATATGGACACACTACTCCTATATTCAGACATAGTAAATACCACCTACGACAGTATGATTAAGATGTCATTACAGCTTACAAAGATCTCATCACAACTTGGTTCACGTAAAAATATGTAATATTTTATTTCGTTCCATTCATCAAATGTAATATTGATTAAAAATTCTATTTGAGCTCATATTAGCTTAAAATATGTTAAAACATGTAAAAATTTATGTTTAACGTTCACAAAAATTTCTAGAAGTTGTATCATGTAAAGAATACAGTTAAAGGTATAATATATTCAACACTTTTATGAAACAATTTAAGGAGAAAGTATTACAAATAATGTTCACTACCATGTGACTGTGTGTATGTGTGTCCTTAAACAAAAAACAAGATCAACATATACCTGTCCTTTGTTCCAGGATCCTGAGTTGTTCCAAGCTGGTAAAGAATATCTATCGTAGAATCGGAAGAGAGTCCATTCAGTCTTCCAAAAAGTAAAGGGCTGTTCAAATCTTACAAAAAAGAAACAAAAGGAAGTTTTCACAATTAGCAAATGGAATAAGAATATTTGCTAAATTTAATTTTAAATTATTAATTAAAAATAACTCTTCCATAAATTACAACAATAACAAACCAACCCCTAAAATATTGAAAGTAATAATGGAAATTAATTTCAGAAACAGATTTAATCATAAAGATCACATAATTCAACTGTCATTATTTTGCAGATAGGTAAAAATTAAAATATCAAAGTTAACTGTTCACCTGTAGGATCACTGCCTGATGCTGCACAGTTTCTCAGAAGAATGTCTATAAGTTTCAGGCCAATTCTTGTGGATTGCAGTCCAATCTTTACAAGTACAACCTCAATGTTAGGAGAATGCATTCCACAGTATGGGGACATCAATAAGGCAGCACAAGTCTGTAGTAGATTAGCAGTAGGTGCAGCTGCACTGGCCATCATTCCTTCCAGATCACTGATGTGAGTAAGGCAATGATGTAATAACCGTAACCAACCGATACTGAAATATACAACACAAAATGGCTTATGTGATAAATTTAAGTAGCTCAAATTTTTTTTTTTGCTCAAATTATTTCTGACGTAAAACAAATCAGCATGTGTTTCATAAATACCAACCTGTATAAAAAAAAAATGCTTATAAGATCAACAAGAAATTTAAACACAGTAAGTTTCCTCCATAACAAATAAAAATTCTTAATCACTAATTGCACTTAGATACTACGTGCTTGCCTTTATTTTAATTAGTCAGAAATGTTTTTATATATATATATTTATATGTTTAAATACAAATTGCATAGAATTACAGCTGTGAAAAACTATAAAGTCTTGGCAGCTTGAGAATGAAACAAAACCCCTAAATTTTCTTATCAGGCAAAACCTTCAGTAGAATCAGTCTATAAAATTTTCAACTATCAAAATTTACTAAATGAATGTGAATTAAAGGCTATGTTCAGGTCTTGGTTAATTTGGTCCATTTGTATGGTTCCAATCTAACCCTTCTACTCACTGGCATTTAGGAATTACCATTTAAGACTAGGTCTCTGGGGGATCCCTAGGTGGCTCAGCGGTTTAGCGCCTGCCTTCAGCCCAGAGTGTGATCCTGGAGTCCCGGGATCGGGTCCCACATCAGGCTCCCTGCATGGAGCCTGCTTCTCCCTCTGCCTGTGTCTCTGCCTCTCTCTCTCTCTCTCTCTCTCTCCCCCTCTCTCTACCTCTCATTAATAAATAAATAAAATCTTTAAAAAAAAACCCAAAAAACTAGGTCTCTGACTACACGGTCAATTTGTATGGCTCTAATATATCCTGGTTACGGGTATTCGGAAATTCTTAGACTGTGATCTGAAGAATAGAAACATATGCCACAGTGTAGATTATCTCAAGAATTAAAAACATATAAATCTCAATTTTAACCAGGCTCAAGTTCTACAGAATTAGCATTTCTATTATACATAGTAAAATTATGGTATTATATAAATTACCTATGGAGCATAAAACTTCCTATGCTCTAAAAAAGAAACCATGGAATAAAAGAACTTCATAAAAAGCTCAGAAAGCTTTACTTTAAGAATGAGATACATAACATACCTTGTTTTGGATACCTGATCTTCAGATGGAAGAAAGGGATTATTAACTGTCGCTGAAGAAGTGGTACCAAAAGCAGTGAGGCCCAGTAATTTAATTTGTGAAAGGCCTAATGTGCTGGCATCTCGTGGGCGATGAAGTCTAAGGCAGACAGCAGAAGCTACTTCAGCTTTTACCAGCTGAATTTTTATGTAGGTGAGACCACTTGTAACAACGGGAGTGGACAAAGGTAGCATGTTTACCCCATCTGCACTCACTTCAACAGACACTGATGATGGGCAGGCTGTAGGAAGAGAATATTGAAAAATTACTAAAGAAAATATGAACTGGACTTCATGGCTTAGTGGAAATCCCAGTAAAACAGCAGCTTTTAGTTATATTCATTATGAATTTGCAAAAGGAAATTTATATGCCACATCATACTTTGTCACTAACTTTCACCATAATTGATTTTGGAACTATTTTCCAACAGAAAATACGAGATCTATAATATAACAAAAATAATATTTTAAAAATTCTGACATTCACCAAAAAATGTGTGTAATCCACATGTACACACTTGATTGAGTCTCTACAAGAAAAAAACCTGCCAGGACACCTGGGTGGCTCAGCGGTTGAGCATCTATCTGCCTTTGGCTCAGGGCATGATCCCGGAGTCCCAGGATCGGGTTCCAGATCGGACTCCCTGCATGGAGCCTGCTTCTCTCCCTCTGCCTATATCTCTGCCTCTCTCTGTATCTCTCATGAATAAATAAATAAAATCTTAAAAAAAAATAAAAAAGACTGCCAAATTTGCAATTGCTCTATTATTTCTACTTTACTCATAATTTTTACCAACAATATAAGACATCTGATTAAGAGGCCATGGTTTACTGTTTAGTCATTTGGGAAAGAAGAATATAATAAAAACAAAGTGCTTTTCTATCAAATCATTATTTCACTACTATAATATTGCAATGATTTTTAATACAGCTGAGTTTAAAACCTGCTTTGCCTCTAGTATTTTAAGTCCCTTTCAAAATTTAACCAAACATCTAAAAGATTTTAAATTATTTTCTGCTAAAATTTAAGTAGGTTCAAGGAAGTAATATGGGAAAATTATTTCTAACATAATACGGAAGCCCACATAATAAACATATCAACTAAACTGATCTTTGATTTTAATTTTAATTTCAATTGTGAAACTAAGAAGTAACTTATACTATATGCCAATTACATGCTGGGTTTACACTGAGAACTAGACAAGTCATATCAATTCTGAAATTTAATCTTCACTTTTAAGACAAGTATCCACATTTTACACAAACTGACAGAGTCAGAGATTAAGTAATTCAAACTCCTACATGAACAAAGGGCACATTGTTTTTAAGATTTTATTTATTTGAGAGAGAGTGAGTGAGTGAGCAGGAGGGAAAAGGAGAGAAAATCTAAAGGAGGCTCCGTGTTGAACACAGTACCTGACATGGGCCGCATCCCACAACTGGGACATCACGACCTGAGCCAATATCAAGAGTTGGATGCAGGCAGCCCCGGTGGTGCAGCGGTTTAGTGCTGCCTGCAGCCTGGGGTGTGATCCTGGAGACCCAGGATCGAGTCCCATGTCAGGCTTCCTGTATGGAGCCTGCTTCTCCCTCTGCCTGTGTTTCTGCCCCTCTCTCTGTGTCTATGAATAAATAAAATCTTAAAAAAAAAAAAAAAAAAAGAGTTGGAAGCTCAACCAACTGAACCACCCAGGAGCACCAGGGCACATTTTATATTCAAGTCCATATTTGATTCTAAAGGCTATGTTATTTCCACTGGAACAAAATATATCTTCAATTTCTGCTCCAATCCAATAATAAAACTGAAATGTTTTATTGAGCACATTTATAGTAGTGAGCACCTAACCTGGTGGTATTTTTTTTAAGAGAGAGAAAGAGGTGTGAATAAGCAGAGTGGGACGGAGTGCAGGCCAAAGGGAATGGGGGAGGGGGAGAGAGAATCGTCAGCAGGCTCCAAGCCCCGTGTATAGCCTGATGCAGGGCTCAATCTCATGACCCTCAGATCATGGCCTGAGCTGAAATCAAGATGTGGAAGCTCAGCCACCCAGGCACCCCAAACCTAGTGATTTTTTAAAATGAACAGAGTTCTTCCTTGTAACACTCTATCTCAGTTTCCCTATGCAAATTCTAGCCTCACTTTAAAGCCACCATTTCATGGATCACTCTTACTCCTTCTAAATAAAAGCAATCTTGTCTTTATCTTAGATTTTCCTCTACATCTTATATCAACTTACATTTTTACCATGTAATATAATTATTTTGGATCTGTTAAAACACTATGAATTCCTGCATTTTCCTCTTGCCATTATATTCATGTATTGTATCTGTTTTTATCTAAGAAGTGTGAATTCTACAACTATATTAAATAACAGTAGTTAATTTTCCAAGTGAGTGGAAAAATTTATTCTTCCACATATGCCAGGGATCTACAAAGTTTCCCACACTTCTTCATCCAATTATTGAATGACTGTTGATAACAATTAAAATTAATCAGTCAACATAAATGAATGTGACAATTCTGTAAAAATCACTGCTTATACTAAAAGTATTTGGGGATCAAAAATGCAAAACAGTTCTCACATTCCTTTATAAATACTTGAAAGAGTTCTTGCTCCTCTTAATGTAAAACTTGCTTTCTAAAAATTCTTTTGAATTATTTACCTTGCAAAGTGACAACAAAATATATTCAGTGAAAAAAAGCATCGAATCAATGATACTCAATATGGTACAAATTTTAAAAATCAGCGGTGCCTGGGTGGCTCAGTCAGTTAAGCATCTGCCTTTGGCTCAGGTCATGTTCCCAAACATAGGTCCTAGGATGGAGCCCTGCATTAGGCTCCCTGCTCAGCAGGGAGTCTGCTTCTGCCTGACCCCAGCCCTGCTTGTGCTTGTGAGCACCTATTCTCTCTCTCAATAAATAAAACATCTTTCAAAAATTTTTCTGAAGATCACAAATACTCAAACTATTACAATAACAATTAACATGTAATTATCTTACAATGGGAAGGGTAATGATAATAATAATAATTTATATTATCTAACAAATAAATCTAAGCTAATTTCACATTACAGGACTAGCACTGAGGACAGGGCTAGACAAAGTAAGGTTGCTATCTATGGGTATGTAAACTACCTCACCTCAACTTAATCACCTAACCTGGTGATTTTTTTTTTAATAGCTTAACTTGGGGGGAAAGGGAAGGCAAAATTATATGTAACTGAAATATATGTATCTGGATTTCATGAAACATTCTATTTGTTTGAGGGGAATAGCCGTGCTAATTCATTTCATGGGAAATGATTTGGTGGTAATGTTGAATATTATACAAAAAACTTCTAAATTAAGCAATGTGGGAATCATACCTAAGGGTATTCATTCATTCATGACAGACACACACACACACAGAGAGAGAGAGAGAGAGAGAGAGAGAGAGAGAGAGAGAGAGGCAGAGACATAGGTAGAGGGAGAAGCAGGCTCCATGCAAGGAGCCTGATGTGGGACTCGATCCCAGGTCTCCAGGATCGTGCCCCGGGCTGAAGGTGGTGCTAAACCACTGAGCCACCTGGGCTGCCCTGAATATTTTTCTTATTCTTAAATGTTTCTTGATTACAGTTTATTTTCATAATGCTTCTTTACAAAAAATATTACTCACTTGCAAGAGATGCAAGGTGAGGTTGGATATGTATTTCTTTCAGAAGCACTGCTGCAGGAAGGTGAATGGTAAGGTCACACCAAGCCTCCTCTGGCAGAAAGATGTAGGACCAAGCAGCAGAACGAGCTCTTCTATGGGGTGGCGTGGCCTGTAAAAGCACCTCAGCTGGTTGGGCAGTAGGACTGCTAGATGTAATTGTACCTATTGAAGATATTTTAAATATAATAAAAAACTCTGTAGAAGAAACCAAATAAAGCATCAAGAACCATTTAAACCATAATAATTAAAACTAGAAAATTTAGCTAAAACCTTGAACATACGATGTTACAAATGTACTTATTAGTATATTTAGTATGATTTGTCACAGTAGTCACAAAACATCAGGACATCTAGTCAACGTGCAAGATGACAAGTTCATTATTAATTATAGCTTAATTTCTTTGTACCACATGTTGAAGGAAAACTAAAGTAGAAACAACAAATCTAGCACAATTCTCAATTTACAATGTTCAAGACAACCTTCAACTTCAACATAATGACCTTTATCTTAGTTGTCAATATTCATGATTTAGAAACATGAAAAGAAATACATAAAAGAAACTGTGTAAACTCAGAAAAGCAGTAACTATTTAAATCTGAAGCTACTTAAAAAAAAAAATCGCCCAAAATAAGAAGGAACAAGTCCTTTAAACTGATTAACATTTACAGGGAAAACTGACATGAGAATTTGCTATTTAGTTTACAAATTGTTAAACTATTTAAGCTAGCAATAAAAACAAATGTGATTGCTAAGGAACCAGTAAGTGCTTCCTCCTAATCAACAGAAAGTTTCAAAAACCACTATCTTTAAAATCAATTGTTTGTAATTGGTGTTATTGTAACATAATCACCTTACTTCGACTATTTCTGCTTCATACCAGTTAATAAACTATATAAATTCATACCAATAAGATTTAATAATTCTTTCCTTACCCAGAGGTGCAAAGTTATGAATCCCTTCTGCATTGTCAGGCTCAGAAGCTAGTATTCTTGTTTTCAAAGTGCTATCAACAGCTTTATTTGGACCAGAGTCAAGAAATTTCATAATAGTTGATACCATACTTCTTGCAGTGTTTACAATAGCCCTTGTACTAGTAACCATATTGTTGCAAATGAGCTGAACGCCACCTAAATTTACAAAATACATCAAATGAAATTATCTTTAGATAGTTTGACACTGACTCATCTTTTGGAGAACACTACAAAAATGAGATCATACACTGTCAAATGAAGATACTTAAATGACATTTTTTGGAATTTATCTTACCCATATCATGGAATGCTTTCAAGGCATCACTAGTATCCAATACTCTCAAAATAAACCACAGTAATGGTTCAGATAACTGGCAAGTAGCAAGAGAGCCCTAAAAACAAAAAAACAAACAAACAAAAACAAAAACCCACATGTGTATCATACCTTTAAAATCATAATTATTAATATCCTGTGAATTAGAACAATTAAACTTATTAAGTATAATATTCTTCTATAGTTAATTATTCTAAAATGGTAGTCTTAATTTAAACCACTAAATAGAACATATCTGCCAAAATACATAAGAAATCTTACCCGAATCAGAAAGGAAGTGTAGTCTCCTCTCTGAATTCAGAGTCTTTTTCTAAAGCATCTGCCTATACCTACTATTATCATTTTTGAGCTTAAATTAACGTGCACTGATTTTATCTTCCATTAGACACTACTTTATTTAAAAATTGATTCTTCTCAATCTTTTTATCTACTCATGGAGAAATATACATATATGTGCAATAAAAATATAAGAAAATAATTTTACACTGACATACAAAATACTCTTCAAGAAAGTATGTTTTTCTCTTGTTGTTTAAAGATCTTATTTATCCAGTTGAGAGAGAGTGAGAGAGTAAGAGCATAGGGAGGAGCGGAGGGAGATGGAAAAGCAGACTCCCCGCTGAGCAGGGAGCTTTGATGGGGGACTCAATCTGGGGACCCAGGGATTATGATCTGAGCTGAAAGCAGACATAGATGCTTAACCAACTGAGCCATCCAGATGCCCGAGAAAGTACGTTTTAAAACCAAACATATTTGAAAACATTGTAAATGGGCTAAAGTTAAAATAATCACACTGGTTCCTACAATTTCATTTTATAAGAAAGATAAAAAGCAATAATATTCTAATCTATTTTTCTTTTTTTAAGGTTTATTTTTATTTATTTATTTATTTTTAAAGATTTTATTTATTTATTCATGAGAGACAGAGAGAGAGGGAGAGACAGAGACACAAACAGAGGGAGAAGCAGGCTCCATGCAGAGACCCGATGTGAGACTCGATCCCAGGACTTCAGGATCACACCCTGGGCTGAAGGTGGCACTAAACCACTGAGCCACCCAGGTATCCCATAGCCTACTTTTCTTCTAAAATTATCCAAATCCCTTTTAGCTGAAAAAAACATGCAACATAGCTTGAAAAAAAGTTGCATTAGATTTTCATATTTAACATCTACAGAGAACATTTTCATATTCAACTATGCTATTTCTAGGGGAAAAGAAAACCTACTTCTTGAGACAATGGGGGAAAATATCTAAAATTTAAGAATATGCTAAATGTTTTACTCTCATATCACTGTGGTCATTTTTGACAATATCAACTCTAGAAACTTTACATTTTAATTTCTATCAATAGTCTATAGTTCTTACCTGATGCTGCTGTTCTTTTTTCAATACATGATATGAGCCCTCTGTTCTCTGTTCTATAAACAATTCTCTATTCCCATTGCTAGAAGTTATTTACATTACTGAAATAGTTGCTAGGTTGAACTTACTTGTCTGCCCATATATCCACAGGCCATGTAGGTTAAAATTGGCTGCAGCATCATGTGGACTGTAGAAGCTTTTTTACTGAGAGTTGTCAGTATGGTAAATAATCCATCCCCAACCGATATGGCATCTAACCCACCATGAAAGTTCTCATGTTTGGTAAGATGTAGTCCACTTGCTCCTAGTTTAAATAAAAAGATGACACCTTTTCAAAAACATATACCCTTAAAAACCAATAATAATTAAAATAGAGGCTTAAAAAGTCATTTCTCCTGAAACCACTGAAGGATCGATATGTAACAGTTATATATATGTGTGTACATGTGTGTAGAACATATACATATAGTAGAAACGGAGTTATTTATCACAGCATTCAGTAAAGCATATTTTTGGATATCTTCTTACATATCTCTGTTGCTGCTAACAATAAAAAGCTGCTGCTCTGTTGTATAACTGAGGAACGTCATCTTACATATTAGCTATGTATAAAGAAGAAAGGAAACGGGAGAGAAAGTAAATGATGTGGGTATGTAACTGTACTTCATCTAATTAAAAAAAAAAGATATGATGACTGTTTCCTTTACACAAAGAATTAAGTAGACTAGAATGAATTTTGTCAAGTTACAGAAGTTTAATTATTTTAAAAACTTAACATAAGATATTAGCTTTCAAGCAAGCAGAAAAGTTAAGCAACAGTTTAGAAATTTTACACTGATATATGTGTCACAGAAACTGTTACACTTCAGATAAAATTTTATATTTCACTTAAGAAACTGTGAGTAAATAAACCTTACTGGTTCCCTAATATAAAATTTAATGTGAAATTCTTCATCTTTAAAATATTAGAGATGTACAACTATAAACTGTAGTACTTTACTTAAAAGACTGATTTTTTCTTAATTTAAGAAACTGCTAGTTATTTGGTTAGTACTTTCCAATTTTTAAAAAATTCACATTTAAAATTCTTCCTAATTACAATTTCACTTATTGATAGCCACTCAAAAGTTTTCACTTGCATCATGCAAAGAAGTTTGCAATAAAGTAGCTTTACACTATAAGGTAATAAAAAAAAATGAATCAATAGGTTGCTAAAGAAAAGAGCTACAATTCCCGAAACAATCTAAGATTAAATATTCTTAAATACTTACCAATTATCATCGCCATGGCACTGCTATTACACAGGCCCAGAGCAGACAAAATTTGGCTCATAATCTGCTGGTTGGCTAACACTAAGTCAGCAATATATGCAGGTGATCCTTGAATACTACCACTGCTTCCATTACTATCTTTGCTTCCTGAGACTTTTTCTTCATCTGAAACACTGTCTGTTGTATTGGTGGTCACAGACACTCTTGCACTGTATTCTCTATTGTCTGAAAGAGGCAGCTGTACTAAAATGTTAACCAGTTTTAACAAATCGAACATAAGTTGATCTCTTGTCATTTCTCCACAAACGGCTTTTGCATCACCTGGACGAATGAGGTTGGCAAAGAGTCCCCCAAAGCAAGCTCGAGCACCCACCGAGCTATCAGATCCACTTCGAGACATTACTTTGTCTGAGCAAGTGATATAGTGGTGCACTAAAAAGGTGACAGACTCGATTACAGCAGAAATAGTACTAACGGAAACAACTTCAAAATTCTGTTCCAGAGTAAATTCTAAGAGCTTTACTTGGGCATCAAGAGGTCCTTGGCCTGTCTGGAAAGCACCCCTGCAGAAAAAGAGAGAGGATTAAAAATCTATGCTTAACTTTTTGAAAAGTAACCATCACAAGAAAGCTAAAATAGCAATTAAATTCTTGGTATTCATTGTTTCATTTGGCAGCAAATGGTTTCCATTTCTTCCTAAGTCATTCTTATCCTCTTCTCCTTTTACACAAAATCAAAAATGACTTCCCTTCCAAATAGAAAATTAAAGGACAAGTAAATCAAAGAGGTGATTTTGAAACTCCAGACTAAAATATTTCAGCATCACATTGCACTCCTCATAGTATTAATAAGCTCTGGTTTTTCATATTCCCAAATGGTGCTATTTCAAACATTCTCTACTGATTATGATTTTCAAAAATTAAGATTCAGTCAAATAATTCTTGTGCATCAAAATCAAATGCTCTCAACTAGGAACGCCTGGGTGGCTCAGTGGTTAAGGATCTGCTTTTGGCTCAGGACATAATCCCAGAATTCCGGGATTGAGTCTCGCATTGGGTTCCCTGCATGGAGCCTGCTCCTGCCTCTGCCTAGGTCTCTGCCTCTCTCCCTCTGTATCTCTACAGAATGAATGAATGGATGAATGAATGCCCTCAACTACTGCTCATGCCTAAATATAAAAAGGTAGAGAGAATAGTGCCCCCAAATTAACAAAAGAAAGTGAAACTAACTATAAAGCCACATAAACCCATTGGAGGGCATGAAATCCATGAAAAGATAGGCACCTCCAAGGACCATTGGCTCTCCCATGGCAGAATTTGAGAAGAGACACTGGAAACATTCAAATATTTAACGACTTGTTAAATCCTGGTGTATGTGAAGGTAATAACACAAAACCCTTGGTGTTCAAAGCCATTCATAGGCACCCAACAGCCCCAACTCCCTACCATACACTTTGCTCTATGCATCTATTCTGTTTGGCGGTTCCTGAGTTACATACTTTATAACAAACCAGTAAATGTAAGTTAAGTTTTTTTTCTCTGGGTTCTGTGTCATTTTCACAAATTATCAAAACGGAAGAGACTACTGTGAGAACTCCTTGGTTTGTGCCCAAATGTGACAGAAGTGTGGCAGCCTGGGACCTGGGACTTACAAGTGTCCTCTCAAATGAGGGTGGTCTTACAGAATTGGAGACTTAAACCCTGTGAGTCTGATGCTGACTTTGGAAAGTGTCAGAACTGGACTGAATTGCAACGCAAAGCTTCTCTGAAAGTATCAGCTATAGTGATAAACTTCTAGCAAGAATGACATATATATTGGGACGCCTGAGTGGCTCAGCGCTTGGGCACCTGCCTTCGGCTCGGGTCATGATTCCGGGATCCAGGACTGAGTCCCGCATTGGGCTCCCTGTGAGGAGCCTGCTTTTACCTCTGCCTGTGTCTCTGCCTCTCTCTCAGTCTGTGTCCCTCATGAATAAATAAATAAATCTTTAAAAAAAAAAAAAAAAGACATATAGAAGAAATGAACAAATTCCTTCAAGATGCAAATGCCAAATGTCCCTCAAAAAGAAACAGAAAGCCTGAATAATCATTCACTTGTGAAACAAATTGAACATTTCCCCTATAAGAAAACTCCAGACTCCGTATTACTCAGGGGTGAGTACTATCAAATATTTATGTAAGCAATAAGACCGATTTCACACAACCTCTTGCAGAAAAAAGAGACACCTCGAATTATGAGTTCAGGATTACCTTGATATAAAAAACAGACACTTCACATAAAAACTAGACATTAGGGATGCCTGGGTGGCTTGGCAGTTGAGCGTCTGCCTTTGACTCAGGGTGTGATCCCAGTTCAGGGATCGAGTCCCACATCGGGCTTCCCGCAGGGAGCCTGCTTCTCCCTCTGCCTATGTCTCTGCCTCTCTCTGTGTGGGTCTCATGAATAAATAAATAAAATCTTAAAAAAAAAAAACAGACATTGTAAGAAAAATGCAAACATCCCTCATAAACATATTCAAAATAAACAAAATGTTAACTAATTCAATTCACTAAGGTATGAAAATGATACTGCATCATGACCAAGTGAGTAGTGGAGTATATCCTAGAATATATAATTGATCAACACTTTTAAAAAAAGCAGTCAATGTAATTTCACCATGCTTATAGACTACACAAGAAACAACATATGATTGTTTTCAAAAGACATAGAGAAAGCATTTTGCAAAATCCAAGAGTTAATACAAGATTTTCTTAAAACCTTAGCAAATTAAAAACACACAAAAAAACTTAATTTGGTATCAGGCATCACAAAGGAAGCTACATCTAATGATATTTCTACTTCTGAAAGATCTCTACTTCTGTAAGAGAAAAAAAATAAAAAGGGCAAATTGAATCACTTCAATCAATCATACTGCCGGTCTAACCAGGGCGTTAAGAAAGGAGGCAGGGCAGGGTTTGGGGACTAACGCATACTTGTTAGAAATGAAGAAGTAAGACTGTTTTCATTCACTGACCACGTGACTGTAGACAAAGAAAAATCCAAAGAGGCTATATTATTTTTCCTAAATTGATCTGTAAATCTATGCATTCTCAGTTAAAATCCAGCAGGGTTTTTGTTTTGTTTTATTTTGGGCAGTGCAGACAAGAATCAATAAATGTATTCTAAAATTTACATGGAAAAGCAAAGTAATGAGAATAGCCAAAACAATTCTAAAAAAGAATAAAGCTGGAAAATCTGCACTACCAGATTTCAAGAAACTATGAAGGTCTCAATGCAATAAGTTATTGGAAAATTATAGACAGGGACAACAATTCTACAGAAGAGAGTCCAGAAACAGAGCAAAACAATTATGATCAACTGATTTTTTAAAATACATACAAAGAGAATTCAATGAAAAAAGCAGTCTTTGCAATAAATGGCATGGGAACTGGACATCCACAGGCAAAAAAATAAACTTTAACCCAAATGCAACATAAACCTAAAAACTAAAACTATAAAATCTCTAGAAGAAAACAGAGCAGATCATTTATATGACCTTGATTAGGCAAAGATTTCTTCTTTTTTTTTTTTTAAGGATTTCTTTTTATGGCACAAAAATAATACATAAACGAAAAACCTGACAAGTAAGACTTCATCAAAATAGAAAACTTGTTTTCTGAAGGATACCATTAAGAAAATGAAAATACCATCTACAGACTAATAGAAAGTATCTGCAAACACTTACCTGATAAAATTGAATGACCTCTTTATAATAGGACTGGCTATTTTACAGTCATATAATTATTTTACCTAAAAGCTCTGCTCAGGATACCAGAGACTTTCTTAAAAAATATGGAAAACATGGGGCACCTAGAAGGCTCAGTCAGTTAAGCGTCTGACTCTTGATTTCGTCTCAGGTAATGGTCTCAGGGTTGAGGTCAAGCCCCATGTTGTGCTCTGCACTGGCATAAAGCCTGCTTGGGATTCTCTCTCTTCCTCTCCCTGTGCCCCTCCCACTCACCCCACTCCCACAATCTCTCACTCCTGCTCTCTAAAAAGGAAATTTTCATCAGAAAGTAATGTCAGATTTTATGAAATGTCTTACAATATGAAGATAATAATTCATTAATATGATATGTATTATGATATTTAACCACTCATGCTTTTTAAGAATAAACCCCCCATGGTCACAATTTATTCTTTTAGCATGCTGCCTGATTTTGTTAATAAATTTATTTAGGATTTCTCTATGAGACTGACATGTAATTTTTCTTTTTTTTAAGATTTATTTACTTGGGAGAGAGAGCAGAGGGAGAGAGAGAAGCAGACACCCTCTGAGCAGGGAGCCCCATGAGGGGCTCAATCCCAGGGATCATGACCTGAGCCAAGAGGGCAGATGCTTAAATGACTGAGCCATCAAGGCGCCCCATAATTTTCTTTCTTTAGCTCTTTTTTTCAGGTTTTCTTACAAATTGGTTTCAAATAAAATCTTTGGTAACTTTAATACTCTCTCTGTATTCTAGAACAATTTAAACAATTTCAAGTAAATTTCACTAATCTATGAAGAAAGCATTAAAAGCAAGCAGAGATCTGACACACTATGTTTTCTTCATAGAGTTCAAGAATCAGAACTATAATAAAATGGAATGAAAATAGTCAGGAGTTAAAAAAAAAAAGAAAAGAAAATAGTCAGGAGAGAAATGGATAAATCCTTCCCCCTTAATTCCTACTATACTGCTAATCTGTTCCAAGATAAACCTCCAACCAAGGGGAAATTTCTCTGAAGGATCACATATTACTTTTATATAAGGAATAAATGTATACAGTGAAATTTACCTTTCTGTAGAAAGTATATGAATCAGCTTGAGCAAAAATTCACTGAATATCTGAGGACATGTTGAAGAAAGATGCACTTGTAATCGGGTAAGAAATTCTTGCATAGCTTGTGTAGCTGTTGGACCAACCTGAAGAGAAATGAAAACTTTTCAATAATTTTTAAATGAATAATTCTATAAATGGTATTGTCAAGCACTATACTCTTTTAACCTTTCATATGAAGAATGAAAATATTAACAGTGGTATCAGAAAACCCATTAACTATTTTTTTAATTTTTTAAAAAGATTATTTATTTATTTATTCACTAGAGACCGAGAGAGAGAGAGAGAGAGAGAGAGAGAGAAAGAGACAGAGGAGAGAGACAGAGACAAAGCAGAGGGAGAAGAAGGCTCCATCCAGAGAGCCTGATGTGGGACTCGATCCCAGGACTCCAGGATCACGCCCTGTCGGAAGGCAGGCGCTGAACCGCTGAGCCACCCGGGATCCCCCAATTAACTTTTTAAATAGATTTCTTTTAAACTGAAAACTATAAATTCTAGTGTCAGTAATTTTATCATTATGGTTTAGAACTTATAGTAGGTTTATGTAACAAGACAAAAAAAATTCACCTGAATTACACAAGGAATGCATTCATAATGATTTCAAAAGTACAAAAAAACCTTTTGCACTGATTTTCACAAACCATCTTAATTACCTATTTCAAAACAGAAGCACTCAAAGAGGTTAAGTGATTCACAAATAGTCATGCTTCTAATGACTAGCAAGCGAATACTAACATGAATGGAAAAAATAAAACCACAAAGAAAAACTCTAAAGGTAAAAACAAACCCGTACCATTTCATTAAAAAATGCTTTCTCAAACTTCACTGTCATCAATGAAAGAAATGATGGTGAGAACCATACAAAGTAATCTGAGGTATGTTTTGGAATGTTTTGTAACACTTCTCTATATGGTTTTATTCTATCCCAATTTGCTATGATCACAAAACCTGTGAGGAGTTTTGGTAAAATAAAATGTAATATAACTCTTCACACTGTTTGTAGTTAGATAAACTTAATTTCATAGCATTCTTAATCAAGCTTCCTATATAAAATTAAGATACCAGAGGAAAGTCTGAATTTCAATAACTTACTATGCCTTTAAAACAATCAAAAGTGGGAAGAAAAGAAATCTTCATTTTATGCAATAGCATGCTCTCCAACAGCTGGCACTACTCGTAATAAGTCGTATAACTGTGGGCAATGCAAATAAAGCATCTTTTCTTGTATGTAAAATAATAAAGTTAGAATCAATGATCCCAGGAATCTTCACATTCCAAATTCATAAATCTCTGTGTACAATAGTCACTTGATAATATGCCTGTTTCCAAAAAAACTCTGGCCCCATATAACTACAACAGTTTCTTCTCTTATTTTCATCCTTGTTTCATTTGTTTATGATCTGCAGAATCAAAGTATATGTAGTATGAGAGCACTGACTAAATGTATCCAATAGAATTTAAGCTCCAAGAAGTCTTGGCCTTGGTAACTACTTTTATGTCCAGCACCTAGAATGATACCTGGACCTAGCACACAGAAGCCTCTTAAAAACTTACTGAATATATGAAACATTAGAAAGGATGCCACTATTACAGACAAGTCAGCTAAATGAGAATTTGCCTAATGGCAAATCCAGAGAATAATTTAAGATGGTAAGTTTAAAAGTTGATAATGTTTAAAAGATGATAATGTTGCATCACCTCCACTAAAAAGACGCCGTGAACATTAAATATAAATTTTACATAAAAAGAAAATGTAGAAATATTTTAAAAAGCAGTCCAATGTAATAAGAAGTTATTTGACATAAAGGGAGTTTACAATAAGATTAAAAGCGTTTATAAGCTCTGAGCAATATCACTTATTTTTTGTTAAATAATATATTTAATATTATAAAATGATTAAGTTAAATTATCAATCTTGCTAGTAAAGGTCATTATTTTTAAAAATGTTTTAATTCCAAATTTCTGAAATGATACCCTTACAGATATTTTTTCAGAATGCCTCTTAAATTATCCAAACTTAATGCCAAAAATGTATACCTTCATAAAAATACAGTAAAAAAATCAAGAAAAAATTTACTGCTTGCTATGCTTCAGTTATCACTAATTATGTATCATTCAAAAGATATTATATTACATTGATACATAAAATAGTATCACTTAATACCTTAGCAATTTTACGTATTAGGTGCATTAAGTTTTTCTTTACAAACGTAATATGTTTATTGAATAGTCTGAGCCTATCACTAGGTTTCAGAAGTCATCTTACCTGTGGACTATGTTGATTTGTTCCATGTGGACTGGTGCCAGAAAGAAATTTCACTAATACATGAATCAGGTTTGGATCTGAAACCAGCAGATGGGCAGTACTCTCCTGAGTTCCAATGGCACTGCTCGAACCAGCTGTAAAACATTTTTTAAAAAAAGAAAAGAGCTCTTAACAAATAGACCCTAATACAACAGAAATGTAGTCTTTAAAATGTCTTAGTTTCAAGAAAACTCACCTATTTCTGAGCTAGTTTATTAAAAGTGTCTGAATCACTACTGTACTGACTGTGTTGGACTCATTATTTTCATCTATCTTGTCTAACTTCTAAAGGGACTATAAAAAACAGCTGGTTTAATATGCATCTTATTTAATACAGTCAAGTGGAAAAGAATTAAATTCTTGCTGACCTTTTGGTGAGCCTATTCTTGGTAATCATTTCCCTCTTTCAGAAACAGAGATCTACTTTTTGGGCAAATCTTAACCCTGCTTTCCAAGATCAATCTAGGCAAAAACAATTCACTTTTACATGTCAGTAGTATAAAGGTTGCACACTATTAAATGATACACAGGTAACATACCAGTTTTCTGAACTGATTAAAATATCCTTTGAGTTAAAGCTATCTTGAATATGAGACAGTGATGTTTTTGAGCTCATATTTGGAAACATATTCCAAATGAAAAAAAAAAAAAAAAAAAAGGAACAGTACTTTGATGCTAAATAATGACTTAAGTTGACATTTATCAATGTGACAGAGCTATTTAATGAAATTAACCAGAAACAGAATGGGGATGAAATCTACCCATTTCTTATCATACCTATAGGCAGAATGAAGACTTCAATTCATAAATGGCTAGGCCTTACTGTCTACTGCGAACTTTCATCTCTATCACAATAATCTCAAGAATGCCAGGTAAAACCCAGACTTAAATGTGAAAAATAAAAATTAATACACACTACAGAATATAATGAAGGGATAGTTTCATGACTTCAAGATACATAAAGCCATAGAAAGCAATAAAATTTCCTTAATCAAAAGGTGCAGAAATTATTTATAATTACATAAATATCTATCTTAATTACAATGAAAAGAGGAAGGTAGAAAACCTATTATCACAATCTGAGAAAAAGCAATTATAATCCTATGAATACAGCTTTTAGTGGTAAACTAAATCATATGTTCATGAATTTAAAAATCATTTTTTGAGGGCAAAGGTACTTTAAAAGGAAAAATATAAAACAGCAAACATTTAATTTTTATTTTGTACTCTAAAAGTAATCACTTTTATTTTAATAAGTAGTAAGCTTTGAGAAAGTAAAACTATGATTTCACCTGGTGATTTTGGCAGATGAGAGTATATTATCAAAGTAAGGAAGCACAAAGCCTAAGATAAATATATAAGAACAAATTCAGAAGAGACAGAGTCAAATAAGTATAAAATTTTTTCACAATGGTATCACTTTTTGGGAAAATCTTAAGAATCTGATAGTAAGAATAAAGAAGTACAGGTCAGAAATTTAAAGGAATAAATAGGTTTAAAGGAATAAATTTTTGAACTTACAATTAAGCTGCATATTTGTCATGAGTGTTAGACTATGAAGCACAAGGCACCATGTCCGGAGCAAAGTGTTGGGATACCAAGCTAACACGGTGAGAAAGCTAGTTATTGATGCTATACAGAAAAGAGAAAGGGGGAAAACTTTTAAGTAAGGAAAACCAAATGTTTATTAAGAATTAAGAATAAAATGAATAAATTTTAAAATATGACACTATTTCTTTGAATCAACTACCTAGTGTTCTCAAAACATAGAAATGAAGTTAATTAAATTAAATAATTTGAATATTAAATATTAATAATATTAAATACCATTAAACATCACTAAAACATTAAGAGTTAATAATATTTTATAGCTAAGTTTAAAGCTCAGCCCATAACGCATAAAATGTTATCACAATAATGTGCTGTCCTTTTCCAACTACAGGCACTTCTACTGTAACATAGTTTTTGTTTTTTTTTTTTACTAAAAATCTTCACATTCTGCAAGACCAAAACCAGAAAATAATAGGGGATACTGGAAAAACAGGGATGGAGTAAGACCACTGAAAACCAATGCAACTTCACAACAAAAGTACAAGCTAGAATAATTAGGTCACTTGCAAGGCCCAAGTCGGAAGTACTCATGGCAGCTGGATAAGCCAGTCAAAATGTACAAAAATAATACACTGCCCAGACTGTGCTCTTCAAACACCCTTTAAAAATGGCTGATTCCAGATTTCAGGCTGCAATACACACAGACTGAAATATTTATCATATTAAACGGTAACAAAATCATAGGGTGAATATAAAAACAACAACTAAGAAAGGAGCATCTTACTGGTCACAAATGGCAAAATTTACCATTAATAAGCACAACAATTATAACTCAAAAAATATTTTAAAATCCATAACTTATACAAATATTTATTAAAGAAACTAACTGATCATGCACATAGACTGCTTGTGAACCAGTTCAATACAAAAACTTTAAAAAAAGTTCTAGCATTTTCCCTGCCACTATTATACAAATGTACAAGAGAGGGTGGTGACATAATAGCCTATGAAAGGAATTTTCTTTTTATGGAAATATTTCAACTAAAATAGTGATAGAATCAGACTTTTTGCATTTTGAAACCTTTAATGAATTATTAAGGGCATTGATTATTATGAATTATTATGAATTCTTAAGACTGAGCATCAAATTCTAAACAATGTAAAAAGAAAGGCAATCTATGAAATTGCCTTTTTAAAAAAATCAGATTAATACAGGTCTAACTACTAATTCATAGGAAATCAAGAGGACATCATGGAGACATAATCACTAAAAATCAGGATGCAAAAAAAATAAATAAATAAATAAATAAATAAATAAATAAAAATCAGGATGCAGGAAATCCTAAAAGACAAATGACCAAACTTCTTTGATAAATGACTTTGTTAAGGGCATTAAAAAAAGACAAGGAGGGAACCTATACAGATTAAGAGGGATTAAAGAAACAATGAAAATATATGGATCTTATATGGATTCTATTTCAAATTTTAAAAAAAATTTTTAATAGTTGAGACAACTGGAAATCTGAATACTAACCAGGTATCTGATGATAATAATGAACAGTTATTTACTTCTTTCTCATCAATTCTTGTTTATGTATAATGGTTTTCACAATTAACAAAATTGAAAATAACAATGGGAGCATAATTTATAATGATTATGTATAATGGAAGAAATGAAAACCTATTAATTAAAGCTGGGCTGGTTCTTGCCAACAAAACACAGATTTAAGTAGGACTGTGAGCCACAGTCTGTGAGCTCTGTTGTACAGAGCTGTCACTAAGATTGAAAGACAAGTCTATGAAAGCCATGCAAGATACAGCATGCACCTCTGGCTAAGAAGAAAGCATCAGAAACAGATGATCATTACTTTTCTTAAAATATAACTAAAATAAAAAATATATATATATAACTAAAATAGATTTCTGCAGCAAGAGCTAAAGGATACCTCTATTTCTGCAGAAGGATATTATTTTACTCCCATTATTTCCACATTCCTGCACTTGTCAAAAGAAAAAAAAAAAAAACACCCAAAAGCTAACTAATGCTACTTCCACAGGAAATGGACATCCTTCTCCAACTTATCAATTCCCTTAGCGCTGATTCACATTTTTAAGAAACACCAGTGGCAACAGAACAGCTTACGAACAACGTATTTTTTGGCAATACAAAGATTAACACTGCAAATTTTAGTTACACACAGGCATAAGGTAATACAAACCAGAGAAAAAGATTTTGTTCTCTCCTGAAAATTATCAATTAAAAAAAGGGGTTTTTCCCCCACTAAAACACTATAAGCCTAATGACAAACAAAAATTTGGTAATATTAACCTAACGTTGCCTTTTTAGTTTATTTAATCTATGTTAATAATTTTCCTTCTAATAAATCTTACCCTGATTTAATGAAATGACAGGTATTCGATTAGCATTATATAAAAAAATGTCTGCTCCATTTTCTTTGTTTCCAGATGAACTAGAATTCAGGCTCAATGTGAGCCACAACTGGAGAAGTGATTCCAACTGAAAAAGAATGAAAATTGATGGGTGGGGATTGGGGGGGGGGGGGATGTATCTATTATATAATGAAATACTATTTAAAGAAAAATCTTATGAATGAATCCCTTTGAGTAATTAATTTTTATGTTAAATATTTCCTCTGGTTACTTCAATTCAGTTGGCAAGCAAACACATCTCAAAATTCTTGACGTAACAAAATTTAACTGATTAAAATTAATCATTAAAATTAAATCATTTACCTAATACATATAGTTTGCTAAATTAAAATAGGTTGATTCAAGTCTTTAAATACAGGTGTGTGTATAACATATAACTGGAATTACAGTAATAAATCTTAAAAGTCATAAAAATTATAAATAACCTATCACTGAAGATCTGTGATTATCAAAGGATCTCCAATATTTTTCCATCTGAGATAATGAATAAATCACCCCTGTCAGGTTGAGAAAGATCTCCCCAGTTATTTTCATCTCTTACTAGGCTGGCTATAACATGTGAAAATATACCATTTCTCCTGAAATCATACCTGAACATGATGGACTTGAAGCATGGAAAAAAGTTTGTTGAAACAAACATTTAACATTGGGACAGATGATAACTGTATAATAAGCTGGTTGGATTGGTTCGCTGCTTGTAAACCCCCTAGAAGTGAATCATCTGTTCCAGTGGGAGACTGTGATACTGAAAATTAAACACAATTATGATTTTATACACAAAGTATCAGGAGAAATGTTCACTAGCTATTAGTATGTATAGGTAAGTGAAATCTTTAAAAACTTTTTAATTGCATTCCTAAGAATGGTTCATTGTTATACTATTTGAAAATCTGTTAATGTTTACAACATTACCTGAAAGTCAAACAGATAATCATCAAAGAGAGAAGTTCCCCAATTCACAGCATTTGTCCATCAAAGTAATAAAGCCTTACTCTCTAGCAATTTTTATTTTTAATTTTTCCCTATTTAATGAGGAAAAGGAAGAAAAAGCAGAATCTTGACTAATTCTTAAGAAAGTAGTTTTAGAATAATTTAGACTCTAGCCCATTGATTCTTAACCTTGATTGTACATTAACATTATCTGGGAATCATTAAAAAATTCTGATGTCAAAGTCATACACCAAACTAACAAATGAGTATATATATTCATGGGGAGCCGAGAAATATATGAACTCTAAGAAAAGTTTTACATAAGTTTAAAAAGTTATAGGAAAGGGGGGACACAGTTCTAAACAGGACAATAATCAAAAGACACAATATTAAGAAAAGCAGATACAAGTTACAAAAGCATCTTCTAACAAATTGTTTTAAACAAGAAACGTCTAACAAAGAAAAGGGCTACTGAGGTCAGTACTGAGTTGTTTCTGGTCATAGAGAGCTGGCAAACAAAGAGATCCCTCCATTACCGACAGATAAGATACAATATTACTGGATCAATATTGTTATCTTTTGATTGGTTGACCTTTTCTTTAGTTTTCACTTTTCTATCTCCCAACCCAAGATAAGAAATAAATGACACCAGCAAAGCGAAAGAATTCAATTTGACACAGAAAAGTCTAAAAACTCAAATTTCTCTAATGCACTGTAAACTCTCCTTCATAGGGGAAGAAGAACAAGATGCTCTTTCTAGATATTAACCAGTACATTACCCTTTTACTCACCATGCTCCAGAGAAGGTGAAGTAATTTCTAGGCCTAAGAAAAATAAAGACATCACTATCTCCCTAGACCAGCTCCTTAATCTTTTGTCTTTGTGAGACAGGCTGCTATCTATCTTAACTGTGCCCGTCTGATAGGAGGCAATCTACCCAAGTCTAGCATTCTATTTCAGCAAACTACTGCCTGATGATCAAAACAAGCAGGCCTCCTGGCAGTTTAACAGTTTATGTATCAACCATGTCCATTGGTTTATATATTGTCTACAGCTACTTTATTGCTACAAAGTCAGATTTGCATAGTTACCAACACACTGTACAGCTCAGAAAGCCTAAAATATTTATTCTCCGGTCTGCTACAAAGTCAGATTTGTGTAGTTACCAACACACTGTACAGCTCAGAAAGCCTAAAATATTTACTCTCCAGTCCTTTATATCAAACATTTGCCTTCCTTTGATGTAGATAATTAGGTAGTAAATCCTCTCAATTTAGCAGTTCAATTAGGCCTATATATATTTCTTCTATCCTAGTCTTAAAGGATGATAAAGATGCCACTGCAGTAGCGTCCCCTTATCTGTAGTTCTGCTCTCTGTGGTTTCTGGCTCCAGTTACTAGCAGTCAACTGCAGTTAGGAAGCAGATGATCCTTTGATTGACAGGTCAACAGTAGCCTAAACTCCATCTCAATGCCTACATCATTTACCTCACTTCATCACATCATGCAGGTATTTTATCACCAAACATCACCACCAGAAGGGTGACTGAGAAAGAGAGAGACCCCATTCATCTTTATTACAGTATAGAATTATTTTACTATTATTGTTAATCTTACTGTGCCTAAATTATAAATCAAACTTTATTATAGGTATATATATAGAGAGAGAAAAAACATGATATATAAAGGGTTCAGTACTATCTGTAGTTTCAGGCATCCCATTCCATCTCCTCAAAAGGGGGTGACTGCTACATTTGAAAATGCACTTTACTGGGACGCCTGGGTGGCTCAGCAGTTGTGTGTCTGCCTTCAGCTCAGGGCATGATCCCAGGATTCCGAGATCGGGTCCCACATCGAGCCCTCTGTGTGGAGCCTGCTATTCCCTCTGCCTATGTCTCTGCCCCCCACCCCCGGTGTCTCATGAATAAATAAATAAAATCTTTAAAAATAAATAAAGAATAAAATAAAAATCCACTTTATCATAAATGTGGATGTAATGCAATGAACTCGTAAGCAGCTAGCTAAGCAGACAACTCTAGGAATTTCATTAACCATACAACACAATAACTAAAACACCACTCAGGTTTTGGACTGAATGTAAACATACTACTACATAGAGCTGTTTTGTTCCCCTTCCCACTTTCCCAATTTATTAATCCTTTATCTTATCTCTCAACTTGCTACTAACTTAGTGAGGGAGAGGTGCTATATATTTAGCCCACTCAGACTCACACCACATATGGAATTTAAAAATCTGTCCTCACTAAATGCACTTTAAAATAATCTAGAGATAAATCATTTGTTGCAATAACCTTGAGAATGGTGATTTTCACTTACATGTAGGAGATGTATTTGTTAATGCCTGTAAAATGGAATCTGCTTCCAAGGTAGACATCATTTTCAACATAAGTTCTGCTTGCTGTTCAAGTCCAACTTCTAGGCGAGCATCTAGGGCTACAAAAAGCAATTAAAAGAAAAAGAGCTATTTGATAATTATTTCTCATGTCCTACTTCCTACAATAAAATGTTGACATCCAAATGCAAATCAGGGTGATGAGTATGTCCTCATATAAGAACAACCTGTCAGGGATTATCAGCCACAGCAGGTACCAATATCTGTGCAAAGGAGGCTAAAAATGGGAGACTGGTTTTATAGAGAGAGGCAGATCCAGGAAATGAAGGAATGATAACAGAAGCAAATTCGTTAAGAATAATGAGAAATAGGTTCCTCGCTGTTGGAGAAAAGAGATATAAATATAGAAAGGGAGAAAGTTAAAATGAAATCTAGGTAACATTACTGTATGTTAGCTAACTAGAATTTGAATAAAAAAATTTTTAAATTAAAAATAAAATGAGGCCCACAGGGTTAGATTATAGCCAGATATACTGACGTGAACTAAAGGCATTCTAGATAAAAGGGCAAATACAGAAGCATAGATGCAAATGTGTGTAAATATACACCCACCCACCCACCGCCCCCCCCCCCCACACACACATACACACATGCCCTAGATCTATCCACCAAGAGAGCACAGAAACAGCCACCAAAATGGAATTAAGTATACCTAGCACCCAAATCTTGGTTACTTAATCACATTCTTCCACTAAAAGGTTTTGAAATACCCTTCTTGTGGAAGTAGTTAATTCCCAGTCTGGGGAAGGAAAAGGAAATGATTAGCCTGGGGCATCTTGTCCTGCCAGGAAATAAGGAAGTGCTTAAATAAAGATGAGAACGTATCAAAAAGATAGATAAGCTAAAGGAGAAGAACCAACTGGTCAAATCTGGTACAATTTGAACATCAAAATAAATCAAGAAAACACTGTGAATATACTTAATGCCATGGAACTGTATACTTAAAAATGATTAAAATGGTAAACTTTATGTTATTTATATTTTACCTTAATAAAAACTTAGCAACAAATAAATAACAACAAATTATGACCCACTGAATTAAACAGGAAGCCATGAGGCTATTTAAAAATAAATAGACTAATTAAAAAAAAATACTTTCCAAGGACCACTCCCAAATCCACATTTTTTTTGTGTGTGTGTGGGAAAAGCGTAACTTTACAATGGACTGGCAGACAGCTCCTTAAATCAAATCACCAGTCATTGAACAAATTTAAACCATAAGCCAACTAACATGCAATATAAAAATCTGAGCATTACACTTCAGATACTTCTGGAAACAAAACATGACCACAATCTAATCATGAGGAAATAGTACTTAAACACAAATTTTGAGGGACATTTTACAAAATAACTGGCCTGTAATCTTCAAAAAGCATTAAGGTCATGAAAGTGAACTCTGAAGAATTGTTCCAGGCTGAATGAGACTGAAGAGCCAGGACAATTAAATGCAAGGCACCATTTTGCTTTGCATAAAGGAGATTATTTAAACACAATTGCTAAAACCTGAATGAGGAATGTTAGTACTAATGTTAATTTCCTAATTTTGATAGAATGTACTTCCTGACTGCTTACCTAGAAAAATGTCCTGATCTGTGCAAAAACCAAATAAAAATAAAACAAAAATAAATAAGATTAGCAAAAAATAAACAAACAAATAAGATAAGCAACTTACTCCCAATGGTTCAGGATAATAGATGCTGTTTCATTAAATTTGCAACTTTTCAGTAAAGGCATAATTGTTTCAAAATATAACAAAAGATTTTTATTTTAGAAAAAGTCTGATATATTCTACATGACTAAAACAGTACAAAAATAGTATTCAGTGTGGTTTCAATCTGTTTACAAATAAAACACAAGTTTATTATTAATAAAAAATAAAAGAAAGCACAATTAATTAAAATCACTGGCAATCCCACACACCTCACAAATATATTTTGTTAGGTGTTACTTTGAGAAACAAAGGATGCCCCATAAATGGAAGCTCCTTCAAACTGACTGACACGGAAATACATAGCTTTGTCATTCTGATGGCACACGTGGGAAACTAAACCCTCTCAGCATACAGTCAGGCTCGTTCTCTTAAAATATAGCACACACTTACCCTGAGATACAGAAACACTAACTGTCTGTGATCCATTCTTCTCTGTGTTCGCAGGTGGCTTTGCTACAGGAATTCCAAGACCTCCAATGTAAGGGTTGTAATTGTAGGTGCCATAATCAGCACCCCAATAATCATACCATGTACTGCTTATTGGCTTAAAAGAGGGGAAAAAAATTGTGGTTTATTTTTACCTCTTCACTAAAAGTGACATATTATTTATACTTTCTAAACTCAAATAAGGCTATAAAATAAATATTCCCTTATCCTTTAAATCACCAAAACATACTTATGATCTTAATGATCTACAAGAATAGTTCCATAATATTCTCATTTTATACCAAAATTTAAAAATACTTTATTTAGAAGTTGACAGATAATTAGCATCCTTAAAAAGAAAACTCATAAACAAAAAGAAGCAATATAAAATATTAAGGGTAGCTCTCCTTTAGAAAATGAAGCTAACACAGAAGTAGAATCTGAAATAAACTGAGCTTAGGTGAGTTTAAATGCTGCTTGAAATTTAGTAATCTACTACTAAACTTCCCCATGCCTATTATGGGTTCTTACTAATATATAAGACAATAATAGTGGCTACATTAATAAAAGGGTACAAGTTTCCCCTATTCTATTGATATTTTAAAAAACTGCTATAGGACCTATTTGCAAATTAATGAATTTTGAGAACAATGACTAATGGATTGCATTTAGTGATAAATATGTATACTTTCAAAAAAAAATATGTATACTTTCTTGTTTTAAATGATTAAACCCAAAGTATAAAATGAAATATTTTAACTGCAAAGAATAGCATATCATACCTTAAAAACTTTGGCTGCAAGAGGATCTTTTTCCAAATCAATATCTAAAGGATCAATGTCAACTTCCATTAGATCTTGAAGTAGCTCAAGATCAATTTCTTTATCTTTTTCCAAAGAAGTAAGAGGAGGTGCACCTTCAAATAATTCAAAATGATTTTACTGAGAGAACATGTAACATAAAATTTAACCAATATATTACTTTTAATTACAGAGAAAGTTATTTTACTTGTATGTAACATGTTTCTACTATAAAAAAAATCTCTAAATTTTTGTACAATTAAACAATAGTTAAGTATACAAATGTATCACTCTAGAACATGCAATTAAAAACAGAATGCAGTAACATTTGACTTCCTAGGGAAAAAGACCATGGAATTAGCCCTTGTTGAATCAGGTTGCATAAACTGTTACTAAAAATAATCATTAACCATTTCTAGAATGGATATTACTCATCTTATTACCTACCTCTAATATGTAAGGCACTATGTTACATCAAATATTTCAGAAAATGATAGCCAGTATTAAAGTGAAAAGCAAAGAAAATTTAAGTTCTATGATTGCTATTCACCTTTTTTTTTCTTCCCTTTGATAAATTTTTATTCAAAATAAGCTGTCCAAAATGATTTGACAATTATAGAATAAACAAATGTAAGCTTTTATGCAGCAGGCTTTTTTTCATTGGTAGGCTTCTTTTCTTCAGGCTTCTTCATAGCTGCTGGTTTCTTAGTAGCTGCAGCCTTTGTTTTCCCCCATAAAAGATTTCTTCTGCTTCTTCACATCCTTCACAGTAACAACTAACAGCCTTCTTTCCCTTCTTCCCTATTACAGGCTTCTTGCCTGGAACCTCCTTCTCATTTGATTTGGCTTCTGAGGCTGCTGCTGCCTGAACCATTCACAGCTTGTGACTTGGCGTCAGACGAAGAATGGTGTTCTGGCTTATGGCCTTTGCAGTGGAGTTTAGCTTCAACAGGCTCCTCAGGTTTTTCAGTGGATTTTTCTTCAGGATCCTGCGATGAATCCTCTTGTATGGTGCTCGAGAGCTCTTAGGATCTCTGGGCTTTTCAAGATTCTACCAGGGTTTGTATTAAGCATCCTGTGCAAGGGAAGGTTGTAGTTACTCTTGAGAGGCAGTCTAATGCCAAGTGCCACACAGATCTTCTAACTTGCAGAAAGTCTTTTCGGTACAAATTCAGAAATGTCACAAGTGCTCAGTTTGCTTACATTAAGTAAAATAATTCCAGGGATGGTCCTGAAGGCTTTGAAGATACTGCTGTCCTCTTTATAGATGATTCAGAGTCCCCCTGTGCTGGATACAACAACGGTTTCTCATTTTGTTCCTGTTCTTACCAGTTCTCACTCACTGAAAATCATCAACCTTTCTGATATCATTCTAGGCTTTAAGTTTTTTAAGAAGCAAAAATGTCTCCTTGGTCTTCCTGTAGCCTTCAATTTTATATTCAACAACCAAAAGAAGTTCAGGAACCTCCTCAATATCATGACCTTTAGACATGACCAGAGCTAGTAAGGTCAAGGCACCCTGGGCAGAGCAGATGGTATATAGCTTCTATGTTGTGTTCACTATCCAGTGCCAACAATGTCAGGTTTTGTTTGGTGTAAACATGCAGGCCCCACAATACATGTTTCTAAAAAATCCTGGACAGAACTGTGACTCCCACTGCCTCGAACTCTGAGAATTTGAGCTCTGCTAGTACCCCAAGACTCAGCACTGGTTTGATGACTTGTTAATTCACTGCCAGCTATCTGTTGTTTTTACATAAGGTGATATGAACAAAGTTCACAATATCATGTCAAATGGGACCCTTGAACACAGCAGGCAAAGTAACATTTTGCCAGATGATTCCCAATTTTCAGAGTATACAGATATCAGTGGATGAGCACACACCATCACAGGGTAGGAAAGGGTCATGCTCCTCTCAACCCTGCAGCTCCTAGAGGAAAAGCTGTTAATATCTTATTTTCCTATTCTGAATTAGAAATTAGAAATTGTTTTGTTCTCAGATTTCTCAAAGTTCTTTTTTTTTTTAATTTTTATTTATTTATGATAGTCACACAGAGAGAGAGAGGGGCAGAGACATAGATAGAGGGAGAAGCAGGCTCCATGCACCGAGAGCCCGACGTGGGATTCGATCCCGGGTCTCCAGGATCGTGCCCTGGGCCAAAGGCAGGTGCCAAACCGCTGCGCCACCCAGGGATTCCAGATTTCTCAAAGTTCTTTTTTTTTTTTTTTTTTTTTTTTAAAAAAAGACACATTTATTCAGCGTCATGATCAGACTATTACATTTAGCAATCAACAGCATGGGTGCAAAAAAAAAAATCTACATTAAAACCCTTTGTTGGAATGCTTTACACTTTCCACAGAACAGAAACTAAAATAACCTGTTATACAATTAGTCACAAATACAGTCCTCGAGTTTTTTGCCCATACACATGAGTATCGTCTAAAACATGTCTTCTTTGTAGCAGCTAGGCCCTGCCACCACTGTGCTTGGCTGAGTTCACAAATCTGTTGTAACCTGTAGCTTCCCTGTCACTTCTCTGGCTCTCCTCTCCTGCTAAGCTTTGTTTCCTGGCAGTAATTAAAACCTTCTGCCACTGCCATAGCTGCTGCTGCTGCTGGAACCGCCATAGCCACCTTGGTTTCGTGGTTTGGCAAAGTATTGGCCTCCACCACCATAGGGGCCAGAGCTTCTGCCTCCAAAATTTCCTCCTTTCATGGGTCCAAAATTTGAGGATTGATTGTTGTAATTGCCAAAATCGTTATAGCTTCCGCCACCTCCAAAGTTGCTTCCGTCATTACCAAATCCGTTATAGCCATCCCCACTGCCACCATATCCACCACCACCTCGACTGCCACCGAAGCCACCTCGACCACTGAAGTTCCCTCCACGACCAAAGTTGTCATTCCCACCAAAACCACCTCCACGACCACCACCAAAGTTTCCAGAACCACTTCGGCCTCTTTGGCTGGACGAAGCACTAGCCATCTCTTGCTTCGATAGGGCTTTCCTTACTTTACAGTTGTGGCCATTCACAGTATGGTATTTTTGAATGACAATCTTGTCTACAGAGTCGTGGTCATCAAAGGTCACAAAAGCGAAACCTCTCTTTTTGCCACTGCCTCGGTCAGTCATGATCTCAATCACTTCGATTTTCCCATACTGTTCAAAATAATCTCTTAGATGATGTTCTTCAGTGTCTTCTTTAATGCCACCGACAAAAATCTTTTTCACAGTTAAGTGGGCACCAGGTCTTTGAGAATCTTCTCGGGAGACAGCCCTCTTTGGTTCCACGACTCTTCCGTCCACCTTGTGCGGCCGGGCGTTCATGGCCGCATCCACCTCCTCCACGGTGGCGTACGTGACGAACCCAAAGCCTCTGGAGCGCTTGGTGTTGGGGTCTCTCATTACCACACAGTCCGTAAGCGTCCCCCATTGCTCAAAATGGCTCCTCAGACTCTCATCGGTCGTTTCGAAGCTCAAACCTCCGATGAAGAGCTTCCGCAGCTGCTCGGGCTCTTTGGGAGACTCTGACTTAGACATGACGGCGGTGGGAGGGGAGACTTTAACGATGCTTACTCGGCGGCGTCCAGGGGCAGAAAGCTCAAAGTTCTTAACCAGACTTCTATGCCTTACAATAAATCTTACTTTCCCATCCTTCTTACCCTCTTATCCAACCAACATTTATAGAATGCCTAACACATGCCAGCCTGTACTAGGGTTTGAGTATGTGAGGATTAATAAAACAAATTTCTGCTCTCCAATAAATTAATCAAAGTCCAGAGGTGAGGATACACTACAGAAATTAAATCAACTACAGCATGATGATTGCTATTCAAGACCATCTAGTGTGGAAGGCAGCACCAAAGGTAGTCTCCAACACTGCTGGGGTGGTGGTGGAAAAAGCTTCTTGGAGGAGAGCAAGCTTTATGCAAATCTTAGGTAAGAAGTTCATCTTGCAAACAAGAGAAGGAAGTCTATTCCAGATAAGGGAAAATCAGGTAAAAAGAATAAACTTATGAGAGAACATAAAACTGAAAAATGACAAACTGGTGAAATGACCACAGCCCCTGCAACATACATGTTAGTAACTAAAATATACTCTTCAAAAAGTAAGGAGAAAAGGACTGTACGTGCTAAGATACACATACAGTTTTTAAAAAGGCAAAAAATGAAGAAAGAGAAGAGAAAGTACCCTGAAAAGTCTGGATCTTAAAGAGTAAGAGACTTTAACTTTGCTATCTTCACCAATGTGTATCTTTAACTGTTTTCTAGATTATATTTTCTTAAATATAGCCAAATCTCAACCATAGCAAAATAATTAGGACATTATGAAAGGAGAGCATTTTATTACAACAAGCATTCATTCAGAGCATCAAACCAAAACATATTTAACTAATATGGTTACTAAGGCCAAAGTCCTAAGACAAAAATATGAAAATTAATTATCTACATCACTAAAATTCTTAATTCTGAAAATCATTTTCATTTAAAAGAAAAAGAGTGCTGAGGCTATCTTACATAAAACATAATTTAAGGATGTACCCGTTATATCATGTGTCAAAGGTTCATCTATAGTTTCTAGCAACTGAACTGAAGACTGCTGCAGGGAATCATCAGAGTCACCGGCTGTTGCAGCTACATCATCACTTACTGCTCCCTCCTCCATGGCTTCTGCAGCTACCGGAGCCAGCAACTCTCCTGTACAAAAGAAGATAGTCTTAATTGTTTTAATAATTTATTAACAGACCTCCAAAACATATTGAAATCTATTTTTCTTCCAGTATAGAGAATGACAGCATAGGGATCCCTGGGTGGCGAAGCGGTTTAGCGCCTGCCTTTGGCCCAGGGCGTGATCCTGGAGATCCGGGATCGAATCCCACGTCAGGCTCCCGGTGCATGGAGCCTGCTTCTCCCTCTGCCTATGTCTCTGCCTCTCTCTCTCTCTCACTGTGTGCCTATCATAAATAAATAAAAATTAAAAAAAAAAAAAAAAAAGAGAATGACAGCATATATGCTCTATCAACTGTAATTCTAAATGGTTGCTACTGTTGTAACATTAAATAGACCTATTACACTTTGAGGGGTTACAGTTTCTTTTAAACATTACTTATTTAAGCTATGACAAGCTAATGTGGACATACCCCACGAAAAATAAATCAGGACAAACCTGCTAATATATCCTGTAGCATACAAGTTAAGGAATACTGAGCCCAAGCACCACCCCAAGATATATCTCCTCTATTGAAGTCAGTTCCAACCAAAAGTAATAGTAGTCTTTCCAGTTGAGGTTCATTCACAATCTCACACAGATGTATAGTTGGCCTCGTGGCATTTGCAATGCGTGCAAGAACCTGCAATACATTTCACAAAATTATAGCAATTACATATGTTTTCTCAAAAACAAACTATTGGAATAATAGTTGATGAGATATGTTTTTGGTGTCAAAATAACAACTTGAGATGAAACACAAAGAAATGTATTTTCAAAATCTCATTAAATATGGTAGAATAGTGGGGCCGCCTGAATGGTTTTGTCAGTTAAATGTCTGACTCGTGATTTTGGCTCAAGTTACAATCTCATGGGCCTGGCTATGAGATCAGCCCACTTGAGGCTCCATGCTAAGTGGGAAGTCTGCTTGAGCTTCTCTCCCTCTGCCCCTTCCCCTACTTACACGCAAGCACTCTCTAAAATAAACAAAATAAAAAAAATTCTTGGTAGAATAAAAATATTTTTTATAAATAATGAATATGCTACAAGAAAGCCTTCGGGGAATTAAAGTCCCTTCACTACCATAATTTGACACTTATTTGTATATTTCCTATTTTAATTAATAGAAAAAAGGTAGGTTGGAGATAGACCCACCTTATATACATTTCAAATCTAGATTTAGTTTTAACTAGGTTAAACTATAAATCATGTCTCCTAAGAAATCAAACTCCTAAGATATAAGTAAAAAAAAAATTTTTTAAGTCTTTCAAGGCACAATAAAAAAAACCTGACTTATATAAAGAAAAACCATTAAAAGCACTATTATTACTCTTAATAAAAAAAACAACTAAATACATTAAAAAGAATACATTCTTTCTATTTCTTACCATCTAAGTCTGTAATTATATGTTATGCCTATTAGTTTACTTACCTTACAAACAAACAGTAAGAGATCTGCATGACATGTAAAATCCATGGAGAGGAGAAATAGAATAAGTTTCTGCACAACTGAAATACAACGTTCATGGGCCAGGGTAAATGGAAGTGGTTCTATCTCTGGACTTTCTTTTGTCGTTGTAACTTCTGTGTCTAAATTAGAACGGGACCATTCTGCTGTCCGACGTAACCGAATTAAATCTTTGAAATGCTACAGAGAGAAATTGACAATATTTAAATCAGTAAATAATGTTTATTGAATGAAAATTCCTCTTCAGTATAAATTTATTTTTTTAAAAAGATTTTATTTTTTTTATTCATGAGAGACACACAGAGAGAGAGGCAGAGACACAGGCAGAGGGAGAAGCAGGCTCCATGCAGGGAGCCCGACGTGGGACTCAATCCCAGGTCTCCAGGATCACACCCTGGGCTGAAGGCGGCGCTAAACCGCTGAGCCACCCGGGCTGCCCCAGTATAAATTTATTTATGGAATGAAAATATTCACTTAGAAAATTTACAACTTCTAAAGAACAAAATTTTAGATAAACCATAAGATTCAAAATAAAATTATTAAAAGCTATACTGACCAATATATCTAAAGTCCTATTGAGAGTAAGGTATAGGATACATAATAAAATTTCAGAAAAATGAAATTGCTAGATTAGGTCAAATCTAACATCCTGAATAAAAATTATCAAAATAAAAAAAAAAAATTATCAAAATATCTTAAACATAATTCATAAAGGTGGATGATAAAGAAATTTATGTAATATAACATTAAGTATAGAATATTAAGTTGTCTCAAAATCTGATGGAATAACTGTAACTTCATATGTATAGGAACACAATAAACAAAACTGGCTGCTGTATGTGTTATTCCTCTCCCACTTAAAAAAAGACATTAAGTTATATTTTAAAATTTTATTTGAAAATCGATGGACTTAATTTTCACTTAGAAAGAACACATTAAGAAAACTACATTTGCTTGAATCTTTTATCTTCAATTTATTGGCACACAATCCACTGAAAGGAAGCACACTGGAAACATACTAGAAGTCCACATTTATCATCTATTTCCTTGAGTTAAAAGCTACATTCCGGGGATCCCTGGGTGGCTCAGCGGTTTGGCGCCTGCCTTTGGCCCAGGGCACGATCCTGGAGACCCGGGATCGAATCCCACGTCGGGCTCCCGGTGCCTGGAGCCTGCTTCTCCCTCTGCCTGTGTCTCTGCCTCATTCTCTCTCTCTCTCTGTGACTATCACAAATAAATAAAAAAAAAATTTAAAAAAAAAAGCTACATTCCCCCCAAAAAAGGGTTTAGAATAAAACTTTCTGTTGATAAGAACAAAATTTTAAGTTTACTAATTATTAAAGATATTAAATACTCAATTTAAAATATTAAAAGTGAAAGTGACTTTCCCAAAATAATTGCATTAAGAAGCATAGATCATACCTTTGAAGTAGCCTGCTTTAGTTTTGCTTGCTCTACCAGAAGTTTATATGATGATCCTTTGTTACTTTGTATTTTTTCTTTTTCCATCTGTTCCACCAAAGCTTTCTGTTTAGCTTTTAATAGGTTAAGTTGCTTAAAATTTTTTAAAAAAAAGAAAGGAAAGTTAATCTTTTCAACCTAAATTAAGCTAATTTAGGTTAAGCTACTTAACAGTGTTAAAAATGACAAAGTAAATTATTATATACTTCAGTTTTCATACAACCAACTAATGGAATAAATACTTCTCTGAAAGATTTAGTTTTAACTGTGTTGCTGGTAAGTCATTTCCAAATCTTGACTGATCTCTACAAATTACAATTAAGACTTAATTCCTCACCCATGGGAAATGGAAATAAGTGGAAGACTTTCTTATGTAAGCCATTAATGAGACTGGTAGATATATTTTGTAGAAAAATTAAGTATCTTTAAATATATTGGGGAAATATTTTTATTGCACAGTACTCTTACTTTTTTTATGACAATCTCCTGCGAGTAGTACATTTTTCAGAATGTCTATGTTCTTCATTAAAAATTTTATTAAGATAACTGTAGATACGTAGTTATAACAAATAAGATAGATCTCATGTACACATTACCTAATTTCCTCAATGACAGCATTTTGTAAAACTATAATACCACAATATGGGGAAATTCACCAATTTTATTCAGATTTCTCCAGATTCACTTTTACCCTTTTGAGGGTATGTCTCTGTTTGTGTATTAATTCAACCTATGTATTGACACATGAACCATCACTATACGTGCAGTCCTTTTATATTGCCTATCCATGTCCCTCCTATCCCATTTATTCAATCCCTAGCCCTTGGCAACCACTAGTCATTAGCAATGAATCAAAACAAAGAAAAAACGATGTCTGCACAGGAGGACCTTAAAAATCCACTGAATGACTTAACCACATCCCTGTATAAGGCAGAACATTATCCTAAACAGAAAGTCCCTATAAAGTAAAGGCCAGGTTTATAAATGAATGATTTAGTTAAGAACTTAAACTATTTCTTTGAAGAATATTCCTTATTTTCTATTTTTGATAGATATTTTTGTTATGAGAAAAATTAACATAAAGAAATATTCACTTGGCTATAATCTCCATATATGAAGAAACATGTATCTTAAATTAAAAACAGCATGCACATTTACTAATCAACACATGTGTAAGAACTGCTACCAATCAGTATTTTTAGAAAACTATTCTAGGAGTGCCTGGGTAGCTCAGTTGGTTAAGCATCTACCTTTGGCTCAGATTATAATTTCAGGAGGCCCTCGGATCGAGCCCCTGGCTGGAATCCCTGCTCCAACATGAGAGCCTGCTGGAAAGGCTGCTTCTCCTTTGCCCTCTGCTGCTCCCCCTATCTCAAATAAATAAATAGAATCTAAAAAAAATCAATTAATTTAAAAAGAAAATAATTCTAAGAGTTCTATGATAAACACATGGCACTTAAAAAATACAATTTTTAATTTATTTCAAAACTACCACAATCTTAATCAGAAACAAGATCCTTCTGCAAATCACAGTAAAACCATCAAAATCAAAGAAGTAACACTGATACAACACTACTACCAATTATGCCTCACATCCCATTTTAAGTTTTGCCATTGTCACAATAATGTCCTTCAAGGTGAAGACTAAAATAATATTTCACTAAGAAAAATCTATCGGGTTTTACTCTATGTTCCATCTTCATATCTTAAATACAGCAAACAAACATATTCAATAAAATTAGCTAAATTTGAAAGGATGAAAATTATCACCACCTAAAATTGGTTCAGAGTTAAAAAAAAAAAAAAAAAAAGAGTTGAGGGAAAAGCTGAAAAGTTTAAGATCATTTTTCCTGCCAAAGATCAAAGTTACCTCACAGTTGAAAAACTTGTAAGCAAAAATAAGTAATTTATTGCTAAGCCCATGTTTTTTAAAAAGCCTAAAGCTTTCACAAACTTGCCAGATCCTAAGGACTTTCATATAAACTCTCACTACAGTTTAAATCAATTATACAAATATTTATTGAAAAACAAACTAGGCTTCATAGTTTGTATGAGGGATATAGTATTTAACCTTGTATATACCATAAGAGACTCTTTTAAAAAAGTAGAAATAATAAAGTACTGTCTCATAAGAATCTGATGTCAGCTATAAATTCACCTCTACACAGTAAAATGCTTATCAAACAAATTTTATGTACACTTTCTAGGAGGGATCATGGGACTAGTTAAAAAAAATATATGCACAGGTGTCCTACAATAAAACCCACATTCTAATACATGACCTTCTGTGAAGAAAAGATAGAGAGTATGTATATGCAAATGTTTGCACGATAAGCAGAAAGACAAAAAATGTATATTTGTATTTCAAAAAGAAAAAACCAACACTAAAGGGTTCATCAACAGGAAAATGGATACAGATTCTGGAACACCCATGGAACTGTGGTCAAGAATAAAAAAAAGAACCACGGATATACTCAATATGGATGAATCTCAAAAATATCACTTTGAGCAAAAAAGCCAGGTATAACATTCTGCATGACTCCTAACAACAGTTTAAGAAATCATTTACTCACAGCAAAATGCATGAATTTCATGTTAACAAGATAAAAGAATCCTCCCAAAATTTATGATGAATACAATAAAAGAAAAAATACAGAACACATGGGGAATATATTGAATAGGGTACTATTCTAATTTCAAAACCGGAGAAGACCTCTTTGAGGAAGTTAATATAAACTAATGCCTAGTAAGTTATCTAAGCAAAAGGGTAAACTATGTGGTGCGGGGTGGGGGGTAGGGAAACTCACCACATACAAAAATTATATATGAGAAAACTGGGATTGGTGTTTCATAAATTCAAATTCAATCTGGCTAGACCAAAATTCAAACCTGAAAGTTATAGAGAGGGACCCCATGGTAGATGCCCTAAAGCCATCTTAAGGACTTTTGACCGTCAAGCATGGGCCAACTGGAAGCTATTAAAAATTTGAGAAAGAAATGGTAGGATTAGACAAATCATAAGAGACTCTTAATCATAGGAAACAAAGTGAGGGTTGCTGGAGGGGAGAAGGATGGGAAGATATGGTAACTGGGTAATGGACATTAAGAAGCGCACATGATATAATGAGCACTGGGTATTATAGAAGACTGATGAATCACTGAATTCTACCTCTGAAACTAATAATACGTTATATGTTAATTAATTGAATTTAAATGTAAAAATGTTTATAAAAAGGATAAGGTTCGACTGTGACAAAATAGAGAGAGACACCTTTTGACTAGACAAAGGAAAAATTATGGCCTCTCACTTAGAATGATAGTGAGATGGGAAGAGGTAGACACTTTAAAGATCTCACCAAAAATCCAGAAACTACAAATTGTTGCCATCTTACTAATAAGGAAGCTCAGTCTCAAAATTGTCAAACAACTTCCCTAAGTACCTCATTAAATATCATACCTAAGATCTGATAACAAGTCTGTCTTATGCAACCTCAAAAGCAATGTTCTCGAACATTAAAATTTAAAAGACATATTGAAAATTACCTGTTTATGATGAACTAGCTGCTTTCTAATTTTTCGGGAATACAATCTATCAAGGCTACTGCTGCCTTTGGAAGACCTATTTATGCTCTGAGTGTGCAGATTATTGTTAATAAAACTCCACTGGTTACCTATAAAAGCAAGAAAAGGTTTTATTAGTAACTCTATTAAATATGATTTTAAAGTACCTTCTAAACCCAGAAAATATGAATTTGTAAATGTGCCAATCATTACAAAGCAGTTTTAAAGAAAATCAGACATTATAAACTGTTAGTAATATCTAACCCTATTAAGCTAATCTAGACCCTAAATGACTTCAAGATCGGAGCTTTCTCTGTCTCCAATGTTTTAAGATAACAGCTATCTTTCTCCAGTTGTTTAAGATTAATCTTTGTACAATATAGCTCTAATGTAACTCAATTCGAACAATTTATTAACAAATGGTTCACTAATGCCTCTGTCATGCTTTTGTGTAAGGACATAAAAACAGGATATTCAATAATCTGACTTAATGCAAAAATAAGTTTAAAAATCATGCTGTGAAACTCTACTTTCTCTCACTTTAAAAAATATGTCTGGACTTAGTATCATTCTTCTGCTCAACATCACATTTGACCCATCTCCAGTTACTGGTTCATGTCTGTTTAACCTAAAGACATCTTTTCCTATTCACTACTATCCATTTCTTAAGTCAATTCAAATTCTTCAAAACCTACAAAAAATGCCTTCCATCAATGTGTTTCCACAGTAACCGAATGATATAAATAAAAACTATGACTTCCAATACTGTAATATTCCAACTTTGTATTGTAGTTATATGTAATTTTATAGAGGTATCTATATCCTTTAAATGAGTAAGCTGACCCACAGATTCTAAATATTTAAGATACATTCCCTCTATACGGAAAAATTCCCCACTCTTTTCCCAAATACAATGTGCACCTAAACAACTGATGGATGTGTCTATAAAACGCCTCAAGGGACGACCTTTCTTAATGCTAGAATACTGACAATGTGTAAAATTCAAAATTTATAGCAATTAATGACTATATTTAGATACAAGATATAGCTATTTCAAAACCTTTATAAAAGTGTTGTTAGCTTAGAAGAAAGGAAGAAAATAACTTGTCTTGCAGTTGGACTTCCTTTAATTCTTAAATATTTCTACGTCTCATGTGTTTATGGAGAAAGACTGAAACTAAAAAAAATTAAATCTGAGAATTTCCATATTTACGCATAAAAGCCCTTTATAATTAGAACTGTATGATAAATATAATGACACACTATAATAAAATAAAGAACTCTTCACAGATTTCCTATTCATAAATTCATTTATATGTATGGTATTAGAAAGTGTTTAAATGAGCATGGAGAAAAACCTCATGAAAGACATGGTTGCATTTATTTATTTATTTGGTTTTGTTTTGTTTTTTGTTTTTACATGGTTGCATTTAGACACTAAAAAGTCATAAGGGGCTTGTCCATATAATCCTTCAAAAATAAATTCTATCCTTAAAACAGATTCCTGGTAAATTTAATTCATATTTTACATAAATTACATACAGCTGGAACTTCCAGGCCAATAGCCAGTTCTGGAACAACCGTGTAGTCACTCAAAATCCCCACCAACAGATTATTATAAACTTCTGATACCTGTCAGAAACCTCTCCCTGTCTTTACCATTCAGAGGCTTCTTTGCAGCTGCTGCTTCGTCTTCAACAGTGGCCACATAATCCAGCAACCTGGACACCAGCATGACGACCCAACTGATCATGGGAATATCTAATACTCCTATACAAAGATGACAGCAGAAAAAATAACCAGATGACTCTAAGAGTTCTAATAAGATCTTGAGAAGATAATTATGAGATAAAGCATTTTATAAATTCAAGATTACCTTATCACTACTAACATTAATATTTATTTATAATTAGCTTCAAAATTGGGACCTATGGCCACCAACTGAGTCACACATTGAACCTAATGGAAGACAAATATTTTATGGTATGAAAATAGATTCTTGATTACAGGTTGAATCCAAGAGATAATAATTTATAAACCAGGAAACAAGGCATAAGGTCCTATTCTCAGACTTCTAGGTAACTCAATTTAAAAATCTCTCAACTTTCCATAGTTTTAAACTAAGTTCTAAAGTTTTCGTTCCAATAACAATTTCTTTACTCAAGTGAAACATATTATGACCAGAAAAGCAACTGTGTCTAAAATTGAGATTTTGAGAGTCTGATTTTAGTTATGAAAGTTCCCCTCCCAAAAAATGCATAATAGTTTCCAAGTTCAAAATTCATATAATGAAAAGGTAATAGATTTAAAAAGCAATAACCATGACAGTCAATCACGAGTGTCTACATTCTAAAAACGCTATAGCATAAAAATATTAACAAAACTTGCAGCAATTAATATTAAAATACTTCACACTAGTTATTTTATAAAAACAATATTTAAGTGAATCTTATATTTATACTAAAGAAAACCACTTTAAATAATACCTTCAGTTCTCCTATGCATGGGTAACTGTGGCTGAAGAGGTGACAATAAATTATCCAAAAGATTAAGCAAGCTTTCTAATACTCCACTATTACTAAGTGATCTTTGACCAATGCAGGAAAGTAGCATGAAGACCCTAAAAGAGATGTAAATAAAATACCATTATGAATCAATTTGCTCATTTAAAAAAAATTCACATTGAAATTTATTTTTTTTTTTCAAGATTTTATTTATTTATTCATGAGAGACACAAAGAGAGGCAGAGACATAGGCAGATGGAGAAGCAGGCTCCCTTCAGGGAACCCGATGTGGGACTTGATCCCAGGACTCCATAATCACAACTTGAGCCGAAGGCAGATGCTCAACCATTGAGCCACCCAGGGGTCTTCACACTGAAATTTAATAGATAAATGACAGGGTATGTGGTTCTTAGCATGATTTATTATCTGGAGCTATGATGCTAAAATTAGCTCTTTTCAAACTCTTTCTTATATTTCCTAACTATATCCATAAAAAGTTCAGAAAATTTTATCATAGTCTCAAATGAATACATATAATACATAAAGTAACAATCTATTAGGGGATCCCTGGGTGGCGCAGCGGTTTGGCGCCTGCCTTTGGCCCAGGGCGCAATCCTGGAGACCCGGGATCGAATCCCACGTCAGGCTCCCGGTGCATGGAGCCTGCTTCTCCCTCTGCCTGTGTCTCTGCCTCTCTCTCTCTCTCTCTCTCTCTCTGTGACTATCACATAAATAAATAAAGAAAAAATATTTTAAAAAAAGCAATCTATTAGGAATACTTATAAACACAGATCTATAAACTCTACAGATGCAAATGAGGAAACTAAAGAATATAGTTTAGTTGTATTATGTATAATTTTCTTCAAAGCGTGCTTAACTGGACATTCCCAAACCCTGGAAAGACACGCTTCATTTCTCTGCTCAGTATCCACATACACAGGATTTCAAAATCTGAACCCTAACTGTGAAAAGTAGAAATTACTAATAAAAAACAACTCCAATATTTTCCGACCTACCTATCTTGTGGAAAGATGAGAAGCTGCTCTGAATTGTACAATTCCTGAAGAACATTAGAAAGAAACTGACCCCACCATCTTTCACCACCACAGAGTTGAACAAGTAGAAGACCAGTATGCAACCGTATCTTTGGGGTTCCACTGATGCACAAGTGTTTAAAAAGCTCTTCACAGGCCTGGGCATGAAATGTGCTCTGCAAAACTGCAGGAACAGAGTGTCCTATTACAAAACAGAAAATAAAATTTCCTATTTAAGTGTATGCTGTAATATCAGTATCAGCATACCTAAATACAGTTTCTTCTTCAACAGCAATCGATACACAATTATATTCTATTTATTTTGGTATTCATTTATTTATTCTTCACATGTAGAATTTTAATTGTTAAATACTGGAGGAGGAAAAAAGCTAGCATTTGAATCAACTATATTTCTTCTATGTGGCATTGGGTGTACCAGATATTTGAATATGTATGTGTATGCATGTGTAATGATCAACAATAGCTCTCGGTTAGAAAAATCATAGTATATTGTTAGCAATTTATTAACAGTTTCACAATAACAATATTTTGCCAACAACAAATGATACACCACACCAACAGCAAAGACTTAAAAAAAATAATCAAAAATCATTTTTTTTAAAAAAAGGAGAAATATGGGGGGGCGGAGTGAGGGGGTTAACCTAAATACACATTTCATAAATACTCACATTAGAAAGAATATCAAAATGAACAATAATCAGGAAATATTAACACGATAACAAAATATGCAACAAAATCATATCAAACACATTTCCAAATACAAACCATTGGAAGAGTGAAGGAGACTGAGCAAAGTGTCCAATAAATATCTGATGATGGTACGCAACTGCTCTGTGGAAGACGTCTGAATTAAATCTTTTGGATCTGATGTTTCACTTAACGTCTTCCGACTTGCACCAAGAGCTACTTTGAGCCTCTGCACTGCATTATGAGCCAAATTCAGTTGAAGCTGTAGCTGAATGCAGTCTTGATAGGCAGAAAAAACTCTACTGTCTTCCTCAACTGCTTTGTCTGGTTTTCGCAAAAAATACTGTGCGTTGTTAGCACTGTTGAGAGGAGGAAGATCAATACTTTGCAGAAGAGTTTCTAGTCGATGACAAGCTAAGTTATATCTGTAAGTAAAAAATAAATGTACAAAATAATTCCTGCAACGTTCTCTTTGATCTAGGTGTACAAACGTAAACTAAAAACTGAATCTCTAAAACACGTTAACATTAAGAAGAATTAATCGATTATTAAATACTAAATGAAGCCAATTATTTAATCACAATATTTTAATTTATGAAATATTATTGTAACATTCTAGTTTCTAACCTCCATTTCTTCTTTTTTTAAAGTTTATTTATTTACTTATTTTTTAGTAATCTCTACACCCAACATGGGGCTCAAAACTTACAACACTGAGCCAACCAGATGCTTCATTCTTTTGTTCTTTTCTATATATCTATGCAAAGATATTTTTTGAAAAAATATATGTAAGACATACAAAATAAAGGGTTCCAGTATGATTAAAATATACTGCAATTTTCTAATAACCTGCACTGTATATCCTCTTGTAGAGCAACCATCATTGCTAAATGCTGGTCAATTTCTGGTTGGTTTGCAGATTCACCCTCTCCCCTTAAAGGATCATGCATTAACTTCAGTTCGCTTTCCCAAGGCAAGATATATGTATGACCGTAGTAAAATCCTAGTGGGATTTTGGCTCGGGCATTTGTACTTCCATAACGCCCAATGACAGTGATCTGAAATTTAAAAAAAAAAAAAAAAAAAAAAATTAATACACATAACACAACAATCTGCAAAAATACAATTCTGAGCAACATATTTAAAAAGATCGTTATACTTTTTAATTATATGTCTGAGTATCTTTCATAGCTTAGCAGAAACAGAGAAAGCATATCAATTCATTGTCTTTAAGTTCTTTACCTTCATGAATCTGCACACAGGCGGTGGTATCAAATCATGCAGAATTAGTGAATGGGTGCTTATATCAGTTGCCACTACCAGTCGCCTCCCATCCACCTCTTCTCCTAATGTCCAAATGTCAATTGATAAGGAAGCCAAGTCTCCACAAGTGGGAATCAATACATCTGTCAACAGTATTGGTCTGCCAAAATCCAAGGTCACAAATCTCCTTGCTCCTATTGGGGGGGGGGGGGGGGGGGGGGAGAGAGAGAGAGAGAGCGCGCAGAGTTGACAAAAAAATATCATTGTTTCAATTAACCAAAAGACAGATTCAAAAACAGTTGGGAACACTCATATTAAAATAGGAAATCAGGGATCCCTGGGTGACGCAGCGGTTTAGCGCCTGTCTTTGGCTCAGGGCGCGATCCTGGAGACCCGGGATCGAATCCCACGTCGGGCTCCCGGTGCATGGAGCCTGCTTCTCCCTCTGCCTGTGTCTCTGCCTCTCTCTCTCTCTCTCTCTCTCTCTCTTTCTGTGTGTGTGTAACTATCGTAAATAAATAAAAAAAAATTTAAAATAGGAAATCAACTTATTCAACTATAAATAAATGGGAAGGAAAATAAATAAGTAGCCCTCAAAAATTTTCTGAAACCTCAATCCATGCTAAGACTTAAGTAAAAAATATGTAAGTGTAAGTTTGTTACTATGATGGCAATCAATTGTACAGACAAGTTTAATTTAAAACATTAGAGTAGAAAAATTTTATTCTCAAAAATAGTATACAGATTAATTCAGAAAGTATCTGATATTCCAGTCATCTGGTCATTTTTATAAAAACTCCCAACAAGATACATTAATATCATACTGTATGGCTTGATTTTAGCTATCTCAAGTCTTGTTTAACTTCTTCCAGAGTTAGAGCTCACATTGAGGTTACAGTGTAAAGTAAAAGTACAAGGTAAAAAGCATATGTAATTACTACCACTAAAAAAAAAACTCTTAGGGCACCTGGGTGGCTTAGTCAGTTAAGCATCTGCTTTTAGCTAAGGTCATGATCCCAGGATCCTGGCATCGAGCCCCACATTGGACTTCATGCTCAGGGAGGAGTCTGCTTCCCCCTCTCCCTCTGCCTGCTGCTCCCCCAGCTTGTGCTCACTCTCTCTTCTCTCTCAGGCTCTCTCTCAAATAAATAAATAAAATAATTAAAAAAAAATCTCTTGGGGTGATCCTCCAGGAAAGATAGACACAGCTTTTTTTGCCCAGGTCCTGACACCACCACGGTCTCTTCAGTTTAGTACCAGGTGAAGTCGATGGCTTACTCTCAAGGGCCATGCTAAAGAGGCAGTATGCCTCTGTGTAACCATTACAATCATACTCTGCATGGCTGAGATGTTCATACTACTGAGAAGCAAAAATGATGAGATGAATGGAAGAAAGAACAGATTTGCATCTCTCATCTCATACACATTTCAGAATAAGCCCAATTAGTGAAACAATAACAGAATCATTAATAACAGAATTCTTTTTCTTCTTTACCAGGTTGGGGTGAGGAGCACCTAATAACCTTGACAGCTGCATGTCACAGTGAAGGGATCAAATAAACTGCTAGAACTTGTGCTACTTTCAGTGAAGCTAGTTTAAAACAAAAAGGTAGTTACCCATACTTACCTAAACAGAAAAACTATTAAATAACAAAGAATGTAATTCTATATCCTATAGTCAATTCCATTGATAAAAACCAAACTTCAGTATAAACAACTGCTCATATTTCATAACACTGCACACCAACAAATCCCCCTCTAAACCATTTACATGGTTACAAACACCAATGGTGATACCAGTGGAGTATTAGTTGAACAGAAAAGACCATTAAGAATTTTATTTTTTAAAAACTCTCTTCCAAAGAAGAAACAGCTCAATGCAATAAAGCAAATATGGTTCAACTATTCATGTGATGAAAGGTAACACAGTATCCATTATATTCATATTATTCTCTTCTATAAATCACATGGACGGATTCTGGTGAACTCTGCGGCAGCTCAAGCCCAGAGCTAACAGTTTGGCAGGATTGTAAGGTTAAATTGCCTGTAGTTTACTAGTAAATATGCTCTAACTGAAAGCACCTATCCCAGTCACAGATCACTGGCATAAAAATACGGCTATAAACTTTGGTAAAATTTCAATTATTGAGACCATGCAGTATTATTAATCTTACTCAGTTATTAAAATCAACAGTAATTCTCTCTATTTTCTGGAAATTATTTCAACAGCAGAGTGTTGGTCTTAAGAATACTAAAGTGTAATTTCTAATGTAATGATGACTGAGCAGCTATAATGGAATAGATACTTATGTCTATCACAGTTCAACAGGCGTGATTCACATATAGGTCAGATTCAAGGTCTAGTCAGAATTAGCTACCCTACCCATCAGCATTCCTACATTCAACATGGTGAGCACACAGTTGAGCCTTATGTAGTGCTTATTCTTAATAAAATGTACTTACCCAGGAACAAATGGGATTTATTTGCAAAGGAAAATCAAACTACATAATATTAAGACTCAAAGGACTGGCAGACTAGGCAAAAAACAGTATTTTAAGAAAGTCAAACATTACCTGAATGCATTCGCTCTATAATAATGGACTGGTGGGGTGGAGGTTGAAGAAAATGTGAAGCATGAGAAATTGCAAGAGCTAGACCAGAACCAAGTGGATTCTAGAAAAGAAAAAAGTATAACTCTATATTGATATTACTCTTGCTCTATACAAACTAGTAACTGTAATACAAACAAGTCTCATTTCCTGATGTATATTTTGTAATACTTTACAAAACAATCTAATTTAATGTATTAAGCTTGTATAAGAAAATTTTGCCTTCTCATGTTAGCGTATACATCAAAATATTTTTAAATGTCTAAGCGAACACCTATTTAAAATATAATTTACCATTCTGGACTTGTTGGAATTTTTGTTATGTGCAGCAAGATTGACTGTTGGGGGATCAATAACTGAGCCTGGGAAAAGCTGTGCAAGTTCGGCATTAATCACAACAGAAACTGCTTCATTGGGTGGGGTGAGTGGTGGAGTCATAAAAAGTGGTGTTGTTTTTGGAGTGGGTGGAATAACATCAGATGGGTGGATGAAGAAGCCGGGGGCTGCCGCTGGGTTGGAAGGCACAGAGTTGTGAACAGGACCTACTGCTGAGGCTGCCGATGCCGCAGCAGCTGCTGCAGCTGTCGTCTGATGTAACTTGGCTTCCAGCTTTGCTTTCTGTAAAAGAAGTAAAAGCCACAACATATAGACTAGTCTTGCCTGCCCAAACTGTGGGGAATACTACACAGGAAGAGCTTAAAAAGATAAAGATGATCTGATTAACTAGATCTTAGTTAAATAAAACTGAAATTAATAAAAAAATGGACTCAACATGAATTGAGTATTTCTTCACTATTTAAACATCATTAAATATCTGATATACAATTTCTCCTGTTTTGGGGAACGAGGACTTCTACAAAGCAAAGGTGGAAAAGAAGAACAAGTAGATGTAATAAGGAAACAAAGTTCTCCTCAAAGCAAAATATTAACAGGAGGAGGTAGATTCTCACAGCGCCTAACCTGATACAATGTCACCTACAAATGCACAGGTTGCATTTAGACCACAATGAAATCTCCAATTTTAGTATATGTGCGGCCGAAGCGAGCACTGAAATCTCCAAAACATCTGCCATTATTACTAAATTTTAATCCATGTGAATTCAATTCATCTCTAAAATGTTTCAGGTTCTCAGGTTCAAAAAATACAATTAGTATTTTTACAGTTAGTAACTGTAACATTTGACCAAGAGTGTTGAAACAGGATGGATTTTTACTTAGAGATAACTCCCAAAAATATCAATTATATTCCCTCAGATATTTATCAAATTTAGATATATCACAAAGACGTTACCTCCATTTTTGTAGAAACTGATTAGCTCAGATCGGTCAACCTACTTTCCTTTACGAAATTAATGGGTCATTTTTACAGTACTTTTTCAGCTTTTGAAGTTTAGAGACAGCATGAACAAAGAGCCAAAGAGTCTCCAACCTGTTGCTGAAGCTTCAAAAGCTGCTGCTGTTTCTCTTGCAGCACCTGCAGCTGTTGCTCGGCTGACGCCATTGCATGAGAGAGAGACTGCAAAGCTACCTGGGCTGCTGAACTCAGGGCTGTCGAAGCTTCCCCAACTGTCCCCGATGACAGTCCACCTACTGCAGGAGTAACCCCGAAGGAACTCACTGGCATAAGACAAGGGGGGAAAAAAGGAATGAGGAAAAGGTTCACACAGAAACATATTCCAAGTATATTATCTGGACATTAAAACTCTAGTCTCATTTTAAAAGATAAGAATCTATAGAGTATCAATAGAGGAATCTTAATGGTAAAAGTATATTGATTAACAGTAATAGTATTTGAATTTAAGGGATCGGGAAACTACTTCTAAATCAAAGAAAAATTAGTGTACTTTTTGAGCTTAAAAATATTTTCAGCATATAAGAAATTTCATTTCTTATGGCTAAAATAACACAAAATGAGAGTAATCTTATTATATAATTCAAACATAATGAATAAACTCAAATATGCTTTATTAAGTTTTCCAAAGCAATACCTCCCTCTCGCTCCCCCAAAGAATTCCAAAAAGCCCTTCAATATAAGAACATCATTTAAGGGACGCCTAGGTAGTTCAGTGGTTGAGTGTCTGTCTTTGCTCAGGGCATGATCCCACATCGAGCTCCCTGCGGGGAGCCTGCTTCTCCCTCTATCTATGCCTCTGCCTCTATCTTTGCGTCTCTTGTGAATAAATAAATAAAATATTAAAAAGAAAAAGAACATAATTTTTAAAATCTGATGACACTTATTTCTTCATTTTAAAGCACAGCCTAGGGACGCCTGGGTGGCTCAGTGGTTGGGCATCTGCCTTTGGCTCAGGGTGTGATCCCGGGGTCCCAGGATAGAGTCCTACATCAGGTTCCTTGCATGGAGCCTGCTTCTCCCTCTGCCTATGTCTATGTGCCCCCCTCTCTCTCTCTCTGTGTCTCTTAGGAGTAAATAAATAAAACCTTTAAAAATAAATAAACAAAAATAAATAAATAAATAAATAAATAAATAAATAAATAAACAAACAAACCAACCAACCAACCAACCAACCAACCACAGGCTAGACCAAGTCTGTCCCATGCAGAATATGTAAAGCAAAGTTTCCTACCATATGCTTCCCAGAACACTAATATGGAGAGAAACATATCCAATTTTACCCATGTCAGGTAAGTCTGGCACATACTGCTTAGCCATGAACATTATCATCATTAAAGGCTCTACAAAATCCTTTAAGTTGAATAATTTCTTTGACTTTCCTTTTCAATGTTACTCAAATATACATTATAAAAATCACTCTCCCCATAAATATTTATGTACCAATATTTGTTGAAAACATTACAGAAAAAAGTAAAATAAAAGCTTAATTTCACAACTTAATGAAACAAGTCAGCACAAAACAAGAAATAAAGACCAAGTTCAATAACAGCATTAATATTTATATTATAACAGGCCTTTACTAGAAAGTTATACTGGGGAAGAATAACCACTACAATAATAGCAAATGTTTAGAATGAATTATCATGTGACACGGTTTTAATTAATTACCTATTCAATAGATGAACAACACTGGGAAGCAGATACTAAAACTCTGTTTCTTAGTTAATGGCTCAAAGAAATTGAGCTCATAGTGGTAGAACTAGAGTTGGAACCACAGATTATGTGAAACCAAAACCAATGGAAGGGCAAAGCATGGAAGTTATATCAACTCCTTTTATCTTTGCATCTTCACCTTGCAAAAAAAAAAACAAAAACAAAACAAAACAAAACAAAACAAAAAAACACTCAGGTATCCTGACAGCCTATCCTAACATCTAACAATGCTATACTGTGCCAGGATTTAAAAAAAAAAAAAAAACACTATTTAAAAAACTAAGCTGTAATCAAGAAGATAGCAATAAATGAACCTGTCCATAGCCTCTTACAATTAAAAGTGTCCTCAACTTAAACAAAACACACTTATTACAGAACAGCCACACCACACGTCATTTAACTTCCAAGAATCCAACTATATAAGCATGGTCAAAGAAAGAGCAATCATAACTCACATAAGCTATGTGCCCCAAAATGAAATCCATCCACTTCATCTAATGGTCCACCAATGAAACAGCTATTAATTCCAACTGTAGAGGGATAATTATTACACTTACTGATATTGTACTAGTACCTTTGGGATAATTAATTTTCAATATTAACCATGTAGAGTTTAGCCCTTTACTCACTTTAAAATCCCATGCCTAAATAACACTTATGGGAAAATGAATTAAGTCACCAGAAACACTTGAGAGACATAAATAATCCAAAAGAAGTAAAGTCATCCTACTACTACAAAATTTTAAAATCGTTTAGCCAGTCTGAATTTTCAATATCTTTTTCTATTTTTATATAAGTGCCTCAAAAACCAGATATAAAAATAATGGAGATGAGAACAAAATAAAAATGATGAGACCACCATTTCTATTCGGTATCACACAGAAAGCCCTAGAAAGCACAAGAAGAAGAAGAAGAAAAAAAAAGAATGATTAGAAAAACTCTTAACGGGATCCCTGGGTGGCTCAGCGGTTTAGCACCTGCCTTCAACCCAGGGCGTGATCCTGGAGTCCTAGGATCGAGTCCTACATCGGGCTCCCTGCATGGTGCCTGCTTCCCCCTCTGCCTGTGTCTCTGCCTCTTTCTCTCTCTCTCTCATGAATGAATAAATAAAACCTTTTATAAAAAAACAAGAGGGATCCCTGGGTGGCGCAGCGGTTTGGCGCCTGCCTTTGGCCCAGGACGCGATCCTGGAGACCCGGGATCGAATCCCATGTCGGGCTCCCGGTGCATGGAGCCTGCTTCTCCCTCTGCCTGTGTCTCTGCGCCTCTCTCTCTCTCTCTGTGACTATCATAAATAAATAAAAATTTAAAAAAAAAAATTTAAAATTTAACAAGTTGACTCTAAAATTTAAATGGAAATACAGAGATCTAATGTATAGCATCTTGATGATAATAATGCTGTATTATACACTTGAAAGTGGTTAAGAGTAGATCTGAAATGTTCTCCCCACAGAAAAAGAACTGGTAGTTACATGATAAGACAGAGGTATTAGCTAATGCTATGGTGGTAATCATTCTATAATACATTAATGTATCAAAACACTGTATTGTACACCTTAAACTTGCTAATATTATATGTCAACTATATCTCGATAAAGCAGGGGAAAAACAAATAAAAAATACACAGAATCTTTAAGAAAAACATTCTTTAAGAAGAAAAATGGTGGGGGCGCCTGGGTGGCTCAGCATTTGAGCATCTGCCTTCATCTCCGTGTGTGATCCCAGGGCCCGGGATCGAGTTCCGCATCGGGCTCCTTGCAGGGAGCCTGCTTCTCACTCCGCCTATGTCTCTGCCTCTCTCTGTGTCTCTTATGAATAAAAAAATAAAATCTTAAAAAAAAAAAAAAAGAAAAATGGTGAAAATGATGGATTCCACTTCTATGTATATGTTCAAGAGAACTGAAAACACAAAAATGTACACAAATATACTGCATAGCAATATTTTTTTTAACAGGTAAAAAGAAGTAACATGCCTGTTAATAGTAGATAAACAAAAGGAGGTACATAGAAATTGTTATAAAAATGGTATATCCATACAATGGAATACAATTCAGTCATAAAAAAGAATTATGTACTGATACACACTAAATGGATGAAACATGAAAACATTATACTAAGTGAAAGAAGCCAGACAAAAAAGGACCACAAACAATACAATTCCACATTTATATAAAATGTATGGGATAGGCAAATCCAAAGAGACACAACATAGATTACTGATAGCCAGGCAATGGAGGGGAATGGGAATTGGGAGTGACGCCTAATGATTACGAAATCTCTTTATGGTGTAGTGGAAATATTCTTGAATTAGACAGTGATAATGACTGCACAACAAACTTTATATCAATTTTTTAAGTCTACCAAAAAAGAAGGAAAAAAAGCCCTGGTGAACATATACTATCAGATTTCAAAGCTTAATATAAAGTTACAATAATTAAGACAATTAGGTATTGGCATAAGGCTAGACAAATGGACCAATGGAACAAAAACAGACTCATGCCAACAGCAGAGACATGATTTTTAACAGTGGTAACACTGCAATAGAGTGGGAAAAGGATAGTTTTTCCCATAAATAATAACACAGAAGAGAGAATTAGTAAACTAAGACGAATTAGAAGAAAATACCCATAGTGAGTGGAGAGGTTAAAAAATGGAGAACTGTATCATTTATACTGAAGTATAACACACATGGAATTGCTATGGTGGTAATCATTCTATAATACATAAATCCATCAAACCAATAAATTGTACATCTTAAACACATATAAAATTGGAAACACAAAACAGAGAACACAGAAAACAGGTCAGAAACAATGCACAGTTAACAGCTGAGATCTTTCTAAAGCTGATGGAAGGTATCAAGTAAGGATTCAAGAAGCCCTATGAATCCTAAGCAGGTTAAATACAAATGAAACTGAATATAGCAACATCACAGAAATAATAACTAGAATTCTGTAACATGTCAAAATATACTTTGAGAATGAAGAGGACACTTCTGGATCTAATAAGCGAAATGTGAGATTTATTGGTGTGACATTCAGATAAATTTAATTATGTATGGAAAACAGATCACAACATGGAACTGATTATGCTAATTTAGTTGGTTATGATCAAAATGCATTAGGATTAATTATAGTTTATATTAATAAAAATGGCATCAGTTATTATAGAATCTATCCACATTGTTTAAGGTTATATATGATATATATATATATGGAGAGAGAGAGAGAAAAATGGTATCATATCTAGGATTCCTTTTTCAGCTAAGAGAGATAAAAGTAATGTGAAAAATATCAATAATACTGGAATCTGGATAATAGCTGTATGGTTTGTTCATCTAATTATTTTTAAAAAGCTGAAAATTCCCTCCTCCAAAAATGAAGCTTATTCATCATCAGTAGACAAAAACAAAAGGAGACCATACAGAATACTTTTCCAATAAAGAAAATCATACTGATTTCAGCACAAAAGAAAACAGAGGAATGAAATGGAATTATGAGATAAATCCAAATGAATACTGAAATATAAAAAACTATAAAAATGTATCTGGAAATTAAAATACACATAAAATTAAAGTATAAAACCACAACACCATATATATCAGGAAAGTGACAAATATAGATATTTGCACTACATATAGTACAAAAGGCAGTTGGACTTCTGAATATCAAGGTAGGTATGTATTGTGATCACTGGGATAACTGCTAAAAATAGAAAAAGTAGAAAAATAGTCCAATAAAAATATAATAACCAAAAAAAAAAAAAAGTAAGAAAGAAACATCTAACTGGCAAAAAGAGACATCTAATGGAATATCTATATATTAAAAACATAGCAAATTTAAATATAGATACGTCAGTAATTACATTAAATGTAAATAAACATGCCAACTGAAAGCCAAAAAAAAGCAACCATAAGCTGCTTATGAAAGAAAACGCTCAAAGTAAAATGAAGGAAAAATGTTTATCATACAAATAGCAACCAAAAGAAAGATGATGTGAAGTATATAAATACCAAATAAAGTAATTTTAGGAAAAAAAGCTAGCAGAGATAAAGAGATAATTCCTAATGATGAAAGATTAAATTCACAAGAAAGATATAAGCAGTCTAAATCTGTATGGTAATTTCAGAATACATAAAATACAGACTGATGAAACTCAAACAGTCACCTCCACAGATAGAGTAACAAGAATTTAACTGACTGATCTTATGAACTAAAAGCAACCAAGAAGTTAATCAATAAAGACAGAATCTGAAGAACACAATTAGCAACTTCACCAACAAGTGGGGAGTAAACATTATTGTCATATATTCATGGAATATTTATAAAAATCTATCTTCTACAATTCCCAACACAGTGTACAGGACTGACAGGGTAATTTTTGACCCTATAACAATTTAAATAAAAACCAACAGCAAGATAACAGGAAAATCTTCATACATTTAGAAATTAAAAAGTACATTTCTTTAATATTACTTCCTAAATTTGAATACATGGAAAACCTATGAAGCAGCAAATCAACCTCTACATTAATATCCAAGAAAACAGTATATCCAGTAGAACTAAAAGAATCACAGTAGAACAATCCAAATATCAGTCAATAGTACACTAGTCAACAGACGCATAAATTTTGTTTCATTCAGACAACAGAATCTTAAACAACAATGAAAAGGACCAAATATCTACATCGACTGATAAAGATGAATTTAACACTCATAATGCTGAACAGAAGGCAGACCAAAAAATACATAAAAGCAGATTTATAAAGGCTTTCTTTAACCAGTGACCAGAAATGCATTAATTATGTGGTTATAAAATGAAGCAAACAAAAACCAAGAATGATTACTCTAAAAGTTAGGACAATGTTTATCTTTTAGAGGGCAAGGGAGAAATTAGCAGAAGGGGACATGAAAATAGCTTTTAGAGTGCTGGAGAAATTATTTCTTGATTTGGTGGTCATAAACTGCTGGATTATACAAATGTTTTCTGCACTTTTTCTTAAGAGCATTATATCTCACAATTAACATGTTTCCAAAAAAGTAAATAAGAAGTAGAGAGACTAGAGTCACCTTTAAGCATCTTATGATAATAGTCAAGACTTTGCCCAACATTTAATAAAAATCCCTCTGCTGGTGGTAGTTTCAGTGTAGGTGAAATACAAATATGATTATATAGCTACACTATCTTTGGAAATATAAGAAACTGGTTCCACTGCTTGTTTCACAGGAGAGGAAAGGGAGTATGAAGAAATACTTTCTTTTTTCAAACCTAATCATCTATCTGTCATCTAATTTTATACCCCTGAAAGCATTACTTACTTACAAACACATGACTTCTAGACCCTTACTTTGAAAACAGTTCCAAGAAAGAGTCCGATTTATAACAAAGAAATTCTCTAAAATTTCAATTTCTTGTCATTGCATTTTCCTATTCCAGTTTACATGTATGTCTCTACAAAATGACTAGGACAATCCAAGAAAGCAAACACAAAATTTCATCCTTCTGTCATTCCTATATAAGAGAAATATTAGATTTTAATTGAAAGTTCTCATATAAATTACATAAGTCAAGGATTTCACTTAGAGGTTACTTCCACAATTGGAATATAGAAGACGACTCTGAATAAAAAAGCCACTCAAAGAATCACTAATTTCCTTTTAAAACCCTTCTTAAGATTAAATGTTTTGTGGCTTCACAAACTGTTTTCTGTTAAACTGTTGAAGAAAACAAAAAGAAATCCACAAACACAAAACTGCCAGCAGAACTCATTCAAGACAATATTCAAACTCTTCTGTTATTATAAAGATAAAATCATATCCAATGTTTTTAATTATAAAAATTACAATTATTTGTGCCAAGACAGAATTATAAATAAACACTGATCCTAAGATGTAAGGAAAAGAACATATATATAAGAAAGTACATAAAAAAGTAAGAGTTCCATTGATTCATTTAAGACGCCAACAATGCTACATATTCAACACATTTAAATAGTGGCTCATATATCTGAAGGTGCTTTAAAATAGCTGGAAAAATAATATCCCCTCTTTATTCTTCCCAATGTTCTCCAAGATATTTTATACTGTGAGCTTTAAATATACTGTGAGCCTTAAATGCAAGAAATAACATTATGATGCCAAAACTACACCTAAGTCTGGTCAACACTTAAGAAGTGTTGAGGCTAGATAAAGGAAATGTAGCCTATTTTATTTTTCCCTTTACTTTTGTTATGTTTAGTATTTTCATATTAAAAGCTTCTAAAAATGCAGACACACACACACACACAAATGGATTTTAAGACCGTGTTCTAAAAGGAAAAAAAGGGAAACTATGAACTGACATAATGGAAAACTACTTATGATTTCCCACTATTAATAAGTTTCTATTTAACATGACACCAAAGGAAGTTACATTTAATATAAATGGATACTTAATTACTTATATATTGCTTTGTTTTTACTTCAGCATAAAATATATAATAAAAAGAGTATATAATAAAAGAAGGTATATACCAGTAAACGTACTTGCATCATCCCTTTCTATTCTGGTGCCATCACTAGTTGACACACAAGTAAAGTGCAGGGGTTCAACTTCCAGAAGTCCAGTGAGAGATGTGAAGCTACCTTCAGCAGCTGTGCAACTACTGACTTTTCCATTTCCTGTGAAAGAGACAAGTGTTATACTATCTAAATTAATTTTTAAAACGTAATAGTCACATGGAAAATTAAGAAGATGTATACACAAAACCCTTATACAGTGCTTCTACAATGGACATATTAAGAAAACTCACAAACAGAAGATACTTGTTTCCATGCTGCAAAAGCAGAGCTGCAGAAAAGCAACTTAGTGGCCATTCACAATGAAATAGTAACAATTGATTTAGATTTTAAATGAGGAAAAAATAATGAACGGGCTACTAATATTAATTACACAATTTGTTAAGTATGCATAAAATCAGAATACATTCTTTCACATCAGCTGTATAAATATGACACTAAACAAAAACTAAAACATTTTAAAATATTATCAAGATTTACCTATAAATATATATTTATATTTTATATATATTATCAATTTTAGAATGAAGCCTAAAACTTTATAATCATAAAAATATATCTAACCCTTGAACAATGCTGAGTTTGGGGTGCCAACTTAGCACAGTCAAAAATCCACATATAACTTCTGACTTCCCAAATTATACTTATAGCCTATTGCTGACCAGAAGCCTTACAGGTAACATAAATAGCTGATTAACATAACTTTCACATCTTATGTATTATGTACTGTATTCTTATAATAAAGTACGCTAGAATAAAGAAAATGTTAATAAGAAAATCATAAGGAAGTGAAAATACATTTACAGTACTGTATATATCGAAAACAATTCCACATATAAGCAGACCCATGCAGTTCAAACCCATATTATTAAAAGGTCAACTGCAATTTAAGTTAGCAAGCATAGTTGAAAAATAAATAAAATTTAAAAATAAAATAAAATTCAGATGATCACAAATACAGAAACCATAAAACCACAGCAAGAAGATCGGACAAAAGAATTAACAGTGTTATGTGGTATGGGGAGAAGCGGTTATTTCCAATACTGTTCAGATTTTTTGGAATTAGCACTGTTTTAAACCGAATTCCTTAACAGATAAAATTAAACATAAATCAGAGATGGAAAGAATAGGGAGTTACAAAAACTATTAACATCTGAAGGGCTAAATTAAATGCAAGACTAAATAATCATAACTCTGCTCTCCAAACATTTCATCAGTGCAACATAGGACCTAACATGTGCTTTAAAAAAAGTATTTACTGAGCACTTACTCCACCAGATATAGGAAACACATGAAAAAACAAAATACATTTCTCATGAAACACCTATTCTGTTATGGTAGTAACCTAAACAACTAATCATATAACTGAACTTTAAAAAAAAAAAAAAAAAAAAAAGGTCTTGCCCTATAATCCAGCATTTGCACTACAAAGTATTTACCCAAAGAATACAAAAATACTAATTTAAAGAGATACATGCAGTCCAATGTTTACAGCAGATTATCTACAAAAGCCATATTGTGGAAAGATCCCAAATGTCCATCAATTGATGAATAAAGAAGATGTGGTATTTTAGCCATAAAAAGAATGAGATCTTTCTTTTGCAATAACACAGATGGAGCTAGACAGTATTATGCTAAGTGAAGTCAGTCTTCATCATATGATTGCAAGATGATTTTATGTGTGTGGAATTTAAGAAACAAATGATCATAGGGGTATTAAAAAGTGAGAAGCAAACCAAGAAACAGACTCTTAGAAAACAAACTGATGATTACCAGAGAGGAGGTGGGTGGGAGAATAGGGTAAATAGGTGATGGGTATTAAGGAGGGTACTGATTGTGAAGAGCACTGGGTGTTACATATAAGTGTTGAGTCACTAAATTATACCTCTGAAACTAATATTACATTGTATGTTAACTGGAATTTACATAAAAACTTTTTAAAAAGTGCTATGTTTTACTTAAAAGAAGTTCAAAGGACTAGTATGTCTAAGAGAAAGCAGTCAAAAGTCACAAAGTAATAGAATGCTTCCATGATGAGATAATGAGATTTATGGAAAGCATGACATTTTTATGTATTTATTTCAGGCAGGGGAATCCTCAAAAAAAAATAACATGGGTGAAATCTCTCCGGTAAGAAGGAACATGCACATGGAACATGAAGGAACTATGTGGCCAGAGGAACATTTCTCAACCCAAACACCCCTCTATATAGCTTTAAAATGATTATGAACTATTAAAGAACCTTCATTTATGTTGGTTATATATATAGATTTCATCATAGCAAAAATCTTAGGATGAGAATATTTTAAACATTAACTCATGTAATAGTAATAAACTCATTAGATATAAATAGCATACTCTGATGAAAAATAACTGTCTTCAGACAAAAATAACTGTGACAGTGGCAATGTTTTACATTTTTGCAAAATTCTTTAAAATCTGGCTTATCAAAGAGAGTAGCTATATTGTCCTATCTCCACATTCAATGCACTGCAGCACGTTGTTTGGGTATAGCTTTTTAAAAAAAAATCTAGCCTATCACAGATATATGATAGGAAAAGGAATATTTTAATAGTCTTACATATTCAAAAACTTTGGTAAGTGGTAATATTTTTGAGGATTATTTGCAATGTGGTTTCTGAAATCTTTTTTTTTTAAGATTATTTTTATTTATTTGAGAGAGAGAGAGAAAACAAGCAGATGGAGCACCAGGCAGAGGGAGAAGGAGAAGCAGATTCCCAGCTGAGCAGGGAGCCCAATGCGGGGCTCGATCCCAGGACCCTAGGATCATGACCTGAACCAAAGGCTGATGCCTACAGTTGAGCCACTAAGGCACCCCCTTTTTTTTTTTAAAGTAGGCTTTACACCCAGTGAGGAGCCTACAGCAAAGCTTGAATTCACAACCCTGAGATCAAGACCTGAGCTGAGACAAAGGGTCAGATGCTTAACCGGTGCCCTTGGTCTTTGAAATCTTATTGATGAACTTCTCAGATTCTATTACATTAATATTAATTGGCCTTCCTGAACTTTTAAGGAATCTCTTACCCATTTGGAAAATATGGTTGACCACTATATATACATGTTAACACATTTCATTATATAGTATCAGAAAATTACATTCAGTAATATCACCATAGGCCATCAGAAAAATTGTTATATACTGGAAAGCTGTCAAGTTTAGTGGACAATGCAAGTTTTCCAAAATTCTAATTTTTGCTTAAAGCTCTTTTAAGAATAGTCAAGAAACACTATCAACTGGATGGATACTGATAGACTTTTCCTATTCATTTCTGAAAAAATATCGACTGAACAATCAAGTGTGAATAAACATATTTTGCAGGCCAGCCATTCTTGCAATAAAAATGATGTTCCATTAAAATAAGCAACTAGTTCAACTTGTAACTCAAATAACTACTCAAGTGTGTTTCCTTAAAACAACCATGGTACTTCAGTGTGCAGCAGAAGTGCTTCATGCCTATTTCCCATTTCATCACAGAATACTTTAAACATGAGTACTGGCAAGTTCAAAACTTAATAAAATCAACAACTTTTACTGCCTCATCAGGGACATTTTTAAGTGAAACTGGCATATTTTTCATTGCCAAGGGCAGAGTAAAGAACATCACGCTTTTACAGAATTAGTATAAATGTCAATGTAGTAATAAAGGCAAATAATATTGCTGTATCACAAAGACAGTTGACCCATGGATTCCCTGAAAGCACCTCAGGGACCCTGAGCAGGTCTACAGACCAAACTTTGAGAAACACTGAGCCAGAGAATGGAGACTAACAGAGGCAATGGTACTAGACTAAGTGAAAGGGAAAGAGGACCAGATCGTTCAAGGTTTTATATGCTGCAACAGAGACGTTGGACTGCAGAGTAATGGAAAGACATGAAAAGTATTTTAAGGGAAGACGTAAAGTGAATAGGTTTGTATCCAAAACCAATTAAACTCACTGCATGTGTAGAATGTACTCAAGAGAGACAAAAGCAATGCAGAAAGACTAGTTAGAATACTATTACTGTAGTCCAGATTCAAGATGACTGGCTTATCTGTAATCATGGGAGGTAAGGGAAGAGATTTGAAATATATGATGGTGTAAAAACAAAGAGGATCTGTTGATAGCCTCAAAGTGGAGGATGAGGAGGCATCAAGGATGATATTCAGATTTCTGATTTGGTGCCAGTGATACCATTAAGTGAGAAAATAAATGCTGGACAAGGATTAATGCTGAGACACAAAATAAGTTCATTCATACGAGACTTAGGTCATGATTTCTAAGTCCCTTGTTTACTGAATATGCTACTCTTATGTATTTAACTCACTGGACTGACCTGAACTTTATGATCTTTTCCTTATACTCTCTCCATAATGTATCTCATTCTATCCTGAGATATACAGAACGCATCTATATACCTAGTCCTAACCTCTCCTCTGAGTTTCACTCATATCAATTGATATGTTGGAGCACCTGAGTGGCTGAGTCAATTAAGGATCTGCCTTTGGCTCAGGCCATGATCCAACCCAAGGTCCTGTGATCGAGCCCCACATTGGGCTCCCTGCTCAGTGGAATGCCAGCTTCTCCCTCTCCTCCCCGCTCATGCTCTCTGTCGCTATCTGTCACTGTCTCTCTCTCAGATAAATAAAATCTTTAAAAAAAAATTTTAAGCAAATTAATAAATTGTTGTGTCACTTGGATCAGCATAAAGTACTCAGAGCCTAAGTCATGAAACAGAGGAGGTATCACTTTTACCCAAGGCAACGTAAGCCATTAAAAAGCAAGTAACAGTACTATCTTTTTCATTAAAAATGTTCATGAACATGTGTAGCAAACAAGTCTAAAGAGCTAAACATCCTGTCAACAAAGGTAATCTAAGAGGGTGAAAAGGTTGGAATTAAGGAACTTTATATTTCATTTATATTTCTGTATTTCATTTTTCTTTTGTTTTCCACAATTCATAATCTACTTTAAAGTAAAAGAAACTGAAATTAACTCCCCACATTTAATTCTATTTAATATGATAATTATCTTAATATGCTTACTCAAAATTCTAACATTGTGGTTTACTGGCAACACTAATAAGTTCAGTAAGATCGGAGAAAATAATAGTCATTATTATTTTAAAATTATAGCACTGAATGGTTAAGCATTCAATACTAAAAGCATATTCTTCGAGAAATGTATACAAGAATACGTGTAACACTACAAAGTTTGAGTATGCTACATATAGAAAATTATATTATATTTATATTTTTCTTTCTGCATCTTTATTATAATATATATACTCACTATATTTTCTGAAATATGAAATAAAACGTTCTTTGATTCTGTGAACATGAAAGGCATACCAAATAAAAGTGAAAAGGCAACAACAAATAATTAAATTTTAAATAGTTTATGAGCGTTAAAGTTGTACTGACATGCAATGAAACACACAAAAAAACAAACAAAAAGCAAACTCACAACCTTTCCAAAAATAACTTCAATATTCTTTTGAGGGAGAAGTTATGAAATAAATGCTAACAGTTTCATGATTCACAGATGTTAATAAAGAATTTTAAAGACAACGTAGTTAACTATAATCTGTTATATCAATGGTAGCTTAAACTAAAGATAGAAAATTCAAAAGTTTCTTTAATAAAAGGTGTTACTACCTGAAAGGACATCTGACAAATCAATTTCATCTGACTGGACACCAATGCTGCTGTTGTATACATTTTTACAAGAAGAACCACTCATCTCCAAATCAAAAAGGACTGGATCAAACGGTGAGCTATACAGTCCATATCTGAAAAATAAAATAATGTCCTAACAATTTTCCTGTCAGCCATCTAATTAACATATTACCTATTTACTTAGTTTTGAAAGCAGTGTGACACAGGGCAAAAGGAAACACTAACCAGAGTTTAACCCACTAAATTCAGTGAATCTCAGCTGTGTTCCCCAGAAATCTATACTCTAAAAGAAGTGGTCCAGATTCAACAAATAATAAAACAAGACTGAATATCTACAAATTGAAGCAAGGAAGAGATAACCAGGTACCCTTCTCTCAACTCCAACATTAAATACACTGACTAGGCAGAAAGTACAAAGGCCTTGATTAAATTTTATCAAGATTGAGATTTGTCATTGAAGAAGATCACAAAATCATCTTGTTAAATAAAAGAATACTTTAAACACTGAAGATTAGTCAAGAACTCAAACCTAACCTTTAGCTATTTATTGGATTATGTTGAAGTTTTAGAAAAATCAATCAGCAGATGAAGAATACTGATTAAGGCCAGTAAGTGATTTATATAACTCCAACTACAAAATTCAAACAATAGAGAAACAAATTATCTTAAACGCTTCTTCAATCAGCAAGAAAATACCACTTTAAGTATCTTAATACAATCAGTCCTCTAACAATTTTAGGGACTTTCAAAATTGTTAAAAGGAACTATTTCAGAGAGAATAGTGGAAAAAAATCTTAGGCTACTATTTAGAAAAAGGAAATGCATAAATATAATTTTGCAAATAAATATATACATGAACAGTTCTGTGCAAAGCTGGTAGCAGAAAGGCCCATTGGTAGTCATTATGTATATTAAAATACCTTGTTTGAAGTAAAGCTTCCATTGGTGTTAGCCTGTCCTGTAACTGTTTGGACACAGCAGTAAGCAAAGATGCACACGCTGTACTACACCCAGCCAAATCTTCATCTTTAACATAATTCAGTAAGACAAAATACCAATACACAGAACCTGAAAACAATAAAAAACAAATCAATGTTTCTTTTCCTCATTGTTCTCTAACAAAGAGAACTTCAGATTACATATTTATCAATAAGTTCCCTTATAAAACAACTTACGAGGAAGGATTAATTCCTTGGAGGGCACTAAGAGGATAGTGACAGAGAATTTCAAATATTTTTTTAAGAAGTATATCAAGTCAATGTAGGCATTTAGGTTTTCAATAACCTGAAATGATTCTGAGGGACATTTTAGAATAGCTGGAAAAGTACAGAGATGTCAGGCCCCCCAGCCATCCTTCCTGAAATACTGTTTGGTTTATACTAAAATTCTCAAAAAACAGTAGATGGCTAGGAAGTACAAAGAACACGTTGGCAAGTGAATAGAGTGCAGCTACCCTATGGTGCCAATTAAATAAGAACCAGTATAGTTTAAAAGACGATCATCATCAATAGCCAAACTTTAGAAGGAGCCTTGGCGTCCATCGAGAGATGAATGGATAAAGATGATGTGGTCTATCTAATGGAATATTACTCAGCCATGAGAAACGACAAAGACCCACCATTTGCTTCGACATGGATGGTCCAGGAGGGTATTATGCTGAGTGAAATAAGTCAATCAGAAAAGGACAAACATTATATGGTCTCATTCATTTGGGGAATATAAAACTTGGGGAAAGGAAAAAAAAAAAAAAAGAGTGGGAAATATCAGAAAGGGAGACAGAACATGAGAGACTCCTAACTCTGGGAAACGAACAAGGGGTAGTAGAAAGGGAGGTGGGCGGGGGGTGGGGGTGACTGGGTAACGAGCACTGAGGGAGGCACTTGATGGGATGAGCACTGGGTGTTATTCTATATGTTGGCAAATTTAACACCAATAAAAAATAAATTTAAAAAAGACGATCATCATGATGTACTATAAAACTTTTAGAAAATAAGAGATATCTAAGTAAACCTCAGAATTTACACATCCTATCCCTAAGAATATCCTTAAAAAACTATTTTAAACTCCAAGATTATTAAGAGTGAACTGGGTCCAAAACATCTTAATCTATATAACATAAAAGTTAACAATTTCACTCAATTTATGTCCAAGGTAAATATAAACAGATTCTTTATCTAAATTAAGGTATTTATACAATAACCATTTATCAACTAACTTTGAGCAGGCTTTTATTCTATAATACCACAAAGATCAAATCCTTATGAAATAATCTTTGTTGAATAAGTTGATTATTTATTAAACAAAAAACTAGTAAGAAAAGTCTAGGGATCCCTGGGTGGCTCAGCGGTTTAGCGCCTGCCTTTGGCCCAGGGCGAGATCCTGGAAACCTGGGATCAAGTCCCTTATCAGCTCCTCGCATGGAGCCTGCTTCTCCCTCTGCCTGTGCCTCTGCCTCTCTCTGTGTGTCTTTCATGAATAAATAAATAAAATCTTTAAAAAACCAAAAAAAAAAAAAAGAAAGAAAGAAAAGTCTACAAAAAATTAGGTTTAGAGGACAAATCAGTAGCGCCTTATGGTAATAGCATAAAACAGCATTAAAAATACTTTAACAGGGATCCCTGGGTGGTGCAGCGGTTTGGCGCCTGCCTTTGGCCCAGGGCGCGATCCTGGAGACCCGGGATCGAATCCCACGTCGGGCTCCCGGTGCATGGAGCCTGCTTCTCCCTCTGCCTGTGTCTCTGCCTCTCTCTCTCTATCTGTGTGTGACTATCATAAATAAATAAAAAAAAATTTATAAAAAAAAAAAAATACTTTAACAGTATTTTTAAAATCTTCATTACTGTATATATATGCTATTTTTAGGGGACTGCTTTGTAAAGTGTTACTCAAGAACTACATTCATTCCACTCCCCCTTTATTTTTTAATACTACATTCATTCTTGAATGGCATTTCTATAGTCTTCGGGTGCTGAAAAAACCTACTGGTCCCTTTTAGAGAGTTCTAGTTAGCCAATCTCCCTACCAATCACACAATACATGCATGGACCATTCTTCTACTTATGTCATCTCTCTGGCACTTGCTGGCATTTTAGCAAATTTGTGATATCTGATCTATATTCAGTGACAAACCAAACAACTCAAAAACTTGAATGAAATATAGAAAATGTATGAATTAAGATGATTTCTTATTTACTTAACTCTCCCACTTTTTCCAAGCAGTATTACTGAACAGAGTATCTGCCCATCTGATAAAATCACAATTCATCAACCCCTTAGAGAAGCTACAGAAAGAAGAGGGAATAACCAAGGAAAAAGTACTTACTAAATAATCCTAAATACACTGCAAGATATTTCCTATGACTACTGCTATTTGTGATTAAACTAATTTTACATACCACCAGTTGCCGCTGCAGGTAAAAATGACATATTATCAAGTAAGGCCTTCAACAGAACAGATCCAAATCCTGGTTGGCATGGATCACATTTGCCATTACTGAAAATTTTAAAAGAAAAACTGTAAATATATCACTCAATATTTACATTCAATCCTAAATGTTGTGGAATACCTAAGAAAACCCTTTAAAATGCATTCACACAGATGACAAGAAAAAATTTGCCCTAAAGCCCTATATACACACAGAAAGATAAGAGGGAATGATTATACTAAAGGTCTTTGTAACTGTGTTCTTTACCAAAAAGGGCTAACAAGCACGTATACATATAGTCAATACTATCAGTTTTTAAACATTTACTAGATGGTTTAAGTCTCAGGATCCAGAAAAAAGGTCTACACGATGTTACAAATAAGCCCGATAAGACTGTCATATAACAGGGAATAAGGCTTTAGGTAAAGAATCCAAAGACAACCAGGGAATATAAAAGTGGGAGAAGGGTTCCCCTTACCAAACTCCCCAAACTACTATTAAGGCAAAGCAGCTTAGTAGACTACATTTATTAAGAGGTGCCTGAGTGGCTCAGTCTGTTGAGTGTCCAATTTTTGATTTCAGCTCAGGTCATGATCTCAGGGTTGTGAGATCAAGCCCTGAATCCAGGCTCAGCAAGGAATCTGCTTGAGATTTTCTCTCTCCCTCTGCACCATCCCCCACTCGAGCACATTTTAAATAAATAAAATCTTAAAAAAAAAAACAACTTATGCAATTTGACATCTTCTCCTAAGAACCTAAAATTCTTTCTTAAAATCTCAATAATCCTCCTCAACTTTTGAAAATTCTCATTACACATTAAGTATCAAATTATACTACAAACACTGCCATCACCTGCCAAACCACAGGTGCACCTACAAACCAGACTTTTTTTTTTTCTTTCAAACCGGACTTTCAACAAAGAAACACCAACCTAATGCACAAGGCTAGAAATCGGGCACACTTATGGGCTATGCTTCGTCCTGCCTCAAAGAAGCAAACACGCACGATGTCTGAAAGACATTTTCGTGTTTTTGAAAGCAGGCTCTCATTTCCTTCTTTGGAGCTGCAAAACAATAGCAGACATTTAGACTCATCTTGAACTTCTATTTATAACATCCAAAGCGCAATCATCAATGGTAAGTAAAATCTTAATTAACCTTCCAGGTCCATTTGAATGTACTCCAGCTAACCAACAAAGGGTATCCAACACAAGGCTCTGGGCATGTTCTGTGATTTGGCCATCATCTGCTTTTCTACAAAGAGTGTTAAGAAGCTTCTCATGAAATTCTGAAAACTGTAACATAGCACATCGCTGCACTCTAAAAAAGAGAATATAAATCCATTAACAACCAAAATAGAACAGTTAGACTAAAGCTATCACAACCTGGTTGGTCATATGTTTCATTCTGAATCATGAATAGCACAATCAAAAATATTCTTCTGAAAATTAAATTTTACAGTGGAATGCTGACCAATTAATGTTAGGGTATTAAAAGACTTAAAACAGCAATTAAGCAATACTTGGTTTGTAAAAAGTTTTAAAAGAAATTAAGTTTACAATAATGTATTATATTCTGACAAAAAATGAATAAAACTTCAAATTATATTTATTTCTTTCCTTGTTCTACAAATACCATAATCCTCATATACTCTAAGCATTATATTAATGCCAGGAATAAAACAATGAAGTAGAAAGATAATTCATACCCTCACTAGGATTATAAATACCAAAGTGAAATGGAAAGAAAAATTTTCAAGTAAAAGGCTTAAAAATATTATATGTGTGTGTTGTATTTGTTGGAATTCTTCTTTGCATGTTTATTATTTTAAGAACAGTAGGAGAAGAAAATGAGGTTACCTTTCCTTAGAAATTGAAGTTTTCTTAAATCTTCGAATGGTGACTGAGACCTCCTGCAGCAAGTCACAGCCCCGGAGGTTCTCAGATTTGCGGGTACCAGTTGCATTTTCATTCTTAACATTAGATGATTTTTCCTAAACATACAAAAACAAACAACTCAATGAACAAACAAATGAAACTAAAAGATTTACTACTTAAAGTTTTTAAAAAAAGAAAATAACTGAATTATGACTATCAAAACATACATATCAAATTAAAATGACGGCTTTTACCCTTGTATTCAGGAAATGACTCATTTCCCCCAGAATTATAATGGGGGAAAAAAACAAAGTCATTGTTTCAAAGGCAATAACCCAATGGTTAAAGATTAGAAAGCCAAAGTCCTGAGACCAGTCCCAGCCATAGCACTTATAAGCGATATGAAATATGACCGCTCCCCAATCTCTACGGTTCACTCACTTTCGGTATGAAAAATGGATATAATAATAGCACCTGCTCTGCCTACCTCAGAGTTATTTTGAGGATTAAATCAGATAAAGTACACAGAAGTCCTTGAAAAATTGGAAGACCTATACAAATATAAGATGATTGGTGTTACTGATATTGCTATTGTTGCTTATGAATAATGATGATAGAGAAACAAAAACCTCTGGAGTTCAGGAAAATCCAAGATCAGACAACTATGAAGAGACTGCATGGTACACAGCTACTTGTAGAAAATCAACCTTGAAATTAGGATTTATCTCTAACATTACTCCCCAACTTCTCTTCCTGCATCATCCCAAATGTTTACCCAAAAAAAAAGTGGTAAGTTACTAGTAAAGGATATAGACATAAAACTCTAAAACCTAAATAAATAATACGGCCTAAAATAATTATAAAGGGAAATATCTGCTAACAATTACTCTCTGCTGAGTATACTTTATAAACGTTTGCTTAAAGTTAATTCAAAATATATTAATTACGTTTTTAAAGTCACTGCAAAAAAAAATTATAAACAAACCAAATATCTATTGAAAAATCAATGAAGGGTCATACTACTTCCAATTGTGTGTCAAATCTTGTCCATAATGTTTATAACAGTATTGTTGTGGTTCAAAATGACACTGCTTCATACCTTGCCTGCTGCAACTTTTGCCAAGAGTGAAGCAAGTGAATAACCCTTGTTACTCTGGTGTTTTAGGGATGGAAGTCTTACTACGGGGCGTATACCACCATTACAGATCTCATCTGTTCCTCTTTCATTCACTGCCTTGACATGGATTAAAAAGGAACGATATTTTCCTCCTGCCATACCTAAAGGGGCAGGAAAGAATGGGAAAAATAACTGGATCATCAAAAGATCAAATTGTTTTTCATCCTCATAGAGCAAGTTAAATAATTAATTCCATAAAAAGAATAATACACTTAATCGGAATTTTCAAATTATATTGTTTGAGTATGATCATCAAATAACCTTCATATGTTCATAGCAAAAGAACAAAAAGCACAGGAGTTTTACAAACACTGTAAGATGGAAAATTAGGACTAATTGTTACAAACATTTTGCATATTTTTCCCCAACAAAATTATTCATTTTAATAACAGACATTTTGTGAACTATGGAAAAACACAAAGAAAACACCATCTTTAAGGCACTACCCAAAGATAATAATGGTATCATTATGTGAATCCATCCAGTCTTTTTATGCATGCATGCACGCACATACATAGGTGCATACACACATAAAAATAAGCAACATCGATGAAAAAGCACAGGCTTTGGAGTTACTACCTGGGTTTGAATAATGGTCCTGCCATTTACTAGGCATGTGACAAATTAATCTCCTGTGGTTTGGTTCTTTCAAATGTAAAATGGGAATAACAGTACCTACCTCAAAGGCAACTAAACACAACTGTGCATGGAACAAAGAAAACACTCAATAAATACTGGTTATTACCGCTAGTACATTCTTTTTTTTTTTTTTTTTTAATGATAGTCACACAGAGAGAGAGAGAGAGAGAGAGAGAGAGGCAGAGACTTAGGCAGAGGGAGAAGCAGGCTCCATGCACCGGGAGCCCGACGCGGGATTCGATCCCGGTCTCCAGGATTGCGCCCTGGGCCAAAGGCAGGTGCTAAACCGCTGCGCCACCCAGGGATCCCATTACATTCTTTTTTTAACTAAACTGAGATCACACCACACAATCTTTAAGTAAAATATATTGTAAAAAAACCCTGAAAATAATACACTCACCAGTAAACAAACCGTCAGCCTACTGTTACCTCACAGGTATTAAATCTTTCTCTAATTACAAAAGCTACCTTTGTTGTTTTCTAGTGACTCCCCTGCCTACTGTGCTAGCATTACACTGTTATATTCTTCTTATTGCTGTATTATTATTCTATGTTCTGGTATCTGACAAGATCTTCCCTCTCTGTTTCCTTTTTCCAAATTTCTTTGATCCACATCGTCCTTTTCCTTTAAAACTTTAGCATTATTTACTCCAATTCCAAAGATTTTTGGAGAATTTGGTAAGAAAAAAACATCGTTGTTGGTAAATTCTAGAAAAATTAATACTTTTAAATTGAGTCCTTTTTTAAGATTTTATTTATTTGAGAGAAAGTGAGAGACAGAGAATGAGTGGAGGGAGACAGGAAGAAGAAGAGGGAGCGCCTGTGGGGCTCCAACCCAGAACCCTGGGATCATGACCTGAGCCAAAAACAGATGCTTAACCATGTGAGGAACCCAGGTATCCCTGAATGGAGTCTTTTGAAATGCATCATTTAATTCCATCCTCCATTTTGGCAAAGCCAACATCTTTATTTTCATATACAAATTTAAGTTTCATACTCTCATTCAGCAAAAGTAACTTATACTCTCAACAATATGAGAGATTTGGAGCACCTGGGTGGCTTAGTGGTTGAGCATCTGCCTTTGGCTCAGGTCGTGATCCCGGGGTCCTGGGATCAAGTCCCGCAACGGGCTTCCATGGGGAGCCTGCTTTCTCCCTCTGCCTACGTCTCTGCTTCTCTCTCTGTGTCTCTCATGAGTAAATAAATAAAATCTTAAAAAAAAAAAAAGAGAGATTTTATTAGTCTTGCTCACTGTTATATGCCAGTATGTGGCATAAACACCAGAGGATCTCCTAAATGTAATGAATGAATAAGATATAGTCAAGAGAGCGCATCAAAACTTGTATATATATTACATCTGCAACTAAAGGTAAATGTGTAAATGTAGACAACTAATATGAAGAGAATGTACACAAATTAAAGTAGCTGTTATTTAGATGGTAAGGTATTTTCCTGGTTTGAGACAGGATTGCATATCCTACTCCACCTTTAAAATAACTTTAATAATCCAGCCAGGTATTTTGTTTGTTGGCTTTTTAAATTTACCCTTAGGATACAAAAGCCGTTATCTATAAGAGCCCTACAACTCCAACATCAATCCTCTATATAATAGCCAATTATTTTAAAATATAAATTAATTATAATGTGTTTATGTGAGACACTCAAATAATTACATTTGATATTATCAAAACTCTTCTGCAACAATCCTGTTAAGAGTATAACAATAGACAATACTAAAGACACAGGACTCTGAGTTGATGGGAAAGGCAACCATGCCAGGACATGTCACCTGGTTACTCAAAAAAGTTCTGCTATGTCACACTAAGTTATCATATTCATTTTCTTCATGTTTTCTTAAAAAGCACTAAAACCTCCAAAACACAGTAGTATCAGAAGTTTAACATAAAAACACAGTACTTCAGGGAGCCTGGGTAGCTCAGTCAGTTAAGAATCTGCCTTCAGCTCAGGTCATGATCTCAAGGTCCTGAGATCGAGCCCACGTTGGGAGTCCACTTCTCCCTCTCCCCTTCTGTGCGCACTCTCTCAAATAAATAAATAAAAATCTTAGGAATAAAAAAAAAGTCACTTCTGAGAGGAAATGATCTAAGCTACCGGGAAACTGATGGAAATGTTCATGTAAATCCCAAACAAAACAAAATCTTATTTTTTTGAGATCAGTTTCTTTTAATCTATTTTTACAATTGTGGCATTATTTACTCTGCTTTTGTAAAATATGTTACTTCACCTTTAACAAGTTTGGGGCTTGTTAATGTCAACATCCCAGCATGCCCTGATAGATCAAGGCCACTAGCAAGCCATACTGGTCCACAGAGAATGTCTTCTTTATGATCTTCTAAAAATGGACATAATCTAAGACCTAAAAAGAAAAAATATTTTTTCTTTTAAATTAGTTTGTAATTTAAAAATATGAAATAAGCAAATATCCATCCCATACATAATACTGCCACACAAAATACCATACTTAGAATGTACTCAAATAAGAATTCACTATCATGCTAAGGAACTATAATCAAAGATCTGATATATGTTGCTTTCCATTCCCATATTATTTACATTCACCTTGATTGTCAAAAAAAAATTATAAAACCATGACATGATTTTAAATCCCAAGATATTAAAAAACAAGAATGCAAGTATTAGCACAGCTGTGTTCACAAAGATGAGCTGAAAGTTAAAGCATATTGCCAAAGCAGAATTATAGGTTATTTTTTAATTGTGTTTTTAAAACCAAGTTTTTGCAAGCCATAAGGAAATCTCTGCCCAACATGATGCATTTGGATCACTACTCCTTTTACTGTCATGGACAACAGCTCTATAATTTAACTCACACTGTGATTCCTCTACATCCATGTGCTGCATTTCTTCATTCAAATCAACCAGGGACGGTTTCCCATTTTGTTCCACTTCAATGTTAAGAGCTGGAGACAAAGGAAAGGTGATCTGCCTATCTACTGCTGTTTCTAGAGGATAAAAATATTAGTAAACTTAATTTTGCTTAATATCAATAATTTATGTGCCTGAAATTCTAAAATTTTCTGTTAAAATGGGAACTACTGTGATATTTTTAATCACAGATGATACAAAATGGTTGTCAGAAGAAGAAAAAAAAATTAGATTCCATTGTTTCATACACTCTTCTTTTAGTGGTACTAAAATATTCACCTGAGAAATAATTTGCTGGCAACTAAACTAAAAGTTCTTACCCTAGGCTGCAGAGTATAAGCACCTGCAAAGTTTTAAAAAACCAATGCCTAAGCCCTAGATCCAATTAAATCTGAATCTGCCAAGATTCAAAAGAATGCACCACACATACAAACACACACACATACACAAACACATACATATGTATTTTGAAAATAAGAAATCTTTCAGGTTTCACTGTTTCTACTCCCTGGACAGCCATTTTACTCTGAAATTATCCCCAGCCCTTAAAATGAACCTATTAAGGAGAAAACACTGATGAGTAACATCTAGTTCCCAACATACTAAATGTATACAATCTATTTAAATAACTCAATATATCAAATTCTGAACTTGTAAGAAAAGTAAATAATGTTGGATGGATTTCCAGGTGTGCTTCTATATTTCATGAAAGGTTTGGGTTTCACCAGTAATCTTAAAAGAATACGTGACTTCCATTAACAAAGTTCTTTCCCCATGAAGTCTCCACTTAGGAAGAAAAACGCGTAAGTCTAGGAATGATAAAACTGAAACTAATTCAGAAAGAAACTAATTGAATTTCCAAAATAGCATAATTAAATTATTCCAGTTTATGCAATCCTATATAATCCTGAGCTACTGAAAAACCTCTAAAATTAACTTAACAAAACCACAAAAAATAGAGCAGAAAAGAAGTACGGGGGTAGAGGACAGAATGGAGAGGAAAGGGAAGGAGGGTGAGGGACATGAAACCTACACAGTCAAGTTGAAAATTCATTTTCTTAAGAAACCTTCAAATATAAATTTTGATTCACTCTTACCATTGACTTTCCCTAAGCCTGGAGCTTTATTTTTCAGCAGTGTCACTTGTATCTGTGGAATATTGGTGATGTTTGAGTTCAATACAAATTTGAAGTCCACATGTCCAACCATACAAGCTTTAGGTAGAACCAATTCAAACACATGTTCATCCCAGCTGTTGCTGTCAAATAAAGGAGTAAATGGTAAATACAGCAAAAGTCTTTCTTTGGCCAAAACCACATTATCATTAATTAACACTTTTCATGCTCTGATTTGCACCCTCAACAAAACCCAATGCTTCTCACTGGGATCAGCTCCCAAAGAGAGGTTAAACTTAGGTCAGTAGCAGAGCTTACCTTAGAAATTGACAACAATCTTGGGAACTGAACATCCCAATATACCCTGTTCCTTACACTGTGGACTATTATGCATCAGAATTATCTGCAGATTCCGGAGTCCTACCCTCAGTCTCTATGAGTGAAGTCTCAGGAATCTGCATTTTAAAATAAGAACTTCTTGTATTTCATAGACATGTCTATTCTGATTTTAAATTCTATATAAAGCCTGAAAAATAAAAATCTCCAAACCACACTCCACTAATTTCCAGACTCATTCAAACATCTACCAAACATTTCTAATTTACTGTAGGTAAAGCCAAACTTAACTGCCTACTCCTATCTCAGTAATTCTAATTTGCAATCCTCTCAATCCAAAACCTCAGTCATCCTGGACTCTTCTCTCTCACGTAATATGTTCAATGCATCAGCATATACTATTCCTTCTACTCCAATTATATCCAGAATGTGACCATTCTTTTCACTACCTCCAACAACTATTATCATGGTCCAAACTACCAAAAACAAACTGCAATATCATCCAAACTAGAACCTTCACTTCTATCACTGCCTTTGAATATACACAACCACTCATAATCTATTGTCATCACAGCAGTCTTACTGTACTCTTCTAGGATGTAAATTCTATCATTCCTGTATCCAAAGCCCTGTAATATCTTCCTAATCTTACATCACTTAAAATTCTCAACATGGCCTAAAAAGATACTCGTTCTCTGGTGTCCAGCTACTTCTTTTGACCTGACTTCCTCTCAGTCTCCCATACCTTCACTGAACTTCACCAACACTGGTTTTCTTGCTCTCACTGGAATTCATAAAACACTCCTCAGGGTCTTTGCACTTGCCATTACCTCGGAATTAATGTGTTCATGGAGGCTTTCCTGGCCCCTTATATACAAAGTACCGTACATATTTTCTCTCGCTCTTGCACACATGCAGTCTGTCACCACATCTTATCATATTTCATAGCTTTTATGACTATGTGGCATAGTAGACATCAGCTTACTGTGTATCCCCAAGAGAATGTAAATTCCAGTGACAGTCATAATACTATTGCCTACAAGAGTGCCTACACAAAACAAGCATTTAAGTATCTGTTAAATAGGTGGAATGGTGCAACTGGGTGATGGACATTAAGGAGGGCACACGATGTAATAAGCACTGGGTATTATATAAGACTGATGACTCAATGAACTCTACCTCTGAAACTAATAATACACTATATGTTAAATAACTGAATTTAAATAAAAAAATAAATAAAATTACCTTTAAAATAAATAAAGAAATAAATATCTGTTAAATAAACTTGTGAACTGAATGTCCAAACTAACTGCAATGGTGGATTACTCTGTTTTATCCTACAACCAAGAATATAGAAATTTCCAAAATTAAGGTGATGAATGAAAAGAACAAAGTTAGTAATATACAAAAGTTAAGAGAAGCAATAATATATCTAAGAATTACATGTTGCCGCCAACAAATATGGACTTAAAATGAAATAACTTAGAAGAATGTCTTACCTGTCAGTCTGTAGTTTCCAAGTTCTAGTGTGCTGAGCAGCATCTCCATGGTGTTGCTGATGCAGATGTTGAGGATGCCTCCTTTGCTGCTGTTCTTGTTGAACTTCTACCCAGCATGGAGGAACAGTAGCTGAAAACCGTGGAGTCAAAGTCTCAAAGCGGGTTAGCTCCACTAGAGATGTCAAGATGTCAAGGGTGAATGGCTGGTCCACCAATAAATCAACTCCTTAATAATAGTGAATACAGAATTTGAAGTAAGTTTTAAAAAATAGTAGCTTTCATGCATGTGTTTTATATAGTCAATTACAAAACTTGCCAAATATCCTAGAGTTATTAATGTGTGCTCAGTTATCTATATGCAAATAAAGTAACTAGCACTAACTACATAATGGCCATAACAAAAATCCATCTTGAATATTTTATATTATGGAGAGGTTATTCCTTATTGGAGAAACCCAAACTCAACCTATCAGAAGAGCCCTGACTGAGCTTTCACCAGCTCTAAGTTAGCAAGGGCGATGAAAGTAGTCCTGAAATGCAAGCTAAAACTGTATCAAATCAATAAGTAACTTTAAGACTTTGTTATTTACAAAACAAAATGCTAAACATCAATAAATACATAATATTTGCTCTTTGTTACTTTATAAAAAAGTAATTTTTTAGAAGTCATAAGCTACACTGATGGCAGATAAATACTTAGAAACCAAAACCTTCACCAGCACTATTTTACTTCTGTGATAGTTAAGAATATCTTGTATGCATACCAATATTTTAAGAGTAATAATCTGCTTCAGAAAGATTAGTTTCTCTCTTATGAAAATGTGTTCATATATATGAAATTTCTAATATTAAACAAAGGCTGTTGTGCCTGTTCCAATTAACAAAAGTTTATGAAAAGATTAAAATATGAAATCTGATAGGTTTAGAATATTTTCACAAAGAAAATTTACAGTAAGTTCAAAAGAATTATTAAATGTATACTTCAAACCACATTTCTCAAAGCTTAGAGCGTTTGAAATCAGACTAAAACTGTTAAATATTGTTTGTAAGTGTTAATAGTACAGTATATCAATATCCCATCATTACATTATTTATTTCCTTATAATGTAATTCTTTTCTCTATCCAATAGTATTTATGGACTACATATGAAAATTCTCTTGTTATAACAATACCCTATAAAATAAGAAACATTCACTGTGTTAGCTTTTTAAACCAAGCTGTATAGATAACCAAAATAATCAAGTCTTGATTTATTATAGCATGAGACATGCGTCAATTTATCTCAATCAGGGGACAATCTTGCCTCCCAAAGGCCACATGGATGGAGGTGATTGTGCGGCTGGACTGTAGTATGTAGAAGCCAGAGATCTGGTAATACAGCACAGGACACTCTGCCCACAACAAAGAATTATCTAGCCCAAAATATCAATAATAGAGTTGAGGCTGAAAAACCTGGATATATAGAACAGCATGTTTATACTGATAGGCCCTAAACTTAGCATATGTTATACTAATAATCACTAAAGGTTTGCCTTGGTGCAAAGAAAAATGATCAAATGCCCAAATATTAAGGGTTCATAAAAATCAAATACCAACTTTATGTATTATTTCTATTTGGAAAACATCTGAGTTTAAACACACTTTTCATTAAAGATTTATTAACCTTTTAAATGCTAGATGTAGGGAATAAAATGTATTAAGGGCTAAGAGTATAACATTAACGGTACTGTGGGAGCACAAAAAGACTAAGTGTAGTCATAAAGGGTAGGGAAAGAGAACTCAGTGAGACATGGAAAGGGCACGACTGAATCACTTAAGAAATCATAAAACATTTACTGTAACAAACACTGAGAAGACTGGAGTTGTTTCATAGAAGTCCAAAAGTTTTAAGCAGGAGTAACACTTAAACTATACTTCTGAGAAAACAGTTCTGGAGGGCAGTACAGAACATAGAAAGAGAGGAAGTAAACAACATACAAAAACAAGTCTATCTAATGGTGCACAATAGGGCAGTGAGGATCTGAATATACCCTAGTAAGAGAATATTTTTCCAGCTTTTCAATTCCAGTAGTAATATCAGTATTAGCCACTCCACTGACTTTATACTTGATCAACTCTTCTATTTCATGTTTTCCCCCCTCCCAAACTAGAACAAAAGCTCCTTAATGGCCAAAATAATGTTTTTACGTCTTAGGTAACATCACCAATACTGGCCAACTGATCATCAGTTAAAAAACTTTTTAATGTTTACAACAATTTCCAACTACTGAAAAAAGGATAATAAATAAAAACAATCCTAGTGAAAGAATGGCAACAGAGAAATGGAGTCCCTCATCAAAGTAACCAAAAGCTGACGGTAAAATCTGAAAGAATTTTTTAAATTATCTAAGATAGACTAAGAAAATTTTGAATATCACAAGAATTTGTGTTTTTAAGATTCATTTAAAAACTTAGTATCAGGATCCCTGGGGGGCTCAGTGGTTGAGCATCTGCCTTCGGCCTGGGGCATGATCCTGGAGTCCCGGGATTGAGTCCTAAATCAGGCTCCCTGCATGGAGCCTGCTGCTCCCTCTGCCTATGTCTCTGCCTCTCTCTCTGTCTCTCATGAATAAATAAATAAAATCTTTTAAAAGTAAAAATAAAAATATAAATAAATAAATAAATAAATAAATAAATAAATAAATAAATACTTAGTATCATACCTGAAATGCCAGGACTTGAAGGATTTGATAAAGGTTTGGAACCTTCGGAAGATGGTTCTATCCCTTTAGAAAGAGATCCATCCACTAGAATATCAGCTTCATCAATATCATCACAAGTTCCTCCAATTTGGAGAAAATGAAGCTCACCACCTACAGTGTAGTAAAATTTAATCAACACAAGTACATAGAATATGGGTAAACATACAAATGCATACTACTTAGTTAAGAAATTTAATTTATAAAAAAAAAAAAAAAAGAAATTTAATTTATTTTAATATCACTCACAAGCAGATAAACAGGGCTGCCAAAGTGACATATCTTCCGGAACATAGAAATTAAATTGACAAGGAATCACAAACTGAAAATTAAATTTAATATAGAAAATGACAAATATATAAACATATATGAAAAGAGTTATTTACCTAGTATAAACTACACATAAGATGCTATCTTAAATGCTTAATTCATTTAGTCTTCACAAAAACCCCTGAGGTAAGGACTATTACTGTGGCCACTTTACAGAGGAGGAAACTGATGCACTAAATATCCCAGGAGTAACAAAAATGAACAAAGATTCTTAATTTTTTTAAGGATTCACAATGAAATGAAATATTAAATTGAGTTTCCATTTTTTGTATTTCTCACAGGAAAAAACTGAAGGCAAAGTTAGCAAATATTTAAAGAGAAAAATCAATGGATAAAAGAATATTCTACACAAATATCTGGAGATTCACTTCCAATATGACCGAATAAGGAAGATGTCAACTCCTCTTCCTGAAAAGCAACTATAAAGTGAGACACACTATCATTCAACCAAGATGGGGCAAGCAATAAAGACAGGTAGATGGGAAGCTACTGTCAAAGGGGGGGGTCAATGAATTTGGAGAGCCATCAGTTTAAAGAACTCAGTGGCAACAAATATGAGGCGCAATCTGAAGTCATGACCCTGACTGGAGCAAGCAAACTTAATAAAAAGTTACAAAAAGTGACAAAAACATAAGAAGTTTGCTAAACTCTTGACATAATCCATAATGAGCAGAGGTTGTACACATGTATAACAAAACGAGATGGGACTCAAGCCATCCACATATTCCCAGTCAACTAAGCCCCATGCATATTCAGAAAAGATGAGAGAGGGCCTAACAGAAAATAAAAATAAAGCAAATAAAAGCCAAGACACACCTGAATACAGCCTCTCTGGTGAAGTTACTTATCAAAATCTTGGTTGAATACTATGCTAAGTGGACACAGAGGCAACAAATAAGAAACAAGATTTAAAAATTAAAACCAGAAAAAGGGGAATCCCTGGGTGGCTCAGCAGTTGAGCGCTTGCCTTTAGCCCAGGGAGTGCTCCTAGAGTCCGGGGATCAAGTCCCACATCAGGCTTCCTGCAGGGAGCCTGCCCATTCCTCTGTGTCCCTCATAAATAAATAAAATATTAAAAAAAAAAAAATGAGAGGAGACATCAGTGACTTCATACTGTAAAAGAAATGGATTTCACAGATGTAGTCCTGATGGATTACCAAAGAAAGCAACAACAACCTCCAAAGAGGGGAAATCAGAATCTAAAATTCTGCAATGTTCTTTAAAATGTCCAGTATTAAATTAAAAATTTTAAGACATGTAAAGAAAGAGTGACCCATGCTTAAGTAAAACAAAGTCATTGAGAAATATCTCTGAGTTCCCAAGATTTAGATTTGGCTGACACAGACTTCAAAAAAGCTACTGTAAATATTTTTATAGAAGAAAAGGAAATCAGGTATGGAGATTTAAAGGAACAAATGGTGGAAATGACTCAACAAGAATCTCAACTAAAAATTAGAAATTATTTTAAAGAACAAAGGGAAATTCTGGAGTTGAAACATAAAACAGCTAAAATGAAAAGTTCACTAAAGAGGCTCAAAGCAGGGCAGCCTGGGTGGCTCAGCGGTTTAGTGCCTCCTTCAGCCCAGGGCCTGATCCTGGAGACCCGGGATCAAGTCCCACATCGGGCTTCCTGCATGGAGCCTGCTTCTCCCTCTGCCTGTGTCTCTGCCTCTCTCTCTCTCTCTCTCTGCCCCTCATAAATAAATAAATAAAATCTTTTTAAAAAAAGAGGCTCAAAGCAGATCTGAAATGGCAGAAGGAATCCGTAAAATAAAAATAGAGCATAAGAAATTACCCCAAAAAAAAAAAAAATTTAACCAATCTGAATTTAAACAAAAAAAAAAAAAAAAAAAAGTTTTAAAAACGAAAAGTATCTCAAAGACCTATGGGACAGATCATGTGTATGAGTATATGTGCAATACAATAATGCAAATTAACATCAGACTTACCAGAAACAATGGAGGCCAAAGGCAACTGAATGAGATGCACAGAAATAGTCAACCAATAATTCTATACAATACTATTCTTCAAAAACGAATGTGAAATAGAAGCATTTCAGGATAAACAAAATTTTTTGCTAGGAAATCTGTCCTGTAATAAGTACTACAGAAAGTCCTTAAGATAAAGAAAGCAATACCAAATTCCCTCTGTCTCTCGCACCAGAAATGAGTACTGTAGGTGATGAAATGAGTAAAGTAGGTGAACAGAATTATGTTTTATCTCATTTCTTTGTAAATTTTTTTACAAGACAAAAATTATATACAGTAACTCTTTTTGTTTGGGTTTATAACTTATTTAAATGCAACATACAAGACACTGGTAGCAAAAAGGGGCAGGAGAAAAAATATTAGAACAAAGTATATTTTACTAGAATTAAGTCAGTATTATTCTAAAGTAGTTTGTGACAAAATCACCGAGAACAGAACACCAAAAAAAAATATCTCAACAAAAGCAGCAGTAATGTCACGCCAAATGGTGGAGTAGGAAGTTCTAGACTGGAAGTTCTAGAGGTCAGCTACTGAACTAAAAAGTGACTGAAATCAACTATTTCAGAACTCTGAAGCCTAACAGGAAACAATGACCAGACGATGCCTGATAAAGGGAAAGGCTGCCGATCTTTCATGAAAGTGGCCTGAAGGAAACAGTTGCCATCCCCCATTCCTCAGCCCTCTGCCAGCTGTGGAGAAAGTGGCCCACATTTCTGGAGTGGCTGGCTGGTGGTATATACGTATATGTATGTATGTACTATTTCCGAACTTTAATCAAACACAGCTGCATCAATTCTATCTTTAGTATATTATTGATACTATTTGAAATTACCTTACAATATTTATTAGTTGTAGATTTTTATCAAAAGGCTCAATGATCCTTTATGAGAAAAAAAGAGTTAGCTATTTGAATACATTCTTATGACTTGTCATGGAAATGTCATGTCCATTTGAATCATAGTCTGTAATCCTTTTTAAAAAGTTTACAATTACTTTATGGACTATCATATGTACATTTTAAAACATCAACTTTTCTTTTCTCTTATTTGTTACTAATCTCATCCTTTCAAACACATCTTGATCGGTCAATGGTTGAAGAGCTAGGGGATAATTTTCAAAGTGGTTAACTTCTTAGGCTTTATTTCTTGTGCTTTGATCCATCTGGATAAATTCCCTATCACATGAGATTGATTCCCAGGATTTTCTGTTGTCCAAACTCCAAGGATACATTAATCTATTTAAATACTACTTCTTGTGTGCCTGGGTGACTCAGTCAGTTAAGCGACCGCCTTCGGCTCAGGTCATGATCCCACGGCCCTGGGACTGAGTTGTGCATTGGAATCTCTGCTCCAAGGGGAGCTTGTTTCTCCCTCTCCCTCTGCCTGCTGCTCCCCTTGCTTGTGCTCTCTGTCAAATAAATTCTTAAAAAACAAAAACAAAACAACAACAAAAAAACCCTACTACTTCTCTGTCTCACAAAAGCATATATCATCAAACAATTAAAATGATTAAACCTTGACTATATTCCTGGAAAATACTAGTATCTTACACAGATGTGTCCTGGGGCCAGGTCACTCAGGTTTCCAATCCAGCTCCATTCTGGATAGCTCATGGCACATTAAATTAGTTTCATTTTTTTTTTTAATCTTTCACATTAAAATAACATTCTTTAAAACTCAACGAATCTTCTTTTTTCAAGTGGGCTCCAAGCCCAGCATGGCTTGAACTCACAACCCTGAGATCAAGACTTGAGCTGAGATCAAGAGTCAGATGCTTAGGATCCCTGGGTGGCTCGGCGGTTTGGCGCCGGCCTTTGGCCCGGGGCGCGATCCTGGAGACCCAGGATCGAGTCCCATGTAGGGAGCCTGCTTCTGTCTCTGCCTCTCTCTCTGTGTCTATCATGAATAAATAAATAAAATCTTAAAAAAAAGAATCAGATGCTTAACCAATAAGCCACCCAGGTGCTCCTACAAGTCTCATGTTTTGTTACATTCTGGCAATATAATGTACTTTAAGCACCCTGACAACAGATGCCCAGGTATGAATTCTGACTCTGTCATTTACTGGCTCTGTGACTTAGGCAAGTTACTTCACCTCTCCTACTCTCAGTTTCCTTATCTGTAAAATGGAGACAATAATAGTAAATACCTCATAAAGTTGTCATGATGACTAAAAGAATTACCAGAAGTAAAGCTATCACCACAATGAACTGGCATATACATGATTAATAACTTCAAATTATCCTTCACACCACATAGTATTTTAAAATTTTTCTAAATTTTATAACTCTACTCCAAAGTTTTATTAGTCTAAAGTTATTCTGCATTGCTCATTTTTTAAATTAATCTGTCTGGGGTTTGATGTTATTTGAAGATTTTTCTTCCCCTTATTTTCCTTAAATGTATTTCAAAGAAGGCAATCTGAAACACTATATTCACCACTACCCTTCTTAGTCAAACTCTTGCAATCTTTTAAAGCAAGGAAAAAGTCAAGTTAATGCCTCCCAAGAACCATGAATGAGATGTAGGACTTTCCTCACGCTCAGTTCCTCTCCTAATCAATGGTTATAGTTATCTGGGCTTCAAGTACCTCCTGGTCCTACATTCCTGCTGAACTATCAATAAAACTATTCACTTTGCCTGATTTTATCAGTAATCCTTTTCAAAAACTGCTTTATCTTTCCAACTTAAAATATATAATAAGAAAAGTAGAGGGACAATATGCACACTATGTGTTCCTCTGTATGGGGCCTCAGATGTTGCAAGGTGATTCAACCATCAGCCAAAGGCTAGGAGTAAATCAGACAAGAAAAATTTATTTGGCAAAACTAGTAATTATTTGCTAAATATTATTTCAGAAGGAGATAACAACCAGTATATATACTCTGGGCCAAAAACTTTACATACATTATTTAATTCTAAGAAGTCTGGTAACAGGCCTTCTTATCCTTGTCTATAGATAAACAAAGGTTTACTGAGTTTAAAGTAACTTGCCCAAGGCCACACATTTGAGCAGATGCAGAGTGAGGACTCACAGAAACAACAGCAGGTTATTTTCTTGAGGTTAAAGCAGAGAAGATACTTTCTGAGAGACTTATTAACTTATTTACAATTAGAATCCTTACCTAGGGCAGTAGAAAAAAGTTTTAAAAAGTTAAAACAGTAGAAAGTTTACCACTTCATTATTTAAAAAAATAAATTTATCTCCATCTATATGAATCTAAAATTCATACTAGGTATGCATATAAATGAATGCCATATACACTGATTTTATAAGATTTGTAAGAGAACCAAACAAACCAACAGCTTACCTTTGGTGCACGCACACAGCCTGTCTGTGCCCGAGCAGTAAATGACAGAAACAAATGTATCCTGTTCCTCAGTGCCCTCCTTTTTGGGAGGTTCCACTTTGGCCAAAATTTCAAAGTTTGAAAGATCTAGTATTTTTACATATCCTCCCTGAGTGGTTATTACCAGGTGTCCAAGAGTAGAAATATCAGCCTTTTTTTCGCTTTCAATGCCATTCTTTGAGGTTAACTGCATTTCCTCAATAGGTTCCTCACAGTCATCTTCTCGATTATCCAATATATCTGGTGGAAGCAAAATGAGCGAGGTAATTGTGTCCTGGGGGTCTTTGATATGTTGGATTTTTATTGGCTCCTCTTCTAAAGTCACTATCCGAGTGGCATAATTCATTTTATAAAGTATTAAATATCCGCCACTAACATTCCTCTGCTCAGGCTGAATTATCAAAGGAGTTTGTACATCTGCTGGTGATTCATGTTGGATTACACTAATATTTGCACCATTCACTACAGTAAGATTTGATTCCAGCTCACCTTTCCGTCTATTACATAGTGCAGAGTTTAATTTATTTAAATTATTCAAGGCCTCTACTTGATTTATTGCACTCAAGGATTCAACAGGGCATGTCCGCAGTCCTACCAACAAATGAATTCCATCAGCACAAGGAGTTAGGGAGTCTATACAAAGATTCTCCTCCTCTGCAAACTTTGGCAGCCTTAAGCACTGAACCAAAGTCCCAGGCTTGGGAAACACAGAGTTCCACTTCTCAGAATCTGGAGAGGTAAGGTTGGCTGCTGCATCTGCAAATTGCTGAATATAAGTCACAGGAGGATCCTGCAATAATAACTGCTCCTGACTATCCAGCTCCATTTCAATAATCTGTGGAACTGTAAAACCATCATCATGCAAACTTTTGCTCATTATATTGTTCATCTGTGAAAATATTTTTCCTGCTTTCTCATCAGATTCCTTGATGCTATAAAGAAGCAAAATGGGTAAAGTCCTCCTTACCAGAGGAGAATTCAATTCTGAATTAGTGCAGGATTCATTGTCAGTTGACCCTTGTTCTGATATACTTTCACCCTGAGTTCTGCTTAAACCATCCAGTGACCTGTGAGAATTACTACTAATGGGTGAGGTAGCAGGAGATTTATATGTTAATAAACCTCCAGCTAATAAACATGGAAAGGGAATGTTATGTTGTTCCTGGTGCTTTTCCTTTGTCTTTTCACTCTTAGAGTTTGTTAAGCAAGGATTTGCCCCAAGTTCTTCAAGATCCTTAACAGTATCTTCAAGCACATTTGCCACAATCTCCCACTGAAGTTTTTCAGGCTGCTGGAGAATGCTGAGTGCTGTTATATCAAGGCTCACTTCCATGGCTTCCTTCTGTGATGTATGCCCTTTGAAAAGGAATAATATTCATTAGAATTGGCCTTGAAAATGCAAATCACAAATCTTTAGTATTACATTTTCATTAATTTTCTTTTTTTACTCATCCAATCAGTGCATTATAATTATGTAAGTGGAAGAATTTAAAGTATTTTAAAGATAAGTTAATCAAATCTGAGACAAATCTACACTGAAAAACCACTGAAGTATTCAAGAGACTCAAAATCATTTTCAATTTAGAATATATTCTCCTGGTAATTTATGAGCAAAACTCCCCCATCCTCTTTAATTTGGGAGAATGATTATTAGTATCAAAATAACAGGATTCCAAAAAATAAATAAATAACAGGAGTTCTGCCCTTCAATTCTAAACCAAAAAATACTCAATACCGTTATAACTGTCACTTATGCACTTTATAGAATATCCATGAAACGTCATTACAACATCAGTTCCCTTTCTTTTACCATTTAGAAGGAGTCATAGCATCCTCTCCTCTCTCCCACCCCACCATGCTAATTATCAGTTGATTATCATAGTACACAATGTAATCCTAAACTCAGCTTAGAAAAAAATAACTAGGAAGAAAAAGTTCCCACAATTTGCCATTTTAAAGTGAAGCATAAGTATCTTCTGTATAATCTGCTAATTTATAGCTCATTTAAAGTCAACTACATTACCCCTTAATAATCATTCATCCATTGTGTGCTCTTCAAGCTGTCCCCTTACAAAGAGTACGAAAGTCATTTCTCAGTCTCAACACTCCAAGCATGCCATGTCTGTCTACACAAAACCTTGCAAGAGGTCATTCAACCCCTAAACCAGGTATATATAATCTCTTGATACTGAACTGAAGGTCTGAACCTATTTTGTTTTTTTTCCCAAAAGCAAAAAATACTATCAGTCGGGCAACAACATTATTAGCAACAGTAAGTCTAAGTATTTCTTCTGGAAAAAACAAAAAAACAAAAAAACACTGGAATTGGCTTTACAATTCTAGATAAGAATACAGAAGAGAGTAAAAGAAATAAATATAAAATAACTCCAGGCAACTGCATGAAAGTTTGAAAGCTGCCCAAGTAATGTGCAACTGAGATTCATGGAACATCATACACTTAAGATGTTCTAAAAGTTCTATTTACACAATTTGTTAACTCTTTCATTATTTCTTTAAAATGCTCACTGACAGCTTTATCTAGAATTCCCTATTTTCTGAGGATAATCTCATTTCATATAATGTCACTATTATGACCTAAAACTGAAACCATTTCCAGTTAAAAGAAAGTAAATTTTAATTATACACTCAATAGTTTAATTGTCCTAATGAAACTGGTTACATTTCAATGTTACATTGAACCAGTTACAACCAGTTACATTTATGTAACCACTCATTTGGCTACATTCACATGTAGCCTGTCTATACTGCCATGAAATATTTATATTGTAAATATTATAATATTTAATATATTATATAAATATTAACTAATTTAGAATAATAAAATTAAAAGCTGACAGTAAGATTTTGACAGCATGTAATACACTGTAATAAATCTTGAGGATGCTCAACTATTTATTGGACTAAACTGAAACTTATATAAATGATATTTTTTAAGTTATGGTCAGAAATTGCCAAGAAAAGGCTATTTTAGTATTTATAGATCGATAATAAAATAACCACTAATTACATATATTAAAACACATATAAGAAATATTCAAAGTTAGTGGCAGAAACAGTGGAACTATTCATTAAGAAGGGCAGTATGACAAGTGGCATTATTACTCTGCTTCTTCCCAACAATTTAAGCAACACCTAGGAAACAGCCTATGCTGTACATTCTACTTAGGAAAACTGACAAAACATAATGATAACTGTCAAATACTGCAGTAAAGAAACCCAATACCCCATCTCAGAATTTTTCCAACCTACTGAACTATGAAACAAGTATTTACACAATATACCTACAAACAGCCTACAGTACACTATCCACATAATCATTCCACATATTGTCCATATAATCACTACTCTGCTTACCTAGGTAGTGTACGCCAACAGTTCTATCAGCCCAGATTCCTGAGATGAGCAACTAGTTTTACCTAAGCATTTTTCTAAAACTATCAAATTTCAGTTTGAACCCTTCTTCAAACTCCTAACATTCTTCCCACTCTTCACACAAAGCATATTTATCCTTAATTCAGTTATCTGGTCCCAAAATCAAACTTTTCTTTCTGACATCATCTAGATACTTTCAAAAGTCATAACCTTCAAATGGAAAACAGTAAAAGTCTCTTAGTCTTCAACATTTTTGAAATTAAGAAATGCATTCCACAATCCTTCAGACTGTATCGTTCACTTTGATGGGAATCACCTAGAGTTGGTAACTGTAAGTTTTGAAATACCATCTACGACTTATTTTAGATACTTCAGGAATAGAACACATCTCCCATTCACATCAGAAGCCTCCATAAACTCACCAATAAACTACCAATACAACAGAATTAACTGAGAATATACAGTAGTTCCCTCCCTATATAGGCAATGGATACATTCAAAGATCCCCAGTGGACACCTGAAAGTGCAGATAGTACAAAACTCTGTATGTGCTACATTTTATTTGTATACATACATATAATAAAGTTTAATTTACAAATTAGGCAGAGTAAGAGATTAACAGCAATATCTAATAATAAAATAGAATTATAATAAACTGTAATAAAGTTATGCCAGTGTAGTCTCTCTCTCAAAATATCTTGCTATACTGTACTCACTCTTCTTGTGACAATGTGAGATAAAATGCCTACGGGACGAGTTGATGAAATGCCTACGTAATGAGAAGTGAAGTGAATGACATAGGCATTGTGTCCTAGTGTTACGCTACTACTGACCTTTTGACCACATGTCAGAAGGAAGGTCATCTGCTTCAGGATAACAGTGGACCAGAGGTAACTGAAACTGTGGAAAGTGAAACCCCATTGGGTGGGGTGGACTACCGTACATATTTTACTACAAATGAATGAACTACTTCTAAATCCTAAAAGGAAGGAATTAAAAATTTTGAACCAGAGGATTTTCTTCTTTCCATAGCCATCTTTTAATACTACATAAGGACAACAATCCCAACCCTAAATGAGGTATCACAGAAAACGTCAACAAAAATACATGGTGACTTTCTAGAAACAGGGAAGTGAGGTAAACAGGATAGTATCTAAAGGAATGTGAAAAGCAACTAGGCATAGATGAAAAAGACAGAGTAACATTTTCCAACATTCCTTAGAAAAGGGATAAGGAAGCTGACAAGAAATACGTATAATTACAAAAAATACCTACTGAAATCATTGGACCCAGAAAAAAAGAGCAAAACTACAGCATACAAGGTTATGGTTAGAATTAAAAACTTTAAGAGCAGAAAAAGAAACACTTAGTTTAAACACTTTACTAAGAAAAACTGAGGCCCAGAGAGTTTAAGTGACAAGACCAAAGAGTAGGTTAGCAGAAGAGTTCAAGCTCTAAATAGGTCTCCAGGTAACCTGTGACCAGTTTATTATTCTTTCTCAGATTAAGAAATACAAATGTAGCCCTTTTCTGTTTTTGCAAAAGGACAGCAAAATGGCAAAAGAGTATTCTCTTCATCAGACTAATTTTTCTAATGAATCTATTTTTTCTTTTTCTAGAGCTAATTATATATCTGTATATTTTTCAGGGTATTTTCCCACTTAAATTTTTTTTTCTTTGCTAAAAACTACTTCAAAAGACAACAAGGTTTAACCCCAAATCAGTCCAGCATTGTTTGGGGGCTTTAAAAAAATTTCAGGACATTTTAGAATTTAGAGAGCACCTGTTATTCTATACTCTAATCTTTGAAAACTCTACCACACAAAGCCATGTGTGTTTCTCCCCCAGAGATTTAACAAGTTATATATGTCCTCAGTTCATGAGGTATAACATTACAAAACTGCCACAATTTAATAACACTTTTTAAAAATATGGCTACTTCCCAGGTACTGTGCTTTTTTATCATAATCAGTCCCCAAAATTCTAATTCACAGAGGTTAACATAACTCTTATGTACTGGGAAATGCATTTTGCCTATAATAAATGCAGAATTTGAATTCTGATATAGAAAAACTATTTTGAGATGTACGATTAGCCTTGCCTATTACATAAGTACATTAAAATATGAAATACACATGCTTTCGCTTTAACATTTAAGATAATGAGTAAGGCAGCACTTACTTGATGCCTTAATGTCTGATTTTATACTTTAAAATTTTTTCTCTCTTCACCTGTTTTATTTTGGGAATAAAGAACTTTAATTTCAATAATACTTTTATTTAATAATAGAATAAATCATGCAAATATACTGAACACATTCTGAAGGGCTTAATGTCAATTTCTTGACATTTGTGACAAAAACTCAGTAAAACTGTCACTTCACTTGTTTGGCTCAAATAAGTACCACTTAAAATTTAAGTATGGGACTCTACATATACTAATTCAAGATCTCTAACATTTAACATTTGAGTTTTCTCTGTGTTTTAGTAAAAATGTAGAGTTTGCATTAACTAAGAACTTCAGAACTAAAGTAATATTTAGCCTTACCTGTAACTGTATAAATGCAAGAATTTAAAAAAACAGAGTATCTAACATTTTTAACATACCTGTCACAGAATCTGATCTGGAATGCTCTTCGCTGTCTGAATCCTCCAGTAAATCATCACTTAAAGACAAAGTAAAAAATAATTTGAATTTCAAAAAAAAACATACGCATATTATGAGACAAAGAAAAAAGTACGTTATAAAAACCACTGCTCTGCATCTCATATGTAAGTACCATACAAAATTATTAAAACTAGCTTAAATAACATATATATAGTCAGATCATAACTGACTGGTAATGCTTATAATCAAGTAACTTAAAATCATAAAATAATTATCTATCTGAAATAGAGTATGGAAACCTCTAAGAATCTATAATAAAATTTGTAGAGATTTAAAGACTTTTAAGGTATGACTGGGAATAGTCTGGGTAAATAAATGGATAAAAGAGAGTGTCAGCTAATAAAATCAAGTTAAAGCTTCAGGTAGTAAAACTGTAATAACTATTACTGAATTCAGGAAAGTTGTCCTAAAATCAAATAAATGTGTATATGTACATATACTCTCTCTCTCACATACACATACACACATTTCATTTTCGTTTTGGGTTTTATTTGTTTGTTTTGGAAGAGCTGATAACTCCTTAACAAGCAGGGAAACTATTACAAGAGGAGGTTAAAAAGAGACGGAAGTCCCTCCTTTTCTCTTCACTTAGTCAAGAAATTGTCAGCCTCTGTCTTTCATCCATCTTTATCCTCATTCTCTGTTATCAGACAAGAAAAAAAATTAATAAAAAATTACTCTAGTATAATATTAAGCTGTGTCTGTATTCTAACAATCAACACTTCTACAGCATTCTACAGCAGTTCTAATGTTCTGATGACCTCAATTAAAAAAATAAAAAGATGCACTTTGAGGGAAAGTAATATTAACTCTCCTGTTCTGAAACAATATATTTCATTTACAACTGAAATAACCAGGCACTGATGCAATTTTATTTTTTTTTTAATTTTTATTTATTTATGATAGTCACAGAGAGAGAGAGAGAGAGAGAGGCAGAGACATAGGCAGAGGGAGAAGCAGGCTCCATGCACCGGGAGCCCGACGTGGGATTCGATCCCGGGTCTCCAGGATCGCGCCCTGAGCCAAAGGCAGGCGCCAAACCGCTGCGCCACCCAGGGATCCCTCTGATGCAATTTTAAATGAAATATAAGTTAGTAATCTCTGTTAAAAAAAAAATGTCTGGAATACTGGAATATAGAGCAAGGGCAGGGGCAGGACTCAGTTGGACATTTTTGACAAACTGCTGTTTTAAATTTTTCAAATGGAGGGGCACCTAGGTGACTCAGCCGGTTAAGCATCCGTCTTCACCTCAGGTCATGATCCCAAGGTCCTAGTATTGAGCCCCACATTGGGCTCCCTGCTTAGAGAGGAGCCGGCTTCTCCCTCTCCTGTGCTCCCCCTGCTTGTACTCTCCCACTCTCTCTCTCAAAAAAATAAAATCTTTTAAAAAATAAATAAATTTTTCAGGTGGAAATAACTTCATAAAACTATTCTGTGCTATAATTTAAAACAAAAAAATGTGCAAAAGTTCAAGATTCACTGCTAAGTAGCCGTAAGCTATTTAAATGTTAATTAGTTGATTTCAGAGAAATAATAAAGATATGAGGAAAAATAAACCAAAAAAAAAAAAAAACCCCAACAGGAAATATTAAACACTGGGAATTATCCAGAATGACAAACTCCAAACCAAGAAGACAAAACAGACCTCAAGTATGGGAGGGTTTTCACTTTAAGAAAAAATCAAACATTACCCAGAATCTAAGGAAAAAAAGGTTTAAATAAAATAACTATATATTTTATTTTTTATTCTTTGTCATTTTCTTTGTCTTTTTCTTTTTTTTCATTTTTTCTTTCTTTTTGTATATCTTTCTCTTTTTCTTTCTCCTTTCTTTCTTTCTCTTTCTTTCTTTCTTTCTTTCTTTCTTTCTTTCTTTCTTTCTTTCTCTCTCTCTCTCTTTCTTTTTGTGTGTGTGTATGTATGTATGTATGTATATCTCACACCCAATGTAAGAACCCAGCATGGGGCTTGAACTCACAACCCTAAGATCAAAACCTGAGCTGAGATCAAGAGTTGGACACTTAGGGGCAGCCCCGGTGGCGCAGAGGTTTAGCGCTGCCTGTAGCCCAGGGCGTGATCCTGGAGACCCGGGATCAAGTCCCACGTCGGGCTCCCTGCATGGAGCCCGCTTCTCTCTCTGCCTCTCTCTCTCTCTCTCTGAATGAATAAATAAATTTAAAAAAAAAGAAGAGTTGGACACTTAGGGATCCCTGGGTGGCTCAGTGGTTTAGTGCCTGCCTTTGGCCTAGAGTGTAGTCCTGGAGTCCCGGGATCAAGTCCCACATCAGGCTCCTGCATGGAGCCTGCTTCTCCCTCTGCCTGTGTCTCCACCTCTCTCTCCCGCTAATGAATAAATAAATAAAATATTAAAAAAAAAAAAAAGAGTTGGACACTTAACTGACTGAGCCACCCAGGCACACCAGGGAGTTGTGTATTTTATCTATTTATTTGACAAAGAGAGAAAAAGAGCACAGGCAGGGTGGATGGCAGGTAGATGGAGAGGGAGTAACAGGCTCCCCACTGAGCAGGGAGTCAGATTCAGGGCTCAGGGCTCCATCGATCGCAACCTGAACCCAAGGCAGATGCTTAACTAACTGAGCCACCAGAGCACACCCAACTAGTTGTGTATTTTAAAGTAGGATTCTAGGTGTCTTGATAGGAAATTACAAATAATGTTACAAAAGGTTGCCAGATAATCACCTTAACGGGCAAAAGACCAAAAACAAAAAAACAAAAAAACAAAAAACCTCTTTCTAAAGTTTTTCAAACTATAATCTTTTTTCAAAAAATTATTTAATGATAGAACAATTCTCATACCATTTCATAATAAAATCATGAGTGAAATGATTGAATTGTATGCTAAAAGGGTGAATTTTATGATATGTAACTATACCTTAATAAAACTTAAATATGAATTTAAAAACAAATACATATTTAAAAATTTATATATATGTTAACTGGATGTGATTATGGATACTGTTATGTTTCTTCACTTCTCTGTATTGTCCAATTTTTCTACATTAAGCATGCAATAGGTATTTAATAGACTCTAGATTTACTAAAGCCTTTTACATGTGCAAGACCTTTTGCAGAGTAATAAACATGCAAAATAAACAAGATATTACAAATAAATTTTAAATGGTTATTTAGGATTATCTGTTTTTGAAAACTGGAGATACTAGTATTACAGGGATACTTTAGCTTTGATGTATCAATACTATAAACAATTTCAAACTTTAATACAGGAAATTTTTACCAATTTGAAAAATATACAAATAAGATAAAAATGTTAATTTCCTAAAATTAAATGTGTTCCCAAATAATCTTCCTTCTCAAATAACTATTATTCCCTGAATAAATTCAGAACAACAACAAATGTTGCCTTTCAAGTAGAAACGATCATAAACAATCCATAAGCAAACTAAGCTGCTAATTAAACTTCTTGGCTACAAATAAATAAATAAATAAAAATAAACTTCTTGGCTAAGCTTTAATTTGTTCAATTAACCTATTATTATTCAAACTAATGAAACCCACACAGTATATTTTAAAACAAATTATGTTGTATCTTGTGCCACAAAATCAGTATTAGTTTAGTTCACTTTATTCACTACAGAAATCCTGCTACCTTTGGGGGAGTGAAAAGCCAGAGAGGAAGACTGAGGTTAGAGATGGTACTTCCAACTCTTTAGCTTCCTTCTATCACTCCAATTTAAGAGTATTGTTTCTGTATGAATGACATCATTTTCTTTTTTTTTTTTTTTTTTTTTATTTATGATAGTCACACAAAGAGAGAGAGAAAGAGAGGCAGAGACACAGGCAGAGGGAGAAGCAGGCTCCATGCACCGGGAGCCCGACGTGGGATTCGACCCCGGGTCTCCAGGATCGCGCCCTGGGCCAAAGGCAGGCGCCAACCGCTGCACCACCCAGGGATCCCCGAATGACGTCATTTTCTTAGGAGAAAAGAGTCCTTCTACCCTAGAAAGACTACCTCTTAAGAGCATGCAGAGATTCGTATCTCAACTCCAGCACACTTTCCCATATAATACCTGTCCACCTGAAACACTGGGTACATTTTACCTGTGTGTGTGTGATATGTGTGTAATCTTAAAAGTATGTCATGATTTAATTTTTAATCCACTAATACAAAACTCCAAGACAAAAGTTCTAATAAAAATCAGTGTTCAGGGGGCGCATGGGTGGCTCAGTCAGTTAAGCATCTACCTTCAGCTCAGGTCATGATCCCAGGTTCCTGGGATCAGCCCCACATAGGGCTTCCTGCTCAGCGGGGAGCCTGCTTCTCCAGCTGCCCCACTTATGCTCCCTCTCTGTCAAATAAATAAATAAAATCTTTTTTAAAAATTACAGTGTTCAGGGGTGGCCTGGATGGCTCAGTCAGTTAAGCACTAACTCTTGGTTTCGGCTCAGGTCATGATCTCAGGGTCATGAGATTGAGCCCCATGGTGGGGTCTGCTCTCAGCATACAGTCTGCTTCAGATTCTTTCTCCCTCTCCCCTACCCGTTCGTGCTCTTTCTAAAATAAATAGATCCTTAAAAAAAACAAAATCAGTGTTCAGAAGCACAAACCAATTTCATTATCTTCTATTAATTTTCCACTAACTTCTAAGAAAATCACAGAGCTCAAGCACACTTACATTCTAGTCCTATTGACAAATGTGGTCAAAACTCAGACAACAGCAGCTCAGCAGCTTTTTCATCAAGCTCTCACAGGGATTTATAGTAACTAAGAACAGCCATGAAGTTTTAATTCAGTCTGTTCCAGAACTGAGACCACATTCATTTACCTACTCGTAATTTATACATATCATTAACCAAGAAAGACTAGACAGAAATGACCTTTCCAATTAATCTGTGAATTCTCTATTATTTCCATTAATGAATTAAATTGCACTAATCAAGTTTTACATTAGTTCTCAATGAAAGTACATGCCACCAAAGGGACTGTGAAGTAAAACAGTATTAAGTTACTGACTGTGGTATAGCGTCTATCACACATCAGAATATAGGAAGCCCCTGCAAGTGAAATGATAGATCATCTCAGCATCAGGACATCTGATCACAGTTAAGTAGGCTCCATTTCACACTGTTACTTTCAGAATCTTCAAAGGGAGTAGTTTCTACTGCTTAAGACAAGTTGAGTGGCTTATGGAACCCTTCATTCTATCTGTTGAGAATACTGCATATATTGCTCTGTAATCCTAGCCCAGTTCAGAGTTATAACTGCAGTGTCTTGGGAGACGAGTCGGTAAAGTAAAATTATACGTTGACCTTCTTGCCCCCACAAAGATCAAATACAGCTACAAAAATCAAGATTGTCAGACAAGCTGAATGAAAGATGTCTTACCAAAATATGTCTACAGCAGTAATCATCATGCCTCAACTCACTGATGACTACTGATAAACTGCTCTAAATCATCAGGTCATCTTCCCTAGCCATGGGTTATTCCACTATTCATTAACACTTCTACAATTTGAGGTGCTAATGAAAAAAAAAGTGGAAACCAAAATCACTTGGTTCAACTGCTCTAGGAAAAGATTTAGAAGAAGGCAAAATGGTAAATTTAATCCAGGGATTTTGTTTCCTTATTTAGACTTTATTTTTCAGTGCAGCAATTCTTTCCAATTGGCAAAGACTGAGACAGAAAATAAAGTACATCTTACAGACGATGGCATTGCTGGCACTGCTGAATAAAAATTTTTCAAGTATCACACAGCTCTTTCAGATTTTATAACAAAATATTTGTTCTCTACTCTCTTCACCTAGTAATTTTTTCTGCTTCTTTAAGTAGAATTAAGAGAATATAAAATTTAGAAAAACACATAACTTTTATAAATGCAACTAAAAAAAAATTCACACACCTATCTCCTTCCAATTTTGGTATGTCTGAGCAGCTAGAGGAGTCTTCCAGCCACGCCAAAGTTGGTCTCCTTGATTCAACTGCTGAGCTTGGTTCTCCCGACAGAATAAGCTGCTGTACAATTGCTGGGTCATATGCATTAATTTCAAACTTTAAGTGCACCTAAACAAATGAAAAGCCTAAGTTTAAGATGGATTTTTTCCTCAATTACTAACCTGTTACTTAAAACTAAAATATACCTTCATAAGTTTGGAAACATCCCATATGCAGATCTTTCCTCGTTTTGTTGCGGCAGCGAGAAAGTGAGGGCAGCTCCCTGACCCAAAGCAAGATATTCTATCAGTTCCGTCCGTACAGGGAAACTGTGCAGGACTCGTGGCGAGAGTGACGGACAACGGCACATTCTGTGTGTGCTCACCCTTCACAAATGGGCAGTTCGGGGAGTGTCTCTCGTGTTCAGACCTTTACATAGATTAAGGAAAAGTTTACTGAACAACAAACCTGTTAAATCTGTAGGTCAAGACAGAACTTCAAGATCATCTTTTCTTTTTTAAAAAACAAAGTATGCTTTATGAAAAAGACTCAAACGCCACACCATTCCATCTCACCAAAATCACTCTAACATATTCAACCACTCACTTTAGTAGTTTTTATTCCCTTTAGCGGACCACACATAAAATCAGTCTCTGATGAAACAGAAATACTGTAGTAGGACTTACACTATATTCACATACTGATAAAATTGTGTAAAGCCCTGATATTCCCTCACACTGATTCCTACAACTATAAATAGCTACTTGGTTTCAGTTTAAAATTCTCCATAAAGATACAACACATGGTGACAACAGGTAATAATGTATTATATACCTGTAATTTGAGAAGAGGACATATCTTAAATTAGACCTTAACACATGTACACACACTAAATAATAACTAGGTGGATGGATATATTAATTGGCTTCATTTTGGTGGTCTTTTCAGTGTGTATATATACAAAAATATGAAGTGCATACCTTATATATTTATAATTTTTACATGTCAAAGATATCTCAATAGTTTTTTTCAATACAGCTTTTAAAAATTAATCCTATATAATTATATGCCTATCTATATTTATGAAAGGCACAATTGTAAATAACATCTAGGAAAACTCAATATGTCATTCATACCACAAAAAAATTTAGTATAGATCTGGAAGCAAAAGATCTATAAAATATGTAATAAAATGACCTATATTATGAACAAAGAAATACATCTTATACATTCACTATAGGACCAGACAAAAACTTCTAAACAAAATTTCTTTTCAAAGAAATGCAGAAAGATAACATTCATAGACTGAACATTATTTCTTTCATATAAACACTTATTGAGCAAAAAGAAATGTTAAATTTTACTTAGAAAATTCTAACATGTTTAATAAAAATAAAACACTAGGACTTCTCATCAAGATCAAAACTAGTATAATGACTTTAAGAATCTTCTCAGGGCAGCCCCGGTGGCGCAGCGGTTTAGTGCCACCTGCAGCCCGGGGTTTGATCCTGGGGACCCTGGATCGGGTCCCACGTCAGGCTCCCTGCATGGAGCCTGCTTCTCCCTCTGCCTGTGCCTCTGCGCCTCTCTCTTTCTGCGTCTCTATGAATAAATAAAAACTTAAAAAAAAAAAAAAAAAAGAATCTCAAATACTGAAAGCAGGATCAACACTTAAAAATTATCTCTCCAACTCTGTGACTTTTTTTCTTTCGGTTATTCTCTTTTTTTACACTAACTGTAATTATAAGGCATTATCTGAAGTCAGGATGCTGCTACAAAAAAAAAAAAAAAAAAAAAAAAAGAACCCTTTTTTGTGTATTGCCACGGCAAAGAAAGGGAAACTATGCTTATAAAATATGCCATTCCTGGGGGCACTTGGGTGGCTCAGTGGTTGAGCTTCTGCCTTTGGCTCAGGTTGTGATCCTGGGGTCCTCAAATCGAGTTCTGCATCAGGATCCTCGCAGGAAGCCTGCTTCTCCCTCTGCCTATGTCTTTGCCTCTCTCTGTGTTGTCATGAATAAATAAATAATCTTTAAAAAAATGCCATTCCTTAGGGTGTACGTCTTTCTTTTTACAAGTACCTACAACTTACCCTATACCCATATAAACCCTGGACAATCTGCAATATGCAGATGTGTTACATAATTGCTTTTAAATGGCATCCCAAGCACATATTTTGACTGGTTTCTCTCCCAACTAAATTCTAGGCTATTTTCCTCTTTCCATCCTTCTTTCTTCCCTGAGTTTTTACTTTTTAATTAAAATGTTATTTACATAAGTGACACACAACTATATAAAGCTAAATATCACTCAATTATGATATCCAATCCCAGTAATCTCTTTTACCACCTCCAAATACCTTTTATGAATTTAAATCATATACTTCTAAGATATTTTTCTAAGTTTATATATATGTACATATAAGAAAACACAGATTTTTTCATTTTAAATAAAAGTACTACTATATGAGTCATTCTACAAGAGATTTCTTAATAACATTACCAAATGTTACTGACAGTGAATAATAGACAGCAAACTAGTGACTCCTTTTAATTGTTGGATAATAGATTATATAAGCATACCACATTTTATTTGACTATTCCATCCTGACAAACATTTAAGATGATTCCAGTTTTTCATTGCAGTTACCGTCCATTTTATGCCTCTTAGCATACAAGAGGAATTCATTCCCTCAGGTAAATAAATAGTAGTGGAATTGCCAGATAATAGTATGTGCTCATTTTATTTTTTTTAAATCTTCAATACCCCTCCAAAGTAGCTCTATCGACTCCCATCATCAAAATAGGGGAGTCCCATTGTCCACTTCCAAGTCTTCCTTCTTTTCCCCCTTACAGATTCAGAAGGTACCTAGGCTCAGCTCCCCAGCTCTCTTCAATTCAGTTTCCTCCTATCCACTGTTCTCAAGCCCTCAGAGATGCTACCAATTGCTTAATTAAATCTGAAGAATCCTGAATCCTAGGGCAAGAAGAGAATTCTTGATTCCCTGACCATGTCAAGAAAAGATGGGTTCTGAACAGCCCAAGTTAAATATTTGAATCAATTTCCCACACACATAAAAAAACTTCTGAAAAAAGTTACATTCTGTAATATCATGGTATACTTTTTCAGGGATGGGTTAAATAACTGTTTGAGGATCAGTCTGAGAAACTAAAAGATACACATTAAAAGGATTTCTATATATATAAATAGTTTCTAGGGGAAAAGAGTGAGTTCCAAACAGAACCTTCACCTAAACTGGAAATTGCACATGTTCAACTCTCAGTTCACAGAGGGACACAAGTTCAACTTTTCATACAGTAAACCCCACTGTAAGTGGGATCCATGTGCATACTCAATCGGCTTCGGCTAGTTCACCACATTCACGATCAGCTGATTAATATTCAGAGACCTGAAACTAATTTTACTGCAAAATAAATGATGGATATATCTTAAAAGCAAACCCTGGTTCCATCACTGACTAGCCATATGACCTTTGGCAAATTTTTTCTTTATTTACAATAGGATAGTAATTCCTATCTCACTGAGTGACTATAAGGATTAAACTGGGAATATTCTCCATTCCCTCTTATTAAATGAAGATAATAATACCTATTTCATAGGGCTACTGTGAGAATTAAACGAGTTAAAAATAAATAAAATGCTTAGGATGCTACATGATAAATAGCATTAAACAAATATTCACTATTATTATTACTGTTTTTATTAATAAGGTCTCAGTTATTTGTAAAAATTACGTTTCAATACATGATCTCTAATGTTTATCCAAATTCTGAACTTTCACCCATTAGAATTCAAAATTACCACACACTCCTTAAAATTACTTCGAAGTTAAAAACGTAAATCGTAAGGCTCTGCTCTGTGGATTCCCTACTGACAGGCAATAGACCAAGATTAAACTGAAGTTAATCATGCTGTATCAACTTACTCATCATAGCCTTCTGGTTTCAGGACCTAATTCTATTCTTTGGCATTTCTCCTATGTAGATTTTAGGAGGTCAAAGACCTTAGTTCCTGTATGCCACGTGATGTGACAACATAATGCTATCTCAATCTCTTAGCACAAAGACAAAACTACAGATGGTAAAAAGGCAAGAATATTATTATATCTAGATGAGAATTTAGAACCCTACTTATAGGATTAACTTAGGCTATTACCTCCAAAAAAAATCAAAACTTACCAAGGTTCATCAGTAGGTTCCCAACAAACGAGACATACACTACAAGTAAAGCACATGGCTCTATCATCTCCAGATGAGGCAGGCTGCAATGAAAATTCATAAAGACAGAAAAGGTTAATGTTAATCTTTTACTCTTAACAAAAAGTATTCTTAAAAAAGTTCATAGGGCTGCCCGGGGGGGCTCAGCGGTTTAGTGCCACCTTCAGCCCAGGGCCTGATCCTGGAGACCCGAGACCAAGTCCTAAGTCGGGCTCCCTGTGTGGAACCTGCTTCTCCTTCTGCCTATGTCTCTGCTTCTCTCATGAATAAATAAGTAACATCTTTTAAAAACAAAACAAAACTGAATCTCATACAACCAAACGAGAAAGTAAAAAGGAAAAGCAAACTAGTGAACCTAATTCATGTAATCTTAAAACACATGTGACAAAATGTCATATAATATGTAAAATAACATATCAAAATCTGAACCAAAATATAGCTCTGAAACATTAATATTTTTGAGGACTTAGCACCAACTATGCCTATAGATGTAAATTCACTATATATTTTTTAAAATTAAGAATAATCAGCCCCTCATGCGGGCAGAAGATTCCAGAAAATCTGATTTTATCTCTTTGCAAAGACGGAATACAATGAACAATAATTCAACAGAAAAGATACTGAGCCGTCACTTCACAGAGACTGTTGTAGCAAATATCAAATAGCAATAAAGATAAATTAGTAAGAAAATGGTTCATATTCAAACTTTAAAGTCAGGAAAATAAAAATTACTAATAATTCTAGTATTAGCCAGCCTCCAAACAAACCTAATTAAAACTGGACATCTGACAAACTATGAATAAAATAGTCAAATATTATGAGTTTCTGAATTAATTTTAGGTAAGATATTCCAAACACTTCAAGATTAACTAAGGAATAATCACTCTGTGGATTCTTTACAATAGTTACTTCAATATATTTCAGTTTAGTTGGATTGAAAGTTAAATAAGCATGCTTTATATAAGCTGATATGTAAATATTAAATTTCCTAGATTCTTTACTGGTAAGCCATTCTACATTACCCAGGTGAAGCCTCATTTAATTAGTATATTATACCCATCTGAAATCATTTTTAGCTCAATGAAACTCTCTATAATGTCTCTCTCTCATCTTTTGGTGACACAAATCCCTATACTCTAACGCTCTCTTTTCTTACATAAATCTATTTTCCTTGAATAATCATTCCTCTTTCTGTGCAATTTCTTTTTTTTTTTTTTTAAGATTTATTTATTTATTCATGAGACACAGACAGAGACAGAGACACAGGCAGACGGAGAAGCAGGCTCTTCGCAGGGAGCCAGATGTGGGACTCGATCCTGGATCTTGGGATCATGCCCTGAGTCAAAGGCCTACGCTCAACCACTGAGCCACCCAGGCATCCCTCTGTGGAATTTCTTAATCAGATCTTCAAAGTGTATATATTCAGGTTGCCCTGTACCACCTGCAATGTTGTTTCTATAGTTATACAGAAGTATGTGGGTAAATTGTATCCCAACCAAAATTAGAGTTTCAGGAGTAACTGCAATGTGTTACTTTTGTTGCATTACCCTCAGAATTTACTACTCTGTTATGAAGTAGAAATCAAGAAGTGGAAATTAACACACATCCAAAACTAACACTTTTCAAAAGCAAATGTAAAGAATACTGCCTTGTTTCTGAAAGAAAATAGTTATGAAGCACTAACTCAGTGGTTAGTTACTTATAACAATTTTTTTTCCTTTTGGACATATAGGAAATACCCAGTCAGTATTCAAAAATATAAGAATAAAACAAAACTCACATAAATGCATACACACAAGCACATAGCAAGGCTGCATAAGTTTTTGAGGAAGTATTAAAATGTTGATGATTTTACTTAAGACTATAAAAGCACTCCGAAAAAAAAATGTTTTTTGAGTTTTTTCTACCTGATGATAAAATCCAGCTTGAGCCATGGGATCTGGTTGTGCCCATCTATAGCCTACATGAGGCCATGAGGTAAATGTCTCCCGTCTGTTAGCTTCACTATACATCAACGATCTAAAAGTAAACATACTTTATGTAATCAAAGTTAGGCATCAAATTATAGTGACACTCTTACTTAACAGTCAAGAAAAATTTTACTGGATTATCAACAAAAATTGGGAATGGTCTAATGACTGAGTTCAAATATGTATTTTAAACTAAGAAGGATCACTTTTAGGAATTTCTCTTACACACTGTAGAGAAAAAGAAACCTGATTGATGGCTCAAACTGATAATTCCAGGGGTAGATTAAATTAATGAATGTTGCATAATTACCAAGCAAAGAACAGAAAATCTGTAGACATAAAGACAGAGAGTCATATGCTTTCATCATGTGCCAAGTTTTGCATAAATGGATAAAACCACAATCAAAGGAACAGTGGTTTTATCTAAACCATGATGAGAAAGTTTTTTCAGTTTAATTTTTTTTTTAAGTAGAACGCAATCTTCTTTCTGTTCTTTCTCCAGAGAAATCCTTTTCTAAAAAAGGTGTACTTTCCAGGGAATTATCAAAAAGGGAAATCTTCATATGTTTTCATATTAAAATACATTAGCACTCTCGGAGTAAACCTACAGAGTATTTCTTTAAATGAGTTGCTTTTTTAAAAAAAAATTTTATTTACTTTTTTAAGTAAGCTCTATGACCAAGGTGAGGCTTGAATTCACAACCACAAGATCAAGAGTCGCATGTTCTACCAACCCAGCCTGCTAGGTTCTCGACCTAGAGTATTTTTTTTAAAGAATGATACCAAATTTAGAAAAAGTCCAAATGGCCTCAAGAAAGAAAGGACCAGTAAACAAAGGTTACTCTTCCTAACACAAAAGAGCAAATTATCAATAATAGGAAGCGGGGGGTGGGGGCAGCAGGGGGGAGAAAGTGGTAAAGGTCATCACAGTGAGACCAAAAATATACTTTTCTCTAAATTCTTCCCTTAATTAGCACATAATTTCCTATAATACTGCTAGCGAGCTTAGTTTAATTCATAGTTGTGTTCTGGTTTGAAAAGAACAAAATATTTGGGTAAGAAAAGCCTTATCTGTTTACAGGCTATAGACATCTTCAGGATCTGTGTGAAACAGACAATTGTCCACTTACTTAAATTACTAAACAAAAGAGCAATAGCATCTAACAGACCCTAACTCAAACCTCTAACAAACCTAAGTTCATAAATGTCCTAATGAGGTTCCCAAATTCACTTTTAATGAAACAAATACCAAAGTCTATACCAAAATTAGTATTTTGAGATATTTAAATACCTCCAGAAACACAATATCCTATCCAGTAAATGTATTTCCTAAAATAAGACATTTACAACAGATTGCAGAGATTACTTTAGAAACCCAGCTACTATTTGCAAAGAAAATAGCTCTGAAGGGCTGTTTTATAATCTCAAGATAGACATAGCTCTAGGAAAAGAAATACTTATTTCAGGTACATTTTTCCCCCTCTCCAGACATATACTAGGGAATATTTTAATGACAGTCATACCACATATCACGTGATTGCTGTTCAGATTAAAAATTATAGTCTCTACATTTTACCCAAAAGACAGACAATGCAATATAACTACAGAATATTAAAAACCCTTCCCAAATATTAACACAACCAAAAGCAGCTATTTATATAATTATAGAAGTCACTCAACAACAACAAATAGGCAACTGATTAAGCAAAAGTCTCAGTTTACCCAGCACTAAGCTAATAAATATTGCAAACTAATAGATGAGCCATACTTAATAGAAGTTTATTTATTCAGTAGGGGCTTTGCTAACATCAGTATGTACTATTTATAAATGTAATTCAGAAAAAAAGCACAGAAGTTATAATTCACATCCACTGAAAATATGAAATGCTACATGGGAAGGCAAATGTGAACTGAATCAAAACTGCTAAATTTAATATTTCCTCATAAGCATTTCTAAACTTCAGTACTTTTAGTAAGGATCTGGTAAATGTTATTTCAAATGGCAAATCATTTCAGTTTTTAAATAAACGTATTATTTGGCTTTTTAATCAGTTTTACACGAAGCAGGACCTCAATGAATCTCTACTGAAGAAAATAATGGTTGAGGTATGATTTCTGTGATACACTGTTTAAATCCAGGGTGGGCAGCATAAAAATCTTAATTCAAAATTGCCCTAAATGATTTTTTAACTCTTTTCCTTTTTTAAGTGGGAAATAATATATGGCTCTTATAAATAGGTTCTGGCACGGCTTTTCAATTTATGAAAATTCATCTCAAAGATCACAAAATTTCATCAAGGCAAAATAATTCTTATCTATTGAATAATTACATTTTTAAGTGGACTCAAATATTTACTGAGTACAGAGCTGGAATTTTCAAAATAGTTTTATGACCCCTTTAAGTCCCTTCCAAGCACCAAGAGAAATTGTTTAACAGGAATTCAAGTACTAATTCACTTCAGTATTTTGATATGAGAATCTGGATGGTTTTCAAAAACATTCTGAAATACATTTTTAATCATAATTAAATTTTTGTTACTCTTGGTTAATCCAAAAACCTAATCAATTCCATTTCATTGTCACATCTTATAAGAAAGGTTATACCTGTCCACAGAACGGCCTGGCCCCACTCCAAGTTCTGGACGAGCACTAGGTAAGAGGTAAGACAATCTGTCCATCACTGAGGATGCCACAGGTAAGGCAGCAACATTTTGATTTATTTTCTTGAGTTCATTCACAATGGCACTGGCAATGGACTTCAACACGTGATGAGGAAGATGAAATGTAACCGTGGCCCACTGAAATAAATTGGGAGTGTAAGCAAAGGAAAATGTCAACAGTTTAAATCAAAACTATAACTTATACATTATAAAATAAAAAGCTATTTATCAGGCTTGAGTCCATTTACTCCATTAATTTACCATGTAAGGCAGGAACTTGCAATTATATGAAAAATGAAACCTCAATTAGAAAAAGACAGTTTAGAACCTGATGGTAGACATCTTCTCACAGATGCATCAACAATTTAGGATAATGAAAATCACCTGTTATTTTTCATATTCCTCCAGCACACTTACAATAGAAAGCACAAAGTAGGCACTCAAATCTCTCCACTCAACATAATTTGCTTGTACAATGTAGTGATACTGTACATACTCATAGGCATATGAAGATTTACTTCAGTTTAGCAGAGTCTTATGTATTTGCTGTTGTTGCTATATACAAAGTAACTAGAAGTACAGATCTTGTAGTCACACAGACTTGGATTTCAAGACCATCTTCACCATCAACAATGTGACCCTGCTCAAATTAACTTCAGTCTCCCACTTCTGTAATATGAGGAAAAACAATACACCTACTGACATAATGTTCTTAAGAAAATTCAAGTGAGAATTGGTACAATGTTTCATACAGTAAGCATTCAACAAATATGAACTACAATTATTTAGCATTAAAATTATTTTTAAAGTTAGAAAGCAAATATGCTAAGTATTATTCTACCAGAGAAATAAGTTTATAAAATAATTTCATTTTTGTATACTGTCCCTGCTCACCTATGGTTTTCTAATCTGTCTAGCACATTCTAGGCAGCCTACTAAATTATTATCTATCCACCTAACTAGAAAAACTTTTGGACAGAAACATAACTTGAATTGCTAAAGAGAAAAAGATAAAGAAAAAAATGAAATCCTTTGTTTCTAAAAATAACCCATTCATAGATCCAAAGACTCTTACCTGAATCCACTTGAGAAAGGGTAGTACTACAATAAATGCCCCATTATACACTGTAAACCATACTCCAAGCCGTCCCCAAAGGCACCTGCAGACATTCACTACGGTCATTGTCCACTGGGAAATAGGAAATATTGTGATCTTTCAGGCTTTACAAAGCAGTAGCATTGAAACTGATGTAAAAAAATCACTGTGGTCCACTAGTTAAAGTGCAGACTTAGGATGGTCAAGTGATTAATAATAGATCTTTGGGCCAAATAATAGAGTTTTGGGCCAAAGTTGAGCTTTGTGGATCCCTGTACCTATCTTGTAGTTATTTGTCAAGTTCCAAAAAGCATAATTGAAAGAGATATAAAACAGGCAACTACAAAAATTTCCACATTGCTTCTCTGGTCCTCTTTAGGAATTATTAAAGGAAGAAAGGTCAAGTAGAAGCCCCCAGAACTTCCATTCTCTACAAACCTACTAAACCAGAGCAATACCACACTTCTGAGGAAATTTCATGCTAAGAGACCTGAAAGATAGAGGAATTCAAACTACCTCACCTTAATTTAATTGGCCTGTCTGGTCTATGCAAAATGTGAATGAATCCAAAAGAAAAACTGTGGATTATAACCTATTAGGTGACTTCAAGTGCAGCTGCTATTTCAGATGAGGTTTCTTTACTAAAGCAAATCAACAAATCCCTTGGTTTCTGGTAGGCAGTTACAGTTCTGTGAAATACTTTCTTCTCGATGCTAATTTTTAACAACCATCCAAAAGTAGACTGCTTTTATCTGGCTGTAACAATCAATCTTCAGTCCTACCCTGGGATTATTGCTCATGCTCTTTACCATATCTATTCTGGAGACAGCTTGATCAACTTAATATCCTGTAGATCACCACACTGCTCTACAACATCACGCTGACTGGTCCAGATGAGGAGGAAGTAGCAAGGTACTTACATACCTTAGTAAGACATATGCAAGCCAGAGAGGATCAATAATGCCCAGAAAAACTAAGAGTCCCACAATCTCTGTGAAGTTTCTGGAAGTCTTTTGGTCTGAGCATGTCAGGATATTTCTTCCAACAAGAAATATCCTGCAAGACAAGTTGCTATGACTTATAAAAGCAAACAATGAAAAAGAGAAGCACAATGCTTGGTGGGCCTAGTTGGATTCTGGACCCAATATCTAGCATATCTGAGTATGCTATTCTAACTCCATTATCAAAGAATCCAGGAATAGAACAGGAAGCTCTGCAGTAGGACCTGGCTCAACCACAAGACATTCTGCCACTTTTACCAGTGAGCATAGGCAATGACACCAGAAGTGTGTGCAGTAGGTAAAGATGCTGAAAGGCCTGTCTGGCAAGCTGAACTGGGACAATCACTAGCACAATACTAGGGTAAAACCATGCCCTCCCCTGTAAATAACTGTTGAGAAAGTTTCTGGCTTCTCCTTCCCCAACAGAAATTAGTACCAATCCATGAGATAAATGTCTGTGTGATCAGAGTCGCCTGGGTGTCTTGGTCAGTTAATCATCCGATTTGGTTTCAGCTCAGGTCACGATCTCACGGTCATGAGACAGAGCCTCATGTTAGGCTGGGTGCTCAGTAGGGAGGTCTGCTTCTCTCCCTCTCCCACTCTCTCTAAAACAAATAAATCTTTTTTAAAAAACATGTGTGCAGGGGATGCCTGGGTGGCTCAGCGGTTTAGCATGATCCTGGAGACCCGGAATTGAGTCCCACATCAGGCTCCCTGCATGGAGCCTGCTTCTCCCTCTGCCTGTGTCTCTGCCTCTCTCTGTGTGTGTGTGTGTGTGTCTCTCATGAATAAATAAATTAAATCTTTACAAAAAAAAAAATTTAAAAAAAAACACTGTGCTATCAGAGCTGTCAGAAACGAGATGTTATATGACATACCAAACCGTACTCCTGAGAAGAAAAGACAAGTCTCTTTCACTGAGTGGTTTACAAGAGATAAATCTTGAGAAAGTCCAAAAGGTCAGTTTTGGACAAGCTGAATAAGCATGTAACTCAGACTTCTGTAATACCTACTATTGTAATAATTCCTCTTTCTCATTCTGCATTGACGGCTTCACAGAGAACTCCTTACGAGGTAATTGTAGAAGAAAATCCATGGCTCTGATTTACAAATGGTTCTGCACATTTGGCTGGCACCACCCTAGAGTGATGGCTTCAACCATTACAATCCCAATCAGGACAGTGGTGAAGGTAAATCTCAGTGGGCAGAACTTTAACCAGTATATGAGGCTGTTCTCTTTGTCTGGGCTGAGAACTGCCCATAAGTGAAGATCTTCACTGATAAACAGACAGTATCTATTATTTTGGCCAGATGGTCAGGCATTTGGAAAGATTAGGATTGCAGTTAAGGGTAAAGGTCTAAGGACAGACCTCACAAAATAAACAAGGTATGTGAAAATATTTATGAGATACACAAATGCTCATCAAAAGCCATCTACTTCCAAGGAAATGGACAAATTATACACATTGTATGAGTGTCACTTACCCTCTCCATAGCTACTCCAATGCTTTGCTCAATGGACCTGTATGCAAAGTGCCATGGAAACAGAGATGGAGGTATGTACAGGTCCAATAACACAAACTTCCTGTCACCAAGACTAATCAGGCTACAGCTGTTACTGATTGCCCAATCTATCAATAGCAGATAATAAAGCTGAGCCACTAATATGACACAGTTTTCCAGGGGGAACAGACAGCTATCTAATTACAAGTTGATTATACTGGGTTCTTTCAGCCATGGATTGGGCATCAACTTGCATTCACTATAATAAATATGTGTTCTACGTATGCGTTTACCTGTTCTGTCTACAACACTTTTGCGATACTATTAAACCACTGCCTGTGGACTAAGAGAATGGCTTATGCACTATGATGGTATTCCACACAACTTTGCTTCTAACCAAGAAAGCACTTCACAGCAAAAAACAAAACTAAACAAAACAAGAAAAACACAGCAATGGAATTCTCTGTCCATGAAGCTGATTGGTCTTACCGGTTATCATCCAACAAGCCTGACAAAAAAAGTGTAGTGCCCTACTGAAGTCTCATTTTCAGTACTAACTGGAAGAGAGGTTCTACCTTACAGAATGATGAATATGCTTAGACTCAACACAAATCAAACACTTAACGGTTTCTCCCAAAAGGGTTGCTATCATATTTAATACTCCATTCAGAGATTTTTTTTTTCCAAGCTTTAAGCTCTAGCAGTCCGACATCCCAAGGGAGAGTGTTCTATCAGGACTACAATGGTTCCATTGAATTATGTGTTAAAACTGCTACCCAGCAATATTGGGCTCCTCTTGTCACTGAATCATCAGGCAAAGAAAGCAGTTATTCTACTGCCTGGTATGATTAAAACTGACAAACAAGGGGAAAATGGATTGATGCTAACTGACAGGGGCAAGGAGAACTTAATAAGAAATGAAGGGAGTGCCTGGGTGCCTCAGTCAGTTAAGCATGTGCCTTTGGCTCAGGTAATGATCTCAGGGTCCTCAAGATAGAGTCCCATGTTGGGCTCCCACTCAGCGGGGAGTCTGCTTCTCCCTCTTCCTCTGCCCCTCCCCCTGCTTGTGCACACACACTCTTTCTCTCAAATAAAAGCTTTAAAAAAAAAAAAATAGAAACCAAGGGATTCTCTACAGTGCCTCTAAGTCCTCCCATGTCCAATATTAACAGTGAATGGGTGATTACAAAAATTAAAACAGCATCACTGAGGATTTAGATCCTGCAAAAGTGAAGACTTGGGTGGGTCACCCCACCATGCAGACATCTGACAGCTGAGGTCAAATATGAAATTGGAAGTAGAGGGAAGTTATAAATTATCAAGTATATCCTTTTGACCATTATAGAACTGAGGGATATAGTAGCTATGAATATTTTCTTCTCTTCTTATTACACATGATGGAGGATGTAGATTTAGATCCAGACACACAGATGCAGACAGACATACAGACTTATTTTATGCAAGAATTTTGGATGTAGTTAATCTTTAAGTAGCACAGTTCTATTATCTAAACAATGAAACCTAAAAATAACTAAATTTTAGTAATTAGTATTAGCTATGGATAGATAAAATACCTATTAGAACTATTCATCTTTCATTTTGGGGGATGGGGAGAGGGAATCTTCATTTGTAAAACATGAAAACATAGTATTTTTGTTGTATAAAAAGTTCAAATATGCACAGAAAGTATGTATGGAGATGCTGAGTAGCCAAAGGGTATGCTGCGCCAATTAAAAAACTATTCTCTCTCAGCTCCAAACTGACCCTTTGTTTCTCTTCCCTATCATGTTATGGCTGGGACTCTACAAACTGTACTACTTCTTTGCCAGCCAGTTTCCTGGCTGTCAAGTTCCAACAAAAGGAACACAGGATGAAAATTGGAAAGCATGATGAGGGCAGAAAAGACTTCTCCCAGCTATTACTCATCACTGCTGTCAATGCTGATTCAGCACAGGACCTGGTGGTAGCAGCTGATTCTTCTAGTCTTCCATGTTTTATTTACTTAGCATTCCCAGAACCAGTCTCGTACAGCTCCTCAGAGGTATTAACACCAGCCATGCAGCATCCCTCTTCAGAGATCCATGTCTCAGCTCAAGCTCCGAGCCCCAAGCTCCAGCTAGACAGTAGCTCCCCGAGAAGCCTGAGGAGCTCCCTGAGAAGCCCAGACCCACAGAGCCTACTAAGTTTGTTGGTGCTGACAACCCTAAGCTCTTGCTCTGCAGACCTACGTGACAGCTGCTTCCTAGGCTTAATATCTCTGTGCTTCCTCAGGACTTCCTTTCCACTTCTTCAGTTCTCAAACGTATGTTAAAATCAATTCCTTACAATAAATTCTCTTTGTTGGAAAGCATAGTATGGTTTCTGTTTTACTAAATAAAATGTCCCATCAAGAGAATAGTTAATATCATGGTAAATCTGTGTTTAAAAATTCAATATTAGGAAGGATACAGCTGATCTGAGGATTAATATGAAAGACACTCAAGATACATTCTTAACAGATAAAGCTAGGAATGTGCTATAAGTCTGAATGTGTGTGTCCCACACTCCAAATTCATCTGTAGAAATCCTAACCCTCAAAGGTGACGGGTACTAGTAGGCAGAGCTTCTGGGAAGTACTTAAGTCATGAGAATAGAGCTCTCTGAATGGAATGAATGCCTTTATAAAAGAGGCTACAGAAAGATCCCCTGACTTTCCCATCATGTCAGGACACAGTGAGAAGGAGCCAAGTATGAACCAGGAAGAAGGACTTCACCAGAAAACAGCCATTCTGGCACCTTGATCTTGGACTTCCCTGCCTTAGAACTATGAACAATAAACTTCTGTTGTATATAAGCTACCCAGTCAGTGGTATTCTGTTATAGCAGTCCAAACAGATGACACTACATCACATTTTAGTATAGTTACAACTTGTACTTAAGAAAAAAGAGAGCAGGCAGCCCAGGTGGTTCAGTGGTTTAGTGCCACCTTCAGCCTGGGGCGTGATCCTGGAGACCTGGAATCAAGTCCCATGTCGGGCTCCCTGCGTGGAGCCTGCTTCTCCCTCTGCCTGTGTCTCTGTCTCTCTGTGTGTGTGTGTGTGTGTGTGTGTGTGTGTCTCATGAATGAATGAATAGTCTTAAAAAGAGAGAGAGAGAAAAAAAGAAAAAAAGCTATAAAATCAAAAATTATTTTTAGGAAGATGGTTTACCTTCTACCTTACACCCTTTGGTATAAAAATTCCATATGTTTTATTACATTTAGAAAAAAAAGAAAAATCAATAAAAAATATCCAAGGATTTAATTCAAAGCACCATCTCACACAGACATCCTAGTCATGCCCACCAAAACATTATTTCAACAAAAGCCCAAATGGTCCCATTTCCAACGATATGTTCCATTTCTCATGAAGTTCATCACCTGACAAGGAAGTTCTTTCAACAGCCTCTCAACCAATACAGAGCCATCAAGTACAGAAGCTTTAGGAACAAAGTAAGCAAATAGTTCCCACAAACTGAAGTTAGATTTCAGTAAAAATAGTTTCAACTTTTAGGTGACTTATAAACACATTTTGTTCTCTAAAAGAGAAAAATCTAGAAGTACGATATTTCCCAGGGCAGGTCAAGAATGGGGAAAGGAGAAAGGTGAAAGTATGGAGGTGTTCTTTCTATTAAAATCCAAACAAGGTAATTTTTTTTTAAACTTCTTACCTTAGCAACTTTGTGGTTGGCTGCAGTCTCATGAGATGTATTTTTTAAACCATCTTTGAGCTGTGTGATGAACAAATCATAACCCTCCGTACTAGAAATATCTACCTTTTCTAAACATGCTGATAAGAGCTGTTGTGCCTAAATAAAAAAGATGATCACAGAAAATTAAACACAACAAAAACTCTTACATTCAGATCCTTATTCAAATACTTTAAATTGTAATGGCTTTGACAGGTATTATAACTAAAGTTTACTTTTACTTTTTTAATCAAACTTAGTCATATATAATTAATTATATATTGATTTGAAAGGGCTGTTACAAAATTAAATGAGATAAAGCAACATATTCAGTGTAGCACCACCGAGTTAAGTTTTAATACATGGAAGCTATTATAAACCAAAGCAAGATAGAAAAAACAGGACAAGCTAATACCTGGAACAAAAACAAAAGGTAAAACTTTGAAGAGATAAATGTGAAATCCTTCAATGAGTTTTAAAAACTCAAATTACACAAAACCATAAGAGGGAATATTCACTAAGTCAGCAGGTAATATAAAAGAGCCCTCTGTATTATTACCCAGGTATTCAGAAAGAACTACCTTAACAGAAATGCATGGTTAACATTTGGAAAAGAATACATCCACACTGATCCAACCAAACCTAGGACCTCATACTTCAATGAAGACAATGACAAACTATGTGGTACAGTAAAGGATGTTTGGAATGGTGGAAGGTCCACAAATGTTATGTGAACAAAAAGAATTGTAATTATTTACGTAAACAGAAAATCAACAACAGATGTTAATGGCCAACAAGGTAGAGAAGGTAGTAGAAGCCAGGTAAAAACCTAAAATTTCAGACAGTAGAGTATCAACTGATTTGAGAGTCTATTTCATCATAAATATTCCAGTATTTTATTGTAATTCTGTAGTTTTTAAAACTTGAATAGTTTGAACCATCTTTCATTGTAGAATATATATATACATATATACATACAAATATATATACATATATACAGATGTATGTATGTGTGTGTGTATATTAAAGATATTAAGATATCAGCCTGATTGGGATGCCTGGGTGGCTCAGTGGCTGGGCGCCTGCCTTCGGCTCAGGTCATCATCCCCGGATCTGGGATCAAGTCCTGCATCGAGCTCCTGTGAGGAGCGTGCTCTTCCTCTGCCTATTATGTCTCTGCCTCTTTCTCTGTGTGTCTCTCATGAGTAAATAAATCTTTTTTTAAAAAAATATATCAGCCTGATTAAATTATCAGCTAGTATATATTCCTCATATTAGGAGGAAAAAATGTTCACTACAACTAAAACTAATTCCCTATCCAAAAATTTTAGACATGACCCCAGATCCAAATATTCTGAAGACAAAAAGAGGGCTACTCTCTCTCTTTTCAGAACTCAAACTTCCAGCAACATACTTTGAACAATAACATATAACAGACAACTCTGATAAGACACTAAATGTGAAATCTAAATGGATCTATGTCAGTATCATTTTTTCTTATATAGCCTTCCAAAAAAGAAAATAGAAACATTTATACTGCACTTTATATTTACACATTGACAATCTTCATGTCCTAAAAATGAGAAATATGCTATACTGATGTTATCAACTAACCATACCACCAAATCCAAAACAATTCATAATTAACAATTTGGTATGAAGACAAAAGAATATCTCACTTTATTAGAGAGCACAGCATTATAATCTTTTATATTTTATTTAGGATGATTTAAAATTCAGTAACTTTGAAAAACGTACTTTCAAATTACACTATATGAACATCAACGCACACTTAAAGATTTTAAATTAGAGTGGAACTATGAATTAAGTAAAGAATATGTAACACTATAGAAACATATATATATAACTAAAATTTTAAACTGGGATTGTTAAAAGACATGATACATACCAAAGATTACTGGTCTCCACTGATTTTCATTCCTCCCTTCCATCTAATATTTTTTAAAAAAAGAACTACCTCTTTTCCAATCTTCTCAGCTTGATGTGACTATGTGACTAAATTCTAGTCAATGGGATGAACATGAAAAGAGTGTATATGAAAGTTTGTGAGACAGCAAGAAGGACTGAAGGGAAAGAAGGAAAGTGGAAAGGAAGGAGAGACAGGAAAGAATACAAGAGAAAAACAAAACAAGAGAGAGAGGGAGGGGTCATACCAGTGTGCTCCCCTGGATTTTTGCCTCCCCTTTCACTATAACTGGGAAATACTAATGACACTTGGAACAGCTGTCATGGATTTATGAGATGGAAGCTAAGTGCTGAAATAAGCAGAGTTACCCCTACACTTAGCCCTGTACTATTACTGAAAAAACTATATTGTTGAAGCCATTACATTTTGGTATCTCTGTTACAGTTCAACCTATACGGTTCACACTTTAAAACCACTTCAATAAGCATCAATACAGAGGAATTAAATGTGATCAATAAGTCAATTCTCAATTCTCCATTTTTATAGGGGTACATATAAAATGTCCTGAAAGGACAACCTAATAGTTCTGAGATTATATTAAGTAAAAAAGTACATTGATTTATTTCAACTTACCTCTGTAACCGGTAATTCAAGCTGAACCACATCATCCTGCTTTGAAACTGGCGTTTGCAGAGCAGTGTCTAACAACAAGATTCCATTAAGGTCCTTCCTACACCCTACTGCATAATCATCCACAAATATAACTTTATCCACCGCAGATATATACTGACATTTCACCTGTCCACCTGGTTTAGCTGTTAAAAGAACAAAATTTCAACACTTAAGATTTAAAGACAAATAGTCCATTAAAAATAAATGTTTTCATGGAAGCTAAATACAGTATTTAATCCTGCAATGGAAAAAGTTGCTCCAAAGAACATTATTAGAACTGATAAACTTGTAATATGTACTATAGATCAGATTAAAGTATTATTGTCAAACTGTCAGAACTTAACAACTAGAGCTGCTTGAAAAGAGAATATAGGGGCGCCCAGGTGGCTCAGTCAGTAGAGTGGCCAACTCTTGGTTTCAGCTCAGGTCATTGATCGTGGGGTCCTGGGATCGAGCCCTTCATCACGCTCTGTGCTTCAGGATTCTCTCTTCCTCTGCACCTCCCCTGCTCTCTTTCTCTCTCTCAAATGAATAAATAAACCTTTTTCAAAAAAAGGAAGAGAATATAATTGTTCTCAGAAATAAACAGGGCATTTGGCTGGCTCAGGTGGAAGATCATGGGATGCTTGATATCAGGGTCTTGAGTTTGAGCCCCACGTTAGGTGTAGAGATTACTTAAGTACATAAAACTTAAAAAAAAAAAGAAACATAGAAATGGTAAAGGGGTATGATATATATAACCTATACTCAATAGAGCAAAAGTAATATGTGTGTATATATGTGGGAATGATAAGCACATGTGGTAAAGTATTTAAAATTAAAATTAGTAGAACTGGGTAAAAGGTATAGGGAAGTTCTTTGTTCTATACTATTTCAAAATTAAAGTGTTCAGAAAAAAATTTTTAAATAATTCAGTACTTGTCATTTTCTGCAAAATACAATAAAGTCACTATGGCCAATTTCTAGGTAATTACCACACAAGTTTTGAGGGCTTTTATGTCTGAGATAAAATTATGGAAAATGTTTATAACCTAGGAGAACTAGTAAAGCCTCTAGTTGAATCCCCACTGAGAAAACAGTCAACTGTCACTGAAGATCAATGTTCCCTGAAGTTTCTGCTGAGTCAGTATCAGAATAGTATTTTAATGGAGAAAGTCAGTGAATATACAAACCATAAAATTTCTAAGAATAAGTTAAAGTGGAATTTCAGAAGTCTTATAAAAAAACAGTAACAGACAAGAAGCTAATTCAAAATATCAACAATTTAAAGAGTCTAGATATGTATGCCAATTAAAAGACCAACTGTCAGAATGAATTGAAAAACACATATACAATCCAATTCTATGATGACTTCAAGAAACTTTTACCCTTCTAAAGACAAAAGTAAGGGGCACCTGGCTGGCTCAGTAGGTAGTGTGTGATTCCTGATTTCCTGACTGTAAGTTCAAACACCATACTGGGTGTAGAGATTATTTAAAAACAAACAAAATACGGGATGTATGGGTAGGCTCAGCATCTAACTCTTGATTTTAGCTGGGGTCATGATCTCAGGGTCATGGGACTAAGCCCAAAAGACAGGCGCCATGCTCAGCATGGAGTCTCCTTGAGATTCTTTCTCCCTCTCCTTTTGTCCCTCCTCTTGCTTGTACACACACTCTCTCTAAATAAATAAATAAAATCTTTTTAAAAAATATTTAAAAATAAGGGCACCTAAGTGGTTCAGTCAGTTAAGTGTCCAACTCTTGATTTCATCTCAAGGTCCTGATCTCAGGGTTGTACGTTCAAGCCCCACATTGGGCGTGGAGCCTACTTAAAAAAAAAAAAAAAAAAAAGATTAGGGGCCCCTGAGTCACTCAGTCAGTTGAGCATCTGATTCTTGGTTTCAGCTAGGGTCATGATCTCAGGGTCATGGGATCAAACCCTGAGACAGGCTCTGTGCTCATCAAGTAGTCTGCTTCAGATTCTCTCTCCATCTGCATCTTCCAGAACTCATGCGTGCATGCTCTCTCAAATAAATAAAATCTTTTAAAAATTAAAATTAAAAAAATTGAAAATAAATAAAAGTGTAAAGAGGATGGAAAAAAGATATTTCAGGCAAATGTTAATCAAAGAACAGATGAAGTAGCTATAGTTATATCAGACAAAGATCAGAGCAAAGAAAATCACCATGGATAAATGAGGTCATTACATGATAAAAGGGCCAGTTCACAAAGAAGAAAAAACAATCCTAAACATGTATACAACTAAAAAATAACTTCAAAACACATACAGCTGGGTGCCTGGGCCTCCAACTCTTAATTTCAGCTCAGATCATGATCTCATGTTCCTGAGATCAAGCCCCAAGTGGTGAAGGCTGCCTGCTTAATTAAGATTCTCTTTCTTTCTCTCCCTGTGCCACTCCCTCATGTTAACACACACACACACACACACACACACACACCAAAAATTACAGAACTGAGAAGAAATAGGCATCCAAATTACAGCTGGAGACTTCAACATTCCTCTCTCAGTAACTAATAGAACTAGCAGATAAAAAACCAGCAATTATAGAGAAACTGAACACCACCACCAAGGAATACGATTTTTAGAATATTCCACCACCAACAGAATACAAATCCTTTTCAAATGTACAGAGAACATTCATCAAAATAGATCATATCCTGCGTCATAAAACAGACCTTAAAATTAGAAGTATGTTCTCTGACCATGATGTAAAAATCAGTTACAGAAACATAACAGGAAATACTGGAAGATAAACAAGATACTCCTAAATAATCCATAAGTCAATAAACAAGTTGCAGATAATTCAGAAAGTATTTTTAATTGGAGTGAATTTTATCAAACATTTAAGAAAAAAGTAACATCAATTCTACATAATTCTCCAAGAAACAGAAAAGGGAATACCTCCAAACTCATTTTATGAGACCAGCTTTAACCTGATGCCAAATTTAGAAAAAAGTAGCACATAGGGATCCCTGGGTGGCACAGCGGTTTGGCGCCTGCCTTTGGCCCAGGGCGCGATCTTGGAGACCCAGGATCGAATCCCACGTTGGGCTCCCTGCATGGAGTCTGCTTCTCCCTCTACCTGTGTCTCTGTCTCTCTCTCTCTCTCTCTGTGACTATCAAATAAATAAAATCTTAAAAAAAAAAGGTAGCACATAAAAACTACATACCATCATCCCTCATGCATATCGATGCAAAATCCTCCACAAAATAAAAGTAAAAGGAATTTAGCAAATATAAAAAGAATGATACAGCAGGACCAAGTAAAGTTATCCCAAGACTATAAAACTGGTTCAATATTCAAGAAGTAATCAATATAAGCTACATATTAACAGCTTAGAGTAGAAAACCTGCATAAAATTAACAGATGCAGAGGAAGAAGAAGACTGTCTCCTGAGTAGGGAGCCTGATGCAGGGCTTGATCCCAGGACCCGGGGACCATGACCTGAGCCAAACGAGTCTGCTTCTCCATCTCCCTCTGCCCCCTCTCCCCACCTCGTGCTCGCTCTTGCGCTCTCTCTCTCAATAAATAAAATCTTTTTAAAAAAGGTTATAGTAAAATCAAAACACAAAAATCAATCAATTGTACTTCTATATACTAGAAATCTGAATCTGAAATCTGTAAAAACAAGTTTACAATAGCTCTAAAAACAAAATACTTACATGTCTAAGAAAAGGTATAGAGTATGTATGCTGAAAAGTATGAAAGGCTGGTGAAAGAAATCAAAGACCTAATGAAACCATGGTCAGGGATTGGAAGAGTCAATATAGGAAAGATGTCAATAATCCCCAAATTACTCTACAGATTTAGTGCAATTTCAAATCAAAATCCCAGCAGGAGGGGTATCTGGGTGGCTCAGTTGGTTAAGTATTGATCTCGGCTCAGCTACTGATCTCGGGGTTGTGAGTTCAAACCCTGCATTAGGCTCCACACTGGATGCGGAGTCTACTTTTAAAAAAAAGAAAGGAAGGAAGAAAAGAACAAAAGAGAGAAAGAGAAAATCCCAGCAGGATTTTTTAGATATAAAGTAATTCTAAAATTTATTTGAAAAGACAAAAGAATTGGAATATCCAAAACAATTCTGATAAAGTTGGACAAATTACATTATGTGATTTTTAATACCTACTATAAAACTTAGAGTACCACTACGAAGTGTGGTAGTGGCAAATGGATAAACATACCGATCTGTGGAGCAGAAGAGAATCCAGAGACAGGCCCCAATAAACATGGCCATTTGATTTTTTGAATTATTTTTAATTATGGTAATTAACATAAAATTCAGCATTTTAACCATTTTTAAAGTGCACACAGTTCAATGGCATTAAGTACATTTACACGCTTGTGCAACCACCACCACTATCCATCCATAGAATGATATAGAACTTGCATAACTTAAATACTATAACCATTAGGCACTAACTCCTTCCCACTTCCATAATCCCCAGCATCCAGCAAAGTAGACTCTACTTTCTGTTTCTATGAAACTGACTGTTTCTAAGTACCACAGATAAGTGGAGTCATAGTATTTGTCATATGGTTTCACTCATATGGGGAATATAAGAAATAGTGAAAGGGATTAAAAGGGAAAGGAGGGGAACTGAGTGGGAAAAATTAGAGAGGGAGACAAACCCTGAGAGACTCCTAACTCTGGGAAACAAAGAGTTGCGGAAGACGAGGTGGGTGGTGGGATGGGGTAACTGGGTGACAGGCACAGAGGAGGGCACTTGATGGGATGAGCACTGGGTGTTATACCATATGTTGGCAGATTGAATTCAAATCTAAAAAGTAAATAAATAATATAAAATATAAAAGAAAGAAGACATGGGAAAATATCCATAATACCCTATTAACTAAGTATAAGGAGGAAAACAGTTTATAAAATATCACTGTAATCCATATTCTTTTTTTTTTTTTTTAAGATTTTATTTATTCATGAGAGACAGAGAGACAGAGGCAGAGACACAGGCATAGGAAGAAGCAGGCTCCATGCAGGGAGCCCAACATGGGACTCAGTCCGGGATGGAACTCGATCCAAGGTCTCCAGGATCACGTGCCGGCCAAAGGCGGCGCTAAATCGCTGAGCCACCAGGGCTGCCCTGTAATCCATATTCTATAAAAATATTTTTTCCTTTGTTTATATATTCTATAAAAATATATTTAACAATGGGGCACCCAGGTGGCTCAGTAGGTTAAGTATCTGCCTTCAGCTCCAGTCACAAACTCAGGGATCTGGGATCAAGCCCTGTGTTGGGACTCCCTGCTCAGCAAGGAGCCTGCTTCTTCCTCTTCCTCTGTCTCTCTCTCCCCCATTAGTGCACGAGCACAGTCTCTCTCAAATAAATGCTCATGCTCTTTCTCAAATAAATAAGATCTTTTAAAAAAATCTTACACACCAAAATGTTAACAATGACTACTTAAGTAACCAAATCATTGGTGACTATTCTTTTCCTTGGTCTATCTGATGTCCTATTATAAGGTAAATCAAATTTTATTTTTTTTTAAGATTTTATTTATTTACCCATGAGAGACACAGAGAGAGAGGCAGAGACACAGACAGAGGGAGAAGCAGGCTCCCCACAGGGAAGCGGATGCAGGACTCATCCCAAGATCACAATCTGAGCCAAAGGCAGGTGTCTGCTCAACCACTGGTAAATCACTTTTTAAACGGAGATTTTCAAAGGTAAGAAGCTGTGTTTTTTAAAATCAGCTAATTCTAATAACCACTTCAGGAAACAGTCAATTCTTTATCAAGTCACCATTCATGTGCAATCCTACAAAAGTTGCAAAAACATTATCAGAATTACATTATCTCTGCAAACTGAAAGGACACACTATAAAATTCCATTTCCACAGAGATAACATTAGAGTTCAATTCTTAAAATACTTTCCTAAAACACAGTATATACAAACATCATTCAAAGTCAATAAAGAGGGGATGCCTGGGTAGCTCAGCAGTTGAGCGCCAGACTTTGGCCCAGGGCGTGACCCTGAAGTCCCAGGCGAGTCTGGTATCAGGCTCCCTGCATGGAGCCTGCTTCTCTCTCTTCCTGTATCTGCCTCTCTCTCTCTCCCTCTCTCTCTCTCTCATGAATAAATAAATAAAATCTTAAAAAAAAAAAAAAAGTCAATAAAGAGGATGCAAAATTAGTGTTCTTACAAAGTTTTTAAAATACAATTAAAGTAACCAAAATAAAATCACTTAACAAGGGATCCCTGGGTGGCGCAGCGGTTTAGCGCCTGCCTTTGGCCCAGGGCGCGATCCTGGAGACCCCGGATCGAGTCCCACGTCGGGCTCCCTGCATGGAGCCTGCTTCTCCCTCTGCCTGTGTCTCTGCCTCTCTCTCTCTCTGTGTGTGACTATCATAAATAAATAAAAATTAAAAAAAAAAAAAGATTTAAAAATCACTTAACAAAAGTTGTGGGACACCTAGGTGGCTTTAGTGGTTGCATCTACCTTCAGCTCAGGTCATGATCCTGGGGTCCTCCAAGCGAGTCCTGTATCGGGCTCCCCACAGGGAGCCTGCTTCTTCCTCTGCCTCTCCGTCTCTCATGAATAAACAAATTTTTTTTTAAAAAAAGTTGTTAAGGGGATCCCTGGGTGGCGCAGCGGTTTGGCGCCTGCCTTTGGCCCAGGGCGCGATCCTGGAGACCCGGGATCGAATCCCACATCAGGCTCCCGGTGCATGGAGCCTGCTTCTCCCTCTGCCTGTGTCTCTGCCTCTCTCTCTCTCTCTCTCTCTCTCTCTCTCTGTCTGTGACTATCATAAATACATAAAAATAAAAAAAAAAAGTTGTTAAGTACACTATATTACTCAAAGTCAAAGCAAGTATTACTATAAAACAAAACTCAGTGCAAAGCAAAGCAAAGTATGGGAAAGTTCAGGAGCTAGGCCACGAAAAAAGGGTAACACATGGATGAAATGCGAAGCAAGGGATAGTATTATTCCAGGCACGAGAACTAACATCTGTCCAGGCATGAAAGAAGGTCTCCAAAAGACAAGACACTTCTTGGAATTAAAGAGTTCCAGTTCCAGGGTGTCTGGCTGGCTCAATCATTGGAGCACATGGCTCTTAATCTTGAGTCATGAGTTCAAGCCCCACATTAAAGGTAAAGATTACATAAAAAATAAAATCTTAAAAAAAGAGACAGAGAGTTGCAAGTTCCAATTCCCTCTATTCACTGCATCTGAAAGTTCCACCAAATCACCTATTTTACTATAATCTTAAGCATCTGACATCAACTGATGAACATAATCATCATGAAGTTTCCATGGATGGGACTCAATCTTTAAGGACCTACTCCCTGCAAGAAATTTTGAGGTCTATTTCACATATATTATTCAATTTGTCACAGTTAAATCTCTCAAACACCTTGGAACACAAAAGCCACATTCTTCCTTCAGGATTCTGAGCTGGCTATAATTAAGTAAAATTTGGAAGCTACCTTCCCCATCTGATGTTGTTCAAGATAACCCTAACCATCTATACACAAATTTGGTGCTACACAAAGTTGTCCATGAGAGAAGGAACTCAGCTATAAAGGAATACAGTTCTATAATATGGAGCACATAATCCATGATTTTCTATTTGGAGCTCATATTTGAAACTACTGTTCTCTGTTGAATACCATGGCACATATACCCAGACTAGTAGTCACACAGACCTTTCATCATTCCTCACATAGCCTACATTTTAAGTCAGTCCAAGTCAAATTCCATCCAAATATGATGGAAATCCATCTAGCTGTTTTTGCAAGCTACAATAACAGTCCAACAGAAACTTCCCTGGATATCTGCCCTGCTGCTTCCTCACATCTTTGCTCAAGGACCACTTCAGAGAGACTCTCCCAGACCACCTCACAAATTTACCCATTACCATCTCATACCAGCTCTAATTTCTTATGGCATTGATCACCACTTAATATTAGTGTGTAATACATCTAGCTCTTCCCACTGAAGCATGAGCTCTAGGAAAGCAAGGACTTTGTTAACTGCTGTATCACCAGTGCTTGACACACAATAAATAGTTTTGAATAAAAGAATCATTTTCTATAGTTTTGAAGAACTTTTTAATGTTTTTAAACTATAATGTGATAAAATACAGTATTTTCACAGCTTTATCTGCTGACACAACAAAGACAGTTCAAACATGAAACTAGTTTTGATCTGGTACAGAAAACTCCAGCCATCTCTAGCCTTCATAGTCCCATTTTCCACTACCTTACTCTTGCACCCAGTATGAGATCACTGTCCTTGGCTATAGTGGCATTTTGGTGAACAAGTATCAGAGCACTTAGCTGGTTCAAAAATCAACCAAAACTGAATTACAGCAGAAAGGGACAAACTAGAAAGCAGCAGCAATTTGGTCCTTGATATATCCCTGCTGCTTACAAGTATATTTCATTATATATATTCACTAAATAAAATGTAAAACGCATGGGGGAGGGAGTGGTGCATGGATGGCTCAGTCCATTAAGAATCTGCCTTTGGCTCAGGTCATCCCATGGTCCTAGGATAAAGCCCCACATCAGGCTTCCTGCCAAGCAGGAGCCTGCTTCTCCCTCTCCCCCATAACTCCCATTGCTTGTGCTTTCTAGCACTCTCTCTCTTAAATAAACAAAATCTTTAAAACACACACACACACACACACACACACACACACACACACACACTGGGGTAGATTTTAGTAGCAGACTAACTTGGGAGGTTTCTCTTACCAAAAAAATTAAGGCTATATAGAATACTACTCAATTCAAATCAAATTACTCTCTCATTTATCCCAGGCTTATCAAACAAACTTAGTCATGAAGTTTGAACCTCTAAACCTAACTGCACATTAGAATCATCCAGCATGATGTAATAGTTTCCAAAAAAAAAGGTATGCCTGGGCTCTACTCCAAATCACTTAAGTCAGAACACTGGGACCCAAAGGGTGCCTGGGTGGCTGTCAGTTAAGCATCCAACTCTTGAGTTCAGCTCCCAGTCATGATCTCAGGGTCATGAGATCGAGCCCTACACGGGACTCCTCACTCCCTCTCCCTGTGCTGCTCCTCTCGTTGTTTTCAAGCACGTGTGCACTTAATCATTTTTCTCTTTTTCTCTCAAATAAATAAATAAAATCTAAAAAAAAAAAAAAATACTGGGACTCAAGAATTTTTTTTAAAGTTCCCCTGATGATTCTAATGAGCAACCGAGGCTGAGAACCCACTGCCCTTTGCATCTCCCCAGTCTTACTTCTCTCCTACTTCATAACAAACTACAGAAATAAATCATGAGGACTTAAATTCTTGGCACCCATAATAAATGTCAAAGAAAACACTCCTATCTGCCCCATTCTAACATTCCTATCATTTCCACCAAAGAGTAAGCATATTTGTCTCCCCTAAAATACATCCCTGATTTAACATACTCAAATGAGACCACAATTACTTCCGTTGAGGACTACCCTTGTCACAAACTATTTTATATGGCAATTACTTCATTCTTTATATTTGTAACTCTATTATCTCTTTTTATAATTTTTATTTATTTATGATAGTCACACAGAGAGAGAGAGAGGCAGAGACAAAGGCAGAGGGAGAAGCAGGCTCCATGCACTGGGAGCCCGACGTGGGATTTGATCCCGGGTCCCCAGGATCGCGCCCTGGGCCAAAGGCAGGCGCCAAACCGCTGCGCCACCCAGGGATCCCTTTTATCTCCTTTTTTATACCCAAAGAGTTTGTCTTAACTTTTTCATTTCCTTCACATTTGAGGTCCTACACTTTAAAAAGATATTTCTATATTCATTATCAGGTGATTAAGTAGTCTGGGTAAAAATTTGCCCAGTCTGGAGGGATGCCTGGGTGGCTCAGTGATTGAGCATCTGCCTTTGGCTCAGAGCGTGATCCTAGGGTCCTGGGATGGAGTCCCGCATAGGGCTCCCCGTGGGGAGCCTGCTTCTTCCTCTGTCTCTCTCTCTCATGAATAGATAAATAAAATCTTAAAAAAAAAAAAAAAAATACCCAGTCTGGGCACTTGGCTGGTTCAGTCAACAAAGCATTCAACTCTTGATCTCAGAGTTGTGAGTTCAAGGCCCACAACTGGACGTGGAGCCTACTTTACCAAAAAATAATAATAATAATTAATTAATTAATAAGTAAATAAAAATTATTTTTAAAGCAAGAATTACCAGTCCATTTTAAAGAAATAACTCTGCAAACTTACCTTGCCAATGGCATGAGGCTATGAACAGTATAATGCACACATCAGAAAGGTACCTCCCACCCACTCCCCACTGTTCTTTTAAACTATATTACAGAAATCTATTATTGTTTATAGTCTATCTGTAGTTAGTTACAACCAACACCTCTAAAGACAAAGCACCAAATTTTCAACACCTTAAGTATAGCTGTAACTACAAATTGCCAGTTAAACAATAAGGTTATAAAGGGTGCACATGTACTTCTGCTTCCTCCCAAGTCTCACTAAAAAGATAATAAAGAAACAAAGAGGGCATTAAATAAACCCACAAAGGCAAAAGAAACAAGTGAGGAGAGGATAGCAAAAAAATTTTTGAAGTTGGAGGACAGATGGAAGCGCCTTAACAGACTGATTTGCCCTGTAAAAATATCAAAGCTAAACCAGCAGGAGGAAATGCCAAAGTAACTGTGTTGTAGTGGGTTTTTGTTTTTTTTGTTTTTGTTTTTTTAAGATTTTATTTATTTATCTGACAGCACAAGCAAGCAGGGGGAGCTGCAAGCAGAGGGAGAGAGAGAGAGAAGTAGGCTCCCTGCTGAGTAAGGATCTTAGAACTCATGACCTGAGCCTAAGACAGATGCTCAACCAACTGAACCACCCAGGCACCCTATGGGGTTTTTTTTTAAGATTGATTGATTGATTGATTGATTGATTTTAGAAAGAGAATGAGATAGTGTGTGTGGGCATACAAGTGGGGAGAGGGGAAGCGGGAGAGAATTTTTCAAGCAGGCTCTCCACTGAGAGGGGAGCCCGAGAGACATGGGGCTCCATCTCACAACCTATGAGATTATGACCTGAGCTGAAACCAAGAGTTGGATGTTTAACCAACTGGGCCACTCAAGTGCCCCTGGTGTTGTAGTGTTTTGCAAATTACGTAGTAATAAGTCTAAAACAAAAATTACTTCAAAGTAGTAGCCTTTCACAATATTTTTCCAACTAACTGACACTAATAATGGGTCCTTAAATTTTTTACCTTAAACTAAGAGTTCTTGCCCTGGAATATATGTATGTGAGCCATAGATCAGAGGGACCAAATCCAAGATCTTCAGGCTATCTCATCACTCCCGTCCTTGTACTCTGAACTCTAATACCAACATGTTTATAACAAATACTACCTGCTTCATGCCTCTACTCTTGCTCATGCTGTTCCCTCTACCTGGCTAACTCCTTTTCTTTTTTTCTTTTTTTAAGATTTTATTTATTTATTCATGAGAAACAGAGAGATAGAGAGACAGAGGCAGAAACACAGACAGAGGGAGAAGCAGACTCCATGCAGGGAGGCCAATGTGGGACTGGATCTCGGTACTCCAGGATCACGCCCTGAGCCAAAGGCAGATGCGCTTAACCACTGATCCACCCAGGTGTCCTGGCTAACTCCTTTTCTTCCAAGATCCAAGGTGTCACCTCTTCTAGAAAACTTTTCAAATTGGGAGGCAGGGAGGATTTCAAATTCATCTTATTATCTTCACATAGCAAATAAACATTTGTTGAATTGAACTATATAATTAAGAACACACAAAAAAAAATAATTAAGAACACCAAACCAAAAGTAACACTTCTTGAGTGCCTATGGTAGATTCAGCAGTACCTATGTCTATCAGCTTTTTTTTTTTTTTAATTTTTATTTATTTATGATAGTCACACAGAGAGAGAGAGAGAGAGGCAGAGACACAGGCAGAGGGAGAAGCAGGCTCCATGCACCGGGAGCCCGACGTGGGATTCGATCCCGGGTCTCCAGGATCACGCCCTGGGCCAAAGGCAGGCGCCAAACCGCTGCACCACCCAGGGATCCCTATCAGCTTATTTAAACTTTCCAATAACCCAACAAGTTAGGTGTGCAAAGAAAAGTTAAACATCTTGCCTAAAGGCACAAATAAGTGGTGAATCATGAAATGAAATGCAGTCTGGTTCCAGAACCAATATCCTTAACCACTAGGCTCAGCATTCTCTATAATTGCCAATGCCTTCCTAATTTGTGTTCCCAAATCCTCAAGCTTCAACTCTGAATTCCCAATGCCTTCTGGACATCTCTCCTTGGATGTCCTTCAAGAATCTTAAAATTAATCTTAAAATCCAGGACCAACATCACTATCTCCCTCTTGCTCCCTAAACTTCTCCAGCAATAACTACTCACCACACCTTCTTATACTATTTATTTCAGTTAATAAACACCATTCACCCCGTTACCCAAAGTAAGAACCCACACATGAGTACTTTTCACCTTGTCAATCTTTCTCAACCCCATACTCACTAAAAATTATGTTGTTCCTATCTTTCAAACTAACTTACATAAAGCTCTCATCACTTCTCACACCTGGGCATTAGCTTCAAACCTCTCTAAAAACAAATTTGATGACCTACAATGGCTCCCTACCATTGACATCAAGTCAAATTTCTTAACAAAACATATTATGATCTTGTCCTTGCTTATCTCTCATCTTCAACTCTAACCATCCCCTCACACACCCTAAACCCCAACTGGTTTCCTTGAAAAACTTCTCTTTGTTCCTTAAATTCACCATGTTTTGAAAAGACTAAAATGTCTCCACACAAGCAAGTACCCTATCTTTTTTTTTTTTAAGATTTATTTTATTTATTCATGACAGGAGGAGGAGGGCAGAGGGAGAAGCAGGCTCGGTGCAGGGAGCCCGACGTGGGACTTGATCCCGGGTCTCCAGGATCAGGCCCCAGGCTGAAGGCGGCGCCAAACCGCTGGGCCACCGGGGCTGCCCAGCAAGTACCCTATCTTTTTTTTTTTTTTTTTTTAATTTTTATTTATTTATGATGGTCACAGAGAGAGAGAGAGAGGGGCAGAGACACAGGCAGAGGGAGAAGCAGGCTCCATGCAGGGAGCCCGACGTGGGATTCGATCCCAGGTCTCCAGGATCGCGCCCCGGGCCAAAGGCAGGCGCCAAACCGCTGCGCCACCCAGGGATCGCAAGTACCCTATCTTAAGATGATGATCCCCAGTAACATTCCCTCCCACCATCTCATCTTTCAAAATAAACCATAAAAGCAACCGCCTCGGGATGCCTGGTGGCTCAGCGGTGATCCTGGAGTTCCAGGATTGAGTCCCACCATCAGGCTCCCTGCATGGAGCCTGCTTCTCCTCCTTCTGCCTGTGTCTCTCTGCCTCTGTCTGTGTCTCTTGTGAATAGCTAAATAAAATTAAAAAAAAAAAAAAGCGCAACCTCCTTTGAGAAGTCTTCTATTTCCCTCAGATTGAAGAAACTACCTCCTCTATTCACACAGCTTTCTGCCTATCTGAATTACAGTACTTAGAACATTATGCTAAAATGATTTACCTAGACACATCGCTAAGCACACATTCAAGAGCCAAAATGTTGCCTTACTTTGTCCCCCTGTGCCTAGCAAATGTTCAATAAATGTATAAATAGCAATCAACTAGCTCTTCACATTACCTTGCTTTTAACAATTTAAGTCCAAAATCAATTAACTTACATAGTTTATATTTCTCCTATAATACAAAAGTATTATGTATGTCCATTAGATTTTACCCAGTCACATTTCCACATACATGGAAAACTGTAAGAATACTGCCATTTCGGGATGCCTGGGTGGTTCAGTGGTTGAGCATCTGCCTTCAGCTCAGGTCGGGAGGGATCCCAGGGTCCTAGGATCGAGTCCCACATCAGGCTCCCTACAGGGAGCTTCTCCCTCTGCCTGCGTCTCGGCCTCCCTCTCTCTGTGTCTCTCATGAATAAATAAATACTAAAAAAAAAAAAGAAAAAAGAAAAAAACACTATCTTTGAACAGGTAATAGTAAAACTTGGAGAGGTAAATGTAAAAAAAAAAAATTTTTTTGGAAAATCTTGAGAATCTTAAAAACATAGCAAAATAGGGGTGCCTGGGTGGCTCAGTTGGTTAAGCGACAGTCTTCAGCTCAAGTCCTGATGTTAGGACCAAGATAAATATCCAAGTGGCACTCCCTGCTTAGCAGGGTGTTTGCTTCTTCCTTTCCCTCTGCTTCTCCCAGCACTCATTGCTCTATCTCACTCTCAAATAAATAAAATCTTAAAAAAAAAAAAAAGCAAAATATTTTTTTAATTTTAATACAAATTCACTCTAATTAACTGTGGGACAATGTTCTGCTAATAAAACAGCAAATTGGGCCACCTGGCTGGCTTAGTTGGTAGAGCACGAGACTCTTGATCTTGGGTTACAAGTTCAAGCCCCATGTTGGGTGTAGGGATTACTTAAAATAAAATATTAAGAGGAACCTGTGCAGTTTGTTAAGCATCTAACTCTTGGTTTCAGCTCAGGTAGTGATCTCCGGATCATGAGAATGAGCCAAGCTCATCATCAAGCTCATGCTCACTCAGCGAGCAGTCTGTTTCAGACTCTCCCTTCCCCTCTGTCCCCTTCCCCCACCTCAAATAAATAAACCTATCTTTAAAAGTAATTAAAAAATAAAATCTTAAAAAGTAAAACAGCAAATCTTTGACATGAGGTAGGTCAACACATAGTATTACTAAAATCTGTCAACTGCAACATAGTTTATACTCAGCCCACAAAGAGATTTGCCCAATTAAGTTTTTATAAAGAACTCAGATGCACTGAGGAGACAGCTATCTTCTAGGACTACTGAAATCCCAACTCTATATGGTGTTTATCATCTATCATAAAAGAATAATTGAGACTAGGAAGGCTGCCTGAACCAAGGTAGGTCAGGAAATAAGAAGTGGTCTGAATCATTTACAATTTCCAAAACTGAGACCTAGAGGAAGATTTTACATTTTATCCAAATTAATGCATGCCTAATTCAGAAGCAGTAAAAATATTTTTTTTCTACCTCTAACAAAGTGATAATAAATGAGTTTTATCCCCCAAAAAAATATTTTTTGGGAATTATGCAGTCTCCTAACTAGTTTTTATACTCCAAGACTTCTTGGAGCAGGCGGCTCTGGGCTTTAAGTCTGTACAAAAAGTTCATATTAAAAAATAGAGAAGTAAAAATCGGGATCCCTGGGTGGCGCAGCGGTTTGGCGCCTGCCTTTGGCCCAGGGCGCGGTCCTGGATATCCGGGATCGAATCCCACGTCGGGCTCCCGGTGCATGGAGCCTGCTTCTCCCTCTGCCTGTGTCTCTGCCTCTCTCTCTCTCACTGTGTGCCTATCCTAAATAAATAAAAGTTAAAAAAATTAAAAAAAAAAAAAAAGTAAAAATCCACCCAAACTGAACTTTCCTGCAACTGGAATGGAATAAATACAGTGATCTTTTTCTCATTTATGACCATCGTGGAAATTACTCAAATCAAATCAATGTCAAAGGGAAATACTCATAAAGAAATATGAAACCAGAATAATTGTCTATAAACACTGAGAAGCTTTGGAGTTTCTTCACAGTGACAGAAATCTGGAAGCCACTTCAGAAACTGAAGAGATACGATTTCCTTTTACACATATGCTACAACATCTACTGATTAATATCCACACATATACATCCTCAGCTATTTACGTACACATACTACATGAACAGTCCGTATATACATAGAACTAGTAATACAACAGCCTTAACATCATTCTGACATTTAGCTACCCAATACACTGAAAGACATTTATCCAAATAGAGACAGTATTTGTCACCAACATTTCCATTTCCATGTGCATTTCAATGATATCTATCTGTCCTCTGCATATAAACACGCTAAGTCAGTGAACATTTTTTTAAAGTAATAGTGAGGTGGGATGCGTGGGTGGCTCAGCAGTTGAGCGCCTGCCTTTGGCTCAAGGTGTGCTTCCCAGGTCTGGGGACTGAGTCCCACAGTGGGCTCCCTGCGAGGAGCCTGCTTCTCCCTCTGCCTTTGTCTCTGCCTCCTTTCTCTCCCTGTGTCTCTGATGAATAAATAAAAATCTAAGAAAGTAAAAAATAAAAAAATAAAGTAACAGTGAGGAGCATGGCAATAGTAAGTACCCATGACGGTTAAGAGAACATTCACTGTGTACATATGCCAAGCAGCATTAAAGCACTTTAACACGTTTACCACCTAATCTACACAACCATACTATTAAATGTTAATCTTAATTTACAGATGAAGAAGCTGAAGTTCAGGAAGTTTAGAGAGTGAATTAGTAAGTGAGCTAAAATTCAAAATTCAGGAATATTTAAAATATAAATACCCATTCTCTTTAACATGCCCTCGAAACAGTTTATTAAGAAAGCAAATACAAAATGTACTACATTTAGGGGAGGAGGGCACTATTTCACAAAGTAAGAGAAAACACTACTACCAATAATTAAATAAGAAACTACTTGACAAGGGAGCCTAGCTGGCTCAGTAAGTAGAGCATTCAACTCTTGATCTCGGGGCCATGTTGGGTGTAGAGGTCACTTAAATCAAAAACGGAAGGAAGGACTGAACAAATTAGCAATACTTTACCCTTACATCGAAGCAAAAACCAGATCCAAATAGGAAAAACTCCTTAGTTCAAATTTAGGATTAAGTTCAAAAGATTTAACACAGAATATCAAAAAGGTTTAAGTAAATACAAAAAGAGTATTTACAAAGATTTACAAGTAAATAGAAGACATATTTTTGAACACTGAACACACAGTTCTAAGAACTGTATATTAACACTTAATCCTCACAATTAGTATAATTATCATCCCCATTTTGCAAATAGGGAAACGAACAGAAATGTTAGGGAATTCAGGAGAAGCTACACATTTCAATCGGGAGGTGAGGCAAAGAAGATATTGGAATCCTCACCTGAGCCAACTGTCTCCAAAACCAGGCTCCTTCCAATTACGCTAAATTGCAGGCACAAACAATAGCTAAAGAGAGGAACAGACCTAGTAATATCAACAATATGGTCAAGTGGTGTATGTAGAGCTATTTTGATTTTTAAAATTCAAAGCGCACAGGCAGCCCTGGTGGCTCAGTGGTTTAGCGCTGCCTTCAGCCTAAGGTGTGATCCTGGAGACCCAGGATCGAGTCCCACGTTGGGCTCCCTACATGGAGCCTGCTTCTCCGTCTGCCTGTGTCTCTGCCTCTCCCTCTTCTCATGAATAAATAAATAAAAATTTTTTAAAAATCCAAAGTGCACATATTAGCCTGTGAAAAGATGTCCAGCATCAAATGTCATTAGGGAATTGCAAATTAAAACAATGAGATACCACTACACACCTATTAGAATGGCCACAATCCAAAACCAAAAGCATAAAATGCTGAGAAGGATGAGAAGCAATAGGAACTGTCACTTACTACCACTGGGAAAACAAAATAGCACAGCCAGTTTGGAAGACTTCTTATAAAACTAAACATAGGGGGATCCCTGGGTGGCTCAGCGGTTTGGCACCTGCATTTGGCCCAGGACGCGATCCTGGAGTCCCGGGATCGAGTCCCGCGTCGGGCTCCCGGCATGGAGCCTCCTTCTCCCTCTGCCTGTGTCTCTGCCTCTCTCTCTCTCTCTCTCAAATAAATAAATAAATAAACAAATAGATAAATAAATCTTAAAAAAAAAAAAAACTAAACATAGGGCAGACAGGTGGCTCAGCGTTTTGGCGCTGCCTTCAGCCCAAGGACGTGATCCTGGAGGCCCGGGATCGAGTCCTACAATGGCTCCCTGCATGGCGCCTGCTTCTCCCTCTGCATCTCTGTGTCTCTCATGAATAAATAAAATCTTTAAAAAAAAAAAAAAAAAAGCTAAACACACTCCTAACACATGATCTGACATTCGTGCTCCTTGGTATTTACCCAGATAAACTAAAAAGTCATGTCCACACAAAAATCTGCACACAAATATTTATAGCAGCTTTATTCATAACTGCCACAACCTGGAAGCAACCAAAATGTCTTTCAGGTGAATGGGTAAATGAACTGTGGTACATCCAGACAATGGAATATTATTCAATGCTAAAAAGCAATAAGTTAGAAAGCCATGAAGAGACCTGCAAGAACTTAAATGCATATTCCTAAGTGAAAGAAGCCAAACTGAAAAGGCTACATACTGTATAATTCCAACTATATGACATTCCAGAAAAGGCCAAACTATAGAGACAGTCAAAAAGATCAGGGAGTGGGATCCCTGGGTGGCGCAGCGGTTTAGCGCCTGCCTTTGGCCCAGGGCGCGATCCTGGAGACCCGGGATCGAATCCCACGTCGGGCTCCCGGTGCATGGAGCCTGCTTCTCCCTCTGCCTGTGTCTCTGCCTCTCTCTCTCTCTCTGTGTGACTATCATAAATAAATAAAAATTAAAAAAAAAAAAGATCAGGGAGTGGCAGGGGGTGGGAGAGACAGACAGATTAACAGGCAGAACAAAGAGGATTTTTATGAAAGTGAAACTATTCTGTATATCAATTTGTCAGAACCCATAGGATGTGCAACACGAAGAGTGAAACCTAATGTCAACTATGGACTTGGGGGATAATGATGTGTTAATGCAAGTTCACTGACTGTAACAAACACATTGATAGTGAAAGGAGATTGTGGGGATCCCTGGGTGGCGCAGCGGTTTGGCGCCTGCCTTTGGCCTAGGGCGCGATCCCGGAGACCCGGGATCGAATCCCACATCGGGCCCCCGGTGCATGGAGCCTGCTTCTCCCTCTGCCTGTGTCTCTGCCTCTCTCTCTCTCTCTCTCTCTGACTATCATAAATAAAAAAAAAATAAAAAATAAAGGAGATTGTGTGTGCACAGGGAGCAGGAGGTATGTAGAAACTACTTTCTGTTCAAGTTTACTGTGAACTTGAAACTGCTCTAAAAATACAATCTATTTAAGAAAAGAAAGGGGGAAAAAAACAAAGGTGTATTTAGCAGGTAGGATGTAAAGAAGCATCTATTTAACATACTAGCACATATACACAAATCAAAAATATTTATTAATATTTTGTACTAGGGAAAATAAGGGGATATAAGCAAGGGGACAGGTTTCTTCCCACAAGGAATTTTAAATATAGTTAAACGGACACTGTATATTCACAAAAAGCTAAACAAAATGTAATTTAAATAGTTCAAGAAAGAAAATATACCACAAACACTAAGCTGCCAAATTACCAAAATAGACGTTAAGAAGACAATATGTGCGTAGGGGTTCAGTGGATCACTTCAGACTAAAAGAATCAGGAAGTTAAGATCTGCTCTAGGTCCTGAAAAATAGCTAAGATATGTCTGGAGGGAATTGGTGCATTCCAAGAATGAGCAAAACTACTGAGCTAGGAAAGGAAATTAAATGAACCAGTTCACAAAACTAAATAGGGTGATAAGACTAGAGAGACTGGTAGAGACCAAATCATGGAAGTCAAAGAATGCCAGGCCACAGAATCAGCCTAGAGACTCAGAAATCTTAACTCTTAAAGGCTAAAAGGGAACAAATACTGCCTAACCAATGTTGTACTGATAGCTTTTAGTCTAATGAAAGTATATTTACAAATATTTTGTAACAGATACAGATACTGTGAAGACACACACTAGTGGACAGTCAAAAATTCACCTTTTCCACCCAATTGAATATATATACACACAAGTCCTGCTCCCATCCTTCAATTTCCAATCTACACTAAAAAGCTACCCATAACCCTAAAACCTGAACCCATTCAGAAGACACACTATCACCCATTAAAACTATTATGGTTATACCATGCTTTTTCCCTTTACACAAAGATGTCTTTCCTCTGGAGTATAAAAAAAGTTGCTCCTTGCCCCCTTAACTGGAAAGAGGGGTCACATTAGGGCCATGGTCACTACTGGCACCTTCTCCTCATTCTATTTATAGGACTGTCACCCTCTATTAATCATTAAGAGCAAACCTCAACAAATATGTAAAATACATATGTATTCCAGGTAAGACCAAAAAAAAAAAAAAAAACAGCACTTCCTCCCCAATCACCTGAATAGGTGACATATACAAAACTCTATAAAACCTCTGATAGTTATTATTAATAGCTGTGAGTCTCATAAATGAAGACATTTCAGATTTTGTCCATTGCTAGTTTCAAACCTTTTCTGTAATCCTTTTGTTTACCATAAACTCTCCTACATATTGTTAATCACACATTCAAACATCAATGCATGGGCATCTGCAATTGTATTCCATCTCATACTTTTCTAGTTAACAAATTCCCCAACATATCCCAGGCAAGTTATCCCAAATCAATGATGTCCTATGCATGTACCTCGAAACTTGTATTAAAACCCTAAAACCTTCTCCTTTAGAAATCTACCACTAGAGTGACTGTTTTCTTCCCTTTCACAACAGACACATTCATACATGTCCAATTTCCCCAACCACTTATAACTCTAAAACACATTATTTCTCTCATAGGCTCCAAGCATAAACACTCCGGTAGACTCCTTTCTATCAAAAACATTTTAAAACTTCCATTAATATAGCTTTTTATAAAAAATTCAAATACATATACTACGGTACCAATTAGAGTTTAAAATCATGAAAGACAGTATTAGATACTGTTTAAAGATACAAACATACACTAAAAAACATAAACTGTATGAAAACAATAAAACCAAATTAAGGGGAATGCTCATGGGGGAGAGAGGACTGGAGGACTGCCATCCAAGAATTACAGAGAAGGTTTCAACTTTCTAATGTCTTATTTCACAGTCAGAGTTACATGTTTTTTCATCTTATTCTTTAACACCTTTCTGTATTTGAAATATTTTAGGTGAGTTTAAGAAGAAAGATATCCAATTACCAATCAGTATCTCCCTCTCATACATAGTGACAAGTTGTTACGTTCAAATTGTAGTTTCCGCTCATTGTTACATCTGGGACACCACCCCCGCCCCCCGCCCCCCGCCCCACCCCACTCGCCCCGACCTTTACTAAACCAAGAAAAGAAAAAGTACAAGTCTACAATCTGAAACTTTCTCTTAGACTTATCTTAGATATGATCCAGGTTTACATTCTGTAGCTATCGACAACCCATTTCTTTCACAACTCTCACATCAACAAAAGTTAAATTCCTTATTTTATCCTTGTATCCCTACAGTGCTGTCAACTCTGACATGCCTGATTACACATCAACTAGAATCGCGACCTGTATCGTGTATGTTAACATATAAGCGAACTGGTAAGCCACAGAACTAGCTTACTTGGCCAAATGCGGGCAGTCCTATAGATCTCTGTGCACGAGTCTAACTCCTACATTAACTTTTCAATCTCAACTTAGAACGTCTAAGTTCAGCTACACATCGTTTAACCGCAAATGAAATGTCATCTTCGGCCCAAGAAAACCTGGCCAGGGCAATTCCAAAGCACTGCACTCCAGTACACAGAGCGTTCACCTAATGCATCAAGTCCCGTCCTGGAACAGCGTTCACGCCTCCCCGAAGTGCCCTCCTCCACCGGAGAGACTCCCATACCTCCGAATCCTAACTTTTCGGCTCGCTGTGGTAAAACAAGGAGAGAGGGCCGTAAGTTTCACCTCATCAGGAACCCGAGGGAATCTACGTTTCGTACACCGCGCGGGCCCTCAGTTTCTCATCACCGGGGGGCAGAAGTTGGAAGCCCCGAGCTAGGGGACAAGGTCTAGTCTTCCACGGCGTCCGCCAGAGTCCTAAAGCCGTCGACCAACAGTTCAGGCAGCGGGCCCGCCTACTTCCCTCCCCACCCCCACTCCAGGGGCACCCCCGCCCCCACCCCCCGCGCGAAGCCCGCGGTACATCCCTGCACCTGCGGGTCCTGGAACAGCCGAGTACCCGCTTCTCTGCCCCGGACGGCAGGGCTTGGCTGCCGGCTCCGCCGCTCGCCTCCGGCCACCGGGCTCCCCGTCGGGCCCAAGCTCTCCGACCTAGTAGAAGGCAGCAGCGGCCCCTTCCGCAGGACCCACACGGGGGCCCGGCCTGCTCGGGTGCCGAGCTCCGAGGCCGCCCCACCTCCCCCGGAGGACCAACCTACACCGGACGCCCAAGGCCCGGAAAGCGACTCCCACCACTCCCCGACTCGCCAGGCGTCTGTTCCCAGCTGCAGCAGCCGCTGAGAAAGCCCCACGAGCCCCACGGCCCTCGTCCATCGGCTTCTGGGCCCGAGCCCCCAGCCCTGCGCTCGCCACCCCACGCCCGTCACGCCGCTTCCCCTCCTCCGGAGGCCGGGCCCCGGGGCTGGGCGGCTTCCTTCCCCGGCATCCCGCGGGCCCGGCTCCTCCCGCGGCGGCCCGGCCCCCGCCCGGCGTGCCGCACACTCACCGCTGAGCGCCGAGGCCTGCAGGGTGGCCCCCGAGGTGCCGTCGATGACTTTGATGGTCCCGCGACTGGTGACGGCCAGGATGGCGTTGAGCGCCGGGTGGTAGGAGAGGCTGTGCAGCCCGTCGGCGTCGCAGCGCATGCAGCCGTCCCGCAGCACCAGCCACTCGGAGACCCCGGCCGCCCCCGCCGCCGCCGCCGCCGCCGCCGAGGAGCAGCCCGGGCCCGAGGCCGCCGCAGCCGCAGCCGCCATCTTCCGGCCTGCGCTCAGCACAATCACACTGGGAAGCGGCTCAGTGACAGTCCCGGGAGGTGCAGCGCCGCCGCCAGTCACCATCCGGGCCAGGGGGCAAGCGGAGCGCGTTAGCCGGAAGTGAGGTCAGGCGCCGGCACGCACGCGGGACGTCGGCCGCGCGCCGGAGGGGCCACGCTCGGAGGGCGCGCAGGAGGCGGGGCCGCGGCGGGGGGCGGGCAGCGGGCGGCTGGAGCATGCGCGGGAGGGCTCGCGCGTGCCACGCGCCTCCGGTCCCGCCGGCTCCGCGTCCGCAGTGTCCCAGTTCCCGCCCGCCGTCCCCCGCGAGCCTGGGGCGTGGCCGCCGCCGGGGCCCCGCCTCGCGCCCTCGCGCCCTCGCGCCCTCGCTCCCGGCGGTGGGGGTTGGGCTCCGTGGGACCCCCGCGCGGGGAGGCGGCTGGCGCGGGCGCCCTTGCGGCGGTTCCAGCCGCGCCGGGACGGTGCCCTGCGGGCGCCGCGCAGCTTGGCTGCGGCGGCAGGGAGACCCCGGGCTTTGGGCCGCGGCCCTGGTCGGCAGGACACCGGACTGAAACCTGTGGTCTGGACTGGGAGAAACCAGACGACGATGCACGCCGTCATACCCAGATCTGGGCTTTTTTGTCGACAGAAGGGCCAGAGAAGAGGTGCTGGAAGCATATCATTTAGCTTAGTGTCCTTATCCGCATCCCATTCAAGTTTGTGGATTGTTAATAGGTGTGGGGGGAGGGGGGCCAGAAAGGACTGTAGTCAAGAGAATTTACTAGTCGGGCGCCTTTGAAGAATAGCGTTTTCAATCTTTGTATTTAAAAGCAGTTATTAGAGTCACACTTGCAAAGACAGTACAGACCTCTGTGGTCTGCCTCCCCCAAAACCATAATCCCTATCCAACTATAAAAAAAAAAAAAAAAAAACCATGGACAAACTCAAATTGAGGGACGTCTATAAAATACCTGACCAGTGCTCCTCACAGTTGGAACAGACAGGTCCAATTTACCCAGGTTCCCCAACAGTTATATGTTACATAAGTTTAGTACAATATCAAAAGCAGGGATGTGACATTTATGTATTGTGGATATAATTCTGTCCTCTTCTCATGTGTGGATTGCTGCACCACAATCAGGATACAGAACTGTATGTTCTGGGGATCATTTGATTATCTTGAAAAGCCTAAATTTTTCTTCCTTAAAACCTAAAGTCCTGTTGGCAAATTGAATTTAAGTAAAATATTTAAAAAAAAAAAACCTAACGTACAACTAACGTACCGTTGAGAGGATTAAAAGTCATGTAAGGGATCCCTGGGTGGCGCAGCGGTTTGGCGCCTGCCTTTGGCCCAGGGCGCGATCCTGGAGACCCGGGATCGAATCCCACGTCGGGCTCCCGGTGCATGGAGCCTGCTTCTCCCTCTGCCTCTCTCTCTCTCTCTCTCTCTCTCTCTGTGTGACTATCATAAATAAATAAAAATTAAAAAAATAAATAAAAGTCATGTAGAAAGTGTAGAGTAGCATGTGATACACAGTAGGTGCTCAATGAAAGTTAATTGTCCACCCACATTCCTGCACACTTCCTTCAGGAGTCTTCATATACATTAACCCAACTACCTCCTAAACCTGTTTTTTTTTTTGTATGCAAAGTTGTATTTATATAATCTATCCATTCCATTTTGGAATGGCAAATATGCCATTTTTATCTGATGTTGGGTGGCAACATATAATAAAGTGGAAAAATACCCAAGTATTAAAGTCAACATGAATATCTGATTTTGAGTCACTGCGGCTTCATTTATCAGTTCTATCTATGAACCTGAGCAAGTCACTTACACATCCTGAGAATGTTCCACCAAGTGTCAATTGGAAATGATAAAATTATTTGCCCTACTTAGGTTTGTTACAAGACTTGTAAATTGTAAAACTTATCAAAGTACTTGAAAACTGTAAAAATGGACACATTGAGAGGTTAAGCTTGTCCAAGATCTCCCAGCTTAGGAGGAGGGGTTAACAGCAAGTTAGAGTTTGAACTCACTTTGACTCTAGAACCCAGACTTCTAACTTAACCCTCCTGCTCAAAACTTCAGTGCCTTGAGGTAAATAAAGTATGCAAATAATCAAATCTAAATGTAACTGGAGGTGTCATTCTAAAAGTGTTTTACATCTTAGGACACAAGCAGAAACTAAAAACTACTATTTCAAAGTTAAGCCAAACTTTTTCATTATTCTGAAAGGGTACCTGAATAGGCCTTAAATGCAAATCAAGTCCCCCATTGTATTGATAGAGAAAACAAACTAATAACCTGAACACTAAATTTAAACTTAATATACTTCAATGTTACACCATATTGAAGAGAATTGAAGCAGTTTTATCTGTTAGCCCGTGATACATTTTTTTTAATTAGGAAAAAAATATCTGTCTTTTCTCTCTATGAATTTAGACTGCTCTCACTTGTAAACCAGCATTTTCCAAAGCTACCCAGAAGATGTTCTGAAATAAAACACTACCATAATCAAATGTAGGAAACAACTACCCCTATATTTCTCCTCTTGGAGATTTATAATACACATAAGCATACCAAAAGCTCTGAGACCTCCTATGATAAAAAAAAAATCCTATTTAACCTTCCTTAACCAATATTTCACAAACTCCTATGACCATAGATTCCTGAAAAAACAGTGTTTCAAAGAGCACTCTGTAGTGTAACTTGTTGCTTGTTTTTGTGAATACATATTTTTGTTGAGTGCTTACTGAGATCTCAAAAAACTGCAGTTTAGGGGATCCCTGGGTGGCTCAGCGGTTTAGCACCTGCCTTCAGCCTGGGGCGTGATCCTGGAATCCCAGGATCGAGTCCCACATCGGGCTCCCTGTGTGGAGCCTGTTTCTCCCTCTGCCTGTTTCTCTGCCTCTCTCTCTCTCTCTCTTTTTCTGTCTCTCATGAATAAATAAATAAATCTTAAAAAAAAAATCAAAACTGCAGTTTAGTGTTTCAGGACTCAGGTTAAGATTCCTTAAATTGAAATTACCATAAAAACTGGAAAAGCTGAGTGAAGTTCAGCATCAACTATGTTGATTTCTTTCTGCATGTGGAATTGAGAATGAATACTTCTAACTTTGAAAAATACACTGATTTTTATGAATAGTGTATTTTGAAGTGATGGACTTTGAGGGCTTCCAGCCAAACCATTTTGGGCATAGGTGGTGATTGCTTAAAGAAAGTAGAGGGCAGTCCCAGTGGTGCAGTGGTTTAGCGCTGCCTGCAACCCAGGGCATGATCCTGGAGACTCTGGATCGAGTCCCACGTCAGGCTCCCTGCATGAAGCGTGCTTCTCCCTCTGCCTGTGTCTCTGCCTCTCTCTCTCTGCATCTCTATGAATAAATAAATAAAATCTTTAAAAAAAAAAAAAACAACAAAAAGAAAGTAGAAATTCCCAATGACAGTCATTTAGAAAGAGGATTTGCTGGAATCACAAATGTGGACTTGGAAAGGGGGCCCAATACAGAAAAAGCATTTGACAAAACCCTGCATCCATCCATTCAAAGAAAAAAAAAAAAAAAGCCAACTAAAAATAAAGGAAAATTCCCTCAACTTGGTAAAAAGCATCTACCAAAACAAAAACCTACAGCTAACAGCACACTTAACAGACTGAATGCTTTCCCCTCTAAAATCAAGGACAAGTCAAGGACATCTATTTTCACTACTACTTTTCAAGGAACTAAAAACTCTGGAACTTATAAGTCCAGAAGTCTTGCAACAAGGCAAGAAAAAGAAATAAAAAGCATAGAGAGCAGTTTCTCAGACCCACCCATCTTTACCTTGGGCAGCCATTGGTGGTGGGAGGCAGTCTTTATGAAGAAGAGTAAACGCTAAAGTCTCAAACGGCCTGACTGACCCACAACTACAGGTGATGATTGGCTGAACAGAAGCCTGTGTCTGCAGCTCCATAAGAGCAGAGAGAGACCAAAACTGATTCTGGAGCTTACAGAATAAACACTCTCTCTAATGATTCCCTGGTAAATACTAAGGGGACACTGAGTGGGTAACTGAGGTCATGCCATGGGAGCTAAAATTTTGGCACATTTATAACACACGCTAGTAAAACTCACAACACACACACAACTGAGCCATATACAAACGTTGCCTAAAACAAATGCCTGATGTAATAAAGGAATCTAAATTTAGAGGGAATAAAATTTTGTTGATAATAACAATCTCTAAACTAAAAGAAAAAAATGAAAAGAAAAAGAAATTATCACCCTAATGCCCAGAAGTTTATAGGCAGATTTGCTTTATCTCAATGCAGAAAATTATGAAGTTCTAATGATTTCTAATGGAAAGGCTGATACTGACAGCCCATATGTATGTCATTAAAATTTACTCTCCGACAAAACAACGAGATACAACTTCATACTCATTAGGATGGCAACTATGAAAAGGAAAAAATTGAAAACAAGAAAGTAAGTATTGATAAGGATGTGAAGAAATTGGAACCTTTGTAATGAAGCATCTTAATGTAAGGTGTGGTATTTGGTTTCTGCAGTAGCTGCCTGGGCAAGCTACACTCCACCACCAAGAAGTGCAGGGGAGTTAATGTACCACGTGGCCGACTTTGACCATTAAGGCATAGAAGATGGAAAGGGGTTGGCTGATAATTTCTCTCCTTAATGGACTGTTTGAAAACGCCCTGGTTCCAAAGAACCCATTTGAAACATATACTATGTGAATGACAAGTCATCTATGTTTCCTTATGAAACTAACAGCCTGCTAATGCAACAATTTATATTTGCTTTCTCTACTCTCCTGCCTCTTGTTCCTCTTCCCCTCACTCTTGCTGCCCTAAGATTGTATCTCCTAATAAAGCCTTCACACGTTCAGAAGAAGGAAGGAAGGAAGGAAGGAAGGAAGGAAGGAAGGAAGGAAGGAAGGAAGGAAGGAAGGAAGGAAGGAAGGAAGGAAGGAAAAAATTGGAACCATTGTACACTCTTAGTAGGAGTGTGAAATGGTACAAGCACTGTGGAAAACAGTATGGAGGATCCTCAAAAAATTAAAAGAGTTACCATATAATCCAGCAATTCCACTTATGGGTATATACCCAAAATAACTGAAAATAAGGTCTCAAAGATATTTGTAAACCCATGTTCACAGCAGTATTATTCACAATAGCTAAAGTGTGGTAAGAACCCAAGTGTCTATCTATGATGATGAATGGATAAATAATAATGGAACATTATTCGGCCTGTAAAAGAAAGGAATGACATGCTAAGATATGGATAAACCTTGAGGACATTATGCTAAGTGAAATAAGCCAGTCACAAAAAGACAAATAGTATATGATTCCATTTACATGAAGTATTTAGAGTGGTCAAATTTGTAAAGATAGAATGTAGAATTCATAGAGTTAGAAAACCAGAGGCTAGGAACAAGGCATAATGGGAACAAGGCACTGTTTAATAGGTGTAATAGGTGTAATAGGTGAAACTCTGTAATAGGTACAGAGTTTCAGTTTTGCTAAATGACAGGAATTCTGTGGATGGACACTGGTGATGGTTGTACAACAGCATGAATGTACTTAATGCCAGTGAACTATGCACTTAAAAATAGTTAAGATGGTACCACCACACCCCTATTAGAATGGCTAAACTCCAAAAAACTGACCATACCAAATGCTGGTATGGATATGGAACACTCACTTATTACTGGTAAGAATTCAAAATGGCAAAACCCCTTTGGAAGACAGTTTGGCAGTTACTTACAAAGCTAAACATAGTTTTACCGTATAATGAAGCAATCACACCCTAGGTATTTACCCAATTGAGTTGAAACTTTAAGTGTACACAAAGCCTACACATGAATATTTATACCAGCTTTATTCATAATCGCCAAAACCTGGAAGCAACTAAGATGTCCTTCCATAAGTTTTTTTTTTTTAATTAAACATTTATTTTTATTTTTATTTATTTATGATAGTCACAGAGAGAGAGAGAGAGGCAGAGACATAGGCAGAGGGAGAAGCAGGCTCCATGCACCGAGAGCCCGATGTGGGATTCGATCCTGGGTCTCCAGGATCGCGCCCTGGGCCAAAGGCAGGCGCTAAACCGCTGCACCACCCAGGGATCCCTGTCCTTCCATGAGTTAATGGATAAACAAACTGTGATACATCCATATGATGTATTGTTGTTCAATGCTAAAAAGAAGTATACTATCAAGCTATGAGAGATGTGAAAGAACCTTAACTGAATATTATTATGTGGAAGAAACCAAACTTAAAAGACTATAAATTGTATGATCCAACTTAAATGACATTCTAGAAAAGGTAAAGCCAGGGAAACAATAAAAAGATAAGTGGTTGCCAGTGATTTATGGGGAAGAGGGAGGGATGATTAGGTGGATGATGGGATTTTAGGATGGTGAAACTACCTTTTTTTTTCCTTATCCAGAAACACTTTAATCTCTTAAAAAAACAAAGCAAAACAAACAAAGACAAAAAAAAATACTTTGCTCCTTTTCACAATAGTGCACATTTTACTTTTTTTATTTTTATTTTTATTATTTATGATAGGCATGCAGTGAGAGAGAGAGAGAGAGAGAGAGAGGCAGAGACACAGGCAGAGGGAGAAGCAGGCTCCATGCACCGGGAGCCCGACGTGGGATTCGATCCCGGGTCTCCAGGATTGCGCCCTGGGCCAAAGGCAGGCGCCAAACCGCTGCGCCACCCAGGGATCCCAATAGTGCACATTTTAACCATAATTTAGTTATGGCTACAAAACATCAGAAGATTTTTTTTTATGCATCTTCTCTATGGTATTAAAAAAAATTGTGTGCTTCTAGTCTTTAATTGGCAGAAATATGTCCCCAAAAAGAAACTATTGCATTTAAGCCACATCACCAAAAAAGAACAAAAAACACAACAAAACAAAAATACAAGAAAACAAAAATGAAACAAACAAAAAAACCCAGAGCATAATATCCTTTTACTGTGTGTCTTACAGATTGACATGACCAAAAGTCATATATTTTCATTCAATTTCCAATTCCCCCTTCCATAACATGCGCCAATTAAATATATGCTCTGGGAGCCATAAAATGTACCAAACATCTATCTCTTCAAAAGAATGCATTAAAATATTTTTAAGAATTTTTTTGTTTAAAAGGTGAAAAAAATATAAACAAGAAACTGATTCACTCCCTTACTTTATGCATCCATAAACTAAACCATACTGTAATGGTGGATGAAAGACATTATGCATTTGTCAAAATCCATAGAACTATACAACACAGAGAGGGAACATTACTGTAAACCATGGACTTTATGTTAATAATAATGTACCAGTATTGGTTCATTTACTACAACAAATATGCCATACTAATTCAAGATGTTAACAATAGGAGAAACTAAATGCTAGGGAGGAGATATATGAGGATTCTCTGCTCAATTCTTCCGTAAATCTAGAACAGTTCTAAAAATTAAAGTCTGGGGCACCTGGGTGGCTCACTTGGTTAAGCATCTGCCTTCAGCTCAGGTCATGATCCCAGGTTCCTGAGATGGAGCCCCGCATGGGGCTCCCTGCTCTACTTGGCAAGGAGCTTACTTCTCCCTCTCCCTCTGCCCCTCGTGTCCTCCCTCTGCGCGCTCTCTCAAATAAATAAAATCTTTTTTTTTTAATCTTTTAAAAATAAATAAAAACTGGGCAGCCCAGGTGGCTCAGCAGTTTAGCACCGCCTTCAGTCCAGGTAGTGATCCTGGAGACCTGGGATTGAGTCCCATGTCAGGCTTCCTGCATGAAGCCTGCTTCTCCCTCTGCCTGTGTCTCTGCCTCTCTCTCTCTGCGTCTCTCATGAATAAATAAATAAAATCTTTTTTAAAAATTTTAAAAAATAAAAAAATAAAAATTAAAGTATATTATTTTAAACTTTTTTTTTTTTTTTTTTTTTTTTTTTTTAAATTTTCATTTATTTATATTAGTCACAGAGAGAGAGAGAGAGGCAGAGACACAGGCAGAGGGAGAAGCAGGCTCCATGCACCGGGAGCCTGATGTGGGATTCGATCCCGGATCTCCAGGATCACGCCCTGGGCCAAAGGCAGGCGCCAAACCGCTGCGCCACCCAGGGATCCCAAACTTTTATTTTTTTATTTTAAAGTTTTAAAATTAGTTTCATGTGCATTTTATTACAGTTTTTTTAAAGATGTTTATTTATTCATGAGGGACACAGAGAGAGAGATACAGAATCATAGGCAGAGGGAGAAGCAGGCTCCCTGTGGGGAGCCTGATGTGGGGCTCGATCCCAGGACCCCAGAATCACAAAGGCAGACGCTCAACCACTGAGCTACCCAGGTTCCCCTTATTACAGTTTTTAAAGATAAAAAACATTGACTGTAAGGAGAAAATATTCTACATTTGCTTCTCAACACTGAGAAGTGATTAGAGTCCCCCCAGTTTTTCCAGATGGTTTTGTTTCACATTAGTGGTATGCTAGTGTCTGGAAAAAGGCCAGAGATAGGACTGTTACACATGTGTATATGTGGAATGTGAAAATGATGATCTATAATAGGGAAATATTGTCATGGGAATAATAATAATACCACTCCAAATATTGCTTCTAGTGCCAAAGACCAGACTCCGTGAAGCAAATACATACTTGTAGGTACTATTTTTAAAAAATTACTCTCTGTAGTAACCTGCATAAACTTAGCAGGGTTTTTTCCGCTTCAGAAATTGGAGCTAATCATCTTTAAGTGTGCCAATGTTTCTTGCCTTCCTCTTTTACATGTTTTTATCATTTTTCTCACCTCTACATCCTCATGGTTTTCTTGCTGTTTCTATGGAAAATGTGTGATATAGGATAAAGATGAAAAGTCAAGCAAATTATCTCATATGAATGATGCAGTATTGAGGAGGATGTACTGATGTGTGCAGTTTACTCTGAAATGCATTTAAAAAGATACATTGATGAATGGATGGATAGAAGAATGGATCAAAATGGATAGACGTGTAATAAAGCAAGTATAGTAAAATGCTACTCGTTAAATCCAAGTGGTCAGTATACAGATGTTTACTATGAAAAATATCTCAATTTTTTTTAAGATTTTATTTATTTATTCATGAGAGAGAGAGTCACAGAGACAATAGGCAGAGGGAGAAGCAGGCTCCCTGCATCTAATGTGGGACTCAGTCCCAGAAACCTGGGATCACAACCTAAGCCAGAGGCAGATGCTCAACCACTGAGCCACCCAGGCGTCCCAAGTCTCTCAATTTTTGTGTGCTTGAACTTTTTCATAATAAAATGTTAAAAAAAATACATACCAGAACGAAAAAACAAAAGTAAACACTTATAATCTCCTTCTGCCTCCTTCCAAAAGAATTATTTTCCAGGGCAGCTTTGTCACTATCTAGTGACCATGAGTAAGCTACTAAAGCTTCCCAACTCAGTCCTGTGATAAATTATAAAACTGAACAAAATCAGCAGTTTCCAAGTGTCATTTTATGTGTTGTCAGCATCAGAGTTATTATGGAGTCCCATAAGGGCTAGATCCACAAAGGGCTAGATCCATATAATCAGAATCTCATGGAATCTATATTTTTACACAAGCACTTCATGGCGTTTTGATACCAGTCAAGATTTAAAATCCTTGGATTAGGGGATCCCTGGGTGGCTCAGCGGTTTGGCGCCTGCCTTTGGCCCAGGGCGTGATCCTGGAGTCCTGGGATCAAGCCCTGCGTCGGGCTCCCGGTGCATGGAGCCTGCTTCTCCCTCTGCCTGTGTCTCTGCCTCTCTCTCTCTCTCTCTCTCTCTCTCTCTCATAAATAAATAAATAAAATCTTAAAAAAAAAAAAAAAGGCAGCCCGGTTGGCTCAGTGGTTTAGCGCCGCCTTCAGCCCAGGGCGATCCTGGAGACCCAGGATGGAGTCCCACAACTGGCTCCCTGCATGGAGCCTGCTTCTCCCTCTGCCTGTGTCTCTGCCTCTCTCTGTCTCTCTGTGTGTGTCTCTCATGAATAAATAAATAAAATCTAAAAAGAATTTATTATGACCCAGTTACTGGGTCAGGTGTTTATTAAGCACTCATTACACAGACTAGTCACGTGATAGGGTAAAGATGACAGAAACAGAACAAAGAGACAATCTCTGCTCCTTGGGATTTGCAATCAAATGAGCAGACAGACATTAACCAAATCATCTCATCAAACTAAACACTAGATTGCAAATGTGGTAAGAGTATGAAGGAGAAACCCAAGTGCTATGAAAAATTAACAGGGGAAGCTGCTTTGGCCTGGGGATTCAAACCAGGCTTTTCCACAGAAGTAAAAGTCCAGCTGATACCTGAAACCTGGAAAGGAAATACCAGTATTTAGGAGTGTCTTGGAAAAGAGAATATTCTGTATGAAGGCTGTGGGGCATTTGGCTTGAGACAGCCAGTGTCCCTGGAGTTCAGTAGACAACGGGAATGAGGTTCAAGAGCAAGGCAGGGCCAGCGTTTGCAGGGTGGGTAGGTAGGTGCGGGCACTAAGAATTTTGGACTTTAGGGGATCCCTGGGTGGCTCAGCGGTTTAGCGCCTGCCTTCGGCCCAGGGTGTGATCCTGGAATCCTGGGATCGAGTTCCGCATCAGGCTCCTTGCATGGAGCCTGCTTCTCCCTCTGCCTGTGTCTCTGCCTCCCTCTCTCTGTGTCTCTCGTGAATAAATAAATAAATAAAGTCTTAAAAAAAAAAAAAAAGAATTTTGGACTTTACATTAAGTACAAAGGAAAGCGATTAGCAATGGGGTGATATGATCTGACTTGCCTGTAAAAAGACCACTCTGGCTATTGTGTGAAAAGAAAACTTAAAAGCCACAAGCAGGGCCTGACTGGGGAGAAGCAATAAGGTGCTCACCTAGGACGCAAAACTAGAAAATCTGCCAAAACACTCAGTGAGCCAGATACAGCATATTTTATATATTTTTTAATTTTTAAAATATTTTTATTTATTTATTCATAGAGACACAGAGAGAGAGAGAGGCAGAGACACAGGCAGAGAGAGAAGCAGGCTCTGTGCAGGGAGCCTGACGTGGGACTTGATCCTGGGTCTCTGAAATCACTCCCTGGACTGAAGGCGGTGCTAAACTACTGAGCCACCCGGGCTGCCTTTTTTTTTTTTTTTTTTTTTTTTTTTTTAAGATTTTTACAGGTATAGCATATTTTAAAGCAAAACTTGAGGGATGCCTGGGTGGCCCAGTGGTTGGACACCTGCCTATGGCTCCGGTTGTGATCCTGGGTTTTGGGATCGAGTCCCGCATGGGGCTCTCTGTGGAGAGCCTACTTCTCCCTCTGCCTATATCTCTGCCTCTCTCTCTGTGTGTCTCTCACGAATAAATAAATAAATAAAATAAATCTTCAAAAAATAATAATAAAGCAAGACTTGAAGAAAGATCAAATCTATAAACAATGGCCTACACTCACTCTCTCTGTTTTTGTAAACAAAGTTATGTTGGAACCAGAGCTGGGATTGGTTTGAATGAAAGAAGTACAACAGGATTGTGGGAGTGCAGATGCTGCCCTTAGTTAAAATTTTGATGTTTTTTCACCATTTTTTGTGTGTATTCTTATTTTTTAAAAATTATTTCATTAAACATCATTTATCCTGAATACTAAGGTTTGGGGCACCCTCTTAAAATGTTGCACCTAAGGCAAGTGCCTCACTTTGTCTCACCTTACAAGGACAGAAACAGGAAGACCAATTAGGAGATTATTCATCTATTCATTCCATCAACAATGCCAGACACTATTCTACACTGTGGGGGTGCAGAATGAAAAAGACAATTATAGTCTCCATCCTCTCACAGAATGTATATTCTGGTGTAATATAAACAACCAAAAAACCAAGATGATTTTAGACTTTGTCAAGTATAGTCAAAGAAGTAAAAGAAAGAATCTAATCTGGTAACCAGGAGGGGGCTACTGAAGGGAATGTGGCCAGAAAAGGCCAATAGAATGAAAATCTGAATGGTGAGGACCAAGGAAGGGGGTCCCAGGAAGAGGCAATGTCTACATAAGCTGGCATAGGATTCATGAGGGTGAATAGTGACCTATGCTGGCAAGATGGCAAAGAAATGTATAGCAGTGGCTGATGTGAAATGTTTTATTTATTTTTTTTTAATTTTTATTTATTTATGATAGTCACATCAGAGAGAGAGAGAGAGACAGGCAGAGACACAGGCAGAGGGAGAAGCAGGCTCCATGCACCAGGAGCCCGACGTGGGATTCGATCCTGGGTCTCCAGGATCGCGCCCTGGGCCAAAGGCAGGCGCTAAACCGCTGCGCCACCCAGGGATCCCATGAAATGTTTTATTTTTTTTTTTTAATTTTTTTTATTTATTTTTTTATGATAGTCACAGAGAGAGAGAGAGAGAGAGAGGCAGAGACACAGGCAGAGGGAGAAGCAGGCTCCATGCACCGGGAGCCCGATGTGGGATTCGATCCTGGGTCTCCAGGATCGCGCCCTAGGCCAAAGGCAGGCGCCAAACCGCTGCGCCACCCAGGGATCCCCCATGAAATGTTTTAAAAAGTAGAATCAATAATTGCTTCAAAGATCCTGGAGGGACAGACAAATGTTTTCAAAAGACTTCACATTCCCTGACCTCACAGTTGGTGAAATGAAGGAAAAGTGTGACAGCAAATGCTTTGACTGTCATTGATCAGTTTAAGTCCAGCAGAAATCAGGAGTCAGAGGAATGAGTACATGAACACAGCTACAGACCACTTCCCCCAGAATCAATACCTTGACGCTCCATAAGCTCTAGCTCAAATGCCCACAGCCTCACAGATTTAAAGCAGATCCATGTCTCTAAGAGATCCACTCCACTTTTCCTGAATAAAAAATAATATAGGGAGAGTCTAGCCAACTGACGTGTAAGGAAGAGGGATGCTGTTCACCTCAGGATCCTTCTCTAAGTTAGCATGTTCTGTCCTTGATGCCTAACATTTTTCTGCAGCTGTGTTCTCTTCTCAGTGGAGGGTCCCCCTTACTCATCTCTTATCTCTTTGGGTATCCTTCCCCTCATTCCTAACCTGCCCCACTGTGTCAGGTTGTTCCCTGATCTTGATAATGAACAGCCCTTCTGAAGAGCAGTCTTTCCCGTAAGGTAGTAACTACAGTGAACTTTTTCAATACATAAGTCAACGTTTGGGCAGTATACAGTTTGAGATTAAAGGAGGAACACTAACCTAACCATACCTTACAACAATCCTCAAGTGCAAAATGTTGTCTTTGCTGTTTTATGGATGATGCCACTGAAGTCCAAAGGAGTTAGAGGGATAAGGATGATCATATATTTGTAAGTAGGGGAGTCAAGGCTTGAATTTGGAACTCCTGCTGGACTTCATAACCTGTATTTTCAGCCACTATACATATTAAACTTCCCCCAAAGGGGTATAGCTTTATCCATTTGATATTAGTGCTCAGAGAAAAGGTGGTGTAGTGAGAGGGATGCTCATCAGGTCAGCAGACCCAGGTTACAATCTGGCCTGTTGCTGGTATCCCTCACTCTATCCCCCTGAGCACTCTTTCTCAATCACAGGAGTCTCTAACATCCTCTAGGGGAACCTCCTTGTCCCACTACAGACTTATAAGTTGGAACTGTTGCCATATGGGAAGCCAGGATCAGTGTAGACAGACCAGATTCTTTTAAACAAAGCTGTCAGTTTGGACTTTTGTGTAAAGTTCCCAATTTTTCAATGTTAGCAAGGAATGCACAATTGTTAAAACAACACCAATAACAACAGCAAAATCCTCTGTGTGAACAAATTATATCCTTGGACCTAACCTGACTTGGTCTCTGCTGTAAGAGAACTGTCTATAGAATTTTTCTCCTGAAGAGAATATACTTGGTTTAAAAACACATCTTAATGAAAAATTTTTAAAATTCAACCAGATTGTAAAGGAAACTCGAAATGGAATATAAATTATAAAAAATTAACTTAAGTGCATCATGAATCAATAACATAAGCATGCTGTAGGAAGTGGAGCAGAAAAAAGCTAACCCAAGTAACTTTGGAAACCAGTATTTTGACTGTATACTATAAAGTTAACCACACTAGGTACTGTACCCTGGATAGTTAGTAAATTTGTTCTCACAAGTGCCTGGGTTACTAATTCTGAAACCACTTTGTACATTGGCATTATGTACCCTCCAAGAAAGTACATCATTTGAATTTTTTTGCTAACAATGCATAGCCTCAGTTGAATCATGAGAAAAATATCAGATCTGAACCAAAGACATGCTACAAAAGGACTGTATGCTTCACAAGTGTCAATACTCTTCAAAAATTTCATAGTCTTGAGGACTAGGAAAGAATAAGAAAGTGCCAGAGAAGACTTAAAGAGACATGATAATTAAATTTAATGTGAGATCTGGGATTGGATCCTGGAACAGAAAAAGGATGTCAATAGAAAATCTGATGAAATCCAGATAAAGTCTGTCGTTAGTTTATACTGTTGTACTCATGTTAATTCCTGGTTTTGGTAAATGTACGTTACTTTTCCAAGACATTAACACTAGGGAAAACTGGGTGATAGGTATTCAGGAACTTTCTGTATTATTTTTGCAACTTCCATGTTAAATCTAAAATTATTTCAAAATGAAAATCTAATACACACACACCCCACACACCACCACGCACACCACACACCAACATGCTCTTGGTTGGCCGGCAGAAGCCCTCTAGATCAGATTGAGAGGCAAAGAGAGAGCCAAACTGCTTTGCTGAAGAAATTCATGGAAATTTTGAGAGGGACACTAGAGAGCAGGGGAGAAGATCAAGGAGGAGACGAGTACCCAGTTACAAGTCTCTGTGGAGAGGCAGTCATGAAGACAGAATGATTGAGGGAATTTTAAGAACAAGATCTACATTGAGATTATGGGACCCTAATGTGCTACCAGCAGCGCTATGCTGGTGCTGTGGGGATTGAATGAGTCAGGATGATGCACAGCTGTGCCACAGGATGGCAGAGGGACAACACTGCAGGGGAGGTAAAAATAGAGAAAAAAGAGAAGTCAGCAGAACTTGAAGACAGAGACAACTAGAAAAATATGTGGGTACCATAGGAATTTCCAGAGTTTCTTTTTTTTAAGATTTTATTTTTATTTATTTGAGAGAGACCAAATGAGAGAGTACAAGTGGGGAATAGTAGGCAGAGGGGGAGGGAGAAGCAGACTGTCCCCCTGAGCAGGAAGTCCAATGTGGGGCTTGATCTCAGGACCCTGAGATCATGACCTGAGCCAAAGGCAGCCACTTAATTGACTGAGCCACACAGGTGCCCCTATTCCCAGGGTTTTCAAAGAAATATGGGGTTTCCCAGTATACTATGCTTTTGAACTATTTTACTTAAAGTTTATTTTATTTTATATTTTTTGTCTTTAAAAAAATTGTTCCTTCTCCTTCACCTCTTCTCTTCCTCCACTTTCCTCCATCCTTCTGTCTTCCATTTGCCTGGCTTTTCCTCCCTCCCACTAACAGTTAACCACCATTATTAGTTTTGTAAGTACCATTCTAGAAATTGTAAATACACATATAAAATACACAATAAAATATGAGTATATATTGTGTATAAAATACACAATAAAATATGAGTATATATTGCCCTTCTCTTTACTATTACACAACTAGCATATTCTACATAGTTTCTCTACCTTACTTCTTTTGCTTAATGATGTTTCTAGTAGATTTTTCCATATTAGTGTATAAATAGCTTCCATGTTCTTTTATATATAACAGTATGCCAGTTTACATATAACTATGCACCATAATGGTTTTTAAACAGATCCTATTGCTAGATATTATGGTGATTCTAGTGGAATTGCTGGGTGAAGTGCACAGGCATTATTTTTTTTAAGATTTTATTTATTTATTTATTTATTTATTTATTTATTTATCTATTTATTTATTTAATAGAGAGAGTGAGTGAGGGGAGGGGCAGAGAGGGAGGGAGAGGGACAGGGAAAGAATCTCAAGCAGACTCCACACTGAGCGTGGAGCCCAACATGTGGCTCAATGTCACCACACCAATATCATGACCTGAACCGAAACTGAGTGTCAGATGCTCAACCGACAGACACCCAGGCAACCCCATATATTATTTTATTTTTCTAGATATTGGTAAATTGTCCTATGAAGAGGACTTTTATTTAAGGTTACTTAATTTTATTTTTATTTAAATTTTACTTAGTGAACATACAGCAATATTGGTTTCTGGAGTAGAATTCAGTAATTCATCACTTATATACAACACCCAGTACTCATCACAACAAGTGCCCTCTTTAATATCCATCACCCAGGTAAACCCATCCTCTACCCACCACCCTCCATCAACTCTCAGTTTGTCCCTATGATTAAAGAGTGTCTTATGGCTTGTTTTCCTCTCTCTTTTTTTTCCTTTCCCTCTTCTCATATGTTCATCTGTTTTCTTTCTTTTAAAAGATTTTATTTATTTATTCATGAGAGACACAGAGAGAAGCAGAGACATAAGCAGAGGGAGAAACAGGCTCTTCATAGGGAGCCAATACGGGACTTGATCCCTGGACCCTGGATCACACCCTGAGCCAAACGCAGACACTCAACTGCTGAGCCACCACAGGTGTCCCCATCTGTTTTCTTAAATTCCATGTGAATGAGATCATATGGCATTTGTCTTTCTCTGACTGACTTAATTAACTTAGGATAGTACACTCTAGCTCCATCTACATCATTGCAAATGACATGATTTCATTCTTTTTGATGGCTGAATGATATTCCATTGTGCATATATGCCATATCTTTATCCATTCATTAGTCAATGGACATTTGGGCTCTCTCCATAATCTGGCTATTGTTGATAATGTTGCCATAAATATCAGGGTGCATGAAACCCTTCGGATCTATAGTTTTTAAAGATTTATTTATTTATGAGAGAGAGAGAGACATAAAGAACACATGCATGCACGAGTAGGGGAAGGGGCAGAGAGATAAGCAGACTCCCAGCTGAGTGCAGAGCCAGATGCAAGGCACAATCCCAGGATCTTGAGATCATGATTCAAGTCAAAATCAGATGCTTAGCCTACTGAGCCACCCAGGTACCCCTCAAATATGTATTTTTGTACCCTTTGGGTAGATACCTTGTAGTGCAATTGCTGGGTTAGAGGGTAATTTTGTTTTTAACTTTTTGAGGAACCTCCAAAACATTCTCCAGAGTGGGTGCACCAGTTTACATTCCTACCAACAGTGCAAGAGGGTTCCTCTTTCTGCACATTCTCGCCATTACCTGTTGGTTCTTGTACTGTTAATTTTAGCCATTCTGACGAGGTGTGAGATGGTATCTCATTATGGTTTTGATTTGTATTTCCTTGTGATATTGAGCACCTTTTCATATGTCTGTAAGCCATCTGGATGTCCTCTTTGGAAAAGTGTCTATTCATCACCTCTACCCATTTCTGAACCAGATTATTTGGGGGTAGAAGGTGAGTTTGATAAGTTCTTTATAGATTTAGGGTATTTTTTTTTAAGTTTTGAGTGTAGAAGATTTTTTAAAAGATTTTATTTATGTATTCATGAGAGACACAGAGAGAGGCAGAGACACAGGCAGAGGGAGAAGCAAGGCTCCATGCAGGGAGCCCGATGTGGGACTCAATCCCGGGACTCTGGGATCATGCCCTGAGCCAAAGGTAGACGTTCAACCGCTGAGCCACTCACGTATCCCATAGATTTTGGATATTAATCCTTTGTCAGATATATCATTTGCAAATATCGTCTCCCATTTGGTAGGCTGCCTTTTTGTCAAATGTTTCCTTTGTTGTGCAAAAGCTTTTTATGTCAATGAAGTCCCAATAGTTAAATTTACTGAAATTTTTAATGGATTTTATTTATTTGAGAGAGAGCAGGAGAATACAAACAGGGGAAGCAGCAGAGGGAGAAGGGGAAGCAGACTCTCTGCTGATCAGGAAATCCCACGTGGGCCTCTATCCCAGGATCCTTGGGATCGTGACCTGAGCAGAAGGCAGACACTTAACTGATGGAGTCACCCAGGCACCCCAAGTTTACTGAATTTTAAAGGACAAGTTGGTCATAGTAAATTGGAGGATTAAGGGGAAACCAATCAAGTGAAATCACAAGGTCCTAAAGAAAGTCCTAGAGGATTCACCACAGGGTGACCCCATCTAAGCACATTAGGATGACCTTCCTCTGCAGAACTACCTTAATGTTCCAGGTCTTCTTCATCATTTCTAGCAAATTTTTTTTTAAATAATGAAAATACCACCAATTCCACATCTAGGAATATCACATGATAATGCCAGCAGACTTGTGAACTGGCATGTGTACAAGATTATTTCTCAAAGGACTATTTGTAATAGCAAAAGAAGCAACCTAAACATCCACCAACATGAGACTTGTTAAATAAATTATGGTATATAATCATTCAATGGAAGACTAGACATCTATAAATAAGAACGGAGAGGTTCTTTTTGTGGTGGTAAGGCATAATCTTCAAGACCCACTAGAAAGTGATTTTAAAAATACAAGGCACAGCAATGTGCATAAAGGTCATCATAGTGTAAAAGGGGAGGGGAGACTATGATACACATACATACGTATGTATGAACAAAATAGCTCTGGAAAAATACACACGCAAAAAGATATGATTGTTGGGGTGCTTGGCTGGCTCAGTCAGTAGAGTATGTGACTTTGATCTCAAGGTCATGAGTTCAAGCCTCACATTGGGCATGGAGCCTACTTTAAAAATATTAAAATATAAAATACAAAAAAAATTTTTTATAAATCCAGAGCAGATTGTACTAGAATAATTTCTTTAAAGATATGATTGTTCACTTCTAAGGAGAATGACTGAGTAGCCGAGGGGCAGTTACTGCAAAGTTTTGTGAAACTTTCAAAGCTTCAACCATATGGATGCATTATCCATTCACAAAATAAAATTGTCAAGTAAGTTTCTTAAAAGGAGAAAAGACTGACCAATTAGGCACTATAAGAGCCAATCAAGGCCATAGTGGTCGTAAACACCACAGAAAAATGATTAATCTTGAATTTGGTGCCCTTGCACAGCATTTGGCCTCTTGCTGATACCTTGAGTGATCCTTTCTGTTCCTACTCAGGGTATCTCTTTGTACTTTAAAATGGGTGTGTCATTTTAGTGGATAAGGTGGATTGGTCACTCAGGCTGCATTCTACCCTTTTCTGGGGTACCTTCCTGTACAGGAGAGGCTAGAACATCAAAACCTGCAGCTCTGGCTCCTTTGCAGGTACAACTCTGGATGTGAGTTGGCTTCTGTCGGTTACTTACATTCAAGTGAGATTTGAAAGGGCAGAAATGAGGTGAGAGCTATTTTCCTGTTCCTCTTGCTTACTTTTCTGCTGCAGGTGAGGTCATGGAAATGTGAGATTTATTGCTTTATAGCAGCACCCTTTAGTGTTCCTTTTACAGCTTTCTAGGGGTTGGAGTGCAGTTACAAACAGGAGGGGATGGGGATCCCTGGGTGGCACAGCGGTTTGGTGCCTGCCTCTGGCCCAGGGCGCGATCCTGGAGACCCGGGATCAAATCCCACGTCAGGCTCCCGGTGCATGGAGCCTGCTTCTCCCTCTGCTTATGTCTCTGCCTTTCTCTCTCTGTGACTATCATAAACAAAACAAAACAAAACAAAACAAAAAAAAAAACAGGAGCCATGTTGGATTCCTGAACCCTGAATCCATGAAGCCTGCATCCGCGTATTGTGGTCTTGGACTCAGTCATCCCAAGTAGTGGCCTCAACAGGCAGTCACCTAGTGAGTCAGTTCTGCTCTAGAAGTCACTCCTGACGTCCCAGCCTAGGACCTGCTCCTTCAGCCTTTTCAAAGATTTCCTAAGCACGTCAATCTGTATAATATATCCCTTCATGCTTTCATGCTTAAGATACCTCCAATGGTTTCTATTTCCTGCACTTAAACCCTATCTGGTACAATCAGAAAGACTTCAGAATACTTGGAAATGTTGTGTCTGGACCTTCACGTTCTAGTCCAGGTCATTCTCATTACTGCCCCACCCCCTCCATGGTCTTGGCCTGCCCTTCACTGTAATTCAAAGCTGATCCCAGTCTAGTAAGATATGCAGACCTCAAATTTAGTAGTCCTCTGGCTTTGCTGCTTATTCTAACCTAACTTTTGTTCCAAGCTTTTCAGCATCAGGTATAACCACCCCCTGGAGTTGAGCTTCTACAGTTGTCACTCAGTTTCTGAACTAGATTTTTGCTTAATACCCTGGAAGCTGAGTTCCTGCATAAATGATTAGAAAATTATCTGGATCACTGCTCACTGCAAGAGCTCCAGGCTGGAAACCAACTCAGGAAGCAGAATGGCTATACAGGTGGTTAAAATACTGAAACAGGGATCCCTGGGTGGCTCAGCGGTTTAGCGCCTGCCTTTGGCCCGGGGCGCGATCCTGGAGTCCCGGGATCGAGTCCCACGTCGGGCTCCTGGCATGGAGCCTGCTTCTCCCTCCTCCTGTGTCTCTGACTCTCTCTCTCTCTATGTCTATCATAAATAAATAAATCTTTCAAAAAAAAAATACTGAAACAGCTACTATCCAGGACAGCCTAGTGTTTCCTCACACTTCCCTTCCTAACTGGAGGCCACCTGGACTCTCCCTCCAATGCATCCACTCGAGAGTTAATGTTCCATCCAGCAGGGTCCTCTAGGCGCTGGTTCCAGAGTCATTCAACTTCATTTTTGGTTAGTCTTTGACTGTTCCCAATTGGTTGAAATATTTTGAAGAGCATCTCTCTATACAAGCCTGTCATGTCTTTGCTGATTGGATAATCCTTTTTACTTCTACTATTTCTTGCAGCTGGGATACTTGCCTTCCATTTATTCCATAAATCTTTACTGTTCAGCTCTGGGGACTATTATTATCCAACTCTTGGCTTTAGATTCCAGCTTCTACTGATGTCCGGGATCTTTATATTATCTATCATATCCTTCTGACAGATCTCTGAGGTTTGATCAGCCTCACTAATTCGTTTTTGCAGAAAAGACTCTTGGGATTATGGACACCTTTTATTTATTTTTAAAGCTTTTATATATTTATTCATGAGAGACACACAGAGGGAGGCAGAGACACAGGCAGAGGGAGAAGCAGGCTCCATGCAGGAAGCCCTGAGCCAAAGGCAGATGGCTCAACCGCTAAGCCACTCAGGCGACCCTATGGACACCTTTTAAAAGCCTCAATTTTTACCTGCTTTTAGTCCCAGGTTTCTGAGCCAATCCTATTCTAAGCAGTATGTATAAAAAATAACATTTAAAAAACAGTATCTTTTAAAAATATTTTATTTGACAGAGAAAGAACGAGAGCACAAGCAGGGGGAGCGGCAGACGGAGAGAGAAAAGCAGGCTCCCTGCTCAGCAAGGAGCTCAATGTGGGGCTTGATCCCAGGACTCTGAGATCATGAACTGAGCTGAAGGCAGATGCTTAACCAACTGAGCCACCCAGGCACCCCCAAAAACAGAATTTTAAAAATATTTAAATATGAATAATTTTTTAAAAGATTTTATTTATTTATTCATGAGAGATACAGAGAGAGGGAGAGAGATGGACATAGGCAGAGGGAGAAGCAGGCTCCCTGTGGGGAGCCCAAGGTGAGACTCAATCCCTGGACCCAGGATCACGCCCTGAGCCAAAGGCAGATGCTCAACCACTGAGCCACCCAGGTGCCCCTGTTTAAATTCTTTAGGCTAAATAAAAGTTTATCTCATATCTACTATTAAAAAATTGCTGGCTATGATTTAGGTCTTCTCTTTAATCTGTTATTGGAAAATACTGTTAAAATCAAGACAACTTGACAAAATTGGTCAAATTTGCACTCAATAACTATAAACGCTGGCAACTTTTATGCTGGAAAAAACACACAGTAGGTTTTTTTCATATTATTTGGATCATTATTCCACCATATAAAGAACCAATGGTTGCTTGAAGTTACAGAATTCAGGGATGCCTGGGTGGCTCAGCATTTGAGCTTCTGCCTTTGACTCAGGGTGTGATCTCAGAGCCCCAGGATTGAGTCCTACATCAGGCTTCCTGCATGGAGCCTGCTTCTCCCTCTGCCTGTGTCTCTGCCTCTCTCTTTCTCTCTCTGTGTCTCTCATGAATAAATAAATAAAATCTTTTAAAAAAAGAATTCATAATCTATCTACCTTTTATAGTATATTAGTACTTTTCTTGTAAGGAATCTAAGAAGGAGGTTACAAGATAAGTTCACAAAGGGAGAACATTTAAAGTAGAAGAAATTCAGGGGCACCTGGGTGGTTCAGTCGGTTAAGTGTTTGTCTTTGGCTCAGTTCATGATCCTGGGGTCGTGAGATTGATCCTCCCACATCAGACTCCCTGCTCAGTGGGGAGTCTGCTTCTCCCTCTGCCCCTCTCCATCCCTCCTCATGCTCTCTCTCTCTCCTCAGATAAATAAAATCTTAAAAAAAAATAAGGTGAAGAAATTCAAATGGGTGCATATTACTTTTTTTATTTCAGAAAGCAAAATCAAGGACATGTTCTAAATTAGAAGACAAGATATCCTTGTGAACATGTATTCATCTATGGCAGCAAAACAAGGACAAAAATCAAACAAGACGATGACATACAAGAACACAGCAACTAACCAAGAGTCCAGTGAAGAACAATGCCAAGATGTGGCAGATCTGTAAGCCACATGTCTCCGGGGGACCGAAGTCAGTGGGCTCCAAGGAGCATGCATTCAAAAAACAGAAGTATTTCACACTGTAGATGGACAAAAGAGGCACATATGTCTTCTCTTCAGTAGGAAGAAAGGCAATTGGGATTTGTAGGAAAAACAAAACAAAATATCAAAGTATCAAAGAAGCCAGGGTCCAGATATGAAGCAAACAAAAATGTGGTTTGATTTTGAACAACTGATAGAATTTAAGGAAAGGGATATTTTCTCTTAACTGGCAGAGACAGGGGTCAAAAAGTGGACTCATGAAAGAGGAAATATTGTCCTGGTTTAGCACCTGTTTCTGCACTGAGTAATGTTTACACTGTGATAAAAGAGCAAATGTTGTTTACTGCCATTCAACGTTTAGATTTGGTTATGGTCAAAACATTGAGTATTTTTTTTATATATATAGCTACAGAACAGTGTCATTGTCATTAACCTTGATGTCATAACATTAAAAGATAGAAAGCAAAAGTAAAGCTGACAGGTTGGTTGGAAGGAGAGAAGGAAAGAAGGGGGAAATGGCTTCATCTGACCTACAGGGGAGACAAGAGCTACTGTTTAAAAAAAGAAAGAAAGAAAGCTTATGAACAAGAAACAGCAGCTTATCTTAAGTTATAAAGACTTTCCATATAATAACTAAAGATAATATACCAAAACTAGAGAGGAAAGAGAATAGCTTAAGTGCTTGGGTGGCTGAGTTGGTTAAGCATGTGCCTTCGCCTCTGGTGGTGATCCCAGTGTTCTGGGACTGAACCCTGCATTGGGCTCCCAGCTCAGCAGAGGGTCTGCTTCTCCATCTCCCTTTGCCCTTCAACCCCACTCCTCGCTTGTGCTCTCTCACTCGCTCTCTCATTAATTAATTAATTAATTAATTAATTAATTCTTCAACAACAAAGATTTCTAGACATGTGAGATAGTCATTGAATACAAGAGATTAAACATGATTTTCAAAAGTATCAGATGACCTGAGGTTTTGATACACATTGGTTAGTTTTGTGGAAATTTCCTTTCCTAGAGAGAAATAAAACTGAATGGTGGTGTAAAAGAATTCTCATCACTTTGTAGCTTCTCCATTTTAATGGGGACACCTTCAAGCTTACACTTGAGAAGTAGAAATCATTTTGCTCAAGCACAAAATAAGCAGAGGAGGATGGGGAGAGAGTTATCCTGTCCCATTTGTTGGTACAAGTAGTTGTGGTCTGAACAGCTTTAAAAAATTGCACAGCATGTGAAACCATACAGGAGTGAATTCTTACCTAAGTCTCAAATATCATTTGAACTTTTTTTTTTTTTTTTCATTTGAACTTTTTAATGAGATTTCCTAAGAAATGTCTAAAATGTCATTGAAAAATCCTTTCATTATACTAGAAGCCACATAAATTTTCTTTCATACTCAATCTCCAACGGATATTGGCTATTCTCCACTTTTCTGTAACCTAATTTATCTATAATCTTGTATAAAAATCTCCCCCTTGCTATATTTTGAGACAAGAGTGGGATACTTACAAGGTAGCTAGTTATGAATTTCTGATCCAGTTTTAGTGCATACATAAATGAAGGGAAAATCATAAAAAATACTCAGAATCAGAGCAGCCATTTTTGATTGGTTAAATATTGAATATTATGTACTAAGCACAAACTAGCTGATAAAATTCTTTATCAAGATAGGACTAGAAGCATTATTCTATCCCTAGTAGCACTTTAACTGCTTGAAATTTTAGAAATGTATTCATTTTGTGTAGGATTTCTCACCTTTGTACTATTGACATTTTGGACCAGTCTTCGCTGTAGGAGGCTGTCCTGTGCATCATAAGATATTTAGTAGCATCCCTGATTTCTAACACTAGATGCCAGTAACATTCCCTTCTCTCCTCAACCTCCTTCCTCCCAGTAGTGCCAACCAAAAATGTCTCCAGACTTTGCAAAATATCCCCTGACGGCAAAAGTGTACCTGGTTGAGGATCACTGAATGTGATTGTATTTTTTAAAAACTAAAATTTATTTTAGAGACTACTGTGTCAACTCTGCCTACTTCGTACATGATGAATTTGTCTTACACACAGTTGAACATCTGAACTTGAGAAATACAAACCATGATGGATTCTGATTCTTAGGTAGGATAAATGAAATCGGTAGCACTGCAATTGATGGCATTTTCAATTAACTTATGGATAGCAGACAAATATGATTAGATAATTTTAGCTTATGGAGGTCTATCTTAAACCATACATGGCTGATAAAAAGTGTGGAATCTAAGCTCTTAGGATTTCTCTTGAGTTAACCAGATGGTGTGCTTATGATCTGCCTACAAAATCCTTCCATTCTTTTCAAATAAAATGCTATTTTTTACTTTCCACTTTAAGATCATATGCTTTCAATTCTTTCCAAGTGAAAAAAATATATAGGCTATGTTAGACACTAAAATAAACTATCACAAGTCCTGGGATTCCTGGGACTTGTGATAATCGAAGGAAAATGTCACCTACATTCATGATCTTTATCCTCACAGTCTCAGATCTTCATATAACCTAGGTTTCTAATCTATCCTTATAATGATAACACACATATATTATGTGCCAGACACATTCTTAGCTCTTTTACATACATTTAAATAAAAATTTTCCCACTTTGTTGTATTATTGATACATAAAAAATTACACACAGTTAATGTATACCATTTGATGAGTTTGCACATATACATACACCCATGAACCATTATCATAATCAAGGTAGTAAAATCAGAATTTCAGACAGAAAAGTCGCAAAAATAGTACAGAGAGCTCCTTGATACTTTTCACCCAGATTCACCAATTGTTAACATTTTACTACATTTGCTTCTTCTTATCCCCTTCATACGTCTATCATATGTAATTTTTTGGGAACCATTTAAGAGTAAGTTACATTGTCATTTTATCTCTAAATACATCAATACTGAATTCTTCCTAAAATCATGGAAACTGTAACTAATGTAATACTATTATCTAATCTATATTCAGATTTCACCATTTGTCCTAAAAATGTCTTCTAAGTCAGAGGAAAATCCAAGACTATGTTTGCATTCAATTGTCATGCCTCCTTAGCATCCTTTAATCTGGCACAGTTTCTCAGTCTTTTTCTTTTTTTTTTTTTTTAAGATTTTATTTATTTATTCATGAGAGACAGAGACATAAGCAGAGAGAGAAGCAGGCTCCCTGAGGGGAGGCTGATGCAGGACTTAATCCCAGGAACACAGGATCACACCCTGTGCCAAAGGTGGCCGCTCAACCGCTGAGCCACCCAGGCATCCCTCTCAGTCTTTCTTTGTAGTAAAAGACATTGACACTTTTGAAGAGCACAGGTCAGTTGTATTTAGACAGTCTCTCAGTTTGGATTTGTCTGATAGTTCCCCATGATCAGATTCAGACTAAGTGATTTGGCAAGAATACCACAGAAGTGATGCTGAGTTCTTGTAAGTGCTTCAGAAGGCATATAACATTGCTTCGTCCCATTATTAGTGATATTACCTTTAACATTGGTTAAGGTAGTATTGAACAAAATATTTCTCCGCTGTCGAGTTATTAGCTTACTCTTCATACTTAATAGGTCTCTTGTGGAAAGATACTCTGAGACTATGTAAATATTTTCTCAAACTTTCATTCACTAGTTTTAGCATCCATGATTATTAGTATTATGTTTGCCAAATAATGATTTTCTAATTCCCTCATTTCTTCCACATGGCTTTCTACTTTGAAAATGAACTTTCGTGATGCCTGGGTGGCTCAGCGGTTGAGTGTCTGCCTTCGGCTCAGGGCATGATCCTGGAGTCCCGGTCCCCGCATCAAGTTCGCTGCAGGAAACTTGCTTCTCCCTCTGCCTCTCTCTCTGATTCTCTCATGAATAAATAAAACCTTTTAAAAAAATGAAAATGAACATTCTCTTTATCTGTTTATTTATCTCTACCACTGTGACCCTTTTCTCTTTTTTATAAGAGAGAAAGAGGAGAGAGCGTGAGGGAGAGAGGTGGAGGGAGAGAGAGAGAACCTTTTTTTTTTTTTTTTTTTCTAAGACTCATTTAAGAGTGACAGAGAGCAAGAGAGAGCACATGCACAAGCAGTGGCAGGGGCAGAGGGAGAAGCAGACTCCCTACTGAGTATGGAGCCCGGTGGGTCATGGGGCTCAATCTCATGAACCTGAGATCATGACCTGAGCAGAAACCAAGAGTCAGATGTTTAACTGACTGAGCAACCGAGGCGCCCCATGGCCCTGTTCTTTATTCAGTAGGTTCTATTCCTTTGCTTTTGTTTTTTTTTTATTTTGATGTTCAATTTTTTTTTTTTTTTGAGATTTGGTTGATGAGAGCGCCTTCAAACAGGTTCCTGTGGCTTTGACATAGCACAAAAATATGTTCCAGGTTCATCTTGTATTTTCCCTGCCTCAGACTTGCAATCAATCATTTCTTCAAGGACTCTTAGTTCTTTTTAATGGAGAATGGAATTTAGGAGCCAACATCCAGATGCTTTGTGCATTCAGTGCTACAGGGCTGTATGAGTAGACAAATGGGAAATAGACATATTTATATGCACACGTACATATATACATGTTAACATTTAATCATCACTACAGTCCTATGAAATAGCTACTACCTTTATTATTTTTGTTTTACAGTTCAAGAAACAAGGCACAGAAATTAAGTAACTTGCCCAAAAGTCTGCCAGTTAAGTGATACACACAGCTGAGCTTAGAACCTGGGTGGTCTGGCTGCAGGCCTACCCTTTTAGCATAAATGCGTAAAGATAAAAGTATTCTCAGAATTGAGAAGAAAGTTATACTATGTGATCTAAAAATTCTCATTGAGTTCTTTGACTTTAATGTCCTATCAGTTTTCCATCTGGGGAAGAAAGGAGTCGGGAATGTACTGCTGACCTCTGAATCAAATCTAAGTATCAGACTAGATAGAGAATTTCTTCTTCCCTCAGAAAACTAAAGGCTTGCAACTGCACCAAACTTACTACACCTGGTTCTCTCTTTCCCAAGGATGAGTTCAGGCCTTCAAGGATTTTCAGGCCCTCAGGGAAATAGGTCTCTGGTAAGCCTACCCAGCGATCCTGTAGATGTGCTCAAACTTCATCGTATACTATGCTGAGGCTCTATTTCCTGCTGCTTAATTCACACTTCAAAATACTCAGGAAAAGCAAGAAAATCAGTCTATTTTATAAAGTGGAGGATGAAGAGGATCATGGATTTTTAAATAAGGTCAAAAGAAATTTATTACTAAAATTAATCAGGAAATACTTTATGGTAGGTAGGATATGGGGAAGTTTTTAATATCTATCCAGAGAACATCTTTCTTGCTCGTGATTATGTTGCTCTAAAAGGAGCAAAAATATTAAGAATGATTTTTTTTTTTTATGATAGTCCCAGAGAGAGAGAGAGAGAGGCAGAGACACAGGCACAGAGAGAAGCAGGCTCCATGCAGGGAGCCCGACGTGGGACTCGATCCTGGGTCTCCAGGATCAGGCCCTGGGCTGAAGGCGGCGCTAAACCACTGAGCCACCAGGGCTGCCCTATTTTATTTTTTTAAAAGATTTTTATTTATTTATTCATGAGAGACACACACAGAAAGAGAGGCAGAGACGTAGGCAGAGGGAGAAGCAGGCTCCATGCAGGGAGCCCAATGTGGGACTCGATCCTGGAATTTCAGGATCATGCCCTGAGCGGAAGGCAGGTGCTCAACTACAGAGTCACCCAGGCATCCTGGTGTCTCAACTTTAAACACCAATTTGCAGCTTATATTGAAGTAGATGTTCATGCCCTAGGGCCCAGCAATTCTACTCCTAGGTAAAGTTTCCTTTAGAGAACTGTTACTTAAGTCAAGGCACAATGAAAAAGAATATTCATAGCTACATTGTATGTAATACACATATTTGGTAACAACCTACTCCATCTACTGGAGAAAGGATAAGTAGGATGTGGTACATTTAATTCAAGAAAATTCTCTACAGCAGTGAAAATGTAAATTTACAGCTGTCTCTCCACAGATGAAGCTGGATACAGAGGAATATAAACAGGAAGATACTACTGACATACAAACTTAAAACATACAAAATAATCACATATATTGCTTAAGGATATGTACATACACAGTACAATTGTAACAAAATGCATGGAAATGAGAGCCACAAAATTTAGGAGAGTCTTCATTTTTGTTGGAGAGAAAAGTAAGGAAACTATGATTATGGAATACAAACTATTAGTAATGTTTATTTCTTAAAGTTTACTTTTTAACACAGGTGATTAATCTGCATATCTTTTTTATGTCTGAAATATCTCATAGTATACTTAAAAGAAATATCTCCTTTGTCTTATTTTCCTGGCGGTAGACTCATCATGATAGAAATGTATTTCCTCATTACGATAGGTATCACCCATTTTCCAGTCAAGTCTTTGTTATAGGATTCTTTTCCATTGGTTGTGTGTAGGGAGAGTGAGGGTTGGCTGCAACTCCTTTCTATTTCAGGGGCTGTCATGGGAAAAAATTCCAGTACTTTGTTGAAAAGGAATTAACCTGGCGCTAAGGATGGAACAAGGATGTGGAAGATACTGGTGCTTGGGATGGGAAAAGGAGGAGCCTGGTTAGAGAAAAGGGAGTCCCAGGGACTGGGAAGGGGACTGGCTTTGCTGGGGTTTTCTTAAGAGGTTTAATGTGTCAGGGTGCCTGGGTGGCTCAGGTTCCGATCTCAGGGTTGTGAGACTGAGCCCTGAGTTAAGCCGTACCTGGGCTTAAGATTTCTCTCACCTTCTTCCTCTGCACCCCACCCCCAACCTGCCCAAAGAGGTTTAGATGTGTCCGTGTCCATAGTGGTCAAAGATGGCATGAGTACAGGGGCCCTGAGAGCAAAGCAGAAGTCTTGTGCTGTACAGGCCTGTGGTCAGTGGGGAAATGGCAGTGAGGGCATCTTGATGACCTTTACAGAGCAACAATGGAAAACTCAAAGAATCACACTCAATCTTTGGCATCGGGTAAAACTAGGGGTTCTCATAAGATCCAGTGAAGGGGTACAGAAAATCCCGTATTCCACCCATATTGGAGTCCTACAGCTAGGTCTGAAACAGAGAAATATGTTTCTTGTGCCTGAATGATTATACATTAAACTAGTATCAATAAGCTACCACAATGAATAAGCAAAGGCTAGAGACTATTAGGAATAGGTCCAAATATAGATAGTGCAGAGTTAGCAGGTAATGGGAAGGAAATAGAGCTAGGAGTCTTTTTTTTCCTATCTTCTCAAGGGAGGAAAATAACTTCCAAATCACTTGGCCAGACCAATAGTAAAACAAGAAAACTTAGGTTCATAATAAGAGACCTTGTACAACAGAAGTGTTAGATGAACCTATAAGCTGGACCATTGCTGTGATTCAGCTTCCAAGAAAATAAGTCCTATAGTTGACTGCACTGCCAGATTAGTAGGGTCAGATGATCAGAGAAAGAGAGAGAAATCTCACTAAGTGCCAGTTAGACCACATCCAGGTTTGAAGAACATGGACTAGCCAAAAAGAACTCCAAAGTGAGTGAATTAGAGCTTTCAGGTAACTATATTCTGTGACAAGCTGTTCACAAATATGATGACACACTTACAGAAAGACTTGCATTCCCTGTGCTTTAAAAAGGTAAATATTATCTATTTTCTCTTATACAGGTTCCTAAAAATCAATGAACACAAAAGCATACTTAGAATAAGATGTACAAAAGTTATATAAAATGCCCACGTTTTAAGACTATGCATAAGAGTCTTTGCAAGGGTACTTATCACGAAGTTGTAGCAAAGCAGTTACCGCAGTTGCACCGTTCTGCCTTCAGCTTCAGGATGTTTCCCGTGGCCAGAAATGCTCTAAGTCGTCTCCGAGTTCAAAGCATTCCACAAACAATGGCAAGGCAGAGTCACCAGAAACGGGCACCTGATTTCCATCATAAATATGGTAATGCTGTATTAGCTAGTGGAGCCACTTTCTGTATTGCTGTATGGGCATATACAGCAACACAAATTGGAATAGAATGGAACCTGTCCCCTATTGGCAGAGTCACCCCAAAGGAATGGAGGGATCAGTAATCCCAGCTGGTGTAATAATGAATTGTTTCAAAACCAACTCATAATTGATGCCAGGTGAAAGCACTGTGCACCTACTAAAATATGGCATGATTTAAGAAATAAAGTACATTTGAAACCTTCAAAAAAAAAAAAAGACTATGCATAAGAAAAAAGTGTATTAGGGTTCTCCAGAGAAAAAGAACCAACAGTGAATACATAAATGTATAAATATGTATATATGTATAAATATATATGAAAAAAGTTTTATTATAAGGAATTAGCTCACATGATTACAGAGGCTGACAAGTCCAAAGATATGCAGAGTAAGCAGGCAAGTTGGAGACCCAGGAAAGGCAACTGCATAGTTCCAGTCCAAAGTCTGGCAGGCTTGAAACCCAGGAAGAGTGGAGTCCGAAGGCAGGAAAACAGATATCCCAACTTGAAGGCAGCCAGCCAGAGGAACTATAGTTTAGCGGGTGGGGGATGCGGAGGTGGGAGGGCAGGGTAGGAAGGGAGGAGGGTCAGCCCTTTTGTTCTATTCAGGTCTGCAGGATGATGTCCACCCACCTTATGGAGGGCAATGTTTTACTCAGTCTACTTATTTAAATATTAATTTCATTCAAAACATTCATAGAAAAACTCCCAAATAATGTTTGATCAAGTATCTTTTAGTAAGGTCAAATTTCTAAAAATACTTTCTTCATATTCTAAATGTCTACTCTTTCAAATTTCTAATGAAGAAACCAAGCAAGGTTTAGTATGATTTTCAAATTACCTTTGTAGCTCTAAAACTATAGCCTGCCACTGAAGCCAAAATGTAATTTCAATTATCATTATTATCACAATTCAGAGCTCTTCAGATATTAACTTTCCCAGAAAAATTTACCTTTGTTTTTGAGCATAAATTTATGATAGTAAGTAACAGTTTATTGGGAAAATACTTTAAAATGATTTATTTATTTATATCTCTATTGCATTATTTAGAGATAATCAAAAGTAGTGACTGTGCCAAATTAAAACATCTGGAAAGCTTTCTAAATTTTGGCTATAATTCCAGATTTCCTCCCTAGCATTTCATAGTACTGTTTGTTCAAAACACAATAAAGTTTCCATATAGTTCTTATTGGAATCATTTTCTTTGGAACCCCTATAATAAAGTTTGTTATTTTCTCCCAGATGTTATCTTTAGCTCCACAGCATCAATGAAAGCCATTAAACTATTTTTTAAATTGTGATATTTTGTCTTTTAAATAAATTATTAAGACACTTTTATTTGTAACAATTGAAGTTTTGCAGTAATGATTGAAATTTATGTTGTTTTTGTCAGGTATGTTTTACAAGTGAGATCATAAATCTAAAATGCAAAGTGTATAAAAGTTTTATGAAACATTTCATGCCTAAAAATCCTTCTTTGTACCAACTGTTAACATGACAAATAGCTGGTGTTAACAATTTGGTACTTTTAAAAATTGCACCTGAGAATTTCAATTGATCAAAAAAAAATATTTTAAAAGACACTATTTCAAATTCTTTATTGTTGAAAGTAATATATGATCTCCTTAATCATCTCCCGATTATTACAAATCTTTGAACTATGAGCTAAGTGAACACGATTGCTCTTTGGATGAAATATGAGTTTAGCATTTCCAATCTTCAACACTACATTTTTTGTTACTGTCTGCATTCATCATTCACATCACTTGCAATAAGTCATGCTTTTATTTCAGAAATGAAAATCACTGGTTTTATTTTATATTAATTTTTGCACAGTACCAAAAGACATTTCAGGATGTTTCAAGAAGTGTCCCATGCTAGAGTTATCATATTTTTCCAGTTTTAGAACATGAACATTTATGACATTTAAAAGGAATGCTAAGAAACTTACCAACATTTTGCTGATACTTCATTCTGGGTGGGTTTTTTTCCTCTTTCCTCTTACAAGGTTTAATTCAAATATAATATCCTTATAGAAAGTATGCATGATACAAGTGTACAGCTTGATATATTTTCAAACTGAACACACCCATGTAACTAGCACCCAGATTAATAGAACAGCATCCTAGATGCCCCAATTCCAAATCCTTTCAGTTATTTCCTTCCCACAGAAGAGTAACTGACATCTTGTTTTTGTATTTTACATAAATAGAACCATAAAGTGTGTATTATTTTGTGTCTGGCTTCTTTTTGCTAAGCATTTGGTTTTTGAGATCATCCATAATTTTACATGTAGCTTTAGATCTTTCAATCTAATATATCCTATTGTGTAAGAGTGCCATGATTTGTCTATTTGGGTTGTTTCCAGTTTGGGATATTATTAAAAGTGCTGCTATAAACACTCACTGCTTTGACCAATTCCTTAAGTTTAAAAGAAATTAAATTGAAAATCACGGGTGCCTGGCTGGCTCAGTCAGTAGAGCATGCAACTCTTGATCCAGGGGTCATGAGATCAAGCTCCATGTTGGGCTTAGAGCTTACTTAGAAAAAAAAAAAAAAAAAGGTCATTCTCAGTTGCATTAATCCCACTCCAACTATTCAAAGCCCACATAGCTGCTATACAGACAAAACAGAATACAGACTACTTCCATCATTGCAGAAAATCCCATTGCACAGTGCTGAATTTATGGTGGTGTACATATGGAATTGCTGGGTCACAGGGTATGCACGTTCTGCATTGATAGCAGATGTCAAACAGTTTGGGGGTATCAATTACTCATATTTTATAAATTCTCCCATTTTAAAATACTAAAACACTGTATTTACTTTTCATCTAAGAACTACAATTCACTAAAAGTAAAAGCAAATAAAAATGAAACTACTTAGAAGTAGCAACTGTTAGGGCATGGAGTGTTTCACAGGTAAAGCACAATGTAGCAACATTATTTAACATGACACAGGTCAAGCTAACAGATGTTGCAATGTTTCTCCTATGCCATTATCAACAAAAGGTCCATTACCAATACATGTCACAACAGAACTAACAAATCTGTATCAGAATTTACGTAATTAACAGTACTACTATTTATCAATGGTAGGAATGCATCTCAATATTTTAATAACTGAATCAGCCATGCTCATGTCTATCGCTTAAATCAGATCTGCTCATAATCTGAAATAATACTGGATATTACCAACCTTTCCAAGGTTTGGCAATCTGAGGGGCCAATTTGTCCGTGTTTAAACTGCATTTAATCACAAATGAATTTGTGCATCTGTACATACTCATTGGTCTTTAAAAAAAAATCATTTCTTTCCTCTTGGATTGCTCATTTATATACCTTGCCCATTTTAATTAACAATTTATAAATATGCTTTTACGATTACATATGCCGTAATACATGACTGCCCACATATATCCTTTTACCATTTTAAATTGATTTAAAAAAATAAATTACTGATTTATATATATTTTAAAAGATTTTATTTATTCATGAGAGAGACAGAGAGAGAGAGGCAGACATGGGCAGAGGGAGAAGCAGGCTCCCCGTGGGGAGCCCGATGTGGGACTTAATCTCAGGACTCCAGTATCATGCCCTGAGCTGAAGGCAGATGCTCAACTGTTGAGCCACCCAGGCATCTCTATATTCTTTATTAAGGAAATTAGCCTATTGTCTATCTAAGTCTTACAAATATTTCTCAACTTGTAGTTCATCCTTTCTCTTACAGAATTGTTTTAAATGACATGTAGTCAATTTTCTTAATCTTTCTTTTCAGTTTTTGTGTTTTATACCATGTTTTTAAATCCTTACTCAAAGAGTATATGAAAAATTAATTCCTGTTTTTTCTGGCTTGTTTTTGGAATATTTGATGTAAGTGTAATTTACCTTGTCATACAAAGTGAGGTGCAGATCCAGCTTTATATTTTTCTTTTCTTTTTTTTTTTTTTTTTTCAGCTTTATATTTTTCCAAGTGGCCTGCCGTGTCTTTTGTAAGACACTGCTAGTTACCTACCTGGCACCCATTCTCCCTTACTAACAGAACTGTGACTTTGTTTAGGGCAGAATGTGCCCAGCTTAAAGTACTTTCCCAGACTCTTGGAGCAAGGGTGGCCAAGTGATGCAGTTCTGTCCTAACTTTTAAATAAGAGCAACTGACATGGTCCTTCTGGTCTCTTTTTCACCTTTCTTTCTGCTAGGAATCTAGATGTAATACCTAGAGGTGAAGCAGCTACTACCTTCATACAATGAAAACGAAAGCCACCCATCCAAACTGGAAGAGTAAAAAGATAAGATGAGCCTGAGTCCTTGATGACATTAAGTTGCCATATTAGTCCTGGATCATATATTCTTGGATTTCATACTATGTGAGAAACATAAACTCCTGTTTAGTGAAGCCATTGATCACAGGGTTGCTTCTTATAGCCAAGAATGTTCTTATCTGATGCAGTACTGTCACTTATTTAATAATTCATCTCTCTAATACCCTCTACACCCAACATGGGGCTCAAACTCACAACCCCAAGATCAAGAGAGTTGCATGCTCTTCTGACTGACCCAGCCAGGCATCTTGATAATCCATGTTTTTACATCAATTTGATAAGCTATCTTTATCATATTCTAATTTCCCATATGTAATTTGGTATATTTCTGGAAACTCTCCTGTTTCATTATCTAAATGACTTCAGTATTATTATTAATAGGTAATATATTAGCTAATGTTTACTGACTACTAGGACAATTCAAAGGACAACAGCCCTCTGAGCCTTAATTATTCTATATTAATGTTTAGTACTTGAAAGCCTAAAACTAACAGTGGGCTTTAAAAAGTAGAAGAGATTAAAAAGGAAAGCAAAGATGTTTCCCTTATTTATATAAAGGACTGTGGTAAAAAGCAACTCCTATGTTGCTAAATGGCAGCACTGCTATTATTCTATGTTGTAAGGAAACAAACACTAGATTCGGGGTTTGGAGACAAACTCTTAACTGGTAGGTCAACAGTGTTATTTTAGACAATCCTTTCTTAGGTCTAATTTCCTCATCTGGATAGTGAGAAATAATTATACTCATTAAGTGATCTCTAAGTTTTGCCTAACTTTAACACTCTTAAAGACTAATAATTATGGCTACTGGTTTTGAAATTCATTAGATGTGGACTTGAATTCAGGATTCAGCAATCAGTTCATGTATTCATTCACAAAGTACTGGGGATACACTGATGAACATGTCAGAAAATGTCCCTGTTCCAGTGCATCTGGCATTATAGTGGAAATTAATAATTGTTAAAAAGGTGGGATAATTTACCTATGTTAAATGTATAACCTGTCTAAAACAGTTTAAAAAAATTTTAGGACTGCATTATAACACACATACAGAAAAGACTTTTAAAACATAAGCTTAATGTGATATTAAAAACTAAACACCCATGAAAGAATTCCTTTTCATGACTCTTTCCAAATACAAACCACCTCCTTCCACATTAAGGGTAACCACTAATCTTTTATGGTGGTCACTTTATTTTTTATAAAAATGACTTTGCCAATTGGATTGTGGTAGCAGTTGTACAACTATACAAACTTACTAAAAACTATCAAACTGTATACTTATGATGGATGTACTTTGTGGCATGCAGTATATACCTCATTAACGCTGTTTTAAAAAGACTTTGTACCTAAGTATCTCTAAACACTATTGCTTAATATTGCTTGTGTTTGAACTTCATATAAATGTAGTAATACAGAAGTTCTGTGGCTTCTGCTTTCACTCATAATGCTCTCCATGTTCTTACTTATGGCTCCAGTCATTCATTCATTTTCACTGCATAACATTCCACTGGATTATACCTATTTATCCACTCTATGTTGATGGACATGCTATTTCCAATTTTTGGCTATTATGAATCATGTTACTATGCACATGTCTCTTGTGGCATATGTACAACCCTATCTGTTGGGTATAGGTCTAGAATTGTATATATTAGCTTTTAATATTAAAAACACATTTCTGATACTGTAGCCCTGACAAAGAAAACAGCTTAGAATGTCAGGTATGGACAGCTGTCAACTTAACCTGTTCAATTTCATGAACTACTCAACTTCAGCTAAACCTGTTTTCATTTCCTTCTACGTATCCACTGTTCCCTCTGCCTGGTTGGTCCTCCCTCCTATTTCTGTCTACTTAACTTTTACTTATCCCCAAGATTTTAGCTTAATCATCATTGCCTAAGGGAAGGTTTTCATTTTTTTTCCAATTATACATTATCTTGATACCCCAGATTCATACTTATTTCTCCATGTGTTGCCATTGTTTTACAACTTGTAAAACTAACTGGCTATCTCTCCAACAATACTGGCTCATTAAAGTTAGGGTGTACATGTGTGGTTTTTATATATCAATGTATCCTTGCACCTAGCACAGTGCCCACCACATACAAAGGGGTCAATAAATAGTTGATGAATATCTATCATCTCTTCACATTCACGGTACCTAATTTAAATGCTGTTTCTTCTGAATGTCTTGTTCTTACCATCCTTTAAAAGTAAACTTTTATTAGGCAAAAAAATTGTTCTAAGTCCCATGGGGCAAAGAAGATTGACTTACGGGGGACTTAGCAACTAGGCCCATCATCATGAACAAGAGAATAATTCTGCATAAGGATTACAAATCCTGGAGTGTTTCATTATCAAATGATGCATACTATTTAAGTGATACTTCACATAGCAACTGATTAATTCCACAAAAGTGAGTAGGGTCATTATAAAATCAAGCAAAAGTAAGGAATTTCAATCATTTACCTTCAACAATGAGTGCTTATTAATATGAACAGCAGTAATCCACTTTCATATTCTCTTTTTTCTTTTTGTCACCAGCTAATAAATTTCCTCTATAACCAGTCATTCTGTGTAATTGATCCTGAATAAATACTTTTGTAAGCTTTTTTTGCTTGTTCAGTTTTTAATAAAAATCGCTAAGTGGCAGATACTGTAGAAAAACCAAGGTTTCTGTTCTTGATATACCTAATTTACTTATATTCCAAGTGTTAATTTAACAAAATTATCAAAATTATTACAGGTAGCAAAGTTTATTTCCAACTATATTAATAACCTTCACATGCTCTAATTACAAGTTAAATGCAAAATATTTTATAAAAAATGTTTTTTCCTATTAAATTCTAACTTATACCACCGAACTGTCCAGAAGGAATGTAAGAACTTTTTTCAAGTACCTGCACACTATAAATATTTTTTAAAAGATTTTATTTACTTATTTATTCATGAGCAACACAGAGACAGAGAGAGAGGGAGAGGCAGAGACAGGCAGAGGGAGAAGCAGGCTCCATGCAGGGAGCCCCATGTGGGACTCGATCCCGGGACTCCAGGATCATGCCTTGAGCCAAAGGCAGACGCTTAACCACTGAGCCACCCAAGCGTCTCTATAAATATTTTCAAAGTTAAAACTTGTGTATACTAAAACTGAAAATAAGTTGAAAATAATTGAAACTGAAACTAAGAAAAGTTAAAACCAGGGTTACTACCAACACAAAATATAAAACTGGGAATTTTAATAATACCATTAAAAAATTTCTTTATTTATTGGAGAGAGAATGCACATGCAGGGAGGGGAAGAAGGAGAGAATCTCAAGCAGACTCACAGCTGAGCATGGAGCCTGATGTGGCCACAATCTCCCAACCCTGAGATCATGACCTGAACCAAAATTAAGAGTCGAACACTGAATTCACTGACCATCCAGGCACCCCTTAATCAACCTGACAATCTTTCCTTTAATTAACCTCTAAGTTGCAACCTTAGCATATTGAAAGAATTTCAAATGAGAAACCTAATCTTAAACTTCATGTTTAATAATACGGCTTGTACAGAGAATTCTTTCAGAATCACTACACTACATAAAGACACAGTACGGTCTAAAATTTATATCAGTTTGTTACAAAGAAAATATATTCACAAGTGGAACTTTCTTCAGAAAATATGCTTTGAAGTTCAAAGATATAAGGATGTCTAGCCTTTACTGATGTCAAAATCTTATTTTGGGATTTACTTAAAAAAGAGGCAACAGATTCTCAAACATACAAACTACTGCCAGGAAATCATACAAATGAGAAATAAAGAAGAAATTGTAATTTGGTTTCTAAAGGGAAATTAAAATGTAGTATAAAGTAAGATCCAACACATGGATTCCATTAAGGAAATCGTTTATGAAAAAGGATGATAAAACACTTATTTTATGTTATCAGAGCAGAGAATTGCTGAGGGTGATTTTTAGCTCTATTAAAACTTATTTCAGACTGCCAGGCCATACAACCAGAAAGAACTGTATTAACACAAGCCTCTGATGTGCAGTTGTCCAACTACAAAAAAGAAAAATAAAAAAAGAATTGTACGAGAGGTGCCTGTAGAGCATGAGACTCCTAATTTCAGGGCTGTGAGTTCAAGCCCCATGTTGGGTGTAGAGATTACTTAAAAATAAAATCTTAAAACAAAACAAAACCAGTATTGTATGGAAGATATTATAACAAAACTTAAAAATGTGTCACAATTCCCTAAAGCCTAAAACTAGCTAAAATATGCATAAAAATATAAAAGATAAATAAATAGTAATCATCTTAAAATATTCAATTAGTTTTGCCGAATATGAAAAATATTGTTTATTAGTTTGTAGGGCATTATTTTATCCAATGTTTAATTACATTGGAATTTTTAAAAATCTGACTAAATTTTAAACAATAAACAAAACTGTCTACCTCACTATTTTAAGTCAATGCAAATTTTCACTAATTTAAAACTACATTAGCATTTTAATATTTGGGGAAGTTTTAGAAATACATATTATTATATATAAAACTGCCTTATAGACCTCAGAAATAAGCAAGTTTAATAATGGTTCATAAAACTTTACAAATCTAACTTGTGGTTTTTAATACAATGCAAATTATATATTTTTATTTTTAATCAAAATTTCAATTATTTTACAATCAATCTGAAACAGAAGTAAGTATGTCTCATAATTCTCCTTTTAAGGATTAACATTCATCACGATTACTAAAGGTGATAATACACACACACACACACACTCTAGAAGAGACTATATGGCTAGTTCTATCTTAAAAATACTAATGAACCTGTAATTAGGTTGGAATTATGATTTAAAATTAATATGATTTAGAAAATATTATTATATAAAAATTCAAGGAAAGGACATTGTCAAAGTCAGCTTATGGTTAATAGTACTGTATCTTGTAAAAATGTACAAATTATGTTTCCAAACTGACAATCTGTTTTAACTGCTTTGCTCATTAGCACACAAAGATGTTGGTTGGGCTTGAAACATTATAAACTGTATCTATACAAACCCTAACCAGGGTAGTTCTCAGGATTAAATGCTAATATTTTAAAAATACCATTTTAGACACAAATACCTTATTTTATTTTACATCATTAGAGAATAAACATGATCCACATATGAAACTTTTCACCTTAAAGAAATGATAGCTTAAAAAAATTAAACCACTTTTTGATAGAATGGATCCCAAAATGCCTTGACTTATTGCTTAAATAAAATAGTACCCCCTGGTACCAACTTCTCAGCTTCTTTGGGAAGATTCCAAGTTCAACACCATGAACACTAATTATTATAATCCACTTTAACAAAGTACTTATCTTAGGAATTCCTTACAAGTGACAAATGTTTATTTTATAGCTATTGCTTCTGTAGTTATTGATCCTTCCTCACAATTTCATATTATTTTAGGTTCTAGAAATTCTATCCCTCTGGTGCTTCTATCTGTTGTCTTAAACTTGTTTAAGAAAATCATCATATGTAATTTTCACATTATCCTGTCTCAAAGATAGCTTCATAGTTTTCCTGCAGGTTTTCTTTCTTTTTTTTCTTTCCTTTTTTATTTTTTTAGTGGGGGAGAGGGGTGAAAGGAGGAGAGATGAGCTCGATACCTTGCTAATTTGAAGACTTGTTTCAGAGTTGCTGGATATTTCCCGACACAGTTAGTTGCTAAAGGAATACATACTAAAGATGGGTATAGCCATGTCATGTTAGCACATTTAAGACAGCAGTTACCTCTTCCAGCTGAGACCAGAAATGATAATACAATAATTTGCTAATAGTTATCAGGCATTTGCTATTTTATGGACATCAATAAAATATTTTATCTACTTTACAAAGTACACCTACAGTCTATGAAATAATTGGAATAAAAATTTCACTAGTCAAAATTTCTTAATATTTCCCTTAGCAAATACTGTACATTTGTTAGAGGACCTGATACATGTTAGTAATACAGGACAAGTTGTTATAAAACAAAACACACAGCTGGGAAGCATTTTATTTTTTTCTACTTCATATAACATTGTTCAGGACAAGATTTTAAAGTCTCTTTCCAGCAACTTTTATGACTTAGAAGTACCACTTAAAAATATTTATTGATGCTATAAATATTACTATTTTTCTACATATTAACAATTTTTATAATGCCATATCCATTATACCTCCTGTTGTTTTGGTCAGAAAGATAAACGAAACTGAAACCAGGTATTTAGGTATTCAAAAATGGTTTTTCAAAGCACACCCAAGCAAACCAAATCTGTATCAGCAATTGTTAAAATTAGTTTTAGTTGTTATTAGAACTTAATAAGGACATACTGAAGCACATACGAGATTTTTAAAATTATATACAATTAAAAAAACAATTTGAATTTATAAATAAAAAGAATGGCCAAATTAATGGTTAAGCATCAGATTTAAAATATCTTAACTTTTAGGCTATTCAGAAATATATTTTGTGGATAATAAGAATTATTTCATAAATATATATGTATAAATATAAATATATATCTACAGGATCTGCGATGCAGGAGAAAACCCTTTAAAAAAAATTGCACTTTTAGATTATCAGGATGCTGTCATATTTACCCTTTGAATGAAATATAATTACCATTCCAGGTGTTTTTGGCACAAGTTTTTAGGTGAATATTGACACAACCTTAAAAACACAATGCTTTTATATTTTATTCACTGGAATATGAAGAATCAAACAGAATTTGGAATTCTGACCAAAAAAAATTCAGGTAACTGCAAATGCTTATTTAATTAAATACAAAAAATATGGTTTTAAAAAGACCTCAAACCTGCCTTTACATGTGGAACATGTAAAATTTTACCAGCAACAGGTTTTCTTCAACCATCTCAGCAAGAATTCCCAGACTACACACAAGTTTAACATTGTCTTTTTCTATCCATGTATGACTTAGATCACACCCCAGTATATAAAGACAAAAAATAAATGTATAGTAAAAAGATTGGATAAATCAGGAGAGGCTTTTTGGTCTTGAATTCTTCACCCACTAACAATGAAGCAGCGCTGTAGGCAGCCCAAAATACACCAAACAGCTTTAAAAAAACAAACAAAAAAGACAAAAGGCAGCATATTAGCAAGTCAATTAACATTTTAGGTATCAGAAAATAAAATAACATTTACAGTATTTTCTTAAAATAACCATGACAACCAATTGTGATCAACAGTAAAACTTATTGAGAACGTTTAAAATTAAAGAATGTTTAAAAAATTTTTTTCTTTTTAAATTTATTTATTCATGATAGTCACACGGAGAGAGAGAGAGAGGCAGAGACACAGGCAGAGGGAGAAGCAGGCTCCAAGCACCGGGAGCCCGATGTGGGATTCGATCCCGGGTCTCCAGGATCGCGCCCTGGGCGAAAGGCAGGCGCCAAACCGCCGTGGCCACCCAGGGATCCCAAGAATGTTTAAAATTTAAGAATGTTTTTCCTTGCTCTGTTCCTTGGTCTTATGCAAATGAAGTCTTTTGTTATCAAACCTAATCATAGGAATCCCTTGCCTATTAAAGAGAGAGAATCCTGAGGGGTGCCTGGCTGGCTCAGTTGACAGAGCATGAGACTCCTGATCTCAGGGTTGTAAGTCTGAGCCCCACATTGGTTGTGGACATTACTTAAAAATAAATCTTAAAAACAAAACAAAATGAGAATCCTGGGATTCATTCTAGCTCTGCTAAATCAAAATCACTAAGGGAAGGGTCTTGTTATCAGTCTTTTTAACAGTGTCCCTGGTGATTTAAGATAAGGAAACTTTTGGCCAATTGCTTAAAGAAATTTGACTGCTGAAAGAAAATGAATTGATCATTACAAAGTAAACCTTTTCCTGTTTCTTCTTCTAAGAAGTAGGAAAACAGATTAAGTGAAAATTTTAGACAATGTTTATTAAGTATTAACAGCATTTTCTCATGAATTGGTAAAAGTACAGGGTTAAAAGAAAAAATAATATTTTGGTCAAGAGTTTAATTAAATAAAATGTACCTTGGTTTTCTGATTATACACATACCTAAACTTAAATTATTTCCCTGGAATATTATATAGTACTCATTGATATAGACACTAACGGCATTTTATATAGAGTAAAATGAAAGGAAGAACTTCAAGGGCAAAAAATAAGGAAAGTATGAAGGAAAAAGACTTGGCACAGGGTAGGATTTCTCAATCTCTCACTATTGTCATTTGGGGGCTGAATAATTGTTGTGAGAAGCCGTACTGTGCATTGTAGGATTTTGGCAGTATCTCTGGCCTACCTACTACATACTACTAATACGATTCTACTCCTAACCCATTTGTGATACCCAAAGAAGTCTCCAGAAATGGCCAAATGTCCTCAGGTGACAAAATCACTTGAGAACCACTGGTAGAGAGGTCAAAAATAAACACTGGCAGACTGAAAATATATTTGAGATGGTCCAATTTTCTATTGTGCTTTTTAAATTAAAATAAACTACAAAATATTTAAAACTTTCAGAAAAGTATAGGGAAATATGTAAGATTACGATCAAACTGCATTTGTATGTCATATATTTTTTGTTATAAATAAATGGTTAAAGGTTGGTAAGAGTTATAGAGATTTAATGTTAAAAAAAACAGTACTGGTAGATTACACTGTATTCTAATGCTAGATTTAAATGACAAGGGTTTTGTAACATATTTCTCAACAAAACAAATCTCAAACATATAATAGCTCACTATACAAAGAAGATTAAACGATTAGGAAGAAATTGGCAGAGAAAAATCTGAAGTTTAAAACAATTGTATCCTAAATTTTTAACAATGTAAAAGACTTTGCCATTTTATAAAAATACATTCATAAGTTGCATAAAGAATATTAAAGACCAACTTTCACCTAAACTCGATTACTAAAAGTGACCAGAGGACACACAGTTTTAGCAATTTTGGGAGTAGTCTCAGAAATACTCAAATAGGGGATCCCTGGGTGGCTCAGTGGTTTAGCGCCTGCCTTTGGCTCAGGGCGTGATCCTGGAGTCCTGGGATCGAGTCCCACATCAGGCTCCCGGCATGGAGCCTGCTTCTTCCTCCTCCTGTGTCTCTGCCCCTCTCTTTCTCTCTCTCTCTCTCTATCATAAATAAATAAATCTTAAAAAAAAAAAAAAAAAAGAAATACTCAAATAGGCTTTAACCCAAGTTAAAATAACACACAAACAGGAAGGATCCTGAATGATTCAGTAAAGTGGTATGTTCACTAGATAATTAAATGCCAGCAATGGAGCTAGCTTCTGCACTGCAAGACTTTTAAACTAAGTGCTAATAATGCCAATTAAAAACAAAACAAAACAAAAAAAACGACCTTAGCATTAGAATAGAGAGGAAAGAATGATTTCTACTTAGTCTCTAGAGTGTTCAAGCAGTTCTAGCATACAAAGATGTTCTCAAAATATTCTTGTGTGCCTACTCTGTTATCAAGTATATATACTTTACCACCTAGCTAACACATCTTAAAAAAATAGTTGTCAAACTTTCCAATTTGCAGAGGTGTATAAGAAAGGATCTCTCCCCAAGACAGGCAGCAAGTAAGTGGAACAATCAGAATTTGAATTTAGAACTGACTAGTTCCAAAATCCATAATCTTCTCAATACCGAATGCTTATATGTTAGTATTAGCCTGTAAGTACCCAATTCTAAAAGAATCATTTCTTTTATATTAAAATTAGTAATCAACTTTAAATAAAACGAAATGTCATAAAAATTAAGTGGTTCTACTTAAAAACAAATAATACTTTAATGTGAAGGCTACATAATGGCAGTTCTGAAAGTGGTGGTTTTAAGAAAGTATATATTTTTTCACAAAGAAAAGAATTACATTCATTGTGTAATATACATACATATAACATTTACTTCTCAAAGTTGTTCAAAATTAATAAATACCAAAATTGAATTTATTTTACTACTTATTAGTACTTAATATTATCAGTAAATGTTTAATATAGGCACATATGTTAATGTAAATTTAACACAGAATGGAGAAATTCCAATCTCTGCAATACAGAAAAGCCAATTTTTTTACAACCATGTCTATGAAATTTGATAATGAAGTTATTATTCAAATAGGAGCAACAGTTATTAAATAAATGTCCAGTAAAATTTAAAATAAGTATCTCCCACAAAATCTAAGTCATGTGAAGTTGTATTACAAAGAAAATAAAAATTAAATCTTAAAAAAATTATCTGAGTGTAATATCCTGTAGTCTTATTTGCTCTTTGTTTTTTACTCCTCCCCCTCCGACATACAATATATTTCTGGAAATTAAAATGGGAAAATAAAAGAAATACAAGTAGTAAAAACAATGAGTGAGATCACTGTCCCAAAACACTTAAAAATGTTTGATAGTTACAATGCTTTAGGTAGATAACTAGTAAACTTTTGTTCCTGGAAAACAATGATCATTCTACTTACTTTTATAAGAGTAGACACCACTTCAAATGATCCAACCACCAAAAGTATAGGAGCTATTACAATGAGAGGAAGTAGTGAATATCCAATAACTCCAAGAACTTGGCCATAGGCAACCTGTGAATTTTAAAGTTTAAACAAATGTCATAGAAATCAAAATAATTACATTAATCACTACTGAACATTACATATCTTGGTTGTACTTACATAAACGTGACAAGAAGAAATCATGAAGTATCATATGCTTTGTATTTCAAATTATCATAATCTGCTATGTTCCTAGACAGTCTCATAAACTCATCAACTTTCTGATGATACCCAAATCTACATTTCCAGCCCTTTCTCCCTTTTGAGACTTATATATCCAATTATCTTCATTATACCTACAGTATACTTTCTCACTACTTACCTTAAGTTGTAGAAGGATTATTTAAAGGGACCACAATCATCTTATTTAAACAAAAAATTCAAGGTCTAGGGGCATCTGGGTGGTTAAGGGGTTGAGCTGCTGCCTTTGGCTCCGGTTGTGATCCCAGAATCCTGGAATCAAGTCTTGCACTCTGCCTATATCTCTGCCCCTCTCTCTGTGTCCCTCATGAATAAATAAAATCTTAAAAAAAAAAAAAATCAGGGGATCCCTGGGTGGCGCAGCGGTTTGGCGCCCGCCTTTGGCCCAGGGCGCGATTCTGGAGACCCGGGATCGAATCCCACATCGGGCTCCCAGTGCATGGAGCCTGCTTCTCCCTCTGCCTATGTCTCTGCCTCTCTCTCTCTCTCTGTGACTATCATAAATAAATAAAAATTAAAAAAAAAAAAAAATTAAAAAAAAAAATTCAATGTCTAGAGAAGCTACATGTGACAAATGCAGACTAAAAGGGAAGGGAAGGCAGGCAGGAGAGACTGAAAGAAAAAATACTTAATGGCTACAGCATGCCAAATTCTGTGATAGATCAAGACAGATTAAATAGACCAACAATCCTATTCAGTAGGTATTACTGCCTCCATTATGAAGAAACTGCATTTTAGAAAGACAAAGTACTTTGTTTAGGAAAGCAAAGCTGATGGGAGAAAGAGTTCAAATTAATATCTAGGTCTCTCTTTTAAGATTTTACACACGAAAGAGAGTGTTCAAGCACATGAGTAGGAGGGAGGATAGAAGGATAGAGGGAGAAGTAGACTCCCTGCTGAGTGTGGAGTCTGACAGGAGGTTCCCATCCTAGGATGGTGAGATCATGACCTGAGCCAAAGGCAGATGCTTAACTGACTGAGCCAGGCTCTTAAGATCTAGGTCTCTTAACTCTTACATCAATAATCCTAAATTGCCAAAACATTTACTGATATCTATTTTCATGTAAATATTATACAGGGTTATATCAAAGATACAACAAATAATATGTGAACAAATATAATTTTAAGTCTCTATCGAATTATTTTAAATTTTCATATGTAGAATGAAAAAGTTTCATAAATAAATGTTATTCTAAAGTTTTATTTAAAAAAAAAGCAAAAAAAAAAGTCTTATTTATTTGAGAGAGGGGAAGAGAGAACAGGGAGAGGAGCACAGAGGGAAGGACAAGCAGACTACCCCTTGAGCAGGGAGCCCAATGTGGGGCTTGATCCCAGGACCCTGAGACCATGACCTGAGCTAAAGGCAGATGCCTAACCCACTGAGCCACCCAGGTGCCCCAATAAATGTTATTCTAAATTTATTCAACAGTTTTAGGTTAAAATGATGGATTGAACACATTTATCTAATATTATTACCTCTTGAAACTATACTAAAAGGGAAGGGGGAAAAACTATCTAATCTATCTATTTATCTATTTAATCTACCTACCTACCTACCTACCTACCTACATGGGGCAGGGGGGGTAGCAAGGCAGAGGGAGAGTCTCAAGCAGAGTCTATGCAGAGTGGGAACCTAATTTGGGGCTTGACTTCAGGATCCTGAGAGCACAACCAGAGCAAAACCAAGATTTGGATACCCAAGGGACTGCATCACTCAGTTGCCTCCCGAAAAATCTTTTTAAAAAAGGCATAAACAATGGAAACTAAACCATTAAATAATCATGGGATGTAAAAACATTGTACACACCTGGGAGAAACAAAGTAATAGTAAAATCCAGAGGCTATATAGGTTGGTCATTGTATAAAGGAGGACTGATTCCTAACTGATATATTAAAAATTTATAAACCTAAAGGTACATCTCAGCACTCACCACAGGAAGTGATAAGTAAAGGCTCAATGGGCTGTGGATGAAACCCCTGAGCACTCTAAGAACACAGATAATGCAGATCAAGTTCATTCTCATTACTCATATACCTTAGTTTATTCATAATAATTTAAGTCCCAAAGTACATATAAAATCATGAATAAAATGGGAAAAAAATAACACTATCAAAAGGACCAGGAACAAAAGTCTGATTCTAAACTCTAGGTTTAGATCAGACACATGAAAAAAAGAGAATGAGTGTAATGAAAGAAAAGCCATTTATAAGAATCAAAGTGTTATTTTGTGTAAGATAACTCTATTATTTGGAGAAAATAAAGTTTGATGAAAGCTATTTCCTCATCTTTATAGTAATTTCCAGTTGTGACACTTTATGAATGATGGTATCTTCATATCATTCTTTGCATTCTCCCTAGTGTATAATTATATATTCTATATCATGAAATAAAAGTATGTTGTTTTATTATATTAATAAATGACAATTTTATTTTTTAAAGATTTTACTTATTTATTTGAGAGAGAACACAAGCAGGGGCAGGGACAAGGGGAAAGGGACAAGCAGACTCCCTGCAAAGCAGGAAATCTGACATGGGGCTCAATCCCAGGACCTCAAGGTCATGACCCAAACTGAAGGCAGACACCTTTACCAACTGAGCCACCTGGGCACCCCAACATAATTTTCTTTAAAAAAAAAGAGGCTTCTACAGAAGAGCAGGACATGGGACAATAGCAACATAATTTTGGAAGCTGGAAAACAGATGAAAAAGAGCTAAGTAACTGACTTGGCAGATCGTTCTACAAAATGTGAAAAAAAGGGCTCAAGGTCTCTGCATTTAGCAATCAACGCTCATGGAGTCAGCACCCACAAGGTAACTCTGCCTGAGATCCACTCTGCTTTATTCTTTCCACAGAATAAACTGTTAAGAGGAGAGAGAGAAAAAAAAAAGAATAAACTCGTAGAATTCCTAGGAATTCAGTCTTATTTAATGGGGCAGCAGTTCTCAAAGTGTGCCTCATGGGCCATGGAGGGTCCCAGAGACTCTTCCAGAAGACGAAGGTCAAAACTATTTTCTATAAAAATAATAAAACATTTTTTGGCTTCTCACTGGGTTCACATTGGTACTCACAAGGAAAAACAACAGTGGGTAAAAAGTGCTACTTTATCCTGAATCAAGGTGGCACAATTATGCTAGTAGTTACTGTACTCTTTACTACTACACAATCACAGAAAAAGAAAAAAAAAGCTAGTTTCACTAAGAATGTCCTTAATGAAGGGGGTACCTGAGTGGCTCAGTAGTTGAGTGTCTCCCTTCGGCTCTGGTCATGATCCTGGGGTCCTGGGATTGAGTCCCACATCAAGCTCCCTGCAGGGAGCCTGCTTCTCTCTCTGCCTATGTCTCTGTCTCTCTCTGTGTGTCTCTCATGAATAAATAAATAAAATCTTTAAATTAAAAAAAAAAAAGAATGTCCTTAATGAAGCAGTTAAAATAATTTTATTAAATATCAACTTTTGAATATGTCTTTTTAATATTCTGTACAACAAAATGAGAAGTACACAGAAAGCATTTCTACTATATTCTGGTTCAATGTTATCCCAAGGAAAAGCACTTACACAACTATTTGAGTAAAGAGCTGAATTAGATGTGTTTACCATGAAACACCATTTTTACTTGAAACTGAGAGATAAGCTATGATTATTCAAAGTTGGATATCTGTAAGCATGTTCTTAAAAATAAATGATGGGAACCTACTGCTTTAAGGAAAACTGAGTATTTGTTGCAAATGATAAAATTCTATCTTTTAAGCAAAAATTAGAATTTTGGAAACCTTGTATCTACACTATAAGCTTAACAGTTTTCCAATACACATTTCTGATGAGGTGGGTGGTAATATTAATGAAAATGATTTTCTGATATGGCACAATGAGTCATGTCAACATTTGTAAGATTTGCAAACCTCAGTGAACCATTGTTTTCCAAGTGACTATGCATGGTAAAAAGATCCACCCAAAGTGAATTTTAATGAAACAGAGTAAGAAAAATTCATTAATATTGTTTGAGATTCCTTACTGCAACAAAACTGCAGTACCTTACTACTGAAACTGTTACTTGTTGAATGTAGGTGTAGTATCAAAAAAGAATATTCACAAACATCTGAAAAAGCTATTAAAATACTCTTCCTTTGGGGAGCCTGGGTGGCTCCGCTGGTTAAGCGCCTGCCTTCGGCTCAGGTCAGGATACCAGGGCCCTGGGATCAAGCCCTGTGTGGGCTCCCTGCTCAGGGGTGAGTCTGCTTCATCCTTTCCCTCTGCCGCTCCCCATGCTTGTGTTCTCTCTTTCTCTCAAAGAAATAAATAAAATCTTAAAAAAAAAAAAAAAGATACTCTTCCTCTTCCAATTATATATCTGGTTAAGGCCTTATTTTTCTCATATACTTTAACCAAAATAATGTATTAAAACAGACTGAAAGTAGAAAGCAGATATTACAAACTAGTTTCCACTAAGCCATACATTAAAGCTATTTGCAAAAATGTAAAATAAGGTCACTCATTGCTCTTTTGTTTTGAAAAAGTTGTTTTCTTTAGAATATCTTATCTATGGGACACTTAGGTGGCGTAGTCATTTGAGTGTCCAGACTATTGGTTTTGGCTCAAGTTCTAAAATCTGCACTCAGCATGGAAGTCTGCTTAAGACTCTGGATTTCCCTCTCCCTCTGCCCCTCCCCACTGCTTTCTCACTCTCTCTCAAATATATAAGTAAATAAATCTTAAAAAAATAAAGTAGGGCAGCCCGGGTGGCTCAGCGGTTTAGCACCGCCTTCAGCCCAGGGCCTGATCCTGGAGACCCAGGATTAAGTCCCATGTCAGGCTCCCTGCACAGAGCCTGCTTCTCCCTCTGCCTGTGTCTCTGCCTCTCTCTCTCTCTCTCTCTCATGAATAAATAAATAAAAATCTTTAAAAAAAAAAAGTATTTCTTTATGTTAAAATATATTTGATCTTATTTTTAAATCAATACATACATACTTAAAATCTTAATTTTAATTTCTAACATGAGGAGTATTGATAAATATAACCAATGCAAAGAAATCTCTTTGGGTACCTAAGACCAAAAGTTTGAGAACTGCTGTACTAGAGAATAAAGGATATGCTTCCCTAAAAAGCTGTAAATTACTTACAAGTGGTATGGGATCTTTTCTTTCTTCTTTTTTTCTTATAACATTTATAGAGTATGTACAATACTAATATGTTTATCATCTTAAGGGTAGTATAACTTAAGAGCAATTCTAGGACAAGAAAGAGTTACGATGAATAAAGCTACTGATAATATCTACAATACCAAAAATAAAGTTTATGATAAGAAATGAAGGCTATTTTCAAAATTAACTACTTACTTCTCCACCAAGAACTCTGGCCAGTAAGAAAATTGTTAGGGAACCAAATATCCAAATGGTTATAATCCATGAGACCACCTTAAAGGGGAAAAAAATCATGCAATTAATATCTTTGCACCAAATAAGCTGACAATTTCCCTGGAAGTCAATTCTCTGCTAATAATAAGATAGTTTGGTATACCAAATCTCAGGTCATAGAGAGTTTGAGTTCCCAGGTATCTTTCCAAAACCCAGTAAGAATGCAATATGTTAATACAATTTTACTTCCAAATTGAAAATTTAGCAATGATCAATTGCCTTAGGAAATCTCAGTATTTCAATATCTATGATCAAATATTACTGTAAAAAAAGAACAAAGTATTTACATCCAAACCTCTGGTTTACAACATCTTGTGAAGAAAATTCATCCCTGAAAGAAGTTATAGGTCTTCTCCGGAGGTCTTTAAAATTTACATTAATTATAAATGTATCTAAGTGATAGATAAGTGGAAGATGTTTCGGACAATTTTAACTCCTAAGACTTAGTGTAATAATGATACATGCCTCTATTTCCGAGTTTTGTCTGCTTGTAGAGTCTAGATATAATGAAGCCCCAACAGCAAAATAGGTATATTTATTGCCCAGATCCTGGTTTCTAAATATCATTCCCTGATAAAAGGAACTAGGATTCCTTTGATAAATAATTGAATCCAAAGCTGCGACAGGAAAGATAAAAAGAGGGACCCCTGGGTGGCACAGCGGTTTAGCGCCTGCCTTTGGATCAGGGCGCGATCCTGGAGACCTGGGATCGAGTCCCACGTCAGGCTCCCGGTGTATGGAGCCTGCTTCTCCCTCTGCCTGTGTCTCTGCCTCTCTCGCTCTCTCTGTGTGTGACTATCATAAATAAAAAAAAAAAAAAAAAAAAAAAAAGGAAAGATAAAAAGATGATCCCGGAACAGTCTGTGGAGTTAGAAGGAAAGGAAATGCTCAAAAAACAATGGGAAGATGTCCAAAGGACATAGAAGCCAACCTGAAGGAGTTCCCAATTGCTAACGATGGAATAATCTCAATAAAATAAATGATAGCATTGGGTTATAATTCAGAAAATAAAATAAACATTCATTATTCTATACTGACATGAATAAATAAAACAATGAGTAAGCAGTGACAAAGAAGGAATAGCTGTTCCATAGAGAAGACCAATTAATACAAGGGAAAGGAATGACGAAAACTGAAAACCGCCATTCAGTAAACAATATAGTAGTAATTGTTACACTCAAGATCCATGCATAGATGCTAAACTAGTGGGCAAAGTTTGATGGGAAACATGATGTCTACATAGTCATAAAGTATCTCCATAAAATATTTATTTATTAATTAAAAAGGGGGAAAACAGTAACTTTACAGTGGAGGAATTGGGCAGACACCAACCATCACCTAATTAAGGAATGACGAAAACTGAAAACCGCCATTCAGTAAACAATACAGTAGTAATTGTTACACTCAAGATCCATCCATAGATGCTAAACTAGTGGGCAAAGTTTGATGGGAAACATGATGTCTACATAGTCATAAAGTATCTCCATAAAATATTTATTTATTAATTAAAAAGGGGGAAAACAGTAACTTTACAGTGGAGGAATTGGGCAGACACCAACCATCACCTAATTAAGCAACCGATATTAACAGCACCAGGAAAAAATATACGAATATCACATACTCCCTGATAGTATACTGAGGTGGACACAAAGTAGTATCCTTGCAAAAATTCAGGACCCCAATCTAGTAATGAGAAAACATCAAGCAAGACCAAACTGAGCAACATTCTATGGAGGAGTAATCTGTTTTTAGCTTTACAATCCTTTGTTCAAATGAAAGATTACACAAAATAGTAAGATATAAATTACTGATCTAAGGTAAATATTAATAAGACTAGTGTTGTATTATGTTAAGATTCTTGATGTTGTGAGATTATTCTGGATTATCCAGATGAGCACCAAATGTAATCACAACCGTACTTAAAAAAAGGAGGCAGAGAAAGTTCTGACTACAGTAGAGAATAAGGTAATGTGACCATGGTAACAGAGATTGTAGTAATGCCTCCAGAAACCAAGGAATACTGACAGCCTCTAAACATGGAAAGAGGTGATCAACAGAATCTGCCCTGGAGCCTATAAAGAAACCAGGCCTGCTAATATTTTGATCTTAGCTCCTTCAAGCCCATTTTGGATTTCTGACTTCCAGAACTGTAAAAGAATAAAATTCCACTGTTTTAAGTCACAAAACTTGTGGAAATCTGTTACAGAAGCAATGAAAAATGAATTCATTTCCAAATCATTCTGTGATAGTTATTTTTTACTTCCCTAAAGCCTTAAACTAGGGACTAAGGAGTAATGTATGTATGTTGTGTTTTGATAATAAAGATAAAACCCGTTAGTAGAGCAAAGTATTATATAAAAACAAATTCTGATGGAATCCTTGTCATTATTTATTAAAATATTTATTATTATTTTTTAAAGTAAGCTCTAGGTCCAATGTAGGGCTCGAATTCACAATGCTGAGATCAAGAGTTGTATGCTCCACTAACCAAGTCAGCCAGGAGCCCCTAAAATATTTATCTTAAAAATGAGTAAAAGGTAAGAACATGTTCTGAGTATTGTGTTTCAAACTCTTCATCCCTTGGGGGAAATCTTAAAGGGCAAGGGCAGCCCTTTTGGTCATTTCTAGTCAGTGGTCACTTCTGTTCAGCTGAGAGTAGTCCCATCTGTTTACCCAGGTTTCCATCCAAGTATTAATATTTTATGTGAATGATGATATAAAAGTTTGGAAAGCATTAATCTAAGGTACTCCTCCACTTAATTAAAAAGAGTTCTAGAAAAAAATAAAAAATAAAAAAAAATAAAAAGAGTTCTAGAGATGAACAAGTTAGAAATAATGTGTTAAAGTAAAGTATTTCAGAAATATATAACGTAGTATTACAGTTAATGTTTGGCTAGTTTTAATTTTAAACTTTTAAAATATTTCAAATTTGTATAAGGCAACATATACTTACCCTAAACTGTCCATATAATGATATCATGGAAAAGAAAAGAACAACAGCCAGAGGACCCCAGAAGTCAGGATTGTCTCTCACCACTTGTCTATTGAAACCAAGTGATGGCATTGGCATCAAAACACACCGGATTTTGTAGTAAATATCCTTTAGATCGATATCCAATTCCTCCCTACAATATATAATAAAAATTCTTAAAACGCACACACTTCTGAATACTGAGACAGCTGCAATAAAATTTAAGAAAAGTCTGAATATGACAGTGTCACCTCCATAGGTCAACAAAGCATTGCATCTGAAGTACAGTATTTCACTGATTCCATGGTGTACACTTTCAACATTCTTTTTTTTTTTAAGATTTTATTTATTTATTCATGAGAGACAGAGAGAGAGAGAGAGAGAGAGAGAGAGAGAGGCAGAGACACAAGGTAGAGGGAGAAGCAGGCTCCATGCAGGGAGCCCAACGTGGGACTCTATCCCAGGTCTCCAGGATCAGGCCCTGGGCTGAAGTCGGCGCTCAACCGCTGAGCCACCCAGGATGCCCACACTTTCAATATTCTAACACCTCTGATCTGCCTTTCCATTTTCCAGTATCCTAGAGGCACTACAACTTTGAATAAAATCTTCTGCTTGAGCCCTTCTTGGCCATATTGCTAATTCAGTCTGCAATCCTATATGAGTGCTAGTGTGGGGTTTCCACTCTTAAGGGAAACTTTTCTTCCAACAACCCACCCACTGCCAAATTGAGACAAGCAAATGTCCTTGCTGTCTTTTTGTATGATGGGTTATTTCTCATTTAACCTTACACTAAGGAGACAGCCCTTTAATGTCTTAGCTTTATGCTGCCTTACATACTGTTTCCTCCTATTGACAAACAAAATAACTGCATCTTGCAATTGTTTTATATTTGATGAAATATGGTACATTAATAGTAAGAAACATAATGTTTTAGCATTTAATCTGCCATTACCAGAGATTAATCTGATAATGCCTCAATTTTAAAGAGCCATAGGTTCTTTCCCAAGTTGTTCAATTCTTTACCTTTTTTCCCCCAAAATGATAATCACTTAAATAATTTCAAGTACCATGAAGAAAGTGAAAGATTCCTCATAGTGGTAGCTCGAGAATTTCCATATGGGAGAGATTTTGGAGCGCTGATCTTTTCAGAAGTTTTAATTTGCCTTATACTGAATTGCCACAGCAAGCATCCTGCTTTTTTACTTAGACTGAATGTTTATTTGGGATAGTTATAGGCCCAAGTAAGCCCTAATAATTTGGAGTTTATGGTGTGTGTGTGTGTGTGTATGTGTGTGTGTGTGCGTGTGTGTGTGTGTGTGTGTGTGAGAAAGAGAGGGAAAGAAAAAGAGAGATACAGAATTATGATTTTTCCAGTTTTTGCCATTCAATAGACTAAAAACACTCTCATTATTTTAACTTTTCTAATTACTAGTAAAAGTGACAACTATCTAGAAGTTTAGACCAAAAAGGTTAAGATTTGCCATACTTGTCTTTAAATAACATGAAAGAATATAACCATCCCATAGATTAGTTCTAAAAAACAGAAAATATATATTACTAATTTTTACATACAAGAGTGGCTTATTATCTTCAGGATCATCATCTTCAACTTCCAAAAGCCAACCATATCCTCTTTGTCTCAGAAATGTAGTAGCTGTAGATTCTTTAATAAAATCTCCGCCAAGGTTTAATTTGACATCTGGAGATGCTATTGAACCACTGAGATCTTAGGAGAAGAGAGGACAAAACTTTAAATCAAGGTAAAAATGTGTGAATCTTAATCAACATTAGCATAATATTCAAGTAAAATAATGATCATTTGAAGATCTCTAACAATGAACATCTGCTATTGCATACAATCCTCATATTTTATAGCTGATAAATATCTAAAAATCATCTTTTATTTGACAGGAAAATGAAAGATGAGAAAAGTAAAGACATTTAAAAGATTTCAGATAATTAGCTAGACTAGGAAAAAAACTAGACTTATAACAGCAACTTTATATGGAAAATATATACAAAATATACTACATGATATCATTTTGGATTCCCTTCATTATTATGCACACTATGTACTTCGGAACAAAGTGACTATACAAATACTTCCTAAAGGCTTTATACACATGTATACATATAAACAATTGCATATAATTTGCTAAAGAAAAATTGTAGGGACGCCTGGGTGGCTCAGCGGTTGAGCATCTGGGCATCCTAGAGTTCCGGGATTGAGTCCTACATCGGATTCCTGCAAGGAGCCTGTTTCTCCTCCCTCTGCCTGTGTCTCCGCCTCTCTCTCTCTCTCTCTGTGTCTCTCATGAATAAATAAATAAAATCTTTAAAAAAAAAGAAAAGAAAAATTGTAGGTAATTTTCCCCTACGTTTTCATGTATTTATTTACATATTCTTGCATTTAAATCACCAAATATTGATGCTCAGTGCTTTGTATATTAGTGCTTGGTTCTGGATAAATTTGACTAGTAAGAATTCCTGATATTTCAGCTCTATTCTTTATATAATGACATCATCTTTGGTTTGGATAAAAATGAAGGTGCTTTGGGGTTTCTGTTTTGCTTTTAGGTCAGTTCTAAAAAGGGAGTGAATCAGTTATTCACATACAAAATAAGTCTCATTCTAGTCTGACCAGTGCCTTAGAGGTCATGGATAATTTTAATAGTACAAATGCACATTTTCTGGTTGGAAAGAAAATGTTAAGAATAAAGGAATTGAGGTCATATGGGAATGAAGAAAAAAAAAAAAATCTGTAGGACCAGACATATGCACTATTAAACAATCATCAATGCTGTTAACTAGAAGTCACATGACTAGAGTGTACTTTAGAAAATTCTCTTGGCAAGGACAAACATTAACAAAGACTCTCCTTCCCCGGAGATTATATAGAGAAAATCATTAGTCTCTGTCTCCAGTTTCCTATTCAAAACTCTTTCCAGATTTAATAGTATATGATTCTAAAAAGTTTTTATAAAGGAGTTTACTCAGCTAGAAATAAAATCCAAGTACTTTTGAATTTGCTGTCCTTTCCTACTTAGTTTAAAAATAGTCCCTATAAAAAAAAAAAATAGTCCCTATAAATGCTATCATAGAATCTTGTGACTAAAATATTTTCCAAAACCACTTTCTGCTTGTTTTAATCTAAATTGAAAAATAAATAAAAGGGGTGAAATTTAACTAAGATTCCATCTCCAATAGGTACAAAGAGTGCTTTTCTTGATTTAACAAGAGGAAGATTTAGCTCAGGAAGTGATTAGTACAGCAGTAACATTAAAGGTTTTAAAATTATGAGGCAGGAAAGGACCTTAACAACTGTTTCCGGGCCTCCAAAAAGAACTGCACTTAAAGTCTTTAATCTAAACCAAAAAAGGATATATAAATTATACTGCTAAGAAATGCTGTGATAAAGAATTATATGTTTAGCAGTTTGTCATAGCACATATGTCAGAACCTCAAAAAGGCACCTTTAGCTTATGATTTTGTCGTTTTTTCATCCCATTTACTATAAAGTAGGAAAGTATCATGGACATATGCAGGAATGCCAGTAACAGCAGTTTGACACATCCCGTAATGTCCCCAAGATATAATTAGGTGTGGGTGAGAAAAAGCAATAGAAAAATAAAGAACAAAACACAACAAAACAAAAAATGCTAGTTAGCTTAATACGTTAACAAGTTAACAAGAATATTAGAAAACAAGAAGATTCCAAACTACTCCAGGAGCACAGGTGTCTTAAGTTAAACCAGAGTAAGAACCAGCTAGCTTGGTTATCAACTCTAGGATAGGTTATTATAAAACACTAATTTTAAATTAATTATTTCTTGCTATATTATTTTAATATTCTCATCATTTGCTAAGTAAAAACAACATAAAGGTAGTAAATGTAAGTGGATTTAAAAGAAAATAATCTTTGAAACAACCTACTGCAAAAAGAAATCTTAAAAATGTTTCCACCTGTTTGCCTCAGTGACAAGAATAAGTTTCAAATTTTACTGAGAGTTACCTGGGGCAGCCCGGGTGGCTCAGTGGTTTAGCGCCCCCTTCAGCCCGGGGCGTGATCCTGGAGACCCAGGATCGAGTCCCAGGTCAGGCTCCCCGCATGGAGCCTGCTTCTCCCTCTGCCTCTCTCTCTCTCTCTCTCTCTCTCTCGAATAAATAAATAAAATCTTTTTTAAAAAGTTACCTAGAAAAACTGCAGAAGATTTAATAGTAATTTCCCTCACCCCTTTAAACTCAAGTGTATTACTAGATGAGGAATCTTTCATGTGAATTTTCTCTTCAGCTTAACTTCACTTGGAAAGATGAGGGAGAACTTGGTCAGTGCTGTCGGATCTATACTCAGGATGAGATTTACTGATCTCCTCTCCTACACAAGTTCTAGATTTCTGAGAAAGAAGAGTATCCTACAATGAACAATTAACATTTTGTTGATACTTATTAGCTTCTTATATATGTGAAGAAGCGTTTTCTTACTTAAGCAACAAGGATAAAAATCATCTCATTTGAAAATGAAATCCATATGTGCTTAAATCTAAAACAGAACTGAGTGCACGGCAAAACAAGAACATATTTCACACTGAAAGGATAAATTATATCATTCCATTTTAGAGATAAAAATATGTAATGCTTGCATAGGTCAATGAAAGAGATCAAGAAACCAATGCAAGTAAATAATGATCTTATCACTGCTACCCTTACATTGGAGTTTGATCATGTTACTCCACAAGAAAAATTTTAAAAGCTTCATATAAAATTGTGTCTTAGGCTATATTTTTATTCATATTATTTTGATTTATGGTTTGAGTACCCTTACTATTCACTATTGTCTGTAAATTTTTATATTGTATATAATATTAATTAAAATTAATTAAATCAGGGTACCTGGCTGGCTCAGTTAGAAGAGTATGTGATTCTTTTCAAAGTCATGAGTTCCAGCCATACTGGCTGTAGAAATTACTCAAAAATAAATAAATAAATAAATAAATAAACAAACTTAAGAAAAAAAAAAATCAAAAATCTCCTGAACCTACCTTTGGAAAAACTAAATCTCATTTTGGCCTAAATGTTAATTTCACAGAAATTTCTTTTGTCTTATGAATCATTTAAGTGAACTTTTTATTTTGAAGTGATTATAGATTCACAGGAAATTGCAAAAATAGTACAGAAAGGTTCCATGTATCCTTCACCCAACTTCTGCCAATGGGTACCATGTTATATAATCACCAAACCAGGACACTAACATTGATACAGTTTGCAGACCTTATTCAAATTTTACCGGTCTTACATGCACTTATTTGGGTGTGTATGTATATACAGTTCTGTGCAATTTTATCACTTTTATAGATATATATAATGCCTATGAATTTAAAATTTATGAAAAGTTTTTTATTTTTATTTTTTAAAGATCTTACGTATTTACTCATAAGAGACACAGAGAGAGGCAGAGACACAGGCAAAGGGAGAAAGAGGCTCACTGCAGGGAGACTGATGTGGGGCTCGATCCTGGGACTTCAGGATCACGCCCTGAGCCAAAGACAGACGCCCAACCGCTGAGCCACCCAGGTGTCCCGAAAACAGTTTGTTTTAAATGGTAAACCTTGCTTAACTACCCTTTGTCACCCCAAGAAAGGCTAGCTAAAAAGTCATTTTCAAGTTTCAAACAGGGAAGAAAAGCTCTTCATGCACCCATTATATACCACATATCATACTTCATTAGCCTATTGTAAGGAAGATATTAGTGATAATATCTAAACGAATGTAACTTTTTAAAAAAATAAACTCTATACTCAGCACAGAGCCCAACACAAGCCTTGAAATCACGACTCTGAGATCAAGATCTGAGTTGAGATCAAGAGTTCGTCACTTACTGAGCCACACAGGTGCCCCTACATGAATATAATTTTTAAAAAATCAAGTACAAAATTTTTATTTAAAAAACTAACAATTCCTTTGTCTACACTACTAACTTGTATTCGAGATAATATCCTTTCTGGGGAGGGGGAAATTCACACAAAGAGTAGGCTAAATGTTTGGCCACCTTGGGATGCCTGTGTGGCTCAGCAGTTGGGCATCTGCCTTTGAGCAAATCCCGGGATTGAGTCCCACATCGGGCTCCCTGCATGGAGCCTGCTTCTCCCTCTGCCTGTGTCTCTGCCTCTCTCTCTCTCTCTCTCTCTCTCTGTATCGCTCATGAATAAATAAATAAAATCTTTAAAAAAAAATGTTTGGCCACCTTAACAGAAAATTATCACTTACTCAAAAGAATACTGATAATAATTATTGGATTATTATATCTACAATTTACTGATTACATTAATGTACTATGAGCTCTAGACACTATGATTTCTATATAGGAGTGTCTTAGTCTGTTCAGGCTGCTATAACAAAAGACCATGGACTGGGTGCCTTATAAATAATAGAAATTTATTTCTCACATTTCTAGAGGCTGGAGTGTAAGATCAGGATGCCAGCAGGGTCAGATAAGGGCCCTCTTCTGGCTTACAGACTTTTCCTCGAATCCTAACAGACAAGTAGCAGATAGGAAGCTCTGTACAGTCTTTTTTATGAAAACATTATTCCCATTTATGAGAGCTCCACTCTTGTAACCTAACTACCTCCCCAAAGCTCCCCACCTCCTAACACCATCACACTGGGCATTAGGATTTCAATATAATGAATTGTGGGGGGATAACCAAACATTCAGACCATAACAGGGTTAAGAAGACTGAAGAAGGCTTTTTCTTTTTTTTTTTTTTTTTTTTGAGCAAAAAGCAATATACTGAGCCCAGTCTGCTTCTATAGACTTATACAATCAATTGTCAGTTTAACATTTCCTTTTAACTATGTCAAAAGCACCTAAAATTCAATATTCCAAAACTGAATTCTTGGTACCTAAAGTCTTCCTCCAGTGAATGGTACCATTATCCACTCAGCATTATAAACTGGAAGCTTGATTATCTTTGACAGTTTCCTTCATTCACATGCTCCCTGCTCCATCCAACCCACCTAAATTGTCACTTTCACCTCTAAATATTTTTGAACTTGGGGCACCTGGGTGGCTCAGTGGTTGAGCATTTGCCTTTGGTTCAGTTTGTGATCCCAGGGTCTTAAGATCAAGTCTGCAATGGGCTCCCCGTGGGAAGCCTGCTTCTCCCTCTGCCTGTGTTTCTGCTTCTGTGTGTTTCTCATGCATAAATAAATAAAATCTTAAAAAAAAAATGCTTTTGAACTTGTCCACTTTTCTCCATTTCTACTCCCAGCACAAGCTAGAGCAAACTACATCTCCTGCCTGCATGACTATAATAGTGTACCAACTGCTTTCTCCCTAGTTATTCTTGTCTCCTTTCAATCCATTCTCTGAATTGTAGCCAGAAAAATCTTTCTTTTTTTTTTTTAATTTTTTTATTTTTTTTAATTTTTATTTATTTATGATAGTCACAGAGAGAGAGAGAGAGAGAGAGAGAGAGAGAGAGGCAGAGACATAGGCAGAGGGAGAAGCAGGCTCCGTGCACCGGGAGCCCGATGTGGGACTCGATCCCGGGTCTCCAGGATCGCGCCCTGGGCCAAAGGCAGGCGCCAAACCGCTGCGCCACCCAGGGATCCCCAGAAAAATCTTTCTAAAATGCAATTCCTTCACTCTCCTGTTTTATTTATTTATTTTTTTCACTCTCCTGTTTTAAATCCTTCAGTGGCCTTCTAGCCATACTAAGCCTCTCAGGTTCTTTAAATGAACCAGGATCCCTTTTACCTGGTATGAACACCAGGCTATTTTCTCCAACTTCAGATAATTAAGTGCCATCCATTCTCAGTCGTCATATGTACTTGCTTAAGGAAATTTTTCTTGATCTCCCAGACTAGATTAGATTCCTTTCATAGTCTGCTGGACTTTTCCTTCAAAGCATTTATCACTGTTTATAATAATATTATTTGTGTGATTATTTGGTTAATATTTTTAAGTTCTATGATGGCATGAACTAAGTGTTTTTGCTGTAGTTTTATCTTGAACATATTTCCCCACTACTTATAACAGTGCCTGGCCCATAATAGGCGACCAACAAATGTGTACTGGTGGAATTAATTAATGAATGGAAGGGCAAATAGCTCCATATGGCTTAAATAAATAAGTTACATTAAAGGCTTTTTCTTTTTTTAAGGCTTTTTAATAGAGCAAATATACAAAATTAGATTTGTATTTTGGAAACATAATCTTAGCTGCACGATGGAAGGCTGATTTAAGAGGGGAGAGATCGGAAAAGGGAGTATGCTCAGGAGGCTACATTATAAATGAGAAACAAAGACTAAAACCAAGGTAGTATCAGTAGAGAAAGAATAGACTTACTATATAGTTATTCTGGAGGTAGTATGAAATACTTTGATGACCAACTAAATATGAGAAAATGAGAAAGAGACTGAAGTCAAGTTTCTAGCCCTTGGCAAGAAGAACTAAGTTACAAACATTGCCATTTTTACTTTAGTACCTAGTTTTCAATATTGATTAATTAATCTAACAATTAATATTTATGAATTACTTAGCTTATTTCTTTGATGCCCTTAGAGGACTATGAAGAAGTGAGACACTTCGAGGAGTTTAAAATCTAATTTATAGTACTGTATATCCCAACAATGGAACGTTATTAGGAATACAGGCTGCACCATGGATGAAATATGAAAACCTATGTTGAGTAAAAGACATCTGACACAAAAAGTCACATACTACTTCACTTACATGAAATGTCCAGAAAAGGCAAATCTATAGGGACAGAAAGTAAATTATTGGTTGCAAGGGGCTGGGAGACAATGAAGAATCACTAAAAATAGGTATGCGGTTGCTTTTTTTGGAGTGATGAGATGTTCTAGGGTTAGACAGTGGTGGTGGTTGCACAACTTTGTGAATAAACTAAAAACTGATTGTATGCTTTCAATGGGTGAAGTTTATGGCACATAAATTATATCTCAATTAAAAATCTAACTGAGGTAACATGTAACATAAAACCCTATTAATACTGTAAAACACACTCTTCTGTAGGTCAACGGCAATGCAAATTGCCAAGTGATCATAGGTGCCAGGGGAATAAGTAGGCCTAAGCTACCAGAGAGGTGGACAGAAAGGCTTTGTGGAAACAGAACCTGAATTTGGCCATGAGGGATGGCCAGATAAGCAGTGAAAGAATGAGAAGAGAAATCATTCCAAAGAAAAGAAATGGCAAGAACAAAGGCATAGAAGCTGAAGGCTTCCCAAGGGAAAGAGTTCATCCCCAAAAGCTATAGAAGACAGGGTGGGGACAAATTTTTAAGAGCATAAATATCAAGCAAAAAACAAACTTGTCTTTATAGGTAAGTGTTTCTTTATGCATGTTCTGTGGAATCTGGATCCTATGACATGCCCTTCACAAAAGGCTTCTGATATTCACTAAATTTGGGAAATCCTACATACTACATACAACCCCCACTTGGTGTTTCAGAACTAATATTGGCATATTAAAGGCTCTGGAAATCCTGCATTAAGGAAATAAGTTTAACATTACTTGTCATGTGTCAAATTATGTTGTCATAGAACCTTTCGCTGCTGGGAAACACTGCTGAAGATACTTCTGCTGAGGAAAGGAAGCAATTGAAGTGCCAACAGAGCGGTGGGATTGCTGGATGCTGAGGAAACAGGAAATAACAGTTTAGCTGTGAAAATAAGGAAAAAGGGAAGTAGATCTAATTTACAATCCTGTAAATTAGGAGGACACCTGTGACTGATAGTAGAGATGGAAAAAACAGGAGAAATCCAAATTGCTAGAGAGAAAAACAGTGAAGAGAAAGGTTCCAAAAAGGCAGGAAGATATGGGCATAAAAGCACTAGTAGAGGCTTATTCTAGGAAAGGAGGAAAAGAAACTTTTCCTGTAAGATTTGCAGGAGAGGGCATCCCTGGGTGGCTCAGCGGTTTAGCGCCGCCTTCAGCCCAGGGAGTGACCCTGGAGTCCTGGATCGAGTCCCACATCAGGTTCCTTACATGGAGCCTGCTTCTCCCTCTGCCTGTGTCTCTGCCTCTCTCTGTGTGTGTGTCTCTCATGAATAAAAATAAAAAAAAAGATTTGCAGGAGAGATGAATGTTTCAATATACATACAAAGATATTCAGTAGTAGAAAAATAAGAAGATGGGAAAATGGCTATCAGGTGGCTTAGATCATCTTTCTTGCTTAGTTGTCTCTGCTCATTACCTTTCCAACTACTTGCTGAATTTCTGTTGAATTAGTATTGGCTTCAGTGCTAGGAGCACAACACCTTTATCTTAATCAAAAAGTATCATGTAATCATTCATTCATTCATCACTGAGTTCCTGCTAGTGCTGGGCTCTGTGCTAGGCAGTGTAAATGAGTAAAGCACAGCTTCTAACCCTGAGTAGCTCATGGTCTAAATAAGCATTGTTCTAGATCTGTGAAGATTTAATATAAGACACAGGGACAGACAGCCTCCACCAAGGAGGCTGCACAGTTCTTAAGTAAATGCTCTTCCCCCCTTTCAACTGGAAGAACTCCCACTTATTCTTCACAATATACCTCCTCTGTCCCTGAAGACTTCCTTCATCCTTCCTGCAGTTAATCACTTCCTCCTGTGAACCATACTTTTTATGTCATTTATTATGTACAATGAAATTTATCTCTCTTATTAGACCATCTCTTGGTGTCAGGGACTTCTTCATTTGCAGACCCTTGCACATGGAGATACTTAGTTCATCCTACAGATAAAGAACATTATCTATCCTTCAAAATTTGGCAAAATATTATCTCCATTAAACTGCCCCTTATCTTACAGTTAGAAAATATTTCCTCCTCTTCTAATTGTTCATAACATTCTAAATCAGTACTTCTCAAGCCTTAACATGCATATAAGTCACAGGGGGATCTTGTTAAAATGCAAATTATGATTAAGGCAGTATCTGTATTACTAAGTGCCAAGACATAAACTAGGCAAAGTGTTTATTTATCAGATACAAATAAAGTCAAAGGATCCTGAATACTTCTATACTACACTTTACATATACATAATGGTATAATTACATTCTTACATTTACATACATGCATTTTATCACTGTTTCTGCATACAGTTTTACACCATTGACTTGAATGTTCAGGTTGGATTTCACTATTTATTTATTTATTTATTTATACATGTATTGGCTTATTCACACATAGCTCATGTTCATTTAACTTAAACATGGAACTTGCTTTAATATATATTATCTTAAATACCCCACGATATTATGCGTGCTTTTTATTCATTTCTAAATTTTTTAAAGATGAAAGCACGTGACCTCAAGAGCATGTGCAAGTAGGGGGAGAGGGCAGATGCGGGGGAGAGAATCTCAAGCAGACTCCATGCTGAGCGCAGAGCCCTAAGATCTCAGAACCCTAAGATCACAACCCGAGCCAAAAATCAAGAGTCGGACACTTAATCCTACTGAGCCACTCAGGCACCTCATTTAAAAATTTTTAAAAATAAGTAATCTCTACACCCAACACAGGGCTCAAACTTACAACCCCAAGATCAAGAGTTGCATGCTCTATGGACTAAGCCAGCCAGGTGCCCCTCCTTTTCATTTTATAGGTGACAAAATGGAAGCTTACAGAAGTTATGTAACCTGCCTGATACCACATAGCTACTATAAGTCAAGACGTTAACTGAAGTCTATTGGCCCTAAATCCAGTAACTTTTTAGTTATACCATCCAAAAGAAGCTGTTTTATAGTCCCAAGCATCAATGTCATATGAGATAAAAGCAGAAATCATTTATTCCTTCAACAATTATTTTGTGATGTTTATGTTCAGGTTCTGTGGTAACTGCTGTGGTATAAAAAAGATCAGGGAAGTCTCTGTTTCTGAAAGATAGTTAAGCAGGTTTTCACCAAAGAAACCAAAGAAGGAACATTACAGTTCAGTCTTCAGTCTCAACTCGGGGTAAGGAGAAAGGCAGTCTAAGCACGAGGACCAGGATATGCATAGGTGTGGAGACAAAACACCAAGGAACATTTTAGAATAAAGGATATATATGTGCAAAGAGTACAGAAAGGTATCATTAAGAGACCTGGATGGAATCCAGAAGGAAAATATACACTGAAAACACTCATGGTTAGAGTAAAAGTAGAAAAAGGGAGAAGAAAGAATTTACATGACATGCTTAGGAACCAGAGAAAGACAGAATTGCAGTCAAATTTTCAAGTTAGAGAAAAATACAAAAAAAAAAGTGTGGGGCCAGTTAATAGTGAAAACTGAGCAGCAGCATCATTGTTAACATGTGGCAAGCTCTTAACTCTGCCAGATATAGTACTAAGTACTCTGCATTTGCAAAATATCTGAGCACTTACAGATTAATTCCCATTTTGTATAAGAGAAAACTGAAGCTGAGAGGCTAAGGAACTCGGCAACAGCACATAGATAGTAACTGGCAAAGCCAGGATGCAAACCCAGGACTCTTTAACACTATAGATACACTCTTCAATTTACAAAAATGTAAGAAGCATCATAATTTCATGGAAAGAATTCTGATTAGCTCTTAATTCAGATCCTTCACATGGAGGTTACTGAACTTCTCTAAGCCTTATTTTCGTCGTAAAATACAAGACAGCTGATGCTCAACAGAATTCTTATAAGACCAAACAAGTCATCTGCTTAAAATACTCTGTAAATTGAAACTGTACAATGTTATACACCTGACAGTATTATTATATCTATCTTTGTCTGTACCTCTTCAAATATATAGGGAGTCCACATATCCTTAAAAGCTAAATGGAGAAGTTCAAATAAACCTTATATTCCTTAGGTTAGGTTTACTTATTCCGGGTTTCTTAGTATATAGAGTCAATGGGTAAGCTTGTTGTATCACTCTGTTTGTTTTTTTTTAAGGTGTATTTAAGAAAGGTTATTCTGGGGCTTGGGGGTGGGTAGGTTGTGGGTAAGAAACATACACACATAAATACATAAGTTTGAACAATGATAGACAATTTTTCTTTAAGGTCTAGTAAGTTAAAGTTGATATTCCTCCCGAAACACTATGCTATCAAATTTAGATTAAACAAACGGAAATATTTTGGGTTGCTATATTTCACCAAATACTCATATTAACTTTAAAATAGGGCGGCCCAGGTGGCTCAGCGCCTGCCTTCAGCCCAGGGGTGATCCTGGAGACCCGGGGATGGAGTCCCACGTCGGGCTCCCTACATGGAGCCTGCTTCTCCCTCTGCCTGTGTCTCTGTCTCTCATTAACAAATAAATCTAAAAATAATAATAAAAATAAAATAAATGTATCAGGGGTGCCTGGGTGGCTCAGTCGGTCAACCCATCTGCCTTCAGCTCAGCTCATGAGGCCACAGTCCCGGGATGGAGCCCCACGTGCGCTCACAGCTCATTGGAGATTCTGCTTCTCTATTCCTCTCTCTCTCTCTCTCTCAAATAAAATCTTTTTTAAAAATTTAGAAAAAAGCAAAATAAATAAATGTATCGGCTATCTTCTCCATGATAAATATAAATTTAATTTTCCATTTTAATTTATAACCAAAACTATAATACTATTCAAGTTTAAGTTAACATACAGTGTCATATTGGTTTTTTAAACAACGCCACTCAGAAATCAAAACAAGGAAAGCAAAACAAGCTATACTAACTGATGCACTCTGAAACCAGATTTCTGAGCAAACGCTAGGTTCTTCTCTAGACCGAAATTTCTACAGCTTTATCATGATTTATATCTTCCTTGTCGGGCAGTAAGCCTGGTGTACACAGTCTAAGAGTAAAATCTGAAACTGACTGGCAGAGAAAGATTCGGGTTACCAAGAGCCTGGTAACGAGCAGAGAAAAGGAGGAAAACAAACTTTTCCTGGGATGTAGAACGACCTCTCCCGCACAACTGGTTCCTCGCGACAGTACAAGGAACTACGCAGAAGCCCTTGAGAACAATCCAACTGTATTACAAGAAGTTTCAGACATACTTCAAGCCCACTTCTCTCAATATTGAGGTCAAACGCTGTATGTAAAATAGGAAGAAAAGTGGGACGCAGACAGGAGGTCAGTGTCCATCAAAAACCAACCAACCCACCCAGCAACTCCCCGAGGGAAGTCTGTACTCTAATTGCAGCGTAGGGTTGTCCGTGGATAGATAAGAGGGACACAGCTGCCCTACTCGGTTTTCATTCTCTGACACCTATTCCCCGGCCAATTAAACCGCCCCTTTTTGGAATAACAGCAAGTCAGGGCAGAAATGAAATCGTACGGTTGCGTGGGCCCATCTGAGGTGCGGGGAAGAGCCGGAGGCCAAATGAGTCATTTGGGACCCCCCCTCCCGTCCCCCCCCCCGCCCCCGGCCCCGCCCCCCGGCCCCGCTCAGGCCGCTCCGACCGCCCGGCAGGCGCGGAGGGCTGCAGTCCCCACCCGGCCGCAACCGCCTCGGCCCGAGGAAGGGCCCGCCGCGTCGGACCCCGCGTCCCCCGGAGGGCTGGGGGGTGGGGAGGGGGCGGGGCGGGGGTCCGGCCCCCAGGGGCGCAGCCTCACCTTCCGCGTCGGCCGAGGAGACAAAGGTGAAGTCCCCGTTCGAGGGGGAATACGCCGGGGGCGGGCCCGGCGGCTGCATCTCGCGGCCCCTGTGCGGCTGGGCCCAGGCCCCAAGGCGGCCGCGGCACCGGCCCGCACGCGCACCCTACCGTGAGGCCCGCGAGCCGGGAGGAGCGGGCTGGGAGCGAGGCCGGAGACGAGCCGCTCCGGGGCCTGCCCCGCCGAAGTCCCTCAGGCTGCGACCGCCCTGGGCACCACGACGCCGGCGCCCTGACAGGACCATAACAATGACAGCGGCCCTCCGATTGGCTCTTTGTAATGTGCTCTCCCATTGGCTCCTGGAGAAAGGTTCTGATTGGGTCTCCCCTTGTTGATTCCGGAAGTTGACGCAAGGACCGGAAGTTCGCTTCTAATTCGTGGGATCTCCGGCTTCCCCTGCCTTCTTCGCTGCTGTTGTTTACGTCTCTTCTCTCGCGGCTTTTCTTTACTCGTTTCTTCCGTCTTGTTAACGGGATGGGCTAAAGAATAGTGGAACTAGGAACGTTCCTAGAGGTCAGACCCGGTCTAGGTACCGAAGTCGTGTTGCTTTTAGTCATTAGTTGATTGTAATAGGCTTTCAGTTAATTAATATATCGTCTCTGAGAGTCACGTGTGGATGGAAAGGGACTGGGTTGGATGGTAATAAAAAAACAGATATTGTAAATTGTATCAATTGTTGTAAAATTGCCACCCAGAGACTGGGGCTGTAGGCTAGCCACATTTCTGTATGAGGGAGACAACGGAGGCCAGAAAAGGTAAGGAAGGAACAGAATTGGGATAGTATTCAGATCTCCTGACTTCTAGTCCAGTGCTCTTTTCATTACAAGGCCCCGTCTATTGATAAACTTATCCAAGTTTACACACCTACCCACATTTTTAAATGTTTAAGTAAATATGCTTAAATGTAATACCCAAGCTATGTAACTGTGGCTTCCAGTTTGGAGGGAGAGGTTTTGAGGGTGTCGCATGAGACAGACTTGCAGAGATGCATGATGTACCAGTAGTAGAGCAATGGGAAGGCATGGCCAAGTAAAAGGGAATATTGATTTTTTTTTTATATAGATATAGAAGGTAACAACTCAGTTGGTATTTAAAGGAGGAGTAAAAACTTACAGGCAAAGAGGTGGTGGTGGGGCTAACAGCTTGGGTCATAACATTCCAGAGATCATTCAATGGACTTGGAGAACCGGAAGTCATTTAGTTAACTTGGAGCTTACCTCTCATGGGAGAGAATGGCTACAGATGAGATTGCATGAATAGGTAAAGAAGAGATCAGAGATCATGAATCTTGCGTGCTATTCAAAGGATTAGCTTTTTTTTTCTGGAAGTGTTGGAGGAACCATTAAAGGAATTAGAACAAAGGAATGACATATCAGTTAACCCTGTTAGAATTATTACTTTAAAATATCCACAGTAGTGGGTATTTTCACTTTGGGAGCAGAGACTTGTATGACACTTCCAGAGAAATAGAAGTCTTGGACTAGGGTTGCAGAACTGGAGATGGGAAAAGAGGAAACATATATGAGATATATTAAGTTTAACAATCCACAGGACTGGGGTGCCTGGTTGGTTAAACGTCTGCTTTCTGCTCAGGTCATGATCTCAGGGTCTTGGAATTGAGCCCCACGTAGGGCTCCCTGCTCATTGGAGAGTCTGCTTCTCCCTTTCCCTTTACCCCTCCCCCCACTCATGCTCTCTCTTACTCTCAAATAAATAAATACCTTTAAAAAAAAGAATCCACAGGATTTAGTGATCAATGGAAAGAGATTGGGAGTAAGGAAGAGGAAAGAGTCTGCTGTGACTTCATGTTTGTTGTTTAGGTGGTTGGAAGTGTTATTTGTCAAGTGAGGAAACAGAAGAGGACCTGGTGTGGGGTGAGGGGAAAGTTTTGAACACCATTAGTTTAAGAACATGCAGATGGAGCTGTCTAGTTATTCTTTGGTAATAAGGACCCAGTGCACAGAGTTCTGAACTGGAGATAAAGCACTATAATCATCAGTGTATGGTTGGTAATTGCATTTATGAGTACAGATGAGATTCCCCAGGAAGAATGTGGTGAGTGAAAGGAGTGCCAAGAATGGTACTCTCCGGAACACCACCATTTAAAGGCAGTCGAGGAAGGGTTGGCATGCAAAAGAGGTGAGATGACTTGCAATTTAATATAGGATGGTCAGAAGAATGAAACTGGATCATTTTTTTATAATGTACACAAAGACAAACTAAAGATGAATGGAAGACCTAAATGTGAGACAGGAATTTATCAAAATCCTAGAGAAGGACTCGGCAACATCTTTGACCTCAGTCACAGCAACTTCTTGCCAGACATGTGTCCAAGGGCAATGGAAACAAAAGCAAAAATGTAGTATTGGAACTTCATCCAGATTAAAAGCTGCACAGCAAGGGAAACAGTAAACAAAACTAAAAGGCAACTTAGGGAATGAGAGAAGATATTTGCAAATGACAGATAAAGGGCTAGTATCCTAGATCTATAAAGAACTTACCAACTCAGCACCCAAAAAACAACACAGTCAAGAAATGGGAAGAAAACATGAACGGACAATTCTCCAAAGAAAACATACAAATGGCCACCAGCTACAGGAAAAAAATGCTCAACATCACTTGGCATCAGGGAAATACAAATCAAAACCACAATGAGGGACGCCTGGGTGGCTCAGCGGTTGAGCTACCACCTTTGCCTCAGGGCGTGATCCTATAGTCGCAGGATCGAGTGCCACATCGAGCTTCCTGCATGGAGCCTGCTTCTCCCTCTGCCTGTGTCTCTGCCTCTCTGTGTGTGTTTCTCATGAATAAATAAATAAAATATTTTTTAAAAACCACAATGAGATACTACCTTACAACAGTCAGAATGCTGAAAATTACTAAGACAGGAAACAACAAATGTTGGCAAGGATGTGGAGAAAGGGAAACCCTCTTACACTGTTAGTGAGAATGCAATCTGGTACAGCCACTCTGGAAAATGGTATGGATATTCTTCAAGAAGTTAAAGATAGAACTACCCTATGACTCAGCAATTGCTCTACTAAGTATCTACCCCAAAGATACAAACGTATCTGCCCCAAAGATACAAACCGAAGGGTCACCTCCACCCCAATGTTCATAGCACCAATGTCCACGATAGCCAAACTGTGGAAAGAGCAGAGATGTCCATCGACAGATGAATGGATAGAAAAGATGTAATATGGATATGGATATATAATGGAATATTAGCCATTGGAAAAGATGAATACATACCATGTACACCAATATGGATGGACCTGGAGGGTATTATGATAAGTGAAACAAGTCAGTCAGAGAAAGACCATTATCATATGGTTTCCACTCATATGTGAAATTTAAGAAAGCACAGAGAATCTTTGGGGAAGGAAGGGAAAACTGAATGGAAAAGAATCAAAGAGGGAGACAAACCATGAGACTAAACTCTGGAAACAAACTGAGGGTTGCTAGAGGGGAGGTGGATGAGGGAATGGGTAATTGGGTGATGAGCATTAAGGAGGGCATATGATGTGATAAGCAGTGGGTGTTATACACAATAACAATAAATTCAATAATAAATTGTTGAACACTATATTATTGTTCAATAATAAATTGTGGAACACTGTATCTGAAACTAATGTGCTATATGTTGCCTAATTGAATTTAAATTTTAAAAAATTGGATGGGATGCCTGGGTGGCTCAGCGGTTGGGCGCCTGCCTTCTGCTCAGGTCATGATCCTGGGATTCCCGATCGAGTCCCGCATAGGGCTCCCTGCGAGGAGCCTGCTTCTCCCTCTGCCTATGTCTCCCCTTCTCTGTCTCAGTCTGTGTCTCTCATGAATAAATAAATAAATAAATAAATAAATCTTTATTTAAAAATAAATAAAAATAAAAACTGGATGGTCAGAATATGCAAAATTGAGAAAGAGACAGTTGGACAAAGATTTCAGGGATGTGATCATTTGTACTGGATCCATTCAGTTAAGTTGGAACTATGATTCCTGAATTCATATTCCTATATGTCTTCAGGTTAGAGTTTCTCAAAAGAATAGTTTGTACAAGATTTGTAAAGAAGTGAAGCAGTAGCCATTGCACTGTGAGCCTCTTCTTAGATGTGGTGATTGACAAATGCAATGGGTTCCAGCTTCTCCTGGTGGTCCTATGGTTTGCCTTTAGCTGTTCTTCCTATTTGCAAACCCTGTCAACCAACAGAGGCCCCTAGACAGTTAGCTGTGGCCCCACATAAGTGGTAGCTACGCAGATCAACTGATTTTGTCAGGCTCATGTTAGCAGTTGGATGTGCTTACCTTCTCAAGTCAGTTGGTGAACTCCTTCTCGGGTTCTTCAACTCCCTCTTCTAGAGCTCCACATTCCCAGCCATTATTTCATCAAACAATTTCTCTGTCCCTTTCTCTCTCTCCTCCTTCTCGATTTCCATAATATGTATTTGGTCAGTTTGATGGTGTCCCACAAGGCCTTTATACTCTGATCATCTTTCTTCATTCTTTTTCTCTTTCCTTTGGAAGGAAGATTCCTTCTCTCTCTCTCTCTTTCTCAAGTAAATAAATGTTTAAAAAAATTTTCAGCACATTGAAGATATTCCAGTCTTTTGTTTTCTAGTTGCTGTTGAGAAATGAGCTTCATTTCTTTGAAGATGATTTTTCTGTTTTTTTTTCCCCAGTGGCTTTTAATATATATTTGCCTTTCTATATGCAGAGAATGGAAATAGAAATGAGTAAGTGGTATGGATTTCTTTTTTGTATATGCTTCTTGGAATGTATTGGGTAACCTGAACCTCAATGTTTTTGCCTTTCTTTAGTCACTGAAAATTTTAGTTACTATCTCTTCCAATAGTACCACTATTCATCTCTCTCTCTCTTCTCCTTCTGAAAGTCCAATTAGATATATAATAGTTTCATGGCACTTACTATGTGCCAAGTACTATGTGAGTGGTTTGTGTTTTTTTAAGATTTGTTTATTCAGGATAGAAAGAGAGAGAGTGGGAGAGATGATGGGAGGGACAGAAGGAGAGAGACAGAATTTGAAACAGACTCCACACTGAGCGTGGAGCTTAAAGCGGGGCTCGATGCCACAACCCCAAGACCACAGCCTGAGCCGACACTAAGAGTCAGATGGCCAACTGACTGCGCTAACCAGGAATTCCAGTACTGTAAATGCTTTACATTAAATCATTTAATCCTCATTACAATCTCATGAGTACGTATCTTTCACTTACAAATAAGGAATATGAGGCAGATAAAAGTTAATCACTTGCCAAATATCACAGAAATACTAAGTGGTAAAATTAGGAAGTAGACTCTAGTAATCTGACTTGAGTTTGGACCTCAATGCTCTGAAAACTTATTGTTTTTTGCTACTTTACATTATTCATCCTTTGATGCTTAAGTTTTTTGATGGTTCTGTTTTGTTTTGGCTCTGTTCAAGTTAATAGGTCACACAGCTCTGGTTGTTTACTGAATGTGACACCTTGCAATCAACTTGCAGTAGCCACAATGGAATTTAAAAGAGTAGTTTTGATGTAGCTGCACAAGGGCTGCTTCTCAGTCACTGTTTTGTCAATGGTGATATAATCTTAGTAAATTATAGACACCCATTCCTCCAATCCACACTTTGGGCAGCTAAGGTTAGGATATTTCCAGACTGTGGTTCTTGTTTCTGGAATCTTGTTTCAGGAATTCATGTCTTGTTTTTGTTTGTTTGTTTGGTTGGTTGGTTGGTTGGTTGGTTCTTTAAATAACGGTTTTGTTGACCTTCTAGGAGTGGTACAAATGCTATGTTTATTTTGATAATTTGACTTTCAATGTTTTAAATATTGTTGAAGAGGGCTAGCTTACTCAGACTAAGAACATTTAACTATGATATTCATTGAGACTACCTCAAGTGGGAAACCCATGACTTGTTTATTTTTTTGGTTGTTTTTATATTTATAACATTTTTCTTATCTTAAAATTAATGCATAGTTATTAGAGAAAACAAAGTAAATATCACCCTATTATATTACCTATAGAAGTAAACACCATCTTCATGTAAATCCATACAATCCTTTTTCTAAGCATTTTGTATATAAAATATATTATTTCATACACACTTTTATAGCATTAACATTTTCAATGTCACCATATATTTTTCTACATTTTCAATGCTGCCTTTTATTTCATTTAATGAAGATCTTTTTTTTTCTCTTAATAAAAAAATAATTTATTGTCAACAAAGGAAATATATACAACAGGAAAGTAAGTGAAAAGGAGGGAGTGAACAAAGCCCCCAGGTGGTCTGCTTGGGCCTCCTGCAGGGATGGAGCGGGAAGAGGTAATGGAGGCCTCCTGGTTTAGGAGCCTGAACAGGTGGGGGAGGAGAGGCGTCCCCCGAGGTAGTGGGACTCAGTTCAAACCCCATCGTGACCACCTCTTATGTAAGGCACTGTGCCAAGGGAGAATGGTGGGGGCTAAGAGGGGGGAAGGAAGGGGACGGAGAGGTCTGGGTCAGCAAAAGGATTGGGGTAGGTGTTCTCCACAGGCCCAATGACCTACCATACGACAGCCCTGAGGCCAGCCTTGCCCTTCCCAGGGCCTGGCCTTGTGCCTTGCCAGGGGTCAACATCTTCCAGTGCCCCCAAGTAACAATGGATGCTGCCCCCCATCCTCTCCTCCATCCTGCCTTGGCACCTGGTTTTAGTCTCTCCATCAGGTGGCCAAGCTGGGCAGCTCTGAGTGATAAGCCAAAGGGGGGACCTTGCCTCCTCCCTCCCTCCCTCTCCCCCCCTCCCCCCCCCCTCCTTCCCCAGGAAAGCGAGAACCTACATGCCACTCCCTGCCTCTGGCTGCCCCCCCATGGTGGTGCTGGACTCTGACAGAACCACAGGCCAGTTGGGGGGTCACCTCCTCCCACACTCTTGGTGCCCTGGGGGTGCTTGGACCAATCTTGCAGGAGGCTGACTGCCGGGGGCTCCTCCATCCGTACGCTACGCGGATAACCTGGAGATCCAGCGTCCCGCGAAGCCCCGGAGGGGGAGCTGGAGAGGGGCTTTCTGGCTGGGGAAGGCCGCCTCCTGCAGCGACCCCTCCTCTGGGTGAGTCCTTGCTGTCTGAGGCCCTGAGCTGTGTGTGAGAGAAGAGCTGGAGGACGAAGCCCGGGGGGTGGGGGGAAGCTGCCGTCGGTGAAGTGACGGACCTCAGCAGGAGCAGCAAAAGTCTCCGTGGGTGAGTCAGGTGATGGGGGGTCTGGGTCAGGGTCTGGGTCCAGGTCCAAGTTTTTGGTCATGGGTCTGCCTCTTTTCTTTCTGACCGGTTCTTCTCCAGGGGGCTCCTTCCATCTCTGACCACGGGGCTTCCTATTCTGTCTCTGAGGCAGGGGCAGCAGGAAGCTCGAGGGGGCGGAGTCCCCTGGGCCGGCTCCTTTTCGGGAGAGATGGGTTGTCCTCAGAGTCGAGGAGAACCGCGATCTCTGCTGGCGTTTAGGCAGGGTCTGGGTCGGAGCCCGGGTCAGCTTCCACATCCTGGCCTGAGTCTGAGGTGGGCGAGGAAGGCTGCTCAGCTCTGATGTCTTGCAAATGGGCCGCTCCCTCACTCCAGGCCTCCAGGATGTTGCTTTTCCCTGAAGGGCTCAGGTCCAGGCTGTGAGGCCGCTGCTCCAGGGTATGCATGCGCGCCGTGTCGGCAGGGGGGGCCGGATTTCGGACCCACGCACCATGCACAGTGCCCGCCCGCTGCCTCCGGGGCTGTTTCCCGCAAGGAACTCCTGCTCCCAAGACACCTGCTGCTTGGGCTCCTCACAGCCACGGCTGCCTGCCTCCAGCAGGCTGGGCCTCGGCGGTGGGGTCTTCTCCTGCTGGGCCACTCTGAGCATCGGCTCGGGCCGTGGAATTGCGGCCACCACCACGGCCTCTGCCTCGTCCTCCCCTTCCTCGCTTTTGAGCGTCACCTCGAAGCAGTCGAGCGCGGCGCCCTCGGCCTTCAGGACCGTGATGCGGCCGAGGCGGGGGGCGGGGGGGGGGGGGACGCGGTGACCGGACGCCGGAGGCCGGGCGCGCCCCCAGGGGCCGCCTCCCGCCCCTGCAGCCCCCTCCCCGCCGCCCGCCGCTCCCCGCCCGCCTGCGAGGGCGCGTCCGGGCCTCCCCGAGACCCAGCGCGTCGGACCCCGGGCGGGGAGGGCTCAATCCCTAATGAAGATCTTGCAGTTAATAAAGCCAATTCCCTATCTTTGGACATTGGATTTCTTTCCAAATTTCCATAATTACAAACAGTACCATGATAAACAACCTTTTAGCTGTACCTTTGTACATATTAATGAATGTTTTCTTAGGATAAGATTTTCAAAGAGAAATAACTGAGGTCAAAAGGGTGCAAATGTCTCAAGTATGTACACATTGGTAACTTGTCCTGTTAGAGGTAGCAACAAGTTGTACCTTCATTGGCGGAGTGTAAGAGTACTTTTTTCCCTACTCTGTCTCCATTATCAACACTGGCTATAATCATTTTTTTTTTTAAAGATTTTATTTTTTTTAAAATTTTTATTTACTTATGATAGGCACACAGTGAGAGAGAGAGGCAGAGACACAGGCAGAGGGAGAAGCAGGCTCCATGCACCAGGAGCCCGACGTGGGATTCGATCCTGGGTCTCCAGGATCGCGCCCTGGGCCAAAGGCAGGCGCTAAACCTCTACGCCACCCAGGGATCCCTATAATCATTTTTTAACATGCTAATATGATGAGTGATGTGTATTTTGTTGTTGCATATTTCGTTGATTTCAATTAACTTATGACACTTCAAAGTACTTGAAAAGTTGACAGAATCTAAATAGTAGGTGGAAGAGACATCTGAAAGGAAATGAAACGAAATGTTTTCAAATTTTAATTAATACTAGTGAGAGAAGAATGTAATGCAACAAATGTAGTGTAAAGGTAAATAAATCCCAGAACCCAGTCAATTATCATTAAACTTATAGCCAAGGAAGCAGATGTTGTATACACCTAAAGGAATGGATGGCAACTCCAGAAAAACTGAATTGAAAGTCCTCAGAATTTATTTAAGCATATTGTAGGGTCATTGCTTAAGGACCAGTATGCCATATCATTGCTAATTCACTTTTAACTTGTTGGTTTTCTATTTTGTTATATGACACCCTCATCCGCTTCATCATTAAAGCCAGAAACTTCAATGTCATTGTTGACTCTTGCCTTTCACTCACCCGAGTCCCATCCAGTCTTCCTTGTTCTACCTCTCCAGTAGAGCTGGAAAGTACTTCTCTTCATCATCATCACTACTCTTATTCAAGTTACTATTATCTCTCATGTGAACAACTGTAATCACTTCTTAACTGGGTTTATGATGGAGCAGCTAATCTTTTAATTTCTTAGTTTTTTATTTTTTTAAAGATTTTATTTATTTATTCATGAGAGACAGAGAGAGAGAGAGAGAGAGAGGCAGAGACACAGGCAGAGGGAGAAGCAGGCTCCATGCAGGGAGCCCGATGTGGGACTGGATCCCGATCCGGTGTCTCCAGAATCAGGCCCTGGGCTGAAGGTGGTGCTAAACCACTGAGCCACCCGGGCTGCCCAGTAATCTTTCTAAACACAAACACCACCATGTCCTGTTTAGTGTAGACCCTTTCTGTGGCTTCCCACTTTATTTAGGGTGAAATCCAACTCTTTACCATCGCTTGCTTACCTCCCCAGCCTTATCTCATGCCACTCTCCTGCTTGCAATATATTATTCTGGCTTTTATTCTCCAGTTCTTAGAATTAGTCAGGTTCTTTCTTACCTCTAGGGCTCTGTGCTTGTTCTCTGATTAGAAATTCCTTTCCCAGCACATTTAGGGCTGGTTAAATTCATCCTTGAGACCTCAGCTTAAATGTAACAATTCTAGGTTCTTTAGCTACCACATCAGTCTCTATTATAGTATGCTGATTATTTTTTTCCTAGAACTTATCACAAATATGTTATGATTCTACTTATCTACTCACTTACTTATTTTTTAAAGAAGCAAATAAATGAAAACAAAATGAGATACCACTTTACAAACAATAAGATAGCTGTAATAGAAAAGACAGATAATAACAAGTATTGACAAGGATGTGGAGGTGAGGAGCCTGGCTGGCTCCCGTCAGTTAAGTGTCTGCCTTTGACTGGGATTATGATCTCAGGGTTCCTGGATCAAGCCTCATGTTGGGCTCCCTGCTCAGCAGGGGTTCTGCTTCTCCTTCTCCCTGTGCCCCTCTCCCCTGCTCATGCTCTCTCCCTCTCTCTCAAATAAATAAATAAAATCTTAAAAAAAAAAGTACATGAAGAAATTGGAACCATCATACACAGCCCCCATGCCCCCATTAATGTAAAATAGTGCCACTGCTTTGGAAAAAAGTATGTCAGTCCCTCAAATGGTTAAACATATATGATCTATCAGTTTTACTCTAAGGTATATATCTAAGGGAAGTATATGTCCACACAAAAACTTGTATGCTAATATTCATAGCAACATTATTCATAATAGCCAAAAAGTGGAGGTAATCTAAATGTTTATCAACTAATGAATAGTTTCCCTTATAGTCCATATAATGGAATGTTATTTGGCAATAAAAAGTAATGAAGTGCAGATACATGCTACAACATGGATAAATCTTGAAAATATTATGCTAGGTGAAATAAGCCAGTTACAAGCAACCACATATTATGATTCCATTTATATGAAATATTCAGAATAGGCAAGTCTGGAGACAGTAGATTAGTGGTTGTCTCAGGCTGGGGGGCATTGGAGTTAAGAGTAATAGCTAAGGAGTATAGATTCTCTTATGGGGGCAATGAGAATGTTCTAAAATTGTAATGATGGATACACACCTCTAAGAACATACTAATGGCTATTGATTTATACACTTTAAATTAGTAAATTTTAAGGTATATGATTTGTGTCTCAATAAAGACATTTAAAAAGATAAGCGGATGGCCTTATGCAGAAACTGAAGAACATTCAAATTTAAGTTTATTTTGATAGTTACTAAAACATTGGGTTTCAGTTTTAACATATTTCTGTTCAAATTTTACTTCTGCCTAAAGTTGAACATATACTTAACAAAAGACCCATCAATTATAATTCTAGGTATTAGTTATATTACTCAGGAGAGGTCATTTCATTCTTCTAAGCCTCAGTTACTGTTCTGTAAATTGAAGATGATAATCATGTCATATAGGTAAAGGTTAAATGAGATAATACATGTAAAACACTTCACAGATAGTGAATAGTATGTATCTTTTTTTTTCTTTTTTTTTTTTTAGTTTTTATTTATTTATGATAGTCACAGAGAGAGAGAGAGAGAGGCAGAGACACAGGCAGAGGGAGAAGCAGGCTCCATGCACTGGGAGCCCGACGTGGAATTCGATCCCGGGTCTCCAAGATCGCGCCCTGGGCCAAAGGCAGGCGCCAAACTGCTGCGCCACCCAGGGATCCCAATAGTATGTATCTTGATGAAAAAAAAAACACTCAGCAAATGGGTGAAGGGAAGGGCGAGATATAGTTTCCCAGTTTTGGAATAAATTAATCACTGGAACAAAAGGTGCAACATAGAAAATACGGTCAATGATATTGTAATAGTGTTATACGGCAACAGATGGTAACTACACTTGTGGTGAGCATGGCATAATGTATAGAGATCTTGAATCACTGCTGTACACCTGAAGCTAATGTAATGTGTGTCAACTATAATCAAATAAAAACTTTTTAAATAAAATAGATAAAGATGTCTACAAGAAAAAACACTCAACAAAGTAGGAACAGAATAGCAGTTCCTCATTCTGATAATGGACATATGTGGTAGGCAGAATAATGGCCCTCGAAAGATGTCCAATCCTAATACCCAGAACCTCTGACTATGTTATGTGGCAAAAGAGAATTAAAATCGTAGATGGAATTTTTACTATCTTGGGTTAACAGGAGATTTAATATGATACAAAAAGCACAAATCATAAAAATAAATAAATGGTGAATTGAGCTTCACAAAATATTTAAACTGCTAAAGACACAAACCACAGACTGGGAGAAAATATTCATAATCCATATATCTGACAAATGATTTGTCTCTAGAATACTTAGAGAATTTTTATAACTCATTGTCATTAAAATATGGACAAAGGATTCAAAGATATATTTCCTAAAAGAAGATACTCATTTGGCCAATAAGTACATTAAGGGTGCCCAATATCATTAGTCTTAATGGAAATGGAAATTTATAACCATAACAAGATACTCATGAGAATAACTACGTTTAAGGGGACTGATAATACAAAGCATTGGAGAGGATGTGGACCAACTGGAAATGTAACATATAAAGACAACTGTTTGGTGTTTTTTTTTAGAAAGTTAAACATATACTTATCATGTGATTCATCAATTCCAATCCTAAGTATTTACCTAAGGAAAACCTGTCTACACAAAGACTTGAGCGTCTGCCTTTGGCTCAGGGTGTGATCCCAGGGTCCTGGCATCAGGTCCCACATCAGGCTCCCTGCAGGGAGTTTGCTTCTCCCTCTGCCTATGTCTCTGCCTCTCTCTGTGTGTCTCTCATGAATAAATAAATACAATCTTTAAAAAAAAAAGACTTGTACAGAAATGTGCATAGTAGCTTTATTAATAACAACTATTAAAAATAAAATCTTAAGAGGCACTTGGATAGCTCAGTCTGTACAGTGTCTGACTCTTGATTTTGGCTCAGGTCATGGTCTCAGGGTCCTGGGATGGAGCCCTTGTGGGCCCTGTGCTCAGTGGGGAGTCTGCTTCTCCCACTCCCTCTGCCCCCACCCCTGTCATGCTATCTCTCTCAAATAAATAAAATATTAATAAAATAAAATAAAATCTTAAAAAAAAAAAGGGCACCTGGCTGGCTCAGTCAGTAGTGAGTGTAACTCATTATCTCAGGGTGTGGGTTTGAGTCCCATGTTGGGTGTAGAGATGACTTTTCTTTTTAATCTTTTTTTTAAAGATTTTATTTATTTATTCATAGACACACACAGAGAGAGAGAGAGAGAGAGGCAGAGACACAGGCAGAGAAAAGCAGGTTCCATGCAAGGAGCCCGACCTGGGACTCGATCCCCAGACCCTGGGATCACGCCCTGAGCTGAAGTCGGTGCTAAACCGCTGAGCCATCCGGGCCGCCCTGTAGAGATGACTTAAAAGCGAAATCCTAAAAATGAAAAACAAACTCCCAAACTAGAAACAATCCAAATATCTATTAACAGATTAGTGAATAAATGGATAAATAAATTGTGCTTTATCCATACAATGGAATAGTACTAGCAATAAAAAAGGATGAACTACTGACACGTACAAGAACACAAATGAATATTAAAAATATTATGCGAGTGATAGAAGACAGACACAAAAGAATATATACATTATGATCCCATTCATATGAAATCCTAAACAAGAGAAATTCTAATCCACAGTAACCAAAAGGAGATTAGTCGTTGCCTGAGACAAGAATTGATAGGCAGGGAAACTGCAAACAAAAAAGGCCTGAGGGAACTTTTTAGGCACGTGGAAATGCTTTGTATTATGTTTGTGGTAGTCTTTATCAAAGCTCATCCAACTGTACAACTTTAAATGAGTGGGTTTTCATGTACATAAACTAGTATTCAATAAAGCCAATTTATTAAAAAAAAAAAAGAAGAGGCAAAGGACTGGAACAGACAATTCATATAATAAGGACTCAGAATTGTCAGCAAAGACGAAAGGAGCTCAAATAATAATCTAAAAAAAAACAATATTTGAGTAACAGTGAGATACCATTTTATATTTATCTGATTAGCAGAAGTTTAAAAGAATGACACAGCCCAATGTTGTAAAAGTACAAGTGGTTCTTCTCTTATGACCTTGTGAATGGTTCACATAGATATACCCTTACTCAAAAGCAATTGGACAAATTAGATAAATCCTTAAAAAGTGTATTTCCTTTGACACCGAATTTCTATTTTTTGGAATTTATTCTAGGGAAATCTTCAGAGAAGTGTGCACATATGTATGCACAAGGATATTTATCAGAATGAAAACTGGATACAGGGCAGCCCCGGTGGCGCAGCGGTTTAGCGCCGCCTTCAGCCCAGGGCGTGATCCTGGGGACCCAGGATCGAGTCCCGCGTCGGGCTCCCTGCGTGGAGCCTGCTTCTCCCTCCGCCTCTCTCTCGCTGGCTCTGTATCTCTCATGAGTAAGTAAAATAAAATCTTAAAAAAAGAAAGAAAGAAAGAAAGAAAGAAAGAAAGAAAGAAAGAAAGAAAGAAAGAAAGAAAGAAAACTGGATACAACTTAAATGTCCAGCAATAGGAAAATGGACCAACAAATTGTACTGCATCCTAATGAAATGATACACAACTATTCATTAAGAATCATCTTTTAGGGGTGCCTGGCTGACTCAGTTGGTAGAGCATGCAACTCTTGATCTTAGGGTCATGAATTCAAGCCCCACGTTCGATGTAGAAATTACTTAAAGAAAGAAAAAAATATGAAAAAAAGAGAATCATTTCTTAAGAGTATTTCATGACATGAAAAAATCTCAAAAATCTTTATGAAGTGAGGAAAACCTGTTTATAAAATAATATATTGTGATCCCAATTTGTATATGATCCCAGTTACATTATATATACTAAATAAATGAAAGGTAACATCTTAGAGTATCAACAGGGATTATTTTTGGATGGTAGGATCATAGGTGACATTTGTGTCTTTTGTATTAAGCTTTTCCGTATTTTTCAAGTTTTCTGAAATTAATATATTTAATTTATTAATTTATTTAATGCTTTCAAAAAGCATTTTGAAATTAAAAAAGTTTTTGAAAGATAAATGCAATTTATTTTTTTTATTTATGTATGATACTCACACAGAGAGAGAGAGAGAGAGGGGCAGAGACATAGGCAGAGGGAGAAGCAGGCTCCATGCACCGGGAGCCCGACGTGGGATTCGATCCCGGGTCTCCAGGATCACACCCTGGGCCAAAGGCAGGCGCTAAACCACTGCGCCACCCAGGGATCCCGATAAATGCAATTTAATTAGTTCAAGTGGGACAGAAGTACATCCCATCCAGAGCTTTGCTATATGTTGTCCATTGAGCCAAGAAGTAATTAATTAGCTCATTAGTTGCATACAGAAGTACTTTTGTGGAATCAACTTTCTAAAAACTAGAAAAACATCATGCTTATGTTTCAAACATATATAGGCAAATCCAGACCCATCCTCAATAGTATGGTGGATCAATTATCTTAGACACCAACTAGCAAGCCCTGCTTGGTTTTTCTCTCAAGACCATTCTCAGCACTCCTGAGTTCAATGACCCAGAAATCTAGGGCCTCCCATGGTTGGAAGAAGGAAGACCCCTTCCAGGGGCCTCCCTGTAGCATCAAGGAGGTCTGAGATTCCCAGCCCTCTGTGGCAGAGGTGGGAGAAGCAGAGAGAGCATCAGTCTGTCATCCAGGGGTAGAAAACACACCTCTGAAGACTGACATGTAGACTGCTACCTTTGAACAGGAGAAGAGAGTGACATCTTAGCAGGCTGGGGCCCTCAGGCAGCTAGCTGGGCTCCACATCAGGAAAGGGAATTTGCACATCACCTGAGCCCAGGGAACACTCAAGAGGACAGCAGCAACAAATTCCATACAAGAACTGAGCTGAGAAGAGTGTGCTGAGCCTCCTCATTACTGATAGAGACAGCCTCCTGAAACTTAGGATACATCCGAGAAGTAAAGCAGCAAGAAAAATGACCACGGGAGTTTTAGGGTGGAATGTGATTAAATTATATACCTGGCTGGACCGAGGGCTCAGAGATGCGTTTTCTGCCATCCACTGACATGGAAGTTGTAACAGAGAGCAACCTGATATATAGAGAAATGAAGAAAGTTCGTGTGTGTGTGTTTTTTTAAGATTTTATTTATTTATTCATGACAGACACAGAGACAGAGAGAGGCAGAGACACAGGCAGAGGGAGAAGCAGGCTCCGCGCAAGGAACCTGATGTGGGACTTGATCCGTACCCCGGGATCACACCCTGAGCCAAAGGCAAAGGGACCAACCTTTGAGCCACCCAGGCATCCCAAGTTTGTGTTTTTCACACCTGTTTGTCACTGTTAAATTTATAGATTAAATCAAACATAGGCAGTAGAACTGTTCTAAGTTGCTTTTTCCAAAATATTTGCATTGTAAAAAAAGAACTGAGTGGATAGGCAGGGTGATTGACCTATAGAATTTGTTATTTAACTAATGATGGTATATTAGTTAAAGCTTGTTCTCACCATCTCCCCTATACTCTCCCTTAAACATTTGTTTATTTTTACTTAAATTTATTTGTGTTTTATTTATTCATTTGTTTTTTAAGTAGGCTCCACACCTACTGTGGAGCCCAATGCAGGGCTTGAACTCAGGACCCCGAAATCAAGATCTGAAATCAAGAGTCAGAGACTAAACTGACTGAACCACCCAGGTTCCCCTTAAGGTTTTTATTTTTTATTATTTTTAACTTTTAAAATTTTTTTAGAGGGAGAGAGAACAAGTGGGGTGAGGGGCAGAGGGAAAGGGTGAAGCAGGCTCCCCACTGAGAAGGGAGCTTGATGCTGATTTCTATCCCAGGACTCTGAAATCATGACCTGAACCAAAGGCAGAAGCTCAAACTCCTGAGCCACCTAGGCGCCCCTTAAAGTTTTTAATTTTAAGTAATCTCTGCACCCAACATGGGGTGTGAACTCACAACTCTGAAATCAAGAGTTGCATGATCTACCAACTGAGCCAGCCAGGCACTCCTCTCCTTTAAGTTTTTTTTTTTTTTTTTAAAGATTTATTTATTTATTCATTCAGAGAGAGCCACAAGAGAGGCAGAGACACAGGCAGAGGGAGAAGCAGGCTCCATGCAGGGAGCCCAATGTGGGACTCGATCCTGGGTCTCCAGGATCACACCCCAGGCTGCAGGCGGCGCTAAACCGCTGCACCACCAGGGCTACCCCCTCCTTTAAGTTTTTAAATCACCTATAGTGGAAAAGTAATTACATGTTGTTTATAGGACACTAGTCAAATTTATTCACCGAGTTTTCCTTTATTCCATCCCTTACCACTTTTATTCATAGAATCATAAATTTGAGAGTGACATCAGAGATAATTCAACTTTCCACATAATGCAAACACTAATCTCTTAAAAAATCCACACCAATTAGCTGCTAAGCCAGTATTTATTGTGATAAGGTACAACGGAGCCTATTCCAGAGGGTTTAAGCAGAAAAGAAATTTACCAAGGATATCAGACAACTCACAGAATCTTCAGGAGAGTCCCGGGAACCCGCAAGGGAGGCCGTGCAGGCAGCAGAGTAATATTAGTGCTGGATTGCTCATGTGGAAACCCTACTGTTGATACCATTGGGCACAGGCTCCTCAGGACACTGGAGCAGAAGCAAATGTGTTGTTGCTTCCCAAAGCTGACTGCCTCTTCAGGGTTTCTCTGGGATGGCTTTCCTGCTGGCACTCTCTTGGCTCTAAATTGGCAGTCTCCAACATGGTGGTTTCATGTTGGCTTCCAATCAGATGGATCTAAGGGATATGTGCATGCTAACATCAAGGGAAGCTGTGACAAAGGGTTTTTGGCTACTACTCTGAGGATGCAGGTTTCACAATTTAGAAAACTCCCCAAATGTTGGAAGGTGTTCAAGAATTCAAAGAGAGCCAAAAGAATGACTAATTATCCTAAAGAAGTTCATTTATCATTGGGCTCCTTTAGCATTTTGAATGAACTAACGACTTCTTGTAAATAGCATTTTTCATCAACATTTGAGTCATGCTCCCTCTTCACTACACCATGTGTCTGCAATATCTGAACACAGCTATCAAAATTTCTTGAGGTTTTTTTCTTCTTGCCAAATATCTCCAATTTTTTCAAATGTTAACTTTAGCACAGGATTTCAGTCCCCTTGAAAATCAAACATCTGTCCTCCAGCAGCCTCTTTTATATCGTGTATCTGAATTGACAATTCCAATTATAAGGGCTGAGGGTAGGAAATTATAGGTATATTTATATATGTAACACACACACATATATATATAAAGCTGAGGATACTATGCACAATGTACCATGACTTCCTAAAGGAAGTCAAGAAGATTTGACCTTCTTTCAGTAAGGTTTATTAGGAAGTTGCCAAGTGTGACTTGGCCCAATAACTTCCCCTGTCTCTGACTGCAGAAGACAAAATACTCCAAAGACTCCAAAATTCTAGAATGACTATTAGAATTATAAGTTACAGGCCACCAGGGAGAAAAGTATTTTGACTTTTCCTCTCCTTCCTCATTAAACTGGGGATGAAAAGCATGAGTATCTATAAATACTTAAAATCACAGAGCAGTTGTACTGGTGTGGTGGTTTCTGATACAGTGTCTCAGATGATGATTATGAACAATCCCAGGGCAAGCTAGGTCACCACCAATTTATTGTTAAGAAGCTTGTGACTTGTTTTAGTCACAAGATGGAACCCACACTTGAACTCACGTCTTTTGGCTTCAGAGTCCTGGGCATTTCCAGTATTTTATACTTCCAGGAAAAGGAGTGAGAGAGCCTGGGAGGAAGAGCAAAAGGCCAAGGGACATAGCTCTTGGAATTTACTCAGCATGCTGACCTTTCTAGTAAATCATCTATTCTCAATGCATTGAAAACACCTGGCTAAAATCCATTTGCAATGGGAACTCATGAGTCCACAGGGAGGATTTGCTTGCATCAAAGTCGATATAACTGTGTTTATTTTACCATAATACACTATGGCATTATTTGTAACAAAATATCACAAACTAGATAGCTTAAAACAACAGAAATTTATTTTCTCACATTCTGGAGGCCAAAGTATCATTGGGCTGAAATCAAGGTGTCAACAGGAATACACTCCCTCTTGAGGCTTTAGAGGAGAATCCATTTTTTTTGCCTCTCCTAACTCACAGCCACATGACTCCAATCTTTGCCTCCATGGTCACACTGCCTCCTCCTCCTCTATCTCCTTCTGCCTCTCTTTTATAAGGACATTTGTGACCTGACCATGTTTAGAACTCATCCTAATAATCCAGGATTATTTCTCCATCTCAAGATCCTTAATTTAACCAATCTACAAAAATACAGCATTTAAAAACTCCAAGGGTTAAGATCTGATATATTTGCATGGCCCCCTATGACTACATTTCCCCTTTTTATCCTGTATTATATAATTTGTTTTTATAAAAGCAATGGGTATTTTTTTACAGAAAATTAGACTATACAGATAAGCAAAGAAGAAAATTATAAATTACCTTAATTCTACCCCCACCCCTGGGACTTAAGCACTGTTAATATTCTGGTACCTACCTCTACCTCTGTGAACATACATTTGCATATAGGTTTCATTAAACTTTTGAAAACCCAGCTGATGGTGCCTGGGTGGCTCAGTTGGTTAAGCGCCTGCCTTCGGCTCAGGTCATGATCCCAGGATCCTGCAATGGAGCTTTGCATTAGGCTCCCTGCTCCGTGACGAGTCTTCCTCTCCCTCTCCCTCTCCCTCTGCTGCTCTCCCTGCTTGTGGTCTCTCTCTCTCTCTCTTAAATAATAAATAAATAAATAAATAAATAAATAAATAAATAAATAAATAAAATCTTAAAAAAACAAAAACCCCAGCTGATAGCACAACCTTGATCTCATTTCAAAGAAACCCACCTCCCAAGTCAGAAAAGATTATTGTTAGCCCCATTGGAAATGTGGAATGCAGACATTTATTTAGGGGACAACTTAGATCTCCCCTATGTCAGATAGATTAATGTCATAGTGTTCTTTTTGAAATAGGCAGTTAAATAACCTAAAAAGTTCATGGTAGTTTGTGCAAAGATAGAGGAAAGAATGTGCAAGAATGTCATTCTCAAGAGAACTGCCAAGAGATTTCTCACATCCAGAGCTGAATGCGAACTGGCTTCTTGGAGTCTGTGACCACAAGCTTCACATGTGTGTGCCAGTGGAGCTTGTGGCTCTTTATACTCAGGAGAATGTGCCATGCATCATCAGTGGAGTAGACTGACAGTGACCCACTGACATGACCCATTTGTTCTGTGCCAATGTTGCCCAGGACCCTGGTGACTGAGAGCATGCATTTGCTAGGAGTCTACTGGGATCCACGGCACAGGTGGCTCTGGCTTCTACAGCAGCATGCTCTAGCCAATCAGACTGGCTTGCTTAATTTCACTCGTTTGCTTACTCATAAAAATTAATATGTATTAAGTGTTCAAAACACTTTGCTTCATTTTAGCTATAGAACAGATAAGCCAACAGAACTAGGATTGATGTGCTGTGAATCAAAAGGAACCAAATGAGCGATTCCTTTCCTGGTGTGAATTTCTACCTCTTGCATCTTTAAATGTCAAGTTCCACTTTCTCCCCTTGCTACTTCTGCTTGCACTCATCTCCCCTTTATGAACTGGTAGAACTTGTCATTCTTACCATGCTTTCAAAGAAAAAGAAAAAGAAAAAAAGGGAACATGTGTTTGTCTTTCTCTTACAGTCCTCTACCACAGGACAGGCAGGCCTCCAACCTACAGAAATGCCTCCCTGTGACATAGAAAGCTAATAAACAGAAATTTTATTTTTAAAGTCTCTTTGATCCACCTAGAAGAGGGCAACTGGATTGTTCAGCCAGCTACTTGTTGGGAGAAAGGATGGGGTTTTAAGTGGTTGGAACCAAATATTAAAATTTGGGTTTACATTCATTTCAAGCTTGTGTCAGCAGCTATAAAAGGCTTTGCACCAATGAGTGTGGTTTTGCATGGCTGGCTAGATTTGACTGCAAGAGAAACTTTTAGGGGTGTCAGTGTGGTTTCCTGGGATTCCATTAGGTTACTTGGAATTGATGTTAAATGCACATGAAGTCAGAGGGGTGTGTTTTTGCTCTGAGACAAAGAGAAGGAAAGGACTTTTGAAAAATACTTGTTGGACTTACAGAAAGGAAACCTACTCTTGTTTCTAAAACTGTTGTTAGAATCGCAGGTCAGTGCTGAGAAGGTGTGGGGGACTACTCAGTCCCTCCAGTCCTCAAATTCCTGACAAGAAACCCAATATCTGGAGAAAAAAGTGAAGGGCACAGCTGTTCAGAGGATGCCTAGGTTGATGGGGTCTTTATGTACTTTCAGTTACTACTTGCAGTGCTGGTTTAGAGAGGTGGAAAACGTGGTAGAGAGAGTTGATATGCTTCAGGTCATGCAGTTCCTTGACTGCAGATAGGATAGCACCCACTCCTGTCATTGCTCTCTTATGAGTTCGACACACTTCTCTCTAACTGTCTTAGTCTGCGAGGGCCGCCATCACAAAAACCATAGAAAGAGAAGGTGATTTTCTCACAGTTCGGGAGGCTACAAGTCCAAAATTGTAGTGTCAGAAGGTTTGGTTTCTCCTGAAACCTTGGTTTTCAGAGGGCTGCCTTCTCACTGTGTCCTCACATGGTCTCCGCAGGGCAGGATTCCCTGGGGCCTCTCTTTGTGTGTATAAATCTTATCTTCTTATAAGGACCCCAGTCAGATTGGATTAGGGCCCACCCTAATGGCCTCATTTTAGCTTAATTCCCTCTTTAAAGGCCTCATTGCCAAATAGTTATGTCGTGAGATACTGAATACGAGTTTTTAGCATCTTCAGAATCAGCTGAGATTCCTGCCTCATGATTCATGTAGCAATTTTATTTTTTAAAGATTTTATTTATTTATTTGAGAGAGAGAGAGAGCAGGAGAGGGGGGAGGGTCAAAGGGAGAAACAGACTCCTCGCTGCACAGGTAATGCAATGTAGGATTTGATCCCAGGACCCTAGGACCATGATGTGAGCAGAAGGCAGACCCTTAACTGACTGAGCCACCCAGGTGCCCCCATGTAGCAATTTTAATTGATTATTTTAGCAGAAAGGGATGGACAGCCAACCCAGGAATGAGTTATTTTAGCAGAAAGGGATGGACAGCCAACCCAGGAATGAGTTTTTTCTCTTTACATGCAACTATAAGGATCTTCTTGCCTCCTTCCTCTATCTTCCTCTCTTAGGTTCTCTTAAACTCCCAGTCAGTGGAGGTCTGATACCTCCAAGACTCAAATCTTTTTTTTTTGCAGTAGAAAGGGAGGCAAGAAACTTTAGTAGCTGCTGTTTACTGAGTCCTTTCTGTGTACCAGTGATTCCTTGATCAAGGCTTCCCAGCTCATCAGTGGTAGAGCTGGGATTTGAACCTAGTCCTTTGCTCACACTCATGTGCTGTCCACATTCTTCTTTCTTTTTTTTTTTTTTAAGTTAAAGATTATTTATTTATTTATTCATGAGAGAGAGAGAGAGAGGCAGAGACACAGGCAGAGGGAGAAGCAGTCTCCATGCAGGAAGCCTGATGTGGGACTTGATCCTGGGTCTCCAGGATCACGCCCCAGGCCCAAGGCAGGCACTAAACTGCTGAGCCACTGGGGCTGCCCCCTTATTTCTAAGTTGTTCCCACATGGCTCCTTCCCTAAGCTGCTCCTCTGCCTAAAAATAGTCTTTTGCCTTTATTGCCTCAGGAACTTTGGTTTCCATCAAGAACAACTCAAAAGTCACCTCTTCCAGCAGATTTTAATATCCTTCTGCAGGGGTTCCCCTAGAACACAGGCCTTCAAAATTGCATTGGCCTCAATTCATGATAAGAAATATATCTTATACCACTACCCAGTGCCAGGATACATAAATAATTGAAGTAAAACTTTCATGAAAAAAATACAGTGCATTCTGAGAGTTTTAATTTTATTTCATTAAAAATATATATACCTGGGTGCATGGCTGGCTTAGTTGGAGGAGCATGCAACTCTTGATCTCTGAGTCGTGAGTTTGAGCTCCACATTGGGCGTAGAAGGGTGTCAGGATGGCCGAGTGGTCTAAGGCGCCAGACTCAAGCTTTGCCCATTGGGCGTAGAGATTACTTAAAATAAATAAATAAATGAACTTTAAAAATACATTTATTTACTAATTATAACCCACTTAAGTTGCTATCATGACCTGCTAATGAGTTGGCCAATTTGAAAAACTGCCCTAAAAGATACTCTTTCTAATTTTGACAGCTTTTCTTGCTTCTCTCATTTCTGAAAGCCTCCAATCCTCTGGCACCTCATATAAATGCACTGGGGCCCATATAAAGGCACTGGTTCCTTAAAGGTTTTTGCTCATGAGTTTCTGCTCCTTATGGGTTTCTACTCCAGTAAGTGTGATTCTCTGTATCTACCTGACTGTCTCCAGTTTGGGGGCACTTGTTTGTCCCAGTTGTCTGACAGATCTTAAAAGAGTTGTTGGGACGCCTGGGTGGCTCAGCGGTTGAGCCTCTGTCTTTGGCTCAGGGCGTGATCCTGGGGTTCTGGGATCAAACCCTCCTCAGGCTCCCTGCGAGAAGCCTGCTTCTTCCTCTGCCTGTGTCTCTGCCTCTCTCTTTGTCTCTCATGAATAAATAAATAAAATCTTTTTTAAAAGGTTAAAAAAAAAAATAAAAAGAGTTGTTGATTTTCAAATTTATTCAGTTTACTTTTTACTTGATGTTAGGTTGGAGTAACAACTTCTTTACATACCACAGCAGAAACTAGAAGTCAAAAAGGCTTCTTTTAAAAATATAAATTAATAAACACTTAAATTTATATGGAAATGTAAACAATTCTTTGAAAAAATAAACAAAATGGAAGGATTTATACTACCTGACTTCAAGATTTATTGTAAGGATACAATAATCAAGACAGTGTGATTGATATTGGCATAAAAAGAGACATATAGGGACACCTGGGTGGCTCAGCTGTTGAGCATCTGCCTTTGGCTCAGGGCGTGATCCCATGGTCATGGGATTGAGTCTCACATTGGGCTCCCTGCATGGAGCCTGCTTCTCCCTCTGTCTCTGTCTCTGCCTCTCTGTGTTTCTCATGAATAAATAAATTAAATCTTAAAATAAAAAAAAAAAGAACAGACATATAAATCAATGGAACGGAATAGAGTCCAGAAGCAGACTCACAAATTTAATGGGTAAAGAATAATCTTTTTAATCAATCATGCTAGAGAAATTGGATATCTCTATAGAGAAAAAAATGAACTTCAACTCCTCATCTCACTTCATGAACAAAATCTATCCCCAAAAGGATCAATGACTTTTAAATGTAAAAGCGAAAACTATAAAACCTCTAGAAGAAAACTTGGGTGAAAATCTTTATGGCTTGGGTTAACAATAATTTTGTTAACATACAAATAGCATGAATCAAAGAAGAAAAATTAATAAGATAGTATCCATAAAAAGGATAACGTTTTTCAAAAGACGTAAGAGAATAAAAGGCAAAAACCATTTTATTAATTATGTTTTAAATTTTTTATATTTTATGGTGCTTTGCTGTGTTGGGGGTTCTGGCAGTTGGGAGGGACTCCCCCTTTCAGGGCTAGCTAATTTCTAGGAAGAGCAAAAATCTTGTCTGTGAGAGTGCTTTCTTATGCCAAACAACCAATCCAAAGACAATAGCCCCAATCATCACCTTTACTAACTCATGCACCAAGCCAATATTTCCCTTGCCTTAAATCAATCCAGAGTCACGCTTATAGCCCAGAGTCTGCTAAAATTATTATTTAGGATAAGTTTATTATCCTAAACTTGCTCAAATTTACCTACCCTGCTTCACTCATATCTTCCTGTGAAAATTATAATGCAGGCTCTGGGCTAGGCTTTCTCCTTTACTCCTTCTGCTTCCTGACCAAGCCCTGTATAATGCAGCATACTCTCCTACTGGGGATTGTAAGTAATAAAATTTCTTTTATTGGCATTAACCTCTCCGTGTTGTCACTCAGTTACCTTTATAAATTAGCTCCTGGATACAATCAAAACAACCACAGATTAAGAGAAAACACTCACAGTACATATATCTGACAAACAACTCACATCAAAATCTATGAAGAACTCTTGAAAGTCAGTAATAATAAGATAGCCCAATTTGCAAAATGGGCAAAAGATTCATACAGATACTTCAGAGAAGAGTTATGAATGAACAATAAAGTACATGAAGAGATGCTCAACATCATTAAAAAAAAATTAAGACTACATAATAAGAGGGGTGTCTGGGTGACTCAATTGGTTAAGCGTCTGATTCTTGGTTTTGGCTCAGGTCGTGATCTTGAGGTCATGGGATTGAGCCTGGCATTGGGCTCTGCACTGAGCTAAGAGTCTGCTTCAGATTCTCTCTTCCTCGGCCTCTCCCCTGTGCATGCTCTCTCTCTAATAAATAAATAAGATCCTTAAAAACCAAACCAAAACAAAAACCCTACATAATGAGTTGCCACTACCCATTCATAGGATGGCTAAAATTAAAAAGATGAATAATGTCACGTGCTGGCAAGAATTTGGAACAGTTGGAGCTGTTGGTTTTTATAGGTTGGCAGGCATATATAATGATACAATCACTTTGAAAAATAGTTTGGCAGCTTCTGTAAAATTAACATACACTTAATAAATGTATAATACCTATATACAAATACATAATGTAATAATACATAAACACAAATATACCATATATATGTTTGTATTTTATGTAATTATACCTTAATGAGGCTGATTTTTTAAATAAAGCAGTTTAAGGGGTGCTTGGCTAGCTCAGAAAAGCATTTGACCCTTGATCTCAGAGTTGTAAATTAATGCTCCACATTGGGGTAAAGATTACTAAAATACATAAATAAGTAAACAAAAATAAATAAATAAATAACTTTATTTTTTAAAAATATTTTATTTATTTGAGAGAGACATAGAGAGCGAGAGAGAGAGAGAGCATGAGGGAGACGGCAGGGGCAGAGGAAGCAGCAGACTTCCCACTGAGCAGGGAGCCAGATGCAGAACTCAATCCCAGGACCTTGGGATCATGATCTGAGCTGAAGGCAGATGCTTAACCAACTGATCAACCCAGGTGCCCCCAAATGAAATAGTTTAATACTTAACTGATACAGAAAGGACTCATAAAAATAGTAAAGGAAAAAACAACCCAGATGTCAAACATTATGTATAGTGTGTCCTTACTTGGTATATTAAAAGAAAAGTACAAAAGTGACAGCAGTTGCTGCCTAATGGCTTTTGGTTCTGTTTTCTTAGTTTTAGAGAATGAGAAGCAGTTTTACAAAAAGAAGGGACAATATGAGGGTCATCTTTGACCTGTCTTTTTGGAAATAATATCATCTATTGAGATATAGAAAAGTGGCAATCTTATTAAGAAAAAGGAAGTACACTAGAAATAAAATCTGCTTGATTATATAATGTGCTACCAAATACTGATGACATTGAATTGAAATCAATTTGTGCCTTCCTTTGACCTGTTATATGTGGAATTCCCAATAAATATTCCTCTGTGGTTTTGAGAATTCAGTTACAAACAGGGTAGCCCACGATACACAGGCAGAATTACAGAGAGAATAGGACTTACACAAAAAATAACCAGATGTATGTTTTAAAATATCAGTCCTCTGCCATTCCCTATTCAGCCATGGTATCCCAGCCAGATAGCAAAGAGCTAAGCTATACCTGTCAAGATCATTGCGAAGAAACGTGGTGTGGATCTAAGTGGCAACCAAAGTGTAACTCTTTCCACTTTGATGATTGGGTGTAGACCTGTGCTATCAAATAGAGTAACCACTAGCCACACATATCTGTTTAAATGTGAATTTAAATAAATAAAATTTAAAACTCAGTTGTACAGTCATGCAAGCCACATTTCAAGTGCTCAAGAGCCACCTGTGGCTAGTAGCAATTCTACTGCATAGTACAAACTGAGGATATGCTCATGATCTCAGAACCTTCTACCATATAGTGCTGATCTTGATAGAGTCTGGTACAAATGAATACTGAATGAATGAATGAATGCATGCATGAATGAATGAGCAGCAGTGTTTTCACCTAGTTACTCAATGAAAGAGGAGTGTAGTAGTCTACACAGAGGGAGGGAGTTACACCATGGTTAACAATAAGAACATCCTACCATTAACACAGCAGTACACTTTTCAAATTTTAAAACATTTTCATGTATGTGACCCAAGTGACTTTATTCAATCTTTCTCATGAGTCTTCCAAATAGAGAAGGTATCGATGCCTTAATTTTATAGGTGAAGAAATATAGCTGCACAAAACCTAGCCTTGTGACCTTTTGAAGTCTCTCTGAGGTGACATTTCTTCAGCTATAAAATGAAGAGCATGAGCAGACTCAGACTTAGTGGTCATCTCCATAGGGAGGATATGGAAGCCAAGAGGAGAGATGAGACCCTACAGGGAGAGAGAGGAGACTTGCTGACAGGACAAATGCACCGGGATGAGGTACCATTTCCACTGAGGTTAGTAGTGGAAATTACGACAGATGGGAAGGGAAGCTGGGTGGGATCCTGGGGGATCGGAGTGAGTGCCAGATAGTGCCTTTCAGACCAGGGAGTCTTGAGGACTTCAAGGAGGAGCACGTCTATTTGCATGAGTCAAGATTAAGATTTGAAAAATAGGAGCAGCCTCGCCCTGGAAGAAAACTAGTGCAGATAGTGTCTCAGAGTGAAAAGCCAGGGAGATATTTCTCCAAGCTATGAAAGGCTGCTTGGGTACAGTGTGGTCTGCATTTGAGGGTTAGACCTTGGAGAGTGAGGAACAGAAGTTACACAGCTTCTCCAGGGACTTGGAGAGGTGCCAGAGCTTACTTACCCCAGTAGACAATTGTTTTGTAGTAATACCCTACAGAAAAGACCAAATTCTATGAGTGGTGAAATGTGCTACTTTTTTGAGTGGTGACAGAAGTATTTACCCCAGAGATACAAATGCAGTGATCTGAATGGGCACCTGCACTGCAATGTTCATAGCAGCAATGTCCACGATAGCCAAACTGTGGAAAGAGCCAAGATGGCCATTGACAGATGAATGTATAGAGAAAGTGTGGTGTATATATACAGTGGAATATTACTCAGCCATCAGAAAGGATGAATTCTTACCAATTACATTGACCTGGATGGAACTGGAGGGTATTATGCTGAGTGAAACAAGTCAACCAGAGAAAGATAATTATCAGAGAATATGGTTTCACTCATATGTGGAATATAAGAAACAGCACAGAGGATCATAGGGGAGGGGAGGGAAAACTGAATTGAAAGTCATCAGAGAGGGAGAAAAACCATGACAGACTTAACTCCAGGAAATGAACTGAGGGTTGCTGAAAGGGATGGAGGAGATGAGGTAACTGGATGATGGACATTAAGGAGGGCATGTGATGTGATGAACACTGGGTGTTTTATGTAGCTGATAAATTATTGAACACTATCTGAAAAAAATGATGTACTTTATGTTGGCTAATTGAATTTAAATTTTAACAATTGGCTAAAAATAGTAGCTAACATGTATTGAGCTATTACTTTGTATGAGATATTATACAGGAATTCTCATGACTTCATAAGTTCAATAGTGTTCTCAAACCCAATGCACAGATAAGCAACCAGTGGTATCCTGGAGCTGGTTTTTACTGTTCAGTCAAACCTGACTGTTGAATTCTCATGGTTCTTTTTAGCCAGTTGACATATGTTGTTAGCTTGAAATCAGTCATGGTGAAAAGATTTCTAATGTGGAGATTGGTAAATGCTACAAAATAGGGCCTTTACCCTCAGGGAACAAATGTTTTCAATATTTAGCAGCACAGCACTGGAATAGGTTCAGAGAAGGTTAGCAACTTGCCAAGCTTACACAGACTGTAGCAACCGGCAGATCTTAGGCCAATTTCATTACTTTAAAGTCCATAGTCTTACCACTAGACCTCCCTAGAGACTCTTCTGTATTGGGGCACAAGACTGCTCCCCCTACTTCATTACCAAAGAAAATCTATGTTGCTCAACAAAGACTCTCAGATTAAGGATGAGGGGCTTTGCAGAGCTTTTCTTGAGGGCCTGGAATTCAAGCATTTGGCATTTCCATAACTCAAGATGGGTCTGAGGAGAGGGAGTGGGAGGTGGGAATGCATGACCATTTGCTCTGGCAATAGGATGCTGAGATGCACATTTTATACAAATGAATGAATGAATATATTTCCCCCCATCTCCTCAGTGAATTTCATAAAGAAGAGTCAAATCATCATTCAAAGAATGAAAATGACTATTATAAAGCAAATTGTGGATGAGCTATTTGTGTAGAATGCTCTGAATTAAGAAGAAGTAAACATCATTTGCTGTGAGAAGGTCCAGCAGGATGCTGGGAGAAGGATCAACCACATGACTTTGAAGATGGCCTCCCAATCCTGTAACCTCGATCTCAAATCCCTTGAAAAATGAAAATGTCCTCTTTTCAGGATTTGAATGGACAAAGTAAGTACCAATTTTCCTGTATCTGTTCTACAAATAGAATAAACCATGAAGAAGATCGACTATCCCCATAAGAGGGCCTCTGCTCTCCTCTCTCTTTATAGTGCTGGGTAGTGGGTTTTGGTTCTGCAAAGGAAAAGCTCAGACAGTCTCAGGAGAAACTCCCATTTAGATTACATGTTTTTTTTTTTTTGTTTTGTTTCTTTTTTTTATGATAGTCACAGAGAGAGAGAGAGAGAGAGAGGCAGAGACATAGGCAGAGGGAGAAGCAGGCTCCATGCACCGGGAGCCCGATGTGGGATTTGATCCTGGGTCTCCAGGATCACGCCCTGGGCCAAAGGCAGGCGCCAAACTGCTGCGCCACCCAGGGATCCCTAGATTACTTGTTGTTGAAGCCAAATTAAGTCACTCCAGAGTTAGAGATTACTTTTTTCTTTTTTTTTTTTTTTAAGGATTTTATCTATTTATTCATGAGAGAGAGAGTCAGAGACACAGGCAGAGGGAGAAGCAGGCTCCCTGTGGGAGCCCGATGCAGAACTCCATCCCAGGACTCCAGGATCACGACCTGAGCAGAAGGCAGACTCTTAACCACTGAGCCAGCCAGATGCCCCCAGGGTCAGGGATTACTGATTTAGTATAGTCTCAATTCAAAGTCAAACTGGATAAAGAAGTTAATGCACTCAAGAAGTTGGTGCAGTTGTGGTTCTTAATTCCTTAGTCCAATGAGGAATTACTATTTTAAATAATACTATCATAAAGAAATAATTTTTATTTTGTTTCATGATAGATTTTAATCAAAGTTAAGGCTTGATCTGGGGAAAGTTACCCCTAACCATCTCTCTCAGCCACATCCCTACTATTCTCATGCACTTTCCTTGGCCCAAACACAGACTCCTCCCATTTCCGTTGGGCTGTGACAAAGATACTGTGGTGAAAGGAGGAAACAGAAGGCCAAATGCGTAGAGCAAATATTCGGAATCCTTTGTGCCAGCTCAGAACTGGGGAAGGAAAGTCAAGTCATCTATGGAAGATTCTCGGCATAACTCCCTCTTTATCGTCCTGAACTCTAAGTTCTGGGGAGACACAGAATTGAGTCTTCTAACCTTCTCTTCTCTTCCAAGTCTTTCTCAGCAGATATTGAGAAGACTTAGATGATTTTTCTCAGGATCTAAAGGCTTTATACCATATCCCATCTTTTCCGAACTTTTTTCCCCTGGGTGAAGATACTGACATTATTTTTAATTTGAAAGGCACCTTCACAGAACCTGTTCTTTGGAGGAAGGACCCTCACCATCACATATTGGAGCAGCTGGTCTGAATGGTCTGCTAGACACTCTTCAATGAATTTTTAAAAAAGATTTATTTATTTATTCATGATAGACAGAGAGAGAGAGAGAGAGAGAGAGAGAGAAGCAGAGACACAGGCAGAGGGAGAAGCAGGCTCCATGCCGGGAGCCCGATGTGGGACTTGATCCGGGGACCCCAGGATCACACCCTGGGGCCAAAGGCAGGCTGCTAAGCCACCCAGGGATCCCCGCTAGACACTCTTCAGAGACCCTGCATCATCAAAGGGGAAATCTGACACAGGGAACTATCACAGCAAGATGCAGACTCAGCAATTCACTAAAGTCTCAAGAGCCACAGGAGGTGACCACGTGGGAAAGTCACTTACAGAAAATGGCTTTCAAAAAAAAAAAAAAAAAAAAGAAAATGGCTTTCATTTCAGACATTACATCAAGTATAGTATCCTGCTCTTATATGAGGGTGGATCATCTACTGAAGCCACCAGGACTGTTTTGAAACACCCTGCAGCAGTGTATCCACATAGTAGCTTCCTGGGGCTCTCCAACACGAAGAAGCCTCTCTGGAGGTAAGAATCTATGCAAAATGTGAAAAACACTCCTGTGCAAGAAACTCTGAAAGCCATCAACATCAATTCCTTTACAGAATGTGGCATTAATTTATTCCATGGGAGTATATCTGAATCACATCTGAGCAAAGAATTTGAAAATTTCCTTTGTGCTAAAAGCTTATATATCAACTCAGAGAACATTCCTGATTACTTATTTGACTTGTTTGAACACTTAACTAATTGTGCAAGTGCTCTGGACTTGATTTAACTTGACTTCTGAGGAGAAGCTAGGGCCTCACGGGACAAGACTACAGAAGACATGAGCAGGACTCAGGAAGAGACCTCAGAAACCCACATTCCCAGCAGGGCTGTGTCTTTGTTCTTCAGCTGGAGGCAGGAATTCAAGACTCTGGAGGTCGCACTCCAGGACTTCAGGAAAAGATGAAATATCTGGGAAAGATATTCAGCCCTGCTACAAGCCTCAGATTGTGCATTACAAGACAGGGTGGTGTGGCCAGAAGGTTCGGTTCTCAGCACCTGTGAGAACCTTCATTCTCTTGTGGAAGCCAGTCCCCTCACCATAGAAGATGAGCAGTATATATATCACACTGGTGACAAACCTAACCACCCTGAGTTTTCAAGACCTACAGACTCCACGACTGCAGGGGATTAGAGACATCAGCAGTTTAAGCTATAATCAAGCCCAGGGGCACCATGGAAATATGAGGTATCATACAGTTTTGCTTTAGATTTTTTCTTTCTTTCTTTCTTTCTTTTTTTTTTTTTTTTTTTGCTTTAGATTTTCTAATACTTTCAACCAGGTGTCAGGACTTGGAAGGGAGGTAGGAGGACTGAGAGAGAGGTCTGTGACAGGGAAGCTGTCATACTGGGAGGCACTAGGAAGGATTCCCGAGCGGAAGCTACTCAGTCTGACTGAATGGCACTATAGTTTATATGGGGTGCGTGTGCGTGTGCGTGTGTGTGTGTGTGTGTGTGTGTGTGTATGGTAGGTTAAGCTTGTCTTCATTGACCTATCCCCCTTCTTAGCATCTCCATCTCCCACTGCTTCTCTGCCAAATGACACCTCTCCCCGCTTCAGGTCTGGGAGGAAATCCAGCCTGTAAACTAATCACCTGCGGGAGCTGGTAGCTATTGTGTTACTGGGTTCTCACCCAGGAAACTGCAGAACATACCCAGCCCCACCCTACCCTCAAGTATCGTTCATTTTGAAAGAAGATTTTGGTAACAGATTTTGTGTAACACAAAGAAATTTCAGATCTCAGACTCATACATGTGGGGCCAATCTTTCTGAATAAGGGGGATTTTTCCCCAAATTCAAAATAGTCTTAAAGGTGAATGTCTGCCTTACCTGTGTAGACCAACTTCTCTGTGTAGATCAGCCCTGTTGTCTGGAACAGGGGCTGTTGTGGTGTGAAGCTATGGGCCGCAGGAGCTTTGCTCTACTTGACTGTAATCTATGATTACTTTTCATTCACAATTGATTTCCCATCAGGCTCTGCCTCACTTGTCATCCTGTGGAGGAAATTTCGTATCATTAAAAAAATCTAGAATCTTTTGCACAGATAATTTTTGCCACCTTCTCAATGAAAGAACCCCTTCCATAAGATTCTGCATGGTCCCTGGGACTCCATTAGCTACCTTCTGCGTCAGGAAGCTCACCAGCTCCTCTTGATGGCTATTCCTTTGCACTGATCTTGCAAACTGGTTGCCCATGTGCTGAGTTTGGCCTACATATTGTGTGGAATTTTCTTTTGAATGTTTGTCAATATTTTGTTCTTAATTTTTATAATTTATTTTTTGAGTAATATATTCTCACATGATCCAAATTATAAACAATGAAATCTTCTTCCCTTTCCCATCCCCTTCATGATTCTTCTCCCTGGAGTTGGCAGCATTTTGCGATTGGGAGATTGCAGTGTGAAAATACAGGACACTCATTTCTATTGAAAAGTGTAAGTCTGGCAACTGCATGCCCATCTCCACTTGGTAACAATCAGCTTGAGCTTCCTGAGATGCTCTTATACTTTGTGGACAAGACACACCATCTCCATGTGGGCACAGCACCCACCTGTTCTACCTCTTGTAATAATATTATCTTCCTGGACCTTGTTGACATTTGAGTTTGTAATCATTCTTATAGCTAAAATCCAGTGCCCTGTCATTTCTACCCAAGGTTGGTTTCTATTTCTGCCCTCCATGTCTCTTCAGAACCTTCCTAGTTTGTCCCTTTCTTTGCTGAATAGGGGTGTGTTGTATAGATGTGCCACAGTTTATCTTATCACCTCTGAAAGACATGTAGGTTATTTCCAGCTTGTGTGATTATAAATAGAGTTTCTATAAATGTTCATATGAAGGTTTTTGTATGAAAATAAATTTTCCTCACTGGATGTTATACTATATGTTGGCAAATTGAATTTAAATAAAATATTTAAAAAAAAAGAAAAGAAGTTTTCCTTTTTTAGAGAGAGAGAGAGAGATCAGGATGGGGAGGGAGAGAGAGAGACAGAGAATCTTAGGCAGGCTTCACCCCAGCACAGAGCCCCACATGAGGCTCAATCTCACCACCCTGAGATCATGTCCTGACCTGAAATCAGGAGTTGGACACTTAACTGACTAAGCTACCCAGGCATCCCTGAAAATAAGTTTTCAATTCACTTAAGTAAATACCTAGGAGTGGGATTGTTAAGCCATTTGATAAGTGCTTGTTTAACTTTTCAAGAAACTTCCAAGCTATTTTCCAGTATGTATCATTTTACATTTCTAACAGCAATGTATGAGAGGTTTAGCTGCTCTGCATTCTCACAAAGACTTAATATCCTTTGTGGGTTTTTTTTTTAAGATTTTATTTATTTATTAATGAGAGACACACACAGAGACAGAGGGGGGGCAGAGACACAGGCAGAGGGAGAAGCAGGCTCAATGCAGGGAGCCCGATGTGGGACTCAATCCTGGGTCTCCAGGATCTCGCCTTGGGCTGAAGGCAGGCGCTAAACCGCTGAGCCACCCAGGTAGCCCTCCTTTGTGGGTTTTTAAAATTTTGTCATTCTCTAACTGCTCTACAATAAAAACAAAAACAAACAAAAAAACAAAAAACAAAAAAACAGGTAACACCAAGTGCTGATGAGGATGTGGAGCAACTGGAATTCTGGGTGCAGTGTTATTTCATCATACTTAGCTGGTAAATGGTGAAAAAAGTTTTCATAGGCTTGTTTGCCAACTACATACCTCTTTGGCAAAGTGTCTAAGTTCTCACCCATTTTTTAACTGGGTAATTTATCTTCTTCATGTTGAATTTTGAGTGTTCTTTATATATTTTGGATATAGGTCCTTTGTCAGATAAGTGATTTGAAAATATTTTCTCCCAATCTGTAGCTAGTCTTTTCATTCTCTTAATGGTATCTTTCATAGAACAAAAATTTTAGATTTAGTTGCAGTCCATATTTGCTTGTAAAATCATGCTTTTGGTGTGATTTCTAAGAAATTTTTGCCTAACCCTAGGTCACAAAGATTTTCTCCTACATTTTCTTCTTAAAGTTTTACATTTTACATTTAGATTTATGATCTATTTAACATTTAAATAAATTATGATGGTTAGACCAAGGTTCATTTTTCTTGCATATGGATATCCAGTTGTCCTATTTTTATTGAAATGACTATTCTTTCATGTTTGAATTGCCTTTGTACTTTTGTCCAAAATCATTTGAGTGTAATTATGTGGGTGTATTTCTGGACTCTCTTCTCTTATTGATTCATCATTTGGCAACATCCTTAGTGACTGTAGATTTCAGTAAGTCATAAAATTGAGTAATGTTGTTTCTCCTTTATTCTTTTTCAAAATTGTTTTTTATATTCTAGTTCCCTTGTCTTTCACCTTGTGTATTTTATCAAAAATTCTTCCTGGAAAAAAAATTAAAAAAAAAAATTCTTCCTGGGATCTTGATTGGAATTACATGAAATCTATAGACCAATTTAGGGAGAATCAACATATTTATTTGGTTGAATCTTTCAATCCATGAGCATGGTTTCTCTCTCTTTTTTTCTTTTTTTGGTTTCTCTTTCAATTAGGTTTTTAAAATTTCTTTTATCATCATTTTGTAGTTTTCATCATGTTGATCTGTATATGTCTTATCAGATTTACACCTAACTTTTTCATTGTAAATAGAATTTTAAAAAATTGGTTGCCATTATTTATTGCTACTATATAGAATTGCAATTGATTTTTGTCAGTTGATCTTATACTCTACACCTTTGCTGAACTCACTTCATGTCACCTCCAAGAACAGGTTTATTTCTTCCCTTCCAATTTGTATTTATTTTATTTTCTTCCTTTATTGCACTGATTATGACTTGCAGTACAATGTTGAATAGGAGGGGTGAAAGAAAAATCCTCCCTTGTTCCTGATATGAGGAACAAAGCATTCAGACTTTCACCACTAAGTATGATGTCAAAAGTAGTTTTTTTGTAGATGACTTTTATCAGGTTGAGGAAGTTCCATTCTATTCTAGGTTGTTGTGAATTCCTATTATGGATGGATGTCAGATGACGTCAAATGTTTTTCTAGCCTCAATATAACTGATCATGCAGCTTTTCTTCTTAGACTGTTAATATGTTGAATTATATGGATTGATAGTCAAATATTGAAACAGCTCTGCATTCCCTGTAGGAAGCCCACTTGGTGGTAGTAGAACATTCTTCTTATATATGGCTGGAATCCTCAGTAATATTTTGTTGAGAAGTTTTGCTTCTATGTTCCTGAGTGATATATTGGTCTGAAGTTTTCTTTTGCTTTATGTTTTTGGTCTAGGTTTTGTATCATTTAATGACAGCATCATTAAAGAGCTGGGAAGTGTTCCCTCCACTTCTACTTTCTGGAAGTGATTTTTTTTTTAAGATTTTATTTATTTATTCATGAGAGACACACAGAGAGAGGCAGAGACACAGACAGAGGGAGAAGCAGGCTCCATGCAGGGAGCCCAATGCGGAACCTGATCTCGGGACTCCAGGATCACGTACGTCCTGAGCTGAAGGCAGACGCTTAATCGCTGAGCCACCCAGGCGTCCCTCTGGAAGTGATTTTATAGAAATGGTGTTATTTCTTCTATGAATGTTTGGTAGCATTTGCAGGTTAAATTATCTGTGTCTGCAGATTTCTTTTTTGGAAAATTTTAAACCATAGATTCAACTTTCTCTAAGCACTGTGTTAGTTTCAGATTTTGATATATTTTCATTTCTATATTTCTCAAAACATTCTCTAGTTTTCCTTGATGCATGCTTCTTTAGAAGTCTATTGTTAAATATCCGAGTGTTTGGAGATTTCCTTGTTAACTTTCTGTTATTATTTTCTAGTCCATTTCTGCTATATTTGGAGAACATGTTTTTAGCTAAAGAATACACCCATCTCTGGCCAAAAAAACAAAAACAAAGCATTCCTGTGTTTCCATGCTGCTGAAAGAATGACCTTCACATAGGTGACCTTTGTATGGTCCAGGAGATTGGATAGTGAGTTGAAAGAATAGCTCTCTTTGGCTTTTTATAACTCAAGGTCTCTACAGAAAGAGCATGGCAAGATCTCTGTGCAATTGCTCTTTACCTTCCTTTCAGTCTAGTAATCTATGTTTAATTCTAATTAACTTCATGTCTTAAGGTATTTCCTTTCCAACTTTTTGCAGCGGAAAGTCTGACAAACCTGAAGAAGATGAGTTTACTTCATATGACCCACTTGTCTGATATCGGGAAGGGAATGGATTACATAGTAAAGTCTGTCAGCTGAACCCTGTAACCTTGAAGAAATCCAATTAGTTTCCTGCTGCCTGTCAGCAAACACCGTGAAAACCCTAGATAACTGTTGCCTGCATTAACTGAATGAGAACAGTGTAAGAGAACATGTGATACTTTCATGCTAATGCATGCTAAGTCTCTCAAATGAATATTTAATTTTCAGGGAAACTGGAAAAGATAATAAAGATGTCCAGGTAGTACTTAGCCTGTTTTTAATGATCTTCTCCATGACTTAAATAAAAATTTATTAAAAATGGAGAATTAGGAGAAAATTTCAGAATAACTGAAGTTATTATAATTTTAAGAGATGGTGAAGAGAAAGTAAACAAGATATAGGTAATTGAAACTTGGCACATGTTCTGTTACATAATAACTGCCTAATAAATATTTGGATGACTGGATAAATAAATGATTGAGAAGCAGAGAGAGAATTTCCTTAAATGTTCTCAGGCTGTCCAGTTCTTACCAATTGCCCTGTTAAGATGGAATTAATGTTAACTCCATTAACATAAGAGTTGAGTCTTTTGAGTTCCCAGAGGGTATACATACCAAGTACTGAGAAACCCCTCCATATAGCTAGGTAAACTGGATATGTTCAATTCATATTTTTAAATTTATATTTTAAGGAAAAGATGGTCTAGCCCTCTTAAAACAGAATATAAAACTGCTAGGAATCTGTAAAGACTAATAAGGAAATCATTTGTATACTAATATAAACCAAAAGCTAGAGAAACCCATGATCAGAAGAGGTTGTCTAGCCTCTACTAGGAAAACAATGATAAGTACACTCCTTCTTTACCTGACCCTGGGGAGTGACAGATTTAGAACTAAAAATGGCAGCTGTACACTTTTTGAGAGAAGTTCCTTTTTTTTTTTTTTTTTTTTTAATGTTAAAGCACCAAACCCCAGAAGTTCTTTTCCTCTAAGACAAGGGTTCATATGATTGATTAAAAATAATAATAGCTACAGCAACTGCCTGGCTCAATCAGTAGAGCATGTGACTCTTCATCTTGGGGTCATGAGTTCAAGCCTCTTGTTGGGTGTAGAGCTTACTTAAAAAAAAAAAAAAAAAGGGATCCCTGGGTGGCGCAGCGGTTTGGCGCCTGCCTTTGGCCCAGGGCGCGATCCTGGGGATCCAAGATCGAATCCCACGTCTGGCTTGCAGTGCATGGAGCCTGCTTCTCCCTCTGCCTGTGTCTCTGCCTCTTTCTCTCTCTCTCTGTGACTATCATAAATAAATAAAAGTTTAAAAAAAAAAAAAGATTTTTTTTTTTAAGATTTTATTTATTTATTCATAGAGATGCAGGGAGAGAAAGAGAGGCAGAGACACAGGCAGAGGGAGAAGCAGGCTCCATGCAGGGATCCTGAGGTGGGACTTGATCCCGGGTCTCCAGGATCACGCCCTGGGCTGCAGGCGGTGCTAAACCGCTGCGCCACCCGGGCTGCCCAAAAGATTTTTTTAAATAGAAAAAATTAGCAAATATTATAACAAAAGTTCATATCCATGAAAAACTTGACTTCTTTAAGTGGAGATTTTTCTTATCAGTTTGATAGAAAGACTTCATTTATTCATGAGACATAGAGAGAGAGGCAGAGACATAGGCAGATAGAGAAGCAGGCTTCCTGCATGGACCCTGATGTGGGACTCAATCTTGGGACCCCGGGATCATGCCCTGAGCCAAAGGCAGATGATGCTCAACCATTGAGCCACTTCCTTCTTTGATAGGAAAAACTTCAACTAGATTAAGCAACCATGATATGTATCTAAAGTGAAGAAAAGAACTAAGCAGTTGTTAGCTAGACTGATAGTATTCTATGATTAATGCTTACATGTAAACTACTTTTCCATATTTTACCTCATACATATTTGTGTCTTTGTCAAGAAATTACATCTCTTGCAGATAGCATGGAGTTGAGTCTTGCTTTTTGAAAAAAGAAATCCAGTCTTATTTCTGCCTTTTGATCAATGTTTAGTCCATTTACATTTAATGTAATTATTGATATAAATAGATTTTCATCTGCCATTTTGCGGTTTTCTATTTTTCTCACCTGTGTGTTTTTTTTACTTTCTAAGTTTTTATTATCAACATCACAACTATGACATTACCAAAATCATCTAAGCTGAAGTCAACAAAAAGTTGCTCATCACATCTGCTTTTTGTTATTTTTGTTGTTCCTTTGTTTCTCCTGCATGATAAGGGCATTTTAGAATTGGAAGCAATCTCACATTTTATCTACTGCAACTTCCTCATTCTAAAGATGAAGACACGGAGGCTTGGAGAAATGGAGTGACTTTCCTATAATGACATAACTATATTTTATGCTGCATTAGGTTTTATGTGAACTGAAGTTTATTAGTCAGAACTTAGGACTGAAATATCTGTCCATTTAGTCACAGCCATGGGAGCTCAGGGTTAAATGTAGCCAGATAACTTTGGGAATAAATAATTTAATTAAGCAGGTCAAATAATGGTTTGTATATTATCAACAAAGAAGATAAAGCCTTAGCATTCTTCTAAAGATATTTAAAAATCCATATGTAGTTCCCTAAAAGGCTTTTTATTTTGGATTGAAGTTTTTGTCCAGCTCAGAATCTTCACAATTTGGCCAAACTGAGCATTCTTGACTTATCTGAAAATAACCTGGAAAATTATGAAATGAAGCTCTACACAAACTGAGTAAGAATGACAATGTAGCCAAAGTTGGATACTTGAATATGGGTGCTGGATAGTCAGAAAAACATTGCTATTTGTTTTCTATTTTTCTCACATCTGAGATGTGATGTTTCTGGACCACGTGTGCCTTACCAGATGTCCTTTAAGGACATTTCTTAAACCACCCATAAGAAGAACAGGCCAATGGCTTTGAGTCATATGCCCATTGCACCTGAGGTTCCCACCTGTTGCCTACTTCTAGAGAGCTAGTGATGAGAGTAATTGATATTAAAGACAAATCTGCTTAAGGAGTTAGTGATACAAAAAAAAGGAGTTAGTGATATGGTTTTAAAATGTGATAGCGATATTATGTTTTTTTAAAACTGATACTGAGATTTGCTTTAAAATAATTCAGAAGGAAAAGAATTAGGTGAGGATGAAGCAAGCTTGTCTGTGATCTGATGTTTGTTGAAAGTTGGCTTATTAGTAATATAGTTTCATTATACTATTCTGCATACTATTTGTATGTCACTGAATATTCTTTAATACTTTCCATAAAAATACTGACCAAAACACAAGTAGATTCTCATCCCATGATGAGTGGGCTGCAGAGAAAAAGACCATTCCTTCTTCCACACCCCTTAATCCTTCATCAGTTTCGAGATGGATTCAATTTCTGAACTGCTCTCTGATTCTTCATGTTGATAGGCTGCACATCCTGGAACAGCTAACTGTGCTGATGCTGCCCTGGTGGTGACATATGAGTTAGCCTGACCAGGCTGTTGGAAAGTGGAGGCCTCCTGCTCCAGTTTGTCAAGGTTGGGCTGAAAAACTGGAAACTCAAGATGCCAAGATTAGATTCTAGGTAGGTACACACACACACACACACACACACACATACACACACACACACACACACATACACACAGCCAAGGCAAAAGGAGTTAGCCCTAACAAAGCTCTTAAGTTGCTTTTAAAAATTGTGTTTATTTATATACCTCCTCTCTATATTTTCTAAATATTTTATTTTTAAGTAATCTCTACACCCAATGTGGGGCTTGAGCTCACAACCCTGAGATCAAGAATCACATGCTCTACCACCTGAGCCAGTCAGGGGCCCCACCTTCACTTTTTTATACAAATATATTTAAGGAGAGTTCACACACTCTAAGGAGTAAAATGACTTAAAATACTGGCCCATCTTCAGTTTTCTAAGCTTTGGATCTATAGTATTAAAGGAAAAACTTTTCCATTACCTGACAAGGTGTATTATGTTAGGAATTGCTCTTGCTAGCCTTAACTGTCTGAAATTCAGCAATGCAGGGTGCTGGGGTGTCTCAGTTGACTAACCATCTGCCTTTGGCGCAGGTCATGATCCTGGGGTCCTGGGACTGAGCCGAGCCCTGCATCAGACTCCCTGATCTGAGGGAAGCTTGGTTCTCCCTCTCCCTCTGCCTCTTCCCTCTGGTCGTGCTCTCTCTCTCTCTCTCAAATAAATACATCTTTTAAAAAATGAGATTCAGGGCAGCCCGGTTGGCTCAGAGGTTTAGCGCCGCCTTCAGTCCAGGGCGTGATCCTGGAGACCCAGGATGGAGTCCCATATTGGGTTCCCTGCATGGAGCCTGCTTCTCCCTCTGCCTGTGTCTCTGCGTTTCTCTCTCTCTCTCTCTCTGAGTGTCTCTCATGAATAAATAAATAAAATTTTTTAAAAAAATAAAAAATAAATAAAAAATGAGATTCAGCAATGCCTCTCCAACTTGGGGGAATTTTTTTTTTTTTGGAAATATTTTTAAGGAATATCTGTTGGGTGTTCAAAACATGTAAAGCTAAGTACAACTTTATCTAAATGGGATCACTGAATATTTTTAAAGCAACTGTGAAATAATCCCAGAATAGAGATATATAAATGATTAAAGATCTCATCAGCCTCAGGCAGTTGATGGAGGGTCTTCATGCACTCTGTATTAGTTATCAATTTCTGTCCAACAGATTACCCCCCAAAATGGTGGCTTAAAATAACTATAAATATTATCTTACAATTTCTGTGGGTGAGGAATGTGGGAGCTGGGTAGTTCTGGCTTAAGCTCTGTCATGAAGTTGAAGTACAGATGTAGGATGTGGCTGCTGGAGAATCTGCTTTCAAGGTGGCTCCTCAGTGGGTTGGCGGGTTAATGCTAGCTCTTGGCTGAAGGCTTCTGTTTCTCATCCCTGGACCTTTCCATAGGCTGCTTGAGTGTCCTCACAATATGGTAGCTCACTTCCCTCAGAGCAAGAGATCTAAGAGGGAACCATTTGGAAGCTGCAATGTCTTTTATGATCTAGCCTTGGGGAGTCATTTCTGCTTTATCCTATTGGGTTACCCAGGTCAGCCCTATCCACTGTGGCAGGAAGTGGGGGCAGGGTAGACAATATAAGGGAGTGTATACTAGGAGATGAAGATCATTGGCACCATTTGGAAGGCTGACTAATAATATACTTAAGGACTGGTGAAAATAGTTTTGACTTCATTTCCCTCACAGATTGTCTAGGATATATTTGTAGTATACATATTGTGAAACTTATAATTCTAACCATTTTTAAGTATACAGTTCTGTGGTATTAAGTGCATTCACATTCTTGCACAACCACCATCACCATTCATCTCCAGAACGTTTTCATCTTCCTTGACTAAAACTCTGTACCCATTAAAAACTAAATCCCCATCTACTCTTTTTAAAATCTTTTCTCTTAGGGATGCATAAGAGAAAAGTCCTAAAGCTCTAAGTCCTAAGGCTCCTCAAGGGTTTTTGCCTTCCCTAATGGTGCTTCAAGTTCTGGATCTTTTTCCTCTTAATTCCTAACTCCACCTCCATCTCCTCTACCCACTCCCTTAACCCATCAAGTCATATGATTCTGGGTGTCATTCTTACAGGTCCCTCCTCTATTCTGGGTGATATTGGAGGTGGCTTCTGTGACCAGGCTAAGTAATTAGCTAATAAATAATCCCTGTTGGGTAACTTCATACTTTAGACAAGTTGGAAAGGATGTGTCTTTTCAAGGAGACCACTGGAGAGTGCATAGAATTAGAATCATATGTTGGGGAGGCATTTTTAGATCGAGGCCTTTTAGCATCTTTCAAATCCTTAAGTAGGTAGCTGGCTGATTTGCTCACTTCTCAGGCTGGCCAATGAGACCAGAGAAGGAGATGGCATATTTAGTGAGAAAAGAACTGAGCTAGGGAGTAATCTGCCATTGGACTTGAGTTGCCCAAGTGCCTTAGAGCCTCCAAATGTAAATGAGAAAAATAAGTGTAGAAGTCAGGTGATTCTTGGAAATTTAGCTGTTAACAATGTACCCCCAAATGCAAGTAAAAAAAATTACAAAGGAACAACTAAATAGTACTACTTTATTCTCAAAGTATTTTTGAAGAAGAATTTGTGGAATTATCACGACATCCCTAATAAAAGATAACGTTATCCATGTTTTATAAAGAAGCAGAGATGTAAGGTTCACAATGGAGCCTCCACTTACCTTCCTCTTCTGCCATGCCTCCCTACCTACAGGAGGTCCCTTGCTCATGGATTTCTTGCTGCTTCCCAAAAATGCCTTTGTACATGCACTTCCTTTAGAGTTCCCTTTAATCCTTTTAAGAGCTAACTCAGGGACGCCTGGGTGTTTCAGCGGTTGAGCATCTGCCTTCAGCCCGGGGTGTGATCCTGGAGTCCCGGGATCGAGTCCCACATTGGGCTCCCTGCGTGGAGCCTGCTTCTCCCTCTGCCTGTGTCTCTGTCTCTCTCTCTGTCTCTCATGAATAAATAAATAAAATCTTAAAAAAAAAAGAGACCTAATTCAAATATCTCCTCCTTGGTCACATTTCCATATGTTCTTTCTTCTGCACTCTCATATGTAACTTAGACTTCTGCTTTAAGCCTCTTGTCCAGAATGTTTTCAACTTTTTTTTACTATGACCCTCAGTTATAAATACATTTTATCTCATGATCTAATACATACACATTAGAAAATCTCACAGAAAGTAATTATCTTATGCTGGGACACAATGTTATTTTCTATTCTTTCCCTCCTATTTCACTTAAAACAGATGCTGATTGCAACCCATTACATTTATTTCATGTTCCTCTAAAGGAAAGGATACCCTGCAGCTTAGAAAAAACACTACCCTAATCCATATCCTGCCCAGGATGTCAGCCTAGATCCAGGGCTTGTTTCCATGGTCGCTTCTGGCTCACTCTCCTCCCATGTGTCTCTGGATTTGTGTCACCTTGCCTCCTGCAGTGGTTCCTTTCCCTCAAGTGACTTGGATGAGGAGAACAGTCACTTGTCAATTTCAAGAAGGCCCCAGTATAATTACCGATATAGCAAGTATACTGAGTGCTTGTGGGTAATTGTGAAGGATAACTGTGATAGTTCTGAGCAGCAGATTAAAGATAATATTGGCACTTCCATACTCTCAAAGGGATGCTTAGCCTTTTCTGCCAATTCAGGCTCCAGCTGTCTGTAAATCACCTTCCCCTCTCCCATTTCCATCTCTTATAGTCCCCTATGACACTCCCACGGTCCCCAGTATCATAAGCCAATTTAGGTATCGACATTTAATGATGGACATGTGTGATAGCCGCAAGAGTGAAATGAAGAAAGAGTGTAATGAGAGATTCTCTAATTAAAGAAAGCCTACTTAATGAGATAGATGGAGGGATAAAATGAAATGTGGACGTGAGGTGTGAAATTAGATTCAGTGGTTGGGGTGTACTTTCCAGACAAAATTCTAAGCCTGGGTTATCCTTAAATTTCCACATTTCCTGTACCCATACTCAGGATACTGGGGAACACCACACAATTTGGCAGATATGTATGCTACAAATTCATAGCGACAAATTTAAACAAAAATATTTAGAACTGAATGGTAAGAAAACACTATGTACCAAAACTTGTGGCAGGCAGCAAAAGCAGGGCTTGAATAAAAATTCTCATAGCCTTAAACATTTATATTAGAGATGACTGAAAATTAATGTTTCTAATGTAAGAAGCTAGAAACATCAGCTCCAAGAATAGTATACCTAAGAAAATAAGTCAATGAAATGGAAAATAAAAATACACTAAAAAGAGTAATAAAACTTGAAGGTGGTTCTCTAAAAAGTAATAAAGTAGATAAAAGTCAAGCAAGACTAGGGCGTTGGCTGGCTCAGTGGGTAGAAAATGTGACTGTTGCCCTTGGGGTAGTGAATTCAAGCCTTGTGTAGAGCTTTAAAAAAGTCAAGTAAGACTAATCAAGGAAAGAGTGACATAAATGATTAGTCAAAATGGAAACAGGCACGAGTATTTGTAGTAGCTTTATTCCTTATCACCAAAAACTGGAAGCAATTGAGATGTCCTTCAATAGGTGAATGGATAAACAAACTGTAGTACAGCTATAAATAATAGTATCTTATTCAGTGGTAAAAAGAAATGAGCTATGAAGCCATTAAAAGCCATAGAGGAAACTTAAATACATATTGCTAAATGAAAGATGCAAGTCTGAAAAGGCTACATAATGTATGAATCCAATTACATGACATTTTGGAAAAGGCAAAACTCTTGCAAGAGTATAAAGTTCAGTGACTGTGGGTATTTACCCAAAGAAAACAAAAATACTAATTTGGAAAGATACATGCACCTCTATGTCTATTGCAGCATTATTTACAATAGCCAAGATATGAAAGCAACCTAAGTGTCCACTGCTGGATGAATGAATAAAGATGTGTTGTATATACACAGTGGAATATTATTCAACCATAAAAAGGAATGAAATCTTGCCATTTGAAACACTATGAATGGACTTACAGGGTAGTTATTATGCTAACCGAAATAAGTCCAAGAAAGACAAATACCATATGATCTAAATCTAAAAAATAAATGAACAGACAACAAAAAAATAGAAACACAGTCATGAATACAGAGAACTGGTGGTTACCAGAGGCAAGAAAGATTGGAGGACAGGTGAAATATATGAAGGGGATTTAGAGGAACAAATTTCTAGTTATAAAATAAGTAAGTCATGGGGATGAAAAGTACAGCATAGGGAATATAGTCAATAATAGGTAACAAATGGCAACTACTCTCATCATGATGAGCATTGCATAATGTATGTAGTCATCAAATCACTATGTTGTACATCTGTAACTAATGTCAGCTATACTTCAATTTAAAAAAAGTTCAGTGATCGTCAGGAGCTCAGGAGGATGGGAGGAAGGGCTGAGCTGGTCAGCGCAGGGGATTTTTTTAGGACAGTTCAATTATTCTGCATGATGTTGTAATTGCGCATACATGACACCATGCATGGTTGAAACCCATAGAACTTTATAGTGCAAAGAGTGAGCCTTAATATATGCAAAATAAACAATCATTTAGAGGGCACTTGGCTGGCTCAGTGGGAAGAGCATGTGACTTGATTTCAGGGTTGTGAGTTTGAGCCCCACATATGGTATAGATTACTAAAAAATTAAATCAAATAAAAAATCATTTAGGAGGTCTGGGAAACTGGAGGATGGAATGAAGAATGCAAAACATTCTAACAGTATTACAAATTGTGAAATAAGCTCACAGGGAGCTTATAAGGGAAAAAGATGGTGCCCTAAATAACTTTGGGAACGAGTGGTCTGTAAAACTAAAGGCAAAAAAACAAAACAAAACAAAACTGTACATAAGCGCTATATTGATAAAGTTATATTCCATTCGGGTACAGGTTAACAATTTTGATACTGCTATATACATTTCCACTGGAATGATTAAGTAAGTGAATGGCAGATGGTGGGAGCTAGGTTTCTCATTGCTGGAGTAGAAATTTACAGCAAAAAGAGGAGGCTAGTATAATCCATGTGGTTAATCACATCAGTATGGACTCATTTCATGTTTACCTTAATATATATGGTTACATATAGAAAAAAAATACTGTGAGATATTAGAAAATAAATAAATAAATAAATATTGGTCTCTTCCCCCAGATCCTAGCACAATGCCTGAAACCTTTTTAGTTCCTAAGTGATAAGGGCACTAGGGGAGCATCTTTTGCTCCAATGCAGTGACTTTGGGTGGGCTCCTGGATGGCTCCTGAATGGGGGCTGGTCTCCAGAGAGACCAAGCCATGATTAGAAGCTTGGAATTTTCATCCTCACACCTCATCCTCCAAATAGAGAGGGGCTAGAAACTGAATTAGCAATTGATCATGCCTATGTGAGGAAGCCTCCATAAAATCCTAACAGCACAGGGTTAAGGGAGCTTCCAGGTTGGCAGACAAATCCATACCGGGAGGGTGGCACACCTCAAACTACATAGGGACAGAAGCTCCTGTGTTTGGGATCTCCCAGACCTTGGCCTATATAATTCTTCATTGGCCTGCTCATCTGTACCCTTTAATAAACTGGTAAATATAAGTGTTTCCCGGAGTTCTGTAGCTGCTCTAGCAAATTAATCAAACCTGAGGAGGGACACATGGGAACCTCCAATTTGTAGCTTAATGAGACAGAAGTTGTGGATAACCCATGGACCTACCACTTGCGATTGGCATCTGAAGGATGGAAGCAGTCTTTGGGACTAAGCCCCTAACCTGTGGATCTGACCCTATTTCCAGTGGATAGTGTTGGAATTGAGTTAACTTGTAGGACATGTACTTGGTGTTGCACACAATTGTGTGGTGTGGGGAAAAGCCTCCATACATTGACGACCAGAAGGGTCTGAAGTGTTCTGTATGTGCAGTAAAGGAGACACACAGGAGTAAAACAGGAGCTAGAATGAACTGAGTTTTTCTTACATGTGTACATATATTCTTTGCTCTGCCAGCTGAGAGGGTCTAGAATCAATGATACTTCGGAAGCAACAAGCACTCAGCATACCTAGCTCTTGGATTCTAATACCATTCTCTAATAAAAGGAACCAGGGCACTTTGACAAAACGGCTAATTCTAGGATGAGGGCAGGAGATGTATAAGCCTAGAGCATCCTGTAGTCCCAGAAAAGTCAGGAAGTGCTCAAAACAAACAAAAAACACCCACAATAATAGAAGAAAGTCAAAGTGACACAGGAACCAACTAAAAGAGCCCACAGTAAAGCTGAACAACTGGAACAATTAATAAAGCTGCATTGGATTATATCCCAAAGCATAAAAGAATTATCCATGAATCCATACTGATTATTATTGAATAAATGAGTAAATGGTGGTGGAGATAAATCTCCCACGCAGAGCCACAAATAATTATATAGATAAGTTTGCCCACAAGAAAGTAGAGCATACCTCCCACTACCTAAGTGTAGACTGCACACAGTGACTTCCTCAGTGGTAGTACAGAAAGGGGAGAGAGTGACTTTACAGAAGATAAACTGAACACCACCTTAGCCAGGTGATCAAGGTCAACTTTAGCAGGCACAGATGATGTTGATAGTATGTACCCTGGACATATAATAAAAATGACACTTTATACATCTGTGATCTTCCTCTCCCAATTTCAAAACCACAATCTAACCATGAGAAAAACACCAGACAAATCCTACAAAATACCTGACCAGTACTCCTCAAAACTGTCAAGGTAATAAAAAACAAGGAGAATCTGAGAAATTGTCGCCAAGAGGGGGAATATAAGGAGACATGATGATGAAATGTATTGTGGTATCTCAGATGGGATCCTAAAACAGAAAAAGAACACTAGTAAAAACTACAGAAATCTCAATACACTACAGAGTTAAGTTAATAAGGTATGAGATGCCTGGGTGGCTCAGCGGTTGGGCACCTGCTTTTGGCTCAGGTCATGATCCCGGCATTGGGGATCAAGTCCTGCATTGGGCTCCCTGTGAGGAGCCTGCTTCTCCCTCTGCCTATGTCTCTGCCTCTCTCTCTCAGTCTGTGTCTCTCATTAATAAATAAATAAATAAATCTTTTTAAAAAAAGTTAATAAGGTATCAATCAATACTGATTAATTGCAATGAATATGTCGTGCTAATGTAATATGTTAATAGGAGAAGCTAAGTATGGAGTGTATGGGAACTCTGTGTACTATGTTTGCAATTTTTCTATAAATCTAAAACTGTTTTTATAAGAAAAATAGTTTGTTTAAAAATATCAAAGACGGGTGCCTGGGTGGTACAGTTGGCTAGGCATCTGACTCAGATTCAGCTTAGGTCGTGATCTTAGGGTTATGGATCAAATCTGTGTTGGGCTCTGAGCTCAGCACAGAGTCTGCTTGAGACTCTCCCTCCACCCCTTCTACTTGCTCTCTATCTAAAGTAAATAAATCTTTTCTAAAAAATCAAAAGCAAAAAAGGAGTTATATTATAGATTAATCAGAACTTTATTTAATTTTTAAAAATATTTTATTTATTCATGAAACACAGAGAGAGAGAGAGAGAGAAAGAGAGAGAGGCAGAGACACAGGCAGAGAGAGAAGCAGGCTCCATGCAGGGAGCCCAATGTGGGACTCAATCCCAGGACTCCAGGATCACGCCCTGGGCTGAAGGCAGGCGCTAAACTGCTGAGCCACCCAGGGACCCCCTGATTAATCAGAAATTTAAAAGATACGGAAATCCATCAATTGTGATACCAACAAATTTGAAACAGACATGTTTTTAGAAAAGTTAATTTCCCAAACTGATTCAAGAATTAGGAGAAAACTGGATGCCTGGGTGGCTCAGTGGTTGAGCGTCTGCCTTTGGCTCGGGGTATGATCCCGGGGTCCCGGGACTGAGTCCCTCATCGGGCTCCTTGCATGGAGCCTGCTTTTCCTCCTTCTGCCTGTGTCTCTGCCTTTCTGTGTATCTCATGAAAAAATAAAATCTTAAAAAAAAAAAAGAACTAGGAGAAAATTGAGGCAGTTGGGTGGCTCAGTCAGTTAAGTGTCTGCCTTTGGCTCAGGTCATGATCCCATCCCAGGGTCCTGGGATTGAGGTCGGCATTGGGCTCCCTGCTCTGTGGGGCATCTGTTTCTCTCCCTCTGCCTGACCTTGGCTAGTGTTCGCTCTCATTTGCTCTCTCTCTCAATAAATAAAATCTTAAAAAAATAAAGAAAAGAAAAGAAAAAAGGAATTAGGAGAAAATCTAAATATTCTATAAATATAATATAAATTGAAGATATAATTCAACTTTTTTCTATAAAGAAAAAAACTAACCAAATATGTATTTTTTGGCTAGTTTCACCATTAGACAAACCTCCAAGTTATAATTGTTACAGGCAAGATCAACTGGTGGATGCTAAAATCAGTGGGTAAAACTTCAAGTTTCTTCTTGAAGAAGAATATTAGTATCTCACCCATGATATTTATCAATTAAAAAAGGAAAAATTACAAATTTACAATAGAAACCCTGGCAGACCCCACTCTGAACAAGAGGTCAACTGAAAGACATTCTGTAGTCATGGACTGGATGACTTAATACTGTTAAGATGGCAATAACTCCCCAAATTGATCTACAGATTCAGTGTAATCCCTAACAAAATTGCAACTGACTTCTTTGTAGAAATTGACAAGCTAATCGTAAAATTCATGTGGAAATTCAAGGAACCCAGAATAGCTAAAACATTCTTTAAAAAATATAAGAATAAAGCTGAAGAACATACTACTCCCAATTTCAAAACTTACTACAAAACTACAGTAATCAAGCCTGTATGGTGCTGGAATAAGGGTAGATATATCCATTGAATAACCACATGCAAGAGAATGATTTTGGACCCCTACCTCATATCATAAAAAAAAAGTTAACTCAAAATGCAACCCCGAATAGCCAGGGGAATATTAAAAAAGAAAACCAGAGCTGGGGGCATTACAATGCCAAATTTTAGGTTCACAAAGCTGTGATCATCAAGACAGTATGGTACTGGCACAAAAGCAGACACATAGATCAATGGAACAGAATAGAGAATCCAGAAATGGACCCTCAACTGTATGGTCAACTAATATTCGACAAAGCAGGAAAGACTATCCACTGGAAAAAGGACAGTCTCTTCAATAAGTGGTTCTGGGAAAATTGGACAGCCACATGCAGAAGAATGAAACTAGACCATTCTCTTACACCATACACAAAGATAAACTCAAAATGGATGAAAGACCTAAATGTGAGACAAGAATCCATCAAAATCCTGGAAGAGAACACAGGCAACACCCTTTTTGAACTTGGTCACAGCAACTTCTTGCAAGATACATCTATGAAGGTAAGGGAAACAAAAGCAAAAATAACGATTGGGACTTAAGATAAAAAGTTTCTGCACAGCAAAAGAAACAGTCAACAAGGGCAGCCCCGGTGGCACAGCAGTTTAGCGCCACCTGCAGCCCGGAGTGTGACCCTGGAGACCTGGGATTGAGTCCCACGTCGAGCTCCCTTCATGGAGCCTGCGTCTCCCTCTGCCTGTGTCTATGCATCTCTCTCTCTCTGTCTCTCTCATGAATAAATAAATAAATAAAATCTTTACAAAAAAAGAAAAAAAGAAACAATCAACAAAACTAAAAGACAACCTACAGAATGGGAGAAGATACCTGCAAATGACATATCAGATAAAGGGCTAGTATCCAAGATCTATAAAGAACTTATTAAACTCAATAGCAAAGAAACAAACAATCCAATCATGAAATGGGCAAAAGATATAGAATTTTCACCAAAGAAGTCAAAGACATAGCCAACAAGCAAGCACATGAGAAAATGCTCCGCATCACTTGCCATCAGGGAAATACAAATCAAAACCACAATAAGATACCACCTCACACCAGTGAGAATGGTGAAAAGTAACAAGACAGGAAACAACAAATGTTGGAGAGGATATGGAGAAAGGGGAACCCTCTTGCACTATTGGTGGGAATGTGAACTGGTGCAGCCACTCAGGAAAACTGTGTGGAGGTTCCTCAAAGAGTTAAAAATAGAGCTGCCCTATGACCCAGGAATTGCACTGCTGGGGATTTACCCCCAAAACACTGATGCAGTGAATCACCAGGACAGCTGCACCCCGATGTTTATAGCAGCAATGTCCACAATAGCCAAACTGTGGAAGGAGCCTCGGTGTCCATCGAAAGATGAATGGATAAAGAAGATGTGGTTTATGTATACAATGGAGTATTACTCAGCCATTGGAAACAACGAATACCCACCATTTGGTTAACATGGATGGAACTGGAAGGTATTATGCTTAGTGAAGTAAGTCAATCGGAGAAGGACAATCATTATATGGTCTCATTCATTTGGGGAATATAAAAAGTACTGAAGGGGATTATAGCGGAAAGGAGTGAAAATGAGTGGGAAATATCAGTGAGGATGACAGAACATGAGAGACTCCTAACTCTGGGAGATGAACAAGGGGTAGTGGAAGGGGAGGTGGACAGGGGGATGGGATGACTGAGTGACCCGCACTGAGGGGGGCACCTGACGGGATGAGCACTGGGTGTTCTGCTATATGTTGGCAAATCGAACTCCAATAAAAAAATAACTTAAAAAATGCATCAAAGATCTAATGGCACTTGGGTGGTCAAGTGTCCAACTCTTGCTTTTGACTCAGGTCATAATCTCAGAGTCCTGAGATAGAGCACTATATCAGGCTCTGCCTTCAGCAGGGAGTCTGCTTCTCTCCCCCTCTCTCTGCCCTTCCCCCTGCTCATGCTCTCACTCTCTCTCTTAAAAAAAAAAAATCTAAAATATAAATGCATCAAAGATCCAAATGTGGGGATCCTTGGGTGGCGCAGCGGTTTAGCGCCTGCCTTTGGCCCAGGGCGCGATCCTGGAGACCCGGGATCGAATCCCACGTCAGGCTCCCGGTGCATGGAGCCTGCTTCTCCCTCTGCCTATGTCTCTGCCTCTCTCTCTCTCTCACTGTGTGCCTATCATTAAAAAAAAAAAAAAAAAAAAAAAGATCCAAATGTAACAGCTGAAATTATAAAATATATTGAAGAAAATCTAGGAGTAAATCTTCATGACTTCAGGTTAGGCAAAGTCTTAGATATGTATAACAAGCAAACACAAGTAAGAAAAGAAAAAAATAAATTGGACTTCATCAAGATTACAAACTGTTGTACTTTAAAGTGCATCATCAAGAAAGTGAAAAAAGAACCCACAGAATGGCAGAACAACTTTACATGATGGCAAATCATGTATCTCATAAAGGACTACTGTCTAGAATATATAAAGAACTCTTACAACTCACTGATAAAAAGATAAATAACTTTTAAAACAGGCAAAGGATCTGAATAGACATTTTTTAAATTTATGAATAGATATTTCTTCAAAAATATATATAAACCATAAGACACTTAACTATAGGAAACAAACTGAGAGTTGATGGAGGGGAGAAGGGTGGGAGGATACGGTAACTGGGTGATGGACATTGAGGAGGGCACATGATGTAATGAGCACTGGATGTTATATAAGACTGACGAATCACTGAACTATATCTCTGAAATTAATAACCATACGTTAATTTACTTAAATTAATATGCTTTTATTAAATTTATTTAAATTATACATTAATTAAATTTAAATAAAAAATTTAAAAATCACCTGTAAAAAAAAAAAAAGAATATGTAAAAACCATCAATAAGCCAGGAAGGATGCTCAAAATCATTAGCCATCAGGGAAATGCAAATCAAAGCCACGGTGAAACCCCTCTTCCCACCCACTAGGGATGTTTATGATAAAAAGGACAGATAATAAGTGTTAACAAGGACTTGGACAAATTAGAACCCTCATATCCTGGTCATTGCAGTGCTTAGGAAAAGATTCCAGCTTTATTTATTAAAGATTTTACTTATTTATTCATGAGAGACACACAGAGAGAGGCAGAGATATAGGTAGAGTGAGAAGCAGGCTCTCTGCAAGGAGCTTGATGTGGGATTGATTACAGGACCCTGGGATCACAACCTGAGCCCAAGGCTGATGCTCAACCCACTGAGCCACTCAGGCTTCCCCCATTCCAGCTTTAAATTGTTAGATTCCATTGAGGTGGTAAAACCTGCTGCTAGGAGAGAAGGAGAAAAGCTGTCCTTTAGGGAAGAAGCCTTTCATACAGACATGAGAAGTGGCAACCAGCATTTTTGGCTGAGTGCAGGCCATACTGGGAAGCAAATGGAAAAGAGGCGGAGGCTGAAAGGACATGAACATGAGGTCCAAGAGAGCAGTGAGAAAGCTGCTTACAGGGAATAAAGACAGGTTACTTTAGGGAAGGAGGAAGAGAGGAGAAAGTAAGGCCCAGTATGAGTTAGGGTGGGCACAGGCTTAAGCTGGTTTAACAAGAGACCCACCTATACCATGGCTAACAGAAGACAGAATTTTGGTTCCCTCTTAACAGTTCAGAGGTGAGCAGTCCAGGCAGGTGGGTGTTGCGCCGTGCAAGCTTTCAGACCCAGAAACCTACTTCTCCGACTCCTCCATTTCTTAGGCTATTATCTTGGACTTCATGCCTAGAATATCCACCTTCCCTTTGAAGGAGGTGCCCTATTCTGTAAGGAATGGAGGAAGTTCCATTAGGGAGCATTAAAAAAGACAACCTCCAAAACCCAAGTCTTGAGATACTGAAAGAGGCTCGCTTACTCAAGTTTAAGGTTAGGAACACTCCATACCCAAGAAACAATAGATAGTGTTTGCTTCTCAAGAAGAGGCAATGACCTAAGATTGATGCAGTCTGACTCCAGTTTTGAAGAACTGAGACAAATATTTACTACCATCTTACATCTCAATTTTAAAGCAGTCTTCCATTACCTGGAAGAATCAAGAAAAGTGAAAAAATATTTAATTCATTTATATTGGTTTGCTATACTGCTAATAATTACTATCTATCAGATTTCCTTACACTTTAGGAAAAATATAACTTGTAAATATAATGAAGCAGATTCATTCATAATCGATGCCCTACCAATAGAGAATTCTAATTTCTTTCTGCAGCAAAGCACTGGTCCAAACATAGCCATTTCTATTAAAGAACTGTTTCACTTCCAACTAACATACTTACTTCTACTTTTTCACCCACGTGCATTTTTTGAAAAGAATCCTCTGAAAAATTTCCAGCAGTTGGATTTGGTGGGAAATTGTGTGAGCAGTGACGGATGGCTTGCCTTCATTAATATACTTCAGAATCTCAAGCAATTAGTTTTTTTTTTTTTTTTTCACTTCAGTACTACAAGATTTTTGCCTGATGCAGCATTAGTCAGGAAACTTAGCCATGTGTGGTTGAAGTTAACTTTTTGCAAAAAGGTAGGCTTGTTGGGTAGCAGTTTGATGATGATGTTATTAGTGTTATTATGGTGTTTTTAAATAGTAACTTAAATAAAGGCCATCCTGAGCCGTGAATGCTCTGGGGACCCCATTACTTTCAATCTAGTTACCCAAGAATCTTTGCTTATCCAGTGCAAGAGTCTGAAAGTATGTGGCAATCCATTATATAACCTAAAAATTATCCTTCTCAACAGTGTCTGCCTAATTTGCCCTTTCCAAATTTTCTCTTCCCTTCCTGATATCAGGATGACATGTGACATCATGACCTTTGTAACTGGCCAATTCCATGGAAATTTACTTTCTTAGTTTCATAATTAAAAAAAAAAAAAAAAAAAAAAAAAAAAAAGGAGAAGGATGTCAGGAAAATGAGACCAAAGAAGAGGAGGAAGCAGGAGGGAATTTCATTTGATGACATGTGCAGTATTTCTGTCTCATCACAAGTATGATTACCAGGTACTTGACAGGACTTTTTATTTATCCTTGTGTTCCCCTTGGTTTCAAGAATAGGTCACAAAAATTGATATATTGTATGCACATTTACTTAGTGCCTGGCATGTACCAAGTATTTCCTGAATTAAATTAAATTAAATGACCAATAAATAGCTATTGAATAAAGAAACAAGCCAAAATTATTTAGGATCAGAAAACTCCATGTATGTTCTTTATTCAAACAGTGTGATTTAAACAATCTGGAATGTAAAAAGCATTTCCTTATATAAGAAGCAGATTAGACTCCCAAAAAGATCGGCATACTATAGTCAAGCAAAAAATTGGCAGTTTACGAGCAGCTAAATCAGAGGCTTGAAATTCAGGACCTCTCCATTTGCTGATACATGTATGTAATTCCAACCGTATGTTCAGAGATTAAGGAAGAAAGAAAAATGTAACTGATTCTTTTGTACCCTAGGAAGATAAGGGCACCCTGTCCTAAACTTTTCTCCAACACCCCACAAAATAATCCTTCCCCACAAAGAAAGAAGTCTAAGAAAAATCTGCTTAATTTTAACAGATTTAAGTCAAGGCAAGTCTGAAATAAACAAAAACTTAAATGGTGTTAGCCTGCAGTTCACCTTCTATTCTCCTGGCACCTCAAATTAATGGCTTGGGTGTTGGTGTAGGTAACACTTGGCCTGTATGCTGAGGTAGTCACTGAAAGGACATTCCGTGCACAATGTTGTTTAGCAAATGGGCATAATCTGTAGATTTAGTCATAAAATTATAGAGCTAATTATTTACAGATCAACTAGTTCATTCCCCACCCTAACTTTACAGATGATAAAGCTCAGAGGAGTTAAGTGACTTGCCCATGGTAACAAAACTACTTACATAGTGGCAGCATCAGGCTCAGAATCCAAAATTCTTGACTTCTAGTCCAGTGTTTTTTCCATTACAGTATGTTAGAGTACGGTGTTTTCTCAGAAAGGGTTAATCGCACTCCATGAAAACTTGCTCCTAATCACAAGCCATGGGCCAAATATTCAATTCACACTTTCTTCTTTGTTTAGCTTCAAGTGACTCTGTGGCAAGATTTACTTGTAAGACTACTGCCCTATAAGCATAAGCCTATGTTGGTCAAGTTTCTTGTTTTCATATCCAGATGCTGGCCAGAGCCCGGCAAATAAGACTTTCTTATATAATAATGCATGGACCAATGTCACTCACAGCAGTTGGCATCAGTGAATTTCAGCAAGTAGAGCCAATTCTTTTCAAACCCACAGGAAATTTCTTAAATAATGTAGGCGAGTATCAAAGCACCTTTGGTGGGACAACTACACAGGTGTTGCCTCTGAATAGGTGTTGAGGAAATAGGCATTTAACCTCATGCAGAATTGTTTTCAGTACCTGCACACTTTAAAAATCCCATGAGAACGGAAAAGACATGCAAAGGGTGGCAGCACAGACTTGGTACATGGCAGTTCTTCACATTTCATACATGACCCACTTGGATGAGGTCAATGGAGGAAAAATCACCCTGTAATAGTAGACCAATAATAGGTATACTAACATTGGAGAACATAAGACAAAGGACAAGGAACTGGTTTCCTTATTACATTTTACGAAGTTTCATTTTCCCCAGCAGTCAAAGTAGTATGTGCTCTCTTTCTTCAACAGGTCAAATGCCTGAACAGGGTTGCAGATGTTAAAGACAATGACCAACTCCTCACCATGCAAAAGTTGGGACATGGTCACTTATTACAGGATGACTAGAATTCTGCTTGACAGAGGTGGCTTCTTGGATGTTTGTGATTCCACTATGAAATTGGACTTGGAAGTGTTGCTCATATTTAAAAAAGGATGAGTTTACTGAAGAAACTTACAAATTCTTCAAAAACAAAAATCTTTTTCTACATAGTCAGCTGATGGCTGGAAAAGTCACAAATCTCCAGGAGTACTAGGTTCCAGAAAAGCTGAATGCACTCTCAAAATTCCTTTTTTAAAATTCTAATTATAAAACTCATAATAAAAACAAAACAAAACAAATTCAGGTAATTTTTGTAATTTGCTGCTTGTGATACTTTTTATAAGTAATACTGGCCATGTTGGCAAGTCCTTAACATTTGCATTTGGAAGATAATAAAAAAATAAAATAATCCATATGATTCTCACACTTCATCACAGTTAACAATTTATGATTTGGACAAAGCAAAACAAAATAAATTAGAAACTGCCTGTCATACATCTAACAATACTGTATTTTATAATCTAGGGTCTATTATGTTTTGGTAAAATTATATAATGTAAACTCAATTTGTTTATGCAACTTTGAAAAGATACAATTCCTATACTATGCATGGAATTCCATATATTTTATCATATATTTTATATATTTTATTTGTTATTAAAAAGTCAACCAATGAAAAGGTCACAAAAAAAGATAAATTTCATCATTATGTCAGTATTTGGGTTTTTGATGTTTTCTGCTTATTATGTCAGTATTTGATTAAATGTAAGACAGAAAACTGGGATTCCTTCAGTTCACATTACCAAAGGATTTGGTATTCATTTAACCAAAATAACACTTTGAGAACCACGGACTATTTATAAATGTACTGAAATATTTTAATGAGAGAAACTATAAAAAAAATGGATAATTTAAATTTTCAAATTATGCTAGATAGTAGAATATGTTCTAAAATTTCTGATAAAAAATTCTGCTTTTCTTTTGCAAGACATAAATCAGGAGGACCTCAAAGAAAAATGTAGCAATTAAGTTTGGATACGCTATAAAAGAGACTTTTACTTTTGGAATGGACATTTTTTTCCTTTCCTAAAATGTATATCATTATTCAAGAAGCATGTTTATAAATTTCACTGAAGAAAATATTATACTTTTAATTATGTGACAGATCTGCTCCATCAAGTGGTTCTCTTATTGTAAAGATAATGTCTATCAAACTGCAGTCAACTACAAAACCAAAAATAGCAAAATTCAAATTTAGAGAAACACGCTTTCTATAGGAAGCCTATTTAACCCTACAACATTTAGAAGGTTCTCACAGCCCCAAATACATTTTACAAAAATATAGTTTCATCGGTTTCATGTAATGTGAACAAACCTTACTACTCTCTAACATTTAGAGTAAATGATTGAACAGTCAATGCACAGTTGGATTACTAAATAAATTGGAAGTCAAGGAGTCAATATTCCTCATAAAAATAAATTAAAGTACAGTACATCATGGTCTTGGTTGTCCAATTCTATTGTTAGTTCCATATCTACTTGGCATATTTGTAAAACCAGTCCTGAGTCCTTGGCTTGCTCCAATTCCTGGAACTCCAAGTCCTTGATTAAGTATGCTACTATAAGGTGTGTGTCCATGATTAAGACCCAAACCATAAGGTCTTGTTTGGGTGTTTAGCAGAATAACTGGGTTCACGTTTTTTCCAGGGGTGTTAAAGGAAAATTCTGGAGGTGGACTACTAGGTTTATTTGGAGTTGATGTGACAGGGTTTGAATCATCAGTACTCTTTAAAGGAGGCATTGGAATTATGTGATGATCTGAAAAGTTTAGGACGTTGGCTGCAACAGGCCCAGACAGTAAGGCAGGTCTAATCCAATCATCCTTGAAAATTTGTACAGTCAAAGTAGACACCAGAGTGTACAGCCTATTGGTCACATGAGCAAGAACCATTTGTTCATTTGCGTCTCGTCGAATTCTTACATGCACTGATCCAGCCTAAAAAAAAGGGCAAAATCATAGGAAAGAAATCCTTAAAATTATACCACTGAAAATTCCATTAGAAATAAACATTTGGTTATAACTGTACCTGGTACCTTCTTTACAACAAGAGATATAATGTTTTGATATTCCTTAAAGACTACTCAGTAGGGATTATCAACATGAAGAGTTAATGAAGTTCTTTGTGATTCTTTTAAATAAAACGTGACTTTTTAAAATATAAAAAAAAGAGAAATATATGTAGGAGGAAGACAGGCATGTTACAACCTAATGCAGAATATACAGTATGGAGAAAATGCAATGGAAGGACAGAAAAGGTAGCTACTTATTCAAACTGAGAAAGACTTCAAAAGATGGGATTTGATCTAGGGTTGATGGTTAAATGCAATTTCAAAAGGTGGAGACAGGCATTCTAAGGTGAAGGAATAGCAATTAAAATGCATGGCATGTTTGGACAAGGATAAGCAATTTTACTAATATATAAAAAAGTACAAATATTTCAGGTGGCAGAAAAAGAATGAAAGAGAACAAAAAAGAAGGAAAGAGGAAACAAGGAAAGAAAGAATGTAGAAAGAAAGAAAGATAAGCAGGTAGTAAGGTTAAAAGAAAAGCTAACAGAGAACTCTAAAAATCATGATAAGGAGTTTTAACACCAGCAATCCATCAGAAGTAAAATAATGAAAGTTTAGAAAAATTATAGGTATAAATGACTGGTAATTAGGTAAGAAATGACTGCCACAGTCTAGGTCAGAAATGAAGAGAGCTGAGACAGAACAAAGACAGTGGGATCAGAGAGGGAAAGATGGATTCATGCTATTTCATGGGTTAGATGAGCGGGGATCTGATACCCAACTGGATGTAGGAGATGAGGGAGATGGACCAACTAACAATCAAAGATGATCTGAAGGTTTCAAGCCTGGGCTACTATGAGGAGAGAGAACCCCAAGCATTACAATGATGGCTAGAAGTCTGTTTATTGAAAAGACATCATACGTTATGTTTTTTTAAAGTAAACAGTAAAATAGTAGGTACAACAATGATCCTATTTTGTTTAAAACACACACGGACAGAAAAACAGCCAAGAGTAACAGCACTTATCTCTAGATGGTAGAATTAAAGGTTTTTATTCTCTTCTCTTTGAATTAGTTACAAGTTTTAATTTTTCTAAGAATCAGTTACTATTTCCATAACAACACTAAAGTAAAAGTATAGAGTAAATAAAATTAAATAAAATGTCCAGCAGACAGGCACTTGGGTGGTTCAGTCAGTTAGTGTCCGACTCTTAGTTTTGGCTCAGGTCATGATCTCAGGGTCATGAGATCAAGCCTCACATCAGGCTCTGCACTGAGCATGAAGCCTGCTTAGGATTCTCTCCTTCTCCCTCTGCCCATCCCTACCCCACCCCTCCTTCTCTTTAAAAAAAGAAAAATCAATGTTGACTTCTAGATAAACTCAGATTCTCAAAAGAGAAAAAATTATAACAAAGAATAAACTGCACATAAATTAGCCAAGAAGTTGGTTTAGTTACAATGTGTCTGAATCTATGACTTTAACAGTAGTGAGTGACTGTCAATCATTAAGATGGAAAAAATATTTATAATGTTTCATGTTGACTTCTAGTTTATTTTTATGTAAGATAAGCCATGTCTAGAAATGAAGTCATCTTTGATTCCTCCCTTTCTTGGCCACTGCCATCTTAGTTATCATTAGACAAAACTATAAAAGACACTGTAACCTTTTTCAGTCTGCTATGGAAATTAAAGCAATTAAAAAAAGTGAAAACCATTTCTGTGCAGGAGCTTGAACAGAATCTGATGTGACTATGGTATTTGCATTAATTTATGGCTTCTGTAACAACTATTCCTGGCAGCTCAGAAGCATGGTTTATTTTGTCCTTGGTCTTAATTAGTCACTACATGGGTGCAGGGTTAGATAATCACATTCTGAACAGCTGGATGACTTTATTCTTTTTGTTTATAAGCCACCCAGCTAAAAAAACCCCACTTATCTACTATTTCATTAAGATTGGTAAAATCAGAGATGCCTGGGTGGCTCAGAGGTTGAGCATCTGCCTTTGACTCTGGTCGTGATCCCGGGGTCATGGGATCAAGTCCCATACTGGGCTCCCTATAGGAAGCTTGCTTCTCTCTCTGCCAATGCCTCTGCTTCTCTCTCTCTCGTGAATTAAAAAAAAAAAAATTGGTAAAATTAAAAGAATGATTAAAAATGACATTTGGGAGTGCCTAGGTGGCACAGTTGAGTGTCTGACTCTTGGTTTTGACTCAGGTTGTGATCTCAGAAGGTGAGATTGAGTCCCTTGTCGGGCTCTACCCTTAGCATGGAGTCTGCTTGGGACTCTTTCTCCTCCTCTCTTCTCTCCCTCTCTCTCTTCCTCTGCCCCTCACTCCCACTCTCTCTTTCTCTAAAAGAAATAAATCTTTTTTAAAAAACGAACTACATTCCTGTAGGAATGTGAATTGGTACAGCCATTTTTGGAAAGTGATTGGTTGTATCAAAACCTGTAAAAATGTAAATATCCCTTTTTTAAAAAAGATTTTATTCTTAGGTAATCTCTACACCCAATGTGGAACTAGAACCAACAACCTTGAGATCAAGAGTTGCCTCAAGGGATCCCTGGGTGGCGCAGCGGTTTGGCGCCTGCCTTTGGCCCAGGGCGCGATCCTGGAGACCTGGGATCGAATCCCACATCGGGCTCCCGGTGCATGGAGCCTGCTTCTCCCTCTGCCTGTGTCTCTGCCTCTCTCTCTCTCTCTCTCTCTGTGTGTGACTATCGTAAATTAAAAAAAAAAAAAATAAAAAGATTTAAAAGAGTTGCCTCAATACGAATAATCTTTGACTCACAAAAGCCACTTCTAAAAGTTAATATTAAGGAATTATCACAAGTATATGCAAAGATTATTCCACAAATATGTTCATCACAGGGAATCCCTGGATGGCTCAGCGGTTCAGCACCTGCCTTTGGCCTGGGGCGTGACCCTAGAGACCAGGGATCTAGTCCCACATCTGGCTCCCTGCATGGAGCCTGCTTCACCCTCTGCCTGTGTCTCTGCCTCTTAGTCTCTCTGTTTCTCATGAATAAATAAATAAAATCTTTTAAAAAAATGTTCATCACAGCTTGTTTATATGGGAAAAATGGACTACCACTTTGTCTATTGGGGACTGATTAAATAAATGATAGCATATTCATATAATATCAAACTGCAGTCATTAAAAATTATGTTGGGATTCCTGAACTACAGCAGTTTACAGTGGCACTTTTTTTGAAGTGCCCCAAATGTCCCCAGAAAAACAGAGAAACTAAGACATGAAGTCCAAAAACCTAGGGACAACATCTATAAAAAAAAAAAAAAATAGATGAGCACGGTTCCCTTAAGAAACCCTAATCACAAGGTGTAAAACCTGCAAGGTATCAGCATTTGTGGAGGAGGAAGCGACAGGATATCTGACTGACCTAAAAACCTCAAAGCAGCTAACCTGTACTTAATGGAAATCGAGGACAGCAAATCTGAGAAGGCAGCTGGGAAACTGGGAGGGCTTCTACACATTTCAATAGTGGGTGAATACACTGACTGAGTCTGCAATAAGAGAGAAGAGCTGGAGCAGCCAAAGCCCTGAGAGCTCTTCAAAGTAACCAAGCAAAGCTCTCTTCCAGCACAGAGCCCCATAATAAGAAGAAACAAGTGTATCTGAATCTATGAATCCAAATTGAGCAACACAGTAGAAACAAAAGATGAAGAACTTCAGATACAAATGGGAGGAAAAGAACCAGGAGAAAGAAAAAATTTTCATTTCACAGACTCATCAGAAGAGGGAGCCTTAGAACCATAAACTCAAACACACTACCCTAAACCACTTCTTATTTTAAAGTTTAGGAAAACAATTTTACATAAAAAGGGGCAACAGAAAAGGACTGAATCAAATCACAGACAAAGATATTATAAGAAAAAAAGAGAAGGACAGATTTAAAAAAGAGCACCAGAAAGATTTACCTACAAAACGAATGAGAACTATGCACCTATTTTTTCAAAACAAACCAAAAGACATGAAACAAGCACAATATAAATCAACATTAGAAAACCTCAGAAATGAGGAGCGCCTGGGTGGCTCAGTCGGTTAAGCATCCGACTCTTGATTTCAGCTCAGGTCTTGATCTTAGGGTCGTGAGTTCAAGCCCTGTGTTGGGCTCCACTCTGGGTGTGGAGTCTACTTAAAAAAAAAAAGAAAAAAGAAAAAAGAAAACCTCAGAAATGAGATGACAGTGAGAAATACAAGAAAAAACAATCACTTCAGAAATTAAGACCAAATTAGAAGGAATACAAAAGCAAATAAACATACAGGTCTACTATAAGAGAAATAAAAGGTGAAGAGAAGGAAAGTTTTAAAAATCAAAGGAATGGAAGAGATAATAAACTGAAAGAAAGTAACAAATATGGAAGAAAGGTAAAGATCCAACAAGCTTATAATAGGAGTTCCTAAAGAAGATAATAAAAGCAAGAGAACAAAATAAAACTTTCCTGAAAGTTAACAAAACTTTTTTGAAATCACATTTTTGAAAGGATATACTGCACACCTGGAGTAACTAATTCAGAAAGACCAACACCAAGATATATTCTAATGAAATTCCTAAACTTAAAAAAAACAAAAACAAAAAAACAAGCAAAAACAACCACTTTTGCCCAAAGGCAAAGATCAAGTTGCATTTAAGAGAAAAAATATTTTGACCACAATAGTAGTATTTAATGACACAGAAAAACTGTTCATGACATATTAAGTGAAAAGAGCAAATTATAAACAGCACAGTTTTGTTTTCTATGGAGTAAATATATGAGTATGAATGAAATGTCACAGCAGGTTTCTCTACATGAAAGGCTTATGGGGATAAAGAAAAGCTTTTTCTGAGTACTTTTCAGTGTTTTCTTCAGCATTACGTTTCCAGGAATGAAACTACACCATAACAGTCTCTCTGACAATAGGTCCAAAGTGGATTTGTGAAATTAATAAAAGGAAATCTTACTAAAATGAAGTCAGGAGGCCAGGAGGGAGGGCCTCTCAGGCCCATTACCCCTAGTCAACTGCAGACTCAACATAAGAGAGGTCAAGTCCATACTACTTTCGTTACTATTTTATCACATCAGCAGGAGGAAGGAGGCTTTCTTTCCGGCAACAGTCCAGCCAATGAGAGACTGCCACAACTCAGCACAATGAGAGCCACCACACTTGAACTCCCAGTTTCCTCCACTGGATTTCTCATTTACAACAGTGCTTTCCACTTCCCCCTTTCCTCTATAAAAGAGCAGTCCTCTCTCGTTCTCCAGACTTGTCTCTGGTTTTGCTGTTGCTTGCTAGTCCCAAACTGCAATTCTCTGCTATTTTCAAAGAAACTCATTTTTACCAGTAAAATAATTGGTTTTATTTTTAAGATAAACATAAATAACACAGAATTCAGGGCAGCCCTGGTGGCGCAGCGGTATAGTGCCACCTGCAGCCCAGGGCATGATCCTGGAGACCCTGGATTGAATCCCACGTCAGGCTCTTTGCATGGAGCCTGCTTCTCCTTCTGCCTGTGTCTCTGCTTCTCTCTCTCTCTCTCTGTCTCTATGAATAAATAAATAAAATCTTAAAAAAAAAAACACAGAATTCTATGCTGAAGCAAGTTGTGTTATCGTAACTCTTTATCAGCAAAACCTCCAAAGGCAGAACTGCAATTAAAAAAAAAAAAAAAACCTGTACTTTTTACTTTTCGTATTTTCTTTTCTTTTCTTTTAAAATATTTTATTTATTCATGAGAGACAGAGAGAGGAAGAAGCAGTTTCCATGCAGGGAGCTTGATGTGGGACTAGATCCCAGTACTCCAGGATCATGCCCTGAGCCAAAGTCAGATGCTCAACCACTGAGTCACCCAGGAGTCCCTAACTTTTCGAATATTTTCATATTCAGTAATGTGTGACTATAGATTTGTCTTATGTGGACAACCCAGTATTAAGATCATTAACAGTAGTTTGAAAGGAAAAAAAAAAGAGAAATATACCTCAATTAATCTCAATTATGATACTGAATCCAGGAAGTTAGATACTGATACTGGCTCAGCAATTGAGCATCTGCCTTTGGCTCAGGGCATAATCCTGGGATCCGGGATCGAGTTCCACATCAGGCTCCCTGTGGGAAGCCTGCTTCTCCCTCTGCCTATATCTCTGCCTCTTTCTCTGTCTCTCATGAATAAATACATAAATCTTAAATAAAAAAAAAAAGGATACTGAATCCATCTACATTTTAGACTCTATAGAACACAAATGGTCATCAAAGGCTCTATAAAAAAATTTATGGAAATGCTTTTTTTCAATTTTAAAAATTCTAAACTATGTTTTAAATGATCTAAATTCATATGGGGAACATACCAATGTGCCAAAACCTAGAGTCCAAAAATGCTCATTTCGAACTTCTAAAACTCCATCCAAAGTTGAGACCTAACCAAAAACAAAGAAATAAGGTTGTTTGTATTTGTCACATTCAAAACAATTCAGTCACATTGCAGACTTAATCTAAGCCTAGAAATGACATGGCCCGACCCTGTGTGAGGATACTCATTAGCCAAGACATGTCCCAGATCACTCAAAAGATCATTTCTACTTGTTCAGTGGTGAGTCACAGGCCTTGGATTCTGTTTCTTGTCTGGCCCATTCCTTTCAGAACCAGGTCCGTATCACCTACTCCCAGCATCACCTTGTTCAACAGTGTATGGTTCTTTTTTTTTTTTTTATCTCAATGTCGTATTTTTTTTTTATCTCAGTATGTCATATATTTTATGTCTAGCACCTGGAGTATTAGGTTTTCCCCCATTTTGGGGGGTCTTCTCTATCATTTCTTTCCCTGTATTCCCTCTTAACAAATTTCTGTATAACAAGATGTTATTTGAACGTGTGCCAAAAGGAAATTCCAAGACCAGATACATTGTGTATGGACCACTGGTACAATGACACAACTTCATTAGCTGAGACAAGGAGCCAACTATATTGGTAAAAGTGGCCTTTGTGATAACAACAACTAAGTTTAAATACTTTCAAAATCCAAGTAATTCAATTATCTATTCCTTCATTAGTGAAGAGGTGGATATTTATACGATACAAAATCTAAACTCACAGATCAATGTTACGTGGTGAAAGAATCAACATGTAAAAGTGGCCTTTGACTAATCAAAATCCTGGATTTGAATACAGACTCATAAAAACCATAGCATTTACATAGCTGGTAGGGTGGTTGCTAGACCATTATCTTCCCTTCTACATTTACTTTAAGCTTTCAGACTGAGCAATTCCTCAAATTTTTGTACTTTTGTTATTATAATTCCTGCTGTCATATAATTAAAATGATTTTATTTACTATTCCACCTTACCTCTCTGATAAGTTTGTCCAACTGACCAATAACATGGGGTGGTGTTGTCTGGAGAAAAAATAAAAATAAAATATGAATAATCTGTGGAGATAAGAAACATTTGCACAGTGCTCCTAAAACTAAAAAATCGGGTTATATCAGCTTTGCTTTGACAAGTGCCCTATATGATTTAGGGAAGAGAGGTTTCAGTTGGCTCCACTAGTGGGTCATTAAGAATCAGCCCATATTTATTTTTTATCACACAAAGAAGCTCTATCTCTAGTCCCAAACAAACCCTGAAGAATCAATCAACTAAAAATATTTTGTATATGGCTTAGCACATGCAACTATTATCTTATTGTTATTACTGCCTCTGGAGCTAGAGCTAGTACTCCTAAGTTTCAGAAAAGGCATGAAGGTAAGACATAAGGAAGAGCAGTGCTTACATATACATTCATCAATGGGAAACTATCTTTGTATTCAGGTACTTGTCTATGATATTCCTATTGTTTAAATACATAGTAATCTGCCTTTTAAATTTTAAGTTTGAAATTTCAAAATCTCACTAATTCAATGACAGGAAATAAGAAAACAATCACAATCAAATTACAAAATAGACAAAGCACAATAATTGGGAGGAAATCAATATGTAAAAAAAATTTCTAAGTAACACTTTTCACTTGAAACATTAAAGGCAAAATATTTTTAGTTTATGATTTTGTCTTTTATTATAAATACAGGAAGATCTGTGTCTATTTTATGGGCCAACAGAATTTCATTTGGTTCTTACTATACAGACTAGAAATTTTTGACTATTTCTGATGGGGGCCTCCAGTTGCTAAAAATTTCACTATCTGGTAGAAGAGCACATATAACTTTATAATCTGGTTGAAAAACATGGCTAATATTAAGACGTGCATTAAAAGAAGACCCTTACCTGCAGTAATACTTTGCCACTGTACACGCTCATGGGATACATAGTGCCAAACGTCATCAGAGCAATGGCTATTGCAGATGCAGTGTCTACAGCAAAATAATTACTAAAAGGAAAAACCAATTCTAAATCTTAGATGTATAATTCATTGGGCTACTTACAATTCCATTTCCAAAACATTAATTATCTAAAGCAACAGGACTGTTATACCAATACTGGCCGCTACTGGAACAAGGTCATCTCAAAAAAAAAAAAAAAAAAAAAAAGGAAAAGTTTTCAGAATCCTTTCTTGCCAAAGTTTAATGGAAAATAATAATTATGTTAAGCAATTTGAAGAGATGGTGAAGAAAAAATATGTGAACATTTCCCCACTATCTATTCTCAATCTACTTACAAAGTAGAAAGATTTCACATATATTCACTTGTTCCACAAATAAAAACCTTCAACTAGTAATTTCTGATAGAGAGAAGACTAATGTATTTCATCAGTGATGCTGGCAATTTTCCTGTAAACAATAACTTTCCAATTATTACTACTAAGAATTTTTGAAATTACCCAGGAATTATATATAATGTGAGATTCTACAGGACTTTGTCAGAGGAACATGGCCACAAAAGTGCAACACTCATCAGGAGTTCAAACTGTTCTATTAAGAAGACAGACCAAAATGCCCATGTTTACAAGCTGATCCTGAACTCTTACTTTTTCCCCAAATGCTGGGGATAGAAACATGAGGTAAGACATAGTCCCTACCTTTGAAATAGCAGGAGATGCCCATGTAAGGAAAATAAAGCCATTTGGGAAAAAAGAAGTCCTACAAGGTTTCATGGATGCAGAGAGGAGTGAGTGACAAGCCTCCTGAGGAAGGAATAATCCAGAAGGGCTAAATATAAAAAGAGGTGACATCTGAGCTGACTCTTCCAAGATAAGTGAGCCAATGGGAGGAAGATATTGCAGACAGGGAAGCAGCAAGTGCAAGGGTGTGAAAGTCCTGATACAGCACTGAAACCACAGCAGGTGTATCAGCAGTACACATGCCTGGATGGCCAGAGTGGTAGGGGCTTACGCTAACAAGTTTTTTCTCAAATATGCAAACAGGAGAATTTTGAAACTGGAAATATTATGGCCAGACTTGCAATTTTGAATGATGCTGTTAGGAGCAAAATGGAAGATAACTAGAGATGTGTGAGAGTGATAGTTAGAAGACCAGAAGACTATTCAAATTAGACCAAGGAAATGATAAGGTCTTAATATGGGCAGCAGCACTGAGTATGGGAAGGAGGAGACAAATAAACATTAAAATGAAAGATCTAATCAGACTGGCTGACAAGACTGATTATTTCCAATAGCCAAGACATGGAAACAACCCAAGTATCTATTAGAAGATGAAAGGATAAAAAATGTGATATACATACCCACAGACACATATACATGGAATATTATTCAGCCAAAAAGGGAAAGAAATCATGTCATTTTCAATGACATGATAAGATGAACAAATACTGTTATGATCACCCTTATATATGAAATCTAAAAATCCACAAAAATTCTCAACAAGACACTAGCCAATAGGATACAACAATACATTAAGAAGATTATTCACCATGACCAAGTAGGATTTATCTCCGGGATGCAAGGCTGGTTCAACACTCGTAAAACAATCAATGTGATTCATCATATCAGCAAGAGAAAAAACAAGAACCATATGATCCTCTCATTAGATGCACAGAAAGCATTTGACAAAATACAGCATCTATTCCTGATCAAAACTCTTCAGGGGATTCCTGGGTGGCGCAGTGGTTTGGCGCCTGCCTTTGGCCCAGGGCACGATCCTGAAGACCTGGGATCGAATCCCACATAGGGCTCCCGGTGCATGGAGCCTGCTTCTCCCTCTGCCTGTGTCTCTTCCTCTCTCTCTCTCTCTCTGTGACTATCATAAATAAATAAAAATTAAAAAAAAAAAAAACTCTTCAGAGTGTAGGGAAAGAGGGAACATTCCTCAACATCTTAAAAACCATCTATGAAAAGCCCACAGCAAATATCATTCTCAATGGAGAAGCACTGGGAGCCTTTCCCCTAAGATCAGGAACAAGACAGGGATGTTCACTCTCACCACTGCTATCCAACATAGTACTGGAAGTCCTAGCCTCACCAATCAGACAACAAAAAGACATTAAAGGCATTCAAATTGGCAAAGAAGAAGTCAAACTCTTCCTCTTCTCAGATGACATGATACTCTACATAGGAAACCCAAAAGACTCTACCCCAAGATTGCTAGAACTCATACAGCAATTTGGCAGTGTGGCAGGATACAAAATCAATGCCCAGAAATCAGTGGCATTTCTATACACTAACAATGAGACTGAAGAAAGAGAAATTAAGGAGTCAATGCCATTTACAATTGCACCCAAAAGCATAAGATACCTAGGAATAAACCTAACCAAAGAGGTAAAGGATCTATACCCTAAAAACTACAGAACACTTCTGAAAGAAACTGAGGAAGACACAAAGAGATGGAAAAATATTCCATGCTCATGGATTGGAAGAATTAATATTGTGAAAATGTCAATGTTACCCAGGGCAATTTACATGTTTAATGCAATCCCTATCAAAATACCATGGACTTTCTTCAGAGAGTTGGAACAAATTATTTTAAGATTTGTGTGGAATCAGAAAAGACCCCGAATAGCCACAGGAATATTAAAAAGAAAACCAGAGCTGGGGGCATCACAATACCAGATTTCAGGTCGTACTACAAAGCTGTGGTCATCAAGACAGTGTGGTACTGGCACAAAAACAGACACACAGATCAATGGAACAGAATAGAGAACCCAGAAGTGGACCCTCAACTCTATGGTCAACTAATATTTGACAAAGCAAGAAAGACTATCCACTGGAAAAAAAGTCTATTCAATAAATGGTGCTGGGAAAATTGGACATCCACATGCAGAAGAATGAAACTAGGCCACTCTCTTGCACCATACACAAAGATAAACTCAAAATGGATGAAAGATCTAAATGTGAGACAAGATTCCATCAAAATCCTAGAGCAGGACACAGGCAACACCCTTTTTGAACTTGGCCACAGTAACTTCTTGCAAGATACATCCATGAAGGCAAGAGAAACAAAAGCAAAAATGAACTATTGGGACTTCATCAAGATAAGAAGCTTTTATACAGCAAAAGATACAGTCAACAAAACTAAAAGACAACCTACAGAATGGGAGAAGATATTTGTAAATGACGTATCAGATAAAGGGCTAGTATCCAAAATCTATAAAGAACTTATTAAAGTCAACAGCAGGATCCCTGGGTGGCACAGCGGTTTAGCACCTGCCTTTGGCCCAGGGCACGATCCTGGAGACCCGGGATCGAGTCCCACGTTGGGCTCCCTGCATAGAGCCTGCTTCTCCCTCTGCCTGTGTCTCTGCCTCTCTCTCTCTCTCTCTCTCTCTCTCTCTCTGTGTGGCTATCATGAATAAATAAATAAAATCTTAAAAAAAATAAAATAAAATAAAGTCAACAGCAAAGAAACAAACAATCCAATCATGAAATGGGCAAAAGACATGAACAGAAATCTCACAAAGGAAGACACAGACATGGCCAACAAGCACATGAGAAAATGCTCTGCGTCACTGGCCATAAGGGAAATACAAATCAAAACCACAATAAGATACCACCTCACACCAGTGAGAATGGGGAAAATTAACAAGGCAGGAAACCACAAATGTTGGAGAGGATGTGGAGAGAGGGGAACCCTCCTGCACTGTTGGTGGGAATGTGAACTGGTGCAGCCACTCTGGAAAACTGTGTGGAGGTTCCTCAAAGAGTTAAAAATAGACCTGCCCTATGACCCAGCAATTGCACTGTTGGGGATTTACCCCAAAGATACAGATGCAATGAAATGCCGGGACACCTGCACCCCGATGTTTATAGCAGCAATGTCCACAATAGCCGAACTGTGGAAGGAGCCTCGGTGTCCATCGAAAGATGAATGGATAAAGAAGATGTGGTTTATGTATACAATGGAATATTAGCCATTAGAAAGGACGAATACCCACCATTTGCTTCGACGTGGATAGAACTGGAGGGTATTATGGTGAGTGAAATAAGTCAATCGGAGAAGGACAAACGTTATATGGTCTCGTTCATTTGGGGAATATAAGAAGTAGTGAAAGGGAATAAAGGGGAAAGGAGAAAAAATGAGTGGGAAATATCAGAAAGGGAGACAGAACACGAGAGACTCCTAACTCTGGAAAACGAACTAGGGGTGGTGGAAGGGGAGGTGGGCCGGGGGTGGGGGTGACTGGGTGACAGGCACTGATGGGGGGCACTTGATGGGATGAGCACTGGGTGTTGTTCTGTATGTTGGCAAATTGAACACCAATAAAAAAATAAATTTATAAAAGAAAAAAAAGAAATCTAAAAATCCAAACTCATAAGAAACACAGAAGTTTGGTGGCTGTCAGATGCAGGGGATGAGGAAGGGGAAGAAATGGGTGAAGGTGGTCAAATAGTATAAACCTGCAGTTATAAATCACAAGTTCTGGGGATGTAATGTATAGCATAGTAACTACAAAAACTTAAAAAAAAAAAACAAACACAAGACTAGGTGACTAATTAGAACTGGCTTGGGGAAAGGGGAGGAGGGAGAAGTAGGTTATTTAAGAATGCTTTGGAGTTCCTCAAAAAAATTAAATACTAAATTATCATATAATCCAGCAATTCTACTTCTGGGCATATGCCCATAAGAACTGAAAGCAGAGACTCAAACAGATATTTATACACTCATGGTCAGAGCAGCACTAGTCACAAAAGCCAAAAGGTGGGAACACGCCAAATATTCATCAATGGATAAATAAGCAAAATGTGTTTTATATATAATTCAATATTATTCCTTAAAAGGAAGAAAAAAATTTTTAAAGGTTTTATATATTTATTCATGAGACAGAGAGAGAGAGACAGAGAGAGAGAGTGGCAGAGACATATGCAGAGGGAGAAGCAGGCTCCATGCAGGAAGAAGTCTGATGTGGTACTTGATCCCGGCAATCTGGGATCATGCCCTGAGCCAAAGCAGATGCTCAACGGCTGAGCCACCCAGGTGTCCCAAAAAAGGAAGAAAATTCTGACACATATTACAACATGGATGAATCGTGAAAACATTATGCTTAGTGAAATAAACCAGACACTAAAGGACAAATATTGTCTGATATCATTTATAGGAAGTACTTTGTCAAATTCTTCCTCCTCCTTCTCCTCCCCCTCCCCTTCCTCTTCCTCTTCTTCTTTTTAATTTACTTATTCATGAGAGACATAGAGAGGGAGGACATAGGCAGAGGGAGAAGCAGGTTCCCTCCAGGGAGTCTGATGTGGGACCCGATCCCAGGACTCTGGGACGACGACCCAAGCTGAAGGCAGATGCTCAACCACTGAGCCACCCAGGTGCCCCAACTTCATCAAATTCATAGAGACAGAAAGTAGAAGAGTGGTTGCCACGGCTTGGGGCAAGGAGGAGGGGGAGTTACTGTATAATAGGCAGTTTCAGGTAGGGAAGAGAAAAACTTCTGAAGATGGATGATGGTGATAGTTACACAACTATGTGAAGGGACTTAATGCCACTGAAATGTGTGCTTAAAAATGGTTAAAATAAAAAAAAAGGTTAAAAATTTAGTTTTATGTTATGTATATTTTAACACAATTAAAAAACCAATGCAATGGAATAGATGGTAGTAGTATTCCCCGAAATGGAAAATATAAGAACAAACAGCTTTGGGGATGAGGAAAATAATTCAGTCGATGTAGGCATGAATAGAAGTCAGTAAGATACAGCTTTTGGAATTCAGCAGACATCTGTATTATTAGAAATAAAGGTTTGGGGGCCACCCGAGTGGCTCAGCGGTTTGGCGCCGCCTTCGGCCTGGGGCGTGATCCTGGAGACTCGAGATCAAGTCCCACGTCCGGCTCCTTGCAGGGAGCCTGCTTCTCCCTCTGCCTGCGTCTCTGCCTCTCTCTCTGTGTCATAAATGAATGAATGAATGAATGAATGAATGAATGAATATTTGGGAAACCCACAGAGGTGGTAAATAAAAGCAAATAATTGAATGTAATCTCCTAGGAGAGTATGCAAAAGAAGAAAAAGAACAATTAAGGACAGATCTTAGTAAACACTAACACTTAAAGGGTAAGTAGTGAAAGAATCATGTCATAAAACACTGAGCTTAAAGCAGCTATAAATTATTTTTCCTAAAAGGGTTGCCTTTTAAAAAAATGTATCACATCTACTTCCTTTTCCTTCTCGCAGCAACAGTAGCCATGGCTTAGCTCTCTTTTACTGCCATCCTTTCTGTTTCACTCACCAGGTCAGCAGTAGGGAATTTATACAGTTTTTCCAGTCTGAATTATAGACTATGGTAAAAAATACATCTTGAATCCAACCCCTCAACTTTTCAGATGAAGACACTTAAGGACAAAACTTGACCAAAGTTACATAGGCCATAAGTAAACATGCTCTAAGTTTAATCCTTATCAATCCCACAGATGCCTTTAAAAGTCAGGCCCCAAAATGGAAACCCTTGAAAACAAAACAAAACAAAACAAAACAAAATACTTACTTAATTTCAATTAGCATATATGTAATACAAAGAGCAAATGCTCCAGCAAGATCAATTAAAACAAATGGATTCATTCGGGGAAGGAAGATACTGCTAAGTCCTGGAATAATTCCACACAAGCTATGAAGAAACAAAGAGTATTTATTAGCAGAATTCAATGTCATACTGATGAAAATCTTGTAAAAGATAACTTGTATTTTAGTATCATATGTATTTTATGTATTTATATATATATAAATATATTATATATAATATATATATTAATATACATATGTATATATACATATGTATATTATGTATTTTATAGACAGCAAAGAGGATTTGGGAACAAAGTTCTTTCACTCATAAAGGTCTCCTGTATCATCAATTAAAAAGCAAGAAAAAGTAAAAGGAGAATCTGCAAGATTCATGTAGTAACTTCGGCAACGAATAACATAAATTCCCACAACAGATGAATTTCTCGTGGATCCCTCTTAAATTATGTATATCATGAAACCCCATACATAACATCTTACCTCCGACTAAGATCTGCAACATGCTCTTGAAGCCAACTCGTACTAGCAGCTTTAAGAAGAAAACACTTAAATTACCTATAATGCACTACCAGAAATACTTGATTTCCTTAATTTAAAAAGTAAGTTTGGCAATGACTGTATCACATTTCACAAAAGGACATGCTATTCAAATCTAGCCCTTCTTTCCCTTTAATCCTTCAAATAATAAAGCAAAAGCAGTTTCCGTGATTTGTATCACTGACCTGAAGGAGTTAGTGAACTTACAGGTCATTGTTACTATTAATTTTAAGTTTTAAAGGCTTTTTAAAAGTAAAGCAGAACTTCCTAACCAGCGTGCTGGGAATGAGTCACAGGTAAACCAATTAATTCCCTCAGCTCTCAGAGTGGACAGGTGGGGATCTGGCTACATGCAGACACCTGCCAGTTACTGCCCCCTGAACAAGCAGCCTCCAGTCTTAAGCATCCTCTTACATTTATCTCAGGGTGACAAAAATATTCACTTTTTTATGTGTTATATGATGTTTATATAAAAGCCACATAGTAGAGAACTTAAGAGCAGACTCTGATGCCAGAATACCAGCTGGAATCCAGCTCTGCCTTAGCTAGATGTGTGGCCTGGAGCAAGCAATTTAACCTCTCAGTGCCTCAGTATAAAATAGGAAGAGTAAAATTATTTACCTCATATGGTTTAGGGAGGATTAAATGGGTTAATCTACATAAAGAATTTAGCACAGTGCCTGGCAGACAGAAAATGCTCAGTATTATTTCTACTCAGATTTCAACTAATATCTCAAATATTAATGTTTCTGAGGGTTTAATAACCAGCTAATGAGCTAATGAAAATACAAACCAGGTAACCTTTCTGGAAATAAGCCTGGCACAATATACATCAATGACTTAAAAAAATATTATATTTCCAATTCATTTAAAATTTCTTCTCTGGAAATTTATCCTAAAGAAGACCTGGAGATGCATTCAAGAAATTTGATGTAGAAAAGCAGATTGTAGCATTATTTGCAAAAGGAAAACCTGTACCATCCTGATCTTTTCAGAGAGATATAATTTCTGAATTTTTGTACCTTCTTAAAATTTCTAGAATGACATTATACTATTTTAATAATTTATAAGTTTTTAAAAAAGAATTCCAGACATTGCAAATTATCATTATTTAATTTTTCTAGTTCATGCAGTAATTCTTTTTTTCTTTTTAAGATTTTATTTATTCATGAGAGACACGGGGAGAGAGGCAGAGACACAGGCAGAGGGAGAAGCAGGCTCCCTACAGGGAGCCTGATGCAGGACTTGATCCCAGGATCCTGGGATCATGACTTGAGCCAAAGGCAGATGCTTACAAAGTAAGCCCAGGCACCCTTCATGTAGTAATTCTTAAACTCTAATTCATACAAATACTACTCATGCTTCATAATATTCATGAAGTTGTTTAAATTTGAATGGGCAATTCAGGAAGCTTTCTTCTTCTGACTGTCTTAGTGTTCAAAAGTCACTGAGACCTAAAAAGACCCTCTTCTATCTTCGCTTCAAATGTGGGCCTGTGTATAGCCCATTTTGGTTTTTACCTTACTTCTCCATCAATTAGTGATTAACTCCATGTGGGTTAGTGAAATTCCAGAACAGACAAATTACTGAAAAATGACAGTAAGTTTGACCACTGGGGGCACTTGGGTGGCTCAGTTGATTAGGTGTCTGCTTTAGGCTCAGGTTATGATCTGGGATTCTGGAACTGACCCCGGATCGGGCTCCCTGCTCAATGAGGAGTCTGCTTCTCCTTCTCCTTCTGCTCATGCTCCATCTCTCTCACTCACCCCCCCATGCCAAAAATAAAATCTTTAATAAAAAATAATAATTTTGACCACTGAAATATCAGTCTGAATTTTACAAACCTGAGAACAAAAAAATATTTCAAAACATATATGCTACTTTACAACGTATGCCCATCCACTAATGACACAGAGAAGTTCCTGGGAACATATTTAACAGAATACAATTATTTGCAAAGAGCACATCAACTATTTGAAGTTTACGGATGCTTCTAAAATGCTTCTGATAGACTTTTTGTAGGTAGGTTATATGTCTAAAATCCCATTCATGTTATTTGGCAAATACAATTTTTCATAACATGTAATTTAATAAATAAGTCAGTTCTGCCTGTTTTTAAGTAATATTTTAAAGCTTGAAATAATTAAATTTTTATAATTCTCTACTAGAGAAGACCTGAGAACCTTTGGGGTAGTTCTTTCTTCTCTTCAGGATAAGCTTTCTTGTAGATTTATGAGATAAGGAAGTAAACACAAGACTTGTTTTTATGAGAAATTAATCAGATTTTTTATTAATAGTAAATAAAAAAACATACCTTCAGAGACATAAGCAAAAGGTTTATTCCGAACAGAAAGCATTGTGAACAAGTTGAAGGAAAGAGCCACAAAAGTACCAACTAATAATCTTCCCCTAGAAAGAACAGTAACAGTCATCTTTACTTTTTTTCTTGGTAATATCAATATGTAATTTCAGCATGCAGACAGACCAAGAGATGGGAAGGCACAGAGTGGTCTGCTTCAGTGCTTTGGGATTTGCAGAGCCATACTCTGAACCTGCTCCGTAATCTATGTTTTGTCTATTGTTCCATCTTACATAGGACCAAAACTGACTCTTAGCATTAACTAAGAGTCTTCTTATAGGTAACTTCTGTTACAAATCTATACAAATGCCACATGTTTGGTTTATAATATACCAGACAGGTCAGAGTATCCTAAATTAAACTGATCATAATAGGTAAAGTCCATTTATCTGTAGTAGATAATAACAGTTCTATCTCTTCTAAAAGTGCTTCTGAAAGATTTGGGCATCAAATTTTAAATTACAGAAGATCAATGGGACTAGCTTAGTGTATTGACCTATGCCTGGCAATTATGAGGGACATAAAGCCAAGGTACAAAGGCCTTCCTGTGTAATATAAAAACATAAGGCCTGGGGAAGACTTAAGGGTGAGAAGAACTTTTAGGATTTGGGAATTTTGTTTGTGAAGTATTAGTGAAATATATATTTCCACGCTCTGAACTCTGACATTGGCCAAAGCAACTATTATTCCCAATGTACCACTTAATAACTGGGATCAAATATAATAGTGAATTTTATGTATATCAAAAGCAAAATCTCACGTGTGTATCTCGGGCTGCTCCAAAAAGCGTTCTGCACTAAAAGAAAGAAATAATGCATTAAATTAGTTTTATAAATTATGAAATTAAGAAGCTTTATTTTATATAGAATTAATCCAATAAGTGAACAGAATCTTTTTTTAAAGTTTATTTATTTAAGTAATTTCTACCCTCAACATGGGGCACAACCCCAAGATCAAGAGTTGCACGCTCTTCCAACTAAGTGAGCTAGGTGCCCTGAACAAAATCTTTAAATATGATATCCAACTGTTGATTATTAGCAGTGATCAGGCAAGGACACTTACAAATTATCCTTAATATGTAATATCAATCTTCTCCACAAAATGTTTCAATGGATTGGTACTAAACATTAAAACATGTCTGACTGAAGCCTTTTCATACCTGCCCAGGATTTAGGAACATCAAATAAAGTAAAAAAAGAAGAGTGAAAAGAAGGAAGAAAAGTTTGAACATAAAGAAGCCATACTAGCAAAACTCCAGCACTGTTCATCTTAATTTGTATACCCTTCAAACAAATCCAGTGGATTCTTGCATGTTCCCAAAGGTAGCATAAAGGGAATTTACAATGACAGTAACATTGTACACAAATGTACCTTTCTTTTAATATAAATAGAGCTCCCAACTGTGCCAAGACCGTGGAGGCAAATACAGCTAAGACTTCTAATCTTTCAAATCTGAAATCAGAAAATTAATTAGATCAGCACAATTCATAAACCAGTTATCTCTAGAACATATTTTCATTTATTTATTCACTCAATTTTCATGTGTCTATTATAAGCTGTAAACACTGTTCAGACTACAGATTTTCTAGAATGAGGATAAACAAAGGACATCACAGATTCAGAAAAAAAAGAGTGCCTACCTGTACAACATCTATTCCCAGAACTCAATATGGCTTTTTTCTAGAAATAATTATCATAACATTAGCTAACACCTGATTGACCCATCTTGTGTTAGACATTGGCTAAAGTGCTTAACATATTCTCTCTTTTTAAAAGATTTCATTTATTTGAGGGAGAGAGAGAGAGCATCAGCAGCAGAGGGAGAGGGAGAAGCAGACTCCCCACTGAGCAGGGAGCTTGATATGGGGCTCAGTCCCAGGACCCTGGGTTTAACAATTAAGCCACCCAGGTGCCTGGATATTATCTCTTCTATACTTCCCACTTTATGAAGGTTATTTTATCCACTTTTTAAAAAAGAAGAGATAAGGACCTTGAAACACACACAAAAAAAGTAACCTGTTCAGAGTCATATAACTAGCAAATGGAGGAGTCAGGTTTCCAAACTTGGGCACTTCAGCTCCAGAGTTCATGATTTTAACTACTTATTATACTGTCTTTCACTGCTACACATAATTGTAGTTAATTATGTGTAAGTCTTATAAATCCTAAATTGTCAGCTGGAGGCCAGGCACTGTAGTCCTATTCATCTTAGTTTTTCCAACATGTAATTTAATGGCATTCAATATATGTGGTAAATATAAATGCTTAAAATTTCTCAAGGAATTACATATCTTCAGAAAAGATAATATAATAATTGAGACTGCTTCTCACATTGCTGTTTGCAAATGGAAAAAATGTTGGGGGATCCCTGGGTGGCGCAGCAGTTTAGCGCCTGCCTTTGGCCCAGGGCGCGATCCTGGAGACCCGGGATCGAATCCCACGTCAGGCTCCCGGTGCATGGAGCCTGCTTCTCCTTCTGCCTGTGTCTCTGCCTCTCTCTCTCTCTCTCTCTCTCTCTCTGTGACTATCATAAATAAATAAAAAAATTAAAAAAAAAAAAAAAAAAGAAAAAATGTTGGAATCAATACAACACATTATCAAAAATATAACAGAAACAGAGGTGCCTGGGTGGCGCAGCAGATTAAGTGTCCAATTCTGGGTATTGGCTCAGGCCATGATCTTTATCTCATGGGTTGTAAGACTGGAGCCTTGCCTCAGGCTTCACGCTCAGTGCAGAGTCTTTGAGATTCTCTCCCTCATCCATCCTCCCACTTGCAAGCATACTTTCTCTCTCTTTCTCTCAAATGAATAAATAAATTCTAAAAAAACCATATATAACATAAATGTATTTATTGACATGGAAAGATATAAGTGGAAAGAGTAGGTCATAAAAGTGTATAAAAACAGTATGTAAATGAAGCAAAGTTATTTGTGGAAATTGATAAACTGATATGAAAGTGCATATCGAACACACAAGATGAAGGAAAGCAAAAACAATCTGAAGAACAACAAAGCTGGAAGATTTACACCACCAGATGTCTATATTTATTTCAAAACTATCATAGTTAACACAGAATAGTACTAATACAAGAATAGACAAATGTACCAGATTGAACATAGAAAATCCAGAAATAGAATTACACGTTCATAATCACCTAATTTATGAAAAAAGGTAGATATAAAAGTGGAGAAAAAGAACTAATTTTTTTCCAATATATGTTTTACCAATTGAACAACTATGTAGAAACAAATGTACCTTGATTTCTACCTCAACCTATACACAAATATGAATTCCAATTTAGGTGGCTCAGTGGTTGAGCATCTGCCTTTGGCTCAGGTTGTGATCCTGGGGTCCCTGGCCAAGATTTCTTGACAAGTACACAAAAAGTACTAACCATTAAAGACTAATAAATTGAATTTATCATTGAAATAACAAACTTTTCACTCATGGGAAAAGATATTTATATATAAAGAACTCTTACAGATCAATAAGGGGAAAAAAGGTAACTCAATTTAAAAATGGGCAGAACACTTTAACAAGCATTTCACAAAACAGGTAATCTGGACAATTAAGAAATATATGAAAAAGTAGGGCAGCCCGGGTGGCTCTGCCTTTCTCTCTGTGTGTGTCTCTCTCATGAATAAATAAATAAAATCTTAAAAAAAAAGAAAAAAAAATATATAATATATATATGAAAAAGTCAATAAAAAATATGAAAAAGTGTTCAACTGGTCACCAGGAAAAGAATTTAAAACCACAAGACACAACTACATACCCCAGAATGGCTTAAAAAAAAAAAAAAAAAAGGCAAAACCAACTGTTGGTGTAGGCATTAACCAAAACTCTCATACATTGCCAGTGGCAGAGTAGACAGGTAAAAACCATTCTAGAAAACTGGTAATATCTTCTAACAATGAACATATGTAAATCCTATGATTGAGTAACTTCACTCAAACATATATGTCCAACATAAAGGGATACACATGTACAGCAAAAGACATGTACGAGAATATTCATAAGTAGTTTTATTGATAATAGCTAAAAGCTAAAAATCACCTAAATGTCCTTCAATAGTTGAACATAAAAAACAAATTATCGCATGTTCATAAAATGGAATATGAGAGCAATGGACCAGAGTGAACTACTGCTACAGGAGAGTATACACTGTAATCCCATTTATGTGCCTTCAAAAACACAACAATAATCTGCAAGGAATACTGGTCAGAGCACTAATCCTTTTGTTGGGGTCTGACTCTGACTCAAAAAAAGGGAGGGTTTTGGGGGAGATTTGTAGTGTTTTATATCATGATCTAGATGGTAGTTATAAAGGTATATTTATTTATTAAAATTCACCAAACTATACAAGGATATAAGACAGAAAAGATACAGTCCCTGGTACCATGAAATTTATATATATATAAATATATATATATATATTTATTTATTTATTTGAGAATGAGTGGGAGGGAGAGAGAGAGAAAGAAGGAGCAGGGGAAGGGGCAGAGGGAGAGGGCGAAGCAGATTACCCACAGAACAGGAGCCTGACATGGGGCTCGATCCCAGGACTCAGGGATCATGACCTGAGCCAAAGGCAGATGCTTAACTGACTGAGCTACTCAGGTGCCACTGAAGTTTATATTTTAAAGGGAAAGACAGAATAACAACTTATAAGCTCTAGTAAATTCTATACAGAGAATTATAGTAGTCTGATGCGACAAGAGGCTAATTGGGATCTATTTTAGATTGCACCCAGTCACTTAATGACATTGGCATTTATTATATTAGTATTGGAATAATAAGATGGAGCTCATCTTGCAAAGATGACATGAAGAACATTTCAAACAGAGACAACAGCTTGTACAAAGGACCTAAGGCAGCAATAAATTAGTTCTGTAAAAAAATCACAGAAAGTAAAAAAAAACAAACAAACAAAAAAACAAAACAAAACAAAAAAAATCACAGAAAGTGTTGTATAGAGGACATGTAAGTGGTAACTTGAAGAGAAGGAGGCATAGATCATCTCATAAATGAATTCTGTGAATTACTGAAAGGAGTCAGGATTTTATTTTAAGCATGATAGCAAACAACTGGGTGGTTTTAAGGAGGAGACTGACAGTATGATTTAGGTTTAAAAAGGCGGTAAGAGCAGAGATATGGGGACCAGTTAGGACCCTGGATTAAGGCAAGAAATGAAGATTGCTTGATTAGGATTGTAGTAGTTGACATAGAAATGGGGGTGAGGGCAGATTCTGGATGTGTGTGTAGGTTACCCTGATGTAACCTGCTGATGGATAAATGTGGGAAATGAGAGAATAATAAAGGATTTTGCTTGAGTAACTGAGTGGCAGTATACTTATTGAGATAAGAAAAACTGCAGTGGAACAGGTTTTAGGGGAAGAAAACAAAAAGTCTAGCCAATATTTAAGACACCAATCAGACATTCATGTGATGTTGTAAAGAAGACAGTCTGAAACAAGACAGATCTTAGGGCTAGAGAACTAGAGTTGGAATTACTAAATATAGATGATATTTCAAGCTATGTGATTGATTGCAATTATCCTCAGATGTTAATTTTATTGTTTAATTGCTCCCTCCTTTCTTGTTCACTCTAAGTAAGTGGGTCAAAATGGGAGCTATCATGTCCTTGTTTATCCTTATCTCCATGCTGGACCAATCAGTAATTCTTTCTCATGATTTTCTTAACCAGAGTTGGCAAAGGGTCTTTCCTTTTCTAAGATGAAGGTAAGAAGGTTCGGGTTAAGGTCATGCTAGGAGTGATTCCAGGATGGTGGGGAAAAGTGATCTAAGAAACTAAACCTGACATGTAGAGAAAAGTAGGCCTGACAAGTAAGAGAAAGACAATGTCCTGAGTGTGCTAGTCTCTATGCCAGATACCTCAGTCTTATATATTTCTGTTATATAAATCACAAAAGTTCCCATTTCCCTCCCCCAAAACTAGTTTGAGTTGGATTTTTGTCACTTACAACTAAAAGCCTTAACTCAGAGTCAGATTCCTGTATACAGATACCTCTATGTACCTTATAACTTTATCATACTAATAGTCCACCTCTATCAAATTTCAGTGACACTTAGGAATATCTACTTTGCATTAAAATTTCATAGTTTTGCCCTATTGTTTAAGTAAACAAAATCTGATTTTGTTTGAAAGACTGTTTGATCTAAAAGTTTATTTGCCAAAGCCAAATTCTTCTTTTGATGGGAGAAGATAATTGCAAATGATATAACCAATAAGGGGTTAGTATCCAAAATATATTAAAGAACTTATACAACTTAACAGACATACACACACATACAATTAAAAATGGGCAGAAGACATGAACAGACATTTCTCCAAAGAAGACATACAGATGGCCAATAGATACAGGAAAAGATGCTCAACATCATCAGAGCAGTGCAAATCAAAACCAAATGAGATATCCCCTAATATCTGTCAGAATGACTAACATAAAAAACACAAGAAGCAACCAGTATTGGTGAGGATGTGAAGAAAAAGGAACCTTCATGCACTGTTGGTAGGAATACAAACTGGTGCAGCCACTGTAGAAAATAGTAAGGCAGTTCCTCAAAATATTAAAAATAGAATTACCATATGATCAAGTAATCCCACTACTGGGTATTTACTCAAAGAATACAAAAACACTAATTTGAAAACACATGCGTACCCCTATGATTACTGCAGCATTATTTACAATAGTCAAAATATGGAAGCAGCCCAAGGTGCCTATCAATAGATGAATGGATAAAGATTATGTGGTGTATTACAATGTAATAGTAATACAATGGAACATTACTCATCCATAGAAAAGAGTGAAATCTTACCATTTGCAACAACATGGATGGATCTAAAGGTTATAATGCTAAATGAAATGAGTCAGTCAGAAAAACATATATACCATGTGATCTCACTCCTATGTGGAATTTAAGAAATAAAACAAACAAAAAAGAGACAAACCAAAAAACAGATTCTTAACTACAGAGAACAAACTGGTGGTTACCAGAGGGGAGGTGGGTGGGGATGGATGAAATAGGTGAAGGGATTAAGAGTACACTTACTGTGATGAAGAGTTAGTAATGTGTAGTATTACGAACCACTACATTGTACACCTGAAACTAATATAATGCTATATGTTAATTACATTGGGATTTTTAAAAAAGATTTTATTTATTTATTTGACAGAGAGTGAGTGAGAGAGAGCACAAAGCAGGGGGAGTAGCAGAAGGAGAGGAAGAAGTAGGCTTTTCACTAAGCAGGGAGCCCAATGTGGGGCTCGACCCCAGGATCCTAGGATCACAACCTGAGCCGAAAGCAGACACTAAACCAATTGAGCCACCCAGGTGCCCCATACTGGGATTTTTAAAAACTAAAAAAAAAAAAAAAGAAAGAAAAGAAAAAGAAAAATGACAAGTGTTAGCATGCTGGTGGGAATGGAAAATAGTGCTGCCACTGTGGAAAATATATGGTGGTTCCTCAAAAAGTTAAACATGGAATCACAGAGTATGATCCAGGAATCAGTAGACACCCAAAAGAGCTGAAAGCAGGGATTCAAACAGACACTTGTATACCAATGTTTATAAAAGCATTACTCATAATAGCCCAAAGGTGGATACAACAGAAGAATAAAAAATTTGACATATACACAACAGAAAATTATTCAACTTTAGGAAGTCATGAAATTCTGATATATAACACAGATGAAATTTGTAAATATTAAGTGAAATAAGCCATATTCAAATACTGTGTGATTCCATTTATATGAGGTACTCAGTACAGGCAAATTCATAAACATGAATTTGGTGCTTGCTAAGGGCTGAGAGATAGGGGAATACGGAGTTACTGTTTAATGGGTACAGTTTCTGTCTGGGGAGAGGAAATATTTCTGGAAATAGATAGTGGCAGTTCTCACACAACACTGTGAAGGTACTTAATGCTACTGAATTGTACACTTGAAAATGGTTAAAATAGCAACTTTCATGTTACACACATTTTATCAAAATAAAAACCCCCACAAACTTAAAAAAGAAATTCTTCTTTCAAGTTTTTTCCTAGAATCAGAAAGGAACTCATTTTTTCCATTACCAAAAACCTCTAATACAAAAGATTATCTTCTAACTTTCAATGTTTAGTAATTTCTAAAACTATAGAAACAGAATATCAAATTCTTTGTTAGTCCACTGCTATCACAAATCCCGTCTTTTTTTTTTTTTTTAAGATTTTATTTATTCATTAATGAGAGACACAGAGAGAGATAGGCAGAGACACAGGCAGAGGAAGAAGTGGGCTCCCCTCAGGAAGCCCAATGCAGGACTCGATCCCAGGACTCCGGGATCATGCCCTGAGCCAAAGGCAGATGCTCAACCACTGAGCCACCCAGGCATCCCCACAAATCCAGTCTTAAGATAAAAATACATCTCTAACACTACATTAATGTTAAAATATATCACATTTACACTAACATGTACGGGACAAACCTATAGGAAAATCCTTTGTATTTTCTCTAAAATTTAAGAGATTACCAAAGTATTAAAGAACCTAATGTGAACACTTTATTTTAATATGATTTAAATTTAAATATTTATGTTTCTTATCTAGAATCCTGTTGGAAGATTTTTTTTTAATCTACTTTCACTATTTGATCCCCATTCCATTACACAGGCATTTATTCTCTACAAACACTCTAGCTAAGCTCTTTACTGCCTGATAACTACTACTAAAATTTTAATAGCAATAAGTTAGCAGAAAATAAAATGACTTGAACTTACCCAAATGAATAGACAGGACTAGGTTTCTTCATCATTACCCAGTAACTTATCAAACATGTCATTAAACTAAGTAAAAAGGAAAACAAATTTAGCTTTAGAACTAGAGCAAGAAGATAACAGAGAACGAAATTAAGTTTTTAGAATTCCTAAGTTTGTTGGAAGTTATCAGTGTTTGCAGACTAAATTATTCTAATAACCTAATTATTATAGGTTAAATAATTAAATTATTATTAATTATAATTATAATTTAATTATTAAATTATTCTAATAATCTAATCACTATGAGCATCCTAATACCTGAGTTTTAACATGTGGAGAAACTGAGTAAAGTCACAGTACCTCAAGTCAGTAAACAGAACCTAAACTTATACTTTCTCTACTCTGTAAGTTACCCACCCTAGTTTCTGAATTGAGCATGCAAAAATGACACAGTAATAATAAAAGTAATATATTTTGTTTTAGCCACAAATAAGAAATCTTAACTCTGATAAACTTTATCTTTGTTAAGAGTTAAGGTAAATATTACTGACCACATTCTGGATGGGATAAAATTATGTTCATTTTCCAAGTACAGTGCAGATTCACTTTAAATTACTACAGTGTGAAAGCCAGGTGGTAACTATATGTTTTAGATGAGTCAAGAAGATTTAGTTACGTGACTGATAGAAAGAAAACCTTATACGCCTATGGCCATCAATCTTGCAGACATCAAGGATTTTGCAAACCTTACATGGCAATATGAGAGGTCCTAGGAAGCAGGGAGCCAAAAGGGTGTCTCTCTAGCTCACAATTATGAACTTCTTAGTTACTAATGCCCATCTACATGGTTATAGAAGGAACTGTTATGTTTTTACTTGACCCTTCTCCCTGCCCACAGCTGACTCAACTATTGATAGGCAGTCAAAGCGTATAATCTAATGCCTGGATATTATTTTTTGTTTCTCTCTAAATGGGATATTTTCTTCCAGTATATCTCCTAATAGTTATTGTTTATATATATGTTCTATGTTGATAATTTAACTTATTTCACAGATTACTTTCCTTTAAGCAGAGAAAACATAAATTCAGTACAACAAATTCCTTATTAATTTTGAAACACTAAAGAGATTTTTTAAAACTTACCTAAAAAGATCAAAAATGGTCAAGTAAGTATAGGCAGTTAAAGCTGCAAAACAATAAAATGATTAAAATGTTGCTGAATCCACTGTTTGAAAATATAGCTAATCAACAAGATTTTTCATACTTGGAGTATCCATTACCAAAAAAAATCCCTGAGCCACTAATTAATCTATGTTGGCAATCATCTAGATTAATATAAGTAGCCAAACTTGGTAAATATAGACACATCTGACTGGCTCAGTTGGTACAGCATGCATCTCTTGATCTCAGGGTTGCTGAGTTCAAGCCTGGCACTGGAGCCTACTTAATTAAAAAACAAAAACAAAAACAAAAAGAGGTTGGTAAATACAGAAGCTTACTTTAGAACCCAATTTCTCAACCAGGGAAAAGAAAACAGTATATACCCAAAAGTGCTGTGATCATTTTTATTTTTGTTTTTTACCTTCTATCATTTGAGTACTATTTTAAATACATTCTTTAAATAGCAAGATGAAAACAATGGTACATAAAAACATAAGAGGTCAAGAAATGGGATGCCTGGGTGGCTCAATTAGGTGGGCATCCAGCTCTTGATTTCAGTCATGATCTCAGGATCAGAACCCCAAGTCGGGCTCTCTATTGAGTATGGAATCTACTTGGGATTCTGTCCTCTTCCCCGTCTGCCCTGCTCATGCTCCCTCTCTCCAAAAATAAAAATAAATACCATTAAAAAATTTTTTAAAAAGAGTTCAAGGGCAGCCCAGGTGGCTCAGCAGTTTAGCGCCGCCTTCGGCCCAGGGTATGATCCTGGAGACCCGGGATCGAGTCCCATGTCAGGCTCTCTGCATGGTGCCTGCTTCTCCCTGTGCCTGTGTCTGCCTCTCTCTCTCTCTCTCTCTCTCTCTCTCAATCTGTGTCTGTGTGTGTCTCTCATGAATAAATCAATAAAAATCTTAAAAAAAAAAAAGAGTTCAAGATTTCCCTTTTCAAGGAAAATCCAAGAAACAGAAGTCTCAAAATCTCACTTAGATACTGCATAAATTGAAGGGCTAATCTATCACATGAAAAAGGAATCTCAGTCTCAGAGAGATATAAAGCTATTTTAAAAAAATAATAGCTCATTTAAAATGATAATGCCTAACAACTGAACCAAATTTTAGTTTACAAGGCACTTTTCATATAGGTTCTCTCATTTAAACCTTTTGAGTTATATTTCAGAATAATACATTCTATGTAAAGAAAGATATACCTTTATTTAAAATCAGAACAATAAATTGAAACTAATAATTAACTCCAAAGAAATAAGAACAGTGACATACCTATACTGTTAGTGGAACTGCACCACATAAGTAGGAAGCCAGTACATGTTAAGTTTATTGCACCAAAGAGCAATATCTTCCAGGACTGTGAAAAAAGAAAATCATTCTTAATTGTATAGTGCTGATAAACTTCACTGGGCCTGTTCAAGTTGCTGCAATTCGTACTCTCCAAAGGAAAAAGCACAACTTCCTTCAAAAAGTGTTACATTTTCTATATCTACCAAAATTACCATCAACCAAGTTATTATTAAAATACATATATTAAAAAAAATAGTTCTAAAGGGGGAATTCTCAAAGAGAAAAAGATTCTGCCATATAAGGTCTCAAACAGTTGAGAAAAATAGGCATATACTATAATATCATTTTGTCTCTTTTGATATGTACATAGAAACAATAATAGCAGATGGGGCAATATATAAAGCAACTTGTGAGTCTGAGTAAAGGGCTTAAGGGAATTCCTAACACTAATCTTGTGACTTTTCCGTACGCTTGAAATTGTATCAAAATAAACGTATTCTTCCCCTCTCCCCAAAAAAGGGCTGCATTTACTTATTTACCAAATAAGTCATATGAAATAGGACTGCAAAAGAGGGAAAGACTACCATGTGTTAGAAGTTCATAGACCTGAGAGGCACCTGCATAGCTCAGTGGGTGGGTACCTGCTTTTGGCTCAGATTGTGATCCCAGTGTCCTGGCATTGAGTTCCACATCAGGCTCCCTTCTCAGTGGCGAGCCTGCCTCTCTCTCTGTCTCTCATGAATAAATAAATAAAAATCTTTAAAAAAAAAGTTCATATACCTGAGATATACCTGGAAAGTAGCTAGGATTTCGTCAGAGGAAACAGAAAGGGCATTCTAAGAATAAAAGAAGACATCAAGTGAAGTGTTTTGTTTTGTTTTGTTTTTAAGATTTTATTTTATTTATTCATGAGAGACAGAGACACAGGCGGAGGGAGAAGCAGGCTCCAGGCAGGGAGCCCGATGCAGGACTTGATCCCGGGTCTCCAGGATCAGGCCCTGGACTGAAGGCAGTGTTAAACTGCTGAGCCACCCAGGCTGCCCAAGTGAAGTGTTTTTTAATTTTTGTTCCACTCCACTCCCTAAAAAGAGGGGAGATCTATAATTGTGTGAAAGTAGAAGTGAAACAAGTTAGTGAAAATGGAGTTATTTGGAAGTGTTAAAATTAGATATATTTGCAAAGGTGAAATGTGGGATAGGATGACTTTAGAACATGGATGCAAAATGTAGGTTTAGGATGAAGAACCTCTGAGAAAGGTAAGAAGGTCCCTCTGTCCCTGAAGGGAAAGAGAAACTGTGAGCTAGGAAGAAGTGACAGTGAAGCAGCACTGAACTAAAAACCTATACATCTCTAGAAAATAAGAAACAAGGCCATTTTCTATGGTAGAGTAGGACTGGAAACTTAAATCCAGAGGAGAATTTGCAGAGCAGCAGTTCTAGTGAGTGTACTACTGAATCATCAGGGGAGAACAAGAATGACTATCATAAATTTATGGTAGGCAACATTCTGCAGCTTCCTCTACCCCCACAAGCAAAACCACAGAAGCAGCTAAGGTAGGGATGTTAGACTGAGAGCTAATATAATAGGTTACTGGGACAAGGGACTCCATAGTGAGGACATTAATGGAATGATTGGACATCGGCTCTAATCAAGACAGGGATTCAAGAACAGTCAGAAAAGGAGGATAAGGCATGTAATTTAAAAAAGAACATTCTCTGCAGCTCTACTGATGAATCAAGTTATTTATCAATAAATATTTGAGTACTATTTTCTAACAGACATTTTTCTAGGCACTAGAGATACAGCAGGGAACAAAATATGGACCTTATAATCTAATTGGGATAACAATTAGCAAATACATAAGGTCGGGTGGTGGTAAGTGCTATGAAGGAAAAATAAAGTACAGCAAGAATACCGTAATGGGAGACATGGAAAAGGTGCTCTCCTAGACAAGGTGGTCAGAAAAGACCCCTTTAGTAAGGTAACATGTAATCAGAAATCTTACAGAGGCAAAGGAACTAAGCATGCAGATATCTAAAAGAGAAAATGGGAACCACAGTCCTCAGACAAAAGAGGATCTGGCTGAGGATGGATAGACAAGAGGGGAGAGGGAGTCTGGGGTTCCATCAACTACTGTCTTGTATGCCAGCAAAAGAATAGAGATTTATTCCAAATGAGATGGAAAGTGGCTTAGCTTTCATTTTTACAAGACCATTCTGGCTTCTCTATGTTGAATCCACGGTATAGGGATAGAAGGATAGAAGTAGGAAGACCATTTAGAACGTGACTGCAGTAATCATGTGAGAAATGGTGGTTTTGAGGTTGGTAAGAAAGTCAGAAGAGTCAGATTCTTAGTATTACACTGAGGATAGAGTAGAAAGATTTACTTACAAAATGGATGAGGAATGAAAGAAAGAGAGGGAGAAGAATGTCTTCAAGGTGTCTGGCCTGTGCACTGGAAGAACAGAGTGGCCATTTAGTGAGGAAGGGACAGAAAATCAAAGTTCAGGTTTGACCATATTAAATTTGAGATGCCTATTAGATATCCAAGTGGAAATGTTGAGAGGGCCGTGATACATAGGAATGTAGAAATAGGGGAGAAGTTATGAATTGAGATATAAATATGGGGTCATCAGCATATGGTTACAGAGGTTTATTAGTTACTTTGTTAAAGCTGTTTCAGTGGATTGGGGAGGACTACAGCCAGACTGGTATGTATTTAGTGGATACAGAAAGAAGAGAAAGTGAACAGAGAGTGAAGGCAATTATTTTAAGTAGTTTTGCTATATCAAAGGAAGCAGAGAAATGAGGCAGTACCTGAAAATGGAAGATATGGTATGTGATGATGCAGGAAGGAACAATTGTAGGAAGGTTGTCTTTGAGTAGACAACAAGTGGAAGCACTGGCCTTGTATAGAAGATCGGAGAGTGGGGATCCCTGGGTGGCGCAGCGGTTTGGCGCCTGCCTTTGGCCCAGGGCGCAATCCTGGAGACCCGGGATCGAATCCCACATCGGGCTCCCGGTGCATGGAGCCTGCTTCTCCCTCTGCCTGTGTCTCTGCCTCTCTCTCTCTCTCTCTCTCTGACTATCATAAATAAATAAATAAAATTTTAAAAAAATAAAAATAAAAAAAAATAAAAGGAAGGGCAATTATATATAAAAAAAAAAAAAGAAGATCGGAGAGTTCATTCATAGAAACAGGAGGAAAGGCAGAGTGTTGGGAGATGACAGAATGTGGAAGTGTTTTCTGATTATTTCTTTTCCTTTAGTGAAACAGGAAGCAAGATCAAGAGCTCAGAGTGAAGTTGAATAAGGTTTTAGAAGTTTGAAGATAGAAGTGAAAGACTGGCATGAAACAGCTATCTAGAAAAATGGAGAGCTGAATGAACTAAACAATCCAGTATGGCATATTTGATCATGAATTTAAAGTAAGACCAGACACCATGGTTTTGTGTTTCTCTTGGGCTACATTCAGTTGCTTGAGTGCAGGAACAGAGTAGCAAGAACTAGACTTAATGATGTTAAGGATTTGCCAGGGAAGTATCAGAGGAAGAGTAATAGATGAAAGGAGGGCACAAAGGAGTTGAAGAAATATGCAAGAAATTGGTGATGATGGACCAAAGAATCTAAATTGGCTAAGTAAGCAAATGAGGATAAGAGATGAAAAGTAGTGAAGATATGGCATAGTCAATGGACTGGATATCCTAGTAAGACTGGAGAATTACTGGAATTGGGATAATACAAGGAGTAAACTAGAATAACAAGAGATGATGACTATGAGTGAAATGCTTGAAACTGAGACAATGGGAAGATACGGTTACTATAAATGATAATGTCTATGGTATGATCATAGGAATGAATGGTTGGAAGGGATGTCAGACAAGATTATCTGTGGTGAGGAAGTAAGGAACTGAGAGGTAAGGATCTTCCTCATGATGTAAGAAATTACAAAGAACTAAAACAGGAGTAGTAGTAAAGAGAGATGAGCTAGATACATTTTGTAAGATTTAAATTATGATGGAGATTATCTGCACAAAGCAGGTGCTCTTATATTGGTTATGTTCCTACTACCTATTCTGTGGTATAGTGTGCTTCAATAAAGCATAAGATTCAAGAAGTTTCTGTTTGCTTCTGCAATGTTTCTTTCCATCAATATTATAACATTCTATCTGTTCTCAAGAGATCATCCTAAATGATTAGATATACAAGTAGCAGATCAATTTCCTACCCTTGGCTCTTTAGGTTTAAAGAGCTATACTAAGTTAATAGAGTGATACTATTTTCAAATACTAGAATTATTGAGTTCTGACTATATTTCAAAGTTTTAGCAACAGGAGATACAGTGATTAGAAACAAAGAACAGAAGACTCTAGTCTAGTATCATAATACATGGCCAATATCATTGGTACACTTATGTTCCACTGAAACTAGGTTTATTTAAAATTCATCACATATTTATTGGCTGCTTATTTTGTGCTTTTATTAAAAAGTGAACAAAACAGACATAGTCACTGTCTTTGGAGAGCTTATAGTATATTTTAGACAATAATGAAAACAATAAAAACAGAACAATAACTAGAAGGTCTATATTGGTAACAAAAAAGGGTACTGATTATCTTTTTTTTTTTTTAATGTAAGCTCTAACACAGCATGGGTGGATCTTGAATTCATGACCTTAAAGCATAACTTATTTTTCTTTGCTTACACTAAAAATGAAAAAATATGGCTTTAAATTGCATCGATTAAATTTGTAAAAAAAAAGTAATAAAAGGCAAAATAATTTTTCTTTAAAACTCATTAGAATTATATAAAAAACTTAACTGAAGCCTAGCTTCCTCCCAAGCAAAACAACTGTGTATCAAAGTACTGTAATTTTGCTTAGCCAGGAATGCCTGGCTTACCCAGTCAGTAGAATATATAAGATATTTTTGATGCTGGCATAGTGAGTTCAAGCCCCACACTGAGCGGAGATTACATACATACATACATAAATAAATAAATAAAATTGCTTATTTAACATAAAAAAATGAAAACAGTGTGGTAGGGGGTGCCTGGATGGCTCAGTTGGTGGAACATGCAACTCTTGATGTTAGGGGTCATGAGTTCTAGCCCGATGTTGGGTGTAGAGTTTACTTAAAAACAAAAAGTGTGGGGATCCCTGGGTGGCTCAGTGGTTTGGTGCCTGCCTTTGGCCCAGGGTGTAATCCTGGAGTCCCGGGATCAAGTCCCACATCGGGCTCCCGGCATGGAGCCTGCTTCTCCCTCTGCCTGTATCTCTGCCTCTCTCTGTCTATCATGAATGAATAAATAAATATTTTTTTAAAAAACAAACAAAAACAAAAAGTGTGTGGTGGGATCACGAGTAATTTCTACATGCCTTAAAAATTATCTTTTTCAATGTCATAATGTTGTCTGTGCAATGATTAAAATTAGAATTAATAAAGATAACTTACCCTTCGGTCAGCTGCTACAAGTCTAAATTCCTGTAATAACTTGCCAAAAAAAGATCTTTGCGGTTTTCTAAAGAGATGAATTGTCCCCTTTAAGATAAAAAATAAACAAATCAGCATTGAAGCATCTAATCTTTTTCATATCCTGTAATGGGATATGATGGTAACAACTAACATATACTGAACACTCAGTATGTGGCAAGCAATTATTCTAGACACTTGACAAGTATTTATCCATTTAATTCTCATAATCATCTATGAAATAGAAGTGATTTTTAGTAAATTGTCCAAGGGCTAACAAATGGCTAAGCAGAAATTCAAACCCAGGGATTTTAGCTCCAGACTACACACTTTTATTTTGAAATGGAATAGTTAATTTTGAACCAGAAAAGCAAACCATTTGCCATTTGCCAGATAGCTCTACTGGAAATAAAATAATTCAATTTACCTAATCAAAGCTTTATATATGAAAAGTTTGGAAACTATTATTTTAGAAAAATCTCTGAGGTTCTCTCTTAGGCAAAGTATCTGACATCCTGGATAGCCTCTTTAGTCCTTGCTAGTACACAGTACGGGACCAGCAGAGAAAGGGCATAACAGTGGGGTTACCACCAAGAGAAGAAACAGTGGAGACTAGAGAGTTATTTGCCACTCAAGTACGGGAAACTTTAGCTTTTATTAAAGGAGAGTTTAAGCACACATAGGATATTAGCTTATGATTAAGGCAGTATCCAACATCAGGAGGAGAAAATATGAGTTACCAATAAATGGTTTTGGAAAAGGTCAAGTTGAGATTCTCATTGTATTTCTTATTCTAGTTTTTTGTCATGTTAAAACTAAAATATAAAACTATAGAGTATTTGAAGAAATTTATGGATGTATAATTATATAATCTTGCAGATGGAGAAGACTTTTCATAACAGGACATAAAACCAAGAAGTTGTAAAGGGAAAAAAATTGATCAATTTTACTATCTTGGGAATATAATACCCCCCAAAAAAAAAACAAAAACAATCCTAGAGAGGAAAGATAAACTGGGAAAAAAAATTTTCAATTGTTATTCCAAAAGCAAAGTATTGTTTCTAGGGGAAAAAAATCTTTCACAATTTTCAGTGGGTCATATATAATAATTTGTTTGCTAAGCGCCATGCACTTACTTGTTTGGACTTTAATTTTAGCAAAATACTTTCCTGACAGTAAGGCCACAATCACCATAACAGCCACACTACATTGCCACCTCACTATTGTTGGCCAATTTGACTTAAATACTTAAATTTCACAGAAAGCAGTGGAACTGAGTATTAACAGATTTAAAATGAGGGAAACTTTCAGATCCAACTCCAGCACAGGTATGATTTTCCTAGTTAGCTACTAGGACCATCTCAGTAGTTATTAAAAAAAAAAAAAAAAAGGTATATCCCATTTCTTCGAATCTCAGACATGTCATTAGTTACATTAGGTTGAGACTCAGAAAAGGCAGAAAACTAAGTTGAACACTAGAAATCACCATTAAAAACCAGATTGTTGATTAACTGAGGCCAAGGGGCCTACACGGGGGCTCATTATATTATATTCTACTTTTCTGTGTTTGAAAATCTCCACAATAAAAATTTTTTTAAGTAAAACACACTTAAAATATAAAGCATTAGAAAAAAGCGTTACTAATTTTGTTATCCAAATAAAGACTAGTGTATATGTAACTCTAAGTCTTTGCTAAACTAATTCAGCTGAAAAGGAACAATATTCTATTTTCATTTGAGATGCTAATGGTCATGTTAATGAAAATACCCTATTCTTAATGAATTATGTGCAGGATATTTGGTCCCAAGCACAAATTCTGCTCAACACTGTTATCCCTGGGTATCCTCTAACTTCATCCCACTTTATTTGTTAAAGTTTTGGGTTAAGACAGTGTTTTCTAAAAGGTAGAGGGCCATTTCTGATGCCATTCTGATATTGGTTAAAATAAAACCCCACAAAAATCCTAAAGTTCATGTCACTTTCCAAAATTATATTGGTCCCCCACTGCTATCATGATAAACTCTTAATTTTACAACCTGAAATCTAATGCTTTCAAGTGATTTAGCTTGTTTCTTTTCAGTTTTATCTCTTGCTCCAGATAGGGAATCAACTCCAACTAAACTGGTGTACCCCTCGTCTCATGATCATACTACTCAAGAGTGAAAAGGCCAGACTTGTCCAACCAAGCTCTAACAATCCTGTAATACTTAAGCAAATTACTTGACCTGTTTCCTCCTCCAAATGAGAGTAATGAACAGATTAAGAGTAATGGAGTAAAGTGTAAAGTACTGTTTCATGGCTGATCTTCTATGTGAAGCCTTCCTAGATTATTCCAAACTATACTGTTCTTTACCCTACTTGCTTTGCAAATTAGCCAGGATAGCCTGCATCTTGTCATCCTGCATTTTAAGTTAATTTTTTAGCAACTTCACTAATGACAAGGGCTATATTTTCTTTACATTTTCTAAGATAGCTTGTGTTTTGCACAGTAACACCTTAATAAACAAAACATGGGTGACTCATAAACCCTTTCTTCCCCAAAACTTCTAAAATAAACCTTAAATGCTACTTTTTTTTTTTTTTTTTGCATTATGGTTTCAAGCATAAAAATTTAGTGCCATAGCTATTTATTTGGTGTTTTAAAGACAGGTATTTATTGAAAACCTCCTCTGGGCCAGGAACTGTTACAAGGGTCTGGGAACACCAGCGTGAATACAGAGGTCCTGCTCTCAAAGAGCTTACAGTCTAGGAAATGAGGAAGACAAGTAAATACACAATTTTAACATAGTCTGGTAAGGGCTACAGATGTTACTGGTAATTAGCACTAATTACCATGGGAGCACAACAGAAGCACCTAATAGTATCTTGAGATATAGGAGAAAGTCTCATGAAAGAGACTAATGGACATATAAGGGTTATATTGATAAGGATGAGGGGTAGGAGACGATTGAATCCAGCAGATAGAATAGCATATACAAGTTAGGTGCAAAGGCCTAATCCTTAGAGCATCATCTGCAAGCTCTTCACTGTGACTGGAATATGAATGTATGTATGTGAAAAAAGAGGCTATAAAGAAGGTTTGCGCGCACACACACACACACACAAGACAGCAGCATTAGCAGCTTGACAACACATAGCTTTTGTGTGCCATACCATATAAGACTTTATCTTGAGGATTATGGCAGGGAAAGGATTGAAGCAAGGGGCGGGGGGGGGGGGGGGGGGGGGGTGAGCAGGGAGTGACACAGTCCAATTTCAGAAATTTAATTCTGGCTGCACAGTGGTGAATATTTTGAAGAAAGTAGCTCGAAGGCTATTTGGACAGCCTCACCGACAGTAAACTTTTACCAACTTCCTGTGTGCAAAGGAGGGATTACAGGAAATTTACAATAGAAAAAGAAAGTATAAATAAGACCTTTTTGGGGGACCATTTCCACTCAAGGAAAAAACGTACTAGAGTGACAATGGCTTAGGCACTGACAAGTGGTGCTTCTCTCCTACGGAGGCTATCAAGAGATCCAAGAATTTTTCTGATAAAACGGTGTGTTCCTTTTTTTTTTTTTTTTTGGTGTGTACCTTTTTTGACGTCAAGATTACAATCAACTTATCTTTCGATAAAATTCAGAGATATGTATATTTGATTTGTAAAAGCATAAAAAAGACGAATTTCTCTTTTAAAAAAAAAATCACATTCCCCCGAAACCGTAAGGTATATAGTGGGATCTGCAAACGCAGGGAAAAAATGTGCAATAAAGACGCTCTACCAACACCTGGACTCTCTGCAACCACCGGCCTTCTGAAAGTTGCTGCTGTATCAGGCTCCCTGGCGCTCCACTAAGCCAGGTTGCAGAGTGGGGCGTCCACCTCAACACCCCACTCATAACCCTCTTTATGAACAACGGTATCGTCACTGATGTAAGTAAGCATCACTAGTTACGGTCGCCGTTGGTTGGACTTGTTTTCAGAGCTTTTGCTGGTGCAGACGCCGGCGCCGGCAAAGACTTTAATTTCTGTATCAAGTATATATCTCGGCACGGGAAAGTGATAAACGCTAAGAACTGAAAGCTCGGCCGCGAGCAGAGCCGGGATGCCAAGCGCCTAAGGGACCTGGCGAGGGATCGCGGGGGGTTCGGAGCTCTGCGGGCAATGAACGCTTCGGACGTCAGCCGCTTCTCTTGCGGGGGCCCGAGCACGACTCCGAGGACCCCTCCTTTGGGCAGCTGAGGCATGTCAAGGCCGCTTCGGGATGCGAGAAGATAAGAGGCATCATCTACGACAGAAACCCTCAGACCCCCAGCCAACTCACCATGATAAGGAGCCGCACAGCTCCCGCCGGAAGACGCTCTGGGAGCTGGGGTTTTCCTAGAGCGGAAGGGGTGGGGCCTCGGAAGCCGATTGGCCGAGAGAGACCCGGGGGCGGAAGTGCGTGCGCCGACTCTCGTTTCCGCCCGCTCCCAGGCTACCCCTGCGTGCCATAGAGGCGAAGGCAGCAGCTAGAGCGGCCGCGCCCAGGCGCTTCCGGGGTACGTAGGTGGAGCCGAGGGAGCTGAAGACCCAGTCTTCAGGGAGCGCCTAGGTTCTCTTTGTAACGTTAGGAAAAATCTCACTTAGTGCTGAAGCGCTTTTACTTGTGGGGTAGAATTTTTTTTTGCAGTGCTTTGTGAAATAGTATTCCCGTTTGAGGAACCAGGCCGAATAAGAAACTTGCCCAGAGGCGTATACATCCGGTTCTCCGTTAATAGCCGAATTGGAACTCAGACCAGTGTAGACAGTACTGTGTTCTGTTTCCCAAAGCGCTGATTTCTCGTGAAATTAATTTTAGGGAACTAATATTGTAGAACACGGGAAATAAAAAGATTCTGTGTAGAATACGCAGCGCGTGTGTGCATCAGGCACTAGTCAGGGAGACGAAACAAGGAGGGAGGGGGAATAAGTGTTTACAGTATGGATAGTGTCGTGTAGACAATAGAGTGACTGGGTCGCTGATTTATAGTAGTCCGAGAAAGCTGCTCTAAGGAAGTGAAATGGGACTTCTGAGTGACCAGTCTTTTTGCGAAGATCATTCCAGGCGGGATAGACCATCCAAATAAAACAAGCAGTAGGTGTCCGAGGGTCCGAAAGAAGGCAGTGTCTGGAGCCTTGGGCTTGAGGGCAAGAAGCCAAGAGATCTAAACGGTAAATGGGTCAGACCGAGCAGGAGTTTCTAATTTAGGGGTAAGGAGGCTGGTTCGGTTTTTGTTTTGCCTTCTAAGGGATACGGGAAGCCCACGGAGCGTTTTAAGGAGGCGGTGAGCTTTACGCGGTGGCTGGAGAACGGGTCGTCGCTGGGCAGGAATTGCCAACCAAGCACTCCCATGGTAGGCACTGTTCTGAGAGGTTAGCATGCATTAGCCAGACCCTTCTTAGTGGGATTGAAACCTCGAACTCGATTCCCCTGGCAGCTTCCATCTCTCCACAGCTCGTTAGACTCCCCAACTATGGCTTTCTGTTAGGTTCCTTTGAATATTACTCTGCACGGATACGATTTTGGAGTTCACCAAGGATTTGAAAGAAATCTGTAGGCATATTCTGGGGCTTTTATCTCTGAAATGCTTAAGATTTCCTTCCTGATTTTCAGCTGTTTTACAAGCCCCAAGTGACTCTTTAGCCCAAAAAGACTATTAGGTTCTGCTTGAAGTCTCTTTCTAAGCACCTTGCACACACTGGAAGTTACCCTTGGGGTAAAAGCTAGTTAATGTGGATCTCTTCTAGGACATGGTTTTGTGCAGTTTCTGCCTGGTTTTGCTTGCTCCCTAGAGTCTTCTAATCTTTGCTTTTTATATTTTGTTCACTTTATAATTATTATGGGCAAGAGTTAGTCCAATACAAGCTACTCCTTCACTGCTAGACTGCAGCCTCTGAAACCTCAAAAAGTTTCAAATAAAAATAATTAAAGGCAAAATAAAATCTACCATTTATTTCCAATCCATTAGGATAAAAATCCACTTTATGCAGCTGAACCCTTTAATTCATTTTTTTTTCTTCTGAAGAAAAAATACAAAAGACCAGATTAAAATTTGAGATAAGCACTTCAAGGAAATTCTTTTTCTGACTCGAGTCCAAAGCCAAACTAAATGGTTCATTCTACCAAAAGAATTAGTTTCTGTACAAAATATAAAGAATTTTACCCTATAAATAGACTGCTGTATATTTACTTAAATTGGAATTCTCGTATCTGCTTTTCCTTCACTTCTTCCTAAGCACAAAGCATGGTCAGAAACCTAACAACCTCAATGGGCAGACTGTCTTAGAATAAACTTTTACCATTATCAGGGAAAGATAGTACTGATTCTTTCCTTTGGCTCAAAGTAAGTTTTAATATAGTTTACAAAACACTGCCATATTAAAGTGAGCACACTAACTTTTAATGTTTAAGCATTACTTTTTAAGAAGTTAATATGACAGTTCAACACAGAATCCAAAAGGTCACAAACGAAGTCTAATATTCAGAAAGCCTCGCCAACTTCTATCTTTATTGAAAAAAAGAAAAAAAAAAAAAAAAACAGACGAATCCCTTTGCCTCCAATTATATCATTACCTTATTTTCATGGTTATTCTATGAGGAGAAAAAAAAAACCAGCTTAAAGTGAAAATAAAATAAAAAGTAAGCCATAGAAAATACTTCTCTATCACTAAGCTCAACTTCAGACTTTGGTCAGGAAAGTAAAAGAACTTCTATACTGTATGGATGGTTATTCATACAGTAATATATAATTGTGATTCAGTGTTTATGAGAATATTAGCTTGACTTTTCTATTTTTTAACATTTGAAATCTTTGTTATCTAAAAACTATGCCAATAAAAAGTGAGCTACATTACTGCAGATAGAATGATTTTAAATATCATATTTTAAAAGTTGAGCATGAAGCACACAGACCCTTAATATGACTGACCAGTTATTCAAGTTTCATTAATGTTAATCCTTTTCTAAATGAAAATACAAAGTGAAATTTTATGAGCTTTACTGAAAATGTTTTAACTTTGGATATTCCCAATTCTTGTCATCATGTATACTGTATGATCTTTCATTATCAATATTTTATGATTGATGCTGTAATGTTTGAGACCTTAAAAAGATACAACATGTGATTGAAAATAGGCATGGTTCTGGCTTAAAAATTTTTCTTTTCTATTTATCTCAACCCTCATTTCTGTTATCTAGGGAGTTCTAAGTTCATGATTAGAGGAGACATTTGAGTTACAGCTACAAATAGCACATTATCTTAAGAAACCAATACATCTATATGTAGATTAAATCTTTAACAAGAACAAGAATAAAATTAAAAAGAATGTATGTCTTCATTATAAAATTCTTATTTAGCTGGGGCAAGTTTTTAATTTTAATGTATTCCCTCAAAACCAAAGATATTTTTCTTAAATGAAAAAATCTTTGTTACTATTATAAAATTATTCTTTCCACCCATGACATTTTACATAAAAGCACCAAAGAAAATTTCTGTAAACAAACTTTTAACCAGTAAACTAAGGGCAAATATCCATTTGCCTTTATTACAATATTTAAAAAGCCATGATATGAGTCTACTTCCTACAATGACAGTTTTATAATAAAATCCAGGCATACTTATACAAACAAGAAATGGAATTACTATACATTTTTGGGGAACAAAAGACAGATTAACAGACTAACTTTTTAGTTAACAAAGTGAGCACAAGAAACCTATAAAATGTATGCAATGTATAAAAATTCAGTAATTTTTTAAAGTTTCATTGAAGGGGGATTAATAATTATTAAGAATAAAAGATGGTAGATCCACTGGCTTATAATTATCCTGTAAACAGTAAGAAAGCAATAAGCAATAAATTAGAAATGTCTTATCTCTCAGTTCTTCCCTTCTCTCACACAGGACCACTTTTACAGCAGTTAAGATTGGCCTTTTTAAATATTAGAATCATTCTAGCAGAAAATAAATTCCATTAGGAATAAATTAACAGTCTACAATAAATTTCTGACATATATTAGAAAAAAATACTGCAGGTCACATGAGGATTGATCTACATCTTGTAATGACAGAGTGACTCAAACCTCCTAACTGTCTCTATTTTACAAGATTTGCTTTTTTGCTATCAACAAATTGCTTTCTAAATTGGTAGCAAGGTAATAGAAAAATGTGAAGTGAAATGCAATTGTTTAATGTCTGGATTTTTGAAAAAGAAAAAAACCTTCAAAATACTTTTTCCTATTACCGTTACATAGGAAGAAGTTTCATTTGGCACACTGGACTTGTTTTATTTAAAAAAAAAAAAAGGAAAAAAAAGAAACTTCGAGAATTTGGCATTCTAATCATCTGTAGTAAAGACAACAGTAGGAGAGGAAAATAGAAAAAATTACTATTTTAAGAAAAGACATCAGAAGACAAACAACCAAAGGCGCTTGTGTCTTCTACCATTCACTGTTTCTGGAATACTTTCATTTGCAACACGATATACAAATTATTATTTACATTATGATTATATTGGTAAAGAAGACCAGAATCAGTTTTTGTTGTGCTCTAACTTACAGTGCCCATCAGGATAACCATGAACATAGGCAAGAAGGCCTTCAACAAAATACTCCATTTGCATTGTATATTTTATTTAAATTTGTTTTATGGTTCATCTGCTAGGGTGTACAAGTAATTGTAAGACTCTGAAAAGTCCTGTAAACTTAGGCTGAATTTCTGTAGCTGATAACTATTCAATAAAGATGGTGTTTCTCTCTTCAAAAGCAAAATGTTCTGCAGGCTTACAAAGGTCTTTCCTTAAACAGTGGTATCGCCAAAGTCCTTGTTCCAACGTATGTATGCTTCTAAGGTTTGAGGGCTCACGCTGCGCTTTATCTTTTTCAAGGATTCAGTGAAGTCAGATAATCGAATATTTCTCATCTAGATTAAAAAAAAAACACATGACAATACAAATCATTAACATATATACAGTAATTAACCCAAAAATGGATTAAAGTAATGATGCTGTTGTTTATTGGGTTATAAATATATTCTTAGAAAATCATGCCAGTCATCTTATTTTACATATATGTTAGGCAAGTTTGCTATATAAGAAATCTTACCAAAATGCTATACTAATCTACTTTTACGATATGTGTTTAATTTCCTAGGTTTAAAATTTTTATTTATTTATTTATTTAAAGATTTTATTTATTTATTTATTCATGAGAGACACAGCGAGAGAGACAGAGACACAGGCAGAGGGAGAAGCAGGCTCCATGCAGGGAACCTCATGTGGGACTCGATCCTGGGACTCCAGGATCATGCCCTGGGCCAAAGGCAGGTGCTCAACTGCTGAGCCACCCAGGGGTCCCTAAAATTTTAAATCATAATGTTTTCCCATTATAAAAACAGAAAACACTCATTAAAGAAAATTTGACAAAAAACAGACAAGCAGAAAAAAGAATCACAATTCCATCATACAGAATTCTCAAGTCTCACCACAAGCATACTCTAGCTAAAGTCATGTTAGGTTTATTAGAGGAAAAGTTTACAAGAAGGGCATGAGACTCTTAAGGAAACAATACTTTTTACAATATAGAAGATGCTTGTATCTTAAATTTTCTAATACTAATATTACTTATAATGCATTTTATATTAATTTGGTCTTATTTTCTGACCTTTTTATTTTTTATTTTTTATTTTATTTTATTTTTTTTTAAATAATTTTTTTTTTTAATTTTTATTTATTTATGATAGAGAGAGAGAGAGAGAGGCAGAGACACAGGCAGAGGGAGAAGCAGGCTCCATGCACCGGGAGCCCGATGTGGGATTTGATCCCAGGTCTCCAGGATCGCGCCCTGGGCCAAAGACAGGCACTAAACCGCTGCGCCACCCAGGGATCCCTTCTGACCTTTTTAATTGGCTATGAGAATGTAGAAAAGAATCCTGAGTTAACATATATCTTTAGTTACCAAAGGATTTTTAAAACCAAAAGGAGCTTGGTACAAAATGAATAGTTTTAGAAATTGTCACTAATATATACATTGTATTTTGACAAAAAATAAGTGAAAGGAGAATTTGAGACAAAATGTCAACTGATATTTATTCTTTTTATTACTCTTATAAAAGCCAATCTAACTACTTCATACCCTCATATCTTGATGAACACATATTGAGAAAATCACCCACATTTGTAACTTGTAGCCTAATCTTAGTCAAAAAGGAAAGGACATATTGTTACCACATAATCACCATATGAGCCCTACATGTTTACTTATTTAACTGTAAAACACACACTGGCTTCTTCCTAAAGCCCAAAGTGTAGAAGGATGATGAATGTAATGTATTACTATGATATTCTTGAATAAAATTTATTTGTTATAGAAATTAAGGTTTTAAAAGCTTTTGATGAAATTCCAACTGAAATATATAGTATGGTATATATATATATATATATGAAATTTATATATGGTATTTTAAAGTTAGTAAGAGGTGAATGTATACAATGGGAAAAAGCAACTGGCAGTTAATTGCAGAAAAATAAATCGGCAAAGATGTCTTATCAAAACGAAATAATGAAATAGCAAAGTTACAGTTAAAGTGGATACAAACTGTGTGCTTTGTTTTTTATTTTCTTTTATTTTTAAGTAGGCTCCATGCCTAGCATGGGGTTTGAACTCACGACCCTTGGGATGCTTGGGTGGCTCAGCGGTTGAGCATCTGCTTTGGCTCGGCATGATCCTGAGGTCCTGGGATCGAGTCCCATATTGGGCTCTCTGCAGGTAGCCTGCTTCTCCCTCTGCCTTTCTCTCTCTCTCTCTCATCAATAAATAAAATCTTTAAACAAAAAAACTCACGACCCTAATACTTAGTCACATGCTCTACTGACTGAGCCAGCCAGGTGCCCCAAACTTTGTGCTTTAAAAACAAAGTACATTATACCCTGAATTTATAACCAACAATTTTTAGTACTACCTTTATTTTTTTTTTTAACATTTTGTTTATTTTTTTGAGAGAGAAAGAACACATGAGCAGGGGGAGGGACAGAGAAGGAGGAAGCAGCAGACTCCTTACTGAGTGGTAAGCCTGATTTGGGGCTTGATCCTAGGACCTTGAGATCATGACCTGAGCTGAAGGCAGATGCTTAACCCACTAAGCCATCCAGGAGCCCCAGGACTATCTTTTAAAAACACAGAATACAATACAATTACTTGTGTTCTATTATTTTTTAAAGATTTTATTTATTTATTCATGAAAGACACAGAGAGAGTGGAAAAGACATACGCAGAGGGAGAAGCAGGCTCCCTGTGCCTATGAGGGACTCAATCCCACATCCCAGGTACACACACACACACACACACACACACACACACCAGTACCTGACTAGACAGTTATTTAAGTTGTACTAAATAATGACTAAATACAATTCTAGTATACAATTGTAGAAACCAAATACTTTTGTTTTCCTCTCATAAATGCGACTGATAAAATAGATTTCCTTAAAAATGCCACTATTACTACGTATTTTAAAATTATTCTATGGACACGTGCATAGTATCCACTGTTGCCAGACTGTTTTAAGTATTTTATAAATATAATTCCTAAGCATTTTATAAATATTAACTCCTAAGTCCAGAACTAACAGCTAAAAGTACTACCAAATTATTAATACTAAAACCATTAGGGCAGCTGAATGGCTCAATGACTGAGCATCTGCCTTTGGCTTAGATCATGATCCAGGGATCAAGTCCTGCATCAGGCTCTCTGCAGGGAACCTGCTTCCCTCTCTGCCTGTGTTTTTGCCTCTCGGTGTCTCTCTTGAATAAATAAATAAAAATTAAGAACAATACTGCAAAAACGATGGGGATGTCACTTTCAGGATTAGGTTATAAAGACTCTGACTTCCATCTTGTTGGTACTTTCTCTTCTTCTTGGCTTGCTTGCTCTCAGTACTATGTTAGAGAGGCCTATGTGGGAAAGAACTGAAGGAGGCCTTCAGCCTATGGCTAGAAAAAACTGAGGGAGGAAGTGTATCTGGCAAAGAACCATGTAAGTGAGCATGGAAGTAGATCTACCACAGTTGAGCCTTATAATGATTACAGCCCCAACCAACAGCTTGATTACAGCTCTGTAAGAGACCTTGGGCCAACACTTTGATTGCAACTCTATGAGAGTGCTCGAAGCAGATGACTCAGCTAAGCTATGCCCATATTCCCAACTCCATGAAAATGTGAGATAATGAATATGTGCCATTTTAAGCTGTTTTTAGGCAATTTGTTTTATGGCAATACAACAGAACTATCTTGTTTTAAAGTCATGAGTTACTAAAAAAAGTAAATAGACCTAAAATTTCTTTATTCTTCAAATTAAACAGGAACTATATTTAGGTTGACTTAGTTCAGTGAAGAAAAATGTTGCTTGGGCTGCCCGAGTGGCTCATTTGGTTAAGCATCCAACTTGGTTTTTAGCTTAGGTCGTGATCTCATGGATCATGAGATCAAGCCCCCATGTCAGGCTCCCTGTTCATTGGGGAGTCTGCTTAAAGATGTTCTCTCTCTGTCCCTCCCCGTACTCGCTCACTCTAAGTGTTAAAAAAAAAAAAAAAGAAAAAGAAAAATGTTGCTTAAGTTTGACTGTATGTATATTCTCAGGATGGGCAAAATATAAAAAAAAAAAAAAAAAAAAAAAAGGATGGGCAAAATATATACAAAGGTTAACAAAGGCACTATCAGTGGAAAACTGCTTTCTTTTCTCATGCAATAATGGACAGCTTTGTAAGAATTTCTATTCCCTAAGCAGCCACCTACTTGCTTTCATAAAATTATTATAAGATATTAATCAGTGTATCAAAGCATTCCATTTATAGGTACAAGTAGTCTTCCCAATGGACTTCCACAGGAAATGCTATGGTCTTAACAAAGCTTGAGACAGAGTGAAGAATACTTGCAGATGAGGAGGTGAGTGGTTTTTGCCTGTTAAATCATTTGAGAATTTGTAGACTGCTTCTTACTGAAATTCACTTGCCAGTTTTTTTAGCTCATTACTACCTTTTTTTTTTTTTAAAGATTTTATTTATTTATTCATGAAAGACACAGAGGGAGAGAGAGGCAGAAACACCAGGAGAGGCAGAAGCAGGCTCCACACAGGGGAGCCCAATGCAGGACTCGATCCCGGGTCTCCAGGATCACACCCCGGGCCGAAGGCAGCGCTAACCCGCTGAGCCACCCGGGCTGCCCTCATTACTACCTTAATTAGTCCCTTTACTCCACGTGGTCTTTCCATGGGACAAATACAAACGCCTAAATTGTCACACAATCGGCCTCTCCTAGTCTGAAGCTAAGGGGCCAAAGTATAGGTGATATCGAGTTTATCTATCCTGGGTCCAAAGCAGGGAAATGGTGTATGAAGAAGAAAGAATTCATGCATGATGTTCACTTTTTGAGTAGAAAGGTATTATCAGATTTATGCTATAAGAACATTAAAAATATATATTTATGGGATATTCTTAATAAACTTTTTAAAAATCCACAAGACACTTTGGGAACACAAGCTGTATAGTACTTACATATAAAAAAAAGTAAATGTGGAATTAAAATTATGAATCAAATAAAAGGGACTTGGAACTTATACTTTAAATGTGAATTTTTAAGGTAATAGTAGCTAAATGCCAAAGAAGGTATGTGGAATACTCTATTCCCAGCTTCACTCATATCAAAGACACTCTAGGTAAATTAGACTTAAAATGAAATGGTGGTTGCAATAAGTGTGAGGGTATTCTTAGTAACGTAGTTAATTAACTACTATGCACAAAATACCTGAAAACAATGACGTTTACTCAGAAGCTTAAAGAAAAAAAGACTGCCAAAATGTACTCAAATACATTCATTCTCGGGATCTCTGGGTGGCTGGGCGGTTTAGCACCTGCCTTCAGCCCAGGGCGTGATCCTGGAGTCCTGGGATCAAGTCCCACATCGGGCTCCCTGTGTGGAATCTGCTTCTCCCTCTGCCTGTGTCTCTGCCTTCTCTCTCTCTCTCCCTCTAATGAATAAATAAATAAAATCTTTAAAAAAAATACATTCATTCTCTCTGTTAAGAGTTCACCGTCTCCTCAATAGCTGTTGAAACTTGGGCGGTAAAAAATATCTCTGACATATCAGTTATCAGTTATAAATATGATTTAAGACTAATTTTAAATATTTGCTTACATAGTTATTACAAACATTCTGCATGTGCAATGTCATATTTTGCAGCAATGTTTTTCAAAAGAAATGCCTCAGCATTTCATAAGAGGGCCTACCATATTAAGAAAATGTAATGAATTACATTACAATGGTATTGTTTTATTTATTTAATCCTTTTTAAAGAAGATTTTATTTATTTATTGGAGAGACAGTGAGAGAGCACAGGCTGGGGGACGGGCAGAGGGAGAGGGAGGAGCAGATTCCCCACTGAGCAGGGAGCCTGACATGGGCCTGTCTCTATCCCAGGACCCTGATCATGATCTGAGATGAAGGCAGACGCTTAATGGACTGAGCCACCCAGATGCCCTGGAATTGCTTTTATAAGGACAAAAATAAATGCTGAGAATCTCACAAAGTAGAACATCAAGGGATTAACTTGTTACAAGAGTAAAATCCTCAAGTTTTCTATGATTTGATAGAAAAATGACTTAATGACTATGTACAATGTTTTTTTGTCCATTACCAAAGAACATAAGGGATTGTAATTTAATATGCTTGTATATTTTGAAATGAAGCAAAGTTAACATTTTCTATCTTCTAATCATATCAACTACAAAAATCCAGACAAAACCTATCTTACAATATAGAGAACCAGAGCAAAGAAATGATAATTATAAAATAATATACCTCACTGGCAGACATATTCTTTACTTGTTCTGGTTTCAGTTCTGTAAAATATAAGACAATCACTTAAAAAAAAATTTCTAAGTTTAAGTTACTGAAGCACAAAACCAAGTACAATGATCTAAAAGTACAAGTTCAATATAAATTATTTGTATTAAAAGGAAGACACATTAATATTAAGAGCACAATTTATAAATGCTTAATAATAGTCCTTTTTAGGAGTAACTGGGAGGCATTCAATTTCTTTGCATATTGCTCAAGAACAATAAAATTTACAAAGTTTAAGAGTGAACTTAAAAGAATGCAGCTTGTTCTTTACAAAGGTGTTTTGATTTTTTTTTTAAACCCAGTAACTTTTGTTTGCTTCAGAATAGTTAAAATTTTCTGGAAAAAAGGCAAATGGTTTATATATTAGTGATTGGTTGAGTCCACTTTCTGAACAAGATTTCATGGTCTGGCAGCAAGTTTGACTAGAATGCTTTGCCCATGTTCTCAAGGTTACACTTCTTATTCTCCAAACCAGCAATTCTGAGTCAGTACACGGTTTCATTGTGGGAGATAAGTTCTAGAAGTTTCATGTTTCATGTTCCTTTTTATTGTCACAGCCAGCAATCTGCGTGCATACCTGAGAGCATCATTTACCCACTCCCCATACTGGCTGTGGAAAAGCAGTTGAGAATATCTAAAGTGGTATCATAGTGGTATTTCACAATCAGCAAATAACTCTGAATCAAATCAAAGCAATTCCTCAAAAGATAACATATAAGAATACAAATAAAAGCTTCCCTTTAGACACTTTTAATTTCAAGCGATATCAGAATATTGAAGTGAGAAGAGCCAAAAAAACAGATAAGAACATTTCCCCTTTATTTTTCTTTTTTGCTTGCTTAAAAATGTTTTATTTTTTTTATTTTTATTTTCTGCTGGTTACCTACTATCAAGAAGTGAAACATGGCAGATGGTAATTTATCGTGGTAAGCATTGTTTAATGTACAGAGTTTTCTACATTATGTTGTACACCTGAAATGAATATAACGTATGTGAACTATATTTCAATAACAAAGATTTTTTAATAAAAAAAAAAAACTGAAAACTGTTGTTTTTAATAGGGGTCATGGTCTACTACTGACCCGTGGACTGTGAGCTAAGATGGTTTCGCATTTTTGTTTGTAAAAACAAACAAAGAAACAGAAGAATATGCAACGGAGAGCCTATGTGGCCCCTAGGCCTAAAATATTTATCAGGCCCTTTACTCTCTCAGTCTCTAGAGTTGCTGACTCTAACTCTAGAAACTATTTTGTAATAAGTTTTCTAACAGCTTCAATGCTTTCTTATTAAAACAAAAACAAACCTCTCAATAGGGACTTCTTAAGCTTCTAAAGTGGTCTAATAAATAGGCTCTATACACATACCTCGGATAGGACCCAATGCTGCATCTTTTGCCAAAGCTGTTAGATCACTTCCTGAATACCCATCGGTCATTCTGAGAATGGGAAGGAAGAAAGAGTAAATTATTTTCATCTTTGCAGATTTAAAATCTCCATGTAAAAAGAGGGTAAAATCTAGTTTGCCTCTATCATCAAGCAGAGAGCTATGTCATTTGATTTTAAGGACACAGAAAGGCCCACTTGCTGAAAACAAACAAAATAGTCTATGGCAGTCCTCAGAATGCCTGAAATTTTCATTATGAGAACCATTTCTTTAGATTAAGGCATATTACATCTCCAGGAGGCTCCATTAAATTTTAAATACATCCCTTGGAAAAGATAACACCTATAAGCCATTGCTAGCTAACTGACACATAACCATAATTATTGCTCTGTAAATTAATATTTCTTTATCTTGACAAAAAACATTGTCAATCAAGGTAGATTCTTTTTTTAATTTTAAATTTTTAAAAATTTTTTTCAAGGACACTCTATGCCTAACGTGAGGCCCAAACTCACAACCCTGAGATCAAGAGTCACGTGTTCTACCAACTGAGCCAGTCAGGTCCCCAAGGTACATTTCTTTAAACATAGGACAGATAGGGTAAAGGAAGAGTCTGGTGTAGTCTGGTGTAGAAGACATTGGCAAAAAAGGAACACCTGAATGGGATGCCACAGTGGAGAGTCCTGGGCAGCCAAGAGATTATCAAGGGGAACTAAAAACTGGGGGGGGAGGGGACACAAAAAGGAAGAAGAAAATAAAACAGGAAAAGAAAGCATTTACTTAGCACATACTATGTTATATAACTATTGAGATTAAACATTATTAGCTGCATTCTTTATTGCAATGACAGAGAAGAACCTCAATATTTCCAAGTATTGAATTTACTCTTTTCTCATAGGTATCTGGAACTCAGGGTTTTTACTAAAATTACTAACACTTCACATACTTCTTGAGTATTTAAATTACTTTATGAGATTTTTAATGACTAAAATTCAAGTACACCTCCTATAGTTTCTACTTAAGTATACCACTCATAAGAAAAGCTGAAGATGCAAAAGTTAAAAAAAATTATGTGTAATACTAGAGAACAAGTTTGTATAAAAATATCCGTGGGGTGCCGTGTAGCTCAGTTGGTTAAACATCTGCCTTTGGCTCAGGTCACGATCCCAGGGTCCTGGGATCGAGCCCTGTATTGGACTCCCTGCTCAGTGGGGAGCCTGCTTCTCCTTCTCCCTCTGCCTGCTATTTCCCCTGCTTGTGAGACAAAGGAAGGAAGGAAGGAAGGAAGGAAGGAAGGAAGGAAGGAAGGAAGGAAGGGAGGAAGGAAGGAAGGGGAAAGAAAGGAAAGGAAGGGAAAGAAAGGAAAGGAAAGAAAAGGAAAGAAAAGGAAAGGAAAGGAAAGGAAAGGAAAGGAAAGGAAAGAAAGAAAGAAAAGGAAAGGAAAGAAAGAAAAGGAAAGGAAAGAAAGAAAAGGAAAGAAAGAAAAGGAAAGAAAAGAAAAGAAAGAAAAAAGAAAAGAAAGAAAAGAAAGAAAAGAAAAGAAAGAAAAGAAAAGAAAAGAAAGAAAAGAAAGGAAAGAAAAGAAAAGAAAGGAAAGAAAAGAAAGAAAAGAAAGAAAATAAAAAAGAAAAGAAAAGAAAGAAAAGAAAAGAAAGAAAAAAAGAAAAGAGAAAGAAGAAAAAAGGAAAGAAGAAGAAAATATTTGCATTGGTGTAGGCAGAAAGAAAGGAAAGAAAGAAAAGAAAGAAAGAAGAAAAAAGGAAAGAAGAAAATATTTGCATTGGTGTAGGCAGAGATACAAGATGTTTTAAGTTTTTAAAATTATTTTAATACCACTTACAAGTTTTAATAAATTTATAAAAAGAATATGCCATCATTGGATATGTAGGTCAGGTCTTATAGAAGATCTAGAAATTTAAATTTAGAAACCATATATATAAAAATAAGAGATAAGAAAAAAAGGTAAAGGAAGTTAAAGGATGAGGTGAAGTTCTCTTAAAAATAAATTATTCATTTCATAATTAACTATACACAAAACAGAATTCTTTAAAAAAAAAAAAAAAAAAAAGCTTTAAGATAGACCAAATCAAATTACTCACCTAGCAAGTTGTGCTAGTTCTTTTTGGGTCAATGGGCTTCCTTGTTTACATAATAGATTTTTAAGTAAAAGTAGTCGTGTCTGAAAAGAAATATTAAAGAATTATCAGCTCCAACCATTAGCTTAATGAAATATCCAAAAATTAGGTTCAAATCCTAACCCTTATTTAGTTAGCTGAATGATCATAAATAAGTCACTCTCTTAGAGGCTCGCTCATGTCTGTTAATTGGAGTTAAAACTACCATTTTGCAAGGCACGTGGGTGGCTCCATTGGTTAGGCGTGGCCTTTAGCTCAGATCATGATCTCAGGGTCCTGGGATTAAGCCCCACACTGGGCTCTCTCCTCAGCCAGGGAATCTGCTTCTCCCTCTCCATCTGTCTCTCCCTGCCCCCTAGTGCTCACTCACTCTCCCTCAATTAAATACATAAAATCTTTAAAGAAAAATAAATAAACAAACAAACCACCATTTTTTGAGAGTTCTTGAGAGACTTAAAGATAATCCAAATAAAGCACTAAGGAAGTAGCTGCTGCTATCAAGGATGTTAAATGTTTGGGCTAGACAACCACAACTTTTAATTTTTTAAATATTTTTATTTTTTTCTAAAGATTCATTTATTTAAGAGAGAGAATGCTTAAGAGCATGGGGCGGGGCAGGGGTGGGCAGAGGAAGAGGGAGAGAGAGTCTTAAGTAGACTCTGTGGCTGAGTGCAGAACCTGATGCAGGGCTTGATCTCATGACCTAAGCAGAAACCCAGAGCCAGATGCTTACACCACTGAGCCACCCAGGTGCCCCGACAATCACCATTTTTAATAAACACTTTTATACAGGAATGATTTCATGTAACATTAATCTCCCCATTTTAAATGTATAATTCAATGACTTTTAATAAATATATAGTTGTGCAACCATCACCATGACCACTTTTAGAACATTTCTATCACTCTAAATAAAGTTCACTTATGTCTGTTTGCAGTTAATCTCCACTCCTACCCCTAAACTCTGCAAACAATTTCCTTTGTTTTCTAGAAATTTGCCTTTTCTGGACAATTCATACAAGTGGAACCATATGATAGATTATCTTTTATACCTGGTGTCTTCTCATTTAGTATGTTTTGGAGGTTTTTCCATATTATATAGCATGTATAAATACCTGAATCCTAGCAAATACCTATTGTTAAACAGTAGTCAATTAAATGCACACAACAGATTTGTTTACCCATTCTCTAATTAGATCTTAGATTTTTAGTTCTTGGCTATTATTTATAAATCTAAAAATTCTTTTTTTTTTTAATCTAAAAATTCTTATACATGTCTTTGTGTTAGACATATGTTTTCATCTGTCTTGGGCAGATTCTTAGGAAAGGAATTATTGGGTCTTATGGTTAAGTTTACATTTGTCTTTTTAAGAAATTGCCAAACTAAAAAAAAAAAAGAAATTGCCAAACTGTTTTCCAGTGTGGCTGTACTAATGATTGGAAAATCAATATTGTCAAGATGGTAGGTCTTGTTTCTGTGTTAAAAAAAAAAAAAATTCAAACATAGATACATACCTCCTCATTTGGCAAAGACACATATACCCGTTTGATGAAACGCCTAAAAAAAGATTCAAACAATTTCAGAATTTACCTTGAATTTAAAGGTAACTCAGTTCAAGTAGCAAATGACAAAAAAACAAAACTTTAATACTCAAAGTATTTGAATGCGTTATAGTGTACTCATCAGTGTGAAGTTATTTTGAGTTACTTGTTTTTTTTAAGATTATATTTTGAAGTAATCCCAACATGGGGCTCAAATTTATAACCCCAAGATCAGAAGTCACATGCTCTACTGACTGAGTGAGCCAGGCACCCCTTGAGTTACTTTTTTAAAACTCTCTAGATACTGTTTAAAAATCTTTAATTCAATATTGTCAGAATTAAAGTAACCATTTATGTATGTGTATCTTTTCTTTTTTAGACAGAGAGAGAGAGAGAGAGAGAGTGCGTGCAAGCACGTGAGGGAACACGAGTAGAAGAGGAGTCAAGGGAGAAAGGAAGGAAAAGAGAGTGAGAGGAAATCCCAGGGAGACTCCATCCACATTGAGAGCAGAGCCCAATGTGAGGCCCAGTCTCACAACCCTAAGACCATGACCTGAGCTTAAATCAAGATCAGACGCTCAACCAACTGAGCCACTCATTTGCTCCTATATGTATGCTTTCAATAGCATGAATGTTTTAAAACAAACAAAATATCTGATATAAGAAATGGAATAGGGCAGCCCGGGTAGCTCAGCGGTTTAGCACTGCCTTCAGCCTAGGTCATGATCTTGGAGACCCGCGATCGAGTCCCACATCGGGCTCCCTGCATGGAGCCTGTTTCTCCCTCTGCCTGTGTCTCTGCTTCTCTCTCTCTCTGTGTGTCTCTCATGAATAAATAAATAAAATCTTTAAAGAAAAAAAAAAAAAGAAATGGAATAAAGAAATCTCTGCTACCTTCTTAAAACTTAACTAAAACAAACAAGGACCATTGAAACAGAAATGTAAACTCCACCATCAACAAACTCAGGTAATATTTATACAACTAAAGTGAATGAAGAAGGGCTGCCTAGGGCAGTGAAAATGATACTGATGAAGGAGGATAACACAGGATCTTCTACTGCAGATTCTAGGCGTGGCTATCAGCACAGAGTATTCTAAAGGAAACAGAGCATTCTCAGAGGATTAATAAAAAGCCAACTTCCCATATTTATTATTTTTATTTTTTATCTTTTAAAGATTTTATTTATTCATGGGAAACACAGAGACAGAGACATAGAGGGAGAAGCAGGCTCCTCACAGGGAGCCTGATGTGGGACTTGATCCCCCGACCCAGATCACACCTTGAGCCAAAGGCAGACACGCAGACACTCAACCACTAAGCCACCCAGGTGTTCCAGAGCCTTCCATATTTAAACCAGCATGTGAAAAATGGCTCTGCAAATCATGTGAAACCTAGTCAGGAGCAGAGGAATGGCAAGAATATTGAGGCTGAAAAAAGAAACTCAAAGACCTATCACCTTTGTAAGAAGACATCAAGACATCTCGGAAGATTACAAGCTATCTTGCACTGACTAATCTTTATCAGGTAGGATTTGATGGTGACTCAAGGAGACTGCCTGTTAGTCCAGGCTATTCATAGGACAAGATACTTGCTCAGTATCTTAATTTACTAGCTCTTCTCCTATAATATCACTCTAAAACTAGGCTTTCTAAGAAAACTCCCTTTATTCAAATAAGAACAGTGAGCAAAATATGTAATAATTTCTTTAAAGTGCCAAAAGAGAGAAAAGATTACAATAAATATAAAACAGAGAATATATGCAAGAAGATTCTGCCATAGAACAAATTTAAATTGTGACCATATATCTTTCCATGAAATAATTTAATCAAAAAGAAGTCTCCTAATGAAACAAGAACTCAATGAGATATAAGGGCTGAAGGCTATAACTTACAAAAGCTCAAGGAAATAAGACAAAAGAGGAAAAACAGGATTATAGAGATCAAGAAAGCAATGAAAACAAAGGAGAAAACCACCACAGACACAGGTTACAAAAGTACTAGCACAAAGATCAGTCACAAACCCAATAACCAATAAAGACAACAAATAAAATGGAACAAAACAAGACCTAAGAGTTATAAAGGATTAGAAAGAAAATTAAAGATATGGAAGGCAAAAAGATGCAACATAATGCATAAACTGTGTGTGAAAGAAAAAAAAACAGAAGAATGAATCAGGAAAATAAAAATTCAAGATAATATTCAAAATTACTTTCCTAAAACAAGAGGTTTCAAACTACCAATTTAAACAAACACCAAATCCCAGAATAAACACAAATCAACATATTTCAAATAACTAGATTTTAGTGGTTAAATATAACTAGTAAGGAGAAAAAAAATCAAGTTAATCCATAAATGTGAATAAAAGCAGGCTGGCTTCAGACTTTTACACTATAACGTTTAATCCTAGAAACAATGGGGCAATGTAATCAATTCCTCAGGAAAAGAAAGGGAGGCCGAAGAATTTTATGCTGAGTCAAACTGTCCTCCCTGTAGGAAGGGAATAAATTTGTTCAATCACACAAGAACACAGAATACAGTTCCCATGAATCCTGCCTGCTTTTATTGACTTCTCATGAAGTCCAGGAAAAGAGAGTAAGAATCAATTCTGGAGTTTTAAAATAATTTAATCCTAATCAGAAGAAATAAGCAATTTTCCTGAAACAACAAAGTGTAAACTTGTTTTCGTGGTATGTCGGTTCTGTCTTCAAAATCTTTAGTTGGTGACAATGGGATGCCTGGGTGGCTCAGTGGCTGGGTGTCTGCTTTCGGCTTGGGGAATAATTCTGGAGGCCTAGGCTAGAGTCCCGCATCAGGTTCCCTGCAAGGAGCCTGCTTCTCCCTCTGCCTGTGTCTCTGCCTCTCTCTCTCTCTCACTCTCTCTCTCTCTCTCTCTGTGTCTCTCATGAATGAATAAATAAAATCTTAAAAAAAAAAAAAAAACTGCAGTTGATGACAAGAGGCCAAAGGATGGATACCAGGAGCAAAATAATGAATTTAGTCTTCAAATTAAGAGTGAAGGAAATAGATATGTGAGATGAACACAGGAGTAAATACATCTGAAACTGATGTGTTTCTACATAATCTCCCTACCTGAGAACAGCCTCATCAAGCTCTTGTGGCCTATTAGTTGCACCCATTACAAGCACTCTGTCATCTCCAGCAGATTGTACCTATAAGCCAAAAATTTTTTCAGTACTTTTAGATAAAGTAATAACAGATACATAATAAAGATATCTGTATTTCTAATCTAGGTCATTTAGGAAAATATATACACTAAAATGCTACCATCTTAGAAATACCATAATCAATACTTACACCATCAAATTCTATTAGAAATTCAGTTTTTAGACGTCTACTAGCATCATGCTCTCCTTCTCTTCTTTCACACAAAAGGCTATCAACTTCATCTAAAGGAAATACAAAGATAAAACTTTAATTAAAAGCCAAGCTATATGAGTCATTTGAGATTAATCTAGTTTACTACTTAAGTTATTAATATCCTGGGTCCTACTCAATTCATTAGATAGTGTGTAAATTTGCCATTTTTAGATTAAAACTTTTTCCTTTTGAATAATCTTTCCTATTACACCTCTCAAATTTGGAGGGGGAAATTTCATAAATATTCAACTAACTTAGTTATAAAACATATTCTTACCTATAAAAATTATTGAAGGCTGAAGTTCTCGAGCCACAGCAAAAAGAGCTCTCACCAATTTCTCTCCTTCTCCTACCTGAAACAAGATATTATATATTGTAATACACATACAATACAGCATTATTCCATCTGTTTAAATTTCATGATCTAAAGTCTAGAACCTAGGAATTTAATTTCCTTTCTTTGCAACAAAGATTTGGTTTAAGGAATTGGGAGAGGGGAGTTACTGAATTGTCTCATAATTTAAAAAAATCAGAATATTTTGTATTTAATACAGTCTGGTAAGTACTTTATGTTTTTGGTGCTGAAACCTGGATCTGGCCTGTTAAGTACTTTAAAAAATTAAATATATCTCTATTCTGCTTAACCCTGCATTCCTAAGTCTTGAAAATGGAATAGCAACTATGGGTATAACTAGTGAGAAGGTGGAATATTTTGGGAGAAAAAGAGATATTTATTAAGCCCTTAGTTGCAGAGTATATTTATAGAACCAGGTAAGTTGGAAAGTGCTCTCCTAAACTAAACTTACTTAAATTCATTCTCACAATATCATTGTCAATAAGTATAAAAATATTTCTAGGTAGCCCAAGAGGTCTATGAACATCCCTTGAAACATTCCAGGGGCTAAGACAATACTAAAACCATTCTATACACTAAAAGCAACTAATGAAAGGGTCATGAGGTTTGGGCTAATCTACTGTAAAAACTCTTCCATCCTCTAGCTGGCATCTATTTTTTTAATTGAAAATTTCATTAAAAAAAAATGGCCTCAGATTTAGAATCATTAAAACAAATATTCACAGAGCTGGAAGGAACTGCAGGAGATCACTTCTTACAACATCAACACTTTATAAATGAAGTGAGGCCTAAAAGCAGTATTTTCTTAAGGCTAGTCCAATATCCAAAAGTTAGGCTGGAATCCCTAGCCCCTAACTTTCAAGGTAGTGTTTTCCAGTGTATAATGCTCAGTACACTTATTTTAATAACAATTTTATTTATAAAACTTCACAGAGAAAATAAAATGTAACCAGGAAAAGAGGTATCTTGTTACAGTTACTTTTAATTACATTATAAAAATGAAAACCCTGCCAATATCGGATCTTGTACTTCTACCCTTCAAAACTGTTAAGACAATAAATTTCTGTTGTTTAAGCCAGCCAGTTTATTGTACTTTGTCACACAGCCCCAGCAAACTACAACAGTATTTGACAGCACAATTCTAACTTTAAATGAGCCTAACTTTCTATTTTGAAGAGTGATTTTCATCATATCTAAATAATAGATATAAAACTCAAAAATATTTTTTGTGTAGTGTTATTAGCATTTATACTTAGCAACACTTAGACAGTAACATAAAACATGACTAGAAAAAGAACACTCACATATTTTGAAGTTAAACTTGCAGCACTTATATTAAAGAAGGTTGCATTGGATTCTGCAGCTACTGCTTTAGCCTTAAAAATCACAAGGGCAAATATTATATTCAGTATCTTCCTTTAAAAAGATAACCGCATTTGATCAATTTAAACAACAGAAAAGATTTCCAAAAATATAAAATATGACACAGCTCCTGACGTATGGCAATCAATGTGTATCCTTCTCAGCAATGAGGACAAGGTCTAGGAAGAGCTATGCTTCTTTCAATTCTCTTTATTTTTTCTAAGGCAGAATGGATAAGGAGAGGTTACAAAAAGGGTGTAAGTCTCTTCTTAATTATAGAAAGATAACTGTTTGGAGAGAGAGAGAGAAACAGCTAAACTCTTTTCCTGCTTACTTTTCCCCTCTAGAATAGTTATGCGGGAGAAAGGTATCCAGATCCCAGTAAAAATTTGGGCAAAAATACATTGTTTTCAATGTACTGAAAAAAGGGGCACCTGAGTAGCTCAATGGTTGAGCATTTGCCTTTGGCTCAGGGCATGATCCTGGCGTCCTGGGATTGAATCCTACATCGGACTTCCTGCATGGAGCCTGCTTCTCTCTGCCTATGTCTCTGCCTCTCTCTCTGTCTCTCATGAATGAGTAAATAAAATCTTAAAAAACAAAACAAGTATATTAGAGTAAAAAGCAAATTCTAAAAATAACTCAGGGACAATGTAAAGTTTCTTTTTTTCATATCACTATTTCTAATTATCTAAATAGAACTCTCAAATTTTAAAAGAATTCTTACCAGCATTGTTTTCCCATTTCCAGGTGGACCAAAGAGTAACAATCCTCTGGCAGGAGCTCTAAGCCCTGTGAACAACTAAAAACATTTACTTTAGTTCACAACTATAATTCTGGAGACTTTTTTTCCAGACACTTTAAGTACTGTTATCTAAAAAGCACCATTTTTCTGTAGCATCCTCCCAAACAGAACTTGTCAGAGCTCTGAAGAGAGCACGTAATCAATAAATTGGTATAATTATTAAGAAAACAAAATTTTTAAAAATTTCACTGAGAAAAGAAAGCAAATTAGCTAAACAAAGACATACTAAACATAGGTATGCTTCTCTACTTCCTTTGAAATCTCACCAAAATAATAGTAAATGAATAAAGAAAATATAAATCTTCTAAAAGAATAAGAAAGGAGACAACAGAAGACACAAAATTTTGCAGAGGGAGATCTGACAAAGTGTGGTAAATTCCTCAGTGGAGTGAGGTAAAACCAAGTGCTTGCTTGTTAAGAAAAGTGTTGGGGCACCTGGATGGCTCAGTCAGTTAAGCATCTCCCTTCAGCTCAGGTCATGATCCTGGGGCCCATGTCAGGCTCTTCGCTCAGTGGGGAGTCTGCTTTCCCCTCTCCTTCTGCCCTCCCCCTCTGCTCATGCTTGCTCTCATGCGCACTCTCTCTCTCAAATTAAAAAAATAAATAAATAAAAATTTAAAAAATTAAAAAAAAAATTAAAGTGTCATACCGTCTTCCAAAGTAGCTGTACCATTTTGCCTTCCCTTCAGTAATGAGTAGAGTCCCTATTGCTCCACATCCACACCGGCATTTGGTACTGTGTTTTGGATTGTAGCCATTTTAATAAATGTGAGGTGGAATCCTACTGTTGTTTAACATGTAATTCCCTAATGATGAATGATGTTGAGCATTCTTTTTTTTTAAGATTTTATTTTTATTTATTTATTCATGAGAGACACAGAGAGGCAGAGACACAAGCAGAGAGAGAAGCAGGCTCCATTCAGGGAGCCTGATGTGGGACTCGATCCCGTATCTCCAGGATCACGCTCTGGGCTGAAGACAGGCACCAAACCACCGAGCCACCCAGGCTTCCCTATTTTTTCAAATGCTTATTTGTCATCTGTGTATCTTCTTTGGTAAAGTGTCTGTTCATATTTTTTGTCCACACTTTACCTGGGTCATTTTTCTTCTTTATTGTTCAAGTTTTAAAAGTTCTTTGTATATTTTTCAATACCAGTCCTGTATCAAATAATGTTTTGCAAAGACTTTCTCCTTGTCTGTGGTTTGTCTTCTCATTCTCTTAACAATGTCTTTCACAGGGGATCCCTGGGTGGCTCAGCGGTTTAGCCACTTGCCTTTGGCCCAAGGTGTGATCCTGGAGTCCTGGGATCGAGTCCCACATCGGGCTCCCTGCATGGAGCCTGCTTCTCCCTCTGCTTGTGTCTCTGCTTCTCCCTCTGCCTGTGTCTCTGCCTCTCTCTCTATGTCTGTCATGAATAAGTAAATAAAATCTAAAAAAAAAAAAATGTCTTTCACAGAAAAGTGTTTAATTTTCATGAATTTCAACTTAACAATTTTTTTCTTTCAAGGATCATGTTTTTGGTGTTGTATCTAATAAGCCATCCTCAAACCAAGATCACCTAGATTTTTTCCTATGTTATCTTCTAGGAGTTTTATAGTTAGCCTTCTACATCTAGGTCTGTGACCAATTTTGAATTAACTTTTGTGAAAGGTGTAAAGTATATGTCTAGAACTTTTTTTCACATGGATGTTTAGTTGTTGTTTTGTGGAAAATACTATCCTTTCTCCATCAAATTGCTTTTGTGCCTTTTTCAATTGATAATACTTATGTCTCTGTATTTCTGGGCTCTCTATTCTGTTCTACTGATCTATTTGTCTTTCTTTTGCCAAAGACACATTTCTAATTACTCAGCATTTTTTGGTTTTTAAAAATTTCCAGCTTTATTGAGATATAACATTGTGTAATTTTAACATGTGCAATATAATTTGACACACAAATAAATTGTGAAATATTTACCACAATGAGGTTAATACATCCTTTTCCTCACATAATTACCATTTTGTTGTTTTTATTGTTATGATCAGAACAAACAAAATGGAAACAAAATCATAAAAACAGAGAACTGGTGGTTGCCAGAGGGGAGGGAGCTAAAGGGACAAGCAAAATAGGTGAAGGGAATTAAGAGATACAAATCTCTAGTTACAAAATAATAATTCATGGGGATGAAAAGTACAACATGGGAACTATAGTCAGTAATATTACAGGCGCAGCCCGGGTGGCTCAGCGGTTTAGCGCTGCCATCAGCCTAGGGTGTGATCCTGGAGACCCAAGATTGAGTCCCACATCAGGCTCCCTGCATGGAGCCTGCTTCTCCCTCTGCCTGTGTCTCTGCCTCTCATTCTCTCTCTCATGAATAAATAAATAAATAATCAAAAAAATAATAATATTGCAGTAATATTGTACGGTGACATATGGTTAACTATACTTATCATATAGTGAGTATAACTTAATGTACAGAATTGTCAAATCATTATGTTATACACCAGCAACTCCTATAACATTGTATTTCAACTATACTTTGATAAAATTCTTCAAACTTAAACTTATTAATTTAATCCTAACTTCCCTTTTCTCCAGTATGATTTCTGGCTCATAATTTTAAATCTCTCTTACCTTAATGTAAAACTTATTTTCTATTACCTACTTTTTTCTCTAAATGTTAAAAATGGATTGGTTATTAGGAACCTATATAGTCACTCCTATAATAACCAGTCAGCATCAATTGCTAATATTTCTTTCTTTTTAAAAACATCCAGTCTGTTACATCCATTAATCATTTCTATCTAGTGTAACTCACAGATTACTGCTAATATGGATTCAATAATGAATGCTGAAAAAAAAATAATGAATGATGTTATAGGAAAATGGTAATAGGGGATCCCTGGGTGGCGCAGCGGTTTAGCGCCTGCCTTTGGCCCAGGGCGCGATCCTGGAGACCCGGCATCGAATCCCACGTCGGGCTCCCGGTGCATAGAGCCTGCTTTTCCCTCTGCCTGTGTCTCTGCCTCTCTCTCTCTCTCTCTCTCTCTGTGTGACTATCATAAATAAATAAAAATTTAAAAAAATTTATAAAAAAAAAAAAGGAAAATGGTAATATAAAGTGTTTACCTCAGGCCTCAGAGAAGGAAGAATAACAATTTCTTGCAAGGCTTGTTTTGCCAATTCTTGCCCAGCTATATCATCAAATTTAACAGCTGTTCCACTAAGAAATAGAATTTCAGTTAGCTCTATGACAAAATATGATTCAGTTATTATAATATAAAATTTAAACTTAATGAAATACAATTATTTTTTTGAAATACAATTATTTTTATGTTAACTGTGAAATTATAGTTTAATTAGTAAAACCATAGTTTTCTACATTTACAGTAACTAAAAACCACCATAAAAATTATGTACATTAGAGAAGATACTCTATCTTACTCATGATATATTGTATAGATAAATTCAAAACTAAAAACTGTTAAATAAAACACTTTAGATGGCAAAAACTTACTTGTCCACAATTTCGTTCATTATAAGGTTAGCAAGATTGCTGTCCACATTCCTAAAATTCTTCAAGTCTTTCTTTTTACGAGCAGCAGTTGTAGGGGTAGAAGGCTTATTTGTTCTATTTGTTTTTGGCGTACTCTTAAAGGACACAAAATTGCAATGTAAAAATACAACCTAACATTAACACTTGTCATAAGTAAGTTAAAATTGGCCTTAAAATTCACAGAATTAAAAGTTTTAAATATAGGAAAAAGGATATTAAAAAACCCCAAAATTGTATATCCACTTCAAGGTAAAATGTATTCACTACAGAACTACATTTGGCATGAAGTGGGTTTATAGGGGATTTCATCCAGAGAGATTTAGGTACCATAAAATAAAAAGGGCCTCTGACAATTCAGTCATATAATTTTGATTGTTAGGATTCGAACAAAACTCTATGTTTAATGTTATAAAACACATTAAACAATTAAAATAACAAATTTAAAATTAACTATACAGCATTATATAAAATAGATTAGACAAGCAACTTATAACAAAATACCTAATTAGGTCCAAGGAAGTTAAAATAAGATTTGATTTTAATAGCAAATTCTTTGCAGATTTAAAAAAGAAAACTATATTCAACTTTCTAGAAACTTATCAATTCTCTAAGATATTACAAATTACTTCTAATAATCTCAAGCAAGCATATCGTGTTCAAAATTGTCTATTTGCAAAAGCATAGCAATTAAAAGTGACTGTCTCCAAATACCTTATGAGTTCCAGTTACAGGACCAGGTCCCTGTCTCACTCCAGAAACCATGGATAAGCCACTACAACTAGGTGCTCTGTGGTGGCCTGACAAACCTGTGGATCCAGTCTTCATAACTGTTTTTGAACGAGGCAGTGAATTACTAGTGTGTGTTAAGGGATCTTTTCTCTTTGGAACAGCTCCACTTTCTATCAAGGAAAAAGTAAAACCATCATGGTTAGAAAACTGTGGCTAAATAATATAAAATAAAGATGGATTCAAATTTGCAAAACTAATTATTTTTTACATTAGCAATATTTCAAAATAAGATATTAATTAGAATATCTACTTAAATGTTCATCAGGGTTATCACTTTGGTAGACAAGACTATAGTTATTTATGTTTTTCCTTTTCCTGATGTATTATTTTGATTTTCTTATAAGGAATATGTATTTGTAATAAGAAAAAACATGTTTATTTGTGGGAACAGGAAGAGGATATAAAAAGATTACCAAACGAAGTTCCCAAATATTGTCAAGAAACAAAATGCAGTAAAGGATTAGAGTTATGTTGTATGGGGTGGAGGAGTACTGTACTACCTTGGTTCCAAATTAAGACTGTAAAATAGTATGAAAGTCCACAGTCTGTGCCCACCAAAAGAGTTTCTAGAAATAATCATTTTTAATTTAAGGGGTATAAAGATGTGGTTTTTAATATGCCAAGTATTCTGCATGCTGTATGTATGTAGATAAACATATGAAACACCATCAATTAAACCTAGAAGTATACCTGACTTATCTGTATTGCACTTCTACATAAACTACAGGATTTCAAATGTTCAAATCTCATTGCTTCTAATATTTTTATAAACTACATAACAAACATCAGTTACTAATAACAATGATTACAGTAAAGACAAATGTTAAATCAGTAATCAAATTACAATAGCCTAGAAAAAAGACAAAAACCTTATTTTTGTGTTTATCAAATCCCTTAAAGTGTTTTAATGAAATTCAAAGGAAAGGACTTCAGAATAGAGCAAGGTGATCAAGAGCTTTTTGCTATAAATAAATGTAAAGTTCTGAATCATATGTTCAAGGAACTAATGAATAGCAACCCTAAAGGACAAAAAGCAGGAAAGCAATCTAGAAAGGGGAATAACAATAAGCAAAAGCAAAGACATGAAAAAGAGCAAAATCTGTCTAGGCTAAAATCTGTCTAGGCTAAAGATAAAGATCATTCATTTTAAGGGAAAAAAAGGAAAGTGGGAAAGAATTTCTTCAGACAATAAATATACAGTCCTGAGACTAAGTGAATAGGAAATTCCACAAGGAACTATGAGAATGATAGGAGACTTTTCATTAAAAAGAAGAAAGGTCAGTAGGCAATGGATTATGTTCAAAATGCTATAGGAAGAAAAAAGTGTTAACCTTTATCAATTTTATATCCTGGTAACCTGTCACATCAGAATAAGGATATTTCAGGCAATAGAAAGACTAAGAAAGGTTACAATCTACAAATTTTCATTGAAAGAACTACTAAAGCAGGTCTTTTTTTTTTTTTCTTGAAGATTTTATTTATTTATTCATGAGAGACACAGAGAGAGAGAGAGAGAGAGAGAGAGAGAGAGGCAGAGACACAGGCAGAGGGAAAAGCAGGTTCCATGCAGGAAGCCCGACATGGGACTCGATCCCGGGTCTCCAGGATCACACCCTGGGCTGAAGGCAGCACTAAACCACTGAGCCACCAGGGCTGCCCTAAAGAAGGTCTTTTAGTTAAAAAAGCAAACAAAGAAATTAGGAATCTATGGGAAGGAAAAACTCAAAAAAGGAAGCATAATTAGAATATACTATTTAGTTTTAGGTATATAATACTAAATCATAATAATGTTAAATTTGATTTTTCAGTATAACTAAAAATAGTGATATTTATATATCAGAAGATGAAGGGTAATGTTGGTATAAAAATTAAACCTTCTTTTACTGAATAAGAAGTCAATGCACATCAAAATAGTATACCGATCAGTAATAGCAACCTAAGCATATTATCTAGAAACATAGTAGAACACAAAAAATAGAGTGAGACATTATATGAGAAGCCAGACTAGGGGTAAAGGCAGGAAGAAATTAGGAAGAGGTAGGAAGAATACTATTTTTCTTTACAAGCCTTTCAGTATTTATTTTTTCATCAACCATTTAAGTTACAATCTATGAATAATAAATTATATCCATTTAAAATGTATAATTTGATAAGTTTATAAAGATGCATTTAAAGATCAAATAGCCACTAACATCAAGATATGAAATGTTTCCATTGTAGCCAAGTTTTCTTATATTCATTTGCACTCCATCCCTTATTGCCCCGACCTAGGCAATTACTAATCTGCTCTCTAACAAAGTAGGAGTCACCTGATTTAGTAGTTTCTATTGATCTAGGTTCAGAGTCACTGAATCATTTGACATTTCCAATCTGCTGGTAAACTTATCTAGTAAATTTTTTATTTCAGCAACTGTACTTTTCAACTTTAGAATTTCCATTATTTTTATTGTGTAGTTTATGTTATGTCCTAAAATTGCAGGTTTGTTAACTGATGCCATATGTCAATTCTTTGAACATATTTATAAAAGCTGCTTTGAAGTCTTTGCTACATCAACATCTGGGCCCAGTCAAGAGTCAGTTTCTATTGACTAATTCTTTTCTTGAGTAATGGTCATACTTTCTTATTTTTTTACATGTCTAGTAATTTTGGGTTGAAAACTAGACATTGTAGGTAAGATACTGAAGTAGTAAGTGGACTTCGGCATAACTATTTCCTAAGAGAGACGAAGTAACTCATCTAAATGAAATATCACAGAATATTCCAGAAGTGGGTGACACCAGTAAAATAGGCTTGAATGAGCCAGCTCATTGACTAGGGCTCAATGGGTATCAATTACCAGTGCTGCATAAATTAGCTGTGCAGTCAATATGTCCCCCAACAAGAAAATAGAATAGAACAGTCAGATTACTAGGTATTTAAAATAAGATACGGTGATTTTTTTTTAATATAGATCCCAGGAAAATAAAGTTTTGCATGGCAAAACAAAACCGTGGGATCTCATATATGGAATGAAGTGGAAGAGAAGCAAGATAACAAAAGAAAGGCATACCAGCTCTTCAGGGCTAGAAAATTTTTGTTATTTACCTTGGTAGGATTACTAAGATCTCAAATTTATATCTTGTAAACTGAATTATTTATATGTGGTACATTCTTATATATTTTTAAAGTTCCTTAAACAAATCTCAGCTCTTCACATCTGTGTTAAGAGAAACAGGCAAACTACTTCTATACTCGAAATAGTGTTTTAAATCATGTTCAGGAAGAAATAGGAAAAGGAATATAGCCAGTGACATAGGGCTCTGTACTGGAAGACTAAACCAAAGTGAGAACTCCTTTAAGAGGGAGGTAAAGCCAGAGGGGAAGATTTGATGACTTACTGTCTCCAGTCCATTGAAATCCACTAACTGTAATTCTTCTCTATTAAAGTTTTAAAAGTTCTGTATTACATATGAATGAAGAAGGCAGTTGTTGTAAGGTCTAAACTAAGGTTTTTCTGTTACAAAATGAACAAAACAATATTTACTTTAAGAAAATTTAAGCCCTGGACAGAAAACTAATGCTGAAAAAGTCGCCAATAAAACTAGCCAAGATGTCAGAGAACTTAGGAAATGAAGGTTCCCCCTGCCCCATCCAAACAAAACAAAAAAGCATGTAATCTTCTGTAAGATTCCCAAAGTTCATGGAAAACAAATTTAACCCATAGAAAATTAATAGTATTCTAATGTGTGCTCACTTTGGTAGCACATATATTGAAATAGTATTCTAATGTTACCCCTCGCTATGTGAACTCAGCCTTAAATTTTTCCTAATAGGTACTATGATAAAACATTCATATGTAGTATATATGAAAATTGCTGTGCAATTAAAATTGATATATAACAGAGAAATTAAAATTTCTGCCCTAAAAACACATTATCTCATGAGAACTTGGTACAGGTATACATTAAAAAAAACAAACAAACAAACAAAAAAACCCTGCAAAAGCTGAAAATACAATAGAAAGAAAAGAATATTTTAATAATTTAGAAAAATGAACCTTTACATTTTTTAATCTCAAAAATGGAAGGTTGCAAAATAAGCAAATAAAGCATGTTGAGAATTGTTATATGTTACATATTTATACACCATGAATGATATGGCGTATCAACTTACTTTTTTCAACATAGCCCTGTGAAAACAAGTCAGCCAAATCTACCATTAAAAAATCAAATCAACATTATCAGGTTATGCAGGACTCTAATCTGCATGCAAGCTTTATTATTTTACATGTTAGTTAACCTAAACCCACCTGACTGGAGATGTCCGTTTCGGCATGTCAAGTTAGTACTGTCATTATAGACATCCGTTTGTGACTTGGAAAATTGCAAAACTGGTTGCAGCTTCTCTATGCAACAGAGGGAGGGGTAGAAAAGAACAAAATAAACAAAAAGAAAACATACATAATGAAAAAATAAGATGTCCATGTGAAAATAAAAAATAATTCAAGGTGTTAGAAGATGAAGGGTTTTGGTATTTATATAAAATTTTCTTTAAAAATAATTAGTAAAAACTAATACGTTAAAATAGCAACAGAATTCACAATTGATTGGCTATGTTCAAAATATGCTGGGCAGCCCGGGGGGCTCAGCGGTTTAGCACCGCCATCAGCCCAGGGTGTGGTCCTGGGGCCCGGGATCGAGTCCCATGTCAGGCTCCCTGCATGGAATGGAGCCTGCTTCTCCTTCTGCCTGTGTCTGTGCCTCTCTCTCTGTGTCTCTCATGAATAAATAAATAAAATCTTTAAAAAAATATATATGCTTATTCAGGTTTGGTAACCTGAGGTAGTTTCATATTACTACTATCCCCAGCAAATATTTTCTAAGTATCTAATATATCCACATCATTATGTACGGAGAACATGGAAACAAAAACAAAAAAAAAAATGAATGTGGTTTTTATCATCCAGATACTTATTGCATATGGTTGGCAACTTACAACACAAATATGTATAGATTTTAAAGATTAGCACAAAAGAAAGTTAAAAAGGCTTTACAGAAAACGTGGGCTGTGAGTTGGCTAGGATTTGAAAAGACAAAAAGAAGGGACATTTCAGGAAAAGAAAACAGCACTTAAAAATGACAGAGGGAAACTATAAGGAATGTCTAAGAAATGCCATATTCGGCTACATGTTAATATATGTCAAGCAAAAAAAAAATAATAAAGGCAACAGAGCAAAAGGGAATAAGCATGCTGCAGAACAGTGTACAGTATACTACCACTTATTTAAATACACACACCCATTCATGCTTGTATACATGAAGATTATCTCTAAAAAGGACTCAGAAATGTCACAGCAACTGCCTCTGGGGAGGGGAAATGAGTGGCTGGGACATAGTATGGGATGGATAACTTCTCTTTTCTTTCTTTTTTTAAAAGGACTTTATTTATTTATTTATTTATTTATTTATTTATTTATTTATTTATTTATTTATTTAAGACACATGGAGAGAGGCAGAAACACAAGCACAGGGAGAAGCAGGCTCCCTGCAGGGAACCGGATGTGGGACTCAGTCCCAGGATTCTGGGATCATGCCCTGAGCCAAAGGCAGACGCTCAGCCACTGAGCCACCCAGGTACCCAGACAGATAACTTCTCACACTTTAAAAATGTTGTAGCATGTCCCTTTGTTACCTATTTCTAAAATTAATCAAAGATTTAAAAGGATTATTTCAACTCTATCCTTGCTTTAAATTACAACAAATCCTCTCAAGATCCAGGTCTCTAAGGTCTAGCACCTGAAGCCCAAGAGAGTAGCAGTTTGAGCTGTTTGCCCCTACATCACTGCTGCACTCTCTTTTCCTGTTCGAGTCATTCATACTGCTACTTGATTAACATCCTGCTTCACCACTTTCTAGTATGAACTTACTTTAGCCTCAGCTTTCCAAGGGTCTTAAGGATTAAACAAAATAATATATATAGAGTATCTATTCTGTGCCCCTATTCATAATAGGGGCCAAGTTTTTACCATATTTATTTTGTTGCAGTACTCCAAGTTGTCATACTGATTTTCTTTGGTACTAGGAAGTCAGTGAATACATGCAAAAATATGGCACATATATACTAACTCTTCTAAACTTTCATTTCTAAAGTCAGACAAGCAGGCGCCATGCTAGGTTTATGGTACAACCGCACATGCCTTTGGGACAGGTTAAATAGCAGCTACCCTTTCTGCACAAAGCACAAAGTACTGAACAGCTTTTGTATCCTAGAACTGGCTGATACAATACACCTTGGAGCTTTTTGTTGTTGTTAGTTAAGAGATAGGTCATCTGATTTTTCTGAATGATACTACTCTTCACTCTACTGAGAAAGAAACCATTTATGTTGGTAATAGACAAATTAGAAAAAAACCTGATTTGTAAGTATCTTCTTTATCAATTAACATTATCTTCAATGAAATGTAAGAAAAAGATCATATAAACATTCATTACATAGTAAAAGTACACAAATTAAATCCTTGGTTTTGATAATAACCAGGAATAAAAAGCCACAGATGTGGCTTTTTTGGTACGTAGGGTTTAGATTTATATGTGTGAAAATATACATATAACACAATTGTAGTTACTGCTAATGTGAACCTGCTCCAAATAATTTTTGTTAAAGAAAGTAAATTTAGTTTAATGCTTCCTTTTGGAATCATTAAAGGTTGTGTAGATTCATTAATGATTTAAAATAAAACCATAATCTTGCTTCTTGATCCCCTCACGTGTAATCCCTACACAACACAGCCTAAAAGGAAAATCTTACCACATAACTCTTTAGCAGCTTCCCCTTGCCCAGAGATCAATATTCAAGCCTCTTTATATAACATTAAGGCCCTCCATGATCTGCCTACCTCTCTTATACATACCGAGCAATCCCAAATTCACTTCTCCACCAGCACCTTTCCCTACCTGCCATGCTATTTCTTACAGAGTCCTTGTTCATGTTGTTACTTCTTGAAATGTCTTTTTTCCCCAAACATTCTTTAAAGCTTTATCTTTTTTTGGGCAGCCCGAGTGGCTCAGCAGTTTAGCACCGCCTTCAGCCCAGGGCCTGACCCTGGAGACCCAGGTTCGAGTCCCACATCAGGCTCCCTGCATGAATCCTGCTTCTCCCTCTGCCTGTGTCTCTGCCTCTCTCTCTGTCTCTCATGAATAAATAAATAAAATATTTAAAAATAAAATAAAATAAAGCTTTATCTTTTTTTTAACCTCCCCTTTGTTTCACTTCTTCCAGGAATATTTCTCAGACACTTATTTTCCCACCCCTACAAAATATTTGTGTATCTCCATCCTGCAGTGATAAAGATTCATCTATTTATGTGTCTGCATCCCCCCTATATCCTGACTACCTTAAGAGAGGAACATTATATCCAATCTATCAGTAAATCTGTTTGATCAACTTTCAAATATAACCATATATAGTCAGAATCCAACCACTTGTTACAATTTCTCTTCATATCATCCTGGTCCAAGCCTCTCATCATTTTTCTCCAGGCTTACTGAAATTCCATAATGGTCCTACTTGCTTTCCCTGGCTCTATCCTTGGAGTCTATCAGCAATGAGATCTTTTTAAAATTTAACTCAGGAGCACCTGGGCGGCTCAGTCAGTCGGGTGGTCGACTCTTGATTTTGGCTCAGGTCATGATCTCAGGGTTGTGGGACTGAACCCCAGTGGGGCTTTATGCTCAGTGAGGAGTCTGTTTTTCTCATTCTCCCTTTGCCTCTCCTCCCCTCACTTGTGCTCTCTAAAATAAATCTGCAAAAAAATTTAAAATAAAATTTAAGTCAGATTATGTCATTCCTTTCTTTAAAATCCTTATAACTGCTCCCCATTTCAGGTGGTAAAAGCTCAAGTCTTCATGGTGGCTGATACGACCCTATGTATTGGATGAACCCCCTCTGTCCTATTAGTTCTCTGACTGCATCTCTACTATACTCTCCTTGCTGGGGCACACTGGTCTCATTGCTTCTCAAACACACCACTTACGTTTTCCTAGGAGATTTATACCAACTTTTAATTCTCTCTGGACCACTCTTCTCCTAGATACCTGCATAGCTAACTCAAGTCATTTTTTCAGAGGCATATCTGACCATCTATCTATGTATTTATCTATCAGATTTTATTTATTTATTCATGAGAGACAAAGAGAGAGAGGCAGAGACAAAGGGAGAAGCAGGCTCCATTTGGGGAGTCCAATGCAGGACTCGGTCCCAGAAACCCTGGATCATGAACTGAGCCAAAGGCAGGTACTCAACCACTGAGCCACCCAGGTGCCTCCTGACCATCCTATTTAAAACTAAAAGCCCAAACCACCTCCCATCCACTCCTAATCCCCATTACTACGTTTTACTTTTTTTTTTCTTCATATATTTATCACCTTCCAACATACTATATAACTTATATATTTATTATTTTTTAAAGTATTTTATTTATTTATGAGAGAGAGAGAGAGAGAGAGAGTCAGAGGCACAGGTAGAGGGAGAAGCAGGCTCCATGCAGGGAGCCCAACTTGGGACTCAATCCCGGGTCTCCAGGATCAGGCCCTGGGCTCAAGGCGGCACTAAACCACTGAGCCACCTGGGCTGCCCACTTATTTATTTTTTATGTTTACTCCCTACTGTCAAGTTCCCCCCCTACTGGAATAAAAATTATATAAAGGAAAGATCCTTGTTTATATCCTAAGTGCCTAGAACATGGTAATCACCCAATAAATATGTGCTGAATTACTGAATAAATTTAATTATACCTTGGCACTTTACCTGGTCCAGAATAAAGACTTCATAAATGGATGCTGAATGAAGCCATATTTGTTTTTTTACAATAGGGTAACCTCCAGGTATGCCAAAAAATTTTTTTTTATCTATGAAAGCTTTTATACTTAAGCTTTGCTTGAAGGTTTACTAACTTGAAGATATATAATATATAGGAACTCTTCCCATTTTATCAGTCTTCATCCCCTCAAACCAGACCGTATGGGGAACTCCCAGTATGATTCTCCATACTAATTAGATAACTATTGGGCATACCACCTCTGAAAAACTCCATTTCTTAACCAATACACAATACACAAATATGTTCTACTATGTACTTGTACATAGCTCTTTTTTTACTGTCTTTGGTATATATATTCCCAGACTTTGAGTTCTCATAAGATAGGAATATGTTGATGCCTTCTATTCCACCTCTTCTTTTTTAAAGTAACATCTTTCAATGCGTACATAGCACTTTTGAGGATGACAAGAGATAATGACATCCAAAATATCAATTCTTTTAATGTCTAGCTCCATATCATATATCCTTTTTTTGTTCTCTCCTTTAATAACACAAATAAAAAATTACAAAGTTGTATTTAAAGACAAGTCTATAATTGATGAGATGCTTCCAATAATTTGTCATACCACATCTTCAAAAGATAACAATCCGCTCCTAATTATTCAATTTGAAGCATGCTATAAAATGTTCCTGCATCATTTATATACTTTGTACACATAGTGACAGGTATTATAGCTAAAACACATAGAAAGTACCAAGTGAACAATTATTTTACTACAATAACCTCATATATAATATTTAATTTTATTTGATAAGTAATAATCGTCACATAGGAAGTAAGAAGACAAACTCTGTCAGCCACAGAAACCAGGGGAACACTGTATTGTCAGTCCCCTGAAAACATTAAAGGCTTTTTCACCAATGTGGGGCAAAAAACTTACAAACACAACGGACCATATAAGAATGAATGGATTAATGTGTATGTGTGTAAATAGATGAATGAATATTTATGTATGCATGTATAAATACATTTTTCCACAAAAGCAAGGTAGTGATTACAGACAGGTAAGGAGGAGAGTAAAACCCAGCATTTTGGAGTACTTACTATGATTAAGTTCCTTCAATAATTCAATGGTCACATATGGTGGGATAAATATTATCTATCAGCATACAATAAATGAGATGAAAAAGGCTCAAACATGCTAAATAACTTACCACAAATCACAGAGCAATAAATACATAAGATCTGCCTATTGACCAAATATCTATTTTTATCACATCCAGTTATAGTAGAGAATCACTCAAGAAGGGTGGGTTTTAGTTCTACTTTGCTTCAGGGGTAAATTTACCTTAAAAAGATTTTTAAAACCTATACCTTCAAATAGAAGATCGAAAGTTTCTCTTTATAGGCCTATCCCAGCTTATAAATGCATAAAGAATGACAGAATTATGTCAGTAGGCCTCAGTCATCAACTGCTACTACCATCACAAGATGTCAGAACTATAGTCAAATAAACACACAACCACTTATCTAGTAGTCTTATTAAAAAATAAAAATCAACTGTCAATCCAATCCAGGCTCTATATTCAACTATCAATCTATAGGGAGGGCAGACCATATTAAAAGGTACCATGGAGATTCACAGAGCAAAAGAAAGACTGCAGGAAATCACGATGCGTCAAAGATCCAGTTCATCAACAAATAAATTACAAGAAAAAGAAAAACAGATGAACTTGAATATTAAAAGAAACATATCATATGAATCTTAAGATCCTGCTTCAAAAACTTATTAGAAAAACAGTAAGAATTATTAAATTCTAACTAGACATATAATTATTATATACACATTATATTTGAACACTGACTATTTTTTTGGCTATTATTTTTTGTTAATACTAAAAGAAATTATTGGGTTTTTTCGATGGAATAATGGCATTTTGGTAATTTTATTTTACTTTTTTATTTTTAATTTTTGTGTTTTAAAGATTTTATTTATTTATTCATGAGAGACACAGAGAGGAAGAGATGTAGGCAGAGGGAGAAGCAGGCTCCATGCGGGGAGCCCGATATGGGACTTGATCCCAGGACTACAGGATCATGCCCTGAGCCAAGGGCAGACACTTAACCGCTGAGCCACCCAGGTGTCCCTTTTTCTTTTTTTTTTTTTTTTTTAAGATTTTTATTTATTTGAGAGAAAGACAGTGAAAAGAGAGCATGAGTAGGTGGTGGTGGGGGCGGCACAGGGTAAGGAAGAGAGAGAAGCAGGCTCCCCACTGAGCCACACAGGCACCTCTGGTAATATTATTTTTAAAGCATTTTTATCTTTTAGAGATAGAATATGAAATACTTGTAAGTGAAATAAAAAGATGTCAAGAATTTGTTTCAACATAATATGAAGTGGGGGTGAGTAGGTAGGGATTTACTAGGGTTGGCAAACTTTTTCTATATAAAGGCAGATAGTAAATATTAAAATATTTTTTAAAGTTCTCTATTGACAGGCTCTGAGGGCTGTATGATTTCTGTTATCAATTCTTCAATTCTGTCACTGTAGTATGAAAGCATCCAGATAACAGAGAGAGGAATGAATAACTGTGTACCATCTTATAAAATTAGGCACTAAACTGAGTTTAGTCCATAGGCTGTAATTTGCCAGTTCTTGAGTAGATAAATCAAAACTATGAATTAATAATTATTAGAGGTGAGTGATAATCCATTATACTCTTCTATCTGGAATATGTTAGAAATTTTCTATAAGTTAGAAAAAAATCTAGAACACATTTTTAAGATTATTGATCTATTTCCATCCACATTTAAAGTTTCACTGAACACACATTTCAAATACATCTCATTCCAGTTATACAATTCATTAATTGATACCTAGAAGTTGTAAACGGTCCTTGGCCATAACCAAATTAGTCATCATTTTAGCTTGAAGGCGTCTAGCTCTTTCATACTGTTCACCTAGAATAAAGGGGAAAAAAATTAAAACATCTGTGTTTCCCTACTAATATTACTTCAAGATAAAATATTATCCCAACTAATCTCATAGAGAGTCATAGTCTTTTCCTTTTTAAAAATTTATTTATTTGAGAAAGAGAGAGAGAGAGTATGCACGTGCAAGCAAAGGGGCAGAGGGAAAGGAAGAGAAGCAGACTCTCCACTGAGTGCAGAGCCTGATACATGGCTCAATCTCACAATCCTGAGATCAAGACTTGAGCTGAAATCAGGAGTCAGATGTTTAACCAACTGAGCCACCCAAGTGCCTTGGGAATCATGGTCTTTTAATTTTTTTTTTTTTTTTGAATCATGGTCTTTATAAAGAAATTAGTATATTTTAAAAAATCAGTTACAGGAGTGTACCTGAGTGGCTCAGCTGGTTAAGCAAATGCCTTTGGCTCAGGTAATGATCCTGGAATCCTAGGATCAAGCCCTGAATTGGGCTCCCTGCTCAGCAGGGAGTCTGCTTCTCCTTTTCCTTCTACCCCTTCCTCCTGACCATGTACTCTCTCTCTCTGCTCGCTCTCTCAAATGAATAAAATCTTTTAAAAAATTAATAAATAAAAATAACAGTTACAGTTTCTTATGATGATTTCAGATCTATTGTGGTATTTCATGGATTTCACATGTCATTTCATGGATTTTCAGAAATATTTTTTCTCTACATTAAAAAAAATTATCTGAAATTGAGATATGTGTGTGTGTGTTTAAGAGAGAGGGGTGGGCAGCCCGGGTGGCTCAGCGGTTTAGTGCCACCTTCAGCCCGGGGCGTGATCCTGGGTACCCGGGATCGAGTCCCACATTGAGCCCCCTGCATAGTGCCTGCTTCTCCCTCTGGCTATGTCTCTGTCTCTCTCTGTCTCTTTCTTGAACAAAAAAATGTTTAAAAGAGAGAGAGAGAGAGAGAGAGGTAGAAGGAGAAAGAGAACCTTAAGCAGGCTCCATACCCAGCGTAGAGCCTGTTGTGGGACTCAATCTTCCAACCCTGAGATCATGACCTGAGCCCAAATCAAGAATTGGACGCTTAACTGACTGAGCCATCCAGGAGCCTCAAGAGATGTATTTTACAACCAGTACCAACTTACTAAAGCTATCAGCCAAATTGCACTCATACCACAGTTTGTCATTTCCTGTGCAGGAACATATTTGGTCCTTGATACTGCAATTATAGCTATGTCTAAATAGAATGAAGACAGTACATGCAATAAAGTAAAAGTTAAATTCCAAGTGACAAGAAAAGAAGGTATCATAGGTTGACATTGTTTTTTCTCTTGATGGTACAAAGGTATGTTCGATTCAATGAGATACTATTTTTCTTAACAAATTTTTCTTCTAGTTCTTCTTCCATGGAATTGACAAATAACAGCAAATACATTATGTACATAATTCATAAAGTCATGCTCATAAATTCATGGAAAGACTCAAAGGCCTAACCTCCCATATGTATTTGTTCTATTCTGCTCTCTTTTGTGCAGGACATCAGCACCTAGAGAAGCACTCAAAATAAAAAGAGAAGAAAAAAAAAACCTGACAAATGTTAGACACACTGTAATTATTAGAGATTAGCTGATGCAAGTAATAGAGTCAGCCAACCAGACAACAAACAACCACTGGGTAGACTGATCCATAAGGCTAAGATTCTCAGCCTACATATTATTTTTTCTTCTGAATTTATTTTAGCATGATAAACTGAAACACTCTGTTTAATAGTGGTGCCCACATACTACACAATAATCACAGCATAATATTTAAAATTTCAGGCTCCAAAGGCAGATTGCTTGGGTTCAAAGCCTGACTCCATCTACCACATGCTAGCTATGAGCCCTTAGGCAAGTTACTGAACTTCTTCATACTTAAGATTATTTATGTGAAAAATAAGAATAACAGCAGCAGCCTCAGAGTGTGGTAAAAATTGCAAAAGATAACACCCATGAAGTATACACAATGATGTTTGGGCACACACCACAGTGTGCAATAAATAATACCTATATATTTAAAGATAATATTAGACTCTAATTTTTAATTTTAGGTGATAAGAAAGTAAAGATGAGAAATGACTGCTTAGGTTTCAAAAAGCCAAGTATGAATCAAAGTAAGACATTTATAGTTCATATTCTAATATGCAGTCAAGCATTACCCACAAACAGAAAAGGGAGTCTAATTAACTATGCCTTCCTTTTTGACAATGAGGGAAGGACCAGGTTCAAAACAGAGCTAAAAATGAGGCTAACCATCAACAAAAGCGGGTCAGAGAAGACACAGGTAATATACTGGACTGTTACAGTTAATCAAGCTGAAGCACAGCTGGTTATAAATTAGATTTCAGCATAGGTAATAAAACATTAATTGTAAATCTATAAATGTTAATAATAACATTTGAAAAAAAATAACATTTGAAAAATCTGTCAAATACTTTTAGAAAGGTAGCTATATCTGAAATTAGGGCCATCATGTGAATATAATTTGGGATGCCTATGAAACAAATGTAAATATAATCTTACCTTGTCCTGTAACTATGACAGCTATTCCTTTTTCTAGTTCTTCAATACCTTTCTTATACCATTCCACAGCTTGCTCTTTTTGTCCTGCTTTAAAATAGAAATAATTATTTGTATATATATTATACGTTATATACTAGAATATACTAAACATTCCCCAAGTAATGCTGTTATTAGATAATACGTGAAAAAGCAGGTTGTGACCATATATATCTGAGAAATATTACTATATGACTTCTTAAACCTTTAGCATCCTAATGTACATATGAATTTCCAAGAGGGGGGTATAGACTTCAATGTTTCTCAAAATTTTAGGGCTGTGAGTCCTTTGCTTGCCATCTCATGATATTGATGCTTATAATCACTGAAATACTATACTATGGAAAGAAATTTTAATTAGGGAGAATATATTTTAAATAAATGGTTTTCAAAATCCATACTATTAGAATATATAAGCATGATTTCAATAATGGGGGAAAAAAGCACTGTTTCATCCAATAGTATTGAAATCTGATGTAATTTGTTCATTGTTGGGTGCCTACTTTCAGGCGTTAGTTTTTATTTAACAAATGACTGCATCATGAGAACTGATACATGAGATTACAAGTATGGCATTTAGTAACACATCCATTTTCTTTGAAACAAATGACTGGTTTATAACATTAATTCTTGATCCGAGTTAAAAAGGATCTAAGAATTCAGCAAATCAAAATGTGTGTAGGATATTTCTTTTTTTTAAGATTTTATTTTCAATTAGTACACATTTATCTGCCAAGGAACTAGACATTCTTTTTTCTTCTTTTTTTTTTTTTTGAGAGAGAGCTTGCACACATGTGGGGGGAGGGAGGGATGGCAGAGGGGGAGGGAGAAAAAGAGGTGGGGGAGAGAGAGAGAATATGAATGAATCTTAAGCAGGTTCCACACCCAGAAGAAGCCTGACATGGGGTTCAATCAAGAGTTGGACACTTAACTGAGTCACCCATGTGCCTCTGTAAAGTGAGAACAATCATATGCAACTCTCAGTTTTTGAAAAATAATTTCTTAGTCCTTAGAATCTGCAAAAGCCTAAGAAGCACAGAGATATAGTAAAGGTGGAAATCATCTATTAGAATCAGCTTTTCTTTCCCAACTTATATTCCTATTTAATCAAACAAAAATTCCAATGTCATTCCTTAATATCATTTGAAATTTCAAAGCCAATCAATTATCATGACTCCTTTGATTAAGAGAGATGAAGTCTTACTATAACTACCACACAAAACAACTAAAAAGTGCTGTCCCCTTGTGAGTGTACCTACCCCTTCCTTCATTCCCCAAATAAATCACTAGCTATATTTAGCCCTGGGATGAGGTAATTTCTTACTTATTATAGTGCCATTAGTATTTCACAGTTTCTTTTTTTAAAATTTTTATTTATCATTTATGATAGTCACAGAGAGAGAGAGAGAGAGGCAGAGACACAGGCAGAGGGAGAAGCAGGCTCCATGCACCGGGAGCCTGACGTGGGATTCGATCCGGGGTCTCCAGGATCGCGCCCTGGGCCAAAGGCAGGCGCCAAACCGCTGCGCCACCCAGGGATCCCTATTTCACAGTTTCTGAGCCAGAATAAGTGTTCAAGAAGTACTTGATAATGAAACATGAAGAAATTATTAAGAATATGTTATATGTCAATTCAAACTATTTGGATGCTTATTTTCCTATATATTAAAAAAAATCTGCTTATGTGTATTTTTAGTTTTTTAATTTGAGAAAAGGGGGAAAATTACAGAAAAGAGTAAAATAGCATTTGCATTCTGAGCGATGGTAACTGATAACAATGTCAAATTTGCTTAAATTTGTTTTAAAATAAATTACAATCTAACAGATACAAAAGTTTCTTTTTTATGCCTCTTCCCATTCTAATGCTCCTTTCTAGAAACCACTGTAATATATTCAGTGTGTATCTTTCTAGTATATGTTTTTCTGCTGTTTCTATTGTATTTGTATTATTTTAAAATTATGTACTGCTTCTGAGATCTATGTTACTATGTTGAGGATCTAGTTCCCTCATTTTGATTTCTATATAGTATCCTTTATCATCCTACAATTTATTCAACTATTTTTCTATTAAAACATATTTAGGTTGTTTCCAGTTTTCTTTTTTTTTTTTTTAAGATTTTATTTATTTATTCATGAGAGACACAGAGAGAGAGGCAGAGACACAGACAGAGGGAGAAGCAGGCTCCATGCAGGGAGCCTGATGTGGGACTTGATCCCGGGACCCCAGGATCATGCCCTGGGCTGAAGGCAGCGCTAAACTGCTGAGCCACCCAGGCTGCCCTGTTTCCAGATTCTATTTCAAATAATGCTGCAATAAACATGCTTGTACCTGTCGTCCTACATACATGTGCCAATTTCTCTAGGGTATATGTCTTAAGAGGTAGAGTTAATGAGTCATAGCTTATCTCCATTCACTAGAAATGAAGAAACTACTTTTTGAGAGTGCTTGTACCAATTTCCACTCCTAATAGCAGTCAATGACAGTTCTCACTGGCAATACCCCAAAAAATGCTTTAAGGAGTTCTAGTACATTACTGTAAGCAAATTAAATGACTAATTACAAATAAAATCACCTGCTTGGGGCACCTGGGTACCTCAGTGGGTTAAGCATCTGCCTCCAAGTTTCAGCTCAGGTCATTCATGATTTTAGGGTCATGAGATCAAGCTTCACACTCGGCTCCGCACATAAGATTCTCTCTCTCCCTCTCCTGCCCCTCCCCCCTTCTGCTTGAGTGTGTAGAGACATACATATGCACACGTCTATCCATGCTCTCTCTAAAAATAAATAAATAAATTCACATGCTCAATAATTACTCAATTACCTCACATTCTTGATAAGAGGTAGCTGATTTGCTGCATTATTTGAATCTCACAAGTTGGTACGATGATAGAAAATGCAAAAATAATTCCTACAAAACTTACAAGTACAAGACTACTGGAGAAAGGATAGACATATAGGTCAGTAGAACAGAAGAGAAAGTCCAAAAATAGGCCCACACATATAACACTGATTGACTTTGACAAGAATGACAACGCAATTCAATGAAGAAAGAACAGCCTCTTCAAAAAATGATGCTAGAATAATGGCCAAAAAAATAAAACAAAACTTCACACAACACAGAAAAAATTAATTTGAAATGGATCACAGACCTAAATGTAAAACCTAAAACTACATAATTTTTAGAAGAAAACAGACAAAATTCTTCATGATCTTGGCTTAGGCAGAGATTTAGAATAGAATCTAAAAATCACAAACCTTAAGAGGATATAACTGATAAACTAGACTCCATTAAAATGAAAAGCTCCTGCTCTTCAAAAGACAGAGTTAGACATGAAAACACAAGCCACAAACTGGGAGAAAATATTTGCAAAACAATCTGTCTAATAAGGACACATAACCAGAATATATAAAGAACTCTTAAAATACAACGATTAAAAAAACAATTCATTAAAAATAGTGGGCAAAAAATTGGATAATGTATACTTTACAAAAGAAAGATGAATGGCAAATAAGCACAAGAAAAGATGTTCAACATCATCAGCTGTTAGGAACTACAAAATTAAAATCACAAAATACCACTAAGTACCTAATTTAAAATTGAAAAAAATTATGACATCAACTATACTCAAAAATTTCTTAAAGCACTTAAAATTGTAAGATAAAATATAAATGGACCTTACTTATGTTTCCAAGTGTGAATATAAAATGGTAGAGCCACATTAAAAAGAGTTTGGTAGGGACGCCTGAGTGGCTCAGGAGTTGAGGACCTGCCTTGGGCTCAAGGTATGATCCTGAAGTCCCAGGATTGAGTACCATATTGGGCTCCCCACGGGGAGCCTGCTACTCCCTCTCCCTATGTCTCTGCCTCTCTCTGTGTCCCTCATGAATAAGTAAATAAATGGTTCTTTAAAAAAAAAAAATTTGGTAGTTTCTTATGATATTTATCTTATGGCCCAGCAATCTTTTCTTCTATGTATTTACCCAAAGAAATGAAAGCATCAAAGATTAGTACATGAATGTTTATAGTGCTTTATTTGTACAAGCTAAAAAATAGAAACAACCCAGATGTCCATCATTTAGTGAATGCATTAACAAACTGTGGCATATCCATAGACAGCATATTACTCAGCAATAAAAAGGAACAAACTACTGGTCAATGTAGGAACATGGATGAATCTCAAAATGATTCCACTTATATAATACTCAGTGAAGACAAAACTATAGGAACAGATCAGATTTCCAGGGGCTAATGAGAAGGCAAGGGGATTGATTACAAAGGAGCTTTTGGGGTGATTAAACATTCAGTTTATCAATTGTTGTCATGGTTACCCAACTGTCAAAACTCATTGAACTACACACTCATAAAAGGTTAAATTTTACTCAATGTAAAATATACCTCAATAAATCTGACTTAAAAAGTGCAATACTTCCAACATTTATGTATAAGGATATTCACTGTGGCATGGAATATAACACCAGAACTATAATTTTCATTACAAGAGTAAAATTAGAAGACAAAAAGCTGAAAATTATTTTTAAAACGTCTGTTTGAAGGGATCAAAGAGTTTTCAAAACAGTGAAAATTACCCAAATTTGGAAAGGAACCATTTCACATTCATTAGGATGGTTATTTTCAAAAATTTCCAAAATATGAAAGGAAAAAAAGCCAACAGAGGTGGGCCTGGTATTTGGGGCGCTTTTCTACTTGAAGCAACTGCCAATTCTGAAGGCAAAAGTGGCCAAGAAACTAAGCAGAGCTTTCAGCAGACTCACAGAACTGAGTCTACAAAATGTGAATTTCAGGGCATGCCCAGAAGTAGTGGCAAAGATTCCAGGGTTTTGGTTGGGACTCTCCATTACTAGGCCAGCCTGCACAAGGGCTGGAAACCATACTCACATCACTTCAATACCTTAAGGTAAAGGAAGCTATAGTCCTCCCTGTCCACTTATCATCCTTTTGACTAAATTACAGCAGAAAAATCAAACCTTCCAATGGTCCCCAGCACACAAAAGGCCCTCAGTTCTTAGTTTCCCTTACACATTTTTCATACCTCTATAGCCCCAAATAACACTCAAAACTCCAACCAGGCTATATTAAATCAAAAGAAGATTGAAGAGGCAGAAATTTAGGGGCACCTGGGTGGCTCAGTGGTTGAGCATCTGCCTTTGGCTCAGGTCATGATCCCAGGATCTTGGGATCAAGCCCTGCATTGGGCTCCCTGTGGGGAATCTGCTTCTCCCTCTGCCTGTGTCTCTGCCTCTCTCTGTGTCTTTCATGAATAAATACATAAAATCTTAAAAAAAAAAAAAGAAAAATTTACATTCACTGTTGTACTTGACATTACTAGCTGATAATCTGAACTACAAGTGAACTACATAATTTAAGGCAAACAATGGCCCAAAGGTCAAATACTGTCAGCTACCTGTTTTTGTACATAAAACTTTACTGGAGGGGTCCCTAGTGGCTCAGTTGGTTAAGCATCGGCTCTTGATTTAGGGTCAGGTCATGATCTTGGGATCCTGAGATTGAGACTGGTGTCAGGCTCTGCACTCAGCACACAGGATTCTTTCCCTCTTCTTCTCCTTCCCACTCTGCCCCTTCTCCTACTCGCAAATGTGCGCACACTCTCTCTCAAATAAGTAAATAAAATCTTCAAAAAAACTTTACTGGATCACATCTACTGTATCAGATTTTGAGCACTCAGAAAGCTTAAAATATTGTGACAGGGAGCTTAAATGGCCCAAAAGAAAAATCAAAGCCAACACAAAAACTGACAAAGGACTTAGGCATTTTTCAAAGAAGATATGGAAATGGTCCATAAGTGAAAAAATGCTCATCATAAATCATTAGAGAAATGCAAATCAAAACCACGATAAGGGGCAGCCCCGGTGGCGCAGCGGTTTAGCACCGCCTGCAGCCCAGGGTGTGATCCTGGAGACCCGGGATCGAGTCCCACATTAGGCTCCCTGCATGGTGCCTGCTTCTCCCTCTGCCTGTGTCACTGCCTCTCTCTCTCTAGCTGTGTCTCTATGAATAAATAAAATCTTAAAAAAAAAAAACCACGATGAGGCACTGCTTCACATCTATTAGGAAGACTATTATTTTAAAAACCTGGAAACTAACAAATGTGAGTAAGTGGAAACCCTCATGCACTGGTGGTGGGAAAGTACAAATAGTACAACTGATGTGGAAAAGTTTGGCAGTCCCTCAAAAAGTTAAACATGCAATTACCATATAATCCAGCAATTCTACTCCTGGGTAGATACTCAAAAGTAGTGAAAGCAGGGAAGCAAACAGATACCTATATACCAGCATTCACAGTAGCGTTATTCACAATAGATGGAAACAACCCAAATGTCCATCAATAGACAAATGGTTAAACAAAATGTGGTACATACATATAGTGGAATATCATTCAGCCTTAAAAAGCAATGAAATCTGCTACAAGACTGCTGAACCTTGAAAACATTATGCTAAGTGAGACAAGTCAGATACAAAAATATTGTAGGACTCCATTTAGTTAAGGTACCTGGAACAGGCAAATTCATAGATACAGAAAAGTAGAACAGAAATTATCAGGGACTGAGGAAGGGGATGATGGAGAAAGGGAGATGGGTGGGCAGTTATTGTTTAACGGGTATAAGTTTCTATTTGGAATGATAAAAAGTTCTAGAAATGGATAATGGTGATGGTTGCATGACATTGGGAATGTATTTAATACCACTGAATTGCACGCTTAAAATGAATAAAAGGACAAATTTTATGTTATCTATGCTTTACAGTAAAAAAAAATTACTAACTGGCCCATTATAAGCAATTTGCTGACAGCAATGAAAATGAAAAAACTGTACCACGTGAAACATCACAGAATCTGACAAGCATATACTGAGCAAAAAAGGCCATATACAAAATGAACACATACTGTATGATTTCATTTGTAAAGCTGAAGATCAGGCAAAACGGATTTATAGTGTTAGAATTAGGATTTGTAGATACCTTTGCCAAGGATGGAGAAAGGTAGTAAGTGGAAGAGAGCATGACAAAGGCAGGCTTCTGGAATAATATTCTATCTCTTGACCTGGTGGGGTTTCAAACTGCTTTGTTCCTTTTGAAAATTCATTAAGCAATATAGTAACTGTGCACTTTATGTATAATTTAATCAAAGTTTACCTAAAAACTCAAAAAACAAAAAACAGAAGGGGAAGATAAAGTATATGGAAATGGAAAGAGTTCCAATACATTAAGGAAAATAGTTACAGATCAGTTTGTATGTAACATTTTTCCCCTCTCATAAATATATAGGCAGACAAAGTCAGGTAACTTATTAGTAATCATCTCCCTAGGATAAGATTAAAGAGGACTTTTACTTTCTATATTTGTTCATGATTTTAATTTTTTAAAAAGATTTATGTATTTTAGAGACAGAATGAGTACTTATACAAGAGGCAGAAAGAGTGAGTGAGAAATCTCAAGCAGACTCCGTGCTGAGCACAAAGCCACAGAGCCCAACCCAGGGCTCAATCCAATCCCAATATCATGACGTGAGCTTGATAAGGGTTGAACACTTAATCAACTGAACCACCAGGCGCCCCCATTATTTTAATTTTTGAGTATGTGCTATTGTATAAGCAACAGAAATACTAATGATACCTATCTTTAAGTAGAGGTAAGTATAATAGACTAAGTTATGAATTATCTACTGCATCTTTTCATTCAGATAGTTAATAGTACCACACTGCCATGAGAAGGGTCAAAAGAGTAGTTTGGGGTGGAGAGAAGTTACGTGTTTTAAGTTACAAAATGTGGACTTAAGTCCTTGCTCATCATTTAATAGCTAGCAGTATGACTTTGAGAAAGTCAGTTAATCTCTTTGAACTTTAGTCTCCTGACCTAAAAACAAGATGACATTTCTTTTACCTAACCCTGAATTGTGGCAAAAATCAAATGAAATAGGGTATGTGACAATACTTTAAACAATAAAGAGGCATATAAACAGTACTTCTACTATCTTTATCATACTTACTACATTTGTTTGCTAATTTAAATCATTCTACTCCTAAACTGCATGCACAGTTCTATGTTTGTGATTTTTCCTCATTTAAGTTCTATAAAACCACTGCTTTTACTTATCTAGTCCTTCTTAAGTATTTACCTACAAATAATTCCAGAGAATATATTCATTTTCCTACAAAATTTTCTGCTAGCAACTTGCAAGTGTCACTATTAGCAGAATAACAGGTATCTTTAAAAATCCTACAATGGGGCACCTGGGTGGCTCAGTTGGTTAAGAATCTGCCTTTGGCTCAGGTCATGATCCTGGGGTCCTGTGATTGAGCCCCACGTCAGGCTCCCTGCTCAGTGGGTAATCTGCTTCTCCTCCCTCTGTCCCTCCTCCTGTTCATGCTCATTCTCTCTCAAATAAATATAATCTTTAAAAAAAATCCTATAATAGATTTTACTGTGTGCTAAACCCAAATAAACCAAAGGGATCATAAAGCATCAGCGAATAGCCCCCAGATTAATTCTCTCATAGTTCACTATTATAGAAAGGATATTTTCTACTGTGTTTTAACTCAGCAAAAAGGTCACATTTGCGTTTACTTTCCAACATCAAAGTGTATTTCTGAAATAAAGACTTACTATCTCATTTAATTGGGAAGGTTCTAAATCCCATGTAAAGAAATCATTTCAGTTTTGGACATTTTCTTTAAACCTTAAGAATATCAATTAATTTATCTTCCTTAAAGTTTTTTGTATTTACTATAGGTAGTAGGTAATTTTAATTTTCTTCTATGTATTTTCTCTATTTTCCAAATTCTCTGAGAGGCTTGCATTACTTTCATATATGAGTACAAAATTATTACTTTTATCTCTTTTACAATAAAAAACTAGGATACTAGGTGAGCTTAGGGGGAGACTTCCATCTGTTTTTATCCTGAACGAAGGGTCACAATTAGCAAAAAATATTTTTATATTATTCTAGATAATTATCCTTCTTCTTCAAATTTCATTTACACTGCTGTAAGTATACCTAAAAAGGGTAACAGAAATCAAGTATCAAGGTTTAGCAGTATTCTAATCTAACTTCCAGGGGTTATAGTCTTAAAGGGATTGTTGAATTAATAACACTAGTCCCATTTTCTGAAGACCTACTATGTGCAGGCACTGAGTATTTTACAAACATTGACTCAGTGTAGTAAGTAACTTGCCCAAGATCTTGAATAGTCAGAATTCAAATATCATTTTGGATACTAGGCACCACAATTTAAAAAGGATAAAATTAGACTCTCAAAGCTGAGAAAGAGAAAAGCAGTCCCTGACATCCAGGAGCTGGCCTAGTACTATCAGAAAGGCATTGGTATAACTAGGGGCTGACCTGGCATTACTGCTAGGCCTGGTGTTCTGTTGAACATAAACAATCTCACAGAATATCAAAATCGGATAAGGTCACTCTGTAATATCGTGATGGATCAAGACAAAAAAAAAAAAAAAGACCACTCCAACATCATGTCTAAACACAAACAAAACATGAATATATAGATTTTAAAGATTTTATTTATTTATTCATGAGACACAGAGAGAGAGGCAGAGACACAGGCAGATGGAGAAGAAGGCTTGCTGCATGGAGCCTGATGTGGGACTCAATCCTGGGACTCCGGGATCACGCCCTGAGCTGAAGGTAGATGCTCAACCACTGAGCTACCCAGATGTCTCAATCAAAACATGAATATTGTCCAAGCCATGAAATACCAAGTATCTCCTCTTCAGACTAATGAGTGCTTCTCAATCAATTATAGCTTTAGACTCATTCTAGTCTTCCCTCTCTCTAGATCACATTTAAGATACTTATTCATAGAATACCCCCACTTCATGACAGCACCCAATGCAGAGTAAAACCGATTCCTTAAATCCTCCTCAAAAATCACCTAATACAAGGCCAATCCTATAAGATATTTCCAGCACCCTTATCCTGAGATGCCACTGTTACCATAGTGTGCATTCTCCCTGCTTCAATAATAAATCCCTCCCCCCCAAAAAATAATAATAAATTCCACTTGCTCTGGGGCACCTGGGTGGCTCCAGGGTTTGAATGTCTGCCTTCGGCTCAGGTTATGATCCTGGGATCAGGTTCTGCATCAGGGTCCCTGCAGGGAGCCTGCTTCTCCCTCTGCCTGTGTCTCTGCCTCTCTCTCATGAATACATAAAATCTTAAAAAAAAAAAAAAAATCCCACTTGTTCAACTACAGGTGTGTATGTTCTAGTGACAGTTGACTGAAAGACATTGACAAAGACCACTTAAGAATAGCAGTTAATTCTCTCCTCTATTATAGCATAAAATATTTGCAGACGAGCTGGATTATATACGTGAATACATGAATAAGTTTAGCATGTCTATCCTATACCTTCATAGCTGTAAAACATGGTCTCTAGGGTAATCATAGATTTTAATTATTTTTCTTTCCTCATCTACTAGAGTGAACTGCTGAGATGTGTGTTCCAAGTTTTATTCTATAGGATGTCTAGTGTGAGTAAAGAGGGAAAAAAAATGCTACAATAGCACATTAATATGTGTGCTGGTATTATATAGCTCAAGGAGCATTATAGGTCAAAAAAGAGGAAAACTAGTAGAAAAATAGAGAATCTATACTTTGCCAGAAGTCAAAAAGCCAACTACTACTGAGTGGTGCAGAAGAACTATGATAGTGAAAAAGAGGCAGGAAGGGTTAGAGAAGATCCTTTATCAAATAATTTAATATCCATTTACTGATTGCCTATTTCTTAACTGTCACCAGGATGATGAACAATAATCTTAGGAATCTAGTTACCTGTTTGTGGGGTTTAACTGTAGTCTACATTAGGAAAATATAAATCGTTCACCATACACAAAGATAAACTCAAAATGGATGAAAGATCTAAATGTGAGACAAGATTCCATCAAAATCCTAGAGAAGAACACAGGCAACACCCTTTTTGAACTCGGCCATAGTAACTTCTTGCAAGATACATCCACGAAGGCAAAAGAAACAAAAGCAAAAATGAACTATTGGGACTTCATCAAGATAAGAAGCTTTTGCACAGCAAAGGATACAGTCAACAAAACTCAAAGACAACCTACAGAATGGGAGAGGATATTTGCAAATGACATATCAGATAAAGGGCTAGTTTCCAAGATCTATAAAGAACTTATCAAACTCAACACCAAAGAAACAAACAATCCAATCATGAAATGGGCAAAAGACATGAAGAGAAATCTCACAGAGGAAGACATAGACATGGCCAACATGCACATGAGAAAATGCTCTGCATCACTTGCCATCAGGGAAATACAAATCAAAACCACAATGAGATACCACCTCACACCAGTGAGAATGGGGAAAATTAACAAGGCAGGAAACAACAAATGTTGGAGAGGATGCAGAGAAAAGGGAACCCTCTTACACTGTTGGTGGGAATGTGAACTGGTGCAGCCACTCTGGAAAACTGTGTGGAGGTTCCTCAAACAGTTAAAAATAGACCTGCCCTACGACCCAGCAATTGCACTGTTGGGGATTTACCCCAAAGATACAAATGCAATGAAACGCCGGGACACCTGCACCCCGATGTTTCTAGCAGCAATGGCCACGATAGCCAAACTGTGGAAGGAGCCTCGGTGTCCAAAGAAAGATGAATGGATAAAGAAGATGTGGTTTATGTATACAATGGAATATTACTCAGCTATTAGAAATGACAAATACCCACCATTTGCTTCAACGTGGATGGAACTGGAGGGTATTATGCTGAGTGAAGTAAGCCAGTCGGAGAAGGACAAACATTATATGGTCTCATTCATTTGGGGAATATAAATAATAGTGAAAGGGAATATAAGGGAAGGGGGAAGAAATGTGTGGGAAATATCAGAAAGGGAGACAGAACGTAAAGACTGCTAACTCTGGGAAACGAACTAGGGGTGGTAGAAGGGGAGGAGGGCGGGGGGTGGGAGTGAATGGGTGATGGGCACTGGGGGTTATTCTGTATGTTAGTAAATTGAACACCAATAAAAAATAAATAAAAAAAAAAAGGAAAAATATAAATCGCAATTAAAAAAAAAACAGCTAAAACAGAGCAAGGGATAAAGTTCCTAACAGTGGTTGCCTTTTGTCTCTTTAATGTAAATGCCACTAAATATTCTTGAAGAGAAATGAGAAATAAAAGGTACTGTTATTCTTTTGGAAAAGAGAGACATCACATGGAAAAGAGTGATATCATCCATCAGAATTCTTTCCTTGCTGTAATCATTAGCAGAATCATTAGGCCCAAGAAAACTGTCTGAAATCAATCCTTTAAAATGATGACCGGTTTTTAGGGTTAAAAGAAAGTATACCAAATCTGACTTTTTAAATGTATTATTGATTTATTTGAGATAGAGTGAGAGACAATATGTGTACCAGCGGGGGCTGGGAGGGGTACAAGGTGAAGCAGGCTCATCAATGAGCAGGGAGGCCAATGTGGGGCTCAATCCCAAAACCCTGGGATCACGACCTGAGCCAAAGGCAGACACTCAACCAACTGAGCCACACAGGTGCCCCTGAATCTGACATTTGTGACCTCTATTCTCTATCCTCACCTTCTGAAAATCTAGTTAGGCAAGGGATCTTGTGTTTTAAATAGGGCAAGGTTGAATTACACGTGAACACAAAATTATATGACAATTTTTTAAAAGCCTAATGTTTTAAATACAAACTGACTAGGAATAAATATAAAAGGATTCTATTTAGACAATTTCTGTCCTTGATGCCAGGTTCTTCAGCCCTACAATATCCTGAGAAACCAGCTCTCTCTCTTTCATACAACATACTGGGCCCTTACTGTCAAGTTCTACATACTCCTGGTAATCAAACCACACCTAGAAAACCTGCACCACTGTATTACCCAAGAGATCTCAGGCTTGTCTTATTGCAGGAGCCATGCCAAACATGTTAGGTCATGTTCTGGTTAATCCAAAGACCCACTATAACAACCTCCTCTTTTCCCCCAAGTATTCCAAGGGGCCCAGTATTAGCATTACAAAACAGAGAACCTGCTTAGTATGAAGCAAAAAGTATAAAATTATGAGTGGTATAATTTTCCGTTCACTTAAACTCTGTTCCTGGCTCTGCTAATTTGAGTTCACTCTTTAAATTTCAGTTTCTCCATACACATAATGGATATAAAAAGTTATCAGTTTTCCAAGGATGTTCAACAATTAAAGAAAACATCCAAAAAATTACTTAACTCTTTGAAAAAAAATGAGATACATAATATACATGAAAACATACATCACATAGCAAATGCTGTCTTATTTCAATGGAGAGTAAGTTTTTCTACAGTAGCATCTAGAATGAAGAGAGCTGTGCAAATAAACTAGTATCCAGTAATTGCTTGTTTTAATGAATAGAACTCGAATATCCCTACATTAGGTAAATAGAATTTGCTGTGTTATCATTCTCTACTTCAAATAGTTTGGTTTCGGACAAATTTAAGCCTTTATGAAAATTCAGTATCAAGGCCACCTAGAGAGCTCAGTTAGTTAAGTAGCTGCCTTTGGCTCAAGATCCTGGGATCCTGGGATTCAGCAGCATCAGCATAGGGGCTCCCTGCTCAGTGGGGAGCCTGCTTCCCTCTCTCCATTTGCCACTCCCCCTGCTCACACTCTCTCAAATAAAATCTTATAAAAAAAAAAAAAGAAAATTCAGTATCAAAACTGAGTATACCATAAGAATAAAATACAAAATAAACAGTTATCCTATAAGCCACGTTTATACACTACTTTATTGAAATAAGATTTAATTTGGCCTTTATTACTTCAAGGCAACAAATGTTTTAATTATTTAACACCACAACAGTATGAAATATCCCACTTCACTTGATGAAATAAGGGGGCTCTCAGTGTATTCAGAAGTCAAGTCAAGTTGCTAAGGGAATGGTAGTGCATGATCTTACTGGCCCCTTGATGGTTTAGCACAAAGTTAGAAAACTTTAAGACTACTTTAAAGACAATTATTTCTATTCGTTCATATATATCTTGACGCAGTGCGAAAGGAGAATAAAATTCTCTTATTCTTCTACATTGTCAATAATGGCTGAGAGATAAACTCTAAATATGAACTCTTGCAACTATTGGATTAAGGCTAAAGTACAAAAATTGGAATATTCTAAAGGAAAAATATGAGATAGAAAAGAAGACAATATAAATCTAGCTTTAATTCATTTTTAAAATAAAATGAATCTTTAATTAGTTTCAGCATATAACACCTCAGCTGTAAAACTCATTCTAAAAATTATCATAATTCCAATGTCTACTTTAGAAGCTAAAGTATACATAAAGCAAATAACTTTGAAAAGAAACATCAGTAGAAAGAGGTTGAAGTATGTGGTCCATGGATTGCTGAAAATATTTATATTTTTAAAATATTTTATTTATTTTTAAGATTTCTTTATTTATTCATTCATGAGAGACACAGAGAGAGAGAGAGAGAGAGAGAGAGAGAGAGAGGAAGAGATACAAGCAGAGGGAGAAGCAGGCTCCACGCAGGGAACCCAATGTGGCACTTGATCCCGGGACTCCAGGATCACGCTCTGAGCCAAAGGCAGACGCTACACCACTGAGCCACCCAGGCATCCCTTAAAAAATATTTTAGAGGAATTAAATATAATAGATGTAGGCATATATGTGATACTCTAAGATAAGTCATAAGTATGAAACCCAAGGCCTGAATTATACTTTTTTATTTATCTATTCATTTGTCAGAGACAGAGAGACAGGGAGAGTGGGTGCTCACAAGCAAGGGGAGCAGCAAGCTCCCTGCTGAGCAAGGAGCCTGATGTGGGACTTGATCCCAGGACCCTGGGATCATGGCCTGAGCTAAAGGCAGACACTTAACCTAGGGACACCTAGGTGTTCCCTGAATTCTACTTTTGTCATTTATCTCTAATTACAGAACTGATTTCTCCTTAAATCTCAGAGCCTTGGGTCTTTTTTTAAATACCTTTTAATACTGTGGTTTTCCTTGCCCTCTCTTATCTCACCTCCGAACTGCCATCATTCAGTGTTAAATAAAATTTCCTTGTGTTTTCTTGCATTCTCTTCCTTAAATATTACAATGAACCTATCTTAAACATAAACCCTTTATTCCAAAACATCTTTTGATTTAGATCAATAAACTTCTGAGGACTCTACTGTAATTGGATAGTGCAATAAAACAGTGCTTCTCTAGGAAGGGATGATGGTACTCTTCTTCATCCTCACCAAGGATCCTTGGATGTTCTAAGAGGTGGTACAGAACGAAGCAGGCAACAAAACACTTCCTTCCACAAACACATGGTATTCTTTTCTTGCCTTTTTTTTTTTTAAATAAACATTTTATTTATTTATTCAAGACAGACAGACAGACAGACATAGGCAGAAGGAGAAGCCAGCTCCATTTAGGGAGCCTGATGTGGGACTCCAACCCCACCCCCCACACACACTCCAGGATCACAACCTGAGCCAAAGGCAGATGCTCAACCACTGAGCCCACGTGGTATTCTTTTCTTAAATAGAACTCCTTCCTGGAATTCTTTTTTTTAATAAGGATTTTATTTTTCTTTTAAGTAATCTCCGGGATGCCTGGGATCGAGTCCCGTATCGGGCTCCTTGTGGAGAGCCTCCTTTTCTCTCTGCCTGTGTCTCTGCCTCTCTCTCTCTGTGTGTGTCTCTCATGAATAAATAAATAAAATCTTTTAAAAAATAATGAAAGTAAAAAAACATAAAATAAAATAATGAAAGTAATCTCCACACACAACATGGGGCTTGAACTCAAAACCCCCAGATCAAGCGTTGCATGCTCCACTGAGTCATGCATGTGTCCCTTCCAGAACTCTCTTAACCTCCCCTGTCCTTACAATTAAAACCATGAATGCTTGCCTCTTTCCTTATATCATACTTCTCAGTCCTAAGTTCCACAAAGGAAACAGGTTTCCAAAAAGCAAGCTCTAGAACAGTTTCTGCAGTTGACAGTAATGAGAGATACTACAAATGAACTGCAGACTGCTTTTTTTTTTTTTTTTTTCTAATTGACAATGCAAGTTGTATCACACCTCAACTAGGTGTGTTACAAAAATGTTCTTTGGTAGTTACAGGAAAAAGAAAATCTCAGCATACTGGAGGCAGGGATGAAAGGAGGGATTTTCAAAATGTTAAGACTCCTTCTAACTTCAGTTCTCATCTTCCATTAAAAAAATGTTCATTAGCAATTAGCATAGGTTTGGATTGACCTGCTTTAATCTTTTGAGCCTCAGTTTGTTCATCCGTAAAATGCTGAAACCAACAGTACCTTCACCTCACAGGGTAACTGCGCGGATTAAATAGGTAACACACAAAGCTAACAGTAGAGTGTGGTGCACTGAGTGACTTAAAAACGTTAGTTTAAAAGAAATCTGAAGGATATGGTATTCTTGCCTTCATTCAGAAACATAAATCTTAAAAAATAAACCTACAAATCCTTGTTTCAAAGTTTATTGTGAAATGCTATATTTTTCCTGTTCATTTATCTAACATTTCGATTTAAGAAACTTGGGAGGCTCCCTCGGTATACTGATTTAGATGAAAGCACATCTAACGGGCAAAAGTTTCATGTTCAAAGAGAACTTTATAAAGAAAACACCTAGGAGTCCTATTGATAAAACGACAGTCATGAAACTTAAAAAAAATAATAATAATAATAATGCCCATTTTAGCTGTAATCATATGCAGCTGTTCCTTTCAAAATTAAGTCACCGTTTGTTCTTTTTTTTTTTTTTTTTTCTTTTTTTCCTGACACTACAGTAGTCTGCTTTCGTGAAAAGCCTCCAAGACACAGCTTCTCCGACCCCAAACCCTTCTGGGAGCCACACAGCGTCTCCAGCGCTGGAAGGGTCACTCTAGGGCAACTGTCACTGTCAGTAGCACGACCGGCCGCCTCCGGGGGACTCCGGGGGACTCGGGTCGTGCAGAAGTGGAGGGGAAGGCTGGTGTCTGAAGCCAGGTGGCCAGCGAGGGCGCCTGAAAGGGAAGAGGTCTGGCCGAGACCTGGGGAGGAGGACGAGGGTCTGGCCGGTGGGGCCGCCTCCCGGGGGGGGGGGGGCGTCAATTCCGGGGATGCACGCCCGCGCCCGCAGGAGGGGACGCAGGTGTCGCCCCGCCCCCCGCCCCCCCGCACTTACCTTTCTCGTCCTCATCGATGCGCAGGGCAACGGAGATGTACTCGAAGGCCTGCTTGTGGAAGGCTCGGACGCGCTCGGCCTCCCCGCCCGGCACCGGCGCGGGGGGCGAGGCCGAGGCCGGCGCCGGCGCGGCCCGGGAGCTCCTCTTGGCAGCCATGAGGGCGCGGGAGAAGCGCTGGCAGAGCCACACGAAGAGGAGCCCCAGGTGGAAGGCGACCAGACGCAGCAGCGCGAAGCCTAGGAACAGCGGGTAGGAGAAGTAGTACAGGTTCCGCTTATGCGGAGACTCGGGCGGGGGGGCCGGCCTGGGGGCGGGACGCGCGGGCGCCAGGCAGGGGGGCGGAGGCCTGGGAGGCACCGGGCTGCTGCCGCTGCTGCCGCTGCTGCCGCCGCCGCCGCCGGAGCCTTTCTTCTTCCCTCGTCCACCCGGAGAACTCATTCACAGCTCCCACTGCCGCCGCCGCCATAACCCGCCTCCCGCAGACCGACGGCGACCAAGGACGGCGGCGGCCACTGGGACGGCGAGGGCCACAGACGCCCGCGCGCCCGCCGGTCCCAGGAGCTCGGCACCTCCACGCGCTGCCCGCCGGCCCCGCCCCTTTCTCCTCGCTCGGCCAGGAGCACAACCCCTTTCCTCCTCCTGCGGTCGGCGGCTCCTGCCCCTCCCGCTCTGCGTCCCCTCAGCCTCCTGGTAGCTCCGAGCGGTGGCCGCGCACGCGCACGCGCACGCCTGCCCATGGCTTTCGCCGGCGCGCGCGCGCACGCCGCCCTCTTTGTTGACCGAGCTCCTACTGCGCGTGTGCGGCTCGCGCCCCTCGCGCCCCTTCGCTGCGGAACTACAGTTCCCAACGTCCAGTTCGGCTACGTGGTCCTCGGGATCCGTCGCTCTACGGGTAGCGGCGTCGCCGGGAGCCGCTCGGCAGAGGGGACCTCGGCCACCCGCTCTCGGCGGGGACAGCTGCGCCTTGGGGTCGCGCTTGCCTGGTTCTCAGGGCTCCCGGCTCGCGGTGTCATCGCTCTTACAGTCCATTCACCATTTTCTGCCCGTCTCCCGCAAAGGATGATTCATCTGACTTCCATCTCCTGAAGTAATGGGTACCATGAAAATAATTTCGATCGTCTATCAAGAGGAAAATGATTAAACGGATTTTGGAACGACCATATGGAACTGCGTGGAGCATTTAAAAAGAACGAGGCGGATCTACATGTACTAATAAAGAAAGGCGTCCTCGAGATATTAAGTGAAAACAGAATATTACAAACCAGTGTGATCTCCTACTTTGTATGAAAAAGAGTAAATGGAAAGAAAAAAAGTCACCAGTACCAATCTGGGGATTGTTATCCGACAGGGAAGCAATTGGAGACACAACGTTAAGATCGCCGAAGACAAAAATATTAGCTCAGTGGAATGAAGTGAATGCTTCTACACGTTTATTTAGTACAGGTTTAGAGGCCCATTTTGAAGAATTAATTCGTTTGAATAGGGGCATTCCTAGGTTTTGCACAGTAAACATCCCACAGTTTACTGAAGAATCCAAAATGGGCCTCATTTTTTTTTGTTTGTTTGTTTGTTTGTTTTTGTTTTTAGCCTACTGGCTGTCCCTTCCTTTGGGGAACTACCACTCACCTCTGCTGCCTCTGTGTCAATGAGCTGTGAGCACTGAACCCAATCTCGCAGATCCCGGAGGTGGAAACATGAGGTTAATATACTCTCCAAGAAACTGGAATTTTGGATGGACACAAACACACATACACACAGACACACTCAGTAGGAACTGAGTGCTCTAAGGAGCTATCAGTTCATCTCATTAAGATCCCCAGCGCTGCCAGGTTCCTGGACTGGTCACTTGATAGTGTAACCTATCCAATAAACTATTCAGTTCTGTTTCTCTATTTCTATTTCTCTCCCTTTCTCCATCTACCGACCTTTTTTTCCCCCTCTCTCTTCTTTTTACTTAGTTAACCATCGCTTTTTGTTCCCTAAAACTAGAATCCTAACTGACATAAAGTTCCCATTGTTTACAGAGTGAGGTTTGCAAATGCTTCATGCCAGCTTCTGATAATCGCCATATTCTGGCCACGACTTTATCTAATTTTTCCCCACCACTACTTCTCTGCAAACATAAGTTATTGCGAAAATGACCTACCCCTCCTCCAAATGCTCCCCACCCCCTTTCCTGCCTCTGGGTTTCTGTCAATTCTTCCTTCTGATAATGTCCTCTCTGTTTCACATCTGATTAATTTCAATTCCTGAGTTCTCTCTTTTGAATCCCATAGTACTTTTTGTTCTTGTTATGTGAAATCTGTATTTATATATATGTCATGTAAACAAGATGTATATAACTTATATGTATAAAGAAAAATGATGAAACAGCATCTGGTTTAAGAGAAAGTAAATGTAACCTGTTCCTTGAAGCACTTTGTGAGCTCCTTCCTAATCTCAATCTCATTTCTCCCTCCCTAGAGGAAGCCACTGTCCTGAATTTTGTACTCATTGTTCCTTTGCTTTTCATTTTAGTTTTGCAATGTACATGTGCCATATATTTCTAAACAATAAATTGTATAGTTTTGCCTGGTTTTACCTTATGCAAATGCAACATGTATTCTTAATTAGCTTTTTTCTGCTCGATAGTCAAGTGTTTGCAGTAACTCCTTGTTGATTTGTATAGCTATAGTACATTTATTTTAACTGCTATGTAGTATTCTACTACTTGAATTTAAAACAATTTATTTTACCATTCTACTGTTGGTGGATATTTAGTTTGGTGCCAGTTTTGTTTTTGTTTTTCCTTAAATAACTATTTAATTTCACCAGGACACATTCAAAGTAGAGCGGCTCTGGAGTCACACTGGTTGCATTTAAATCCCTGCTCTACCATTTTCTCTGATCTTGGACTATGGAGTGACTCAGCTTTCACATCTATTACATAATAGCAGAGTAGTAGGTAGTGCCTGGAGTAAAGTTACTGCTCGGTATTTTTCGATTGAAGAATGGTTCTCTCACGTATACACATATACTATAATCCACTAAAATGAGTTGCTATCAAATTTCCAAGCATTTGTTGCTCTTTCCTAGGACCACAGTTATCCTCAGGTCATTTTTCTTTCCCTTTATTTTATTTATTTATTTATTTTCTTTCCCTTTAGAATTGCTTCTCCTCCTACTTCCAATGTCAAAATCCTTCATGGCTTAACTGTAATGTTATTTTCTTTGGGAGGAGGGCAGCAGAGCAAGGTTTACTGAATGATAGCAAAGCAATAGTACAAAGTTCCCAAAGTGGGAGGGGACCCGCGAGGGTTGCCCTGTAATGTTTCTTCTGGATAAATCCTTCCATTATCGCCACCTGCAGAAATGATCCAGTCTTTTAATTCTTATGATGATTTGGTTTTGTTACTCTCTGGCTCTTGTTAATATATATTGCCTTGTGTGATAATATGTATTGCCTTGTGTGATAGTTATTTAAATACCTTATCTCCGGACACTTGGGTGGCTCAGAGGTTGAGCGTCTGCCTTTGGCTCAGGGCGTGATCCTGGAGTCCAGGATAAATACTTTATCTCATCCTGATATAGATTATAAACTTATTTCAAGGCAGTAGCCAAACTTCACACATTTTGGCTTACTTTCTGCATCTAGCCTGATGTCTTACTTATGGTACTCCATAAGTATTAATAATTTGAAAATCAATTCAAACAAGTGATTGTTGCAGATATCTGTTACTATGTAATAAACCACTCCAAAAACTTACGGGTTTAAGATTATAGCCATTTATTTACTCATGATTCTGTGAGTCAGCAATTTGATCTGGGTTTACCAGGCAGTTCTAGTGGCCTTGCCTGGGGTCATTCATGTAGATGTTAGTCATCTGACGGCTTGATTGGGCCCGTGTGGCCTAAAACTATCCTCCCTCACATTATCCAGATGGTGGTGGTGGCCATTGGCTGGGCCATATGTCTCCAGCAGGATATTCCAGACTTCTTTACGTAGCATCTGGCTTCCAAGAGACCAGGAGATGGAGCTGCAAAGTCTCTTGAAGCCTAAACTCTACATCTTCATGTTGTCATTTCTGCTGCATTCTGTTGTCAAAGAAATCACAAGGCCAACTCCAAAGTAAGAGATGGGAAATTAAATTCTATGCTTGATGGAGGAGTGGCACACTGCAAAGGAGGCATATATATAGATAGGGATAGAAGGAATTGTTGTGCCATCTCTGCAAGAAATCTTTTTTTTAAAGATTTTATTTATTTATACATGAGAGACACACAGAAAGAGGCAGAGACATAGGCAGAGGGAGAAACAGGCTTGAGACATAGGCTCCTTGAGGGAACCTGATGTGGAACTCCATCCCAGGACCTGAGATGGGATCAGGGACCCCAGGGATCACACGTGACCTGAGCCAAAGGCAGATGTTCAACCACTGAGCCACCCAGGCGTCTCTCTGCAAATTATCATAGTGATTATGTGTAGAATTTCCTTTTACCTCAAGTTCAGAGTTTCAGCTTAAATTTTAGATAAACTGCTCATCTAAGAAAGCATTTCCCAACCATTTTTCTGAATCATAAAAACCTTCTTAGTTTTAATCATGAGCTAAATTAAATCAACACACGTAATTTTAAGGTGACAGCAACAATGATAATCATGACTAGGACCACCAGCTAATATTTATTGAATCCATATTCTGGGTTAACCCGGTTAATTTATACTCTCTTATTCAACCATCATTATTTGAGTTAAGCATTGCTGTCTCATTTTTTATTTATTGTTTATCCCCCCATTTTTAAAAATAAGGAACTTGAAGCTCTAATAGTCTGTTACTTGCCCAAACATATTAATGACACATACCATTTCAGGGCTTCAGGGAGTTAAAGTAAAAATGTAGGCTTCCAAAGAAAAGCATTTTTACATAGTCTGTTTATATACTCTCAATTATGAAATAATTGTTTCTTCAGCCCCTAGAGCAGGAGTGATGTTTTGTTCCTTGGCATCCTGGTGTTGAGTCTCCAGCCTCAATAAATTCTGTTTCTTTTACACCCACAGTGTTATTCCAGAAACCAGACGTTCCTGGGATTTCACTTTGGAGTCATCTCAATCCACATCTCCTGCCTCTTGGAATTATGTCCCAGGCAAACCCATTTTTCTGAAGTGACCTCTTCCTAAATCTGCCTCAAGAGAAATAGTGCCGAGCTGTAATCCTGGCCTGATAGTCTGCCTAGATTGAAGATCCTAACCTCAGTCATTTAACCTACAGTGTGATGGCCTCCCAGTTTTCAGATGGGAAGAACTTGCAGACACTTAATCTTGAAGGGAATCTGGGCCAGCTTCACCAGAACAAAAAGCAGGAGCTGAGTACTGTGCTAACTAATCCAGGACATTTGGTCACCGTATCACTTTAACCCATTAATTTATTTACCAAGTGACTATCACCAGATAGTTTTGGGGCAATTTTAGCCCTACTTCTCTTCTAAGGAATTCCTCAAACCTTCAGCTTGAGAGATGCTGGATTATTTGAAGTAGGGATGAATGACAGCTATTAAAGACCTCTTCTTTTTTTTTTTTTTATTAAGATTTTTATTTATTTATTCATGAGCGACACAGCGAGAGAGGCAGAGACATAAGCAGGCTCCACGCAGGAAGCCTGATGTGGGACTTGATCCCGGGACTCCAGGATCACACCTTGGGCCAAAGGCAGGCGCTTAATTACTGAGCCACCCAGGCATCCCAAGGAGCTCCTTTTCAATTAAAAGAAAAAACTACAATAAAGTGGCCCACTTAGAACCAAGAGATTACTGATCTTGAAAAAGGCAGAAAATGAGAGAAACGAAGACATGGTTGGAGGTAAGGGAGGAGTAGAGTAACAATTGGGGGATTATTATCCTATAGCTGTGTTACTAAGCAAAAACATAATTGTGGAAACTAATCATTTCTTTTTATTGAGTCCACATTGTGATGCATATTATGCATTTATTTGTTAAACAAATTTGTATAGGGGATCCCTGGGTGGCTCAGCGGTTTAGCGCCTGCCTTTGGCCCAGGGCATAATCCTGGGGTCCCAGGATCTAGTCCCACATCAGGCTTCCTGCATGGAGCCTGCTTCTCTTTTTTTTTTTTTTTTTGGAGCCTGCTTCTCCCTCTGCCCGTGTCTCTGCCTCTCTCTCTCTCTCTCTGTCTCTCTGTCTCAGTCTCTCTCTCTTTCTCTCTCTCTGTCTTTCATGAATAAATAAATAAAATCTTTAAAAAAATGTATAAAGCACAGACAGCATGCCAGGCAATGAGTAAGGTGCCAAGAATATAGGAGGGAATAAAAGATACAGTAGCTAAAAAACTCAAGTAACAACTAGCAACAGTGGTGAGACATATAACATATAGGGGTTCCTGGTGTAGCTGTGGAATTCAAAAATGTATGTATGATATGAATGAAAAATATTATAAGAAATTGGAGAGTAGCATCCCCTTATTAAACAGGACAGCTGTTACTTAGCTCCAGCTGATTTTTGCCTTTCAAAAACATGTGGCATACTGTTGCCATACTTTTAAAACATCTCAAGAGAAACCAGAATTCTGAATTCTTATGTGAAATCTATGGCTGAGGAGATATTGGCTTAAAATTTAAAATCAAACAAACCAAAAACAAAACTGAGACACCAGTTTGAGATTCTCTAGTTTCCAGAGGATTTGTTTCTAGTGAAAGAGTGAATGAGCTCATGGTTTTGAAATAGTAGTAGGTGTAAGAGTATAAATTGTTATCTAACCTGCTCAACCTGATTTTTAAAACTATGATGCTGTGGAGGCATATGAAGAGGCAGTTAATACAGAATTTGAAATGCATGCCCTGGAATAGCAATTTAGATTGTCAGAGGGTATATTCAATCATCACTCTGAGTACTTGGTTATAGAAATTAGTATTATATTTCTATATTTATGGTGGGCAGGGCATGTTTACTCTAGCACCTGTGAAAAGCAGGGTAATTCACAACTGTTAGCACCAAGTGAACGTTGGGGCATGTAGAAAGAGTTGTCTGTTTTCAAGAGTGGTTTCTACCAACTGCAGTGACTTCAGAGAGCCTTCTTTATCCTTGACATCCTCCTTTCCACCTTGACAGGTAAGCTCAAATCCTATAGTCTGGTAGGGATACCTAAGTCTGTCCATTTACTCTCCTTTTTTAGTGTTTCAGTCTGTTTGATGTCCTCCTGCTCCTCCCAGCTTTGCTTAAATACTTATTCTTTGTTAATACTGCTCCAAAGACCCCTACTTACATATATCTCAACCTCATGCTGAACTTCTTTAGAATTTATGCTCTGTATCATTCAATCTAACCTTTAATCAGTTATTATCTTATATTGTCATTTAAATGTATCATGTATGTATATATATCTAATGTAAATGAACTAGAATACGAATTTACTGTAATTTATATTTATTTAAATTACTCAAGGGACACCTTGGTGGCTTAGTGGTTGAGCATCTGCCTTTGGCTCAGGGAGTGATCCTAGGATCCAGGATGGAGTCCCACATTGGGCTCTTTTTTTTTTTTTAAGATTTTTATTTATTTATTCATGAGACACACACACACAGGAGAGAGAGAGAGAGAGAGAGAGAGAGAGAGAGAGAGAGAGAAACACAGGCAGAGGGAGAAGCAGGCTCCATGCAGGGAGCCTGATGTGTGGGATTCGATCCCGGGACTCCAGGATCATGCCCTGGGCCGAAGGCAGGTGCTAAACCACTGAGCCACCCAGGGATCCCCGCACATCAGGCTCCTTGCAGGGAGCCTGTTTCTCCCTTCTGCCTGTGTCTCCCTCCCTCCCTCCCTCCCTCCCTCTCTGTGTCTCTCATGAATAAATAAATAAATCTTAAAAAAATAAATTCCTCAAGAGTTTAAGATCCCTTACATCACCTTCTTGGTGATTTGCTAGAAGGACTCATGGACTCAGAATATAGTCATAGCTATGATTTATTACAGCAAAAGGATAGAAAGCAAAATTAGCAAAGGGAAAAGGCACATGAGGCAAAGTCTGGAGAAAACCAAGCACCTGCTTCCAAGAGTCTTCTCTCAGTAGAATCACACAGGACATATTTAATTCCTCCAGCAATGAATTCTGACAACATGTGTGTAATATTGTCTACCATGACACTCATCAGAAACTCAGTGCTTGGGTTTTTACTGGAGCTGAGCATGTAGGCACCCTCTGGCTAAAATATACCAAAATTCCAGACTCCTAGAAGCAAGGCAGGTATATAGAAGAAACCATAGTGTTTGTACAAAAAGTTTAAGCCACTCTCATCATTTAGGGAAAGTTTTGTATTTGTGTAGGGAACTGTTTATCATTCAAATTCCCAGATACCAACCTTGGGAGCAGGCCTTTCTAAGGATAGCAGTTTCAGGCTTGCTATGTTAACTCTTTTCTACACACAACCCACAAATACTTGGGTGAAGGGAAGCGTGAACTGGAAGATTTTTCTTTTAGTACTATCATACAACTGATTAGACTGATTGCTCACATAAATATTCTTCTCCAACACTGCATGTGTTATGTACAACAAACTGTATATTTTCCAATTACAGAAAATTTATCTAAATGTTTTTACTCTATTTATTTATTTGAGAGAGGGAGAGAGAGGGAGAGAGTGTGAGCATGCAAATGGAATGAGGGGGAGAGGGAGAGAGAGAATCCCAGCAGGCTCCATGCCCAACGCGAGCCTACTGTGAGGCTTGATCATGACCTGAAACAAAATCAAGAGTTGGATGCTTAACTGACCAGGCCACATAGATGCTCCTATTTATTTTATTTTGTTTTGTTTTATTTTATTTATTTATTTTATTTTTAAAAGATTTTATTTATTTATTCATGACAGACACACACAGAGAGAGAGCGAGGCAGAGACACAAGCAGAGGGAGAAGCAGGCTCCATGCAGGGAGCCTGATGCGGGACTTCATCGGGTCTCCAGGATCACACCCTGGGCCGAAGGCAGCGCTAAACCACTGGGCCACTGGGTCTGCCCTAGTCTTTTTTTTTTTTTTTTTTTTTTTTAAGGTTTTATTTATTTATTCATGAGAGACACAGAAAGAGAGAGAGACAGAGACACAGGCCGAGGGAGAAGCAGGCTCCATGCAGGAAGCCCTATGCGGGACTCGATCCAGGGACCCCAGGATCACTGTTTGAGTCAAAGGCAGGAGCTAAACCGTTGAGCCACCCAGGGATCCCCATACCCTAGTCTTTTTATTTTAAAGCAAATTCATGCTTTTAGGGGGGAAAAAGTTCAAGCAATATACAAGTTTGGAAAAAACAAAGACTCCCTCAGCATTTTCCCTTTTAATATTTTGTTTTATATTCCTGGCTTTTTGCTATGCACATACAAATAAATACATACAAAAATAGATTCTTACTATAGAGATTTTCCTATAACATGCATTTTTTTTTCACACAAAATTATGTAGCAAATGTTTTTCATACCAGTACCTATGGATCTATTTTAATCTTTTCAGTGTTTACACACTAGCCCATTGTATTATCATAATTTAACCTATTCCCAATTTTTTTCCGCTAAAAACTATGGTACAATAAGTATCCTTCAATTCATACTTTTTTTTTTTTTTTTTTTGTATTTCTATGGGATAAAGTTGTGGAAGTAGAAATGGTGTGCCAAAGTGAAAATTCTGTTTTAGTTTATCCCTCTTATGGTAAACTATCTTGAAGTCTTTATATAACATGCAGCAATGAATTTTTTTTTTTTTTTGAGAGAGAGAGAGAGTGAGAGAGCAGGAAGGGGCAGAAGGAGAGGAAGAGAGAATCCTAAGCAGGCTCCACACTCTAGCCTGGAGCCTGACGTGAAACTCAGTCTCACAACCATGGGATCATGACCTGAGTGGAAATTAACAGTTGGGCACTTAACCAACTGAGCCACCTAGGCACCCCAACAGTATTTTTTGACTGGCTATTCAGCGTCCATTCCCTTTCTTTTCCATTCCTACCCATTCTAAGGCTTTCTCTTGTAGAACCAATCCCCTCCCATTATATAATGTTCATACAATTCCAGTGGGATCAACTACTACCAGGTCACATCCTTGTCACTGTTGAGGAATGGACAGTAATTCAGGTCCATGCTAGTCAGTACATGACATCCACTTTATCAACGTAACCGGTTCAAAATGGACAGATCAAAGCAAAGTTCATACTTGTGGTACATGGGTGGACCTAGAGAAGTGATGCTTTGTTTTTGAATGTGAAAAAGAAAGCATGTTGTCCTGAGTACTTCTAGCAATGATTTCTTTACCATGAGAAAGCAGCCTGAGATTGAAGCTGATACATTAAAGAGATGAAGGTAGGAAAATTGTAGACAAACAGTATAAAAGCCAGACTAGACCTTGTTAGATACCCACCTTACTACCAGGGTTTTCAATTGTTACTCAAAAGTCTGGTTTGTTGCTTAACAAACTGGAATTGAGATTTGTTACTGGAATCCCAAAGGATACTAACTGATACATTTGTCCTCTATTTATGCACAGCCTGGAGCACAATCTTTGGAATGAGATGGATATGGGTTGAAATTTCAAGTAGCCATGTGAGTATGTAACATTATGTGACAATTTTGTTTTCCTTTTTTTTTTTTTTTTTAAGTAGGCATCACACCCAGGGTGGAACCCAACACAAGGCTTGAACTCACGACTCTCAGATCAAGACCTGAGCTGAAAAAGAGTTGGACGCTAAATTGATTGAGCCACCCAGGCACCCTGACAATTTTCTGAATCAATTTTATTATTTTCTTTATGGGGATAATTGTATCTGTTTTACGGGGGGATTACAGTATTATGTAGTAGAATATGTAAATCACTTCACTTGAACCTAGTTGGGAATTCTAATTCAATTTTTTTAAATTCAGGTTTTTTAGGGGGGTTCTCTCTTATATGGATACATCAGCAATGCATTCTGATAATGATACTATAAAGAAAAACACATTTACATAGTAATCTGGTATTAAAATTAGATAGCATAACTACCAATTTCTATTTTGCTGCCCATGTTTGTCTTTAAGTAGAGAAAAGGTTTCAGGGCATCTGGCTGGCTCAGTAGAGTATGTGACTCTTGATTTTGGGATTATAAATTCTAACCTACGTTGGGGGTAGGGATTACAAAAGGGGGGGGATGGTTTCTTTTTCTTTTTTTAATTTTTATTTATTTATGATAGTCACAGAGAGAGAGAGAGAGAGAGAGAGAGAGAGAGGCAGAGACACAGGCAGAGGGAGAAGCAGGCTCCATGCACCGGGAGCCCGACGTGGGATTCGATCCCGGGTCTCCAGGATTGCGCCCTGGGCCAAAGGCAGGCGCCAAACCGCTGCGCCACCTAGGGATCCCTATTCATGTCTTTAAAAGGCCATTTGGGGGTCACCTGGGTGGCTCAGTGGTGGCATCTGTCTTTGGTTCAAGGCATGATCCTGGGGTCCCAGGATCGAGTCCCACATCAGGGTCCCTGGAGGGAGCCTGCTTCTCCCTCTGCCTATGTCTTTGCCTCTCCGTGTGTCTCTCATGAATGTATAAATAAACAAAATCTTTTTTTTTAAAGCCTATTTAGCATATTATTTGGTATACCAATATTTCTGAGATGATGGTGATGGGGTGGTTGGGCATGGGGTTTGGTAGCAGAGACACAGGAGCTATGGGTAAAGTAGTTGTCTTTTTATCAGCCACCAGAGAGACTTCCTTGGAAAATGACTTCCTTCCAAATCTGGAATATATATTTCTAGGTCTTCTTCAGAGGTAGTTGGTGTCCCTTCCCACAAATTGTCCTCAGAGGGCCCATTTACACTCAATACACTCTATGTCTTCCTTTGCAAATACGTTAGCGTTTTTGTGTATGAGTGTGTACTGAATCATGTACTTTATTTGAGCACTTTCTCCCAAATTAATTAAAAGAAAACAGAATAGGAACAAAAAAGGTGACTATGGGGACACTGGGGTGGTTCAGTGGTTGAGCCTTTGGCTCAGGGTGTGATCCCAGAGTTCTGGGATCGAGTCCAACATTGGGCTTCCTGCATGGAGCCTGCTTATTCCTCTGCCTGTGTCTCTGCCTCTCTCTCTCTCTTGCTGTCTCTCATGAATAAATAAAATCTTTTTAAAAAGTAGTCTATGTTATTATAACAAAGCAGTAGTTATAGATAAAATAGAATGTCTCACTTATATAGCTTCACACAAAGCAGTTTCATCTATTTTATCTCATTTGATCCTCTACACGAATTATTATCCTAATCTATATGTGTAAAAACATGAAGCTCAGAAGAGTTAAACTATTTGTTTACTTCCACATGGCAAACAATGAAGGAATCAGGTTCTAATACTCATCTAATTACAAATCAAGTGTTTTTCTACTATATATATTACATTATTCCTAAGTCGATTTTGTCTAATAGGCTAGTGTTTTATTTTTTATTTTTATTTTTTAAAAGATTTTATTTATTTATTTGAGATAGAGCAAGAGAGAGAATACATAAATCAGGGGTGGGTGGAGGGCAGCAGAGGGAGAGGGAGAAGCAGAATCCCCATTGAGCAGGGAGCCCAATGTGGGGCTCCATCCCAGGACCCAGAGGTCATGACCTGAGTTGAAGGCAGACTCTTAACAGACTGAGCCACTCAGTGGCCCCAATAGGTTAATGTTTTTTTTTTTTTTTAATTTTTATTTATTTATGATAGTCACAGAGAGAGAAAGAGAGGCAGAGACACAGGCATAGGGAGAAGCAGGCTCCATGCACCGGGAGCCCGACGTGGGATTCGATCCCGGGTCTCCAGGATTGCGCCCTGGGCCAAAGGCAGGCGCTAAACCACTGCGCCACCCAGGGATCCCTAGGTTAATGTTGCACCAAGTCTGTAAAAAGGGGGTCAAGCACATAATTTTTCTTTATTATTCTGGATTCTAGAATTCTAGTTCTAGAATCTATAAACTACTGTTTATTCTAAACTTCAAGAAAGACAAGTCTAGAGTGGTGCTTTGGTGCAAGTGCTTGCCTTCCCTATACATTCACTTCTTTTAAAAAACATTTATTGAATATAAGAAATATATGTGGAGATGAATATAACAAATTTTTGCCTTTGAAGAACTAAAAAATCTAATTGTGTTTAACTGCACACAACATATAAGGCAGGATGAGGTAAGTGCTTAGTAGAAAGACATGATAAAAGCAGATGAGAGGAGTCTTGAACCAAGTTTGGAATGACAAGGCCAAATGAGAGTTAAATGTGCTTCTCATTCTTCTAATTTATCCCTCTCTAGAGTACACATTATTGCCAATTTCTGTCATAATCATAATTCTCAGGGTCCATCCTCTTTATAATTTTTTAAAGATTTTATTTATTCATTAGAGACAGGGAGAGAGAGGGAGGGCGGGCACAGGCAGAGGGAGAAGCAGGCTCCACACAGGGAGCCTGATGTGGGACTTGATCCTGGGATTTCAGCATCACACCCTGGGCCTAAGGCAGGCATCAAACTGCTGAGCCACCCAGGGATCCCCTAGAATTTTTAATTTCATATAAGAACTCAGTATTCTGCAGTCTCTTCAATTAACTTTATAGGTCCTATCATTTTCTTGCTAAGTCATTAACATCATTTCTAGCTGTCATTTTTTCCCCTCCCATCTCTCTGCTGTGATGGTGTGTTCTTTTTTTCCACATGTTGTAAATATAAAAAAATTTGGTGAAGCTTTTTTGTAAACCTCACATAAGTTTTTCCTGGTTTGAGAGAAACCTGGCTGATAGTTAATTATTCTGTTTACTCCTTTTGGTAATCATATATGCATGTATCTTACACACACACATAAAGATATATATGATCTTTAGTAGTGTCATTGTATGTATTTGTATTCAGTTTTGACTATGGATCAACTCCATATATGCTGTGAACCTTAGTATGTACCAGGCACTGTATGAAGTACTAAGTTACATAAGACAGGTCCCTGTCTCGAAGGAGCTCAGTCTAGCTTCTCTTTTACTAAAACTGTCAGTACTTAGAAAACATAAATTAGCAGTTCTCAATTACTTTCTGGAATTTGGAAATATTTATTGAGTGCTTGCTTGCTATATATTAAGAAATCCACGAATATATGATAATATAGCAATGTACATAACTGTTAAGTTTCCCCAACTCTTTTCTAGACATATTTACTGTTATTTCCCACTCCTGAAAAGCATTTAATCTTAATTTATGTATTAGTAAATTTCTGTATCCTTTATATATGTGTCCACATCTTTGCGTCAGTCCTACATGAAACATCCTCAAGATGCCTTATGGTAACTGCCACCAATTACAATATTAAACAAGTAAACATCACAAAATTAAACTTTAAAAACATACGCAAAAAAAATAAATAAAAAATAAAAATGTACACATAAATCTAGTTCCCAAATTCATTTAGATTTTCATCTGTTCAGTTTTTGCAGAGGAGCAAAACTTTTTTAGTTGTATTCTTTCTTTTTCAAAACTTAATGTTATAATCATAAATGTTTCTGTATTTCTGGAATCATGACTTTCAATAGCTTACCTCCCCTTATATTGGTATGACATAATCTAGTCTCCAAATATTTAATATGAAGTTTTCAAACTTTCATACTACAGAGTGCAACTACAAATGGGACTGTTGAATTAAAGGTAGGAACTTTAATGAGTGTTATCACTTGTATTTACATTAAAATAAATGGCAAAAAAAAAAAAAAAGGCATTTATTGGGATCCGAGCAATCCTGTTTGCTATTTACGAGCTGTAAGTAGAAGGCAAATGATCCTTTGTGTTTTTTTTTTCCCCCACAAATGCAATAGTATCAACAGTAGCACACTTTGGAAAGCCAGTTGCTTTTTGCAAACTTTGATACAAATGTAAGGTAGCATTAACACCGCAGATTCGCAGATTGGAGGTCTTGAGCAAGGCTTACCGGGAAATCCTCAAACACTGCTTCTTCCCCCACCTTTTTAGAGTAAAACACTGACATTCTTTCGCCGACTGCTTGGCTTAGGTCTGATTTTTCGTTCAGAACCACCCAGGGAGTGGGTGACTGAGCTTCCGCAGAAGCTCTCCCAAAAGCGGCACTGGGGGCTGGGCGGGCCGAGCCCCTGCCCGCTGTGGTGGTCCCGGGGTCTGCAGCTGGGGTGGCGCTCGCCTCGGTGTGCAGGCTGCAGAGCCAGTCTGCCGCAACCTTCGAGGCCCGGTCTCGGCCCGGTCTCGGCCCGGTCTCGGCCAGGACGCCCCGCCGACTGCAGCTGGGGAACCTGGACTCCGGCCGGGCGCTAGCCGCTCCCCGCCCCCGGGCCCCGCGGGGAGCGGGCGGGGGCGGGGGCGGGGGAGGGGGGAGTTCTGCGCAGGCGCGGCAGTCGTGCGACATCCGTCACTTACGGCTGAAGCGGTTTGTGCTGGGAGTTGGTGGCGCGGTGCAGGGCTCTTAAGAACGAGCGGCTTGGGCGCGGGTAATCAGCTCCCTCTCCCCTCTTTCCCACCTCTTCTAGGTTCTTGGGACCACCGCGGAGCTTCCGGACCTGATGCGGGCGCCCTGTCTTGGACTGTCCCACCTTGCTCTGCTGCTCCGGGTGCTCCCGCGCCCAGGTGGGGGTGAGGGGCGGGGTCGGGGGCTGGGCTGGACTCCATCCTGGCATCTTCGTGTGGAAATCTCCCGGGTAACTCACGGTTCTTCTTGTTTTCCAAGACTGGTTTCCGGGGATTGTGACTTGCAGGGTCCGCCATGGAGCCAGAGCAGATGCTGGAGGGGCAGACGCAGGTACCAGGAGGCCCTGGCTTCAGGGGGGCGGTGTGCAGCGAGAAGGGGTGGCTCACGTCTCAGTGACCTGTGTTTTGTTTCCTAGGTTGCAGAAAACCCTCACTCTGAGTACGGTCTCACAGACAATGTGGAGGTAATTTCGCCCACTTCTTATGCCGCATCTGAACGTCTCTTATGAGCTGGAGCAAACTTGGGATCCTTTTTTTTTTTTTTTTTTTTTAAATTAAAAAAAATTTTTTTTACTAGGTTGCTTTGCACAAGGCAAAACTCTATCAACATGAACTAAATAGTATCAAATCATGGGTAGCTTGTTTTATTAGCAGTAGTAATACCTCGTGCCATGCAGACGTTCACATTAGTTTTGAGTCAAGAGGTTGAACTTCTGAAAGTGATATAAAGAAACAAACATGCGTTACTAATGGAGACTGGCCAATCGTTTGGCTTGCTGGGTATTAATGAATCTGTTGGAACATTGCTTTGGAAAAAAAAAAAGCACGTTTAAAATTACACCCATTGTCTTTGTAGCAGAATAGTGTTCTCATGGAGTTAACATGTAATAAATGTTGATTTCTCTGCTGTTCAGTAGAAGATGCGATGCCGTTGGAAGCTATAACACATAATAGACCTTGGTTTTTGTCTTAGTGAAGTCTGAATTCAAAGACTACCTGTGAAAAACATACAAAAGAAGATAGACTTTCTTAGAGCTTTTTCATAGAAGTGCTAGGAGGTGGTTGTTCAAAAGTAGAGGTTATTTTGTAAATGAATGAGTAAATGCCAGGACAAAAGAATTAGCCAAAGCTGGGTAGGATTGGTTAGGAAAATAGAGGCTTCCGGGAGATGTGTGCGTTTTATTGGGAGCGGGTGGGGAAGGAGACATTGCCAGTGATTAAGTTTGGATAAATGCACATAACTATTTCCAAGCTGCTAATATTTCTTTGTTTGTGCTGTGTACCAGACACACTGCTAAGTAATTTACATGTATCTTTAGTCCTATAAAGCTCAGGGAAGTTGAATACCTTGTGCAAAGTCACCAGGAAGTATAGTGGAGGGCTGTGTGTTAAACGTAGGCAGGTTGACGTTTTTGAGGTACAGTTAAATTGTCTTGACAGTCTTGATCAGCTACTAGAGTTCCCTGGTATGTGGAATAACCACTCTGCCTTACAAAATTGCTAGGAATGTTTCTGGGTTTGATATCAGTATATTAAGAAAAACACTCATCTATTTTCATAATGTAACCTTTAATTGAATCTGAAGATATTTTACACCACTTTGTATTTCATTTACAAACTTCTTTATAGACATCAGGAGTCTTGTCTTTTCTTTCTTTTCCTTTCTTCTTTTCTTTTCTTTTTTTCAGCAGTCTTTTCTTGATGATGTTTGTATATGAAGGCAGAGTCATGATAGAGAAGAGCAGTGATTCCCAAAGGCTTTCTCTCAGGTTCTCAGACCAATTTCCGTGGTAGTGAGAAAAAAAAATGAGAGTAGAGGGAGTGTTTGATACACTCTTTGGTGATTGGTCTTCTGCTTCTATAATTTCATTTTAAGATTTTATTTATTGATGACAGAGAGAGAGAGAGAGAGAGAGAGAGGCAGAGGCAGAGACACAGGCAGAGGGAGAAGCAGGCTCCATGCAGGGAGCCTGACGTGGGACTTGATCCTGGGTCTCCAGGATCACACCCTGGGCTGAAGGCAGCACCAAACCTTTGAGCCACCGTGGCTGCCCTGCTTCCATAGTTTTAAAATGCTCATTCCTTTAATGTATTAATGTGGTAGTAAAATAATAATTATGTTTGTTTGTAAGATTTTACTTGGCAAAACAGAGTTGACATCCCTATGTTAGTCCTTTTGTTCATAGTGTAATTTTTAATTTGTTGTGGTATTTGAGAGTCTGGAAATCAATACTGGATAGTTGCTGCTACTTTTTCTCTTACTCTATTTCTGCCTTTAATGGCTTATAAGTTATAATTTCTTTTTAGGTGCTTGCTTTATAGTTTATACATGCAAGTTTGACTTCACAATTTACCTTCAAGTGGCATTATTTCTTTTTGTGTAGAGTATAAGAACCTTACTTGTAACAAGGGCTCTTGGGTGCCTCAGTCAGACTCTTGGTTTCAGTGTAGATCCCCCGTTGCTTGGGTTGTGAGGTCCAGCCCCTCATCAGGCTCCTAGTTCAGCAGGAGGTCTGCTTGAAAGATTTTCTTCCTCTGCCCTTTCCCCAGCTCGGTCCCTCTCTCAAAATAAATAAATAAATCTTAAAACAAACAAACAACAGTATTGTCCCATTTTCTATCAACTGACCTTTGGACTGTTGTTATGTTTTACTTCTATGTATAAGTCCTGTAATTCATTTTTTTTTCTTTTTCTTTCTTTCTCTCTCTTCTTTTTTTTCTCTTTTTTTTTAAGATTTTATTTATTTATTCATGAGAGACACACAGAGAGAGAGGCAGAGACACAAGGCAGAGGGAGAAGCAGGCTTCATACAGGGAGCCTGAAGTGGGACTTCATTCCAGGTCTCCAGGATCACGCCCTGGGCCAAAGGGAGTACTAAACCGCTGAGCCACATGGGCTGCTGCATTATATTTTCCTTAAAAATTTAATTATCTTTATTTTATTTTATTTTTAAAAATATTTTATTTATTTATTCATGAGCGACAGAGAGAGAGAATGGCAGAGACACAGGCCCAGGGAGAAGCAGGCTCCATGCAGGGAGCCCAACATGGGACTTGATCCCGGGACTCCAGGATCACGCCCCGGGTTTAAGGCGGTGCTAAACCGCTGAGCCACCCTGGCTGCCCAGTTAATTATCTTTAAAGAGATTTTTCTGAATATCTGAAAAGTCATTATTTTGTCTTTTTTTTTTTTTTTTATTGGTCTTTATTCCTGAGATATTTTTGCTGGTATAGATTTGTTCCACTGTCTTTTTGGCTGACATCATTTCTGATAGGAAATATGCAATCACTTCTGTCTTTGCGTCTCCATATTTAATGTCTCTTCTTTTGGTGCTTTTACGATTTTATTACAGGTTTTTTTTTTTTTTTTTTTTTTTTTTTTAAGATCTGTTTATTTATTCATGAGAGACACAGACTGAGAGAGAGGCAGAGACATAGGCAGAGAGAGAAGCGGGCTCCTTGCAGGGAGCCCAATACAGGACCGGATCCAAGATCCCAGGATCCCATCCTGAGCTGAAGGCAGGTGTCCAACTGCTGAGCAACCCAGGCGTCCCTTATTTCAGGTTTTAAATAATTTGATTATGATGTGTCTTTGTGTAGGTTTTTTTTTTTTAAATTATGCAGCTTGTGCTTAGGATTCATCGAGTTTCTTGAATCTGTGGATTTAGAGTTTTTGTGAAATTAGGAAAATTTCAGCTTTTATTTCTTCAAGTATTTTTAAGTACTCTGTAAGCTTAATTATGTTTTCCTCTCTTGAAGATGTGGAAGATGTTATAAGAAATGGTTTACAGCACTGCCTATTTTATTATCTGTATCATTTCTGGGTCTGTTTCTGTGGATTAAAATTTTTCCTCATTAGGGGTAGTATATACCTGCTTCTTTGCCTGTGTAGTGACTTTTTATCAGAGGCTGGGCATTGTGCATTTTACCTTGTTGGATACTGGCTATTTTTGTATTCCTTCAAACATTCTTGAGCTTCCTTCTAGGACTCAGTTAAGTTACTAAGAAACAATTTGATCCTTTCCAGGTTTGCTTTAAACTCTGTTAGGACCACACTAGCCTTTAATTTAGGGCTAATATCCTCCTCTTACATCTCCCCTGGAGCTCCATGTAGTACAGTTTTCCAATTTTGGGTCACAGGAACATGAACTATTCTTGGCCTCATGTGAGCTCCAGGGATTGTGTCTCTTCATTCCAGGTGCCCTGGGTAGTTATCCTGTATGCATGCACGATAAGTATTCACCTAAAGACTGCAAGGCAATCTCTTTAATTTCTTTCTGAATATACCTTTCTTCTTCATGCACTCTTCAATACTCTGTCCTACAAATTCTTTTTTTTTTTTTTTAATTTATCTATGATAGTCACACAGAGAGAGAGAGAGAGAGAGAGAGAGGCAGAGACACAGGCAGAGGGAGAAGCAGGCTCCATGCACCGGGAGCCTGACGTGGGATTCGATCCCGGGTCTCCAGGATCGCGCCCTGGGCCAAAGGCAGGCGCCAAACCGCTGCGCCACCCAGGGATCCCTGTCCTACAAATTCTAGTTGTCTTATTTCCCTGAAGTTTTAAGTCTGTCTTCTCAGCTCAAGGAGACTGCTGGGCTCTGCTTTGGTTCTCTGCATTGCATCCTATAAATTTTCTAGGCAGGAGGCGGTAACCTGGGATAATCCTAGTGCTCACCTTATTTTTTCCTCATATTTGTGATCAATGTTATATACCCTTAACACCTTTTACCTTTTAGGGAGGTGGTAATTTGGATGTATATATTTTTAGATTAATTCAGGATTTGGGCTTAACTAAAATTAAGCATGGCTGTTGGCACATAGTGGATATTCATTAAATGTTTGGATGAAAAAAATAAGAATATTTAGTCAAGGGATTTATTATTACATCTACAGGAATTGTTTAGGCATTGTTGATTCTTATTGAAGGCATTGAAATGTCATGTAACCGACTAGTTTTTGTCCTCCATGTGAATTATCTGTTGAAGTTTACCAAGGAACAATAAATTCTTTTTTTATTTATTTATTTATTTATTTATTTTTTTAATTTATTTATGATAGTCACAGAGAGAGAGAGAGAGGCAGAGACACAGGCAGAGGGAGAAGCAGGCTCCATGCACCAGGAGCCTGACGTGGGATTCGATCCCGGGTCTCCAGGATCGCGCCCTGGGCCAAAGGCAGGCGCTAAACCGCTGCGCCACCCAGGGATCCCGGAACAATAAATTCTTAATCCATGAGCAAACAGATAGCTATTTTACACATTAATTAAGCACAGAAGATTATTGTCTCTTATGTTTCAAAATAAGATGAAAAAATCATGAGCAAAATTAGAATAGTTGGCTGACATAGTTGTGGGAAGTGTCTTTGGAAATCATGGTGTATATATATCGTAGGTATATGATTAAAGTTTTTGTTTTTTACCACTTTTTACAAAATAAAATTGTCTAAAAAATTAAGTCTAGAAAATGTTATTTTGTTGTTGACTCATTTATATCCAGTGTGAGTATAATTGAAACAAAAGTTCATTTTTAATTTTTATTTATTTTAATTTTTTTATTTTTTAAAGATTTTATTTATTCATAGAGACACAGAGAGAGAGAGGCAGAGACACAGGCAGAGGGAGAAGCAGGCTCCATGCAGGGAGCCCGACGCGGGACTCAATCCCGGGTCTCCAGGATCACACCCCAGGTTGCAGGCGGTGCTAAACCGCTGTGCGCCACTGGGGCTGCCCAAAAGTTCATTTTTTAAAAATGATTTTATTTTTAGTAGTCTTTACACCCAATGTGGGGCTCAAACATACAACCCAAAGATCAAGAGTTGCATGCTCCACTAACTGAGCCAGTATGGCACCCCAATATTTCATTTATTTTTAAAAAATTTTTTAAAAAAGATTTTATTTATTTATTCATCAGAAACACGGGGGGGTGGGGGGAGGCAGAGACACAGGCAGAGGGAGAAGCAGGATCCATGCAGAGAGCCCGATGTGGGACTGGATCCTGGGTCTCCAGGATCAGGCCCTGGGCTGAAGGCAGCGCTAACCGCTGAGCCACTTGGGCTGCCCCCAAAATTACATTTAAATGAAAGTGTTCTTAATAGTGTTTTGCCTTTTAGGTAGCCACTTATTTCTAATTTTCTAAAATGTTTGATTTGTAAAAGAATGAAAAGTTTTTCAATAAAGTAGTTTTTGATGCTCTGGATGTCAGATGAATCTACATGAAAGACCTAAAATTTGAAGGTTCTTAGGAGTAGAAAGTATGTCATTGTTTCTTAAACATCATTTAAATACCATATTAATGATCTTTTCTGTATTAGTAATTCTACCATTTTTTGGCTGTCATTCGATTAATATTTTTTTATTCTATTCACTTTAAAAAATCATGAATGCAAAAAAAAATCATGAATGCATTTCTGTAAAAAAGAAACAAATGGAAAGGCATTCTCAATTTGATAGAGGCTAACCATAAAAATAAAAACAGTGAATACAAAATGGTAGTAAATTTTAGCTATATTCTATTGCCTTTGGAAAGCTCTGAGCCTGAGGCCTGCTGTCTCTGTTAAGAGACTTTAGCAAGTGTTACAGAAGTGTTACAGACCTATTAAGTACCTAAGTGAGACTTTGTCCTTGATACGTCTGTGATGAAAGAATTGAAACAGGTCTAGCTTTCTTACTGTGCTTCAGTGCTACTTAGTGTCAGACTTTTTTGAAGCATAGTGTAAGAAGGTATTCTTATGAAAAAAACAGTAGCACTTGTATTTACTCCTCAACAGGCAGAAGGAAAGGGAGAAAAGGATCTGGAGATACTGGGGTATATGGGCTGACTCGGTCCATAGGGCATGCAATAGTTGATCTCGGGCTCATGAGTTTAAGCCCTATGTTGGGTGTGGAGCCTACTTAATTTAAAAAACTAAGTAAAAGAATGAGATCCTATGGTGCCTTCAGAGAGAAAAGGTTTAAATGGAATTTAGGGATGGGTCTGGTTTTTATTTTGGCAGAAAGATTTGCTATTCAATATCAGCTTTTCTAGTCATTGATTCTCTTAGTGTCATCTTATCATTAATTTTTGTTTAGCATTCAAAATAATCCAGTTATTTGTAATATACATGCATGTTTTTTGAATCCACTAGAGGATAGTAGACAATGAGAAGATTAATGCAGAAAAGTCATCAAAACAGAAAGTGGATCTCCAGTCTTTGCCAACTCGTGCCTACCTGGATCAGACAGTTGTGCCTATTTTATTACAGGGCCTTGCTGTGCTTGCAAAAGAAAGGTAAGACAATAGTATCTGTAAATGGAGTTATCAGAGAAAAAATAAAGACTTCTCTAATTGAAATATTGTTATCATTAGTTATGCTGAGTTATTTTTAAAATATAGGGAATTTATAGATATTAGAGTTTTAAAAAAAATAAGTCAGCCATAACTGAATTCAGATACTTTCATTTATCTGTACTAGTCTTGGATCATATGTATATTTATAAAGCTTTCTAGTCATGGTGTACATGTAATTTTATATGTCTTTTTTACTTTATAACAGAAAACTATTTCTATATCTCTGCATAGCCTTTGTGATTATAATTTAAATTATAACGATACTGCAATTAATTTAGCCATTTTTTCATTGTTGAACACTTAGGTCCAATTTCCTTTGTTAATATAGGTTAGGCAATTTATATGTTTTCATGTGTCTTTTGCTTTTGTTAAATTACTTAAAAAGATTTTATTTATTTATTTGAGAGTGTGCCTATGTGAGGTGGGGGAGAGGGAGAGGGAGAGGCAGCCTCCCCGCTGAGCAGGGTGCTAACTTGGGACTTGATCTCAGGACCCTGGGATAAGGACTTGAACTGAAGGCAGATGCTTAATCGAATGAGCTATCCAGGCACCTTTGCTTAATTATGTTCTTGTGATACTTTTCCAAGAGTTAATTTGCTAGTTTGAGGAACGACTGTTGTTATGTAGTATATGATACATAAAATCATTTTTTCTGTCTAGAAGTTTATCCTTAAAGTTCTACTATCATAGCCTCAACAGCATGAGTGTTGCTATAAACTTTTCTTGCAAAGTTGTTTTTTTTTTTTAAGATTTTATTTATTTATTTGAGAGTGAGTGAGAGAGAATGAGAGAAGGAGCAGGGGGTGGGGAGAGGAAGAAGCAGACGTCCCGCTGAGCAGAGAGCCTCAGGTAGGGCTCAATCCCTGGATTCCAGGATCATAACCTGAGCTGAAGGCAGATGCTTAACTGACTGAGCCACCCAAGCGCCGCACTTGCCAAGCGGTTTTGATTTATATTTCTTTGTTAGCAACATTACAGTTTTTTTCTTTACATGTTTTTTCCTATTAATTCTACCTAAATTCTTTTTGTGTAAGCAAATCCAATAAGAAAAATGTTTTCTTAAATTATATGTATAAAATAGGATTTGTTTATGACTGCAAGATAGATCTTGGCTCTAATACTGTCAATTAAAGTATGGGCATCTTTTATATACATATATTTTTGTTCTTTATCTGCAGAAAGCCAGTATATGAGAAATTCTAAATATTACTTTAAATGCTAGAAGGAAAAATTTGAAGAAGTTTTTAGGTAACATGCTGTTAGTAAATATACTTTTTAAGTAAGGAATTCTGGCAAAATTATTCATGAAATTATATATAGTATGTGAAAAATTATATATAGTATGTGAAAAATTGTTTATGTCTAGGCAGTTCAAAAGACCTTACAAATTTAAGGGAATGTTTTGAGATCATTGTAAATTAATTCTAAATATGCCTTTTCATAGTAGGATTTTATTTTATTTTATTTTATTTTATTTTATTTTATTTTATTTTATTTTATTTTATATTTTTTTTTTGTTTTGTTTTGTTTTCATAGTAGGATTTTAAATAGCTGATTCCTCCAGCTTTTCATCTTTTGACTTGTTTTCTCAGCAAGAATAATTCATGGAAAAGTGATAAATATAAAATACATCTTTTGTTGACATTTTTCCCTAGTTTTATTGAGAAATAATTGACCTATATCACTGTATAAGCCTAAATGATATAGCATAGCATTTGATCTACATATATTGTGAAACGATACCATATCCATCATCTCACATAGATGCAATAAAAAGGAAAAAAAATAAAAAGAAATTTTCCTTTTGATGAGAACTCTTAGGCACTCCTGTCAACAAGTTTGCTATTATCACACAGCAGTGTTAGCTGTGGTCATTGTGTCGTATGTCATAGCCCTGGTGCTTATTCATCTTGTAACTGGAAGTGTGTGCCCTTCGATCACTTTTAATTCCCTTTCTTCCACCTCTGAATTTTAAAATATGTTTATGTTCTTAGTTGCTCTGTGTTGTAGCAGTATTAGAATTATTATTGATTTAAGTATTTGAAGTAAAATAGAGGTACATTTTTAGAATGAAACATACCAGAACTAACTTGTCCAAGTGACTATTGAATCCTTTGATTAATTTTTCAGGAGTTCATCCATTTGTCTCAATGATGCTACAGCCATTTTCTTATATTGTTTTTGTACTCTTATTGAAGGTTAATACCTGTGGAGAAAATTGTGCATATTGTAGGTGTATGGTTTGATGAATTTTCAGAACCCAAACATATCCACATAACTTGTGCTCAGATCCAGAAACTGAATACTGTCAGAATTCTCCCTTGTGACCTCTTTAAGTCATTATCCCCCCTGGGTAATCATCATCCCATTGTCAAAAATTACATTTTTGAAACTTGTGTTTTTATTTTTTTTTTATTTTTATTTTTTTTAAAGATTTTATTTATTTATTCATGAGAGACACAGACAGAGAGAGAGTAAGGCAGAGACACAGGCAGAGGGAGAAGCAGGCTCCATGCAGAAGCCCGATGTGGGACTAGATCCCGGGACTCCAGGATCATGCCTTGGACCGAAGGCAGGCACTAAACCGCTGAGCCACCCAGGGATCCCGAAACTTGTGTTTTTAGAGTTGTATTTATAATCAGATGTAAGCCATAGAAAACTTTCAGTCTCTTTTAACTATATTGTTGATTAACTTGCTTGCCTATTTCACTTACTGTATTTACTACAAATGGCCTTTGAGTGTAAAATGAAAATTAAACTGAAAAAGATGTATTTTCATTATGGAACAATACATTTAAATTAATACACTTAGAATATACATTTCTAAATTATGGATTTCTTTTCCCTTACAGACCACCAAATCCCATTGAATTTCTAGCATCATATCTTTTAAAAAACAAGGCACAGTTTGAAGATCGAAACTGACTTAATTGGGAAGAACAGAAAAATTTGGTTTCTACTGTAGATTTACATGATTAAGAGGCAGCTTTAATTGCCATGATTCCCCCCCCCCCCCCCCTTTTGGAAATATAAGAACCTTCAGGACAACAGAACTTATTTCCGGAATTGCAGAAGAAAACATATTTCCCTTATTTTGATTTAATCACCATACTTATTTAATGAGTGTATTCTGTGCAATTTTTTTCTCAGATTGTCTTTAACTTTGTTTTTAAAATAACCTTCAAAATAAACCGTTAAAGCGTCATTATTTGAAAGTAGTTTTTATTCTATATGGCAAATATTTATATGGCTCAGTTATTTTCATGAATTCCTTCTTTCTTGGGTCTTAGAGTACTGCAGGATGAAAATACACCAGAGTCGAGTTTAACATAAAATAAAAAAATCTCTGCCAGCTTTTCTCAGCGTTGTCCCTGGACCTCTTGGAGGGTGGGATCTTTGCATCTTCAGTTTTTAATATCAGAGGTAACTAATTCACAGTGAAGTTGTAGTACTGTTATAAGCATTGTGGAGGGTGTACAATATCCTTCATTGCCAGAACACTTGGTGGTAATAATGTAATAGTAGCTTTCTTTTATTGCAATTCTGTATGTCAAACATAATTACCATTTTACTTAAATTATCTTTAATACAGCAACTCTACAAAGTAGATATTGTTATTCCCATTTTGCAGATGAGGAAACATTTGGAGGGGTTTAAGTGACTTGCTCAAGATCACATTGCTGGTAAGTGCTTGAATGGCATTCAAACCCAGTCCTACCAATGTGTTGCTGATAGTTAAGTGAGAAGTGCTTGTGCAAGTTCACATCATTGCTTATTTGGCAATAAAAAACACCAACCAGTCCTTTTTTGGGGTCTGCTCATTTTGTCCTGTATGAAAAAATTAAGATAACTCGTGATCTCAGATGAAAGAGAACTGTCTGAAGAAAGCCAGGTAGGAAGAATATTCATTAAGAGAAGCAGTTCTTAGTGGGGAATGGCTTCGCCCTCTCACCCCAAAGGACTTTTGGCCGTGTCTAGAAACATTTTGGTTGTCACAACTGAAGTAAGGTGGAGTTCTACTGGCATCTAGTGGGTAATGATCAGGAATACTGCTAAATATCTTAAAATACACAGGGCAACCTGCATGCCCCACCCATCCCCAAGAATTATCTGCCACAAAATATCAATTAGTGTTAAGATCGAGAAACCCTGCATAGAGGGGAAACCTGGCTGGCTCAGTTTGTGTCATACAGTGCTCGATCTCAGGTCATGAGTTCAAGCCCCACATTGGGCCTAGAGTTTACTTACAGGAAAGAAAGAAAAGAAGACCCAGTTTTGGAGGAATGTTAAAGATGTGTGTCCAAGCTAAACACGTGAAGGTAGTTGAGATATAAAGTATGCTGATGAGGTATGTCTTACAGTTCACTTTAACACAGGAAAAAGCTTATTTCAGTAGGAGTGACTCTAGTGGGGAGGTGACATGGTTTTGATTTAAAATTGCAGATCTGTACAATTTGCATAAGAAAAGCCTGTAGCAATTGAGATCTCTTGCTTATATAGTAGTTTCCATAAATACTAATTCCATCAGATGCATTTTGGTTATTTGGCTAACTTCTACATAATCTGCCCAATTTTTTGGTGATATTTTAACATTTTATTAAGTGCTAATTGGGTAATTTTTTATTAAAACATCAATAGTTTTATCATCTTAATGGCAGTTCTTCATCTGTGATTCACATCAGAGCCACTTGGGGAACTTTTCATATATATTTCATATATAAATAGCCCCTGAGAGCCTGATTAAATTGTGATAGAACCTGGCTTCTGAATTTGCCTCTTTGAGGCATTCTGATATACACCTCTGGTTAACCACCAGTTAGAAGTAATGCAGTACTCTGCCTATGCTCCATAACTTCTAGTGTTGTATTGAATTATCTTTGACTTGGGGCTTAAATTACTCAATCTTGAAATTGATACTTTTTAAAGTAACAGCTGAGAATAGGCATATCTTTTGCTGCAATGCACATGCTACTAAACAGTACTTAACATGTGCTAGGCACCATGCTAAATACATGAATTGTTATATAATCCTCAAAATCCTGTGAGGTAGGTTAAATTTTAATACCTCATTTTTAATTAATTAATTAATTTATTTTTAAATATTTTGTTTATTTATTCGTTAGAGACACAGGGAAAGAGAGAGAGGCAGAGACACAGGTAGAGGGAGAAGCAGGCTCCATGCAGGGAGCCCGACGTGGGGCTCGATCCCTGGTCTCCAGGATCACACCCTGGGCTGAAGGCTGGCAGCGCTAAACCGCTGAGCCACCCAGGCTGCCCAATACCTCATTTTTAGATGAGCAAAGTGAAATTTTGTTGACTTGTACAAGGTTATAGAGGAAAGTAAATTTGAGGCAGGATTCAAACCCAGCTTAATGCTAAATTACTTTCCCTTAATGCTATATTACCCTCTGCTCTAATGCTCTCAGGTATGTTTATAGTTTTTCCTTGGGGTAAAATCAGTCTGCCCATGTGTGTGCAGTAGAAGCCCTTTTATCCAGTTGGTAGGTGAAAAAGTGAGTCATGGTGGGGAATCCTAAATGACACTGAACAGATATTTTTTTTAAGCTTAAAAATGTTAATCTATATTAACTTGGTAATATTTTCATTTCAATCTTTTATCTGGGTATGGGTTCTCTGATTGGAATTCTGTATCATTTTTCTCCCTTAAATCACTCCTATGATGTATGGTCTGCATATTTCAGTATCAGGTTTTTTGAAAGTAGAGAACGCTTTTTTTTTAGACATTTAAGAAGTAATTTGTAGAATCCTATGCTTGTTTCATGTTTTTTTTCTCCAGCCTTCAGTCATCTTACCTGCCTCTAATTTGACAGTTTTTACATAGTCTTTCCAAAGCATTCTACCTAATTTTTGTACACCTTTTGCATTATGTGTCTGTATTTCATTGGTTTATGTAATGTTTAATTAAATTATGTAATGGTAGTATCTAGTACAACTGGCATAAGTAAGGTGGAGAACACTATTGACCCTTGTTAGGTATGCACACAAACCTGAGAGGAGACCGCAATCATGTGAGAGTTTCCTAAAAAGTGTAATCTACAAGCTTATAGAGTTCAACTTTATTTTACGATGGGAACGGAGAGCATCACTTACCCCACTAAGCCGGTGGACTGAAAACCAGTTAAGCACATTTCCCTGTACTTTGATGAGGTATTTTACAAACCATGCCTACCCTTCGAATACTTAATGGATAGGTTATGGTTCAGTAAACAAATACAGAAATAGAATGGGAAGTCCTATATGTTATAGAATGAATTCTTGAATTACGTTGGTAGGTAGGTTAGTGGGAAGACCATAGAGCAAATTAGGCATAGATTCATAGAGGAAATAGAGACCTTGAGTTGAGAAAAAGAAAAATGGTTTGGATAGAATGATGACATTGTCTATTTAATTCTGGTCTTGTGGGAAGAATATTGAACCTTTGCTTAAATCTCATTTAGGAGAAGGCATGTCGGATTTTTAGAATTGATAACTTCCTGTTAGAAACTTGATAGAATGGTTGTAGGGATAGCATAATAATATAGCCAGATATTTTTCTGGACTGGATTCCAAAAAGGCATTAACAAATTGGAGGCCTGATACTTATCATCAAACTGTAGAAATGAGGGACAAAGGTGAAAGCTGTAAATGGCTATCACTGAGAATCTATTTATTTAAAAATCTCTACATTTAAATTAGGAAAGTAGGAAAGTAATATAGTGGAAAATAGGTCACCAGATATAAAAGGGCCAGGCAGTAATGAATACGAATTTTGTTTTAAAAAAAGTTAAAATCTTTTAACTCTGTTATTTCATTTCTGGGAATTCTAAATAATATTAACAATAAGTTTGAAAAAAGTTTTATAAAATTTATTTCAAAAAATTGGAAATGAACAAATTTTCATCTTAGTAAGAATCACTAAATACATACTTAGTGACTATTCAGTGTCAGGTACATAGTTAAGTATTTAATAAATATTACTTATCAAGTTTGGCTTCTAATGGAAGGGCAAACTAGACTGACTCTAGATTATAGTACTAGTTTGCAAATTTTTTTTTTTTTTTTTTTTACTGAATTATAGTTGACACACAATGTTACATTAGTTTCAGGTTTACAACACAGTGATTCAGCATATGCTATGCTCACAAGTGTAGCTACTGTCTGTTACTGTACAATGCTATACAATACCATTGACTATTCCCAGTGCTGTACGTCTTATCCCCAGAACTCAACTCATTCCCTAAGTCTGCACCTCCCACTCTCCACCAATTTTTGGTCATTTCCCTTCTCCCCTCTGGCAACCACTAGTTCGTTCTCTGTGTTTATGGGTCTGTTTTTGCTTTTTTGTTTATTCATTTGTTTTTTAGATTCTACATCTAAGTGAAATCATAATGGCATTTGTCTTAGAGTACCATTTTAACTGATATCAAAAGAGCATCTTTATGCTAAACTCTTCTCAAGTTTGATTTGTTCAGAACTCTGGTTTTATTCTACAATATTTTTTGGATATGGGGCTTTTAGTAATTAGTGGACTTCTTAAGCTGTCTGCTATGGATAGCATTTTATAAAAATGGTCAATTTAATATTGCCATGTAGGTTCCAAAAATCAAGCCTAAAGATGTAAGTATTTTGTGTGTGTAGGTACTATATGTATATGGCACAAAATTCCAAAGATACTCAAAAGTTTAAATCTTTTGTCCATCCTTGTACTTCTGCCACCTAAACATATTGTTACCAATTTATTGTGTTTCCTTCTAGGAGTATTCTGTGTATAATCAAGTGTATGAGGATACTTATAAGTATTCTGTTTTACACAAATGGTAGGATACTTTACACACTGTTCTGCAATTTGCTTTTTCCTCCCCCCACCCAGCTCTCCATACAGTATACAGCACCACCTTAGTCTTTTTAATGGGTGTGTATGTATGAATATATCCTAATGTAAGAAGTCTCATATTGATGGTTATTGTGGCTGTGCTAGTTGTTTGCTAATACAGACTGATGCAGTGAATATAGGACATGCTTTTTTTTTTTTTTTTAAGATTTTATTTATTTATTCATGAGAGACAGAGAGAGAGAGGCAGAGACACAGGCAGAGAGAGAAGCAGGCGCCCTGCAGAGAGCCCGATGCAGGACTTGATCCCGGGTCTTCAGGATCACACCCTGGGCTGAAGGCAGACACTTAACCTCTGAGCCACCCAGGCGTCCCAAGGACATGCTTTTTTAGAACATATGTTGGGTTATTGATGTTGGGTTCTGGGACTAGTGGTGCCCTATTTATTATTATTCTACTTTATAAGAACTCTCTATTAGTGAGGACTTCCTCCCTGCCTTTGCTACGACTGATGTTTATGGAGTGTCAAACCCAAATCCCTAGTAGATATAACGGAAATTGTTAATAATAACATGGAAATTGTACAGTATTGCCAAACAGACTTCTTCTGGGATGTGAAATGGGTATTTTGCATTATGTGGATCTCCATTAATTTAGGGGAGGTAAGTGAATAGTTTCAACAAATTCCTTTAAAGAGTCTCTCCTTGAATAAGGTAGCTAAAGAAAGATGGAAAGAAGGAATCATGATGGGATATATTGAGAGCATTATCGAGATAATGGAAGATCTTTTAACCTTTTACTTCTCTTGGCATTGTGGTCTTTGCTTAACTGGACCAGTAAGAAAACTCCTTTGGGGGAAAGAAGCCTCCAACAGAGCATTTTCCTATGGAGGATGCTTAAATTTAAATTAGGTTACTAGTTTGGAATGAATCCTGAGATTGTTCCTTGGAGTAGAGGATAATGATAAAAAGAAACAAAGAACAGCTGATAAATTGTTTTCAGAATACTTTCATTTTACTTCATGATTCTCACTGCAAGCCTGTGAGTTAGATATTGCTGTTTGCATTTGACAGATGAGAACGCCGAGATTTAAAAGGCTATGTTAGTAGATGCCATGATCAGTCTGAAATACCAAGCTTTCTTAGTTCATTGTATCCAGTGTCCCCTTCCCTCCTTTTCTGGGGCCATAGAAGCAGAATCAGGAATCATTGACTTTGTGAGCTATTACTGCTTATCAATGCCATGCCAATCATATCAGCAGTTTTCCTTTTCTTGAAGTTTATGATGAAAAGTTTACCAATTTACCATGTCATCATTTACCACTGAATTTTGGTACTCCGTGAAGAGTACCATGGAATTAGAGCTGCCCCTCATCTTTTTGGGACATCCCTTTGGCACTACTTGGCACATCCTTTTTTTTTTTTTTTTTTTTTTTGCTGTGTAGTATGTTAACATTTGGGCAGGTTAGTGGTTAGAGGGTTAGAAATGGGGTAAAGAAATTCATATCAGTGGAGATTTTTTCATCTAATAATTGTGTAGAAAAAGGTGTGAAAGTCAGAAATGTTCCAATAATTGACCAGACTTTTAGGCCTGGGATGTCACACAAGATCCTTGGGCCTTAAAGCTGAAAAAGTGGGAGGAGGGGTGGGAATAGGAAAGTAAATTAAAACAAAAACAAAACTGTATTATGACATTAGGGAAACTTGAATATTATGCAGCCAGTTATCCGGTTTGAACTCTACCAATGATCTGTTCAGTATGAAATTCAGATTCTTTCACTGAAGACGTGCAAGTTTTTCTTAACTCTCTTCCCGGTTTTGGAATGATCTGCTTCATAACAACGCTACCTTGGTCTAAGATATCCTACTTCTCTGTGATTCTTTAATAGTTTTAGAGGAATTCTTTGTTCCTGGCTCTTACGTGAAATACTGGGATTTATAAGAGGAGGGGTTGTAAATAAAGTTTGTTGTATGCAATACTCTGTCAGGCTCTACATTTTATTAACTGATAATCCCAGGGACCCTCCTTGAATATACTATCCCCTTTTCATAGAAGGGAATAACTGAGGCTAGCCTAGCTATTTTCACACTTGAATCTAATTAGGGAGTGAAGACCTGCACCTACATCCGTATACAATGAAACGAGATAAATGTTTACAGTGTCAAAGCCACGATTAGGTGTAAGAGTGGCCGCGGGAAGCAAAAGCTAGCGTTTGAGGGGACCCCTGCCCTCACACTGCCATGTGCCTGTTCCTATACAGGAACTTCCTGAACGAGGCCACAGGCTCGCATCCCCGGGAGTGGAACCTCGGGGGTGTGAATCCACTCAACATTCGCGTGTGTGACGAGGCGGGGGAGGACGAGCAGGACGAGCAGGACGAGCAGGACCGTCCCCGCGGAAAGCCGCGGCGGCGGCGGCGGCGGCGGCGAGCCCCGGGTGCTCGTCATTTACGGAAGTTGGCTGGGGGAGGGGGCTCGCCCTGCGGCTGCGCCCCGCTCCCCCCCGCCCCCCCCGCTCCCCGCCCCCCAGCCTCTGCTGCCGCTAAACCTCGGAGCGCGGAGCGTGCACGCTGCGATCCCTCGGCGGCCCGGCCGCGGCTGCTGGGCATGCTCAGTGGGCAGGACCCGTTGGAGCGGCGAGTAAGGAAGCGCTGGCTCCTCCGCGGGTCTGCCGTCCCCGCTCGGGCCCCGGCCCTGGGCTTCCGTGCGCGCGGAGCCGCAGCCGCAGCCGCAGCCGCCGCCGCCTCCCCGCGGGGCCTGTCCGGCTTCCGCCGTTAACCTCGCGGCGCGGCCGGAGGAGGAGCGGGGCGGGGCGGGGCCCGCGGGCCGGCGGGCGGCCGGGCGGGCGGGCGGGAGGGCCCAGCCGGGGTGGGGGCGGGGGCGGGGCGGGGCGGGGGCGGGGTGGGTGCGGGGAGTCCCGCGGGGGTGGGGGTGGGGGTGGGGGTGGGGGTGGGGGAGGGGAGGGGGCGGGCGCGGAGTCACGGGGGTGGGGTCAGCGGCGCCGGCTCGGGGAGGCCGGCGGGGAGGGGGCCGTGGGGGCGGCTCGGCGGAACCAGCCGCGGCCGGGGAGCGGCGGCGAGGCCGGGGGCCGGGGCCAGGGCTTTCCGGGCTTCGGTGAGGCCGCCGCGGGCCCCATCTTCCGGCGCTCGCCGGAGCTCGTGCTGATTGTTGCTGCCGCCGCCACCGCCCCGGCTGCCATCTCGTCCTCCTGGGCCGCCGCCGCCGCCGCCGCCGCCTCCTGGGCCGGGCCGATCCCCTCCCCGCCGCCGCCTCCTCCTGGGCTGGGCCCGCGGTGTCTCGTCCCCTCGCGGAGCCGCTCCTGCCGCCGCCGCCGCCGCCTCCTCATTCATCCTCGTGCACCATAGGCGGCACAGGCACCAAGATGTCCAACCGAGTGGTCTGCCGGGAAGCCAGCCACGCCGGGAGCTGGTACACAGCCTCAGGTAGGGCCCCAGGCCGGCCCCGCGTGCGGAGGGAGCGCCCCCCCCTCCCCCCGGGGCATCCCGCGGGGCGGCCGGCTCGCCGCCGAGTGTGGGGCGGACGGCGCGCGCCCTCCCGGGGCCGGGCTGGATGGAGGCTGGAGGCCGGGACCCGAGCCCGCCCCCGCCCCGGCCCCGGCCCCGGCCCCCGCCCCGGCCCCGGCCCCGGCCCCCGCCTCCGCCCCAGCCCCAGCCCCAGCCCCAGCCCCGGCCCCGGCCCCGGGAGGACGGCGCGCCCGGCGCGGGGGAGGCAGGCAGGACCGGCGGCGGGGCGTCCCCGTCTCCCCTCCAAGGTGCCCGGCTGCCTGCACGGGAGCGCGGGCTCCGGACCTTCTCCGGCTCCGGGCTGGACGCGGGGTCCCCGCCTGCGAGGTCGCCTAGGAGGCGGGAGGCCCTTCTCTGGGACTCGCGGAGCCCGTCTGTGGGGGTAGGGTAGGAGGGCGGCCAGGCAGCGCTTGGGGCGGGTGGCCTCCCAGCTCTTTTGTCCGTGTTTTCATTGTTACTGTCACTCGCGAAAGGGGCAGCCGGAGATGGCATCGGCGCGCCGGCCTCCCCCCGCGGCCGCGCCAGCAGCAGCCCGGCCGCCCGCCCGCCCGAGCCGAGCGGAGCCGCAGCCCCAGCCCCAGCCCCAGCCCCAGCCCCAGCCCCAGCCGCAGCCGCAGCCCCAGCCCCAGCCCCAGCCCGAGCCCCAGCCGCAGCCCCAGCCCCAGCCCCAGCCCCAGCCCCAGCCCCAGCCCCAGCCCCAGCCTGCGAGCGGGGCCCGGGTCTCCGCCGCCCCGGCGCGCCGTCAACGCCGCCTACAAACACTCTGGAGCTCTTTTATGTAAGAAAGCCCAGGGACGTTCCCTTTAATACACAGTTGGGTTAGGGCCACTGTTTTTCCTGGGATTACTTTCACGGGTCATATTTCTGGTGAGTTAACAAAGAAAGTTCCACCGTGATTCCCCATGGTGTTCCGTGGTCTGGTACCGGCTTACGGGTAACCGGACCCAACTTCTCGTGCGGATCTCGCATTCACGCTTTCCCTCTTGCACCGAGTCGGGTTGGGGTAGGGACGTGGCTGGTGAGGCGACAAAGATCTGGAAGAAAATTCCTTTCTCTGAGTTGCTGCTACTCGGGACTCGGAAACACATGCACTTTCCCGACTCACTGGAGATTTGCGGTGTTAAGACACAAAAGAATCCTAATGCTTGGATTCGCAAAGCCTAACAGGTAGCCGGCTGTAGTTTTGTACCGAGCAAATGACATTTGGCTTTGCCTTCGTGGCCCTGGCGTACTTCACGGACACTTAATCAGTTCCCACAGCCTGAGAATGTCAGTTGAGCTTTCCTTGGTGGACACACATGGGGATGTGTCCGAGACTCTGTCCTGCTAGCCGGTGGCAGAACGGGAATGGAGAAACGGGAGTCCCTGGCTCCTGGGTTTGTCCCCCATTAAGTGCATTGCTAATATTCAATTTATCAGTGCCTAAATGGCCTTTTCTGGGTTGTAAGTCACTAAGCTGCTTTCTTCAGTGTGTTCTGAAGGGTTAGAAAGTCTCAGTTTTCACTTTCATGGCCATCTTCTGATGTATTTCTTTTGGTTTTGTTTTCTGTATCTTTCTATAAGTGTTTTAGACTTTTTGACGTAGTTTGCCTTGACATTTGGGCAAATAATTCTGGAGGAATTTTTATAGATTCTTGAATATTCTTTGGGTAGTAAAATAAGGTATATCTCACACTTTGGACTTGAAACGACTTCTTCAGTAATCTCAAATATAAGAAGAATCCTTTAATCTAGCCCCAAACATTCTCTGATTATAGCTACTTATCAGTAGTGAGTGAACACAAACTATTTTCTTCTTTTTTTGGGTATAAGTGTAATTTTATTTTATCTTTTTACAGTGTTATATTAGTTTCAGGTGTGTACAGTATAAAGATTCAACGATTCCTAAACTGAACTATTTTCTCAAACATTTGAAATGCAATCTAATTTCCTTAAATTCTCAGTAGTCAGTAATGCCACTTTGATAATGTGAATGTCATAGAGAACCTTTTTAAAAAATTTCAGAGCATGTGTGGCGTGTGTGTGTGTGTGTGTGTGTGTGTCTATATGTATGTGTGATTTTAAACTTAAGTAATGATAAGGGATGAATTTAGAGCAATGTAGTTGTAAAAGCTTATTTCATATTTTAAAAATAAGTCAAAATAGAGAAGTAAACTTTGACTTGGTCTAACAACTTACTTCACATTATCCCAGTGTACCTAGGTTGATAGCATTGACCATCGGAAAAAATTTTACTTGTGTTATTATTGTTTCCCTAGTGAACTATTTCTAAAAACTCGAGTAATAGAAGAGACAGATGTGATTGTGGTTTGTCATTCTGTCTTTTCTACAGCATTCAGATCATGTCCATAGAATTAAAGTATTCGGTTACTGTTATAAGTAAGGGTGAAATCACATTTGCATCAGTTACATAGCTAGCTCAGAAAAAAAAGTGCATGTGCATATATGTTACATATCTATACACATAAATATCTTCATTGTTATATGCTAAATCCATTGATAGAAGTATAAATTATTCTTTATTCTCAAGGAATTTACAGTTTATTTGAAGTAAGTCATAAGATGGCAAATACATTTTGGATAAATTGAGATAGGGCTTTTAGGAGTTCTGAGGATTATGGAATCACTTCAAGGTAGCATTTGAATTGTGCTTTGAAGGAATGGTACTTAGGTAGGTTTGGAGAGGAGAAGAAACTTTGAGGGAACACCACAAAATACAGAAGCAAATAATACAAGTAGATAAATTTAATAAGAATGAATGGTTCATACTGGGGTATAGTTCTTGAGCCTGGAGTATTAAATTGGTGCTAGAGTATGGATGCCTGTGAATGCTATGCATCATAGTGATTTGATTTATTCAGTAGGTAGTCAGGACCAAGGGGGAAGTTTCTGAGTAGGGAACTAATATGGGAGTAGCATTTTAGGAAAATTAATCTCCTAGGAAGGTTAATCCTCATTTCTTTACCGGTGTATAGCTGGGCTCAGCAAACTATGCCCACAGGTCAAATCCGGCCTGCGGCCCTCATCATGAGCAAGTCTACTAGCTAAGAACAGTTTTTAATTTTCAAAGGGTTTAAAAAACAAACATAAGTGCCGTTGAAACCGTCTGTGGCCCGTAAAGCCTAAAATATTATTTGGCCCTTTACAGAAAAATATGCCGACCTCTAGTGTAGGTTAGTGGTTCTCAAAGTGGGATCTCTAGACCCAGCAGCATAATGTATCTGTACTCTGTATTTTCTCCATATTTATTCTAGCTTTTATTGCATTATTTCATGCTCTTAGTATCTTCTCTCAAGACAGTTTTAACTGCCTCGTAACTAGCCTTATCCTCCTTAAGTTCATCCTCTGCATTGCTCCCTGAATAATCTATCTGACCACATAATTCCTTTGCATAAATCTCACTGACCCATCTTGCCTTTTGGAAGAGGTCTAAGTTTCTTCATGACTTGGCATCTTACTATCTCTTTGACCACTCCTTCTACCCCATCTCAGTCCTTGTTTTTACCACCCTTAAGCAACATGTAGCAGCTGTAATTGTTTCTTTAAATATATTGTGCTTTTTACTCAAGCTGTTTGCTCTGATGGAATGCATTTTGCCTGGATAATTCCTACTCTTCTTTTAAAGACTCAGTTGTTCATACCTTCATGATGGCTGTCCCAATACCTGACCTCTCTAGGTTGTTTTTGTTGATCCTTTGTAATTCTGTAATGTCCTGTGCATATCTCTGTACATTTATTTGGTTATCTGTATGTGTGGTCATCATCTTTTTTTTTTTTTCAAGATTTATTTATTTATTTTAGAGAGAGAGGGAGGGAGAGAGCATACACATGAGTTGGGGGAGGGACAGAGGGAGAGGATCTCAAGCAAACTCCCTGTTTATGACCTATGAGATTACGACCTGAGCCAAAACCAAGAGTTGGATGCTTAACTGAGCATCCTGGGTATATACCCAAAATACTGCACACAGGGGTACCTGTATGTGTTGTCTTCTGTAAGATTAGGAATTCCTTGAAGCTTGGGACAATATCTTACTAATTTTTGGTACCTTAAATACTCAGCACAGATTTTGTACATAGTAGATACTCAGTAAGTATTTGAATGAATGAGTGTTAAAGTGCTTGACATATAGTAAATATGGCAAAGGTATTGATTGTTGAAATCCTGAAGAGCAGCAGGGGTGATTAAGGACCATTGCAGTTAAATCTCTGAGGATAGTATGGGTGAAGAATATTAGTGGTGGGAAAGGATTAGAAATCCTGATTCACCAGTTGGGACCCCATTTTATCTAAGTTCTTTTTTTTTTTTTTTTTTTTTAAGATTTTATATATTTATTTGTGGAAATGGGGGAGAGAGATCACTGAGCAGAGGGGAAAGGCAGAGAGAGAAACAGACTTCCTGCTTAGCTGGGAGCCCGATGTGGGACTTGATTCCAGAACTCTAGGATCAACGACTTGAGTTGAAGGCAGACACTTAATCAACTGAGCCACCCAGATGCCCTAAGATTTTTTTTAAATTTATTTATTCATGAGACACACACACACACACACACACACACACACATACACACACACACAGGCAGAGAGGCAGAGGGAGAAGCAGGCTCCATGCAGGGAGCCAGACGTTGGACTCGATGCTGGGTCTCCAGGATCAGGCCCTGGGCTGAAGGCGGTGCTAAACCCGCTGAGCCACCCGGGCTGCCCCCGGTCTAAGAGTTTTAAAGAAGTGTGACATACATATAGAAGAGTGTATGACTAGATGAATTTTCACAAAATAAGTACATTTATGTAATCAGCACCCAACTTAAGGAACATAGAAGTACTGAAATCCCCAACCCTTACTGTGTTCCTTGTATTCTAACACTAGAAAAATTTTGCCTGTTTTCGAACTCTATATGAAGTAGAATCATAAAGTATATCTTGTTTGAGTTGCTTCTGCTCAACATTACATTTATGAGATTAACCCTTATTGTGTAGTAGTTTGTTTTTTCTCATTGCTGTTCTCTGTTGTGTGAATATACCAGAGCTTATCCATTCTACTGTTGGTAGATATTAGGTTTTGCTGCAAGGAACTCATGTATGTATGTGGACTCCATGACTAGTGTGGGTGTGGAGTCCAATGCAGGGCTTGAATTCACGACCCTGAGATCAAGAGTCAGACACTTAACCGCCTGAGCCATCCAGGTGCCCCTGCAATAAACATTTTTGTACTTTTTTCTTTCTGGCGAACACACACATATATATATGTGTGTGCGCGCACGCGTGTGTGCAGTATTTTGGGTATATACCTTAGAGTGGAATTATTAAGTCATGGTTATGATATGCTCATTTTATTAGATTATGCTAAGGTTTTGGAAAGTGGTTTTACAAATTTACACTCCTATCACCAGTGTATGAGAGTTCTAGTTTTTCTTTGTCAGCATTTATTATTGCCACTCGTTTTTTTTTTTTTTTTTTAAGATTTTATTTATTTATTCATGATAGTCACAGAGGAGAGAGAGAGAGAGAGGCAGAGACACAGGCAGAGGGAGAAGCAGGCTCCATGCACCGGGAGCCCGACGTGGGATTCGATCCCGGGTCTCCAGGATCACGCCCTGGGCCAAAGGCAGGCGCCAAACCGCTGCGCCACCCAGGGATCCCGCCACTCGTTTTATTTTTAGTTATTCTGGACTGGTGTGTGCTGATATTGCATTGTAGTTTTAATTTTCTTTTCCTGATGACTAATAAAGTTGAACACCTTTTCATATTAGGGACCCTGTGTTATTGGCCATTTGGATTTTGCTTTTGTGAAGCCTTTAAGTATTTTGCCTTTTTTTCTATTAGGCTGTTTACTTTTTTCGTATTGATGTGTAGTTTACATATTCTGGTTATAGTCTTGTTGGTTTTATGCATTGCAGATATAGTCTACTCTGTAGCTAGTTCTTTTAGGATCTTGGTGTTTTGGTGAATGAAAGTGCTTAAAGAAGTCCTGTTTATCAATTGGTTAGTCCTTTTTTGTTTCCATTTTTTTTTTCTTAACGATTTTATTTATTCATGAGAGACACAGAGAGAGGCAGAGATATAGGCAGAGGGAGAAGCAGGCTCCCCTCCCTGCAGGAGCTTGGTGTGGGACTCGATTTTGGGTTCACACCCTGAGCGGAAGGCAGACAGACCCTCAACCACTGAGCCTCCCAGGTGTCCTGGTTCTATTTTTGAAATCTTTGCCTGTGTCAGTATCTTGAAGTTCCTTTCCTGTGTTTTCTTTTAAAAACTTTGTATCTTTTTACTTTTCATATTTAGATCAATAATTCATTTGGTTGATAGCTGTATGTGTAATGGAGTTGGTACATTACATACATTTTTTTGTTGAACCAAATGTAGATACAGAAAAAGTATACAAGTCAAGTATATGCTTTGATGAATATTCACAAATTTGACATACTGTATGTAACCAGCCCTTTAGATCAAGAGATAGAACGTTTTCAGCATCCCAGAAGGATACATTACATTTTAATGTTTTTTGAAATTGGTTTATTTAAGTTAGGTATTTGTATCCAAATGTATATTTAATGTGGGGACTCCCTCCCTCCCCTGGAAAATGGTTGTTGTATTGGTGGTACATCTTATAATTATTGGTGTCTTAGAATTGAGGAAATATATCAAATTATTTCAAAGAGTATTAAGTGTTTGTATGATCTATATCTTTTTTTTTAATAAATTAATTTTTTATTGGTGTTCAATTTACCAACATACAGAATAACACCCAGTGCTCATCCCGTCAAGTGTCCCCCTCAGTGCCCGTCACCCATTCACCCCCACCCCCCGCCCTCCTCCCCTTCCACCACCCCTAGTTCGTTTCCCAGAGTTAGGAGTCTTCATGTTCTGTCTCCCTTTCTGGTATTTCCCACACATTTCTTCTCCCTTCCCTTCTATTCCCTTTCACTATTATTTATATTCCCCAAATGAATGAGAACATACACTGTTTGTCCTTCTCCGATTGACTTACTTCACTCAGCATAATACCCTCCAGTTCCATCCACGTTGAAGCAAATGGTGGGTATTTGTCATTTCTAATGGCTGAGGAATATTCCATTGTATACATAGCCCACATCTTCTTTATCCATTCATCTTTCGATGGACACCGAGGCTCCGTCCACAGTTTGGCTATCGTGGACATTGCTGCTAGAAACATCGGGGTGCAGGTGTCCCGGCGTTTCACTGCATCTGTATCTTTGGGGTAAATCCCCAACAGTGCAATTGCTGGGTCATAGGGTAGCTCTATTTTTAACTCTTTGAGGAACCTCCACACAGTTTTCCAGAGTGGCTGCACCAGTTCACATTCCCACCAACAGTGTAAGAGGGTTCCCTTTTCTCCGCATCCTCTCCAACATTTGTTGTGTCCTGCCTTGTTAATTTTCCCCATTCTCACTGGTTTGAGGTGGTATCTCATTGTGGTTTTGATTTGTATTTCCCTGATGGCAAGTGCTGTGGAGCATTTTCTCATGTGCGTGTTGGCCATGTCTATGTCTTCCTCTGTGAGATTTCTCTTCATGTCTTTTGCCCATTTCATGATTGGATTGTTTGTTTCTTTGGTGTTGAGTTTAAGAAGTTCTTTATAGATCTTGGAAACTAGCCCTTTATCTGATACGTCATTTGCAAATATTATCTCCCATTCTGTAGGTTGTCTTTTAGTTTTGTTGACTGTATCCTTTGCTGTGCAGAAGCTTCTTATCTGATGAAGTCCCAATAGTTCATTTTTGCTTTTGTTTCTTTTGCCTTCGTGGATGTATCTTGCAAGAAGTTACTGTGGCCGAGTTCAAAAAGGGTGTTGTTGCCTGTGTTCTCCTCTAGGATTTTGATGGAATCTTGTCTCACATTTAGATCTTTCATCCATTTTGAGTTTATATGATCTATATCTTAATGCAGTTTTACTTTTTGAGTTGTTTTCATTCATTTTGCTGTATTTCTAAACATTTAATAAAATGTATCAGGGTTCTGTAGTTGGAAAACCACAATTGTTTAATTTTTTGATACGTGCCTTGAGTTTTGGGTGTTGAAATACATCTTAGTGTGTGAAAAATTGAAAAACTGACCAATAAAAACATTCTTCTTTGAAGAAAAAAGATTATATAATACTTAGTTTTAAAATTCACTTTTTGGGAAAAAAAATAAAATTCACTTTTTGGGATCCCTGGGTGGCTCAGTGGTTGAGCGCCTGCCTTCGGCCCCGGGGCGTGATCCTGGAGTTGGGAATGGAGTCTCGCATTGGGCTTCCTCCATGGAGTCTGCTTCTCTCTCTGCCTGTGTCTCTGCCTCTCTCTCTCTCTGTGTCTGTCATGAATGACTAAATAAAATCTTAAAAAAAATAAAACTAACTTTTTTAGGGGTGCCTGGGTGGCTCAGTTGGTTAAGGGTCTGCCTTGGGGTTAGGTCATGATCTTAGGGTCCTGGGGTCAAGCCCCACATGGGGCTCCCTGCTCTGTGGGGAGCTTGCTTTTCCCTCTCTCTCTGCCTGCAGATCCTTCTGCTTGGGCTCTCTGTCGAATAAATAAATAAAATTCTTTAAAAAAATTACTTTTTTAGGTTACTAAATATAGTGGTCTGTATGCTGATTTTTTTCTTTGCATTTCATCCTGCTATTTTACTTGGAGAAAAGCAACACAAAGAAAGAACAAATTTAATAGGCAAACTGTTGAGATTATTGCTTGATTACCTCTGGCTCTTTCTTACTTTCCTTCATGTTTTTTCTCATATAATTTCCAAATCAAAATCATTTTCTTTCTTAGCTCCATGATGCAGTTTGTATTTATCTGTTTTTGGGTTTTTGTCCATTTGGAAGACCATGATGATAATAAAAATGTCCTTCATTAAGCTTATTACATAGGTACATTACATATATTTGAATATAAGCTGTAATCCTCAAAAGGACGCTACAAGGTTGGTATTATCTCCATTTATGGATGTGGAAACAATGAGTCAGAGAGGTTGAGTAACATGTTTAAGGTGTAGTAAGTGGAAGAGTCTGACTCCAGGGAGCCAGTCTGACTCCAGAGAGGTATGGTGAGATATGTTGTCCCAAACATTGAACCTCTCTGTTCCATTTTAGATTTTCCCCAAACTATTGACATTTAACTCACACTTGTATATGATTTATGGTTTATTTTCTTTCTTTCTTTTTTTTAAGATTTTATTTATGCATTTGACAGAGAGAGCATAAGCAGGGAGTGTGGCATGCAGAGGGAGAGGGAGAAGCAGGCTCCCTGCAGAGCAGGGAGCCCCATGTGGGGCTTGACCCCAGGACCCTAGGATCATGACCTGAGCCAAAGGCAGACGATTAACTGACTGAACCACCCTCTAAAGCATTTTCTCATACATTTTTGATTTTCACAATAAGCCTGTGATTAGGATAGATGAGGCAGGCAGGGCTTTAATCTACCCCCTCCTTGCTATTTTATTGATGAGAAACTAAGACTTGGAGGAGGCTAAATTTGCGAGTCATACTACTGGTAAACAGTGAGCTAGGATTTGAACTTAGGACTTTTGGCTGAAGGCTATTTTTTCTAATTGTAGTGGTTCTGGAGTAAGAAAGAAGTTGAATTATTTGGAATCGGTAAGCGTCTCTATAATTTTAAGTAAGTAGATTATAAAATAATAAAATTGTGACTAGAAACACTTATGAATATTGACTATTATTCATAGAATGTAAATACTGACAAAGGAATAGTGTGTGTGTGTATGTGTGTGTGTGTGTGTGTGTGTGTGTGTGTTTTAGGCTAGTCCCAGATTTAGATTTAGGCTTAGGAAAACTTTGGTTTTTTTTTTAAAGATTTTATTTATTAGAGAGAGAGAGAGAGAGAGAGAGAGCAGTAGGGGGAGGGGTAGAGAGAGAGAATCTTCAAGTAGATTCCCTGCTGAGTGCAGAGTCCAACTGAGGGCTCCATCCCACAACCCATGAGATCATTACATGAGCCTAAACCAAGAGTCGGATGTTCAACCAGCTGAGCCACACAGGTGGCCCACCATGATCTGTTTTTAAGTAGTCTATCCTCCTCCATCTTAAGCTCATTGCTTTTCTCTCTCTTTTTAATTTACTTTTTTGAAAATCTTGGAGCATTTTGTCATCTAAGATGATGCTGGTGGAGATGTGTATTGCTACATATAGCTCATGGAACATTGAAGATTCCATTTATATCATCATAATAATTATGCTTTTAGTAACCTAACTTTAATATGTTTTCATTTGGAAAAGTTTCTTTTTTTTTTTTCCTTTTCTGATCGATCTCATCATTCTCCAGTTGGATGGATATTCTGGATTTCCTTCTAATTTCTAAAAACTAAATAGATTAGGATTAAAGAACTACCTGCTGATTTTGGAAAAAACAGTGTATATTGTTTTTTCACAAGAGCAAGTAGGGAAGGGGCACAGGAAGAAGCAGACCCCTGCTGAGTGGGGAGCCTAACTTGGCTTGATCTGAGACACTGAGATATGATCTGAGCCAAAGCCAGATTCTTTTTTTTTTTTTTTTTTTTTTAAGATTTTATTTATTCATGAGAGACACAGAGAGAGAGAGAGGCAGACACAGGCAGGGGGAGAAGCTGGCTCCATGCAGGGAGCCCGATGTAGGACTCGATCCCAGGTCTCTAGGATCATACCTTGGGCTGAAGGCGGTGCTAAACCCCTGAGCCACTGGGGCTGCCCCTGAAGGCAGATTCTTAACTGACTGAGCTACCCAGGCACCATAGGCCTAGCAAAACTTGACACTTTTGGAGAGGCTTTATTTAACATTGTGATTCAATCTTGAATAAACTGAATTCTCTATGAAAGGTATTGCTCTAGGGACTAGTTTTGTAGCTGGCAATGAAACAAAAATCCCTAGAGTATATGTTCTATTTGGAGAAGAGACAATAAATAAGGTAAATAAGTAAAATATATAGTATGTTAGATATAGGAAAGTGCTGGGGAGAATTATCAAGCAAATAAAGTAGGGTTTGCTGGTGTGTAGAGAATGTTTAGGATGGGAGAGAAGTTTGCAAGTTTAAATAACATCAAAAGAGAAGACTTCATTTGAATGACATTTGAGTGAAGATTTGAAGTAGATGACAGAGCAAGCCTTGCATTCTAGATAATTTTAGGGTACAGTAAGTTCAAAGGTCTGGAGGCTAAAGCAGATGTGAAATGTTTGACGAACAGTGGGGAGGCCTTTGCAACTGGTATGAAGTGATCCTGGAACAGAGTAGTGTGATAAGACGTTAAAAGTAAATGGCTGGAGGGCGGCCCTGGTGGCTCAGCGGTTTAGCGCCACCTTCTGCCCAGGGTGTGATCCTGGAGACCCGGGATCGAGTCCCACATCGGACTGCCTGCATTGGGGCCTGCTTCTCCCTTTGCCTGTGTCTCTGCCTTTCTCTCTCTGTATCTCTCCTGAATAAATAAAATAAAATAATAAAATAAAATAAAGTAAAATAAAATAAAATAAAATAAAAAGTAAATGGCTGGTGCAGAGGCACAGAGGTGTTGTGGTCAGATAAGTCTTGAAGACGACTGTAAGGACTTTTCTTGAGTGAGACTGCTATTGGAAGGTTTCGAGCAGTTGATGACATGATCTAATTTAGATTTACTAGAATCACTTGACTGCTATTTTGAGCATTGGGGAGTGGTGAAGACAGTGGCAAGGGCAGAACTAGAGAGACCAGTTGGGAGGAAAGCAGTAGTCCAAGTGAGAGATGATAAAGGTTTGGATTGAGTAATAGCAGTGAGGTGGGTAAGAAGTGGTTGGTTATTGGTTATATTTTGAAGATAGAGCTGAAAGGATTTGTTTCCATACTTGAAAGTAGGGTGTGAGAGAAAAAAGACAGGAGTCATGGATATTTTTTTAAGGTTTATCCCTTAGCAATTGCAGTAATGGAGTTGCTACCATCTGAGGTATGGAGGACTTAAGAGAAAAAAATTGAGGGAGGCAGGTTAGTGAGTCAGTTTTGGTTTGTTAAATTTTGAGGTGCTAGCTTTATAGTTACGAGGGTACATGAACCTGGTAGTTTAGAGAAGACGCCTAGACTGGAGATGTAAAATTGGGGATTACTGGTATTTAAGGCCAAGTGTCTGGGTGAAGTCACCACAAGAATGAGAATAGCTGGAAGAAAGTTTCATGACTGAGCCTTAAAACATTTCTAACCTGAAGAGGTTGGAGTGATGAGGCAGATCACATAAGGAAGACCGATTAAGCATTTCATTAGGCAGAGAATGAGATATCCTGGGAGCCAAGTAGAGAAAATGCTTAAAGATGTCTCAGCACAGTTTATGTATTTAAAAATATTTTATTTATTTGGGAGAGAGAGTGAGCAAGAGAGAGTGAAGAGAGAGAGTGCGTGCTCAAGTAGGGTGGAGGGGCAGAGAGAGGGAGAAGCGGACTCCTCACTCAAGAGGGAGCCAGATGCAGGGCTTGATCCTAGAACCCCAGGATCAGGACCTGAGCCCAAGGCAGATGCTTAACCAACTGAGCCACCCCGGCATCCCATCAGCAGTTTATATAGATTTGTCGGGGTGTTTTTTCTTTCACATACATATTTAAGTCTGGTCTGAGCTGCTCTCGTCTTCTACCTCATTTACCATTACTAGAGCTTAACTCTTAACTAGTTGCCTAGTTTCCATTCTGTTCTTTACACAGCAGAGAGAGGGAAATCTTTAAATATGTGAATGAGATAATATCCTTTTCTCAAAACCCTCCCCTTATACTTACAAATCACATTCAAAATTTTTAGGCTTAGAAGGTCTTACGTACTCTGACCTCTGGTTAACTTTCTGATTTATCTCCTACCACTTACCCTTTAGTGTTCCAGCCATTCTGGCCCCCTTCTGTTTCCCAAATATATCAAAACTTATTCCTGCCTAAGGACTTTTGCAGGTATTATAAGATTGGCTAGTTCTGGCTGAGTAGCCTAGGAAAGGTTCTTTTTATTGGTTACCTTATTTTGCTAGTCACAGCTAGGAGAATTAGGAAGAGGTGAAAATGGGTGGGATAGTTTTTCCCAAAATGTTCTGAGAAACAGTAGTCCCTGGAGATGCCTTTGCAGAAAGGCTTTATCGTCAAATAAGTTCAGGAAATGTTGCATCTGTTTTTCTCCCTTGGGCCCAGACAAGTAACAATAGACTTGTTTTATGGCTCATTACATGGTCTGTCCTGGTGAATGTTCTGTGTTCATTTGAAAATAATGTATGTTTTCTGTAGTTGTGGGGTAGAATGCTTTCTAAATGTTAATTAGGTTAAGCTGGGTTATTATATTTAAATCATCTATATTCCTATTGATTTTCCTTATTATATATGTTAATTCCTGAGAGCAGTGTTGAAATTTCCAACCATAATTAAGGATTTGTGTATTGTTTCTTTTAGTTTTGTTGATTTGTCGTTTCATGTATTTTGAATCTATTAGTTGATGTACATATTTGGGATTGTTTTCTTGACTTGACTGTTATTACTTATATTCCTCTTTATATCTGGTAATTTTCTTGTTCTGAAGTGTTCCTTATTTTATATTAATAAAACCAGGCCAGGTTTCTCATGGTTAATGTTTGCATTTTACATGCCTTTCCATCTGATGTGTCAGGGGTCAGCAAGACTACATTCAGGTTTGATGATTTCTTAGAAGTACTCATAGAACTCAGAAAGACTATTATATACAGGTAGGGTTTATTACAGAGGAAAGATGCAGATTAATATCGAGGAAAGGAAAAGGTACATACAGTGGAGTACAGGAGAAACCTGGTGTAAGGGTCCAGTTTGTCCTCTCAGTAGAATTGCTCTGACAGTATTTCATTCTCTCATCAGTGATGAATGACAACAAGAATGAAGTCCTGCCAGCCAGGAAAGCTCACCTGGGTCTTAGTATCCAGGGTTTTTATTGATGTGTATGGGTGTGTGTGGGGGTGTCCGTCTTTGTAGGCATGGAACACTGTTGTGATTTGCCTTCACTAATCAGTCTCCAGCCCTCCTGTCTTTTGCAGAGCTCAGAGTGATACAGGTGTGGCCTAGGGTACCAGAAAAACAAAAACAGGCATTTACTATAAATTATATTGTTAGCATAAACTATCTAGCAAGGCCCTAGGTATACAAAGATACTTTTTTTTTTTTATTGTAGTCAAATATACATGGCATACAATTTTCATTCTTACCAATTTCTAAGTGTGCACTTCTATGGCATTACAAACTTTCATACAATTTGCTATTGTCCCCAACAGCCATCTCTAGAATGTTTCCCTCACTGAAAGTCTGTACCTATTAAATCCGAACTGGTCATTGACTCCTCTCCCTATCTCCTGGCAACCACCCTTCCACTTTATCTATGAATTTGCCTATCCTAAGGTGCCTCAGTTAAGTGGACTCATGTACAGTATTACTTTTTTTGTCTGGCTTATTTAGCATGTTTTCAAGGTTAATCCATGTTGTAACATGTCTCAGAATTTTATTTCCTTTTTAGGCTGAATAATATCCATTTTATGTATATATCATATTTTGTTCATTCATTCATCTGTTGATGGACAGTTGGGTTGTTTGTACTTTTTGGCTTTGTGAATAGTAATGTTATGAATGTTGGTATCTGCTTGAGTCCCTATTTTTAGTTGTTCTGGGTATATATCTAGGAGTGGAATTGCTGGGTCATATGGTAATGCCTTGATTCTTTGAGGAATTAGCAAACTGCTATCCACAGCAGTTGCACTATTCTACATTCCTTCCAGCATTGCTCAAGGGTTCTATTTCCTTCACATCCTTGCCAACACTTGTTTTTTCCTTTTTTTTTTTCGATAATAGCCATCCTAATGAGTGTGAAATTGTATCATTATGGTTTTGATTTGCATTTCTCTAATGACTAATGATTTTTTTAAAAAATATTTTTTATTTATTTGAGAGAGAGCATATGCATGTGAACAAGGGGTGGGGAGAGAGAATCTCAAGCACATTTGCTGCTGAGTGATGAGCCCTTTGAGGGGCTTGATCTTTCCACCCTGAGATCATGACCTGAGTCAAAATCAAGAGTTAGGGCAGCCCTGGTGGCGCAGTGGTTTGGCGCCGCCTGCAGCCCAGGGTGTGATCCTGGAGACCCAGGATCGAGTCCCACGACGGGCTCCTTGCATGGAACCTGCTTCTCCCTCTGCCTGTGTCTCTGCCTCTCTCTCTCTCTCTCTCTCTCTCTCTCTCTCTCTCTGTGTCTCTCATGAATAAATAAATAAAATCTTTAAAAAAAAAATCAAGAGTCAGATGCTTTACTGACTGAGCCACCCAGACACCCTGACATTACTTCTTTTTAGCACTTTATAAATATTCTATTGAATTTTGGCTTGCACAGCTTCTGAGAATTCTGTCATTTTTTTAAAAAAAATTTGTTTCTCTCAATACAATGGTTTATTCTTTTCCTGTGGTTGTGTTAAGATTTTTTTTTTTTTAACTTATTACTGTTTTCTCATCATTTATGTGCCTTTGAGTAGTCTCTGAGTTTATCTTTTTTGGGATTTGCCAAGTTTCTTGGATCCATAGGTTATAGTTTGCATCAAATTAAAAAATATTCATAATAATCATTATCACCTCAAATATTTTTTTTTACCCCTTGTTTTCTAGACTCCAGTTAAAAGTATGCTAAATAGCTTGATATTATCCTGTAGTTAATTGGGAATTATTTTTTTCCTTTTTTTTCCTCTCTGTGCTTCCCTTTGGATAATTTTTTGCTTTTGCTTTATTTTCAAGTTCACGGACTTATTTTTTATCTTGTGCAATATCTAAATTTGTTTTTCGTTCTATCAGTGACTTTTTTTTTTTAAGATGTTATTTGTATATTCATGAGAGAGATACACAGAGAGAGAGGCAGAGGGAGAAGCAGGCTTCCTGTGGGGATGCTGATGCGGGACTTAATCCCAGGACCTGGGATCACACCCTGAGCCAAAGGCAGACGCTCAACCACTGAGCCATCCGGGTGTCCCTATCAGTGGTATCTTTTAAGTATTAAAGAGTTGGGGCATCTGGGTGGCTCAGTGGTTGAGTGTCTGCCTTTGGCTTAGGTCATGATCCTGGAGTCCTGGGATTCATATTTTTTCACATTTATATTTTTTTAAAAATTAAAATATTGAAAGGCTCATTCCTGTGCCACCCTGTGTGTTTCATGTTCCCTTTCTCTTATAGGTATATGCTTTTATCAATTTCTTGAGTGTCCATTGTTTTGTTAAGCATAAAGAAGCACATATGAATGTATTATCATTACCTACACCTTTTCAGCAAGTGGTAGTATAGTGTATAATTGTTTTATACTTTTTGTACTTAACAAATTTTATAATTGAAAGTCTTTTTATGTTCTAACATGGAGAGTCATTATTCTGCTTATCACACCCCCTTTTTGATTGCTTATTCTGGTTCTTCAAAGGAAGATAGTTAAGGTGTATTCAGTAAGGTGACCCAGAGTTGAATAGCTAAATAAAATATCATTAGATCTCCAACAGTTATTTTCAAACTTTTCAAACTCAGTCCCTTTTTACTCCTCAAAATGATTGATTACCCCAAATGGCTTTTTTTAAAAATGTGAATTATATCTATCAATATCTGCCAAATTAGAAACTAAAACTGAGGAACTTTTAAAATATTTACTTCTATTTAAAAAATAATAAAAACTCATTCCATGCTTTACTATTAATAGCATTTTTAATGAAAGTAACTGTATTTTCCAAAACAAGAAAAATATGACTGGCATTTATTACATTTTTGCAAATACCTTTAATGTCTAGCTTAATAGAAAACAGCTGGAGTCTCATATCTGTTAAGTTACTGTATTCATTTTGTTGTGATGCATTGTTTAACCTGAACCATATCAAGAAATACAGATATGAAATTGGAAAAGGGCAGAGTATTTTAATGGACTTTTCAGATAATTTTGGATATCCTTTTTTGATACGTCACTAAAGCTAAAGTTGTAATTTTTAAAAATGTTTTTATTGAAATATAGTTGACATATGATGAATTATACATATTTACTATACCTGTGAGACTGTCATCATCAAGGTGATGTGCTTCTAAAGGCAGTTTTAGAAAAAAGATGAATTCCAATTTGTGCTTTTTTTTTTTAGTTATTTTTAAAGATTATTTATTTATTTATTAGAGACAGAGAGAGAGAGACAGGCAGAGGGAGAAGCAGGCTCCATGTATGGAGCCTGACATGGGACTCGATCCCAAGTCTCCAGGATCACGCCCTGGGCGGAAGGCGGCGCTAAACCGCCGGGCCACCGGGGCTGCCCGATTAATTCCAATTTGGAATTAGAAATCCTAGCAATGCAGGTTTGTTTTTATCTATCTATCTATCTATCTATCTATCTATCTATCTATCTATCTATTTATTTAAGAGAGAGGTGAGAGAGAGACCATAGAAGTGGAAGAGGTAGAGGGAGAAGGAGAGAGGCTCTCAAGCCGACTCTTCATGGAGTGCAGGGCTTGATCTCACAACCCTGAAATCACAACCTGAGCTGAAACCAAGAGTTGGGTGCTTAATCGACTGTGCCATCCAGGCACCCCAACAATGAAGTTTTTATACTATTCTTTTGTTAAGATCTGTCTATCCTCCACTTAAAGTGGATCTTTCATCCATGCAGTTATAACACCGTACATTAGCCATTTGGAAGACATTTGTTCCTTGGGTTATGCAGGTCTTGTAAATGTTTATATATTTTATCATTTATCGTTTATTTGTTTACTTATTTATTTATTTATTTTTTCATTCATCGTTTAAAAATCACATTTGTTAATACACCATTCTTATCAGAAAAGTCTATGACTTGGGAAGCTTTTAAGCCCATAATGATAGAAACAAATTTTGCAGAATTTCAGGTTTCTCAAAGCTTGAATTTATAGCCAGCAGTATATATTGACAATTGTTTTCCTTAATGTGATAGACTCACTATTGATTTTCAAGGAAATATCTGCTAAATACCCAAGATTAAGTAAGTAACCATTTTTTGTCAGTCATTCTTTCTTTTTTTTTTTTTTTTTTAATTTTTATTTATTTATGATAGGCACACAGAGAGAGCGAGAGAGGCAGAGACACAGGCAGAGGGAGAAGCAGGCTCCATGCACCGGGAGCCCGACGTGGGATTCGATCCTGGGTCTCCAGGATCGCGCCCCGGGCCAAAGGCAGGCGCCAAACCGCTGCGCCACCCAGGGATCCCTCAGTCATTCTTTCAAGAAAAATGGTATTCCATAAAAAAGTGGCTAGGTCAGCTTGCAACTCATGTTAAATTTTTCCCTTGGGAGAACCATCATGCTTCCCATTTCAGCACACAGAATACTGAAAAGTGTGTACTCAGGGGTTGAAATATAATAAAATGTGTAATATTTATAGCTGTAGCTCATCAAAGACGTTCCTAAATGAAACTGGATTTTTTTTAATTTTTATTTATTTATGATAGGCACACAGCGAGAGAGAGAGAGAGAGAGAGAGAGGCAGGCAGAGACACAGGCAGAGGGAGAAGCAGGCTCCGTGCACCGGGAGCCCGATGTGGGATTTGATCCCGGGTCTCCAGGATCGCGCCCTGGGCCAAAGGCAGGCGCTAAACTGCTGCGCCACCCAGGGATTCCTGAAACTGGATTTTTAAAAAAGTTTGTTTAGTGTGTGGTAATGAAGACTGTAATGGCTGCTATATTGTTTAGTGCTAATAAGATGCTAGCAGTTGTACCTAGTTACTTTTGAACCATCAAAGTAAATGCCAATAGAGTGAAAGAAGCAAGTAATGTTTTTCATATTATTATGAAAATGATTTTAATCTGGTGGACCTTCTGAAAGGATCTTAGGGATCCCCAGGAATCTGCAGATGTTACTCTGAGAACTGTTGGTTAATAGAAATCCTTACTTTTTCCTTGGCAGTTGTATTAACCTCTTCCCCCAATCCCACCTTTTTTTTTTTTTTTAAAGATTTCATTTATTTATTCATGAGACACACACACACACACACACACACACACACACTGAGAGAGAGAGAGAGAGAGAGAGAGGCAGAGACATAGGCAGAGGGAGAAACAGGTCCATTGCTGGGAGCCCGATGTGGGACTCGATCACAACCTGAGCCAAAGGCAGACGCTCAACCACTGAGCCACCCAGGTGTCCCTTTTAAGAACTTTTTATTTTTAGGGGATCCCTGGGTGGCTAAGCGGTTCAGCGCCTGCCTTTGGCCCAGGGCACGATCCTGGAGTCCCCGGATCGAGTCCCGCATCGGGCTCCTGGCATGGAGCCTGCTTCTATCATAAAATAAATAAATAAATAAACAAATAAATAAATAAATCTTTAGAAAAAAATGTTTTAAAAAAAAGAACTTTTTATTTCTAAACCACTATTCTTCATTCAATGTTTATTATAAACATCTTAAGGCCTGATCAGATTTTTTTTTTTTAGTTCTTTCTGCTATTTCATATAGCTTCCCATTATAATTAGAATAAAACCTAAACCATTTTACCAGCCCTACAAGAATCTTTATGATGTAGTCCTAGTCTCCTCCATCGTTCTTCACTATAATTCAGCCACATATTCCCTCTTACTGGAAATTTCTCTCCCTGAGAACTTCACAGCATTTGGGATTTCAGTTTAATTTTTACTTTCACAGAAAGGCCTCCTCTAATCCCTATCTATAGTAATTTCTCCCCTGGTCACTTCTTTATTATCTCTTCACCACAGTCAAATATAGAGACAAGTAGTACCAAGTGCAGTAATATAACACATGATACCTTATGACCCTTCCAATCTGGTCATAACTAAGTCAGGAATGGAGGTCTGAACCCAAGAAAAGCCAATTTATAGGCTGGCAAACAGCCAGTAAGATAGCCTCAGGAGTTGAAGAATTCTACACAAAACAGAAATGGAGACTCGATAAACTAAGCTGTGTCCAACTACACAGCTTTGTCCCTTCTACTTTTCAGTTTATGTTAGTCAACATCACCAATGAAGAAGTCGACCCTGAAATCATATATTTCCAAATCCCTAAAATATAAGCTGTAATGCTGAAAGTGGTAATTCATCTAAAATACTTAATCCAAAAGAATTCTTGGATGGTTATAAACAGCAAGGTTTTATCTTATTTATTTACAAATTTCCCGCCAGAAATTACTGTTATTCCCTCTTATACTGCTTTTAACAACTATTTAGAATCATACCTATTTACAAATAGAAAAATATTCTACTCTATAGGCAATTTTATAAACCAGAAATCCTAAAATGTATGTGATATTTCACTTAACCAGCAAAACAAAATTATTCACATAAAGTCCTTAATTATTAATAAATAAATGAGGCAACTGGGTGACTCATTTGGTTAAGCATCCAAATCTGGATTTCACCTCAAGTCATGATCGCAGGGTCGTGAGATCAAGCCTTGAGTCAGGCCTTATTGAGCATGGAGCCTGCTTAAGATTCTTTCTCTGTCTCTCTGATAAATAAACAAACCATTACCTTTTCTATTTAGTTTAAGATCTATACTGAATAAACAAAATAATTTTCTTCTATATATTCTCTTCACTCATTCATTCATTTTTTAATTTAATGAAATTTACAAAATTCCTATTTTATACCAAGACTGTTTCTGACACTGGGGAGACAATGATAAAAAAGGCAAGCAGGTCTATGTTCTCAGGGAGTGTATGTATTACAGAGAAGGGAGGCAGACAGTAAATAGGTGAACAACAAAATATCTTCAAATTGTGATCAATGCTACAAAACAAACGTATTTTGTAGCCACTCTGTCTAATAGAGAAGACACAGTTTAAAAAAAAAAAGGCAAGGAAGGCACCTCAAGTATCTAACAACTGAATTGAGACCTGCAGAATTAAGAGTCAAGAAAAGTCTCAGGGACAGAAACATCTAGGAAGAGGGGATAGCAAGTACAATAGCCCTGACTAAAAGACCTACCATATTAAAGGAATCAGGAAGGAAAAATAACAGTTTCACGAATCCTAGTGAACAAGGGGGAGAATGACAAAAGAAAATGTACGATAGGCATAAGCCAAATGATGTAGGCTATCCATAATAAGGACTTTAAATACAAATACAAAAGAAAATCATTGAAGCAGTAATCATTAAAGTAGTACAGTCGCATCTGATTTACATGGTTTTTTTTTTTTTTTTGATTTACATGGTTTCTGAGTCCTAAAACATACTCTTGTAAAGTAAGCATACTAAGAAATGTAATTAAACATATAATTTAAAGCTAACTTTGTCATATATTTGGCAAGTTAGTGTCAGACAAGTAAGATAACAAGTAAGATAATTTAAAGCTAACTTCATCATATATTTGGCAAGTTAGTATCAGACAAGTTAGTGTCAGACAAGTTAGTGTCAGACAAGTTAGTAGTCAGATTAATCATCTAATCATTCATAAAGCATTTAGTGAGCATTTAGTGAGCTTCTGCTGTGTGCCAGATGCTGCTTTGGGTGCTAGAAATACAAAGATGATAGCGGTAATGTCACCTTTCACTCTGAGCAGTAAATACAAAACTAGTAATGGTGATAGCATCTTCTACTCTGAGCAACCCAGTTTCCTTCCTAAAGGCTCAAAGCAGTGGTTCTCTATGTTGTGTATTAGAGTCATCTTTGGTGTATGCCGATATCTGGGTTCCACTTATTAGCAATTCTAATTCAACAGGTTTCCAATAATCCCTAATCCCTCACCACAGAAGTGAGGGAAGAAGTATATCAAAATCACTTCTATCACTGTCCTCTTGGGAATAAGAAAAATGAGCCACTGTAATTAGTGGGAGGTGTATATAATAATAGTACAGAGTATACTGCGGGGGGTGGGGAGTGTGTATGAAGATAAACAGTAAGATTGACAGCCACTATAACAGGATTCAAAGGTGGGATTGGAGGGATGCCTGGGTGGCTCAGCGGTTTAGCGCCTGCCTTTGGCCCAGGGATCCCCCGCCTAGGTGAATTTTAACATTAATCATCACTTTCCAATTCTTAGATTTGAAAATGTTTTTAAATAACTGAGTTAAGACAGTTTGTATTTTACAAAGACTCCCTTCACAGTCTTCTGTGCAGTCTATTTGCCAATTTGTCCATCTGACATAGTAATAAATGGTTGGTTTGTACATGTCATTAAATCAGGAAGTGTTTACTAAATACATGATAATGTCTCACTAAGAATTTTGGGAAGTAGAAGGTTAGTACAAAGAAAGCCTCACCCAAGTTCAGGTGAGCCATATGGTGAGGCTTTTGGATTTCAGCCTTATTATATATCCAGCATTTATTGAGTCTTTACTGTATGTCAGGCATTGTACGTGCGTTTCATTTTTAATACAACAGCCTATGAAAAAGCTGAGGCGTAGGTTATTCAGAGTCACAGTGTTGGTGCTAGTATTCCAACCAGCTTGATCCACAGTTGGAGCTCTTAACTACTACTCTATATCGCATCCCATACAAGGCTTTTAGTAAATTAATATCTTAGGTTACAAAACATGTATATTTATTTGAAAATGAAATGTTAGGGAATTGTGTAACTTGTAAAACATTTTGTTTTGTGGAGGTTCATGATGTAAGATCAATAAAAACAAGATAATCCTAAAAATTTCCCAAATATATAAAGTTTAGTCCTGCATGTTTATATAAACTGTACATTGCACATGTTTCAATATGCTGTCTTGTAATTTAAACACATTTTCAGGCATAAAAATTTTGAGTGGTTACCCATTGTCTACATGGAAAACAAGCAAACGGTTTTTTTGTTTGTTTGTTTTGTTTTGGAGCCTCAAACACTTATTATCTCAGTTTCTGTGAGTCAAGAATCCGTGTGTGGTTTAGCTCATTTCTCTGGCTCAGGGTCTCCCAGCAAATTCCTTAATGTCAGCTTTGAGGTTACTTATTTTAGTTCCCCCTTTCTCAACTATACAGGCTTTTGTTTTGTGTAACCAAGATGGTCATTTCCACGTTTGCACTTTTGTTCATAGCTTCCTTCTGTTAGGAAATACCCTACCATCTTCTGCTTTTCCTGTTCGACTTTAAGACCTAAGTTAATTTATTATCTCCTTAGTACTTCTCTTTCGTCTAAACTCTTAAATCCCTCATTAGGCACTGTGTGTGTGTATGTATCCTACCTTGTCTTATTTGCTGTTTCCCTAACTGGATAAACCAGCAACATCATACATCATATGATGTAGTTTGTATCTTATACACACAAGGAACTCAATAACTGCTTGCTAGTGAAAAAGATAATAAAAAGCCATATATGCATGTCAGTGATGTTTTTACGTAAACATTCCATTTTGTTCATCTTGTCTCATTATAAATCTTAAGTTTAAAATCTGAAAATTTATATTCTTGTGGAAGATTTTAGTGTTTAATTTCATGAAGAAATGAAAGGTTGGAGCTCTAAAGGAGGGAAAAAAAGGTATGTTATGTGTCAATCTGTATAAATAGCAAGAATATGATCATAGTAATTAATATTTTGAGTTTTCTTTTTTCTTTTCTTTTTTTTAAGCAGGCTCCACACCCAGCGTGGGGCTCAAACTCATGACCGTGAGATCAAGAGTCACATGGTCCACTGACTGAGCCAGCCAGGTGCCCCAATATTTTGAGTTTTTAGAAATGAAAACTCAAATTTCCTTGACACTTGATATGTTTAATTATCCATACTCCAAAATAGTTTTCTTGAATACTTTTTCTTGGTTTGAAAACATTCTGTATAAATTTGACTTATATTTCTTTCTAAATTTGGAGCTTACATAGAGAGAGCTGTTATTTATTTATTTATTTATTTATTTATTTATTTATTTATTTAAAATATTTTTGTTTATTTGACAGAGCACAAGCAAGGAGAGGGGCAGAGGGAAAGGGATAAGCAGACTCCTCACTGACCAGGGAGCCTGACACAGGGCTCTATGCCAGGACCCTGAGGTCATGACCTGAGTTGAAGGCAGACACTTAACTGGCTGAGCCACCCAGGTGCCCTGAGGAAAGCTTTTATTTTTTTAAATGTAATTTAATTTTATTATTTTTTAAGATTTTTTATTTATTTATTCACGAGAGACACAGAGAGAGAGAGAGAGAGGCAGAGACACAGGCAGAGGAGAAGCAGGCTCCATTTAGGGAGCCTGATGTGGGACTCAATCCCGGGACTCCAGGATCACTCCCTGGGCCAAAGGCAGATGCTAAACCGACGAGCCACCCAGGGATCCCCAAGTTTTGCCATATTTAAATGTGTTTAGAATCTAGACTCATTTTTCAGTTCACCATTGCTGTATACTTGCTTCCTTTCTATCTCATCCTTTCTGTCTTTCTAGAAACTTTTTAGGCAAAGATGCTTTGTTTTTAGTACTCAATCCACATAGCGGGGTAGTGGGGAAGAAATGAAACTAGGACATTACTACCACTTTCCAGATACCCACCAAAGGATTGTAAACTGTTCCTGAGATCTATGTAAGATCTTCTGTGTGTCTAGGTGGCAGGGTATGGATTTAGGAGGAGTATAGGTTTTCACTGAACTGGAACCAGTAAGACTCTATTACATATACATTGCCTGCTGACTCCTCTCTGTCACACAGATCTAGGGATGATAATTTCCCTTAAATACCAGCTTTGTCTAGTTAGAGGAGCTTTATCCCAGGAGAATGCAAAATTTAGGTGTCATTATACTTGCCAAGCAGGTATTAATTTATTTAATATTAAAAGTTCAATATACCCTTTAGAACTTTTATGATTTCACTACCTATTTCTATTACTCATGACCATTTTTTTATTGTTCAGTGTGGCATGCAGTTATAAACACAAGATTGAGTTGGTTTAGATTTTGGTACCCTATAACTGTCCATTGATGTTTTAGAAGTTTATTGGTGTTTTGCACTTTAAAGTGCTGTATTCCAAAGATGTTAAAGCCCTGAGAAAATAAAATGTATCCATGTGCCTATCTTTTAATTTTTACTTAGAAGCCAATTAGAGTCATTAGAAATGTGTGTAACACCTTAACTATTGATTATATAAGTCATCTTATTAGGTATATAAAACAGGTTTTTTAAAAAACAATCATGTTTTGAATATGAAAACAAGTATGATTCTAACCATTATTATGTTAATTGAAATTAATTTTCATATATTTAAACTGTTAACCACAAATGGCATGATAAACAGACCTAGCTTCTTCCTCTTTTTTCTATTATAATCTTAACTCCTTTGGTGATTATTAGACAAAAACATAGTAAATAAATAAAGTGCACTAATTTAAGTATTACAGAGTAAGTTAGTATGTTTTATGGATGTTCATGGTATTAAACCAGGTACAGAAGATTGGAGGTAGAGTGAGAAAGGTTAGCAGGTTTCTGATAGGATGATTTTTCATTTTTATCATGCTTCTAAACTTCTGTAAACTGAAGATTTGTCTAAATTGTCTTTTTTGGTTTGTTGTATTGAGATGAAAATCAGATAATATAAAATTAGCCATTTTAAGGTATATGTTTCTTGGCAGTGTTGTGCAACTACCACCAATATCAAGTTTCAAAACATTCTTAAAACCCCAAAAGAAATCTATTGAGCAGTTAACCTCCTTAAGCCTATTAAGTTGCTCCCCATTCCCATCTACTATAGCTACTGTCAGCCACCAAATCTGCTTGCTGTCTTTACGGATTTACCTACTTGGGATATTTTATATAAATGGAACCATACAATATGTGACCTTTTGTGTCTGGCTTCTTTCACTTAGTATAATATTTTTGAGGTTTACCCAAATTGTAGCATGTATTGGTACTTCACTCCTTTTTATAGTTGAATAATACTTTCTTGTATGCAGTTATTGGGCATTTGAATTGTTTCCATCTTTTGGCATTTGTTAGTGCTGATACAGAGATTTGCGTAAAAATATTTGTTTGAATATCAGTTTTTGATTCTTTTGGGTATTGCTGGAATTGCTGGATCATATGGTCTGTCTTTAATATCTTTAGAAACTGCCAAACTCTTTTCCACAGTGGCTATACCATTTTATTATATTCGCACCAGCAGCATATAGTTTCTCCACATCTTGTCCATCACTTGTTCTTTTCCTTTCTTTCCTTTTCTTTTTTTTTCTTTTTCTTTCTTTCTTTCTTTCTTTCTTTCTTTCTTTCTTTCTTTCTTTCTTTCTTTCTTTCTCTCTCTCTCTCTCTCTCTCTCTCTTCTTTCTTTCTTTCTTTCTTTCTTTTTCTTCCTCCCTTCCTTCCCTTCCTTCCCTTCCTTCCCTTCCTTTCCTTCCTTTCCTTCCTTTCCTTCCTTCTTCCTCCACTGTGGGGCTTGAATTTATACTCTGAGATCAAGAGTCACATACCCTATTGACTCAGGCAGCCAGGTGCCCCAATTTCTTCTTTCTTTTTTTATTTTTTATTTTTTTTTAATTATTTTTTTTATAATTTATTTTTTATTGGTGTTCAATTTACCAACATACAGAATAACACCCAGTGCTCATCCCGACACATGCCCCCCTCAGTGCCCGTCACCCATTCACCCCCATCCCCTGCCCTCCTCCCCTTCCACCATCCCCATTCGTTTCCCAGAGTTAGGAGTCTTTATGTTCTGTCTCCCTTTCTGATATTTCCCACACATTTCTTCTCCCTTCCCTTTTTTTTTTAAATAAATTAATTTTTTATTGGTGTTCAATTTACCAACATACAGAATAACACCCAGTGCTCATCCCGTCAAGTGCCCCCCTCAGTGCCCGTCACCCATTCACCCCCACCCCCCACCCTCCTCCCCTTCCACCACCCCTGTTCGTTTCCCCGAGTTAGGAGTCTTTTTCTTCTCCCTTCCCTTATCTTCCCTTTCACTGTTATTTATATTCCCCAAATGAATGAGAACATACACTGTTTGTCCTTCTCCGATTGACTTACTTCACTCAGCATAATACCCTCCAGTTCTATCCACGTGGAAGCAAATGGTGGGTATTTGTCATTTCTAATGGCTGAGTAATATTCCATTGTATACATAAACTACATCTTTATCCATTCATCTTTTGATGGACACTGAGGCTCCTCCCACAGTTTGGCTATCGTGGCCATTGCTGCTATAAACATTGGGGTGCAGGTGTCCCCGCGTTTCATTGCATCTGAATCTTTGGGGTAAATCCCCAACAGTGTAATTGCTGGGTCATAGGGTAGCTCTATTTTTAACTCTTTGAGGAACCTCCACACAGTTTTCCAGAGTGGCTGCACCAGTTCACATTCCCACCAACAGTGTAAGAGGGTTCCCTTTTCTCCACATCCTCTCCAACATTTGTTGTGTCCTGCCTTGTTAATTTTCCCCATTCTCACTGGTGTGAGGTGGTATCTCATTGTGGTTTTGATTTGTATTTGCCTGATGGCAAGTGCTGTGGAGCATTTTCTCATGTGCGTGTTGGCCATGTCTATGTCTTCCTCTGTGAGATTTCTGTTCATGTCTTTTGCCCATTTCATGATTGGATTGTTTGTTTCTTTGGTGTTGAGTTTAAGAAGTTCTTTATAGATCTTGGAAACTAGCCCTTTATCTGATACGTCATTTGCAAATATCTTCTCCCATTCTGTAGGTAGTCTTTTAGTTTTGTTGACTGTATCCTTTGCTGTGCAAAAGCTTCTTATCTTGATGAAGTCCCAATAGTTCATTTTTGCTTTTGTTTCTTTTGCCTTCGTGGATGTATCTTGCAAGAAGTTACTGTGGCTGAGTTCAAAAAGGGTGTTGCCTGTGTTCTCCTCTAGGATTTTGATGGAATCTTGTCTCACATTTAGATCTTTCATCCATTTTGAGTTTATCTTTGTGTATGGTGCAAGAGAGTGGTCTAGTTTCATTCTTCTGCATGTGGATGTCCAATTTTCCCAGCACCATTTACTGAAGAGACTGTCTTTCTTCCAGTGGATAGTCTTTCCTCCTTTATCGAATATTAGTTGACCATAAAGTTCAGGGTCCACTTCTGGGTTCTCTATTCTGTTCCATTGATCTGTGTCTGTTTTTGTGCCAGTACCACACTGTCTTGATGACCACAGCTTTGTAGTACAACCTGAAATCTGGCATTGTGATGCCCCCAGATATGGTTTTCTTTTTTAAAATTCCCCTGGCTATTCGGGGGTCTTTTCTGATTCCACACAAATCTTAAAATAATTTGTTCTAACTCTCTGAAGAAAGTCCATGGTATTTTGATAGGGATTGCATTAAAGGTGTAAATTGCCCTGGGTAACATTGACATTTTCACAATATTAATTCTTCCAATCCATGAGCATGGAATATTTTTCCATCTCTTTGTGTCTTCCTCAATTTCTTTCAGAAGTGTTCTATAGTTTTTAGGGTATAGATCCTTTACCTCTTTGGTTAGGTTTATTCCTAGGTATCTTATGCTTTTGGGTGCAATTGTAAATGGGATTGACTCCTCAATTTCTCTTTCTTCAGTCTCATTGTTAGTGTATAGAAATGCCACTGATTTCTGGGCATTGATTTTGTATCCTGTCACGCTACCAAATTGCTGTATGAGTTCTAGCAATCTTGGGGTGGAGGCTTTTGGGTTTTCTATGTAGAGTATCATGTCGTCAGCGAAGAGGGAGAGTTTGACTTCTTCTTTGCTAATTTGAATGCCTTTAATGTCTTTTTGTTTGAATGCTGAGGCTAGGACTTCCAGTACTATGTTGAATAGCAGTGGTGAGAGTGGACATCCCTGTCTTGTTCCTGATCTTAGGGGAAAGGCTCCCAGTGCTTCCCCATTGAGAATGATATTTGCTGTGGGCTTTTTGTAGATGGCTTTTAAGATGTTGAGGAATGTTCCCGCTATCCCTACACTCTGAAGAGTTTTGATCAGGAATGGATGCTGTATTTTTTGTCAAATGCTTTCTGTGCATCTAATGAGAGGATCATATGGTTCTTGGTTTTTCTCTTGCTGATATGATGAATCACATTGATTGTTTTACGCGTGTTGAACCAGCCTTGTGTCCCGGAGATAAATCCTACTTGGTCATGGTGAATAATTTTCTTAATGTACTGCTGGGTCCTATTGGCTAGTATCTTGTTGAGAATTTTTGCATCCATGTTCATCAGGGATATTGGTCTGTAATTCTCCTTTTTGGTGGGGTCTTTGGTTTTGGAATTAAGGTGATGCTGGTCTCATAGAACGAATTTGGAAGTACTCCATCTCTTTCTATCTTTCCAAACAGCTTTAGTAGAATAGGTATGGTTTCTTCTTTAAACGTTTGATAGAATTCCCCTGGGAAGCCATCTGGCCCTGGACTTTAGTGTCTTGGAAGGTTTTTGATGACTGCTTCAATTTCTTCCCTGGTTATTGGCCTGTTCAGGTTTTCTATTTCTTTTTCTTTCTTTTTTTAAATAGCTATTCTAATGAGTGTGAAGTGGTATCTCAATGTAGATTGATTAGTTTTTCCAAATCACTAATGATATTAAATATCTTTTCATGTGTTTATTGGCCATTTGTATATTTTATTTGGAAAAATGTTTATTTAGATCTTTTGCACATTTTTAAATTGGGTTGTTCTTTTTTTGTTGGGTTGTAAGAGTTCTGTATGTATCCTAGGTATTGATTCTTTATCAGATATGTGATTTGCAAGTATTTTCTCCTTTAATATTGTTCATTCTTTTCACTTTGCTGACAATATCGTTCCATATGTAGAAGTTTTTTCATTTTTTAAAAAATTTTTATTTATTTATGATAGTCACAGAGAGAGAGAGAGAGAGAGAGAGAGGCAGAGACACAGGCAGAGGGAGAAGCAGGCTCCATGCACCGGGAGCCCAACGTGGGATTCGATCCCGGGTCTCCAGGATCTTGCTTGCCCTGGGCCAAAGGCAGGCGCCAAACCGCTGCACCACCCAGGGATCCCAAGTTTTTTCATTTTGATAAAGTCCAGTTTTATCTATTTTTCCTTTTTGTTTGCTCATACTTTTGGCATTACATCTAATAGTAAACTGTTAGCAAATCCAAGGTTATCATGATTTGCCCCTCTGTTTTCTTCTGAGAGATTTATAGTTTTAATTGCTATATCTAGGTTATTGATCCATTCTGAGTTAAATTTTGTATATGGAGTGAAATAGGGATCCAGCTTTATTCTTTTGCATGTGAATGTCCAGTGGTCTCAGCACCATTTGTTTAAGAGGTTCATCTTTACCCTGAATTGGCTATTGGTGTTTGAGTTTACTGCTAGATTTTCAGTTCTATTCCATAGATATTTTGGGTTTATTTCTAGATTTTCAGTTCTATTCCATTGGTCTGTCTTTATGCTGGTACTACACTATTTTTTTTTTTTTTTTTTGTTTTAATGATAGTCATAGAGAGAGAGAGAGAGAGAGAGAGAGAGAGAGACATAGGCAGAGGGAGAAGCAGGCTCCATGCACCGGAAGCCCGATGTGGGATTCGATCCCGGGTCTCCAGGATCGCGCCCTGGGCCAAAGGCAGGCGCTAAACCACTGCGCCACCCAGGGATCCCCTGGTACCACACTATTTTGATGATTATTGTTGTTTTTAAGGTTTTATTTATTTATTTATTTATTTATTTATTTATTTATTTATGAGAGACAGAGAGAGGCAGAGGCACAGGCAGAGGGAGAAGCAGGCTTCCTGAGGGGAGCCTGATGGGGGACTCAATCCCAGGATCCTGGGATCAGGACCTGAGCCAAAGGCAGACTTTCAACCACTGAACCATCTAGGTGCCCCGATCACTATAGTTTTGCAGTAAGTTTTGAAATTGGGATGTGTGAGTCTTTTATCTTTGTTCTTTTTCAAAATTATTTTGGTTATTCAGGGACTTTTGAAATTCCATATGAATTTGGGATCAGTAGTTCCATTTCTGCAAATAAGGCAGTTGAGATTTTGATAGAAATTGCATTGGATCTATAGATCACTTTGGGGAGTATCGCCATTTTAACAGTATCAAGTCAACTCATATACACAGGATGTCTTTTCATTTATTTAGGTCTTTATTTCAGTAATGTTTATAGTTTTAGTATATATATGTCTTTCCTACCCTTGGTTAAATTTATTGCTAAGTATTCTTTTTGGGTCTATTATACATGGATTTGTTAATTTCCTTTTTGGGTTTGTCATCACTATTCAATAGAAATACAGTTGATTTTTGTTTGTTGATCTTGTATGCTACAACACTGCAGAATTCCTTTAATGGCTCTAATAGTTTTGATATGGATTCTTTAGAAATTTTTTGATTCTTTACAATTTTTTATCGTAAAAATCATGTCATTCATGAATAGAGATGGTTTTACATCTTCCTTTCCAACTTGGATGCCTTTTACCTCTTTTTCTTGACTAATTACTTTAGCTAGAAATTGTAGTACAATATCGAGTAGAAGTGGCAATGCTGGGCATTCTTGTCTTATTCCTAGTTTTAGGGGCAGTGCTTTCATTTTTTGGCTGTTGTGTATGATATTAGCTGTTTTTTGCTGTTGTGTATGATATTAGCTGTGGGTTTTCTCATAAATGTCAAGGAAGTTTCCTTCTAAGTCTGTTTTTATCACAAAAAGGTGTGTAGGGTTTTGTGAAATGCTGTTTTTCTGTATCAATTGAGATGATCATATGTTTTTTTTTTTCCTTTAGTTTTATTAATGTGGTCTATTGCATTTTGTTTACAGGTATATTGAACTGGGATAAATTCCACTTGGTTGAGGTGTATAATCCTTTAAGTGTGTTGCTGGATTTCACTTGCTAGTATCTCATTGAGGACTTCTTTATATTCCTAAAGGATATTGGTTTGTAGGTATCTTGTGATGTCTTTGTCTGGCTTTCTTATCAGGGTAGCCTCAGAGAGTAAGTTAGGAAGTGTTCTGTACTCTTCTGTTTTTGGTTTTGGGTTTTTTTTTTTTTTTTTTTTTGAGAGTTTGAGAAGGATTGGCATTAATTCTACTTTATATGTTTGATAGGATTCACCAGTATAGCCATCTGGTCCTGGGCTTTTCTTTGTTGGGAGATTTTAATTACTGACTCAGTCTCTTTACTTGTTACACATATGTTCAAAATTTCTATTCTTGAGTCCGTTTGGATAGTTTCTAGGAACTTACCCATATCATCTAGGTTATCTAATTTGTTGGTGTGCATTGTAAATAGTATTGTTATAACCCTCTTCATTTCTGTAAGGTCATTAGTGTTGTCTCTTTTATTTTTTATTATTATTATTTTTAAGATTTTATATATTTATTCATGAGAGATACAGGGAGAGAGAGGCAGAGACAAAGGCAGAGGGAGACGCAAGCTCCCTGTGGGGAGCCTGATGCAGGACTAGATCCCAGGACCTGAGCAGAAGACATATGCTCAACCACTGAGCCACCAAGGTGCCCCAGTGTTGTTATCTCCTTTAAATTGGTTTTTAAGTAAGGCTTTTAATTTTTGTCTTGTTAGGTTATTTCTTGATTTGGTATGTTTTTACCTCAGCCCAGTTTGTTTCTCACACTTTAAAGGTGGAGGTATAGGAAACATGACAAGTACAACATCCAGAAGTGACTGTGTACTGGCATTACTGTATATCATTTCAAGTAGAGTTAAGTTTATCAGACTCCCAGACCACATCCCAGCCATACCAGTTAGAGAAAACAAACAAACAAATGTATTACACATGCAATTTTGCATAGTGCTATCTTACTAGTTTGTATTTTCTGAAGCTGATAGTAAGACTTTGTTGATTTGATTTTATATTAATGAATCTTCCTCATGCTTGGCTTTAGTTGTATTTCAAAACAAAGTTTATTCTTTCAGACATTTTTTTGCATAAATATTCCTTTCTTAAGTTTACACCCAAGAAAGAAGGGTCTACAATCTTAAAATTTAACAGAATGCTCTCATCATTTGCAGGATGTTATTAGCATCCATATGAACATATCACTGTGTAAGTTAAGAGCCTGAAGATGTAAAAAAAGCAAGAAAAATTTTTAGATGGGGTTTGGAGAGAGTTAAAAGTCTTTTGGTCTAGTTTATGAGTGGTTATATGAAGGAACTTTCAACCTGAAATGTTACTTCAGATTGGAAAAAGTGTTAGTGTTGGCAATAAAAGGTATTTTGCTTGTGTAACTACGGTGTTTTTTTTTTTTTGTTTTGTTTTGTTTTTGTTTTACTTGATCCCCATGGGGATGATAGTGCGTTCTGAACATGATTGAGAATTTTATGTGCCATTTGGTCAAGAAAGATGTTGATAGATACCCCAAGACTCATTAGGAAGCCAAGCTGTGACAGTGCCTAGCATTGAATGGGTATTTAATAAAATGCTTGATTATGTGGAGGTATCAACAAAAAATGTAACTATAAAACTACTTGAGTAGTTGTCTGAAATATAACAGAAACTGAGATCATTTTAAACTAACATTAGCTCTTTAAAACAAGCCACATTTTGAAATGCAGTAATAGGATTACTCTACTGGATGCAAAAGTGTGAGGGATGCCTGGATGACTCAGGTGGTTAAGCATCTGCCTTTAGCTCAGGTCATGATTGAGTCTTGGGACTGAGCCTTACATTAGGCTCCCTGCTCAGTGGGGAGTCTGCTTCTCCCTCTGCCACTCCCCTTGCATGTACCTGCTCTCTCTCTCTCTCTCTCTCAAATAAATAAAATCTTTAAAAATAAAAATAAAAGTTGTGGGAGCTCAGGAACAGCATTGTTCCTCTATTTGGAGAGATGGCTATTGAAAATTACAAGAAAGAAAATCTTGTGTTATTATAAAAATAATTCAGATACACTAGAGAAAATTTAGAAAATATAGGTCAATGTAAAACTGAAATAAATCATCTCTTATCCTAAAATAACTTTCCTTCCTTCCTTCCTTCCTTCCTTCCTTCCTTCCTTCCTTCCTTCCTTCCTTCCTTCCTTCCTTCCTTCCTTCCTTCCTAGATTTTATTTATTTATTCATGAGGGACACAGAGAGAGAGAGAAAGGCAGAGACACAGGCAGAGAAGCAGGCTCCGTGCAGGGAGCCAGACGTGGGACTCCATCCCAGGTCTCCAGGACCACACTCTGGGCTACAGGCGCGCTAAACCACTGCGCCACCCGGGCTGCCCTAAAATAACTTTTCTTAACTTGTTTTCTATGCCTATGTATAAAATATAGGATCATTTCATATATGTGTGTGTATGTATGTATGTATGTGTATATATGTCTTTGTAGCCTCATAAATTTACTTAGCTAGAAGTTCAACATATGCAACTTTCTGTTAAAATAATGGGAATTAGGAATCCTGCCAGAAAGTTTCCTGTGTAATTAATATAGTCTTAAATGGCTGACTGGATATAGTAACTAGCTTTTCCTATGTAAATGAGACAGTAGTGTTGAATTGTTTATAACATTTATCTAAAATAAACATTAGTAAATGCTAATAAAAATATATTATGTACATAAGATCAAATCAGAATGTATAGTATTTTAAACTTCTTAGTAGTTCATCAGCCAACACTTCTCTGCCTTTTTTAGCTTACATTTTAAAATTTTGTTTTTATAAATAAATATACTGTAACCTGAAACAGAACTCTAGTTAATTTTCTAGGTTATGAAAAAACGTTAAAAACTTGGAATGGAAATGGCCTTGTTAGAGATTGTATTTACTATCTCAAATTCTGTCTATAATGGACAACATTGACAATAAAATTAAAAACAAAAAACATAAATGTTGAATTGTGAAATGAAATAGTTTATATGGCAGGAATTTGGTGGAAGGCATGGAGTTGAAATGGAGGGACATGAAATGGCGAGTGTAGTTTTGTTATTAAGGAGTGAGAAAAGTGAAAGGGAGGGAGGCCTCCTTGTAATTAATTTGAGGCACTTGGAAGATTTATTACTGTACAATTTGTCATTAATAGAACATCTACAACTTAGTCATTAACAGAACAAATAACTAGGTTTGCTATCTAGAGAAGGAAACCTGCTAACACTATTAGGAGGTGCAGGTAGTAGGGCAGCCCTGGTGGTGCAGCGGTTTAGCGCTGCCTGCAGCCCGGGGTGTGATCCTGGAGACCCGGGATCGAGTCCCGCATCAGGCTCCCTGCATGGAGCCTGCTTCTCCCTCTGCTTGTGTCTCTGCCTCTCTCTCTCTAGCTGTGTCTCTATGAATAAATAAATAAAATCTTTAAAAAAAAAAAAAAAAAGGAGGTGCAGGTAGTGCAAGATTCAGAGACTTCTAGGTTAGAAGATTAGCATGAAGGGTGCCTGGGTGTTAGTTAAGTGTCTGACTCTTGATTTTCACCCAGGTCAATATCTCAGGGTTGTGAGATTGAATCCTGTGTTGGATTGCTGCTTAGTACAAAGTCTGCTTAAGATTCTTTTTCCCGGGATCCCTGGGTGGCGCAGCGGTTTGGCGCCTGCCTTTGGCCCAGGGCACGATCCTGGAGACCCGGGATCGAATCCCATGTCGGGCTCCCGGTGCATGGAGCCTGCTTCTCCCTCGGCCTATGTCTCTGCCCCTCTCTCTCTCTCTCTGTGTGTGACTATCATAAATAAATAAAAATTAAAAAAAAAAAAAAAGATTCTTTTTCCCTTCCTCTTTTCCTTTCTGCTCCTCCCTCTGCTCATGTGCACGCACTGCCTCCTTCCCTCCCCCGCCCTTTCAAATAAATAAAATCTTAAAAATAAAAAACAAAAAAAACCAAAGATCAGCATGAAAGCTCCTGAGCAAAGTTGTTAATCTCAGGGTAGAAGCTGTCTGCAGTCAGTCCTGTCTAGGCATAGGCAGCTCTGGGTCTCTTGGTGTTAACAGAAGCCAGAAGGATTTCAGGATGCATCCTATTATCAAGAGAGGCATTATCAGATACTAGGAGCATTTCACAAGGTGAGATACTTGGAATTATTTAAATGATGTAACATGCCTTCATGGGCTGGAGGAAGCTATTTAAGCTTTTTAGGAAGAAAATAAAAGAATCTTTGGTGAAGTACGTTATGTGACTTGATACTTTCATTTATACTCTGATTCAGTCTTTTTTGGCTTAGGCTTTGGGGAGCAGGGTCTGATTTTTTTGTTAAACACACCAGCCTTGAATGTGGCTCTTGAACCACAGATTGAGACAGACAGGCAGCACTCCTTACACTTGGTTGGAGCAGGGTCTGATTTTTTTGTTAAACACACCAGCCTTGAATGTGGCTCTTGAACCACAGATTGAGACAGACAGGCAGCACTCCTTACACTTGGTTGGGACTTGTAAGTTTTTGATTCCTGTTGTCTAAGCATCCTGGTTCAATCCCTCATTCCTCTGAGGCCTTCGGGATAATGTATGAGAAGAGAAGTTAGAACAGTAATTTTATAGTAACTACTTTGGAAACTCTTTAACTACATAAACATCAAATCAGAATTTTAAAACTTTCCACTAAACACTAACATTAAAAATCTATCAAGTTCTTAAAAAAAAAATCAAGTTCTATTAAAAGATTATATTTCTGTTAAGAAGAGAGTTAATTGACTGCCAAATGATTGGGACCTATTAACATCTCTTACATAGCAATTTTCACTTAATGAAATTATATCAATAACTACAAAACAGTATAGTATTCATTGTTTCCATGTTCCTTTACAGAATGAAGTCCTATATTATCCTATTTTATACAATGTTTTTTTTCCATCATAAAAATACTTGATTACTATAGAAAAACTCAAAATGTATAGAGGTGACCAAAATAAGTATCTAAAATTTGATACCCCAAAATAACCATTAATAGAATATTGGTTTTATGCCACTTAACAAATGTTGCAACATTTACTAAGTTTGGTTGTTTTTGCCTAAATAATTATTCTTTCCAAAGTTATTTAACTTTAAAAAGGATAAATTTTTAATAAGTTTTAACTAAAATGTATGTGATATCCTTGAAATCCATATAGAACTGGCATCAAATGATTTAGCTTTCTCTGGGACCTGAATATCAGGCCTAGTTTTGATGGCAAACACTCATTAAACTATTATTTAATGGCAAAAGTAGTAAATGCCACCTATTATTCAAAAGCAGGGTGTCAATTTAGAACTCTAATTATAAATTACCAAATAACTGGGGAGGCCTGGTGCTCAGTGGTTGAGTGTCTGCCTTTGGCTCAAGTCTCATATCGGACTCCTGCAGGGAGTCTGCTTCTCCCTCTGCCTATGTCTCTCCCTCTCTATATCTCTGTCTCTCATGAATAAATAAATAAATAAATCTTTAAAAAAATCAAATAATTGGTAGTAGTAACTAATACTAGCTGGTAAAGGTAAGTTTGTAAATTTCTTTTCATCCTAAAAGTCACCGTTAAAACATGGGGAATATGTAGAGTATTTTCTGGATAAAACTGGGAATATAGCATATAAACTGGGGATAAAGGGATGGTTTAGGAAAGAGGAGCAAACTGCATGTAGACTTTGGAGGATTTTATTTTTCTCACTTTTCAAATGAGATTAGGCCAATTTGAGTTAGTGTTTGTTTAGAACTTAGGGAAGGGATGCCTGGGTGGCCCAGCGGTTGGGTGTCTGCCTTTGGCTCGGGTCGTGATCCCGGGGTTCCCGGATCGAGTCCCACCTCAGGCTCCCTGCATGGAACCTGCTTTTCCCTCTGCCTACATCTCTGCCTCTTTCTCTGTGTCTATCATGAATAAATAAAATCTTAAAAAAAAAAAAAAGAACTTTAGGAAAGGGTGAAAGAGTTGGCTTTTAGGAAATCTTTTTCGTTTTTTTTTTTTCTAAATTTTTATTTAAATTCTAGTTAGTTAACATACAGTACAATATTGGCTTTAGGAGTAGAATTCAGTGATTCTTCACTTACATACAACACTCAGTGCCCATCACAATAAGTGTTCTCTTAATACCCGTCACCCATCTAGCCCATTCCCCACCTACCTCCCTCCATCAACCATCAGTTTATTCTCTATCTTTACGTGTCTCTTATGGTTTATTTTTGTCTCTCTTTTACCACCCCCCTATGTTCTTCTGTTTTGTTTCTTACAGAGGAGTAAGTCATATGGTATTTGTCTTTGTCTGACTGTCTTACATTCTTTAGCATAATACACTTTAGTTCTATCTATATCATGAATGGCAAGATTTCATTCTTTTTGATGGTTGGGTAATATTCCATCGTGTATATACACCACATCTTTATCCATGTATCAGTCAATGGACATTTGGGCCCTTCATAATTTCGCTGTTATTGATAATGCTGCTATAAACATCAGGGTGCATGTACCCCTTCAGTTCTATATTTTTGTACCTTTGGGTGAATACCTCATTAGGGTAGTTCTATTTTTAACTTTTTGAGGAACCTCCATACTGGCTGTACCAGTTTACATTTCCACCAGTAATGCAAGAGAGTTCCCCTTTCTCCATATCCTCAGCAACGTCTTGTTTCCTGTGTTAATTTTAGCCCTTCTAACAAGTGTGAGGTGATGATAATCTCATTATGATTTTGATTTGCAAAATACATGTTTTTGTATGTGTTATTCCATTTAATGCTAGGCTACCCCATATAAGGTCCCATATAAGGTACTTAGTGTTTTATACTTACTTGATGATGAGAAAACTGAAACTCAAAGTTTTTTATTTAGGTCACAAACTCGGGTATTTTTTGCTTTGCTTCCAGTTCTTTCACTCATGTTTACCATTGTCTGATTTCTAAAGTTCTTTCCAATTGCTAAAATTCTGTGATTTTACAGAAGTGGAGAGAATAGTGTAATGAATTCCCATTTATTTATCTAGAATTACAAAATTATTAGCCCATTCCTAATTTATTTCACCCTGTATCCCCTTGCATTTGCCCCCCCACATTATTTTTATCCCCATATTAGTTTTTTTTTAAACTAATTTTAACTAAATAAAATTAGTTTTATTTATTTATTCATGAGAGACAGAGAGAGAGGCAGAGACACAGGCAGAGGGAGAAGTAGGCTCCATGCAGGAAGCCTGATGTGGGACTCAATCCTGGGACTCCAGAATCATGCCCTGAGCCAAAGGCAGACGCTCAACTGCTGAGTCACCCAGGCATTCCACTCCCATATTATTTTGACACAGATTCTTTAATATGATTTCATCTGTAAACATTTCAATATTTAGCTCTAAAAGAAACTAATTTTTTTTAAAGATTTTATTTATTTGAGAGAGAGAGCATGAGTGAGGAGGGTAGAGGGAGAGGGAAAAGCAGTCTCCCTGCTGAGTGAGGAGCTGATGTGGGCTTGAGGTGGGGCTCAAGGTGGGGCTTGATCCTAGGACTCTGAGACCTTGACCTAAACTGAAGGCAATTGCTTAACTGACTGAGCCACCCAGGCATCCCAAGAAACTAAGTTTTAAAAATTTAAAACAAAAAACAAACAAACAAACAAAATAAATAAAAATAAAAATTTAAAACATAACTGTACTAATATTATCACTGTAAAAAAGTCATTAATTACTTCATATTCAGTTAATGCTCACATTTACCTTATTGTCATAATTTCTTTTTAAATGCTTTTTAAGTTGGGATTCAAATGAGGCTCATGTTGCAATTGGTTGAGATGTCTCATAGATATATAAAAATTATTATTTAAAATATTTTCTATTTCTTTAGGGAAGTTTTATTTTTTTATTATTTTTTATTTTTTTATTATTTTTAAAAGATTTTATTTATTAATCATGAGAGACACAGAGAGAGGCAGAGACACAGGCAGAGGGAGAAGCAGGTTCCATGCAGGGAGCCTGATGTGAGATTCGATCCTGGGAATCCGGGATCATGCCCCAAGCCAAAGACAGCCACTCAACTGCTAGACACCCAGGCCTCCCTTGAGAAGTTTGAGAATCACAGCAAAATTGAGTAGAAGGTATAGAGATTTACCATATAACCCTCTCATGTCTACTTGTTTAGCCACCATTTGTTGAAAAGACTTTTCTCCATTTTATTGCCTTCATTCTTATGTCAAAGATTAGGTGCTATATTTCTGTGGATCTATTTTTTGGGCTCTCTTTTCTGTGCTGTTGCTCAGTTTGTCTATTCTTTTGCCAGTACCACTCTCTCTGTCTTGACTATTTTGGCTTTATGGTAAGTCTTTTTTTTTTTTTCTCCATGTAATAGATTTTATTTTATTTATTATTTTATTTATTTTGAATGTATTTATTTTGTTTTATTTTTATTTTTTTTATTGGAGTTCAGTTTGCCAACGTATAGCATATCACCCAGTGCTCATCCCATCAAGTGCTTTCCTCAGTGCCTGTCACCCAGTCACCCCCCCCCCCCCCCAGGTCCCTTTCCACTACCCCTTGTTTGTTTCCCAGAGTTAGGAGTCTCTCATGTTCTGTTGTGTTTTATGGTAAGTCTTAATGTTGGTTAGTATAGTTGTCTGCCAACTTTGTTCTCCTTAAATATTGTGTTGGCTTTTCTGGGTCTTTTGCCTCTCCATATAATATTCAAAATCAGTTTTTTGATACCCTCCAAGGTAACTTGCTGGGCTTTTGATTGGGATGCACTGAATCTGTAGACAAAGTTGGGAAGAACTGACATCTTAATAATGTTGAATCTTTCTATCCATGAACATGGAATATCTCTTCATTTATTTATCTAGTTTTTTTATTTCATTCATCACATTTGTAATTCTCCTCATATAGGTTTTGTATAGCTTTGGTAGCTTTATGCCCATATATTTCATCTTTTTGGGTACTAATGTAAATGTTACTGTGTTTTCATTTCAAATTCTACTTGTTCATTGCTGGTATGTAGAAAAGCTTTTGTATTTTAATCTGTATGCTACAACCTTGCTATACTTATTTTTTCAGGAGTTGATGTTGATTCTTAGGATTTTTTTTTTTTTTTTTTTTTTACAAAGGTGATCATGTCATTTTCTTAGATGGATGTTTTTTTATTATTCTTTTCCAATCTTGTATAGCTTTTATTTCCTTTTCTTGTCTTACTATATTAGCTGGGATTTCTGGTATGATGTCAAAAAGATGTGAGACACCTTTTTGCTTTGTTCCTGATGTTATTATCTTTTAAAATCTACACCTTCTCTTTCTATCTCACATTTTTTTTCCTTGCAATTTTGTTTTTGTTGTTGAAGAAACTAGGTCTTTTGATTTTTAGAGATTCCCATGGCCTAGATCTTTGTAATTGTATCTCTGTTGTGTTCAGTATGTTTTTCTGTCACATTTATTATATGAAAAATATTAATTAGATCTAGAGGAGCATTGCCCAGTATAAATATAATGAAAGCCATAAATTTGAGCCATGTATGAGTAATTTGAAATTTTCTGGTATTCACTTTAAAAAAATAAAAAGAAACAGTTAAGGGGGCCCTGGCTGGCTCAGTCAGTAGGGCATGCGGGTTTGTGAGTTTGAGTCCCATGTTGGGTATAGAGATTACTTAAAAAAATAAAATCTTAAAAAAAAAAACCAAAACAGGTGAAATTGGTTTTAGTATGTTTTTATTCGATCCATTATATTCAAGATGTTCTTTCAACATACAACCAATATAATTTTTGAGGTAGTTTATACTTTTTTATACTAAATCTTAGAAATCTAGTGTAGGTTTTACACTTATGTTACACCTCATTTGGAATAAGCTGCGATTGCAAGTACCCGGACTCTTGTTTTGAACAACACAGATTTTTTTTTATTTTTATTTTTTAAAAGATTTTATTTATTAAATGAGAGAGAGAGAGAGAGAGAGGCAGAGACACAGACAGAGGGAGAAGCAGGCTCCATGCAGGAGGGGGCCCAATGTGGGACTCGATTCTGGGTCTCCAGGATCAGGCCGTGGGCTGAAGGCAGCGCTAAACTGCCGAGCCACCCGGGCTGTCCCAAACAACACAGATTTAGAGACTTGACCAGATTTAGGTTTCTTTTTATTTTTGTCAGAAAATAGAGAATGCCTGGTTATCTCTTTTTGGTGATACTGGTAACCATTCATGATCATTGTTTAGATCTAATAATTCATTAGAACTTATAAAGTAGTCACTTTTTTTTTTTTATCATTCTACCTTCATTTATTATCTGTAATATTTCTCTAAGAGGATACTTCCTATCCTTGGTTACTTGCAGGAATAGTTCACTTAGAAAAAGTAGGGTAAGTAATGCTTGATCCTTTTAGTTACAAATTATCAAGATAATGATTTGGTTCCCTAGCATTTGGATAAAAGATAACATTGGATAAAGGTAATCAGCAAAAAAAAAAAATTTTTTTTTTTTAAGTGTTACTGTGAACTCCTAGACTTAAAAAATACTCAAATTGTCCCATTTTTAGCCAGTGGGAGCCTCTTTAAGCTGATTTTTGAGTCCTCTAGACATGACCCTAATAGTCTTTGATAACTTTCTTGCATTCTGGGGTGTTAGTCTGTATTATCTAGGAAAACACAATCAATGGGATATATACACATATATATAGAAAGATATTTATTATAATGACTTTGCTTATGAATTTCAGAGGCTCATAAGTGAAAAGATCTGTGTTCAGCAAGTTGGAGGAGCTAATGTAGTTCCAGACCAACTCAAGACTCAGGAAGAGCCAGTGTTTAGGACTGAGTCTGAAGGAAGGAAAAAAAACCCAATGTATCAGCTTGAAGTCTCTTCAGCAGGAGGAATTCCCTCCTACTTGTGAGAGGGTCCAGCTTTTTTGTTCAATTCTGGCCTTCAGTTGATTGGATGGGACTTAAACACCCACATCAGGGAGGGCTGGGAGGGCAATTTGTTTACTCAGTCTACAAATTCAAATGTTAATCTCACTCAGAAACACCCTGACAGACACACCCAAAATAGTTTTTGACCAAATGTCTGGGCACCCTGTGACTCAGTCAAGGTGATATATAAAATTAACCACCACATCTGGTATAAGATGTTCGAGACTCATTTACGTGTTCTGCCCATGGAATCTGCCATTTTCCCAAGGAACCCGAATCTTTACTATCTTAAACAAAATCAAAGTACCAAAATCTTATAAATAATGTTGGCAATTAATAAATGACCTCTGATGATTCTTTTAATGATGAAAATACATCGAGATTCATAATTTTCAAAGCTTTACTTTAGAAGGCTTTGTTTTGGGATTTTTATCAAGAAAGGTGTAATTTCTTAAAAGCCATTAAAATGACTTATGTTGTAGTTAATTTTCTTTTTTTTTTCTTTTGTAGTTAATTTTCTTATTCTTTTTCTCGCTTTTGGGTGTCTGTCTACTCCTATGTTGATCTTTTTTTTTCTTTCTTTTTCTTTTTTCTTGTTTTTCTTTCTTTCTTTCTTTCTTTTTTCTTTTTTCTTTTTTTTTTTTGGTGAGCTCTGTGCCCACTATGGGTCTTGAACCCCTGACCCCAAGATTAAGAGTTGCCTGCTTGCCAGCCAGGTACCCCACTATGTTGATCTTTCTTAAGTTTTTGATACAACACTCAAAGAAAGCATAGAATGAAAGCTGATAGCCCAGAGTTTATACTTAGTAAAATGTATACAAGTGGTTGATAAGTATCTTTAAGTATCAATCTAAATAATTCTAGGGGGGCCTGGATGGCTCAGTCAGTAGAGCGTTGGAGTCTTGATCTCAGGGTTGTGAGTTTGAGGCCCATATGGACTGTGGAGATTACTTAAATAAAATCTTAAAAAAATTGATTCTACCTGTTAGTATATTACATAACCTAGAGTTACAGACATAATTGAGTTTATCCTCTTCATTTATAGAAAGAGAAATTGAAGCCTATATCTGTGGGAATGTTAGTGCTATAATGTTATAGCACTATATTCTATAGTGCTAGAATGTTAGTGCTGGATCACTTGTTTTTTAGAGTAAGCAGTGTGCTGATAGGACAACTTCATAGCTCAGAGACACACCACGGTGGCTCAAAATACTGGCATTGCTATTTACTGGCTATATGAACTTAAGGAAACTGGCTTTCTTATTTATTTGTAAGCTAGAAATAATAATAACTATGTCATGGGATTGAGTAATATTTTAAGGAACCTAGTACTATTCCTTCACATTGTAGGTATACTATAAATTGTGGCTTTTCCCATCCTCTAGTTTGCAGTTCTTTCTGCCATATTATTACTTCTTTTTAAAATTGAACATCAAGTATATCTAAAGTAGCTGAAAACAGTACTTTTCTTGTATTTTTTACCATGTTTGTATTATTCATTTAACAGAATTTTTCATTAACAGAATAAAAAAGTTGGTCTGGTCCCTCTCTGAATGTTTCAGGATGACAGTATTGAAGTTCAAATTGAGATTTTACTTTTCATTCTGAAGTACTTAATCAAAATAACTTTTGTTGTTATATCCCCATTTATCATAATTATTGAATATTAAACACAGATGTTTTGTTTTATTTTATTTTTAAAAGATTTTATTTATTCTTTCATGAGAGACAGAGAGAGAGAGAGAGAGAGAGAGGCAGAGACATAGGCAGAGGGAGAAGTGGGAGCCTGATGTGGGACTCAATCCCAGGACCCCAGGATCACGACCTAAGCCAAAGCAGACCCTCAACCATTGAGCCACCCAGGTGCCCAAAACACATGTTTTAAATAATATTTTGTGTCATCAAGGTAGGATGTAATCATGTTCATGCTTGTATTCTGCAGCAAACAGGGTAGTTTAGAAAGGCCATAATTTTTTTTTTTTTTTTTTTTTTTTTTTTTTTAGGCCATAATTAATAGATGTTTAAAAGCTGCTTTGATGTTCTTAGATTAAAGCTTGGCTACTAATACCCAATGCTAATATTTTAAATTATCACTCTCCTTTTGAACATGAACTGTTGGCTTGAGTTCTATAGAACTAGCTACAGGATTGTTTATGTGTAATTCATGTTTAATTTGAATGTGTAGAGAAAATCTTAGAAACTATTTATCTTCCAAAAAGTGTACTCTCATATTCATGCTGGTTGCTGTCTATTTGGATACAATTCCAAAAGCATACTTGAATGTTGACTTTTCCATGACAGTTAATAGATGGCTTTCTTCACTGGGAGGTATAAACATATGATTGCTAATGCCTAAGGTTCTATTTCATAAAATGAGTGAATTGATGATATATTTGAGGTGTTGGAGACTTCAGATTGGGAGACCCAGAGACCTTTTTTTTCTTTCTCCAATCAAAAAGGAGGCAATGATAGTTGTATTCAGCTCTTCTTAGAGTGATTTTCACTTGCTCTTTTCATTTTCTTGTAATTTCTCTGGTCTCTCACTACTTGTAAATTTAATTTTTACCACCACCCTCACCCCAAAATACTGAAAACTAATTGCTTTTGGGTTTCTGTTTCTCAGAATCACCAAATACATTGATTACCATTTTCTCTGATCTCATTGTATTCATTCATTGCAGTATATTAGGTTCTGTTAATCTTGAAGATCTTATCTCTGCTTTTCTTGTACTGTATTTTCCCTCCGATTCTTGAGCTGCACCTCATTTCCCTCCCTCACTGATGCAACTTCTTACTTGCATGCTGAAATATCTGTATCTGGAGACACACTTTTAACAGTTGTGCTGTCATCATCAGTCTGTGCACACTCAGATGGCTCAGCTGTTCTCATCTTTCACCACAAATTGACTGCGAAATCTATGTTTCTGTTATTCATCCCCCCTCCCTTTTAAAAAATATTTTATTTATTTATTCATGAGAGACACACACACAGAGAGGCAGAGACATAGGCAGAGGGAGAAGCAGGCTTCCTGTGAGGAGCCTGATTGTGGGACTTGATCCCAGGACCCCAGGATCACAACCTGAGCCAAAGGCAGATGCTCAACCACTGAGCCACCCAGGTACCTTATATCATTCATCCTTTTTTCTTCACTTATGGCTCTTATTCTTAAGACCTCAACATCTTACCTAGTTTCCTTACTGTCTCCTAAAACTTCCAGTGTGTCCAAGTCAAAGTCTTCATCTTAGAACAGATTTCATGGTCTTCCTTAATTGTCATTGGTATTTGTAGTATTGTTTATCTTGTCCCCAGGTTTAGTCATCACTGGCTCTTTCACACACCCCCTCCAGTTAATTTTGGCACAAAGTTACACAAATTCTAATTTTGCTTAGTATACTTTGGGAAATGCTGGCTTGTAGAGTTAAGGTTGGTTGAGTGGTTATCTATCTATCTATCTATCATCTATCTATCTATCTATCTATCTATCTATCTATCTATCTATCTAATCTGTCTATCAAATTGGCCTAAGTGTAGAGGGGTTTGGGAAGGAGTTTTATTTCTTAAGTAAAATTTTTTGGTGACCGTGGTTTAAAAGAAGGTGCCAGTGACATTATCTAAAACTTCTTAAAGGTACTAGTTCCTGAGCATGGCTGAGGCTTTCAGAACTTTTCTGGTATGATCTTCTGGGAATTGGAGAGGTCCCACCTGGATTTAAATCCAAGTGTTTATTCTTCCATTTATTCTTCCATCTGAAAACCTTTTACATTAAAACATTTGCTTTAGGGATAGTTCAGTGAAGATGATCCAAAGAGAAATGAAAAGGGTTTGAGAGAATAAATGCACACATATCACTGAACTTCTATGTTTAACCACGTCCCTTAGTCTTCAAACTTGGTTTTCCTCCTAAATTATCCATCTGTGAACTCTTTGGAAAGCCTATTATCTGGTAGCTGTTACGCTTGACTACCTTTTCCTTTTCTATATATGTGATACCTGGCATGCCCATCTCAGTCCACATTAGGCATGTTTTCTTGGTTAGTTATCAAGGAAGAACTTGCTGAGATTCTTTCTGTTTACATCTTATGGTTGCAAAATCAGAAACATAATGCTTTAGACGGATGAGCTGGCACATGCATTACCAATGTTTAGTGAAAAGAAAACAGGCCTCAAACATGCCACAACAAAAGCATAGAAACAAAAATTGCATTAGATTATAGTTAATTACTTCAAAAAGCAAATTGGCTTCTCTGTGTTATCTAATGAATGATTGCTGAAAAAGTCATAGTGGAGAATTACTTGTCCCTTGCTGGGCAAGTAAAAAAAACAAAACAAAACTGTTGAAACTATTACATTTTACATATTACATAAATAAAGATACTTAGGGCAGCCCCGGTGGCGCAGCGGTTTAGCGCCGCCTGCAGCCCAGGGCGTGATCCTGGAGACCCTGGATCGAGTCCCAGGCTCCCTGCATGGAGCCTGCATCTCCCTCTGCCTGTGTCTCTGCCTCTTTCTCTCTCTCTCTCTCTGCATCTCTATGAATAAATAAATAAAATCTTTAAAAAAAAAAAAAAGAAAGATACTTATAAGGTGTTCAATGTCCTCTTTTCTAGGTCTTTCTTATCTAGAATGTTTTCTTGTTTTCTGATTTTATTTACCAGAAATTGGTGATGGACATCACACTTAAGGAAGTGACATAAGAAGGGGGAACCCCCTTTTGCTTGTCAGATTGGTCTGTATATATCTTCATACTTTATATTTTATTGGTCATATAGCAATTTTCAACTGTTGGATTTTGTTTAACTTAGTTTATTAATATAGATATTGTCTTAGGTCTAACAATGATTTGTTAGTTGGGTTTAGCACTTAGAGGCTTTTTTCCCCCATGTAATTGAAACAGATATTTGCAGCATCGTTTTTTTCTTTTAAAGCAGGCTTCTGTGTCCAATGTGGGACTCAAACCAATGACCTCAAGACCGAGATTTGCACGCTCTGCTGACTGAGCCAGTCAGGGCCTCATGCAGCATCATTTTATAAAAATATATATACATATATATTTTTTTAAAGATTTTATTTATTCATGAGAGACACAGAGAGAGAGGCAGAGACATAGGCAGAGGGAGAAGCAGGCTCCATGCAGGGAGCCTGATGTGGGACTCGATTCTGGGACTCCAGGATCATGCCCTGAGCCAAAGCAGACAGATGCTCAACCGCTGAGCCACCCAGGTGTCCCTAAAAAGAAAAAAAAAAAAAAAATATATATATATATATTTAAATTTTATTTATTTATATATTCATGAGAGACACACACAGAGAGAGAGAGAGGCAAAGGCAGAGGGAGAAGCAGGCTCCACACAGGGAGCCTGATGTGGGACTCAACCTCGACCGCAGGACTCCAGGATCACGCCCTGAGCCGAAGGCAGAGGCTTAACTGCTGAGCCACCCAGGCGTCCCTAAAAAAATATTTTTAATTGAAGTCTAATTGACGTATAATATTAGTTTTAGGTGTACAGCATAGTGGTTCAGTAGTAACATATATTACAAAATGCTCACCACAGTAAGTGTATGACAATAATATTGACTATATTCCCTATGCTATAGTATTCATCCTCGTGATGACTTCTTTATTTATAACTGGAAGTTATAAATCCCCTCCATTCATTTCTCACATCCCTTCACCCCTCTCCCCTTTGGCAACACCAGTTTGTTCTCTGTATTTATGAGTCTGTTTCTCTTTTGTTGTTACTGTCTGTTCATTTGTTTTGTTTTTTTAGATTCTACATATAAGGAAAATAATAAGGTATGTGTCTTTCTGTCTGGAGCATTTCACTTAGCATCATACCCTCTAGGTCTACATGTTGCCACGAATGGCAAGATTTCTTTTTTTTTTTTAATGGCTGAGTATTATTCCATTGTGCATACATATCATGTTTTCTTTATCCATTCAGTAGTTAATGGGACTTAGATTGCTTCTGAATCTTGATGCAGGATCATTCTTTATGACTTCATGGTATTACGTTACACGACTGCAACATTTTTTTTATACTTAATTTTTGGTTAGGTAGTACATGTACATAGTACAAAATATGAAAGATGCAAAGAAGTACACAGTGAAAAGTAAAGAAGTACACTCTTAGTTCCCTCATAAGGATGCAGTCATGTTATCCATTTCTTTCATGTTCATCCAGAGATAGTTTATACAGATACAAACCAGTACATAATCATGTATACACACATTCAAAATGACAACATATTATACCTTCCGTGCTCTACAATGCTTTCTTTTTTTTTTTTTTTAAATTTTATTTATTTATTCATGATAGACACACACACAGAGAGGCAGAGACACAGGCAGAGGGAGAAGCAGGCATCATACAAAGAGCCTGATGTGGGACTCGATCCAGGATCTCCAGGATCACACCCTGGGCTGCAGGCGGCGCTAAACCGCTGCGCCACCGGGGCTGCCCTACAATGCTTTCTTAATTAAGAGATCTTCCATAAGGATTCATAAAAATTTGCATCACTGTTTAACGTTTGCTTACTCTTCTGCTTTATGAATCTACTATAATCTGTTTAATCAGGCTTTTTGTGTGTGGGGGGTAGACACTTAGATAGTTTCAAATCTATTGTTCTGTCAATTCACATATATGCAGTTATATTATACATTTCATTTGGTGTGGTCCATTGGTCCTGATCCACTTTTTCTGGTTAAACTCTAAGTGAAAGCTCTTAGAGAAGCAACAGAAATCTGTTATTATACAGAATAAGGTGAGAATGTGGTGATGTCTGCAAATCTGTTTTGTAGTAGAAATATATGAAAAGTGAAAATTCTAACCTTTCCTTTTATTTTTTTAAAGATTTTATTTATTCATGAGAAACACAGAGATGTGTGTGAGAGAGGCAGAGACACAGGCAGAGGGAGAAGCAGGCTCCATGCAGGGAGCCCGATGTGGGACTTGATCCTGGGACTCCAGGATCACGCCCTGGGCCGAAGGCAGGGGCTAAACCGCTGAGCCACCCAGGGATCCCGTCCTTTTATCTTAAGAAACTTATTTTTTTAGTGAAAGAAGTGTTGCCTTGTGTGGGAAGTGTAATTTATCTTAGTCCTGATTCTATCCAATGAGGCAGACTTGTTTTATTTTTCCACAGATTGTTTTTGGATTTTGGGTATCAAAATACCCAGATTTACTAGTATCAACTGACTGATGGTAACACAAAGAAACATTAAAAAAAAGAAAAAGGGAAAGAAATGCACTAGCTGCAATTGGATGAAAATGATTCCTGGTTAGATATGCATTAAGGAAGTATTGTGGACCTAACATTAAACATTTATATAATTTAGGTGGTTGCCTTTTATGACTCCAGTTCCTGTTTCCTCACTAGAGTACTTGACGCTGTGTGAGGGGATAAACATGGTATATCTTCCTGAAGCCTCCATTTCAGTTGCAAATAGGAACATGGGAGTTTTGAGATTATAATGGTTATTGTATTATCAGTCTACTACATTCTCATGAATTTTTGGATTGAAACAGAAGATTTAAAAGAGATTTTGAATTTGTGTATCACCTAGTTTCTAAGAATCTGAGTTTACTTTGTCATCAAGGATATTTGAGTGGAAAAGCTGGGGAGGCATTGATCCTAATGCAAGGCTACAATCACCATTTAAAATATAATGTAAATTTTAAGAAGCAACGGAGGTCACTTATGGCTTCAAAGTAGTTTGGAGATAAAACTTCATGCATTTATATATTGCTAATTTATGGCTTATGTGATGTATTCATTTATTATACAAATAAATGAATGAATTATACAAATTAAATGAAAAATCTCAGTTATAAACCTACCAAGAGGTTGTTAGTTACATTCATTCATAGAGCATGGGCAAATAAACTCCTTTATGGCAGTGGGCCTCACATTTTAATTTGTATCAGAATCACCTGGAGAGCTTCTTAAAAGCTTGTTAAAAAAATAGTTGCTATTTCCAGAGATTGTGATGACAGTAGCTCTGTGGTGTAAGACCTAGAGATCTCTTCCTTAAATAAACACATCAGATGATTCTAGTCTGTAGATCTCTTTTGACTATTGTTAGAGGAGAACCGCATTAGTTAAAAAAATGTAATGGTAGGAGCATATCAAAATCTTCAGGATTGTAATTTAAAGCAGTAGCATGATGCAGCACAATAGGCTTGATTTTGAATTTGACTTGTCTTCTGTAAAGACCTATAGATAGTAGTTGTTTGCTAAACTTTGATAATGGAAAACTTGTGGCTGGCAAGAGTCATGTTGCTATTCCAAGTAAAAAATGAGTATCTCAGAAGCCAAAAATACATTTTTCTTAGAAGTTAAAATTGCTCAAAAAAAGAAAAGTTAAAATTGCTTTGGTTGAAGAAATAAAATATTTTATTTAATTTGAAATGCTAAATCTAAGGGCATTAGATTTTAATTTTTATCAGCTGGAGACATGGGTTAAATGACCTTCTCTTTCAAAGTATTGTTTTGTTAAGACTGGTGAGGTTATGGTAAAATCGGCATTGTCATTGCATGGTGCAAACTTATGAATGGTTGCAATTTTGAATAACATTTTGAATATATGTATTGAAATCTTAAAACAGCTCATACTGATTTACATAGTAATTCCTTCCTTGAGAATCTCAAAAATAAAATTTAAATATGAAACAGAGATACTTACTATAGAATTGTTTATAATTGTACAAAAATTGGAAACAAACTAACATCTTATTTTGGAGTAATATTTAAAGAAGTGACCCATTCGCACAACCAAATGCTACTTAACCATAAAATGTCTTTAATTAAGAGTTCATAATATAGGGAAATGCTTATGCTATAATATTATTATGTAAATAAAAGCAAATTAAAGAATTGTAGATCATTTTAAAGATTTATAAGGAAATTTGGAAAATATTACTTTTCAGTGAGTTTTATAATTTGGGATTATTGATTCCCCCCTTAATATGTGTTCCCCTGATTTTCTATACTGAACATACTTTTTGTAATAAAAAATAACAAATGCAAATCAGTATTTTTATATCAAAAAAGAGTTTACATAAGATATTACAGCCAGTCACTATCAAGGGATTTAATCACATCATTTGGTAGGGATAGGGAATTTGTTTATAAACAGAGAATAGGAGTAGGAATAGTGAATCCAAATTAATAGACTATTAAGCAGATCATTGCTAAACCTGTTTTCAGACTATAGTTTTGTAAATGATTGGGCAGAGAAATAGACTGTGATCCTTCAAAAGTTGCAGCCCTTTTAGGTATGAAATGCCAATGGAATTGGTATTAACTCTGAAAATTTTGAGAAACTGTATATGAGTAGGTAGAAGAGTGGTAAGTGATTTCCAGTTGGCCAAATACAAGAATTGGTTTGTATACACTAATGGTTGTTGTTGTTGTTTTTAAAAGATTTATTTGTTTATTCATTATAGACACAGAGAGAGAAAGAGAGAGAGAGAGAGAGAGAGAGGCAGAGACACAGGCAGAGGGAGAAGCAGGCTCCATGCCAGGAGCCCGATGCGGGACTCGATCCCGGGACTCCAGGCCAAAGGCAGGTGCTAAACTGCCGAGCCACCCAGGGATCCCCATGGTTGTTTTTTTGGATGATTAATTGCCCCTATGCAACTGTATTCTGAACTATAAAGTTTAACTAAAAAATGTAAATAAATTCTTAAAATGTTTAAATAAATTAGTGGGTAATAAGGAATCCAGGATATTTGGATTTGGTCTAACCTTTGAGGTTTTTGTCAAGTAAAACAATCAGTGTTCTTCACAGCAAAGGATTTTTTTGCGGGTTGATACAATAATATTCTGGATAGGTTGGGGCTAGATTCATTGTGATAATTCTTGTGTTCCAAGAGCATACTATTTTTTGTGTGAGGAGTCCTGTCATAGATACTATTAAATAAAAGTATACAGATAATATACATCCCTTGAGATGTATCTAAAAATAAGATACTAAGTTTTATAAATAACATAGCAATACATTTTAGGTGTGTGTCACAGTTACAGTATCAATAATGAGAGAGAGGATTTGGGAAGAACTGTTGAAATGTTGCTTTTAAAATTAAATGAGATTATTATAGTTGGTAAGGCTTCTCAGAAACATTTTCCATTGTAGTGAGAAGTACTGGTCTCAAATGCTGGTTTTCAGTGAACTTTTTTGCTCTTCTGCATTGAAATAAATACGAGAAACTTGTAGTGAGTGTAGTTTTCTTTTTTTTTTTTTTATGAGTGTAGTTTTCATAGTACCTACTGTATTTTATCAATTTTAAGATGTATATTTTTCCACATTTTAACATTTCTAGAATTGACTTATTTTATAATTGGTGGTACCTAACCATCATTGTTGGTTGTGAAATAGTTGCTACTGTCTACATATATGTGAACTCAAGAATTAATCCTGCTTGTATGACTTGACAACCGCAACCCACTGATCTTTTAGTTAATGTACTATTTAAGGATCATTTATGAATAGTTCATGATTCCTGAGTTGTCTTCCGAAACCTATAGTTATTTACATCTTCTGGTGGCACCTTTTGTAAGATCAAGAAATGTATGGCATGAGAATTTGTACAGTCACTTGTTTGGATGAGAATCCCAGAAGCAATAGAACACTTAAAAAAAAAAAAATATTGCATCACTAATTATCCAAATGGTACAGAGGATGATTTTATGGAAAAACAAGGAGTACTAATGACTGTGAGTTAAAAAGCAACTTAGCTAATCAGATTGTGAGTTTGAAGACATTTTTAAGACTTCTTTGAATTTGGGGCAGTTGAGTGGCTCAGTGGTTGAGCGTCTGCCTTTGGCTCAGGTGGTGATCCCGGGGTCCTGGGATCGAAGTCTCTGTCTTTTATCTCTGTGTCTCTCATGAGTAAATAAATACAATCTTTTTTTTCAAAAAAGACTATTTTGAATTTATTTTTCTTTTTAAAATATAAACCTGAGTATTTATCATAATTCTAAATAAGTTTAAAAGAGCTTTTTCAAAAAATAAAAAAATTCTAAGTGATAAGAAACCATATGTCCTAGTTTAATTGGGAGCTTTTTTTTTTTTTTAAAGAGATTTTATTTATTTATTTGAGAGAGAGAGAGAGGGAGCAAGCACAAGCAGGAGGATCAGGATGATCAGCAGGCAGAGGGAGAGAGAGAAGCGGGCTCTCTGTGGAGTAGGGAGCCCTGACACAGGGCTTATTCCCAGGATCCTGGAATTATGACTTGAGCCAAAGGCAAATGCCTAACAGACTGAGCCACCTAGGCACCTCAAATTGGGAGGGTTTCTTTTCTTTTTTTTTTTTGTCTTTTTAAAAGAATTTTTTTTTAAATTTTATTTATTCATGAGAGACACACAGAGAGAGGCAGAGACACAGGCAGAGTGAGAAGCAGGCTCCATGCAGGAAGCCTGATCTGGAACTCGATCCCAGGGCCCCAGGATCATGGCCTGAACCAAAGGCAGATGCTCAACCACTGAGCCACCCAGGTGCCCCTTTATTTTTCTTTCTTAGTGGTACATAAAATAAATAATGGTGCATAGTGATACTGGCAGTATCTTGCAGTCAATGAAATGTGATTAATTTATTCAGTTTAAAGTACTGAGATTATGTTAAAATTGTGCTCATCTTTTTGATATTATTTTATGAAGTCATAGTGATCATAAATAAATACTTGATATGTTTTAAGTGTCCTTTCTTGGTACAATGAAAAAGTGGCAACTCTGTTGTTTCCTCCTAATTTTTTTTGAAGTTTTATTGGCCCGTGAAATTCAGAGATCCAGCAGCCACTGTTATAAAAAAAAATCAAGCATAAATTATCTTATTATTTTTTGACTACAGTTTAGTTTTTAAATTTGAATAGGTTTCACAGAATGATTGCCAACAAAATACTAGGTGCTGACAGCATACTTTTGTTTGAATTTGTAATTTTTGCTTCTGCTTTCTCTCTTGTTACTTGGCCTTAACCAATCTCATGGAATTAAGTTTACTGTGTTAATAGGCAGATACCATTTAAAAAGAATGTGGTTTAAAAAATTGTGGCAGTTGGCCATTCCTTTTTTTTTTTTTTTTTTAAGATTTTTATTTATTTGACAGAGAGACAGCACAAGTAGGAGGAGCAGCAGGCAGAGGAGGAGGAGGGAGAGACAGACTCCCTGTGAAGCAGGGAGCCTGATGCAGGGCTCCATCCCACGGCCATGGGATCATGACCTGAGCTGAAAGCATATGCTTAACTGACTGAGCCACCCAAGCACCCTGTTCATTCCTTATATATGTGGGATATTTTGAACAATACTAGAAGATTCCTCTTCTAACCAAAAGTTTTTCTGTTTTAGATTGTCCCATTGTCTGAAGTTTTTATCTTTCAGCTACTCTTTGTATTTAAGACACTGATAGAAGCTCCATGAAGGCAGGTATCACATCTGTCTTTTTTTACTGCTATAACTACAGCATCTGTTCCATTTCTTGGCACATAAATAGTGTTCCATAAATATTTACTCAGTTAATAAATGAAGGCAAATGTTATTTATGACATTAAAACATTATTGGTCATTGGAAAGCCCATGATGTGCTAATTTATTTATTAGAAAAGAACTTAGAGAACACATGATTTTTTTTCAGAGTGAACAGGCCATTGAACGGAAATTTTTTGTTTGCAAAGAAGAGGAACAGCAGGCCAAACAGAAAAGTGTAGAAAACCAATTTGACTACTTCATTACATATCTTAGAATGATTCTGTTAATGAGTTGCATAGGAAAAGCAAGGCTGATGAGGGGTGTGTATGTGTTATTAAGTTGCATTGCAGTATGATTTATTGTCTGTTTCCTAAGGAAATAGCTGTTCATTGATCTTTTGGGTACCTGCTTTTAGTATCTTATCCAAAGAAGAAAATGCCCATTTATCCCTCTCGGCAAGATCAGACAGCTCTTAGTTTTGCTAGGATTTAACAGTATTTCTGATTTTTCTACTCATCAGTGTGCCTTCAAATCCAGTGGTATTTGAAACACAAAACATATTTTGTTCATCATCTTCATGTATTAAGGATACCATATTGCCAAGTATCAGCCTCTCTGAAAGAACTCAAATTATTTTTTTCCTTGATACTTTATAGATCAACAATTAAGCAACCATAATAAATAGATATGCTTAGTTGTCATATTCAAAGATAATTAAGAAACTTGGGAGTTTAGCTTTTACCTTGGGATTCTCCTGAGGAAATTGGTCCTTTTAATAGAGGGACTGCTAAAAGAGCTTGATTTAGTGCTTAAAATCAGTAAATTTGGTGGCAGTAGAGTGGCTAAATTGGGAAATAATATGTTCTTTGCTTTTATCCATTATCCAGTTTCTATTTTATAAACTTCTGTCTGTGGAAATACTTAGAGCAATACTTATTTTAAGTTAATATGAAATTTATTAGGCAGCTAAGAATTTATATTGAAAATCTGAGCTCTTTTTCCTTGAGTTATTAATGAGGTTATGTAATATATATTTTTTGGAATTGTCTTAAATTTAAGTTTTTAAAATAAACGACATTGCTGAAATCAGAACTTTTTTGTACTTTGACTTTTTACAGATGGACTGTTCATTATATGACTTGTTTATGTATATAGTCCTATTATGTACAGGGGGATATCCAAGCCAGTAGATATTTAATCTCAATGGATACCAGGGAAAAACAAATTAGAAGAAGTAAGGGGATACTATTTCATACTTATCATATTGCCAAAAAATAAAAAATTTTGACAGTATGAAATATTGGTAAAAATGAAGAGAAGTGGGAATTTTTAACCATTGCTGATGTTGGAGAAATATGAACTAAAACCTCCATTTCAAGAAGACCTTTCTTCAAAGGCAGAAGAGAAAGAAAATGATTTTTTTTCTTGAATAAGCATTGAGCCAGAATGTGAAGCACATCACAGGCAATCTGCTAAGAGATTGCAAAGACCTAAAGAGAGCTTACCCTTTTATATGTCCAAGCACATACAACCATTACATACATGTTTTTAAGATAAATTGAGAGCACTACTTAGTGCTCAGGTCGGGGGACTTAATAGCAAGATATAGCACCCATGCATCGTTTTAAGTCACTTGGTAATTGGGATGACAATATGTATTTGTTAACTGGCTAAATGTGTATTTGTAATCTTATGATAGGAGGTAATTTTGCAGCTTGGAGTTAGGTGGCCAGCTAGTTAGGTTCCTGTCTTCCCACAGAAATTGACAAAAAGAGGGTATTCTCTCCCCTGGTGCAAATCACATTTCAAAGAGGTGATTACTAGGTCCTTGAGCTAGCCCTGGGTTGCTGTTAGTAGCCTGCTTGCTTTCTTATTTATGTATTATTTAAAGTAAGCTCTACACCCAATGTTGGGCTTGAACTCAGGATATTGAGATCAAGAGTTGCATGATCTACTGACTGAGCCAGCAGGAGCCCCTAGAAGCTTATTTAGCTTTTAAAAAGATTTACATATATTTCAGAAGGATAGAGATAGAATTTATAATTACAACTCTTCTAGAGAAAGTGCTCTAAGAAAAATATGGGGGTATCTTTTTTATCTATCTACCTACCTACCTACCTACCTACCTTAATTACTTAAAATAGGCTCCATGTGGGGCTCGAACTTACAACCCCAAGATGAAGAGTCAGGTGTTCCACCAACTGAGCCAGGCAGGCATCCCATTCTTCCCTTACAATGAGAATTAAACTTCTCATTTTTTTATGCCCTTACACTGATGAGTAAATTGATTTGGCTACTTCACTGGGCAATTTGCAGTGTTCTGGTAGAGTTAAAGATGTGCATACTCTATATGATCCAGTACTTTTATTTCTAGTTAAATCCCAGAGAAACTCTTAAAAAAAGAGATTTATTCATTTGAGAGACTAAGCAAGCAGGTGTGGTGGGGAGGGACAGAGGGAGAGGGTGAGAGAGAATCCTGAGTAGACTTCCCACTGAGTGTGGACCCCAATGCAGAGCTCATCCCACAAACTTGAGATCATGACAGTGGAAATCAAGTTAGTTGCTCAACTGACAGAGCCAGCTGGGTGTCTCCCAGAAAACTCGTGTAAGAGAGTTGTAACATTGCATATTAACAGTGGAAATAGCAAATGTTTATGAAGAGAGTGAATAGATAAATTTTGGTATATTCTTAAGGTATAATACAGCATTGAAAGTGACTGAATTAGAGCTACAAAATCAACATGAGTACCTGTTATAAATAATATTGAGTATTAAATTATAGAACATGCACAGTATATTTATATAATATTTTTAAAACATTGGGGATCCCTGGGTGGCTCAGTGGTTTAGTGCCTGCCTTTGGCCCAGGGCACGATCCTGGAGTCCTCGGATTGAGTCCCACATCAGGCTCCCAGCATGGAGCCTGCTTCTCCCTCCTCCTGTGTCTCTGCCTCTCTCTCTCTCTCTCTGTCTATCATAAATAAATAAGTAAATAAATCTTTAAAAAAATAAAAACATGCAGAACAATCTATATTTTTATGGATATATTCATTAGTAAAAGTATATAATGAAGTGATAAAACACCAAGATCAGAAAGTGGTTACCTTTTAGGAGGTAAATGTATAATGGGATCAGCAAGGTTTTCAAGTGTGTCTGTAATACTTTATTTCTTAATAGACAAAGATCTTAAGTAAAGAAGAATGTTAAAATTTATTAGGGGTGGGTAGGTACATTGGTGTTTGTTATTACCTAGAATCTTTTGTAATGTTTAAATATTTTATGATTAAATGCTTAAAAAAAGAGAAAGAAAAAAGAGGCCAGAAAAATCGGTGTTAGTTGGGGGGGGGGGGGACTCAATCTACTTTTGTAATTGCATGCTAATGGTAATGATCTAGTAAAAAGGGACAAGTTAGTGCAGGTGACTGGGAGTGTTACCGGAAGAGTCCTTGAGAAGAAAAACAATGGGACCCAGTGCAGAAATAATTTGCTTGGCTTTTGATAGGAGTAAGGCCAGTGTGTTGACACAGGAGAGTAAACAGAATAAGTGGTAGGAAGAGGAAGTAGTTCTGTTCTGAATTTAGGGTGACTAATGTCCAGGTTTGCCTAGGACTAAGAGGTTTCCCAAGATGCAAGACTTTCAGTGCTAAACTGGGAAAGTCCTGGAAAAACAAGGATGGTTGGCCATCTTCTGATTTTCCTTGACAAAATGAAAAAGCAAGATCATCTGCTAGGAGTGAGAGGAGGATGAGGCTTTAAGGTAAATTGAGAAGCTATAAGAAGAAATTATCTTAAGGTTGGGAGAGCAAATTGACTAGGTTAGTATGATAGACTTCTGAGCTTTGCTAAGGGTCTGCTGAAATTTATGGGTGTAATATCAAAGTTCATGTGGTATTTTCTTGTCATCTCATTCAGCTCTACAGGTGAAGGTACTGTGTTAAATGGAAAGTTGGTTTTAACTGATTTGATTGTGATGAGGAAGAGTGAGGGCATAGGTAAGGAAATGATTATAGTGATGGATCATCAGCTTTCAGGCTGAGTAAGAGGTAGAGAAGAAGGGAGACGAAGGATAGCGGAAAAAATAATTCCCAATCTTTTGGCAATAACAGATTTTTAGAAGTGAACTGGAAAGATAGGAAGTGAGGAGAGTGGGATGCTTGAAATTGAGATTTTTGACATGATGCAGTCACTGGTCATCAATGCGATTACCAGAATAGAGGCTGGAGTAGATAGATGGAAAGGTTTTGGGTATGGGAATGATCACTCCATGGATGTGATATTAGTGATTAAGGCAAGTTTTGGTGCTCTGAAATCAATCACTCAAGTATTTTCAAATGCCAACAGTCTTTTGTTTCTTGTGCCTCAAATCGTAGATTGTATTGTTCTGGAATGAAGATGGTTGTAAATAAGTAAATGTATAAAAGCAGATTTTGTTTAATCAGTATGTGGCCTTATCTATGGCTTGCTTAGTAGTTGGTTAAGTTTCCAATGTTAATGTCCAAACTAATGATCCCACTGTACATTAAGTTATTTTAGTCCCAAATAGGTTCAATAAGGACTTTGTGTCATGGATGGTTATAGATAGTACATTTCTCTGCTAACTCCAACTTCCCTCTTTCTCTTTTTATAGGACCACAGCTGAATGCACAGCTAGAAGGTTGGCTCTCACAAGTTCAGTCTACAAAAAGACCCGCTAGAGCCATTATTGCACCGTAAGTTTTAAGGGTCTTTACCCAGAATGTTTCATATGTTAAGTATTAATATAGTATCTATAGATGGAACTAAAAAATTAAAAAACAAATGCTATGTTGAGCTGAAGAAATTATATATTATTTTCATGATTCCTTTAGCTTTCACTTTAATTTAAGGATAAAGGAATTTCTCAGGTACAGTAATTTTAAAATTTGATTTTGGTAGTAAAACTGACTTTTAAAGTGGAAGGTGATTTGCAGTGCATAAAGTTGGTGATTTTAGATTGATGTAACTGAGTAAGTTCTGTTTTAAATAGTAAAATGATCTACTTTAATTCAGCTGACTTTTTCCTTATAATGAAAAAGATGTGTTAATCATAATACCATGCAATATGGAGTAGCAACCAGATATTTGGGGAAGGGGTAGTGTTTTTTTTTTTTTTTGTTTTGTTTTGTTTTGTTTTGTTTTAATGAAGAAAATGTTTTGTCTTTGAATCTTTTAGATTCAAAGGCTTTTTAGAACTACAAGTTAAAGTATAGTTAATGGTGTGGTCTGTATGTGATATGAATTCAGTTCATTTTGATTTGGTTTCCAGTGCTAACTTTCAAGACACATTTTTTTTTTTTTAAAGATTTTATTTATTTATTCATGAGAGAGACACAGAGAGAGAGGCAGAGACAGGTGGAGAGAGAAGCAGGCTCCCTGAGGGGAGCCCGATGCGGGAGCCCGATGCAGGAGTCCGATGCAGGACTTGATCCTGGATCCCAGGATCATGACCTGAGCCAAAGGCAGCTGCTCATCAAAACACATTTTTTAAAGCACATGTTAACTGTTTGAGAAAAGTAAAGGTTGGAGTTTGTCCCATTTGTTTCACAGCAGTGTCTTTTATGTAACTTCGGTTGAGTTAGATTTGGTGCCCCAATAAAGAAAAAATAGTGAAAATAATAATAGCATCTACTTATTAAACAATATGAGAATTAAATAAGTAAATACACATAAAGAGCCTACATTAATGTCTGGCACATAATTAAGTATTCCACAAATGCTAGATATTTAATGTGCCAAACATTTTGTTAAATGCTCCATTTGTATGATCTAACTTGATCTCATTTAATAGATAAAGGAGGCTACTGTACCACTTCTAAGGTATGTGATAGACAAGTTCCTTAATCCCTTATGCTTTTGTCTTGTTGGTAAAATTGGAATATTTATAGTACCTCATATAGTTTTTTGATGATTAAATGAGTTAATCTTTAGAAAGTTTTAGTATAATAACTTAAGCTATTATTTATTTAGTCATTCAGCAAATATGTATGTACCCAGCTAAATGCCGGGTGTTCTTTTTTAGTGTTGCTTTTTGTTTCAGTAAGGTTCTTTTGAGAGGTTTTATCTTATCCTTTTATTTGGGACATATTCCTATTTCCTCAGTTTGCTTGACTTCCCTGTGTTTGTTTCTATGTATGAGTCTTCAAAGAGTAGCCTTGTATAGGAGATGGACCTTATCTTTCAACCTGGCCCTAGCTCTTCATTGTCTCAGAAACCTTTGTGATTGTTTAAGCAGCCTGATTTATTCTTGATAAGTCCTAGTTGTTGAGGGTGTGTCAAGACCTGTCAGTATTCTGAAGGAAGTGGATCTTAGGCACCCCCTACTTAGGCGCTAATTAGAAGCCAGACCCTCAGGCAGCAGGTTTTAAAATATGCCAACATAGATAGTCCTGTGGGACTATAGTTGTAAAAACCCTGTTGGCCTCCAGACCAGGTAATCTAAAGGTGTCCTCTGGGGTGACATTGGCAAAAATCAGGGCTTCAGAGGAGTGTATAAGCTCCTCTCTGGGAGGTACTGGTGAAATGTAGTTAGATTACTACTAAGTGACTAACTACTACTACTAACTACACGTAAGGCTTAGGGAGAGCATAAAAATGGTATCCCCTGGCCTCCTTTCCTTGAAAGCATCTTCACAGCCTCTAGATGTATGGCAAATGTGAAGTCTGCCCCTCAGGCTGAAGTTCTGGGATAAGTAAATAGGCTTGTTTCACAGAAGGACTAGGGATGTGTTTCAAAGTGCTGTCTCTGTGATGCCCTGGAGGTGATAGCTTGCCAAGAACTGTCTCTTCAATTGTTGCAGCCCTATTGGACCCAGGAATACAAGCTCCCCTGGCCACCAGAGCGGCTGATCAAGGAGTGTCCTCTGTGTAGACTTGCATGTGCCTGCCAGCTTTAGCAGGGCCACAGGAGAGCGTGTGGTTGGTGCAGACACAGCTTTTACAGGGCCGCAGGAGAGCACAGGGCTAGGTTGCCCCATGGGTGCCTCTGTCCCTGGAGAGAGTTGCAACAGGTCCCTGTCTCTGATGTTTTAAGATTAGTCAGTGAATCTCCTTCACATTTAGTCTAGGCACTTTTCAAATCGCTGCTTTTGTGCTGGTTTCCAGGGTGACATGAGTCTGCATGTGAGCCCTTTAGGAGAAGTATTTCAGTTTCCTATAGCCTTTGGATTTCCTGGTTGTTTTGGGGATTCATCTCTCTGTTACACTTCCCAGGAATTGGTGTACCTGATGTGGGTTGTGAAACCTTCCTTCCTCAGGAAGAAACTCTGGGTTTGTGAGATTCCTCCTGATTGTGGGTCCCAGTGCCAGGGATGGGGTTCTGACAAGGCTGCATCCTGCCTTCTCTTCCCATCTTGATGTGACACTTTTATCATGCAAAGGAGGTATTCAGCTAGTTTTCAGGTCTTTTGCAGAGGGAACCATACCTTATGTAGCAGTAGATTTGGTGTGTCCATGGGAGGTGAGTTCAGGATCATCCTTTGCTGCCATCTTGGACTGCTCCCTAATGCTGCAGTTGGAATAAACTAAAATTGCTACTTTTTTGGTGCTTACATTTTAGTACTTGGGAAAACAAACAGTAAACAAATAATTACAGGCATACATCAAAGATATTGTGGGTTTGGTTCCAGACGACTGCAATTAAACGAGTATTACAATAAAAAAAGCCAAATGAATTTGTTTCCTGGTGGATAAAGTTATGTTTACACTGTAATGTATTCTATTAAGTGTACAATAGCATTATTGTATGAAAACAGTGTATATACCTTAATTAGAAAATACTTATTGCTAAAAAATGTTAACCAGTAAGTTATAATCACTGATCACAGATGGCCTTAACAAATATAATAATACAAAATGTTTGGAATATTGCAGGAATTACTAAAATGTGACACAGAGACATGAAGTGAGCAAATGTTGGAAAATTGGCACCAGTGGACTTTTCTGATTTGAGGTTACCACAAGCCTTCACAATTTTTTTTTTTTTAAAGCAGTATCTGTGAAGCACAATACAGAAAAGGACAATAAAACAAGGCATGCCTGTATATTGTATCAGGTGCTAATGGGTGCTAAGAATAATAAAGCTGATAAGAAGATTGAGACTGACAGTATGGGTAGGGAGGTGCTAGTTTATGTAGGATAGTAAGAAAAGATCTCCCTGATAAGGTAACATTTGAGCCTAAATAATTCAAGAGAGAGATTATGCGACTATTGAGGGAGGAGGTTTTCAAGTTGAGGAACTGCAAGTACAAAGGCTCTGCAGCAGGATATGCTTAGTGTATTTGAGGAAAAGTGAGGAGGATGGGGGGGTAGCTGGAGTGGCATGTACAAGGGAAAGAGTCGTGGATGAAATAGGCAGCAGGAGCTCTCTCCTTGATTCAGGGATAAGGGAGGGAAGTTTGTGTAATCCTTGATTGGGTGAGAACAATGGATAAAAAAAAAGAAACAATGGATTAATAATCACGTCTTTATAGTGACTTGTGACATAGGTTCTATGTCATTCTTATCACTTTGCTGGTATTTGACTATTGCATGCTACCTTCCTAGTTAAAACTTGTTTCAAATGTAGGAACTGTGCTAAAACAATCTATAAAGTCAAGTTTAGTTATTCATAAAAATGTAGCTAGATTTATTTCCTTTTTATATTTAGTTTTTGGGTTGAAAATGGCAGTAGCCTGGGAAATCAAATGTTTGAGTCTAAGTCACAAGTATATGGATTTGTAAAAGATTTCCAAATTACCTTGGGTTTTATTTATTTTTGAAATAGCTCCTTTTTTTTAAAAAATGATTTTTATTTATTTACTCATGAGAGACACACAGAGAGAGGCAGAGACAGGCATAGGAAGAAACAAGCTCCATGTAGGGAGCCCGACGGTGGGATTCGATCCCGAGTCTCCAGGATCACGCCCCGGACTGAAGGCAGCGCTAAACCGCTGAGCCACCCAGGCTGCCCTACCTTAGGTTTTATTTTTTATTTATTTTTTTTTAATTTTTATTTATTTATGATAGTCACAGAGAGAGAGAGAGAGAGAGAGAGAGAGAGAGAGAGGCAGAGACATAGGCAGAGGGAGAAGCAGGCTCCATGCACCGGGAGCCCAACGTGGGATTCGATCCCGGGTCTCCAGGATCGCGCCCTGGGCCAAAGGCAGGCGCCAAACCGCTGCGCCACCCAGGGATCCCTACCTTAGGTTTTAAAATGAGTATTTGTAAATAGTTTTGGCTTTGGTCTGTGTGTTTCTGTTATATAATGACTTTGTAATTATGTTTATGCATATGTAATACAATATCCATTTTGTTAACATATGAAAACTTTAAATTATAGTCAAATTAATCTTAGTATATAGTTTCCAGAAGTAATTATTTTCCTTTCTAGAGTTTTGGTTTTTTTTTAGGTAGAAAAGCAACAACTAATATTTTATTGTTCTATAGGCACAAAAGGGTCTTTGTTAGAACATGCTTATGTAGTAATTAGAAAATTTAAGATTCCTACTTTTAATTCAAATCAACTCTATTAAACTTTTAAGATATTAAGTAATCTCTACCCCCAACATGGGGCTTGAACTCAATCCTGAGATCAAGAGTTGCATGGTCTATTGTGAACCAGTGAGGTGCTCCTAAAAAACATTCTTTAACTTTTATAAAATTTAGCTCTCTAGGACCAGCTTTTCTTAGATTTTTTGCCTTCTTTGGCATAAATCATGTAAGGGGAGCCTTAAGAAACAAGTAATTCAGAACCTAGATAGCATACTTTTAAAACTGCTTAAACAGATTGCTTGTTTGTATATTGATGTATATAGTAAATAGAATAATGTTGTTAGAGAATAAATATTGACCCATAAACCAACTAATGATCAATCTTAATGATTCTAATCTGTATGGCATATAGGCATTTTTGAATTAAATTCAAAAGAATTTGATTTGATTTAAAAATGTCCTTTGGTTGAATTTAGGACAACCTTACTGTCTTGAGGTGTAGGAAACAGTATGTTGCCCAGAGATATATTGAAATGATCTCATGAACTAGGGTTCCAAAAGCCTTCCTACTATGACTGCTAGACACCTTAATGCCAAAATTGTTATCTTGCACTATGTAGGATTAACGTAGCAACCCTTGGAATAGAACTGTATGTTCAGTATGCATCACTTAAGAAACCTCTTATTGAATATAAAAATATCAGATAATTGGAAGGGGGCTTACTTAGACAGTAAAGCAGATACTATGGTTATTGAAGCCTGCCTCATACATTTAAACCAGAGTTTGATTTGTTAGTAGTGAACCTAATAGTAGTAGTATGGAGTAAAGGATACTTTCACTTTTCATTGTATACCCTTCTTTATGGTTTGACTTTTTTTTTTTTTTTTTTTTAATTTTTATTTATTTATGGTAGTCACAGACAGAGAGAGAGAGAGAGAGAGGCAGAGACACAGGCAGAGGGAGAAGCAGGCTCCATGCACCGGGAGCCCGACGTGGGATTCGATCCCGGGTCTCCAGGATCGCGCCCTGGGCCAAAGGCAGGCGCCAAACCGCTGCGCCACCCAGGGATCCTGGTTTGACTTTTTTATACTGTGTACATATATTATTTTTAATATAAAAACTTAGTTTTAAGTTTTGAAAACTTAAAAGCCAGGAAACATTTATATAGAAGACCAGTTTACATATAGTGAAATATACTGTTGAGCTCTACCAGTGTATCTAAACAGTGTATCTACACAGTGAATATAAATAAATATAGTTAATTTAAGTTCCTGCAACTTGTTTATTTCTAGTCCTTGTTTATTTTAAGCAGTAGGTTATTCATGGCAGTATTTCAGGTCCTGTATATTCCAGCAGTAAAACAATCTGGATATGCAACATTGTGGTTAGTGTATTCTTATTTGACTTGAATAACTTTATTTTTTTTATTTTTTTATTTTTTTAAAGATTTTATTTTATTTTATTTTATTTTATTTTATTTTATTTTATTTTATTTTATTTTATTTTATTTTTTATGATAGTCACAGAGAGAGAGAGAGGCAGAGACATAGGCAGAGGGAGAAGCAGGCTCCATGCACCGGGAGCCCGATGTGGGATTCGATCCCGGGTCTCCAGGATCGCACCCTGGGCCAAAGGCCGGCGCTAAACCACTGCGCCACCCAGGGATCCCAAGACTTGAATAACTTTAATAACTTTCCTTAGTTTATAATATTGTTTGCTTAATATTTGTGAGATTCCAAACATGTTGTAAAAATAAAATAGTCTGAATAATGACTTTCTAATCTGGACATTTTTGAAGATATAATTATCTAATATTCTTTTAATGAAGCAGGAATCTTGAGGGCCCTTGAGTAATGCCTATGGAAATAAAGAGAATGAAAGATGAGGTCCAGTGAAACTAAATGGAGAGTGTCATTGTGAAGCTGCTGCTTTTGGAGGCTGCTTGAGCCAGTTGTTGTTCAGGTGGATTCCAGATACTAACAAGTGTTTTTAAGTTTAGTTTCTGGCTTTCTAGATCATAGTTTACTGTAAGTAGATCTTAAAGACTTTTCTTACTGTTTCATCTGGTCCCATCTTCTCATTTCATTTAGTCCAATCTTTTTATTTTGCATTTTTGCCACTATTAAGTAGAACTAGAACTATGAGAATCTGATTTTGTTGAATCCAAGTGTGTGTGTGTGTGTGTGTGTGTGTGTGTGTGTGTGTGTGTTTTAAATTGTTCTCTATATCCTCTTTGATGAAAAGCCTCTCAGAGAATGTGTGGTAGACTCTTGGCATTCACACTTTATGCAATTCACCTATAACCTTGAAGGTCTCAGAATGAACAAGTGAAAGTCCATGTCATGTAGTAATTGGTAATCTTCCTGACATAGGAATTTAAATTATTTAAATTATACCCACACTGCAAGGTTGCTGTGGGAACTGTCATTTAACTAGTGAGTGACCATGGACAGTGGCCTTGTATCCTCATTCGATTGCAGCTCTGTATGGGGCACAGAAATTCGGAAGGTTAGGAGCTAGACTTGGTGATATAAAGGGTCTGCTGTGTAAGAGTAAAGGGAAAAGCAAAATATTTTGTTACAGGAAGGATCAGTTTTTAAAGGCATGGTTTTAGACTAATGAAAAATGATAGGCATTAAAGTATAATTTTGAATTTGCCTTCATTGAGGTTACATTGGGAACCAGAGTGACCTGGAAAGACTCTCAGGGATGACTTTGCATTAAGGTTATAAGAGCTTGTGAAAGACTGATTAGGATACACTTTTATGATGTGTATTCAAGTATCTGTAGAGTTCACATTTTCAATGCTCTTCTATTATGCACAAAGAAGAAAAAACCTTAGATGTTCCCATAGTGAACACTTACTTTATTATGAGTGATCTCTTAATGAAACATTGTTTCCACAAATATGTAGAAAGATTCTTATTAGCAAGAAAAGGGTCTAGGAGCAGAGGATTAGTGCTGAGATTTGATGGTTATTACCATGACTCTCTTCATTACCATGTATCTGGGCCAGGATAAAGGAAAGTACTAGAAATTTTTTTTTTTTAAAGAGATTTTACTTATTTATTCATAAGAGACGCAGAGAGAGAAGCAGGCTTCATGCAGGGAGCCCGATGTGGGACTCGATCCCGGGACTCCAGGATCATGCCCTGGGTCAAAAGTAGGCGCTCAACCGCTAAACCACCCAGGTGTCCCTAGAAATTCTTTTCTTTGGCTATAATCATAGTCCTTTCATGAAGTAGAGTTTCTCATTATGTGGGCTAAGAGGGATGGTACACTTAATGATTTTTAAAAATATACTCTGCAATATATTCTCTATTAAGATTAAAACTCTCTCTCCCTTTTTTGCAACTATTCTGCCTTTGTTTCAAGCAGGCTTTTAAGTCCTCAACTTCAGAAAGGACTGAAACCATGAAATCTGAGTTCTATTATAAAACATATTTACCTTAGTTAATCATGTTTTCTTTTTTTTTTTGATGTTTTCTTTTTTTTAAATTTTAAATACTTTCTTTTTTTTAAGATTTTACTTATTTATTCATGAGAGACACAGAAAGAGAGGCAAAAACACAGGCAGAGGGAGAAGCAGGCTCCATGCAGGGAGCCTGATGTGGGACTCAATCCCGGGACTCCAGGATCATGCCCTGGGCTGAAGGCAGGCGCCAAACCACTGAGCCACCCAGGAATCCCTAATAATGTTTTCAAAAGCACCCACTTTCCCTACAGTCCTATAGGATATATGGTATTCTTCTAGTTATAAGGTTGTTGATTTTCCTACCCCATGGAAACCTTTCTTTGTTCCTTAAAATAGATAGAGGTTAAGAATGGGTTCTGGAACTCTACTGCCGACCTTTAAGTCCTGGTGTAGTCAGTATTTGTGTGACCTTGAGGAAGTTTCTTAACCGTTCTGCTTTCGTTTCTTCATCTATAAAAGAAAAACAATAATTCCTATTTTGTAAGGTTGGTGTGAGGACTAAATGAGCTACTAATTTGAATAATGTGGATGAGGGACACAGAGTAAGCTTTCAGTAAATGTAAGTTATTACCATTATCATAATTGCCCTCTACCCTCTCCTCTTCCTTGTCCCTCTGTACCTACTTGGTCACTAAGATATGTCAGGTTTTTTTTAGACTGTAGACCATTCATGTCTCATTTCCTGCTGGCACTGGGACCTTTCTAGACCATGACTTTTACTACCTCAGGCCACAGCACCACCTAACACCTCCTGCCTCTGATCTCTGATCTCATGTTTTTCAGTACTAGACTAATAACAGTTTTGTATTGTCACTACCTTGCTCCAGAATATACAGCAGTTTTTTAGTTACTTGTTTTATCAAGTCTGACTGTGGCTTAACACTACTTATTTCACTCAAGCCAGTCTCATATTTTCTCACCTACATCATGTACTTGGACATTTGCTCATGTTCTTCCTTCAACCTTTTTTTTTTTTTTAATTTTTTTTGTAAATTTTTATTTATTTATGATAGTCTCACACACACACACACACACACACACACACACACACACAGAGGCAGAGACATAGGCAGAGGGAGAAGCAGGCTCCATGCACTGGGAGCGGGACGTGGGATTCGATCACGGGTCTCCAGGATTGCGCCCTGGGCCAAAGGCAGGCGCTCAACCGCTGCGCCACCCAGGGATCCCTTCCTTCAACCTTTATGCTCTTCCTTTGTGCCTTTACCTCTCTACTCTTAGTATTTCTATTCTACCTATACTTCAATAATCCAGTGTTTCTAAGATGACTTTATGGCTTTTAAGAACTGTGCTTAGGTAGGCACAGGATTGGACTGATTGAGACAAAGACTGAGAGATCAGAGTGTGGACTGGGGATCAGAGCCTTTAAATTCAAGAATGGCAAATAGGAGTTAAGTCTGAGAAGCAGATCTAAGATGGAAGGACCAACTTAAACGACAAGGGTTGGGACGGGAAGGGATAGGATATAAGTGACCGCTGAGAGCAAAGCAGTTATTGAAAACTTGACATACTGTTCTGCAGGTTTGAGACAGACCAGGGCAGATCTTGATGGATCAAGTGGTTTTTAAGGCCCACATGGCTGGACAAGATAGCATACTTATGAATTTGACAAGAGGGAGCCAGTAATGTTATGATCAGGAGCAGCTATTAGGAATCTGAAATAGTCAGTCTTGGGGTGTTGGGCACTGGAAGACTGGGGCCATAACTGGAAAAAAATTTGAGCCCCTGGTTAGGCTAGAATATTAAGATCAGCAAAACTGAATGTAATGTGCTGAGCCATAGAACAACTTAACATTTCTTCTGGCTAGGATTAGAACTGTGTTGTGTGAATAGTGCTATACTGAAGCAACTTGATAGGCTCTCTTGCTGGATTTATGGATAGAGTGACTACCCCTAATCCAACCAACAAAGCCTGCAGTGGTTTCACTATGCTCAGTGTAGATTCCGTATTCCTTACCTCTTGATTAAGCATACTGCTATCCCATATTGTTGTGATTGACTTAAGTGAATCTCTTTTTCTCCATTCATAGCTTAGGTTAGATCAAATGGTGATCCTTTTAAAAAAGAGCTTTATTGTAGTAAGATTAACATATGGCTGCATATATTTATTTAAAGTGTACATTTGGATACATTTGAAATATAGATACACACCTGTGAAACTGTCACAATTAAGGTAATGAACATACTCATCATCTTCAACGTTCCTTGTTCCCTTTTGTAATTCTCTCTCTGCACCTCTCTGCCTCTTCTTTCCACCCACATCCATTGACTTACTCTCTGTTGGCTACAAGTTAGTTTTATTTTTTAGTAGACTTATATGGTATGAACTCTTTTTGTCTGGCTTCTCAGCATATTTCTTTTTTTTTTTTTTTTAAATTTTATTTATTTATTTATTTATGATAGTCACAGAGAGAGAGAGAGAGAGAGAGAGGCAGAGACACAGGCAGAGGGAGAAGCAGGCTCCATGCACCGAGAGCCCGACGTGGGACTCGATCCCGGGTCTCCAGGATCGCGCCCTGGGCCAAAGGCAGGCGCCAAACCGCTGCGCCACCCAGGGATCCCAGCATATTTCTTTTTTGCCATCTTTTTTAACATAATTATTTTTATCAATAGTTCATTCCTTTCTGTTGCTGAAGAGTATTCCATTATATGACTATACCTCAGTTTTTTAAAAAAAATTCTATTTATTCATGAGAGAGACAGAGAGAGGCAGAGACATAGGTAGGGGGAGAGGCAGGCTCCTGCAGAGACCCTGATGTGGGACTTGATCCCAGGACCCTGGGATCATGACCTGAGCCAAAGGCAGGTGCTCAACCACTGAGCCACCCAGGTTTGTTGAAAGACTTTTTATACTTCAGTTTTTTTTTTTTTTTAAGATTTTTTTTTTTCTTTATTTGAGAGATAGAAAGAGAAAACAAGCAGGTGTGGGAGGCGAGGAAGGAGGGAGAAGCAGACTCCCCATTGGGCAAGGACTGGATGTGGTGCTAGATCCCAGGACCCTGGGGATTATGACCTGAGCCAAAGGCAGATGCTTAACCAACAGCCACCCAGACCCCCCTAACTCAGTTTGTTAATCCATTAACCTCAGTTTGTTTATCCATTCATCTTTGGAGGAATATTTGGTTGTTTCCAGTTTTTGACTGTTGCAAATAAAGCTGGGATGAACATTTATGTACAAATCTTTGTAGTTATAATGCTTTCATTTTTCTTAGGAATGGAAGGCTGGGTCATATGGTAGGAGTATATTTAACTTTTTTAGAAATTGCCAAACTCTTTTCAAAAGTGATTGTAACATTTTACATTCCCACAAGCATAGCTTGAGTTTCAGTTCTATGTCCTTAACATACTTGGTATGGTCACTCTTTTTAATTTTAGCTATTCTACTGGATGTTTAGTGGTAGTTTTTTGTAGTTTTAATTTGCCTTTCCCAAGTGACTAAACTATATTGAGCATTCTTTTATGTGCTTATTTGCTATCCTAGTATATTCTGTGTTGAAGTATTTATTAATATCTTTCCCTATTTAAAAAAATTGTGGTAAAATATATATAACAAAACTTAACATCTTAAGTACTTTTACTTTTTTTTAAAGATTTATTTATTTATTTATTTTTGAGGAAGCATGTGCATGATTGCACAGAAGTGGGGTGAGGGGCAGTAGGAGAGACACAGAGAGAATCCTCAAACAGACTTGCCACTGAGTGCAGAACCTGACTTGGGGCTCAATCCCAGGACCCTGAGATCATTACCTGAGGTGAAATCAAGAGTTGGATGCTCAACTGACTGAGCCACCCAGGTGCCCCCCATCTTATACCTTAGTAGCATTAAGCACATTCATGTTATTTTGCAGCCAATCTTCAGAACTCTTTGTCTTGCAAAATGGTTACCTATTTTATTTACTTATTTTTTATTTATTTATTTTTTACTTGTTTTTTTTTTTTTTTTAATTTTTACTTATTTATGATAGTCACACACAGAGAGAGAGGCAGAGACACAGGCAGAGGGAGAACCAGGCTCCATGCACCGGGAGCCCGACGTGGGATTTGATCCCGGGTCTCCAGGATTGCGCTGTGGGCCAAAGGCAGGCACCAAACCGCTGCGCCACCCAGGGATCCCTGGTTACCTATTTTAAATATTGGGTGTGTTTTGAAATTTTTTTTACATATTCAGATATAAACTTATATCAGGTGTATGCTTTATGAGTATTTTCTCCCAGTCTGTGTTTTGTCTTTTCAGTTTACTGTGCATCCTGAAATCAGTTATGGCAAGAATGAATTACTCCACATTAATTAGCAAATTTCTATAATCAGGGCTTGATTTACGTTTGTTGATTGTCTATACTTAAGAAATGGGGGAAAATGTTAATAATGCAGATTAAACTTAAAGATTATGTTGTGTCTAGGGGATCCCTGGGTGGCTCAGCAGTTTAGCACCTGCCTTCCGCCCAGGGCGTAATCCTAGGGTCCCTGGATCGAGTCCTGCGTCAGGCTCCCTGCATGGAGCCTGCTTTCTCCCTCTGCCTGTGTCTCTGCCTCTCTGTGTCTCATGAATAAATAAATAAAATCTTAAAAAAAAAAAAGATTATGTTGTGTCTGTAGCCTTATACTTTATAAAAAAGTGTAAGAAAGTATGAAAGGAAATATTTCTTATAGTATTTCAAACTTAGCTAATCAGTAGAGAACTCACACAGGTCAGACATGTGTCTTCATTGTTCTACCCTTGTCAGTTGCAACCATTACTTGGCTATGGATATAAGAATTCAGCAAAAAATCAGTGAAAGCATTCTGTAGCAATCAATTGACTATGTGGAATTTTCAATAAAGAGAATTATGTATTTTTCATTATTTGTAAATTATATGATACCTGTGTTTTTTTTTCTTTTAAGATTTTATTTATTTATTCATGAGAGACACAGAGAGAGGCAGACACAGGCAGAGGGAGAAGCAGGGTCTCTGCAATGAGCCTGATGTGGGACTTGATCCTGCAACCCAGGATCATGCCAAAAGGCAAAGGCAGACACCCAGCTGCTGAGCCACCCAGGCGTATCTTTTTCTCTCAGTAAAGTTTATAATAAGTTTATGTACACATGTGTGTGTGTGTGTGTGTATATATATATATATATATATATTTTTTTTTTTTTTTTTTTGCAGAGACAGTTGTTAAATATTTACCGGCATATCACTGTCCGCACACTAATAAGTAAGCACCAGAGAAATGTGTCTAAACTCATGTAACTTGAATGAGTCAAGAAAGAAAAATGAGGTCAGGAAACAAAAGTCAGTCCATAAGTGATAAGAGAACCAAATCTAATTCTGAAACCAAAAGATGAAAGGGAAGAGTAATAGGGAGAGAAAATGAAAGGCACAATACTCAGAAGGTCACATCAATTCTCTTATTACTAAAGACACAGAAGAAGTGAGTTATTTTCTTCTAGGAATTTTATGGTTTTAGGTCTCACAGTTACGTCTTCAATCCATTTGGAAAATTCCAAATTTTTGTATGTGGTGTAAGAAAGTGGTCCAGTTTCATTCTTCTTCATATATCTGTCCAGTTTCCCCAGTACCATTTGTTGAAGAGACTGTCTCTTCCCTGTTGTAAATCCTTGCCTCCTTTGTCATAGATTAATTGACCATATAGGTGTGGGTTTATTTCTAGGCCCTCTATTCTATTCCATTGATCTGTTTTGTGCCAATACCATACTGTTTTAATTACTACAACTTTGTGGTATGTCTTGAAATCTGGGATTGTAATACTTTCAACTTTGCTCCTCTTTCTCAAGATTGCTTTGGCTCTTTGGGGCCTTTTGTGGTTCCATACACATTTTAGTATTATTTGTTCTAGCTCTATGGAGAATACCATTGGTATTTTGATAGAGATTGCTTCAGCTGTAGAAACATTTTTCATTTTTCTAGTTATGTCTTTAGGGAAGGGAAATAAAAGCAAAAATTAACTATTGGGACTACACCAAAATAAAAAGCTTTTGTACAGCAAAGAAACCATCAAAAAAACAAAGTCATCTGATAAATGAGAGAAGATATTTGCAAATGATATATCTGATAAGAAGCTAATATCCAAAATATATAAAGAAGCTCTAGGGGCGGCTCAGCAGTTCAGTGCCACCCTCAGCCCAGGGCACGATCCTGGAGACCCGAGATCGAGTCCCACGTTGGGCTGCCTTCATGGGGCCTGCTTCTGCCTCTGCCTGTGTGTCTACCTCTGTCTCTCTCATGAATCAATAAATAAAAAAAAAAAAAAAAAAAAAAAGAAGCTCTATATCTCAGTACCAAAGAAACAATCTTTTTTTTTTTTTTTCCCAAAGAAACAATCTGATAAAAATGGGCAGAGGACCTGAGTAGACATTTTTCCAAAGAAGACATAAAGATGACCATTAGACACGTTGGAGAGATGCTTAACATCACTAATCAGGAGAATGCAAATCAAAACTACATTGAGAAATCACCTTACAGCTGTTAGGAATGGCTAGATTCAAAAAGCCAAGAAATAGCAAGTGTTGGTGAGATGTGGAGAAAAAGGAACCCTCTTGCATTGTTGATGGGAATGCAAATTGGTGCAGCCACTGTGGAATACAGTATGGAGGTTCCTCAAAAAATTAAAAGTAGAATTGCTACATGATCCAGTAATTCCACTACTTGGTATTTATCAAAGAAAACAAAAACACTAATTTGAAAAGATAAATGCTCCCCTTTGTTTATCGCAACATTATTCACAATAGCCAAGGTATGGAAGCAACCCAGTGTTCATCAAAAAATGAATGGAGGGCAGCCTGGGTGGCTCAGCGGTTTAGCGCCGCCTTCAGCCCAGGGCCTGATCCTGGAGACCCGGGATCGAGTTCCACATCAGGCTCCCTGCATGGAGCCTGCTTCTCCCTCTGCCTGTGTCTCTGCTTCTCTCTCTCTCTGTGTCTCTCATGAATAAATAAATAAAATCTTAAAAAAAAGATGAATTGATAAAGAAGATGTCACACACACACACGCACACACGCACGCATGCATGCACGCATACACAATGGAATATTAGTCATAAAAAGGAGACCTTGGGCAGCCCCGGTGGTTTAGCGCCGCCTTCAGCCCGGGGTGTGATCCTGGAGACCCAGGATTGAGTCTCACGTCATGGAGACTGCTTCTCCCTCTGCCTGTGTCTCTGCCTCTCTCTCACTCTGTGTCTGTCATGAATAAATAAATAAAATCTTAAAAAAAAATTTAAAAAAAAGGAGACCTTGCCATTTGTGACACATGAATGGACTTACAGGGTATAAGTGCTAAGTGAAATAAGTCAGACAATGATAAATAAAATATGTTACTTATGTAAGATGTAAAACACAAAATAAACAAAGAATAAAAGAGATTAAAAAAACAGACTATTAAATAGAGAGAACAAACCTAGTGGTTGCCAGAGAGAAAAGGTCAGTGGGATGATGGATGAAATAGATAAAAGAGATTAAGAGTATACTTCTTGATGAGCACAGAGAAATGTGTAGAATCTTGAATCATATATTGTATACCTGAAACTGATATAACACTGTATGTTTTAAAAAGTCTAAAAAATAAGAAGTTAGAAAAATAAGGTGAGTTGTTACTGTAGGATATTTGTTTTGGTCTGATTTGACTTGATCTTGGTCTTATTGTTATGTAATAGTCTGCTAATAACATTGAAGAAGAATGTTAAAAACTCATATTTATTAGTATTCATTAGCAACTTCAAGTAAGCCTTGGCTATCTCAATTTAATTGTTCTCAAGACCAAAAAAATTATAAAATACTTTTTAAAATTAAAAATTGGAACATAGAACAATTATGTGTTCTCTATTGTCTGCTAAAGTTTACATCATTAGCTACATTGCTTTTTTTAATCTATATACTCAATTCTGTGATGTTTACCATAGTTATATTTCTTTCAAAAGGTTTTTTTTTGAGAATATCTTAATTTTGAATCTGATAATTAAATTTTAAAAATATTTTGTTTTGTAGCCATGCAGGATATACATACTGTGGGTCTTGTGCTGCTCATGCCTATAAACAAGTGGATCCATCTATTACGTAAGTAATACACAGTTTTGTTTAAGTGGGAGAAGGTTGGGAATCATAACCACTTTGTCACAGAAGTAACTTGATTTTGCATGCTTATTGTTATATACTTGATTTCATTAAGAATTTGACTATTTATTATACCTTATATAGGTTATGAAAAGTTTTCATACTGTTTTTCATTGAACATTTGGTTTTTACATTTAGGTTTTTTTTGTTGTTGTTGGTAGAATGCTTAGTTCTGGAAATGTTAGGGTTAAATGTTTTGTTTAAATTTCTCTTTGAAACCAGATGAGCATCTTTAAGAATGCAAAGTGCCTTGTTCTATCCTAGTCATTTTGTGATTTAAAATTCTTTATTGTACTTGTTAAGTTGTGGTTAATGAAAGAAAATAATTTCTCATTGACAAGATGAGGTAGCTGAGTTATTTTAGAATCTGACAGTGAATTTAATATGGTGTTTGAAGTATGTTAGCTCTTAATAATTCAGTGAGAACTCTGAAATTAGCTTTAAGATTTTTATCTGGCAGATTGAGACTTAAGTAATATACTGCTCTCTAAAATAAGAAATTTATGAACTTTTAAAAGCTTTAACTAGAAATAGCCATCCCCATTACTTAATTTGCTGACCAGCATTTTATTGAAATAGTTAATTCACAAATGTGAACAGGTATTAAGCTCCAGTCTGTATGCCAGTTATACATATACTATATAAGTAGGTAAAATCAATCATCTTAATTCTGTCAAATATTGATTGTTAGGTTAGACTTGTGCTAGTAGAGGTAAAGCATAATAATTCAAAATAAGTAACTCACAGCAGCCCTGAGTTTAAAAAGAAAGTCTCACCCCACTGCCTAATCCTTTACCTTTGAGCAAATTGTTCAGATTTTTAAAACAAAAGAACTGTTCTTTTTTATATTTATGTAGTGTGCTCTGCACATTGTATCATGCCTTTGCTGGAAATTATTTTAGTAAGTTTTTAATGATAAAAAATTGATAATGTTGCCAAATTGATGAGGTTTTAGTTAGCCCTGCCTCATTTATGGTGTTTTGAGGAGTGTCTTCATCAAGTACTTCTTGATACATTTTTAATATATGATTTCAGCTAATTTATTTCATGAGTAAGAACAAAAATAAATGAATTGGAAAGATTTTCAAATGTTTCCTTCATTTGGGCCTATAATAAAGGTTAGTTAATATGACAACCTTTTTCAAACCTTTTCTATTTGAGGATATTATTTGCTAGAAGGATACTCCTGAATTAAATTTAGCTTAGCAACATTAGAGAGATGAGAACCTATATTGGTAGATGCAGAAAGGATGTATTAAATAAGTTGATAAAAAAGGATGTATTAAATAAGTTGATAATGGAAGGAAAAGAGAAAAGGGAAGAGAGCTAAGGACTAAGATGATAATAAAAGAGGTGAGTAAAAAGAGAGGCAAATGATGCATGAAGATGTTATCAGCTTATTTTTGTAATTAATATATAATAATTGAATTTTGAATAAATAAATCTGAAGATCCAAGCATTAAAAATAATTGACAGTCATTGCTATATTCTCTTGAAAGTAGCTTTCCTTGAGCTTGGCAGTGTTTCAGAGTCCTTTGAGAAAATAGAGAAAGAACATTTTTCTGGGAACTATGAGAAGTACAAAGAAAAAAATAACAGTCCAGGAGAGAAGTTTAAATTCTCTGCCACTAGATCCATTCTTACCTTCCACACTAATCCATTCCCTACATGTCAACTAGGATCATCTTTTTGTGCTGTCTTACTTTGAATGGATCTTTTACCTTTGCATCATTTTGTAATATCTTGCATGGAACATTTAGGTGATATTTGTTAACTGAATTATGCAGATCTTTTGAATGTTGACATTTCATCATACAGTGCCAAAAAACCACATTTGTTAATATCACCACAAATTTCATCAGAAATATCTTTAATTATTGGGAAGCTGCCCATCTCACAGTGATAGAAGTTTTGCAAAAATCTAATTTTCACTTAAAAGCTTCAATTATATCTTGGGCAATGTTTTCTTTGAAGTGGCAGGCCTATTTTGTTCATTTTCTAGAAAATTTCTGCCAAATACCTAAATTGGAGTAACTGCAATTTGTCTACAGTCATTTTTTGAAGTAAAAATTGTGTCCCATGAAAAAAAAGCCCAGTTTAATCACATTTACAATCACACAAATGTTTTCCCTGAGATATAATTCTGTAGATAGCAAAAGTGCTTTATATATTTATCACCACAAAATTAATACATTTTGTCATACAGAATATTTTTAAAAAACTGTACTCAGAGTTCAAGATTTAATGATATTAAGTGAAACTGGCCTTAAAAAAAAAAAAAAAAAAAAACCCTTGGTGTGGGTGAAGGTAAAGAATACATGACTACCAGTACCTTTGCTTCTATCAATCTATTGATTAATCTGTGGATCATAGTTCTATTGTGCTAGTGATTTACCAGCCTCATTTTTTCCCTCTAAGTACAAATGTCAACCCAGTGGAAAAGGCAAATAAATTCCTCATTAGTATGAAAATAGTTTTGATTTTGTACACTTCTTGAGAGGTTCTTTGGAAGGTACAGTTCACAATTTGAGAAGTACTATGATAAAGGGTGATTGGATTTAGATTATGGCTGTTGGGGAAGGCATTTCTGAGGAAATCATTTTTAAGCCAAGCAAATGGAACAATAGCACCTGTGAAGGCTTTGAAATAGGCAGAGCTGTGTTCCAGTCATCAAGGAACTGCAAGACCAGTATATAAACTATTGTGACCAAGGGGTGGAGGTGGGGAAAGTAATCAAGAGGGGGCCGTGCATTTGAGACTTTAGAACCCATTTTATCCTCTGATTAAGACTTTTTAAGCAGGAGAATGATGGAATCTAATTTATGTTTTAAAAGGAATACCTTGGTTGTTTAAGGAATTTAGAAAATGGTATATTTAAGTAAGTTCTTTCCTGTATTTATTGTTGCAAAATCTTTTTCTGTTACTAAAACTTTAATTGAAAACCTGGAACTCAAGATATATAGTAACCTGAAAGAGCCAAAGAATCTTCTTTGGAGCCACATGATGTTTAATTCTTCAGTTAAAATATTCCTGTGTGCCAGGAAACATCTTTAAAAATTACTTGTATTCCATTATTTAGAATTAGTAGTTGAATATTTATGAGGGCAGATATGCAGGTAACTTTATTTATTGGATGCACAGACTATACTTCTTGTAGTAAGTAACTCCACAAATGTGAATTCTCTGGAGGTATTACACATAAACTACATTTATTTCTAAAAGAATACCTCTTGACTTTTTCTTGATTTATCATACTAAGGGTTGGTCTTTTTTTTTTTTTTTAACATGTGTGACAATAGTAATGATAGGCTAATATTTGTAAGTTATTTATTTAAAGGCAAAGCACTTTGCAATTAAATTGGAAAGAAAGTGGCATTGCTTCCAATGCCCATATTACTTATTTTTCTTCAAAATATTCCTGAGGTCTTGGCGTTTATGGATCTAGCAATTTAGCCCCCGTCCACCAAAGAAAAGAGCGAGCATTATTTTTTATTTACATTATTAATTTTTTTGTTAGCACACAGCTAACAAAGAGACTCATTTTGAGATTACTACTACTATGCACTTTTTTTCCCTCCTTTTCAATGATGTCTAGCTTATTTTTGGTTTATTTTTGGGTTCGTCACTTGTAAGGATTCATATTGATGTGAACTAAACCTCCTTTTCCCTGTGTTGCGTATGAGTGAGTTTCTGTCAGATTGGAAAGAATCTGTTGAGTATACAATTGGCTAATTCAAATGTGTGGGGCTCTTTTCTCCACCAGTCTTATCTTTTCATCCAGATTGGGTCTCGCAAAAAGGCTGACAAGGTAAATAGGTATTAGAGGGGACAATTAGGTTTTCCAAACTGACCTTCGGTGTTTATTTCTGGAGTAGTGCTCATATTTTGGTCACTATTACAACCTGTTACACTTACCTAGAAATATGTCTGTGCCTTGGGTTTAAATCAATATTTTAAGTCATTTCATATTTTAATTATATATGCTGGATTTCCTAGGAGTGTTTATTTTAAATATTCTATTCCTCTGCCTTGTCATAGAAATACATTCATCAATAATAAAAGTGCTGCCTTTTTCATACTTGATTCTTGGTTCATGTAATACCTGTCCTTAGGCAAGTCACCTGAACACTCAGAGTTACCATTGTCTATATGCTACATTAGACTTTAATTTAGAAAATTGTGATTATGTTTATGGACTGTTGAGAGAGCATAGTGGTATCTTTTTTGTTCATTCAGGAATCTAAATTTGATTTGATCGTTTTTGTTTTGGAAATGGCTGTTGGCTTGCTCATAGAGGTGATGATAGGAAGTGAATATTGGCAGTGGAGGAAAGGAAGAGAAGAGATTATGTTTTTGACTAGAAATGGCCTGTGGATGAAGTCTTATGTTTTTGCTATCTGTGACATCCTGAGGAAGTTTTGGGACTCTAAACTGAGAATCTCTGTTTTCCTTATCCATATCTTCCTTACCATCCCCTCCCCCCACCACAGCAAGTAACATATAGCAGACAATAGGTTAATTTTCTTAGCTGTCATTGAATTTTATGAAAATAAATATATTGCCTAAGCACATTCCTTCACTTGCAAGTTTTTGATATGAAAAAACTAGCTAATATCTCAGTCTTTGTCCATTAACTGAGCAGTGAGTAGTAATCAATTTTTTCTAGATACATAGCTTATCATCTATCCCCTTCTTTCTCATAGTTTTGGTTTTTCAAGTCTGTAAGTTTGTGTGTGTGTGGTGGGGGAAGAATCTGGGAGAACAGAGAAAATGGATGGTTTTGGAATTTAGATTGTGAGGATGTTTGTGATAAAATGAGGGGAAGTTAATTTTACTCTTGATGTCAAGATAAAAGGATTGTAAAGAATTAAGCTATGGTTTAGCCCAGTTCTTTTCTTTAGCTACAGTGCAAATAACACATAATCAAGTTTCTTTGTTTTTGGGAATGGCTTCTATCTACTTGAATGGAAACAGAGAAAGCTTATTATACAGAATTTTTCTCAACAATTTTTCCTTTTTTCTCTGCTATGGTAGAAATGTGGAAATAGCTTTATCAGAATGGTTCTTTGTAATGATATTTTGTATGGAGTTTTAGAAATTATACTATCATGTGTTTTTATTAAAGTCATGGTAGATCTTAGGAGGCAAATTTAGGACATGTTTAGAATTTGGAGATTTTATTTAATAGATGAAATGTTTAAATTCAATGAATATAGCTATTGAAAAACCTTATGTATCGTAGGCATTGTGAATGCTGAGATGATTTTAAGCATAGCAATTGATTTACTGTAGATCAATAAATCAGTAACTAGAACACCCAAGTGTTGAAAATGTTTTGTTGTTGAAAATGGTTCTTTTAAAGGCCTTCCAACAAAAAATATAGTTACAAAGTTGAAATTAATTAACTAAGCAAATCATTAGTGGGTATATTAGTTTGCTGGTGGTACTGTATAAAATACCACAAAGTAGGTGACTGAAAGCAGAAATTTATTTTCTCTCAGTCCGGAGGCTGGAAGTCCAAGATGAGGGTGCTGATAGGGTGGGTTTCTCCTGAAGCCTCTCTTCTTGGTTTGCAGATGGCTGTCTTCTTGATGCCTCTTTACATGGTCTCCTTTCTGTGCATATGTGCCCCTGGAATCTCTTCCTTTTCTTATAAGGATACCAGTCATTGGATTAAGGCCTTATCTGAATAGCCTCATTTTAACATAATGATATGCTTTAATATCTTATCTCCTAATATGGTTACACTCTGAGGTACTAGGGTGGAACTTCAACATAAACTTTAGGGGTACATAATTTAGCTCATAATAGTAGATAATGAAATGAAATCAGTCAAGATAGAAAATGGTGCCACATATGATTTTTAAAAATTACTCGTTTTTTCCCTTTTATTTAATAAGGTTTGTATAGAATTGCAATTGTTCTGTGCTTTTGTTGTATATCTCCTAGCCGGAGAATTTTCATCCTTGGGCCTTCTCATCATGTGCCCCTCTCTCGATGTGCACTTTCCAGTGTGGATATATATAGGACACCTCTGTATGACCTTCGTATTGACCAAAAGAGTAAGTATATAGAAATCTTACAGCTTTTTAACAGCTAAAAGTTTTTTAAAAATAATAATAAATTAATTTTAAAAATTAAAAATATGAATATTATAAATTTAATCTAGTTTTAAAGAATAAATTGATTTTAACTTATCTGCAAAAAGCAAAAGCAAAGAAAGATGATCTTCTATATGCATAAAAGACAACTAGAGTTTTTTTGCCAGCTGCAAAAATCTGTCAGGTCAACTAGTCTCCAACTGTTTATGATTATATGTGTATTCAGGGAAGTGCCTTGTACTCACTGTATCATGAGACAAGAAATTAGTACCCACAACAACTTGAAGAAAGATTCTGAGCATGTTAGTCTGCTTCTGTATATATCCCTTTCCTTGTAAATAGGCCATCATTCTCAAATGAGTTTTGTGGGGGTGAAAAAGTGAAACTCTGAAACAAAAGTGTTACATAAGTCTTAAGTGTATTTTATTTTTAAAACATGTCTGTATTTTGATAGATGTTTTTCCATAGGATTCTAGAAATCAGATCTTTTTTAGTTGTGTCTCATTTTATACATTGAATGTGTAAATTAAAACCTTTTGACTTCATAATAATATTTTTGGAGGAGTGGGAGCATAATTTTAAAAATCTAGAACAGTACAGAGAATAGCATAACAAATATTCTTTTACTTACCGTACACAATTGACTCAGAATTTTCCTTTTATCTAAATTCAGTTTATTTTCCCAGAAACCATTTTCATGATCTTGCTGTGTATTCCTCCAGTTCATCACATTATATTTTAAATATATTGGGTGCTTATTGTTTCAAGAAATCTTGGAACAAATTCTTCTGAAGAATGAGAGAAGCCATTTGCAAAACAGACAATCACCTCTTTTTCCTTATTTTTTAGGCCTAATTTTTCATAATTGGGGGTTTCAGTTATCCCTGAGTATTAGTAATTTGTTGTTAGAATAATTTTTACTAATGAAGCTGGAGTAGAACTAGCCTTATTACTCCTTGTGATGCTTTTAGGGGACATACCTTATTTTTTAAAATTTTGTTGGGGCATTCAGAAAATTTTGGTTTTAGGTAGCCTCCTAATGAAGGAATGAATGATTTTAATCAGGTATAATTTTGCAGAAAAGCCATGCCATCATTTGTTTCTTTCTTTGATTTTGGTAAAACCCATTTAAGTATATAGTTATAAAAATGTTGGTTCTGTTCTCTGATAAAAAAAATTCTTATATCACTTTTTTTAGCATGTTAAATTTCATCTTTTTCTCATTATATAATATCCATTTTTAAGTATGATTAATTAGAAGGGTCTGAATGACTATGTCATTTTAAGATTATTTATGGCGTAGTACTATGTGAATTTATGTTCTTGTCCCAGAAGCTGAATTTTTAATTTTGAGGAAAATAGCATCCTTAAAGGAATTTTCTGCTCTTGGTATGGTAGGCATTTGATGTGGGAATTTTATTATAAAACAAAACACAACTTAAAAACTATATTATTAACCTCACGAGTATGTAGACCAGTGGCTTTGCCATATTTTACTAGGAATTCTAATCAACTGTATTCTTGTTGGCATGTGCTGATTAAAGTCCAGGAAGAGCTTAGACCCAGAGGTGATTTTAGATGTAATGAAAAGAACTGATGAAAATTTTGAATTATTACTTTTATTTAACTGTGTAACATATGAAAATGCCGTAGTTATCACATGTATTATTGCTTTGTTTGGTATGTAAAAAGCTAGTTTTATCTTTTTTAAAGTTAAAAATGAAGGAAAATGTTATGTGGTACTTCTGTTTCTTGCCAAAACATGTAGTTTTTTGTTACTGAGTGGAGTCTCACAGAATAAGGATATACATTAATATATTTGTTTTACTATATTTTGAAATCTCTTTAGTTTACGGAGAACTATGGAAGACAGGAATGTTTGAACGCATGTCTCTGCAGACAGATGAAGATGAACACAGTATTGAAATGCATTTGCCTTATACAGCTAAAGCCATGGAAAGGTATATTGATTAATATAAGAAATCCCAGAGAAATCGTAAATATTAATTTCTTTGGAGTTATTTTCACTGGGTAAAATTATCATTAGGATAAGGAGATTTTAAAGAAAATTTGTTATTTGACTGGTGCCTGGCTGGCTTAATTGGTAGAACCTATGACTCTTGATCTCAGAATTGTGAGTTTGAGCCCCACATTGGGTGTAGAGATTACTTAAAAATAAAATCTTAAAGTTTGTTATTTGAAATGATATAAAAATTTGAAATTGGATATTTCTAATGTGGTTTGAAGTTAGTTTTAAGTAGTTTGTCTGTAACGGCTGAACACATGAATTGACATGGTTGTTTTATTAGGTGATAATATTTTAAAAACCTGTGTGTTTGTGTGTGTGTGTGTTTGAATTAATCATTAAACATTTATCTCAGAATAACAAATTCTTTTATGCTATAAGTAAGTAATCATAAAACTTTAGATTTGGAAGTAACATTGGAGGTCATTTATTTCAGCCTTATGCAAAGTACATAAATATCTTTTATAATACGCTTGACAGATTATTATCTGGTGCCTGCTAACGGTCTTCCAGTGGTAGGATGCCCACGAGACTAAGTAGGATGACAGGGACAATATTTATTTTATTCTTCACTTGTATCCCTATGCCTAGCAGAATGCCCATTACATAGAAGTCATTAGTTTATTTTGTAAAATGAAAGAATTTTTAAAAGAGCTTTCTTCTTTTAGGGCAGTATTTCAAATTAGAAGGTCTTCCTTTTGGAGGTCCCATTTGTCTGATTTTTTTTCAACCATTTCCTTTATATGGACTTAATATTCCTTATATAGTTTGACTTGTCCTAAATATGGTGAGATTATTCCTTCCCTGGGTCTTGTCACTATATTCCCTTAGTAAAATGCATTGTATATTATATAGGCTTATATTTTACATAATAAAATATATATTATATTTTTTAAAAATATAAAATATTTTATATAAAATCTATCTTATAATATAAACCTATATTATATATATATAAAGTTAAATGTGTTAATGAAGTCCAAGACCACATGAACATTTTTCATGTTTATATGGCTTACCTGCTATTGGCTAATACACTTGTGGCCAGCTACAGCCCAAGGCTTTTTCATACATTGGATCATTTTTTTTCTTGTACTTTTGTGGTTTCTTTTTAACTCTTGATTACTACTGTGTAATTTTTTCTGGTTGGTTTTAGTCTATTATGGCAGTCTTTTAGGATCATTTCTATTCCTAATTCCGTTATCAGTTACTTAACTTATTTCAGTCTTATGTTATCCACATCTATTCATGATGATAACTATGATGAATTGTGTAAACCTAAAGGAAGTCCCCCCCCCCAAAAAAAATCATTGTAACATTAAATTATAAGCAGTATAGTTTTAGGTTAAGTGTGTTTTACCACATTCTAATCTTTCAGAAATTTTTAAACCAATATATGCTGTTTATTTTCTGGAATGCTAGTATAATCAGAACAGTACATTCTTCAATTACATAGGCTAAAAGAAAACTTTTGTTTTCCTAAAATGTTTGCATATTTTGTCATGAGAAAATATATTTTAGACATAGTGAATCTCAGTATAGTAGAACTAATACATTAGAAGCCAATAGTATCCTTAAGGCAGTTTTAACAAAATAATATTTTTGTTATTTCAAAAGTAAAACGTAATGTTGAAAATTTGGGAAAATAGAAACTAAAATCAACAAAAATTCCTGTTTATAATTCCCTCTCTATTAAATAGTGTTAAATAACCAATATTTAATATATCACTTCTCAAGAGACCTTCCCACTTACCCAAATTACATTTGCATCCCTAATACTGACTCTTAAAAAGTACCCAGTACTTTTCCTTTGTAGTCTTTGCTGCACTCATTACCTGTATTAGTTATCCATTACTGTGTAATAGATTGCTCCAAAAATTTTGGTTTGAAATCACAGCTATTATTGTATGAATTACTGCTCACTAATTTGCGTCAGGAGTTTGGGTAGGAGACACTTTGCTCTGGTCGTTGAGATGTTGACTAAGATAACTTTTAGTGGGGCTGGAGGATCCAAGGTGGCCTTGGTGCTGGCTTTTAGTTGAGACACCTCATTTGTTCTCTGGGTAGCCTATTTGTTCATCAACCATGGCTTTTCTTTCTTCTGGCTTCTCTCTAGGAGGATAGACTGGATTGTTAAGGCCTAGCATCATTTTTACTACATTCTGTTTTTCAGAGCAGACCACAATGTTAGCCAATATTTAAGGGAAGGAGAAAGAGATCCATTCCTTGATGGGAGGAGTAGCATGTGTATATTCAAGAATAGGAGGAATTGTTGGTAGCCATCTTTGCAGATGGACTTTCACAGTTCTTCTAATGGACAATTCAGTGTGTCTCCAACATGCAGTACTCAGCCCTCCTAAAATGCCATGAAATCTCATTCAGTTAGGTCCTCAGATTCAAAATCCATTACCTTGTGGTCTTTATTAGGTTGAGATATGGATGAGTCTTTCTGGGTACAGCTTCTCTTGGTTTGGATACCTGTGAACTAAGAATAGAAGTTTTATCCCACCACTCACTCTGTATACAATTTTGAGACAGGAATTCTTAGTCACAATAGACATTCCTAGTGGAGAATGAAAGAATGGGAAGCATATAGCAGCCTTTGTCCAAAGCAGTTCTGAAATCTAATTAGGGAACAGAGAATGTTTTTTTGTTGTTTATTTGTTTTTGTTTTAAGATTGAATTTATTTATTCATGAGAGACACACATACACAGAGAGGCAGACACAGAGGCAGAGAGAGAAGCAGGCTCCCTGCGGAGGGAGCCTGATGTAGGACTCAATTCCGGGACCCCCGGATCACAACCTGAGCCAAAGGCAGATGCTCAACCACTGAGCCACCCAGGTGTTCCAAGAATGTTTTCCAATTAGGGCTTGGTTCTGACTTCTGGTAGTGGTTTCATAATTCTTCACTTTTCTCATCTCTTGGCTTGGTCCCTTGGGCTCTTGGCTCTACTTGCGGACTCATTTTTACTTCTCCATAAGAAGTGGGCCTTGTTTATACCTCAGTCTGCTTCATATATGTGACAGTTTGAAAACCTAAAGGCCTCTTCTCATTTGGAACAGCGTTTATTTTAATCCAAACTGATAGAACTCTATTAAACATTGTGGGATTTTTGTATATCAGATTATAAGTGCATTTTATTAGGCAAAAGTCACATCCACAGTTCTTTAAGTGATAGGACTCTCTCTACTTTGGATCCCAAGCTAGGATTTTGTAAGCTTCTTAGGAGCCCTTTTGCCTACCTAAGAGGGAATATAAGCCCACTTGCTTAAATCTTTCTGTGGTCTTTTTTTTAAAGATTTTTATTTATTTATTCATGAGAGACACCGCAAGAGAGAGAGGCAGAGACACAGGCCGAGGGAGAAGCTGGCTCCCTGCAAGGAGCCTGATGTGGGACTCAATCCTCCATCCCTGGGTCACACCCTGGGCCAAGGCAGATGCTCAGCTGCTGAGCCACCCAGGTGTCCCTCTTTCTGTGGTCTTAATAAAGAATTGTACAGATGAATTTTTGATTTGATGATTGTGAGCTTATGATTTATGGGCAGTGCTCTGGATTTGATCTTTGTCTTCATATTGTTTCTTTGATAGTCTTTTGCTATCTGTAGAGGCTGGTGATGAAAAACAACTATTTTCCAACCAAACAACTCATGGTTAGAACTATTTCCTTTAAGTTTTACTTTTAATTCTTTAGCTCATGTTTTTCTTCTTTTACCTTCTCATACTTGGCTATAAAGAAACGAGTGACATTTTGAATATTTTGCCTGGGAATCTTCTTATTCTTCAGGTTCACTCGGTATATTTTTATTGTTCTAAATCATTATACTTCTGATAATTATGCTTAGCATAATTCTGCCAGTATATAATACGGGCCCCTCTTCTCCTGGCCTTGTATAGCAGTTTCCTTACTGCTCTAACAGTTCCCTGTCTTCTTCTTGCCCTTTCAGCTTCTGCTTGCCTCTGTATGCAAAGCCAATGGGTTAGGTTTCTGTTCCAGTAGTACCCTTTTCAAGCACCACTTTTTGTCTCACATACCTTCGTAGCCTAACAGATAATCTCAAAGTGCCTTTTTTTTTTTTTTTTTTTTTTGGTTATAACTCTGTGAACTAGAAATTTGGTCATGGGCAGATGGTGACAACTTGTCTCTGTTTCATCTGCTGCCCATTGAAACAGGCTGACTTAGGCCAAAGGCTCTAGGGTACCCTCATTTTTTGTCACGGGCTGCAATGCTTGTTGTCTACTGAGGTACCTTGGTTCCATCTTGGAGCGCTCCATCTTCACCTATTGTCACTTATCCTTCAGGGCCTCTCTTCACCTGATTGTCCCTCTCCTCAGATAGTTGTGGACCATAATGAAGTAAATCGCAGTTCAGGGCAGCAAGAAAAGAAAACTAGAAACTTTGAGGCCACTTTATATTTAGGCTTGGAACTGGCCTAGTGTCATTTAGGCCACATTCTCCTCATCCAAGCAAGTTGCAAGACTAGGTTCAAGGAGAAGGAGAAGGAGACTCTACTTTTGATGAGAGGAGTGGTAGGAACATTTAGAAGTGGGAGGAATTTTCAGGGATTATACCTGAAGACAGCTTACCATAGTACCACTGTACTTAAATGGCTCTTTTTGGTGATTGTACCTGTATGTGTTCTCCTTCTCTTGCAGTTCCCTACTCTGCTCCCTGTCTGAGGGCAGCTAGTCTTTACTGTACCTTCTGTGCCCAGCTCAGTACCTGCTACACAAAAGAATTTCTGTAATTAATTGTTGAATGAATTCATAATAATCTTCACATTATTAAATATTATTAAATATTTTCCCAAAATGAGGTTGGATGTTCTTTCTTATTACTGCTTTTCATATTATGAACATATTTCCATGTCTTTTTTACTTCTTTTTATTGAGTACACATAGGACTTCTAGAATATATCTATGGAATACTTTAATCAGTTGAACATTTAATTTTCTAACTTTCCTTTCATAGTCATTACAGATTTTTAAAACTAAGTACCTAAGGTATTATTTATAATTCTATGTGTTATCTTAAACAAATTTAAAAAATAATATTCATTAGAACTTTTTAAAAAAATAATGAGTAGTATAAAGGAGGAAACATGAAATTACCCATAATCTCCTTGCTTAGTTAACCCTATTGACATTAAAAAAATACTTGTATAGTACTGTATGTACATAGGTTGAAAATATAAACAGCATCAAGATGTATAAGATGAACAGTTAAAGCTTCCCTGCTTCCCTTCAACAAGTGTTCATTTAACAGTAAAAAGTGTTATGTATCTACTAACATATGTATGCATGTATGTTTGTATTATATATGTAAGATTTATATATATACATACTTATTTGTGTAAATTAAAGCACACAAACAAGAGATCATATCTTATGTAATCCTGATCCTCTTCCATATTTATTTTTACTATTGAATTCCATATATTATCTTTACTGTAGTAATTTTTACATTGCTTATAATTGTATTAAAAAGTTAAGTTAGAAAAAAAGGATATGTAGAAACCATCTATATTGAAAAAAAAACAAACAAAAAAACTAGTAAACTCTGAAGATTAAGATCATTGGATCCCAGCTCTTCTTTTTTCTTGTTCAGTTACCTTTAACATCCCCTACATGTTCCTTTCTCTGTATCATCCCTATTTACTGTTCGTTTAAAATTTAAAATTTTAATTGTTTTGGTAATTTATCTATATGAAATTAAAATGTACTCTTTAAGGCATAGAATTATATGAGTATTGACAAATACAGAGTTGTATATATCCATCATAGTCCAGATATAATTTTACTATCTTTTGTTCAGAAATATATGCAGAGTAAATAGGATGCTTTAGTAACTTTGAGTTTCATTGAGAAATACAGCACTATAAAACTTTTCATGTTCACTCTAAAAATATCATTATCTTAGCCATTTAATATTTTTTATTACTGCTAATAGTTTGGAACATATACAACTTGGAAGTACAGTACAGTGTATTTAAATATGTACCATCTTCTGCTTTACTTTCTAGCCAGTCTTACAAATTCAGTATGATTAGGATTCGACAGCTCTTGGAGTACTTAGAGTATTATTAAAAAACAGCAGCTTGATTTTGTGTAGTTTACCCAGATCAATAAGCTGAAGTCTTGTAATTCTTATGTTTGAGTTCCCTGAGTAAGAACACTACTATCGGATGATTTTGCATTGTATTAAATACAATTAACTGAACAGTTTTTCTGTTCTTAATATCTTACATTAGTATGGTACATTTATTACAGTTGATGAAGAAATAGTGGTACATTATTAATACCTAGGTCCATAGTTTAATTAGGGTTCCCTTTTGGTGTTACAAGTTTATGGGTTTTCTAAAGCCATGTTATCTACCATTATAGTACCATACAGAATCATTACACTGTCCTAAAAATCCCCTGTACTCTTCCTGTTCATCCCCACCCTGCCACCCTTTTCCCCTTTTCTGTCTGTGTCTTCCTTTTCCCATCTCCTGGTAACCACTTACCTTTTTATTCTCTCCATAGCATATAGTCATCTAGTTTCTGGAATGTCATGTAATTGGAATCATACAGTATGCAGCCTTTTCAGGTTGGCTTCTTTAAGTTAACAATATACTTTCAAGATTCCTCCATGTCTTTTTTTTTTTGGCTTAATACCTATTTCTCTTTATTGTTGAAGAATATTCTATTTTATGGATGTATCACAGTTTATCCATGCACTTATTAAAGGATTATTGATATAGTTAGATTAACATCTCTCATATTTATTACTGCAGTCTACTTACTGCCCTTGTTCTTTATTTCTTTTTTTTTGTTTTCTCTTATTCTACCTTCTGTGGTTTTACTTGAGTGTTTTATAGGATTCTATTTTTTTCTCTCAACATATCAATTATAGTTTTTTTTTAAAGATTTGTTTATTTATTTATTCATAGAGACACAGAGAGAGAGAGAGAGAGGCAGAGACACAGGCAGAGGGAGAAGTGGGCTCCATGCAGGGAGCCCGACGTGGGACTCGATCCTGGGTCTCCAGGATCACTCCCTAGACTGCAGGCGGCACTAAACCGCTGCGCCACCAGGGCTGCCCAATTATAGTATTTTTTTAAAAACCTTTTTTAGGGGAGGGAGGAGGGAAAAAAAAAACCAAACATTTTTAGTGGTTGCTCTGAAGTTTGCAGTTGCATTTGTAACCAATCCAGGTACACATTGAAGTAACACTATACTGCTTCACAGGTAGTACAAGTACCTACAACAGTATTTTCAGTTTGTCCTTTCTATTTCTTATAACCTTACAGTCATTCATAAGCTATACTTACAGCATATTGTTGCTATTAGTTTTTGAAAACATTGTTATCTCTTAGATCAATTAAGTATAAGAAAATGAAGTAAACTGAAGATGTTATTTTATCTTTATTTCTTCTCTAATGTGCTTTCTTTAAGTAGTTCTGAGTTTCTGACCTATATCATTTTCCCTTTGTCTGCAGAACTTTTTACCAGTTTATAGCTCTGATTTTATTTATACCTTCTCTTTTGGGTTGAAAAAGGAATTCTTTACCACCCACTGCAGAATACACGAGAGATTCCTTTTATGATGTCTCTTTAAATCACAAATAATGTATTTTATATATGGGGAGTAATTAAATATGCTAATAAATAAAACTCATTTTGACCCCAAAAAGGCAATTCTTTTCCCTTAAGTTTTACTAATTTATGTAAAAAATTTGATTGGTTTTAAGGTGGTTTAAGACATTTCCTCTCAAAATTTAAAAATTTTGGTTAATATGCGTTTTTCAAATGTTACAGAGCTTCTTAACTGTGCTAACCTATGTGTAAAGAATGATGGGGAATAGAAAAATAAACAAACATTGTGTATTTCCTCAGCATATAGCCTGGTAAGAAGGATAAGAAATATACTTAAATAGATATAACATAGTTCAAAGTGTATTAAGTGCAGTTGAAGAGTTTATGGGATCTGAGAAAGGGGATATGGGAGCAGAGAGATATTTAGGAGAGCACACATGTGGCTTTGTGGTAGAGATAGCATTTGGGTGGACTTTGAAGATGGCTATAATTTTCACAAAGCGGGGCAGGTTTCTGTAGGAAACAGTTCTCTAAGTACAAAGTCTAGGAGTAGGAAAACGCAGGGCTTAAGAATAGAAAGCTATTTACCTTGGCTTAAGGAAGTTGCAAAAGGTTTGCCTAGTAACTGAGGTCTATCTGAGATATTTTTGTTTGGCCTGTAAAGCTAGAAAAAGTTTTCTTATATGTATGAATATTTTTAGTTGGATATTAGTCCTACTACTTCCTGTTATCTTATACCTTGACCAGCTTTTAATGCATATATATTACTAGCCTGGAGCTGGAGGCATTTGGAGGCATTTGTAAGTTGACTTACAGAGGCATAGAGTAAGAGGGGCAGATTTGGAAGTTGAGGGCCGCCTGGGTGGCTCAGTTGGTTAAGTGTCTGCCTTTGGTTCAGCTCAGGTCATGATCCCTGGGTGCTGGGATCGAGCTCCACATTAGGCTGTCTGCTGGACAAGGGAGTCTGCTTCTCCCTCTCTCTCTGCCTCTCCCTCTGCCTGCTGCTCCCCCTGCTTGTACACATGCTCCCCCCCACCCCCCCGTCAAATAAATAAATTTTTTCTTTTTTAAAGGAAGTTGGAACAGTAGGTTTGGGACCATTTTATAGAGGTCATTGAATGTCATTGTAAGATATTTGTATTTTGTTCCCTGATTGGTATAGAGCTAGTAAGAGTTCCTCAGCAAAAGAAGGACATGGTTAGGGATGCCTGAGTGGCTCAGAGGTTGAGTGTCTGCCTTTGGCTCAGGGCGTGATCCCAGTCTAGGGATTGAGTCCCGCATTGGGCTACTTATGAGAAGCCTGCTTCTCCCTCTGTCTATGTCTCTGCCTCTCTTTCTATGTCTCTCATGAATAAATAAATAAAGTCTTAAAAAAAAAAGAAGGATATGGTTAGAACTTGAAATAAGAATATTACTCCTTTTTTTCTAAGTAGGCTTCACGTCCATTGTGGGGCTTGAACTCAGATCAAGAGTCACATGCTCTACGAACCAGGTATTCCGAATATTACTGCTTGATGATGTGATGGTATGGTGAAGGATGGATTAGCGTTGGAAAAGATTGTTAGATATAGTTTAGTAAAGATCATGGGACTTTGAACTAAGATAGTGGTGGATGGGGTAGCAAATTGAGCAGATGGTGGGAGACATTTGAACGTTTAGAATCTATAGAACTTGGTAAATGTTTCTATGTGGGGGAGTAACTTGATTTTAAGAACATGCAAAAGTGAAAGGCCTAATAGATGCCATTATCAGAGATGGTAAAGCCAGAAATAGGTATAAGTTTAAGAGAATATAGGGCATGGAAATGTTGACTTGTTCATAATAAAATATGGAGATTTCTCTATAATTCTGATAGCAAGCTTGGCCAATTTGTGATATGATTATTTTACTTCAGATGATTAAGAAATATGAAATATGCCTGGCCTTGTAAAAACCTTTATTTCGGTATTCTTACTAAAATGGAAATTGAGAAAGGTATATAACCTTTGAAATTATTTTTATAATCTGATTAGATTCACTTAATTGATGAAATAGCAAAGACTTATAAAATGTTAATTTTAGTTGTCACTGACAGCTAGCTTACCTCCCCCTTTTCCCTCTCTCTTCCTCTTTCCTGAGTTCTTTGGTTCTGCCTGATGTTTCTGGATTTAGTTTGTTCTTATAGTGAGTCACAGTCTTTTGTATGGTCTATATATGCATGTTTCTGTCGTCTGATGGTGAACTTGATCAGAAAAAAAGATGAGAGGGGATCCCTGGGTGGCTCAGCGGTTTAGTGCCTGCCTTTGGCCCAGGGCGTGATCCTAGAGTCCCGGGATCAAGTCCCACGTCGGGCTCCCTGCATGGAGCCTGCTTCTCCCTCTGCCTGTGTCTCTGCCTCTCTCTCTCTCTGTCTCTCATGAATAAATAAATAAAATCTTTAAAAAAAAAAGATGAGAGAAATTATTTTTTATAAGCCTCCCTAAAACTCTGCCGTTATGATTCCTTTATGCCACTTTGCCTTTAACTCCTGTTTCAAGGGTTCCACCACCAGCTTTACATTTGAAGATTTGTTATGAGGACTCACAGTTTATTAATGGTTTTGGTTTATTGGGACAGATAGGATACACAACCGGACCAGCAAGGGAAAAGGATACATCAGGCAGAGTCTGGAGGAATCCAGGTGGAGGCTTCCAACGTTTTCCTTTCATAGGGTGGATTGAATGGAACGTGCTTCCTCTATCAATGTAACACACGTGCAGTGTTTCTGGTCAGGGAATCCTGCTTTAAGATTCAAAATCCAGGATTTTGGTTGGGGGCTGGTCATGTAGGGACTCTCAGCCTGTGTAATTAGCTCCAGCTACTGAAATTCTAGACTCTCAGAAGGAAAATGGGTGTTTGCTATTATCATTTTGTTTACAATCCAGGCAAGCTGGTACAGTGTCCTAAGTGGATAAAACAGCCTTAATCAACACAAGAAACATTGTTAAAGCCAAGGGCTAGTCTTTACAAGCAGCCCCTTCTAAAAATTGCTGCAGCAGACTAGCTAGGTTAACTCTCCTGCAAAATTCTCATTCCTCTTTTCCCAATTCCAGCCTGCCGTAAGTTTCTGACTCACTTAAATGCCATTCTAACCCTTCTTATAGCTTAGTTTTGTATTAGATCTTAAAATTTTACTTTTCTTTCTGATTGTGGCCTGAGTCAAGGTCCTCAAATATTAGAATGTAGATCTTTAGTGCTTTGTACCTTCAGTGGTATTGATGACATAGTAATACTGTTTGTTTTTAAAATGAGTGCTCCTTTCTTGGTTCTGGGGTTTCAGTTCTTTTTACTCTGTTACACATCTTGGATATATTAATTTTCTGCAGTATGGTTTAAGGTATAGGACAGAAAAAGAAGAGATAAAACTTTCTTCTCCATTATTGAAGTACTCATAAGAGCCTTGTAAGTAAGGTAAGTATTATCAACTGTTTTTACAGATGACAAAATTGAGGCTTAGGATAGTTTCAGGTAACTTGCTTCAGGGTAGCACAGCTTGCAAGTGGCAAAGATGGACTTTCTTTTAACAGCCTATTGAAATATGGTTTACATCCTATAAAACTCATTTACATAAGGATACAATACAACTCTTTGATTTTTAATAAATTTATAGAGTCATACATTCATTCTCACAATCTAGTTTGAGAATATTTTCAATACACAAAAAAGAAACTTTGTGTCCATTTGAGGGCAGTGCTGGCTCTGACTCTCAATCTTCAGCAACCATTTATCTGCTCTCTGTCTCTATAGATTGGTATTTTCTAGAGATTTCATATAAATGGAATCATATGAAATGCCCTTTGTATCTGTCCCTTTTCACTTGGCATACTGTTTTTGAGGTTCATCCATGTTGTAGTTGTATCAGAAGTTCATTGGGACACCTGGGTAGCTCAGTGGTTGAGCATCTGCCTTCAGCTCAGGGCGTGATCCTGGGGTCCGGGGATCAAGTCCTGCATCAGGTTCCTGGCAGGGAGCCTGATCCTCCCTCTGCCTATGTCTCTGCCTCTCTCTGTGTGTCTCTCATGAATAAATAAATAATAAAATCTTAAAAAAATAGTTCATTCCTTTTTATTGCCAAATAGTTATTACATTATATGAATATATCCTGTTTTATTTAATCTCTTCACCAGTTGATGGACATTTAGATCACTTCCATTTTTGGCTATTAGGAATAATGTTATAGACATTCTTGTACAAGTCTTTATGTGAACATATATTTTCATTTCTCTTGAATGTTTTAACTCTTTTAGAAACTGCCAAGCTATTTTCCAAAGTGATGGCACCATTTTATATTCAGCCAGCAAAGTATGAGGGTTCTAGTTTCTTCCCATTCTGGCCAATACCTGTTATTGTCAGTCTTTTTTATTATAGCCATTCTGATAGATGTGTAGTGTAACTTCAATTGGCGTTAATTTGCATCTTTCCAGTGACTCATGATGTTAAGCAACTTTTCAGTGTGGTTATTAGTCATTTGTATGTCTTCTTTTGTGAAATGTCTGTTCATGTATCTTGCCCTAGTTTAATTTGATAATTTGTCTTTTTCTGAGCTGTAAAAGATTTTACATATTCTAGATACAGGTTACTTTGCTCTCTTGAAGAGCAAAAGTTTTTGATGAATTCATTTTTATCATTTTTTTCTCTTTTGTGGATTTTGCTTTTGGTATCATATTTAAGAAATCTTTGTCTCATTCAGGGTCACAGAGATTTTCTCTTCTTGAACAGGAATCAGCAAACTACAGTTTGCAGACCACATCTGCCTACAACTTGTTATTATAAATGTTTTATTGGAATATAACCATCCATACTCACTCACTTACATATTGTCCATGGCTGCTTACTCTTTACAGTGATAGTTGAGTGGTTATGGAGATTGTATGGCCCTGAAAACCTCAAATATTTACTTTATGGACCCTTTAAAAAGATTGTTGCTGACCCCTGTTCCAGAAGTTTTATTATTTTAGTTCTTATAGTTATATCGATTACCCAATTTGAGTTAATTCTTGTGTATAGTATGAGGTAAAGGTCTAAGTTCACTTTTTTTTAATATGGATATGCAATTATTATCCAGTGCCATTTATTGAGAACAATATCCGGTAAGTAATGAGTCATTTTCCTTTTGCTGCTTTTAAAATTTTCTTTGTCTTTGGTTTCCATCAGTTTCATTATAGTATCTCTAGATGGGGATCTCTTTGTGCTTATCGTACTTTGGGTAATCGAGTCTCTGGGAAATGTAGAGTAATGTCTTTCATGAAATTTGGGACATTTTCAGCCATCATTTCTTTTCTTTTACTGTAACTTTTTTTGGGGGACTCCTGTTGTATGCATCCTACTATGTTTGATGTTGTCTACAAGTCTCCAGTGCTCTGTTCATTTTTCTTCAATCCTTTTTTCCCCTTTCTACAGGTCAGATGATTTATTTTATCTTTAATTCCACTGATTGTAATATGGAATCTGCTTTTCAGACTATCTAGTAAATTTTAAATTTCATTTGTTGTACTTTTCAACTCTAAAATTTCCATTTAGTTCTCTTTAATAGCTTGCATTTCTTTGTTAATATTTACTGCTTACTTAGTCATTGCCATATTTTAACTTTTTAAAGCATAATTTCCTTGAATTTTTTGAACATATTTATAATAATTGTTTTAAAGTCTTTGATAAATCTGGTCCCACATGGTTACAGCTTCTACTAGCTACTCCCCCACCCCCCTTTTTTTCCCCTGAGAATGTGTCACACTTTCCTGTTTCTGTGGCTCATAATTTTTTCTTGAAACTGGACTTTTTTTTAATCTTGTATTATAGCAACTTGGTTCTGATTTTATCAAAATTTTCTAAAAAAAATAAATAAATAAATAAATAAAATTAAAAAAAATTTTCTGCAGATGGTAGTGGTGGTTGTTTCATTCATTCACTTTTTTTTTTTTTTTTAAAGTAACTTTGTTGTCCTTGTCTACAGAATTTCTCTCTCCCAAAATTGTGGCTACTGATGTATTTCTTCAACTTTTAAAAATTTCTTATAATTTGACTTTCTAGAGTTCACCTCTATGTTCACATTGCTTAGTGCTTAGCTAGTGATTGGTTGGAGGTTGTGATTGAATGAATACCTTAAGTCTGTAAAGCTTTCATCCTCCGCTGGTGGATTGAGTATAGTTTGGGGAGCATATTAAAAATTTGGGCCCTTTTCTAGCTTGCCTCCTTTCCTTTCTGTTGCGTGTTCTCAGGTCTCCCTGTTTGTGCATGGGGATTTCCAGTCAGCCTGGGATGTGTGACATGCTGGTCTCTCTCACGTCTCCACTTTCCCTTGGGCATGCTTTCACACAGAATTAGCTGGCATTCTGGGGGAGCTTGGGACCTTATGGGTTTCCCCTGCACATATGTGCTTGCTACCTTCTAGTCAGATGGGATTATATGGAGAACATCAATAGTCTGCTCAGAATATGTGAACTTATCCAGTCCCTCTGTGGCTCTCTCCTTTCCAGAATCTCTCTTAAATTTCTAGGTAGTGCTCAGGTTATGGCTTGCTCCACTGGTACTATAATCTCAGGCTGCAGGAGCTACAGGTTTTTCTGGTTCTTGCTGGGTGTGAATTTTCTGCTCTCTACTCCAAATCAAAGTTAGCCCTCTTCAGCAATGAAGCTGCTGGTTTTCACAGCCAACCTTACCATGTTGGTGGAATGGCGCAGGGGGACGGAGGCAGCTCTTGGTAAAATGCCAGACTTCTGCTCTTCCAAAGAAGTTCAGTTATTTTACATGACCAAACTATTCTTGTTTTTTTTTTTTTTTGGTGGGAAAGTTTTAGATTTGTTTTTTGAGGGTGAGATTTTGTACTCCATGACTAGGAAAGACTAGCCTGACAACTTGAATTCTAAAACCTAGGAATATTAATTTCAAAGCCCAATTGCTCTTTTTTCTAATTCATACTTTGTGGAAATATAGAACAACAAGTAAAAAAAATATATATATATATATATATATATTTTTTTTTTTTTTTTAAGAAATGACGAGGTAGATGGATGAATCTTGATTCAAAGCTTAGATTTCTAAGCAGTATGAGTCTTTTACCTTGGTATAGATAGATTTGCAAGCTGAGGCTAAGGGTAAGTGAATGGTTTGGTGGCTCTGTGGAATAGTAGACATGTATTATTTCTTGACAGCAAGCCAACAATTGTTGACAAAGTACTTTCCCAGTAGTGTTTCTCACTTCATAACAGTTTTAGAAAATAGATATTGCAATTATCGTTTTATAGTTAAGGAAACATATTTTTAGGTTAGTAATTTACCTACCCTCTTAACTTTTATTATATGATGGAGATGATACTTGAACCTATTTCTTCTGACTTCTTGGTTTTTATACTCTATATAACTGCATCGCTACCATGTCATAATTATTTATAGACTCTTTGATGATCCTAGTTTATTTATTTATATAGTACTGGAAGTTAGAACAAATCATAACAATCTTCTTGAGTTTTTACTAGAGGTCAAATTCTTTCCTTTCAAATGATAATCACTCTTATTGTAGAGCCCCTATTCATTCATGCAGTTGTTAAGCAAACTGGTGAAAGAGAGAAAGAGATATTCCATGGCAGCTTCCTCTGCCAGCTTCCTCTTTTTTTCTTACTCCATAGATGCAGATTCTGCCCAAGAAGCCCCTGCATTGCAGAGGGACTGGAGATCTGTATGATCTGTTTATTTCGCAATTGACAAGGGTAAGGGGGTCCTTATGGGGGAGGCGCTCGGGTGCCCTGAATTGAGCTTTATGAAGCTGGGCTAACACTTATTTTGGGAATAAACTTAAAATTAGTATTTTTAAAAACCCTTTTATGAATTCTGTTTGTCCTACATCAGTTAAGTGTCAGGTTATCATATTAAAAAGCATTTATTATAATGGTGATTTTTTTTTTTTAAAGTCCTGTTCAGAACAAGTCAGACAAACATGATTCACGCTTCTAAAATTCCAATCTGGGATCATTTAGAATGTAAATTATATTGAATATATGTAAGTAAAATTTCACTACAATGAAAAATTTAAAAGGTTTTGGATGAACGTCTGTTTCTATAGCCCATCATAGTTATTCTTTATTAATCTGCTCTGTTCCTTTTCCATAAATCTGTCAATCTGAAGAGTGAAAAAGGGACTTGTGGATATGTCATAAACATTGTGGGTGGGTGTGGTGTCTTTTTCTTGCTGCTAGAAATTAATACCTACTTCCTTGAAGTCTACATCCACCCTAGATGCCAGTGAAATTTGAGTTATATTTTCAAACTGTCTTATATCTGTTTATTAGTATAGGTACAAGGTGCAGTTGGTGTATCTTACGGGAGCCAAGATTAAGTTTTGTGGGTCTCATTTGGCAGGTTTATTTTATTTTATTTTATTTTATTTTTTATTTTTTATTTTTCTGATGCAAACACACGAGGGTTTATTAGCAAGCTCGAGCTTAGGTCCAAGTATGCCCGACACAGCGGAGCAGGGACTTGGGACCCATTTGGCAGGTTTATAAAAGTGCCAGAAGTGGTGGTTTTTATAACAGGATAGGATTAAAATATTAAGGAAGAGTTTAATGCTCTTTTAAAATTGCAGAAAGGTTGGGCAGATGATTGTAGCTTTGATGTGTAGTTGAGAAGACTTGATTTGGTGATGGTCTGATGGGCTTATTTTTATTTTGAAGATATTATTATACCTGGTAGTAAATTAGCTTTGTTTATCTAAAGAACTATTGTACATTTCTGTAATTTGAATAGATATTTTTAATATTCTGTATCTCTCTTATTTTTAAATGGTCTTCTTTAAACATTTAATTTATAGACTAAAAAATTCAACAGTATGTATCTTTCCCTTACCATTATTAATAAATGTTCCACTTTTTAGTGCCAACACATTGGAAAACTATTTTTATTCTTATACTTCTTAAATGACTTTTTTTTTTTTTTTCTCTGTTTTCTTTAAGCCATAAGGATGAGTTTACCATTATTCCTGTACTGGTTGGAGCTCTGAGTGAGTCAAAAGAACAGGAATTCGGAAAACTCTTCAGTAAATATCTAGCGGATCCTAGTAATCTCTTTGTGGTTTCTTCTGATTTCTGCCATTGGGGTAAGTTCTAGATTTTAACATATCATGATAGATACTATATACTTGTGGTTAATGGTATCTTTTCACTCTAAGCTCTGATTTTCAGTTCTTTACCATTTTCCTTGGAAAGTTTTAGCTGCAATGTTTAAAAGTGAATAAAAAAGTCTTTTAAAAAGGATCAGATTATTATAGTAGATTATGGATACATTTCCAAAGGCGACTGGTATAATTGGATTCACACTGTGAGGGCATCCTTGCTTTAGCTACTTACATTAGTGGGAGTTAAGATCTTTTAACCCCTATTTCCAGGTTGAGTTGTGTGGTAGATTCTCGGAAGTTAGTTTTTGGTAGATAAAACCAATGTTCTTCTTTAGAAGGTAGAAGAGCACTGTGTGCTATGCCAGTCCTTTTCCACATTTCTTTTTCTGTAATTAGTGTTTTTTCTTTCTATTTTTCCTTTGGTGCTTAATTTTTGCCATCAGTTTAGAGGTACCCTCCAAAGAGTGTAATATGTTGGCTGTTAGCATTGTGGTTTTCACTGGTAATGGCTAATACGAGTAAGAACTCTTATGTGATTTTTGTTATTATTGTGAATAAAAAAAGTAAGGAGACTTCACAGTGAATAAATCATAAAAAGACATTTGTGGATGCCTCTTTCAGTAAGTTTTATTTTTTGAATCTTTGAATACAGTTTGCTATCCTTTATCCATTGCTGTTCTGGATAGAGTATTTCTGATTCCTATTCCTTTTAGGACCTCTCTCATTGGCCTGAGGATGCCAGTTATCTGTTCATCCTTTAGTTATTTCTTTTATTATTGAGAAAACATAAGGCACAAGTCTGTACATTTTAAGATAGAGTACTTGAATTGCCAGAAAAACATCCTCTGTGAGATACAGGGAGCCCTGGCTTTTATATGTCTTAAGCATTGATTATCAAATCTGGCTCACTATTTTTCTGGCCTCATTAGGCTGGTATTTTCTCTTACCTTGCTCTCTGAGTGGCTTTGAAATCATTTTTAAGAGAGCCATCCTCCCTTATAGATACGTATTTTGGTTTAAGGCACTAATTTCTCATCTGGGGCTGATTGTCTTATGAGGGGGCATTTGGAAATGCCTGGAGACATTTTTGGTCATTACCTTGGGATGGGGGTGGGAAGCGGGGAGGCTTTAGGCATCAATTTAGTGGAGTACAGAAAAGCTGCCAAATAAACATCCTTCAGTACACAGAACAGCCTTCCTCATCAAAGAATTATCCTGCCCAAAACACGTAGTGCTAAGGTTGGGAAGTCCTGGTTTAGGCTGTGCTACCTTACCTAAGAGACTCTCAAGTTTCTTTATAATAATCAGTTCTATTGGCTAGTTGGTTTGCTACCTTTGGCAGAAGTTATTTTTTATGGATTTTAAGTATATTACTTAGATCTGAGGACTAGATAGATGCTTGGAAATTCTGATGTTTAGTCGTAGTTGATCTTAAAAACTAAGGAGTATCATTATTGAAAAAAGGATATTTTTCTTAGTGTTGTGAATTTGTGTTGATAATAAAGCATGTCCACATGTCTTAGAAATTAAAAATTCTTGAAGTGTGTGTCCCCTCCCTCTTCACTTTTAAGGCTCCCATGAATCACTTTAAATTACTTTTATGATCTAGAGAATTAGTTCCCCTGATATTGTTCTTTAGAATCTGGTTGGTATCATGTGCAATCACAGTATAAATCCACACAAAAATCAGTAGATGCTTTTCTCTTAAATCATTCTTTTTACCTCATTAATGAATTCTAAAGCAAACAAACTCTAGTCCACTACTGTATTTAAGTATAATATTGAGAGAGAAAGATGAGTTTTTATATTCTACCTAGATTCTTAGAAAATTATTTAGGCCATTTGATCTCCAGTGTTCTAGAAAATTCTGGTGTTTAAATTTGTAAGCTAGGATTTCCTGGTGATAACTACAGATGATAACTCAAAATTTCCAAAGGTTGGTAGATGTTAGTTATGAGAATTATCCAGAGATTAAACATATTTATATTTACATTTGGTCGTTAAGTAATAGAACTTTTCCAAGTGCTTATATTTTTTAGTATCACTAACAATACTCATAAAGTGCTTAGTTTGTACTTTGGAAAGCACTGTACTAATTCTTATTAGGAAATTTGATAAAGATCTGGGGATAAGTGGAAGGTACTTATAGATACTATTAGATACTATTCCAAGATTGGTAGTTCCCCTTCTACAATAGTAACTGTCATTCTTGTAAAGTAAGATTCATTTTCTATTTTATATGCCTAGTTGAATTAATACGAATCTTCGGCTAGTTATGGGTTAAAATGTCTTAGAAATTTTCATATTTCTCAAATTACGTGCTCTGGTGGCTTTGGTCATCTTTTCTAAATTAATGAATGATATACATCCATTTCAAAAATCTAGCTTTTTCTTGTGAGGATATTTCTTAATGGTTTTTTTCTTCTTCTTCTTCTGTTTTTTTGTTTGTTTTTGTGGGTTTTTTTTTTGTTTTGTTTTGTTTTGTTTTTTGGTAAAGATACTGTATAGATTGATTTTACCATATCAAAGTAATGTTAACCCTGAATTCTAAATAATTTCACAGGAAGGATTTAGTTCCTTAAATACTCAGAGATCTTAAAAGTTCCATTGAGTTATACTGTCAAACACACTATTACATTTGTAATAGCTAATTTTTGAAGAAAAATTGCTTAATTGATTATGGTACAGTTGACAAATTACTCAGATACATATAGAGGAATTTTGTTTTTGTTGAATAGAGTACTGGCAGTGACAGCATTTTTCATTTCTAGTCATTGTTTCTATTATGTACAGCTTCTGTTTAAAATAAACCAAGAGATTTGGTGATAGAGACAGTTGGGAGACCTATTATGTGATTGGAAAGGTTTTGCCTGGTTGATTTTACTTGTTAGCCAATGTCTGTTACAAGAGTGACTTTTTTTGTGTGTATGCTTTGCTTTAAAGATGTTCATCTTTCAGATCCCATTTAAATTTTGTGTGGACTTGAAAAAGACATTAGAGAAAAAGTAGAAAGACTAAAACATTCTCAAATTTTCTTTTTGGGTGGGAAAAGCCAAGGGAGAGTGGAGACCTAGATTCTATTATGCTCTTTCTGTCCCTTATTTGAATCCCCTACTCCCCCCAGAAAAAAACCTTCACCATTTCAATTTCTGCCTTTTATTCTATCCTTAGTCTAATCCACATGAAAATTCATTAGTCAGCCCAAAAGGGTGATGTTTCCTAGTAACAGTTCATGATCCTACCTCATTTCACCCTTCCCACTACTACCAGGGATTGTGGCATAAGTGAAAGACATTTGCTGCTAATATTTTTACTATGGTTAAGTTATGTTATCACTACTTTTTCTGATCAAGTTTCTTGTCATATAAGATAGCTGCATATAAGAGAATTTTGACTGGGCCTAATTTAGTTTTTCTAATTGGTAGAATTTTCATTGTTTTCCTAACTTTCATTTTTGCTCTTATTCTTACATATAATATATACTGTTAATATTTGTACTTCCTTGATTTCCCTGAAATTTATATTTTCAAATTTAGATTATTGACAGCTTTCATTAACATAATTTCTAATTAACTTCTAAGAAGTTTCTAAATGAAACTGGATCTAACAGAAATTGGTTTTTTAAAAAGTCGATTCATTCTATTTAATTTTCCTTTTATGGTGGTTTTAAGTGCAAATTGACTTCAGTAAATTTACTTGGTAAATGTTAATGATAAATTATTTTATTAAAAATAGGAATAAAATTTATTATACTCACTTTAGCAATTTTGGATTTTTACATATAAAGTTATATTTGTCTAGATTTACATAATTTCTATAAGTATGTGTCACCTATCAAAAGTGGCATTCCTCAGAATATTTATAAATTTATATCTTTATTCAGATTTCTAGTTTAATATACATTAACAAGAGATTATACAGTCTGCTCTTTTTCCTTTCTGTTGTTAGTCTCTTAGATACTAGGGTACTACTATTTTCTAAATAATTTAAATTGATTTGAGTGTAACTTAGCTGATTTCTGAAATACATCTTATCCAAGCTTTCATATTTGTCTTCTCAAATTTTATACATACTAATTTCACCTATTTAAGGTTTTGATCTTTTGCATGTTGGAGGGTAGGTTATTATTATTATTTTTTAACCTTATAATTGAGAGTTTAGAATGAAAGGACTATAGTTTTTCACAATTTCAATTATGAACGTCCCTAGTTTAGGTCCTTAGTAGAGAGCGACTTGATAATCTATCTCACAGGTTGTTGTGAGGGTTAAGTTAAATCATTGAAAATGTTGTAACCTAGAAACCTAAAGTGATGAAGTGAATGTATAACAGTACAGTTTTTCCTGGACGTATGTCTGGAAGTCTGTTTTGTTCACTCATCTTTTGGGGGCTCTATTGATGAACTTTCCAAGCTCACTGTTTATTTCTGCAATCTAGTGTATGGCTTCATGCTGAGGTATTTGATATTTGTTTACTTTGTGTTTGGAGGTACTAAACAGTAGTGTTGGTTCTTGTACCATTCATTGTTGTGTGTCCTCATTAGTTGACTGTCGTGTGTCACACAGACATCCCTGGAGCTTACTCTCCGCACTCTGTGAATCCACTCATGAATCACCAGTCACCTTTGGAGATGGGGAAAATTACTTACCTGTATTTCTTTTTCTCAGAAAGCGTGCTCTGGAATGGATTCACAAATGAGCTACCCTCCTTCCCTCAAAGAGTAAGGTTTCTGCTTTACAGGATTTTTTTTCTTGGGTTATTTTTCCTCTCATCTTTTGAATTTGAAAAGAACTGAGGGAAGGCACCTGAAGAAACTACTGACATACTCACTAGGGGAGCTCCAAAGCTTATGCTGCCCTAGGGGCAGTGTCAATGGCTCTTAAAGCTAGAAAGCTCATACTTGGAGTTGAAACAGGGGCTCAGAGAATCCATTTTCCCAGTGTACCTTCTGAAAGGATGAGTTTCAGGTAAGTAATTTTCTCTTACTACGTGATATGCTTTATTCATACTTATGAAAGTGTACAAGTCCAGTTCTCCAGGTACATAGGCAACTGTATTTCCTCAGTTTAGATGCATAAGCTTTACTGAATGTTAGACACATTATAAAACAAAATGTCTGCTCGTGAATTACATAAAAATCATAATATATTTTAAATCAACAGTAAATATTTGATTAAAGGTGCATTTACGGACAATGTATTATGCTAGTATTGTCATTTCTTTCGTTTCTCATTAAATAAAGTCTTGATAAACTTTTTAAAAAATAATTAGATACAAAGATTTTTCTTTGCATTCAAATTCCAAGAGATGTGTAACTAAAGTTGCGTGTGCATGTGTGTGCGCGTGCACACATCCTCCCTCATCCTCCCCCCCCTCCCACCACACACATATAGGTTAGGATGATGGAAACTATTTACTTTGGATTAGATGCTTTCTGTATGTATGTATATTGACCAGAATGAATTTCTCAAATAATTTTTAAATGCTTGTACAATTTTTTTAAGATTATTCTAAGACAGTTTGAGCTGTTAAAGTCAGATATTTTTTCAGTGTAGTAGCTATATGTAGTGTGGATTTTCAGTGTAGTAGCTATATGTAGTGTGGATTTCTACTAGATTCTTTAGCTACAAAATGCAAGGTAGCTACCTAAGGAGTAGCAAGTGGTAGATAGCAAAATGTTAAACATTTAGTCATTTTTTTCCTGTGCATTTTGCCATTTTTTTTCAATCACATGTTGATTTAGTATTTTAAAATATTCAAGACATTTTATGTATTTTTCTCTTACTTCAGAAGTAATTTTTAAGTGAAAATGACATTGAAAATGGCCCGTATGAACAAGGCAGCATTTCCAAATATAGTTAGGCTTTTCACCTGTGATTAAGCCAGGTTTGACCAACTTCAGTTATTTGAAACAATAGCTCTGAACTTGGAAATCAGCAGAAAACACTTTTGAGTAGCAGATGGTTCTCAAAAAGTACATGCATTTTTCTCTCCACCTGAACAGTAGCAGTTTTTGGATTAGACAGTTATGTTCCAGTCACAGGGATTATTGACATCTAAAACTGACAGCTATCTCCTGAAGCAAGTAAAACAGAATGTGTTAGTATAAACCTGAAGTAATTCAGGTTCAAAGAATATTCATCTTCATCGCTTCCAAGAATATTACTACAGTTGACAGTGAAAAGTTTCTTGTCTAAGGTTATCCATTTAATTGTTCATTCATTTCACAAAAGATTTGGGACAATTCTATCAAAAGAACTTTGAAATAGAAGTAGAAAATTAGTACATATGAATTGAATCTGTAAAGTTACTGCAACAGGCTTTAGATTTGACTTTGAGCCTTCTGATAGCCAGTGGCAAATGGGAAAAATAGGGTCAATTTATATAGTTCTTACTATTAGGTAGGAGTAAGTGTATACATTATGTAAAGAAAAACAAAATTATACCTAACTAAATTTTGGAAGAAATGTCTCATGAGTTATTTAACATAGGGACATTGAATGATGAATTGTCACTCTTTAAGAATGTTTTTAGTGCAAGGACTGTCATGGATCACATAGTTATGGCAAGATGTAGTAATCCTCAATGTTTACCAAAAAGGTTGTTACATTCAGAAAGCAGATAATTGTCTCAGAACCTTATTGCTTGATTCTAGGATAACATGAATTACAAGATGTAATACTGATTTAATAGAAACTCTTGAGGGAAAGTAAGAACTGCTACATGAGTAATTTGTACATATTAATGTATGTGAAAAGTTAAAATGTGAAAAAGAAAATACAGTATATTCTAGAAAGATGACCATCAAAGACATCAACGTCAACAAGTAAAGGAAGTATTGAGAATGGTTATGTGTTTTTTTCAAAAAAAAGAGCATCAAAAGAGTTTTATTATTTTGCATTGCTCATCATTTATGATTTTTTTTAGTAAAATAAAACATAAAAATCATAATTATCCTGCCAAAGGAACCCATCTTCTCAGGTGTGAGGATGATAATTATATATGTGAACTTTGCTCTAAAAATGAAGCACAAGACACAGAGTGTGTACATACATGACTGGTATAGTCTCATCCCTTTAAAATGCATTTTGGTGAACCTTTAAAAATAACTAATATAAAAGTAATGAGTTCTTAGAAATATAGGCATCACAGAAATACAAGTGTAGATGTATCTGAAATACAACGTGAACGGTGGAATAACATACCACAATTATTTAATAATGAATATGTTTAACTTTTGGTTTTTATATGACTGTAGCAGGAAGCAAAGTTTATTACCTGAGCCTTTTGTTTTCTCTCTTCTTTTCAAGCTTCTTCCAGTTTACCTGCTCTGTTTCTTGGAGAAGAGCTAAACTTATTGAATGTTCTGTGCTTGTACTCTTACTGAGATTTTATTGTCAGAGTAGGACTATTTATTGTACTTAATCTATCGTACTTAATCCTTTTGTGCCTCCTATTTTAAGGCACTTGTATTGATCATTTTTCAAGTAGAGAGTTTTGCAAGGATGAGAAATTTTTTTTATTGAGGTCATAAAAATCACAGAAGCCACATATATCTCTGACCTGCACTTTTTTTTCTGTAATAGAGACCAAATCTTTGCATTTATGCAGCAAAAGCTAAACTTTCATTGATTTGTTAAATTGAGATAGTTTTCTTAAACCAAGCTTCCTTGAATCATATTCTTTTGGGTTTACCTTCTATTATAGACAGATATGATATGTTTAACAATGCTTCTAACTTTTAAGCTGTTTTTTTTCCTTAGTCTTTTGTATTGCTCGTGACTTTAAGGTTCTACAGTTTGAAGTAGTTTTTAACATCATAAAACACTGGTGATATATCATTTCCTTATTACCTTCCCAAATACGCCTTTTATTTTTATGTACAAGGGCTCTTGGGAATGATTCTCTCAGAGGCTTAAGCTGTGCTTTGCCTTCCATGAGAACTGAAATTATTTGGTAAGCGCTTGCTTTCTTTTTAGCTTCTAATTTTTCCCTATTTTATTTTGTACATGATATTTGTTTCAAGGTCAAAGGTTCCGTTACAGTTACTATGATGAATCCCAGGGGGAGATTTATAGATCCATTGAACATCTAGATAAAATGGTAAGTCTTTCAGGTGTGGGGTTTTAATGCTCTAAGGTGTTTTCTTTAATTTCAGATTAGTGATTCAAGACTTAATATGTGAAATATACAGTGGACTAATAAATAATTCTTTCCCTCTCTTTAAATGTGCAAAATAGAGTTTACAGTCATATAAATATTGATCATAAAAATAACCCCTTTTCTATTAGTTGAAATTTCCTTTATCTTCATTTTATTTGATTAATGAGACTAAGAAAAATTAGATACAGGTTTTAGATGCTATTTGGGGGAGTGTCTAAAGTTTAGGGATGACAGGATACTAATGCCATTATTTACTTTTAAGCAGAAACAGTGGTAGCAAATTCTAAGTTTGTTTTATTATCTAATTATATTTCTTGGCCATTTGGATTTTCTTAAATAGTGTTTCATTTTGTTGTTTTAAATATAGAATTTAAAAATATGATTATGTTCTTATCTGGCCCAGGAGTATAGTAGACATTGATCCTGCTGTCATTTTCCTTAAAGTAGTATGGAAGTCATAGTACTTATTTTCATATTTAAGAAGTCCTACAAATCATCTTAGTTTTTCTTTTCTTTTTTTATTTTTTTACTTATAAACAGAATATTAAATATAGCAGATATATAACTAATTGGCTCTGACCTTTGATAGATCATCTCCTTCTCTAGTCCTCAATTTGTCATCTCTAAGATGAGAGATTTGGAATAGGTGGTCTCTAAATTGTCTTTAAACTCTGTCAGACTTTATGTCTGTGATCTGTTGAAATCAACTTTACCACTGTTTGAAAGCTTTTTGGCATATATACAAGAATATTTAGTCTGAAGTATCTGAAGTAGATAAAATATTTTAGTAAGGAATCTGGATTTAAAACTATAGGTAGGTTATACCTTGTATATTTTATTAAAAGCCAAATGCAATGAATGGAAATTTAGTTACTTAGGAGATTTTATTATATTTAGATATTATTGTATTTAAATTTATCTTATTACTTGGATCCAATTACGGCCTAATACACTTTTACCTTTGGAATTTTGTTTGGACTTAATTTACTGACTTTTCTTTTGGCTTTATGATGTTGTCATGTCAGACATTTAATTCTTTTCTGGCTTCTAGTTATAATCTTATTTTTCTGAGACTTGGTTCTCAGTTGCCTTGGGAAATTTTTCCGGTTATGTCATCATTTATTTTTTTCATGTAGTAAGTGATTAATGGGTGTCTCCTGTGTGTCTGGTACTGTGTGAAATACTAAAGATGTTGAGAAGAGAAAATACTGTCTCTCACTTAGTGCAATCATTGAACAGACTTAGAAGCTATTCCGACATAAAGATACAAGAGATACTCGGGACGTATGCTCTCCTTATTATGCTGTGAGAGTGACATAGATGATCCTTGCTTAGGATTTTGACTCTTTTTATACTTGATTGTCTCATGTTGTGGCTTTGCTCAGTTTCACCTTCCCAACCAGGCACACACTGACTACCCTGTTTAATTTTGCATCAGAGATTCCACCCTTTTAGCATTCTCAATCCACTTTATCCTGCTGCAGTTTTTCTTTCAACAAACTAAATATTCTACTTATTTATTATAGTTTTGTTAGTCAGGAAATTTATCTTATTCTTTGATATACCCAAAGTGCTTAGAATAATGATTAGAACATTACTAGATGCTCAGATATTTTTCAGGTGAATGAAATAATGAATATAATCTTCCTATATATATATTCAAGTAAATACCCTACCTATAATATGAGAAAGAAATAAACAGAAAATAATTTATGATAAAATAGTATATTTTTAATGATATATTTTTAATGATGTAATGATATAATACCAACTATATTAGAAGACATTATGAAGTAGTTAGATGCTTACACATTGTATAATTCATATAACAGCTATCCAGTGGATCCCTGGGTGGCTCAGCAGTTTAGCTCCTGCCTTTGGCCCAGGGCGCGATCCTGGAGTCCCAGGATCGAGTCCCATGACGGGCTTCTGGCATGGAGCCTGCTTCTCCCTCCTCCTGTGTCTCTGCCTCTCTCTCCCTCTCTCTCTATGCCTATCATAAATAAATAAATAAATAAATAAATAAATAAATAAATAAATAAATAAATAAATCTTTAAAAAAAATCTTTAAAAAATACAGCTATCCAAACCTAAACAGTTTTTTAATATTTGTGACTCATATTACTAAGGTGTATTGCTGGGTGACTTGATTTTCTAAAATGGTGAACGATTCTTAGTAAAATTGTAAACTAAACAAACGGTAGCCTTCCCTCACTTTATATGATATGGCAGTTCCTGTATATTAAAACCATGCAAAACTTCTTGGTATTTATATATAAAATAGAATATTTATATATAAAAGTAGAGTTTCACCTCTGTGGACATGTCAAGAGTGTTATAGGATGAGAACAATGATTTATGTGTGTGACTGTCTTGTATTATAGGACAGTTAACATCCCTGGACACCACCCACCAAATCCCCCAGTAGCATCTTCTAATTACTGAGACAAACAAAAATGTGCCCACAATTTTTCATCATAACCCTGTGGTGAACAGTTGTTCTATGGCTTTATCCTACTTAAGTTTTCTTCTCAGTATTAATTACTGTGTGACTTATTATTTGTTGATTTGTTTGGTGATAACCTCCCCTATTAGATTACAAGCTTCATGAGTCAGGATCTTTGTCCATTTTGTATCAGCTTTTCACCAAGTACTCAATATATATAGTTGCTGAGTGAATCAGTGAATAAATGGATGGGGGGTAGTGATGAGAAATGAAGGTAGAGAATCTAGAACAAACTCTTCATTTAAAAAAATTTTTTTAAGGGTTTTTTTTTTTTTTTTTTAATTTATTTGAGAAAGAGAGAGTGAGAGAGCAGGACCAGAGCAGAGGGAGAGGAAGAAGCAGACTCCCCACTGAGCAGGGAGCCCGAAGAGGGACTTGATTCTGGGACCTTGAGATCATGACCTGAGCTGAAGGCAGATGCTTAACCAACTGAACCACCCAGGTGTCCTTAGAACATACTGTTTAAAGGATATTAAATAGGAAAGTGATAAAATCAGATTGTATTTGAATAGATCATATAGCGCATTGTAGCAGGTGGGTTGGAGGGAGGTCAGAGGAGAAATGAGTAAACCAGTTTGGTAATTCAGGTAATTTAGACAGTAGATGGGATGGTGATGGTGGGAGAGAGGGACAGAGTGGATATATTCAGTATATGTAAGAGACAAACTGATGAAGGGACTTGGAGATTGATTGAACTTGCTGGGGAAGGAAGTATCAAAGATAACTCCTAAATGTCTTGCTTACGCTCCTGGTTGGGTGTTGGTACTATTCACTTAGGTTTATAAGAAGATAAGACTGATGTTTTTGGAGGTAGGGAAACCATAAATCCTATTAGGGATATTCTATATTTGCTGTTGCCTGTAAGATACCCAAGTGGAGATGTCAGGTAGGCACTTGGATTTTTATTTTGTCAGTTATTTTTGAGTGCACTTACAGTCCTAGGCACCATTGGAGATAATGGCAGTAAACAAACACACTTGTTCTCACAGGACTTTTATTTAACAGGAGGAGATACATTGTTTTTTCTTTTAAAGGTAAGGGTATATATAAGTTAGTTTCCAAAAGTGATGTGTGCTGTACAGAAAATATTGAAAGGGTTTTGAAATAGTAAATGATTGGTGGTTGAGTGATTGGAGAAAGACTTCCCTGAGGAGAAACGTTAAACTTAGATAAAGATGATAAGGAGCAAACCAAGTAAAGATCAGAGGAAAAGAGCATTCTGGAAAGAAGGAACTGCCTGTGCAAAGTCCTGATGGGAAAGAGGCTGGTGGGTGGAGAAAAAAATGAAGGGCCAGTGTTGCAGGAGTACAGTAGATAAGAGTAAGAGTAGTATAAACTGTGGCCAGAGAGGGATAAGCAGGGATCAGATAATGTAGGGCTTTATATTCCAGGGTAAGAAATTTATATAAGTACAAAGGGAAGTGAAATGATGTAGTTACATTATTTTAAAGGTCAGTCTGGTGGTTGTGTAGAGAATGGATTCTACAGAAGTCTCAGGAATAGTAATAACAATGGGCGTGGGCAGTAGTTTAGCGGGGAGATGATAGCAACTTGGACTTGGGGTGGCATTAGTGGATGTGAAAAGAAGTTTGTAGATTTGATTGAGATCACTTTGAGAAGTATTTTCAAAAGGTCTTTGCTAAGGAATTGACTATAGTGTTTTGAAACCTGGAGAAGTCTGGAGTAAGTTTGAGAGTTCTAACAGGTAATTAGAGACAGGGTAGAGAGGAGATTGTCTGCCATAGTAATCCTTAAACTTATCTTTACAATTTCAGTCACCCGTGGAACTTTTTCAAAATAGACTTGCACATATGTGCCCCTGGAGATCACCTTCTGGTAGTATGGAAAGAGTCCCCAAATCTTTTTATTCCTAAATTCGCTTTGTAGATAAATTTGAACTGTCCTGCTATTGCCACAATCTGTTGAATAGAACAAATTTCCTCTTTATCTCTCTTCTCTCGTTTTCTATTCAGCTCTTTAAATCATTTGTTAACTCTAATTAGGCAGCATTTAATTTTGCACATGTAGGAATTTGTAAATCCATGAATTGATGCTTTTTGCACAGAGAGATGTTTTCTCTACAACATTAGTTTACCTGGTACTCCGAAGTCACTGAACATGATGGTATCCCTTACACCTCTTTAGAACTGTGGTCACATTTAAACAGTTTAGTATTATTTATCATTCTATGTGTTATGTATAAACATCCATATTTAACTATCCTTTTAGCCTTTCTTCTAATTCTATATTGATTGTTAGCTTATATTAAGAGGAGTAGCTTTATTTATCTCTCTTGAGATACATTATCAGACAGAGATAGACCTTGGTTTCTTACTTTGACGAAGAGCAAAAAGGGCAACAATTATCCATTGGCATGATTCCCATGATTCTCCTACAATTATTGCCCTTTCTGGTGGCTTCTAAGTCTTTGAAATTATAAATTTTTGCCCAAAAAATGAACAAAGAACCAGTAAGTTTAAGATTGACTTCTGAATCTGCATCTGACAACCTTACTTTAGATGTCCAAAATAACCAGGTCATAATTTTTAAATTTTTATTTAAATGTCTGGAATATAATTTCTGAACATTGAGTATTTGGTTCTTATTAATATGTTTGAGTTTAATATTTGATATGATATTTACTTGGAGTCTGATATTTGTGGTCCCTTTCTGTTTATATAGAATTTTTAAATGGCTTATAAGTGTTCTGTTTTTTTATTAGCATACTCTTAATTCAAGTTATAACTCACTTCTGCAGGTTAGAGTAAATGGATTAAAATAAGAATAAGAGTAATATGAATGATTAGGTCTATACATATAGTCTTGTATGTATGTTTGTGTGTGTGTGTATATATAGTATATATATATATATATTTATATATTTTCTTAATTGATTTATATAACCAAATGGTAAATCTCTCTGTGTATTCCTTTTCTAAAGTACCATTTAAAAGTAATTTCATTCATTTGAGAACCAGTATCTTAATTTCTATATGTAGTCTTTTTAAAGCAAATATAGTTGGATGGTTCTCTATATAAGTATTAAAACATGTTAGTAGTTCTGAATTGTAATTGTTACACATCTTGAAAGTTTGATAGGATGAAAAATTAAGTATAAAATCTGAGGTATAATCTGTTCAAAATTAGTTTATTAATTAGATTTGGCTCTTTTTTAGTTTTCAGAAAAGTCTGTTTCTAAGTTCTAAAACAAAAGAAAAATAGCTGTACCTCTTATTGCAAAATAATTGTATCTAGAATTTAAATATCTTGGAATTGAATGATGTGAAAAAAAATCTAAATAAAAATTTTAGGAAGATAAACTGGATCTTCCAAATGTTATTAAGTGGGGAAAAAAGTAATGAGTTACAGGAGATGTATATTCTGGAAGTGTTAAAATAGTATTGGCTGCTGATCATATTTTTGGTATGTAGTACTTTGTAATTTCAGTAATTATAAAGCAGAACGTATTTTAAGACATTGATTTTTGTGAACTTTTGATACTACATACTGGAAACATTAACCATACATAAGTACATACATATGTATTTTATATCTATGTATTACATGATCATGTTATTTTTTTCTGTTGCACTTTTTATATAGACCAATGTTTCATTATGGGCATTTAGCAAAGAGAATCTGAAAATGGGATTGTAGTCATCCTTATAATGTTTTTTCCTTCCAGATTTATTAGTAGTCACTTCAATTATTGAACTTCAGCTACTTTTCTTTCTTTCTACTCTTTTTTTTTTTTTAATTTTTATTTACTTATGATAGTCACACAGAGAGAGAGAGAGAGGCAGAGACACAGGCAGAGGGAGAAGCAGGCTCCATGCACTGGGAGCCCGATGTGGGATTCGATCCTGGGTCTCCAGGATCACGCCCTGGGCCAAAGGCAGGCGCTAAACCGCTGAGCCACCCAGGGATCCCTCTTTCTACTCTTTTCAAAGTGAAATTGTTCAGATTTATCTACTCATACTGCTTCCTTGAACTCAGACCAGTAGTTTCTTTAGTAGTCTTTGGTATAAGGTTTTATAATATCTTTTAAGATAGTTATTTGTTAGTACATTGCTTCTTAGCATTGCTATCTTTTAGGGTGATTTTTTTCCCCCCACAAAATTTCTTTCACTATAAGATTTTATCTTGATGCCTCTTACAGAAAGCACAATATTTCCGTTTCCCATCTTGCCTGTAAAATACTTTTCTTTTTGTGTTTGTTACTTTAGAGGGAGATTGCTTCTGGGTGACAGAATTTAAAATTAAATTAAAATTAAATTAAATATTTTATTATATATAAACTTTTTTTTAAAAGGGAAGATCTTTATTGTCTTATCAGAGTCCTGAATTTGCAGCTCTGTCAGTTAAAGCTGTCTATTCAGTTTAGGATTGTCACTTGGGATTTAACATTAGAAGCTTTCACTCATTACTTGGAGAGTCAGCATGATAGATTCCCTCTGCCCTTGTCCCCCTCAAGGTGGGGAGTTACCTTTCAATCTGAGGATTTCTTGCTGAAGCTGCTAAATTTCTCAGAAACCCAAATCGTACTGGATATTGGCTTTTGGTGTTTACGATGTCTGCTTTGTATTTTAGATCCCCACTGTTTCATATTAGATTTAAGTTCATGTGAGCAGATTCTCAATATGCTAGGCCCTAAGCAAGATTTTCATCTCCTAGACATTAGATTCCCTGATCATATCTTCCAGTATTTCAAGGAATAGAAGAGTTAAGCATATTTGAGAAGTGCTTTGTTTCTTCTTCTTGGAATTTTGGCAGTTGGCAGTAGTATCAAATTAGCATTTTCATCTTCTTGGGATTTTGGTAACAGTAATTTAAAAATTGTTAGCATCAAAATATAAATGTATACAAAACTATATTTGCCAGTGATCTGTATTACTTAATGGATGTCCTCTTTCTCCCCATCTTTATTGCTGTTGTTTGCATACTTTATGAATTTTCCAATTGGAGAATTTCACTCATGAGGAAAGCCTTATTTTTTCTCTATATCCCTTCTTTATAAAAATGCATACTTGTTCATTGTCTTTATTTGTCAGAGAATTGATCGTAATGGAATTGATTTTTGCATGAGTCGGTACATAACACACTTTAGGGAATTAAAAATTCAAGTTTAATCCCTTAACTTCCATCATCTCCATTTTTTCTTTTCCCTGTTATAATTTAACCACTATACCTTAATTTCAAACGCTTTGTTTAGTAGTGTCTTCTCTGCATTAATGACCTTTTTATCTTTCTATACGAAATTTCGTGAGTTCTTTGTTTTCAACAAATTTTTTCATTAGTTTTCCTGTTTCTGAATTCTTCACATCAGTATATAAATGTGGTAAGTTTGTTTAAGATGTGCTTTAAGATTTTAGCATTAAGGTGTACATCAGAACCTCAGTGTCATATCATGTATTAATGAGTAGAATTCTATTTAAAGTAAACTGTCCTAGACTTAATTCAGGAACATTAAAAGTTCCTTAAAATGTGTGTACAAATTATAGCTATGTGAGACTTCTTAAGAATTGTTGGTATGTCTCTTATGCTACATGAGGCAGACTAGTCAGTGAGAAATAGCCTCGGATTAGAAATTTAGAGGCAAGCTCTTCATCTGATTTATGCCTCAGTACCTTCATCTTTAGGGAGTTATATCTTGATTATCCATATATGTGGAAGAGATTTGTTTAACTCCATCTCTGCACTACTACTTGGCTCGGAAATATATTGTGTGATTTTTCTTTAGAATTATACTATTGTTTATCTTAGGTTTAGTTTTTAAGTTTGTTCATATTTCTCTGAACTTGTACCAAATGTCACTGAAGACTGTAGACCTGGAAGCCTCCTAATTTGCGGGGAAAACAGCTTAGCATTATACACTGGTTGTGGACAAATCTAGAAGTGGCTAATTGATGTGCAATCAAATGAAAGTTGATTACATGCACACACCTATCTGTCTTACATATTTGCAGGAAAGTGTGATGATGTTTATGAACAACTTGGATGCTCTGATAACAGGTTCTTTATAAAATTAAATTTGATGCTGCCACTGCCATATTTTTATGTCACCTACTGATTACTGTCATTTTTCAGATGTGTTCATCTGATTAGGTGCTTTTCTACTGCAGTTGTTTTAAAACATGTTGAAATATAATTTAAAAACCACACAAAATATATCAGTTGATTCCCTAGTTAAATCATCATTTACATTTCTCTCAAAGTATGTTAATCCAGTTTGTTGAACTCAAATGTAAAATATTTTACCTCAATAAGAAAACAAGGTAAGGTAATTGGTGAATGAATGAGTGAGAATCATTGATTTATTTGCTTGATTAAAGTTGCTCTATATTATTTTATTATGAATACATTATTTGAATGCATTTGCAGAGTATGGAATTTAGTGTGAATAAATTCCCAAGTCATAGTGGTTATCTTTATAGTAGTTTTTTTTTTTTTTTAGTAGTAGTCTTAAAGTTTTTGATTCTCAAAATCTTAAAGCATTCTAGCTGGAAGTATAAAGAGATGAAAAGCTTTTTTTTCCTTTTTTTTTGTTTTTAAAGATTTATTTATTTAGAGAGAGAACATGCGTGCGTGAGCATGAGCATGAGAAGGGTGGGAGGGACAGAGGGAGTGGATCTCAAGCAGACTTCCTGCTGAGTGTGGAGCCTGATAAAGGGCTTGATTCCATGACCCTGATGAGATCATCACCGGAGCCGAAATCAAGAGTTGGACACTCAACTGACTGAGCCACCTAGGTGCACAAAGAGCTAAAACACTTTTTAAAAAAGTTCATAAAAGGCCTATTTTGCTTAAGCATTTGTCTTTTATGAGCTTTAAATTAATTAAAGATGTATTAACCTTTTTCTTACTGGTATCTTCGTTTTTTAACATACTGGTAATTCAGAATGCCTTGCACACTCTTGATATTTAAGTGTATGTTATGGAATTAGCTAAATTACAGTAAACCCTTAATTATTTATGCGTAAGAGAAATAAAACGGTTATGGGAAAAAACAGCCATATAGAAAATTTAATTTTCACAACAGATTTACTTTTGTAAATACGTTTATATAAGAAAGATGTAAGATTGTGAAATGTTTGAGGATTGTCAACTAAGTAATGACTGATGATAGTGGTGTGGAAACATAGCAGGAGATCAGAAAAAACTAAACTGAGGACTGAAAGTTTTCTGCTAATGAAGTGTACATATTGTTGAGAGCTGACTATAATGAGATTACCTATGATGAATGAGTTTGATACTTCACAAGGATTATTTAATGTGTTTTCTTTACTTCTCCTTAATTGAAAAATTATGATATTTGGCTCTTAGTAACAGTTTTAAAATATAATTACGAAATAATAAGTTGTGTACCTTTTTCTTTTTCTTTCATTTTCTTTTTCTCTTCTTTTTTTAGGGTATGAGTATTATAGAACAACTAGACCCTGTATCTTTTAGCAATTACTTGAAGAAATACCATAATACTATATGTGGAAGACATCCCATTGGGGTGTTATTAAATGTGAGTATTTTTAGGAAGGCTTGATTTTTAACATTTTAATATTTGATCCCATGATGTTTCAAAATATCTTAATTGTTATCATCTGTGATATTTTATTAATGACTGTTGGTTTTAGGTACATATAGTAAATTTCCTTTCTAGTACCTTTAAGATAATTAAGTTTTTCATTATTTTGCTTACATGGATAAAGTTATTTGTTAATGCAAGATAAGCCAGTACTCTCTTTAAATATAGAAAAATTGTTTAGAATAGAAGCCTAGTTTTTCTCTTGACTCACAGCCAATTCCAATATAGTCTTTACAAAAATAAACAAAAGTAACCTTTGATAATAAGTAACCTTATTAATTTGTTTTATTTAATGTTCTAGACTCTATAAAAATAAATGGAAGATTCTGTTTTTGAACTTCACATATTCATAAAATGTAACACAAGACAGCATGTATACGTTTTTCTCTTACAACAAAATTTCATGTAAATAATAATAAGAGATGGAAGTTTCAAGTAGCTGACTTTTTGAAAGAGATAATAATATTAACTTTTCCTCTAATAAATAAAACACTGTGGCTTTCCTGAAAGAAAATATGAGACTTTTTAAGAAAGTGTATGTATACTCAAGAATCGGAAGAGGAAGCAATAACTATAAACAAAAATAACAAAAAACCACTGGATTTTCTTATAGTTGTGTTTATTGTTTGGAGAGACAGAGAATAATGGAGAAGATGATGTTGGCCTAGAATAGGTAGGGTAGGAACCTACACTACAGTGTAGTTTAGTGTAATTTGAAAGATAGTACATTGTGGGTTTTTAGAAATGGTTTTCTCTTAGTGGTATTGATTGGAAGAAAAGCCTGTTAAGGGCATAAACTAATTATTGAAATTTAAACTAAGCTACACCAATTCCTAAAGTCTGTATTGGCTCAAATAAAATTGTAATAAAATAAATGATGAACCAGCCCCTAATTAAAGTAAAAATCCTGGCTTAATTCTTACATCTGGAAATTAATTTATATATATTTCAAATTTAGTCAAAGTCAGACAAAGAAGAGACAGTATTTCAAAGTGACAGAAGTGGCTGTGATTTGGTTTAGAGTAAGGAAAAAGGTATATTTTTCTTGAAGTGGCCTTATTAAATATAACAAAGGTAGTGTGGAAGATAACTGATATTTATCAAGAAGCTAGACTAGGGGAAATTATTTGAGAGAATGAAATAAGGAATTCTCTTTTTCCTGTTTAATATGATACAATAAGAAATTCAAGAAACAAATTAAGAAAAGAGTAAAAAATCAAGGCTTCAGTTGTAAAGTGGACAAAGTTAAGCTACCAGCACATTCAAAGAGTGTTCACTTTTTATTTAAGGTGTGTCATAACCAATTTTTTTTTCCCCTAGGCTATCACAGAGCTCCAGAAGAATGGAATGAATATGAGCTTTTCCTTTTTGAATTATGCCCAGTCAAGCCAGTGTAGAAACTGGCAAGACAGTTCAGTGAGTTATGCAGCGGGAGCACTCACGGTCCACTGAAGCTCTGAATCCTCAGGGATGCCACCTGCACATACTCATTCTCTGTCCGGGGTCCCAGCCTAGCCCTTACCAAGATACTGGTCCTGGTTTGGGGGGATTCTGAAACCTCAAACTAATAGAACTTTCTTCTCTTCTTTTCTAGTAGGTGTAGTCCTTCCTTAATTTCAATTCATTAAAAAATGCTTTATAGTATAGGGCAGTGGAAGGAAGGCTGGCATCAAAATATTTTGATCAAAAAAGATGGCAATGTGAAGGCCCAGTTGTGGCAGTTTTTGGAAAGTAACTTGTAAAGCATTTACCATATCCTAAATTTGCACTCTTTGCAGACTTGTGCACATATATTCCGCTTTCAGAATAGTTTTGCAAATTGTACACAAACAAACAAAAAAAGGGTGGAAGCTTTTTAATAAAGAAATTGCATTTATAAATGATCTGTATTAGAATATAATAAATCTCCAGTTATAGTCAATTACTACCCGTGTTGTACAACAGATACCTTCTATTTTAGTTGCTAATAAAGGGCTACACAACTCAAAATAGTCTGATTTAAACTTATTGCTCTGTGGTACATATGAAAAATTGTTTTTTTATTAATTCCATCTCAGAATTTTTATGTTAAAAGTGGTAAACTTCAGCTCATGTAAAAATATGTTAGGATGCATTTTGTATTTTACATATTTATGTGATTTTTTTTATCACAGATATTAGAATCATATTTTCAAGTTAGTTTTTAAAATTACATACAGTTTGCTTTTTTTGTGTGTGACATCACCTTGTGTCATTACTATATTGTAATAGAATATAAATTCAAGATTGGTAAAAGTACACAGATGTAGTCCTTCCCTTCAAAGATCGTGTTTGATAGGCAGTAGTCTGCAAATGAGGAAACATTGAATGAAGAGTGTTCTTAGTGATTTTCAAATCATTGCAGACCATACACTACTGCTGTGCTTTTTTAGTGCTTTAAGCAATTTGACTCTCTTACTTGAATTTTTAGCAAGAAATTGTTAACGATAACAAAAACAAAAAACCACTGGATTTTCTTATAGTTTTACAAATTTTTTGTCATTATTTTTGGTGCGGCTCTTCCAACTAAAATAATGGTATGGTGTTGTATTTCTTTTTTTAGCATAGACCATTTCTAGTCACTTCAGGAGAAAAAAAATACTTTGATTAGTTAATTATTGGCCACCATGCATGTACTAGATTATACCTATTTCAACCTAACATGGGTATCTACATTACATTGGAGAGCATTTGTATCTTCAGTGTTACGCCAGAATAGCACAATTTTTAGATGCCTTGCACCAATTTTATTTAAAGATTTGCATTTCTTATTTACTAAGTATCAACTTTCTATACTCAAGAGTTGAGAAAAAATGATGTTATCTTTTGGATTCAAAATTATCCTCTATACATGTATGGAAATTATACTCTTACGTATTAATGATTTATTTCCCATCATTTAGGTATACTTTTGAGTACTATAAATATTTATTCCTTATTTATTATATAGACTATAAAAATTTCAAGATTGACTGCAGAGTGAATTTTTATTATTTTCTGAGTATAAAACTGATACATGATTATTACAGAAAATTTAGAAAGTACTGAAAAGGTTAAAGAAGAGAAAAAATTATCTTCAATTTCACTATCCAGAGATAACACTGTTAATATTTTTTGTATTTCCTCTCAGTCTTTGTCTATGCTATTTATATGTATGAGTGTGTATATGTGTTTGTGTGTGTGCATAACAAAATTGAGATTATACTGACCATATAGTTGTATACCCTACTTTTTATAACTTGACTTCCTAAGTACTTCCCCATGTCTTTGAAAATGTGATTTTTTAAAAATGGCTGCCTGATATTTTATTGTATGAATATATACACCACGATTGAACCAGTTCTCTCTTTGGATATTAGATTGTTTCTAATATTTCACAATTATAAATAATAGTGGGATGGCCATCTTTGTATGTAAAATTTGAACTCTATAATAGACTAGTTCTTTAGAATATATTCATGGGAGTGGGATAATTGGTTTAGATGGTGAGAACTTTTTAGGCACTTTAAAATATGGCCAAATTACCCTTCAGCAAGTTTGTACCAAATTAATAATACATGAATACCCCTCATACTGCCTCTTCCCCAGTTACTGATTATGATTTTTAAAAATTTTTGACAATTTGTTAAGCATATGATTGGTTGTTCTTTTTCATCATTCTAATAAGAGTGGCTTTACCATGAATCAGTTTTTTTTCCTTCTGTGATTTTGTAGTTGATTGATTAATAAAATTCACAAAAGGGTTGCTTAGGTTAAGTGGGCTGTACCCCTGTGAATATGTTTACTGTACATTTAAAACTCTAGAATATTTCAACATCACTCCACCCTTTCCTAGGATATGAACATATCTTTTATACTTAGTCATGAAGTATAAAGAGTTCCAAACTGATAGTTGAGTAGTGAGTTCTAGTTGTCTGTGCCAGTAATTAGTTCTCTTACCATAAATATTTCATGTTGTATTGAGATGGTCTCATCTGTAAAATGTGGAGGTGATATCTTAAGCACATTCTAGTATGTTAAAAACTTACATCATTAAATTAGAAGTTTTATCTTGATTTCAACTCTACATATGTAAAAATGAAAGTCTTTTCTTAACCCAAAAGGGAAATTAATTTGCATTATTTAATGCAGTTAATGTTACCTAAATTGTTGAACTTAAACTTTTCTACTTTAAGTGCCTTGAAAGTGTTTTGTATTTGAAATCTAAAATGTAAAAGAAGTTATTGTGTAGTTCTGTACAGTTTCTGCTATATTGTATACTTTTGAGTTATTTGCAGCAACTTTTTTTTTAACCGTAGATTGCACAGAGCAGTATATTCATGGATTCTTCACTATTCTACTAGTGAATCCTTGAGAAATGTATGTTAAAGATTAGCTCAGTGAGCAGGTAAGTAAATACTTTGTCTTGGGTGGGCAACAAATCATCACACAGAGTAGGATAAAAGACTATCCAGATACTCCAGTGTTCATATTTAGATATTCCATTATGGATGGTAGGTCCTGAGTTCATTACTGATCATTGTTGCAGGTCACAAAGTTTTCTTTGGTAGTAAGTATTGTCCATTGCCCTAGATTAGAGGTTGGCAAATGTTTTGTGTGAAAGACCAGTTCCTAATATTTTGGGTTTTGCAGGCCATAGGGTCTCTGTTCCAACTATTCATCTTTGCCACTGTAGCACAAAAGCAGCCAGAGGCAATGTGTACGTGAGTGGGTGTGGCTGGTTCACTCAAACTTCACAAAGAAAGACTCTTGGATTTGCTTGTGGGTCATAGTTTACTGTCTCCAGTCCTAGATCCTATAGTTTACTTGTAATTCAAATTACTGGCTAGTAATTTAAACTGCAGCAAATGATTCCTAACCCTCTCTTAATTTGATGTAGTCTACTTGGCTGGGTTTGAGTGTTATTTAGAATTATAATGGGAAGTGGAAGTAGGTAAAGGAAACTAGGAAGTCTTAGGAACTAATATTTTAAAGCACTTTGAAGCCCTTTTGTTTGCCGAGGACCACTGAGAGGTTTGCTCTGCTGCCATAAATTAATGAAAAGAATGATGAGTAGAGGTTGTGATTGGTTGTTGGAAATTATAAAGATTATTGTAAGCACTTGGCTACCTAGAAGGTATTAGAGGTTGGATAAGATGAACCTTTGTACCTGAGTATTCTAGGACATACACCAATAATTTAAGAGAGACTGTGAAATGTAGGACTCTATTTTGCCAAGTAAAGACTTTGGAAAAATAACTACCATCTTCTATCACAATCCTTTAGTATTCAGCCCCTCAACTGAAACCCCTAATATTTAGGAAGGGCATAAACTCAGAATAAAAGACGGTTATTTAACTTGAGCAACTTTTTAAGTTGATGGAAAAATTACAACACTGTTCTGTCTTCATTTACTCTGGATCAATGAAAACTTCATTGAAGAGTAGTATTAGTCCATCGACTGGCAGTTGGGAAGTGCTATGGTACAGTTGACTTTTAAGTCCTAATGTGGTTATAGAACTATTATTGATTAGCAAGTGTAATAAGCCACGGGCACTCTGACATTCAGTCTAAAGCTTTTATATTATTGTGTTAAATTGTAAGTGCCACATATTAAGAGGGATGTTATGAACTGTAGTCTTCATAGGGAGGCATCTGGAATGATGGAAGTCCTGAATGCTATGCAGAGTGGGATGCAGTCAAAGAAATTGGTAATACTTATTTTAGAGAAGATAAGTTTAAAGAGAGGGAATTTTTCAAATATTTGAGTGACTCCCATGTATAGGAAGAAATAAGATTGTTCTGTGTTGTTCTAAATGATAAAAGTAAGAAATGGAAGTTTCTGGTTCCACATTTAATGTTCTCTGTGAGAATTTCTAAATGCAAATGAACTCTGTCCTCAAAAAACATTGGAAGTACTCAAAAGCTAGATCAGTGGTTCTCAAAGTAGGATCCTATACTATCAGCATCAGCATCACACGGGTATATTATTGGTGTAGATATAAAATTATGGAATACCAAGCTGAAAAAAAGCTAATGGAATTAGTACAAATAAAATGGAATTTATTTCATGTGTATAAAACTATTAAGGGCAATAATTTTTCAATAGAAATTAATTTTGATCATTTAGCACTCACTTTCAATATAGATTATAAATTGATGATTGTTGCTTGTTAGTGGTGGAACACTGGACCCTCAGAATGATAATATACTTTTGCTTTAATTAAAACATTTAAGTACAAGCTAGAGGTTTCTATTTACTAAAATAAATTTAAGTTGGTTTTCAAATCAATGACTTGACTTTCTTAAACAGGTGCTTCTTGAACATTAAAACAGAGCCATATCCGTAGCAGAAAAAGGGTATTGAGGGAGCTTGCTCTTTTTACACCTGTGAATGTCAGAATACTAGGAAGGGAATCAAGAGGAGCTGGCAAATAAATTCTCTCTGCCTTCTTTCTCTCTTACTCTATAAATACAACTGAGTATCATGTCACCCTATTATCACTGTGCTGTACATTTGGTAAAAGTACCCTTAGGTAGTGCTGCTAACCAGGACTTCTGCCTTTTTAAAGTCACTGTTGTGGATGGAACTTGTTTGCCTATCATGAGTTTATTGATACATGCTGCTTGTTGGGATACTATGTCAGTAATTTTAGAGTTTTAGATTTGTCATTTATTTCAAGGTTCTCTAGGGATTTCAGAGTGGTTTGTGCCCAAGATGTATCACATTAATTGTGTATGTGTGTATGTGTTTAATTCTAATGTAATGTTTTGGCCTTCACCCTATAAAATAATAGAAAAAACTTTAAAAGCCAGTTCTTCTGATTTTGAAAGCCATAATATAATACAGTTGATTTTTCATTATAAATTGTAAGTTATGTTTAAATGCATATTTCATACTGTATGGTGAGGTTGTAACTTTACTAGCTGTAGTCCTTTTTCTTTCCTGTCATTGTAATAATGAAACCAAAGAGCGTATAAATACCATTATTAAGCTTTTAAAGTCCAGGTGTATTCAGCATTGAGCAAGACCTGAATTCTGATCTTTAAATCTGCCAGTGCAACTTGTAGAAAATATTTTTATTTTTCTGACCACAATATTCTCTGAATTATTTACTAAATGTGATGTTATATATAAAAGTATAAAGTATAAAACATGATGAAAGTAAAAAGTATAAAACATGATGAAAACTAAAAAAAATGAGAATGATATACAAATGACATACCAATGATAGAGTTTGGTGAGATTTTAAAATAAGTACTTAGACTGTTGAACAAGATTTAATAAATGTATTTTTAGCTTAAACATTTTATAAATGGAAATTTTTTCCTGAAGTTTTCTTTCCGTTTAAAATTTATTGATTTGAATCTAACAAAAGAGACATTCAGTTTTGTATTTGTTCAATTTTGATGAATTTTAAAGCAAGGAGAACCAAAGGCAATCTTTAAATGAAGTGTCTTCTGAAAGACAGGAAAGCATAAACCTTTTAATTGGAAGCACTTTTTTAAATTGACTTTTTCCATTTTCAGTTTTAATTGTGAAAACCAGCTTCTTTACTAATTTTAAAAGATGGTAGAATTTAATATTCGCAGGCTCTTTGTAGTGCAAAATGAAATGAATGGTATGTAAGTGATCTGGTGAATTTGAAACCACTGGCCCACGGTTCTTAGCTCATATTTTGCAATATCTTTTGGTGTTTATTGGCATTTGGTATAAAGTTTTAAAGACAATTAATTAGAATCTGCGTTAGCTGTTTGCCTAATGACATGTTCAGCCAACTCTCAAGTAGAAAGATACTGTGGACTCATTTTCACTGGAATTCATTTTCAGCTTTGCTGGTGAGTTGCCACTGATTTCCTGAAACAAGTCATTGCTCTTTCTTAGAGCAGAGTTTCTTTCTTTTTTTTTTTTTTTTTTTTAGTTTCTTTCTTTATTGACGTGAGTTAGAATTGAATAATATAACTACTTTCCACCTTTGATTTTTTTATGACAATAATAAGATACCTTGTTTAATATATTGTACTTTTCATTTTTAAAAGTTACACAACCTTTTCTTTCCTCTTAATCTCAATAAGTATGCCCGACATTTTTGCCTTATTTTTATTGATAGAGAACCTGAGGCAGGCCTATACAAATAATATGACTTAGGTAAGTTTGCATGGCTAGTTAGTATCAGAGCGAGGACAAGAATTCAGCTCCTCTAATTTTCAGTCTGTATGTTACAAATGCTATACCATATTATTTATTACTCTATGTTTTGTTTTTGGTGCTGGCTCTTTGAGGTATGTTGAATTCAAATAGTGATGGGATTTTGCAACTTTAATAAAAATGGGAACCATTCATGTACATGTCTACTTTGATTAATTTAGGTAGAAATAGACTTCTTTTGATGGATTAAAGTACTCCATATTTTTAATAATTCTGAAGACTTCTATTTTCTTTTCTTGGAAGGCCTAAAAATTCTATTCTGTTGCTTATATCATCAAAATGCACTGCCGTTGTGTAAAGGGACACTGACAAAAATGAAACTGAAGTTATTTGGTATGGGAGTTACTGATGTTGAGACTTTGCAGCAGACACTTGGCTCTCACCCTTCCAGTCCATGCATAAAGTGTTCTGCAAACACCTGTGACTGTTCCATGGATTTTTTTCTCACCTGTACACAGGGAAGATTGGAAGTGCTAGGAAGATAATGCCCAGGGAGCACCCCTCAGCTAGTGATGGATGGGAATTGGAAGATAATTGTTCTAGCTTCCTTGCCCTTCTGGTGACACTCTGAGGCATGTTTCACATTGTCTCCTGGAGTTTCCAGTGGGACAAGACTTCATTGCCCAAAGCAGGAAACTTAAATATGTACTCTTTATTTTCTTCCCCCTCTTCACTGTCTCACTTCCATTCCTTTATCAGTGTTCCCTGGGATTAACTCCTAAATGAGCTTCTTGTCTTAAAATCCTGGTCTTCAGAGTCTCTTTCTGGGACCACCTAAAATACTTTTGACTTCGGAAATAAGTCATTACTAGTACTCATGCTAGATATGAAAGATTTCTTTTAAAAAGACAATTATTGGGGTGTCTGGGTGGCTCATTCAGTTAAGCACCTGCCTTTGGCTTAGATCATGATCCCAGGATCCCAGGATCGAGCACCACATTGGGCTCCTGCTCAGTGGAAATTCTGCTTTTCCCTTACCCTCTGCCTCTGTACTCTCTCTCAAATAAAGAAAATTTTAGAAAAAAATTATTATTTTGAACAAGATCTAAAACAAGTATTGTAGTATTCTATTTTAGCTTGTCTCATAATTGCATCCATGTTCAATTTAATTTCCTTAGCTTCATTTCATAGCAAAGGAAAGATTCACAGTAAAAAAACTTAGGTAAAAATACAAGCTAAATATTTTAGGTGGAAATTGTACTACCAGATCTATTTGTTCTTTTCTTTTAAAAAAGTAATATAGGTCCATTATCTAAATAACCTAAGAAAGACACAATGGGTTATCTTTTTTGGTAGAAATTAAATGGAATTTGGTTCAACCAAAATTATGGATTATTAACTGCTTGGATCCTACTTTCTCATTTCTTACCAAGACCTGCTTATTCATAATCAGGGACCAGAATTAGCCTTGACTAACACTGATTGTAAGGATAAATTTAGTTCCTGGGTAATTTCCCCAAAGATTTTTCTATGATTCTTATTTAAACTTTTGGGACACTTGGCTGGAGCAGCTGGTAGAGCATGTGACTCTTGATCTCGGGGGTGTGAGTTCAAGCGCCATGTTGGGCATTGAGCTTTACTTAATTAAAAAATAAATAATTTTTTGTGATTTTTATTAAGGATTCAGGAATATGGAGTTTATAATTTGAATAAACTCTATGTTAAATTGCATTATAAGTTTATCTTTTATACTTCTTTGATATCTTTTTTGAATTAAGAATACTGGGTTTTGTATGTTTAAAAAACAGTGGGAGAAACATCCGTTTTAGGCACATGTTAATTATCAATCTTCTTTCTTTTCTCACATAAAAACTGTGATTTTTGTGTCTGAAATATACGCTCTATTGATCTGGTTTGTGAAATGGAACAGAAATGAATTTAAGCAGGTTTGTAGTTCTGTTTATAGGGCCATTCTAAGATTATTATTATGGCACAAATATTTTCCCATCAGAGAAATAGAATATTTGAGGAATATATTTTAATTAGTTATCCTGATTATAAAATAACATCTTAAAACATCTCTGTATTTTTTAAGTAGAAATACCAGAGTGTATATATAGTATTTTCCCACAGTGCAATTTGCCTTGTGGTGCCTTCAGATTCTATGTTTTTGAGTACATGACAGGACATTTCTTGACCTTTTGGGGTTGTATTTGTCTACTGGACATGGTCAGAAATCAACTGGGTGATTAGACTGGATAATATGGTTTAGGGGAAAAATGTTAGTTATAAAAGAATAAGTCTGCCTTTCTCCTGGGATACATTAAACTGCTCTAACGTAGAAACTCTCCAAAATCTCCATAGTGGCATATTGGAATAAGCTTAGAGTCTGTCAAAGTAACTATTCGTTTATAAATATAAATTTTTTTACTTCAAAAAATTACTCTTGTTACTTTTTAGGTGTGCTACATCTAAATAACTCCTTTTTTTTTTTTTTTCTTTTTACCAAATCTACACAAGGCTTTTGGCATTTCAAGTATCTCGAAATGATAGGTTGAGGTCTGGTGTAAGAAAGAAGCAAAGGTGATTTTTTTCCAGTGCATAAGAAAGCTGGCCCATTTCCTGAAAGCTAAATGTTGAAGTGATTAAAAATGGGGAATATCTTTTTATAAAGTCTTTCCTGGAAGCTGACTAATTGTGTTAAATGTGAACAATCTCATGATAACTTGATATAAATAAAACAAGCATCAAAAATTGTCTCTTTGAAAAGTTTACATATTTTCCATCACCAATAGGGCACTTATGCTATACTTTTGTATTAAGTATTTAAATAGAACCTGGCCTTTTTAAGGTTTAAAAAGTGCTCCCCTCCTTCCATTAATGTGAAGTACTTGTTTTTGAGAATGTTGTATTTCTGGATGTTTGTTAATTTGATGAATCTTGCAGGGTAAGTCTTTTCCTAAAAGTTCTGCTTGGTACAGTTGTCAGAGAAAATTAACTTGGATAAAACAATGGTGCAGTTTGAACAGTTAAAATTTTTAAAATTTCTATTTAAAATAAGATCTCCATGATTCCATTTAAAATATGATTTCCATGATTGCGATTGATAATTTTGTAATCTTTGTTCTCAGAATTGTTTGTGTATTGGGAAAATATTGTACGTTATAGTACCTGCTTTGCATTTTTTTTCTGTTTTAAAAATCCTCACATTTATTATCTCTTAACAAAAGTAATTTTTAAATAAATGTTTACATTTTGAATGGGAAAATTTAAACCAATTATCAGTACTAAAACAGGTTGAAACTTAGGTCTGGCATTTTGGTTGGAGTTTGGATTGTGTATCTAAAGGATATCAGTTTCTACTCAAGATTTACAATAGAGTTAACATTGGATTCAAAATTACTTGATTGTAAACAAAACAAAACAAAATTACTTGATTGTAATTTATATTTTAAGTGTAATGTAGAGATTTTGCATTAACAGATATTTTTTAAATTGCCATATTCAGATGTGATTATTTTTTAAATGGAGGTTTAAATAATTTTTTAATAATAGAAACATAGGTAAATATGTTGTATTTAAATCGTTACTAGTTTATTACTTGAAAGGAACTTCAGTTCTGTGCGGGAAATTTTACCTCTATAGTTGTAGAGATGTCTGTCCATCATAGCTTCAGATTTTCTCTAAGATAAAGAGAGGAGAAATACTGTCCATCATTTCTTCAGATATCTCATATGATTAAAGTTACTGTTACTATAAAATGGCTTAGAATGATATTTTTTAGCAGAAACTTTTTAGTAATTTCAATGCTACATGGTAATGAGCAGCTTTCTGGTTAGAATCCTTAGGTTTTCTTGCTAGTTTCTCCCTTGTATACCCCACACCCTCTGCCTTTTTAATGTCTACATTGTTGGCATCTTCTCTACAATTTTAGGAAAACTAGATACTTGAAAAAGGAGTTCTTTTCACTGAGTTTTAGTTTTTCTGTCCAAGATGAGCAGTAGTGTGATTAAGGAGATATACTTTACCTCCTTCTTTTATAACAGAGCTTATAGCATTTAATATTCTTTTTTTTTAAGGATTTTATTTATTTACTCATGAGAGACAGAGACAGAAAGAGGGAGAGAGAGAGAGAGAGGAGAGAGAGACAGGCGCAGAGACACAGGCAGAGGGAGAAGCAGGCGAGAGAGAGAGAGAGAGAGAGAGAGAGAGGCGCGCAGGGACACAGGCAGAGGGAGAAGCAGGCTCCATGCAGGGAGCCCGATGTGGGACTTGATCCCGGGTCTCCAGGATCACACCCTGGGGTGAATGCAGTGCTAAACCACTGAGCCACCTGGGCTGCCCAGCAATTAATATTCTTAAAGAATAAACCTTTACCAAGTTTTGTACTCATTTGCAGATCAGCCTAGGAACACCCTTAAGAAAGTAACAGATGGATTGTATAGTAAAATAGAGATAGTGGGATTTTTGATCATGAGGATTTTGTAAAGTTCAGTGAAGAAAACTGTTCTTTCAAATGAAGATAATGGGGGTTATAAATGAAAATATGGGATAGAAAACACGAATAGTTAAAACTATTTTTAAAAATCTAAACTCTATTGAAAACAAATAGGTTATTCCTAAGAAAAAGATACTGTATGTTTTAATTATCTTCTATCTATGTGGGCACTAGAGCAGTAAAAACTAAGATTGATTTGTTTCTCTTCCCCTTTTTAGTTAATTAGCATTAGTGTTACTGGCTTAATTCTGTAATGATTGTTATTTTCTAACATTTAAAAAGATATTTCCTCTAAGATAAAGATAGGAAAAATACTGATCTGTGTCCATCCTCCCTTTCCCTTGTTGTAGTTTTTTCTTTGTATATTGGAAACAACAACAAAAATAACAAAAGCCTGTTTTTAAAGTTTCGAAAAGACTGCTTTTACCTGAGAGAAATCTTTTCAACGTAGCTCTAAACCTGTAGCTTCTTGTAGTGGGTAATTTGTTCATTTTCTGATATCGTTAGCCATAATATTTTTTAATGGAAACTAGAACTCGAGATAGAATACCCTCACAGCAGAGCTATATTTGCTTGGGCACATGATGTTGGGCACATTCTCCCTTTGTAGTGGTGTTCTCCAATGCTTGATTTCCCCTGTCCCCCCAGCAACAGCTCTCCCCTTTTCTCCCTCTCACTCTTTCCTATTCTTTTTCCCCCTCCTCTTGGAGAATAAGACCCTTTAAGTATGTAATTACTGTATTTCATATTCTTAATTAGCACTTATAAATTTAGCACCATCTCCTAACAGAGCAGTCGTATCATCAACCATACTACTTTAGTTCATTGTTCTTCTAAACATCGGTGTCAATTTACATATCAGGGTAAAGTGTATCAGAGATATGACCATTTATAAAGGTACTGGCTTTCATTGCTTATGGTAAATAAATGTTTTAATCTTTTGCCAAATGGAAAAAAATATTTCAAAGGAAAGCAAAAGCCATTTTATGCAAATGTTTGTAAACATGTATGTAAATATGTTGTTTTTCTTTCCCTCCAAAAATATTTTAATAAAAATGGATTTTTAGTTTCTTCTTGAATGGGGTTCCTTTGTGTATAGCAGGGCAAATTGTGGAAGCCTAAACCAACATTGCAGTCTTGAGTTTTTTTAAATCACATCACATCAGAAGGGATACAGCTTTTCCTACTTTGTCGTTTTTCACACAATGTTTTCCCCTTTAAGAAAGAATGTTGATTTTTTTAATTGAGGTAAAACTGACATATAACATTAATTTTAGGTGTACAATATAATTAAATATTTGTATATATTGTGAAATGGTCACCACAGTAAATCTAGTTAATATCTGTTACCATATGTAGTTACAAATTTTTGTGTGTAATGAGAAACTTAAGATTTACTTTTTAGCAACTTTCAGATATGCAGTACAGTATCATTAACTATAGTCACCATGCTGTACATTACATCACCATGACTTATTTCATTCCTGAAAGTTTGTACCTTTTCACTGCTGTCACCCATTTGCCCAACCACTGCCATGACCTCTGGCAACCATCAATCTATTCTCTGTATCTATGAGCTGATTATTATTTTAGGTTCTACATATATAAGTAAGATCATATGGTATTTGTCTTTCTCCGTCTGACTTATTTCACTTAGCATAATGCCCTCCGTTCATATTATCACAAATGGCAGGATTTCATGTTCTTTTTTATGGCTGAATAATATTCCTGTGTGTGTGTGTGTGTGTGTGTGTACATGCACAGACACCATATTTTCTTTATTCATTCATCTGTTGAACACTCAGGTGGTTTCCATGTCTTGGCAATTGTAAATAGGGGTGTAAGGAACATGAGGGTGTATATATCTTTTTAAGTTAGTGTTTTCATTTTCTTTTATTTATTTATTTATTTATTTATTTATTTATTTATTTATTTATTTATTTATGATAGAGAGAGAGAGAGAGGCAGAGACACAGGCAGAGGAAGAAGCAGGCTCCATGCACCGGGAGCCCGACGTGGGATTTGATCCCGGGTCTCCAGGATCGCGCCCCGGGCCAAAGGCAGGCGCTAAACCACTGCGCCACCCAGGGATCCCAGTGTTTTCATTTTCGTCAGATAAATACCCAAAAGTGGAATTGCTGGATTGTATGGTACCTCTGTTTTTAGTTTCTTGAGGAATGCGTATACTGTTTTCATAGTGGCTTGGCTGTACCACTTTAAGTTCCCACCAGTAGTGCACAAGGGTTCCCTTTTCTCAACATTCTTGCCAGCACTTGTTATTTCTTGTCTTTTTATGAATAACTGTTCTAATAGGTGGGAGTTGATACCTCATTTAATTTGCACATTCTTGATGATTAGTGATGGTTGTGATCCATATGTCTTTGGAAAGATGTCTGTATAGATCTTCTGCCCATTTTTAAATCGGGTTGTTTGTTCTTTCCTATTGAGTCATTTGAGTTCTTTATGTATTTTGGATATTAATCCCCTATCAGATACATGATTTACAGTATTTTCTTCCATCCAGTAGGTTTTCTTTTCATTTTGTTGATGATTTCCATTGCTGTGCTGAAGCTTTTTAGTATGATATAGTCGTAATTGTTTACTTTTGCTTTTGTTGCCTTTGCTTTTGGAATCATATCTTTATAAAAGTTGCTGTGTTAAAATGCGTAACCACTTGTTTTCTTCTAGAAGTTTTATGGTTTCAGGTCTTACATTCAAGTTTTTAATCCATTTAGAGTTAATTTTGTGTGTGATGTAAGATAGTGATTGCTTTCATCTCTTTTTTTTTTTTTTTAAGATTTTATTTATTTATTCATGAGAGACAGAGAGAGAGAGAAAGAGACACAGGCAGAGGGAGAAGCAGGCTCCGTGCGGGAAGGCAGACGTGGGACTCGATCCCGGGTCTCCAGGATCAGCTAAACTGCTGAGCCACCCGGGCTGCCCCCTTTGTTGGTTTTTATGCATTAGGTAAAACAACTACCTCTCCTAGTCTTGAAGAAATAGGCTTGTTCAGGGGAAAGAGCCTGGCTGTTTAGCCCTGCTCTAGCTCTTGGTTGTCTAACCTTTGTGGTTGTCCACATAGCCTATTTTATTTTTATTAGCCTCTAGTTGTTGAGGGTATGCAGAGACCTGTCAGTGTTCCAAGGGGGAGTCTTTCGGTCAGCACATAGATTCAGGCTGATTGGTCACCAGAATCTCATTCAGCAGCTTGTCAAGTATACAAATGCATACAGTTCTGTTAGACCACAAGAATAAGCCCCACTGGCCACCAGAGCCAGCTGATCTGGAGGTTACAGTCACAAAAATTGTATAAGCTGATTGTATAAGCTCCTTTCTGGGAGATACTGGTGAGCTGTATGTAGCAAGGCAGACAGATAGTGTAAAGATAGAGTCTCCTGGCCTGTCTTCCTCAAGAGTGGTTTTGTGGGCCTCTAGATGTGTGCCAAACCTGAAGCCTGCTCCAGCACAAGCAAATACACTTCTTCTCAGAAAGACTGGGGATGTGTCTGCTGTCTTTGCAGTACTCTGGGGCTGGTAGTCTGCCAGGAACTGTCTTTCTGACTTTAACAGTCCTATGGGACCCAGGAATACAAGTCCCCCTCTCCACCAGAGCCAGATGATCAAGGGGCATTCCGTAATGGTAGATGCAAAAACTCGGACACCAGATGTGTATAAAAGCTTCCCTCTGGGATTTACTGGTGTTCCAGAGCTCTGCAGAAGGAGAGTGTGAAGATGGTGCCCATCGAGGAAAAAAAAAAAAAAAAAAAGATGGTGCCACCAGCTTTTGTAAGGCAGAGGGGGAGTGCATAGATGGTATCTGCCATCTCAGTTCAAGAGAGTATCTCAGCATGCCCCTACTCTCTGGCTGATGCTTTAAGATTAGCAAGTGGATCACTTACATATAAATTCTGAACATTTATCAAACAGCTGCCTTTGCCCTCAGTCTTGGGATGAGTGACCCATGTGTGAGTCCTTTAAGAGCTGCTTCTCAATTCACTGCATCTCTGTGGTTCTCATGGATATGAGCCCCATTGGTTTTCAAAGCCAGATGTGTTTGAGGCTCATCTCTCAGGTGCAGGTCCTCACAGTTCAGGTGTCCACTGTAGGGTATGAACCCTTTACTCCTCAGGGGTTTATGAGTTTCTTCCTAATTATGAGTCGCTGAGCTGGGAGTGAGTTTTATAGATTGTCTGTCAGCCTCTCCTACCTGCCTTGTTTGTTTTCTTCTTGTGAAGGATTTGCTCAGCTAGTTTTTAGGTCTTTTTCAGTGGAAATTGTTTTGTATGTAGCTGTGGATTTGGTGTGTCCCCAGAAGTTGAGTTCAGGATCTTTCTCTGTCACCATCTTGAAATGCTTCTCATTGATTTTTAAGTGTCCAACTTAATTATTTTTGAATGGTTGATCAGCAGCATTTACTAAACCACTGAAAAACTAATGATTGGTTAGACATCTCTGTCTGTGATACACTGTCATTCATGAAAACCAATGAGTTTCAAGAAGAAAAAATAACTATTTTTGGAAATAGGAATTCTGCCTATTACAATTGACTCATATTATGGCATCATATGTACACTGGAAGAAAAATGGCCATCCAAACAGTGTTTGGCAGAGTCCTCACAAATTATAAACATTTCTAAGAATTTTGTGCTTAATTTTGGATTCCACACATGGAAAGAGGAGAGAAAATTCAGGTAAGTAGTACACATGAATGATGATTTGAGGAAACAAGATTTGGATGAAGAATGAAGAAAAAAAATGTTTGAATAGTAAGTAAAGTGGAGAGGATTGACTGACTATATGAGAAGGAACATGGGTGATGATGAGGAGCTGCTTTTTATTTTAGTCAATAATTAGTTTTAAACAGTTACAAATGAGATTGGCATCTGGAAAAACTACTTTGTGTAGCCTAAGGAACATAACAGCACACAGTCATAGAAAGGTTTGGTGAGGGATCCCTGGGTGGCGCAGCGGTTTGGCGTCTGCCTTTGGCCCAGGGTGCGATCCTGGAGACCCGGGATCGAATCCCACATCGGGCTCCCGGTGCATAGAGCCTGCTTCTCCCTCTGCCTATGTCTCTGCCTCTCTCTCTCTCTCTCTCTGTGACTATCATAAATAAATTAAAAAAAAAAAAAGAAAGGTTTGGTGAAGAAAAGGGGAAATAGATGAGGTTCTATCCAGGAAGAGTTTCAAAGATTAGTGACCTTGAAATTTTCTTCAGTTCAAGGTGAGACTGTAGAATTCATTATTAACGGTGATGCCATGAGCCCTTTTGTGTGGTGTATGTGTGCATGTGGGGTAGGGAGGGGGAAGCAAGAAAGAATATACCTTAAAAGTTTTAGAATCATTGCTTTATCTTAAATTCAAATCTGTAAGCTGGATGGTCAAGATTTTAATTTGATGGATGGCCATTAGGCCATGTAACATTATAAATTATTTGAATACTTAGGGATTATGTATATGAAACTCCTGGACATTTCAGTGTAGATTGTTAAGTGATGTGGAACTATAACTTTTGAAAATGCAGAAATTTAAAGTGTGTTGTTCACAACTAAAAAAAATCCCTTAGAACCACTCTGAAAGTTGGTGAGATCTGAATTAGTGATTTTGATATTGAAAAATACTCAGTAAAATTTAAAAGAGGTGTTTGAATTGAAATCCTTCAGTTTTACTGTTTTGGTAATGAACTGATGTTTTATTAATCAATCAGTTGATTAATTTATATTTACTTTACTTATCTATCTAGTTTTTCAAAGTGGGCTCTACACTGGGTGTGTAGAGCTCAAACCCACGACCTAGAGACCAAGACCTGATCCAAGATCAAGAGTCGGAGAATTAATTGACTGAGCCACCCAGGCGCCCCATGAACTGATTTTTTTTTTTTAATCTGGCACAGAAATCAAAGCATCTACAGTGCTGATTCTTAGAGAAATATGTCACCTAAAAACTGTTGTGTGTTTTAAATAGCAGTATACTTAAACAGTTTTTCTTTTTTGGCAATACCCTTAATTTCTTTTAAAAGTTATATAACATTTAAAAGTTTGTTGTTGTAAAAGTATATTATATTATATAGTTAGTAATTGAAAGTGATACCTAATTTGTTGGGGCACTTGGGTGGCTCGGTTAAACATTCAACTCTTGATTTCAGCTCAGGTCATAATCTCGGGGATTGTGATTGAGCCCTGCATCAGGCTCTGTTCTGGGCATGTAACCTGCTTGAGATTCTCTTCCCCCTCTTCCTTTGCTCACGCGTGTGCGCTCTCTCTCTCTCTCTCTCTTTTTAAAGATTTTTTTATTTGAGAGAGAGAAAGACAGAGATAGTGACAGAGAGCACAGACAGGGAGGAGAGGGAGAAGCAGGATCTCTGCTCAGCAGAGAGCAGAGATCCTGAAGGGGGATCATGACCTGAGTCGGAGGCAGACACTTAACCACCTAAACCACCCAGACGCTCCCCCCCCAAAGAAAAAAAAAGTAGAGGTCTGAATCTAAAACAAAACAAAACAAAACAAAAAAACAAGCAAGCAAATGATACCTAACATTGTAATATTCAGCCAATTTGTCAGCTGTAATGCAGGTCAAATCTCATTATAGAAAGTACTGTTTAAAATGCATAACAACACAATTCAAGCAATATGCTAGCAGTAGACTTTCGGTAAAAGAATTGGGATGCTCTGTGATGATCCATAGTAAGATATGCCTATCAATAAAGAGACCTATATGTCTTCTACCAACTTCTCAGAATTCATACGTACAGATAGTTGCTCTCCTGTGGCAAAACGTTTTCTGGCTGACTACCTATTTAGCACTTTGGTACTTTCTGTGACTGTTTCACAGCTTGCAGAATATTCTGATTATTCTTAATGGTCACAAGTCAAGAAGGACAGGAAACATGTTGGTATATTTAAGAAATTACTGTAGGCTCCTGGGGCATAGGGTGGCTCAGTCAGTTAAGCATTTGACTTGGTTTCAGCTCAGGTCATGATCTCAGGGTAAGAGATTGAGCCCCACGTTGGGCTTCATGCTGGGCATGGAGACTACCTAAGATTCTCTCCCTCCCTCTCCCTCTGGCTTACTCCCCTATTAAAAAAAAAAAAAAAAAAAAAAGAAAGAAATTAGTGTAGACGCCTGTCAGGTTACTTATATCTATGAAATCTGATTTTTATTTAATTTTTAAAAACAGACTTTTAAAGAGCAGTTTTAGGTTCACAGAAAAAATTGATCGGAGAGTAGATTTCCCATTTATCCCCTTCTCCCACATGCGAACAGCCTTTCCCAGTATCACTAGCCTGAACCAGAGTGATAAATTTATTCAAATGCATGAACCTGTATTGACATATAATTCAAAGTCCACAGTTTGCATTAGGGTTCACTCATGGCTTTAACATTCAGTGGGTTTTGACAAATGTGTAATGACATGTATTCACTATTATAGTATCAGTACAGAGTAGTTTCACTCCCCCCAAAAATCTGTGGTCTGCCTTTTCATCCCTCCCTCCTCCGTGCTCTGGGAAACCCCTGATCTTTTTACTGTCTCCATAGTTTTGCCTTTTCCAGAATGTCATATAGTTGGAATCCTACAGTATCCAGCCTTTTCAGGTTGGCTGATTTCACTTAACTGATAGGAATTTAAAGTTCCTTCCTGTCATTTTCTGTCTTGATAGATCATTTCTCTTTAGCACTGATACTCCATTCTCTGGGTATACCACAGTTCATTTATCCATTTACCTGTTGAAGGACATCTTGGTTCTTTCCAGGTTTTGGCAATTGTAAATAAAGCTGCCATAAGCATCTTTGTGCAGGTTTTGTAGTTTGTTTGTTTTTTTGGCATAAGTTTTCTGCTCATTTGCATAAATACCAAATAGTGCCATTGCTGGGTCATAAGGTTAGAGTATGTTTAGTTTTGTAAGAAATTGCCAAATTGTCTACCAAAGTTGTCTGTACTATTTTGCATTTTTAGCAATGAAATGAGAGTTCCTGTTACTCCATATCCCTGGTACCTTTTAGTGTTGTCATTTTTTTGGATTTTAGCTTTTTAACTAGCTTCTGAGTTTCCACTAATGGAATTTTTTCATGAGTTGTTGAATTTGTATGTTCCTTGGGGATAGGAGGGCCCAGGGTTTCCTGTTATATCATCTTAGTGACACTACTCTCCTTTTATGTCATGACCCCAACCAAAAGAAAAACTGACCAGAAAAAAAAATTTTTTTAAACCTTAAAAAGTAAAAAAAAAAAAAAAAAAAAAACCTTAAAAAGTTATTTTTTTTATTTGCTCAGAATTCTGAAGAGTTCAAGGCCTTTGTGTGAGACATATCTAGAATGCAACTGTTAACCTGGAGTCAAACTCTAAAAAACCAGAGAACCCAGCTTCACTATAGTATTTGTTTCCATAACCCCTTTCTCTGTTCTTCATGCCTCTCCAACTGCTGTTCAAAAAGTGAAACAAGTTCTGGTTCTGCAAACTCTGGTTGCAATGGTTTGATTTGACAAGAACTCAGTCTTTTAAAGCTACCTGGGATGATTTAGTATAATTATGAGGTGATGCATCTGTTGGTACCCTAGCACAGTACATTTCATGACATTTTGAATCGATAAAGGGTTGAATAGTGACACAAGTTTCCCTGAGTACCTTTCTGGCAGAGATTGAGAGTGAAAGATAGGAACTTTAAATTTAAGTTCATATTAAATCTATATACAGTCTTTGTGGAGTTTCCTAAGATACCTGTAGTTCTGTATAACTAAAATTATAGCAGCAGTAATGAAAGTAGTAGTTAACTACTCCTGTGGATAGGCATGACTATATCTGCTAACCCATTATTTCTGTCTGCATCAGCAACAGGACCTGTGGCTGTACTTCTGTGCTGCTTTCCGTATTTTTGCCGAATCAGAGGTTTCAAACTTGTGACATCATCGTTTTGTGGGGTTTTGAAATGATGTGTAGGTTCTAGAAGCACAGAACTGAACTGGGGTATGGAGAATATGATTCAGAAGTACTCCGAGGGTGTGAAGGAAAATAGATGTTAAAACAGTTGCCACGGTCTGATCATTTTGATGGTAATATCTTAGAGGTGTATTGTTACCTCAATTTCAAATTTTAAGAAATCTATGGAATTTGAATATTTATTGTTCCCACTTTCTTCAGGATGTCTCTTGATCCCATAGCACCACTTGTTATTAGAAAAGTGTTGGAGAATAAATATTAATGTGTCTCAAAGATTTCCTCATTGCAGAAGGGAATACAATAGTCAATACCTTTCAAGTGGTGATGTATAAAATTTTCTAATCATAGATTGCTGAGGTCTGCTGAGTTGTGTAGAGTCTTCAGAATGGTAGGAGATTCTCTCTTTAATGACTATCACAACATTTCTAAGTATAGAATCTAGACTTTGAGAGATAAGCTTGCTTATGGCCTTGGCTTTAAAGCAGGAGTGATCTCAGACCTGCTGTGTTACTTGCAGATCTCCAGGGGGAACCTCATAACTTTACCAAGTGACATTCATATGTTTATTATTCCTTATGTACTTGAAAACATTTTTTTTTTTTTTTTTTTTTACTTTATTACATCACAACCCCAGACTACCTTTCCCTGGTCCAATTCATTCTTGTTACTGAATTTTTCTTTAGTGCCTTCTTTAATTTAATCATCTTTGGTGCTCTTTTCTGTGCAATTTTGTTACCATCCTGTGATGATAGGAGCATGATGCGATGGGGAAGTCCTGGGCCAGGCTGCTTTTTCATTTTCTGTCTTCTGTCTCCTAAAGTAAGATACCAGGTTGCTATGACAGTAGAGCAACATTTGTCTTCTTACAAGAATGCTAGAGTTTCCTGGCTTATAGTCAGTTGCTGTTTATTAGGAAATTGACTGTTCTACAACCGTTGTGTTTGTGCAGGGTAATAGTATGTACTACATACCTACTGCTGCATAACAACCGATAACAAAAGTAGTGGTTTCAAACCACACATTTATTACCTCACAGTTTCTGTGGGTGAGGAATCCAGATGCAGCTTAGCTGGTTTTCTGCTTCATGAACATCTCCTGTGGTTTCAAAGTGTCAGCCAGGCCTGAAGTCTCATCTGAAGGCTTGACTGAAGAAGGTTCTGCTTCCATGTTTGCTTATGTGGTTGTTGGCTTGACTGAGTTCTTTTTTGGGTTATTGAACTAAGGCCTCAGGACTCTTGCTGGCTCCTAGCTGGAAGCTGCCCTCAATTCCTTGCCATTTGTGTTTCCCAAAATGGTTTGATCAAAGCCAGCAAGGGAAAGAGCCTACTAGCAACACAGAAGTCAGAATCTTTTGTAGTCTAATCATGGAAGTGATACTCTCTCAGTGTTGCTTAGAAGCAAGTTATTCAAGGGGAGGAACAAGAAGCAGAGACCTTTGGGGGTCATTTTAGAAGATGCCTATCACATAGCATTTAAGTACATCTTTTTATAATCCCTAAACAGGCTGATTACTCACAGCGGGCTGAGGGAGTCTGGACCATTCCATGTGTTGGCCCTGCATGTCTTAAAAATATAGGGATGATTCTAGAATGGGACTTCAGTTCAGGTTTATCAGTCTTAAATTTCTGGAAATGCACTTTCTTCTGCTTCCCATGACTCCTTAGAAATATTACCAGCTCTCACATCTTATGCACAGGTGGTTCACCTTCTGTATATAATACCCATTTGTTAAATGTTTTCAGAACACTTTCACAGATACTCTCATTTGGTCATCTGACAGTACGCTAAGTGAAATAGGCAAGGCACATATCATTGTCCATTGTCCTATTTGTAATAGGCTTTTCACAAGTCTGCCTGCTTTGAGTCTCTTCCTATCTTCAGTCTTTCATTCACACCAGCAACAGAGTTATCTAATAGGAAAATTCAATTGTGCTTCTCCTGTGTTTAATTCTTTAATGCTATTTCATTATCATTGGGATAAAATCTAAATTCCTTTATAAGACTCTTAAAGAGTTTTCTTGTTTAGCCTCACCTCTGACCTCTTCCATTCTCTTTTCTAATCATCCAAAATTATGCTTCAGCACTTGCGTTACTTTACATTTGCTGTTCGTGATGCCTAGGACACCCTCTTGATGTCTGTCTACATTTTCCTTGTCTTGTTAATCTTGGCTCAAAACGCGTGCCAGAGGATGAATGGCATTGCAGAGCCAGGATTCGTAATGTGTCATTTTTCTTTTCATCACTGCTATGCACACTAAAGTAGCAAGATGTATTCTTGTAACATCCTCAGGTTTTTTCCAGTCATTTTTCTATAATTTGGTGTTCCCTTTCGTTTGAACAGCATTCTTTTGAGAAAAAGTTTGTGACACTCTTGGATAGATAGATATGAGTATGTGTGTGTGTTGTATTACATGCAGTCTCTAATACATCGCAATATATCTAAATATATATATATTGTAACTAGATGACATTATGTATACAAAGTATAAGTCAATTCTTTCAAAGTCAAGATCTATGCCTTTTGTTTTTCTACTTCATGTGATCATAGTTATGACAATCTATTTTGTTGACTTATGCATTTTTTCTCAAGTTTTATTCACTTTTATGTATTTATTGGTTTTACTTTTATCAGCTGTATTTATTTAGCTAATCTGTCTAGGAGTATCTTCTCTGGTTAACCATTGGATTTTAGTAAACAGAAATATGGAACAACTGCACATTAGTCCTGTATAAGTCCTATTGCATGCAGGTTGTCTGAGTTTCAGGAGAGTAAAAACATGACCAATCTTTTTTGTCAGATTTTGGTTTAGAATGGGTTTCACCTTCATGATTCTCTTGTTACTGGTTTGTGTCATATATTCCCTACAGATTTTAATACTAGCTGCAATCTACTGATTACCTACTTTATACCAGAGTGTTTTAATCCTTAAAATAAGCATAAAAAGTAGGTAGGTATCCTCATTTTACACTTTAGGAAGGTAACTAATTTGAGGCCACTCTCAGCTAGTTAGTAGCTAAACTGGAACATGAATTCAGACCTGTAAATACTGTGCAGAAAACACATCTCTAATAAGATTCTTCTATTTAAATTATACTTATTTTCTTCAAAAATAAGGCAGTGTGGTTCAGCACCTTTATTGAGTACCTACTGCATGACAGTCTATTGGTTCTTTATCAACCATAAGAAATTCCTGATAATCAACCATATTTTATATTATTAAAATAGCAATTTTGTGTTATTCAATATTGTACCTTGTATAACTTAATTTTCAGAATAATCCCATCTTAAAGTAGGGGTTTTCCTAGGTTAGAAAAGAGTTTCAGGGAGAGTAAGCTTATTTAAGGCCACTCATGTATATGGAGCAGAGTTGGATTTGATCCAAGGTGTGTTTTGCTCCAAAGTCAATGCTTTTAGATTATACCTGTTCTCCTCTGAACTTTTTGGAATTTGTTCTTTTTTGAATCTGGTATAAATTCCCTCAATATTTTCTCATATTGCTATCTAGGAAGATGTCACATTTTCCTCCCCACTTTCCATCTATACTGTTTTTACCTTTCCTGGAACATGCAGTTTATTTGCTAACCAGCTGTCCTGTTCCTCTCTGTGAATTCCTGTAGCCTGTTTTCCATGCACTTTTAGCACTTGATTACTTTCTTTTCATGTGTTATTTTTTAGCTGTATTACAGACTTCCTGAGCACAGAATTTTTAGTGCTCCTATAACTTCTCACAGTTCCTTGCCTTACATGTAGTGTAGTAGAATCAGTAGAATCAGTGATTTTATGCTTTTTCCTAGAATGTGGACTGAGCACAAAAATTATCCAACAGGACATAGTCTGGAAGATTTTGGCAAAGTTTAGTGTGATCGGATACTGGGTACTTTGAAATGGTGACCCATGCAAGCCCCCAATACTTCTTTGCTTTTTGAGAATATAATCATCTGGCCAGTCAATTCTGTATATCAACTTCAGCAAGATTTCTAACACAGTAAGAAACTGCTTCCTTTCCCACTAGCGAAGCAAATATTAGCTGGTGCTGCAAGCCTGTAAGTTCCATTTACCTACACACTAGACCTACCTGACCCATTAATTTAAAAAAAAAATCTTTTGCAAGGATAAATCAAATCATACATACTTATTTTTAAAAGTAAGCATGTGAATAAAAGGACAGAAAAAATAAGTCACATATAGTATCATGCTCCAGAGATTGTCACTGTAAATATTTTTTCCACATACATGTTTGTGCATTTCTGTCTTCTATATATTTTTAAAAAGTGGAATCCCGCCATATATAAAATCTATTTCCTTTTTTTCATTTAACATAATGGGAAAATGTCCCAAAGTATATTCGTGGCTGCAAAATATTCTATTGAGTACATGAGGAGGATACCATGTCACAAATCATACAGAAATATAATCATTTTTACAACTCATTTTTTATCTAGGGTTTCCGATGTTAGCTTATGACAAAAAATATTATAGTCAATTCCAAACTTTCTCAGTCAGCCCAAGAAAGCTTACTTTCTTTTTTTTTAATTTTTTTTTATTTATTTATTTATTTATTTATTTATTTATTTATTTATTTATTTATTTATTTATTTATTTATGATAGTCACACAGAGAGAGAGAGAGAGAGAGACACAGGCAGAGGGAGAAGCAGGCTCCATGCACCGGGAGCCTGATGTGGGATTCGATCCTGGGTCTTCAGGATCGCGCCCTGGGCCAAAGGCAGGCGCCAAACCGCTGCGCCACCCAGGGATCCCGAAAGCTTACTTTCTTGATTCAGAGTTTTTTTCCTTTTATTCTTTCTTCCTATGTGGTATCTGAGTACAAAAGTGACTTGAATGACAGCTAAGTGTTATAAGTATGTCTTATGTAAGTCCCTGTTTACCACATCTAGAAAACTGGATAAAATATAACAGTTTCACAAGGAATACCCACCATTTGCTTCTACGTGGATGGAACTGGAGGGTATTATGCCGAGTGAAGTAAGTCAATCAGAGAAGACAAACATATGGTTTCATTCATTCGGGGAATATAATATAAAAAACAGTGAAAGGGATTAGAGGGGAAAGGAGAGAAAATGAGTGGGAGATATCAGAGAGGGAGACAGAACATGAGAGACTCCTCTAACTCTGGGAAACGAACAAGGGGTAGTGGAAGGGGAGGTGTGCGGAGGGATGGGGTGACTGGGTGACGGGCACTGAGGAGGGCACTTGACGGGATGAGCACTGGGTGTTCAGTATATGTTTGCAAATGGAACTCCAATAAAAAAATACCAAAAATAAATAAATATTTTAATAGAGAAAAAAATATGTAACAGTTTCAGACATTGGACAACAATGCAAGACTGGGGTTTATGAGCGAAGGGAAACAAGTTCAACCATATGATTATACCAAATTACTGCCTGGAGGCAGTTTCCACATCTACTCATAGTGCAAGGAACCCAAACAGTTCCAAGGAAACCAGTTCAGGGTTTGGAAAAGCCAAGATGACTTGAATTTGTTGAGCCAAGTACCATAGAGCAGATTTGCTTTACAGAGGAAGGGGTCTAGAGACCTGCAGAGGGGTCCCATTCAATCTTGGGTGAGTACTAATTTGTGAATGTTTGAGAGGAAATGATCTGAGGCCAGGGAAAGGAAGAATGCAAAAGTGTAGGCATAATGGTTTCCAGAGCTGACATGACTAGGAGTAATGTACTTCCATCAGTAAGAGTGGAAAGACATTACAATATATGAGAGAAATTCTCAGAAAGCATTAAATTAATCCTAGACTAGGGTTCTGCTCTGTACCCGTCTTTAATAAAAAGCTTAAGAGCAGGACTCAGAGAATCCAGCTGACCCCAAATTACCATTGCCAGAATAAAATCCAACCACATTTAAAGGAATTTAGCAAAGATCCAATATTCAGCATGCAAAATTCAGAATGCCCAGCATCTAGTAAAGTAAAAAAAAAAAAAAAAAAAAAAAAGGTATACAAAAAGGCAGAAAAATATGACTCATGACTTAGGGTGTGGGGTGGAATCAATAAGAGACCCAGAAATGCCAGAGGTGATAGAAGTAGTAGACAAGGACATTGAAACTCAGTGTCCTGTGTGGTCAAGAAGACATAAGAAATCAATACTATGAGTGAAGTGGGAGATATAAAAAAAGATCAAACTGGAACTTTTAGAAATGAAAAAGTATTTGAAATGAAAAATACATTAACTGGGATTAACACAAGATTAGGCAGTAAATTAACCTAAAGATGGGACTATCTGGAATGAAAAACAGAAGAGTCAGGAAAGGGAGTAAATAGCATTAGTAATCTGTGGGACAATAATAAGAAGTTTAATTTAACAAAACTGTCACTGGAGTCCCCCAAAAAAGTGGGAAGGGAAGGGAAAAGACAGAAAAGGTATTTGAAGAGGTAATATTGGAAATTTGTGTTTTCCAAATTTCATAAGAACTAGAAATGCACAGAACCAATAAATAAAATGAATAAAGAATAAAACCTGGAGAAACTACGACAAGGCATATTATAATTACAGAAGACCACTCATTAGGGTGGAATATTTTTCAAACATACACTTGAATTTAACTTAAATTGAGATTTTAAAAATGTGGTTCAAGGACCTCTTGCATCCGAATTACCTTGAGTGGTTTTTTTTTTTTTTTTTTTTTTTTTTAAGATTTTATTTATTTATTCACAAGAGACACAGAGAGAGGCAGAGACATAGGCAGAGGGAGAAGCAGGCTCCATGCAGGGAACCCAACATGGGACTCGATCCCAGGTCCCCAGGATCAGGTCCTGGGCTGAAGGTGGTGCTAAACCGCTGAGCCACCCGGGCTGCCCAGCTTGGGTGTTTATTAAAACTGTATGTTCCTAGACTCCATACCAGAGCCATTGAATTAGAATTCTCCTGAAGATGGCCCAGGAATCTCAACTCTTAGAAATCTTTCCAATGAATTTATACATTGAAGTGCTAACAAAAATAAGTGTGTACAGTTTTTTGGGGGGGGGAGGGGCAATGAAATTAATGTTACTGTATCAGATATTAGGTAACTTTGGGACCCCTGATGGCTCAGTGGTTGAGCATCTGCCTTAAGCTCAGGTTGTGAACCTGGGGTCCTGGGATCGAGTTCTGCATCAGGTTCCCTGTAGGGAGTCAGCTTCTCCCTCTTCCTATGTCTCTGCCTCTCTCTCAGTGTCTCTCATGAATAAATAAATTTAAAAAATCTTCTTAAAAATATACTAGATATCTTTAATATCATCAGTTTTCACACAAAAGATTTTACTTCCTTGGAACAGAATGTATGTCAGCAATATAATTGAATCTGATTTTCTGTCAAAGGATGCAGAAAACAATAGTGATTAGTCACATAAATTTTAATTGATTTATTACATAGTTTTTCAGAAAAGGGGTTGCAGGACACTGCATCCAGAACAGAGGATATTTCTGAGTAGAGCTGAAAAGGGTAACACTATCAGTTTCATGTGGATGTTTTAGAGAACAGTTTCAGACTAAAGTCCAGGTCTGACACTTAGGAAAGACACTTGCTTATCACATTCAGAAGGTGTGAAAGATAGCTCAGTTTTGGACTTGGGATTCATAGTTGTAACGAGTGTTAGTTTTAGAGTCAAATATTAATCTGAAGCCTGACCTTGGGTGTATTACTTAATTTCTCTGATTCTGTTTCATAATTTGTAAAGTGGAAATAAGTTTTCTTTCAGTGTTGTGAAATGAGATAACATGCTGTGTCAAGCAGCCAACTTGCAGATGCCGAGTATCTGATTGGTGTTAGTTCTCATATCCGCTAATATTGAGCTCTCATTGAGAATTTGTTATTTATAAGACACTGAAAGTGAGGAGTAGAAACTGGTCCAGTAGACTAGCCTAAAAGTATTTGGACAGGTCCTATGCAGGTTTAATTAGAGAGTTTTAATAGGAAAGGCTAACTTACAGGCTGTGATCCAAGAAAGTTCAAAGGGAAGCCCCTGGAAGCAGCCAAATTATGTTTGATCAAACTAATTGAAAAGCATGACTCTGAGCTCATTACTTACCTCTTTAACAATTTTAGTCCTGCTGGATTAAAACAGTTGATGCATCTTCATATCAGATTTGGGACAATGGAACTGTGAAAGAAGGAGAAGAGAAAGGGAAAGAAAACTTCCTTTGCTTGGATGGAGTCAGTGGAAGAGCAGCAGTTGAGACCCTGTCAGGGCCTGGGGAACCATGTTTCCTCAGCAAGAGGCTGAACAGTTCACTTGGGCATTGTATTCACAACCATAGTCTTAGCACCAGGCACTCGGCAGTTGAGCTCAAATACCTGCACATTCTAAATAAAAGATGTGAAGAAAATAACTTTAAAAATGAAGTAACAGGTTCTAAAACTTTTGTGAATGGATTTAGCACATTATCGAGTAGTCATTATGTGCCAAGTGTTTTACCTTCAAAAAATGAGAAAGGCACATACTCTTTCTGGTTTCTTAGAGTGCTTAGTCTAGAAGAAGAAACAAGATAGTTTGAGGAAAGGTAGGCTCACCTTGCAAAAAACCGCACTCTAATGTATACTGCTCACAGGAGAAGAATTGTCCTTGAAACACCCAGAGGTAACTAGAACCTGCCCAGAAGGCTCTGTGAGAATCTTCCGTGCTCTTAGAGGGAGAAGGAGAGGGCTGACATCCTGACATAGAAAGATTTCAACATTAAATGAAGAGGAGGCCTGGCTCAAAGTTGCAGACCTCAAATTTGTCATATTTTCTACTGTAACTTTTATGAATAGTATAGAATAAAGTCTGCATAAACATGTGCTACAAGTGAATACATAGAAACTAACTTAACCATCCAATGAAACAATCCTACTTGATTCCTTTAAAAACTGATTGAGTGTTCCAGCTCTGGAGTCTGACAGATCTGCATTTGAATCCTAACTTACGCAATAATAAAATTTGATTCAACATGTCAGGCCTCTTTCCCCTTTTGGAGTGAAATAGGAATGGTGAGAATTGTTCATAGTTGATGAAGGGAAATATGTTTAAAGTGCTTAGCACAATGCTTAATGTGTAGTAAGTTCTCAATAAATGCTTGCTATTATTAAACTATATCCTAACATCCATTCTTGGATGGAGGAAAAGAAGGAAGGAGGGAAGGAGGGACAGAAGGAAAATAGAACGAAAGGAAATCAGTCAATACACTAGGTGTCAGCATTGTGCCACAAGTAGTCGTGTACACAGAATGCCTATTGTGATTTTATTTAGAGGGTGTCCAGGTTGAACTGGCTTGGAATAGAGAGGTACTTAAGCAGATCTGGAAATTCAGAATCCTAAAATTGCAAAAGAAGGACATAGCAATGTTTTGGTCTAGGCCACCCTGTATCAATTATTTTTCAAACTGGCAAGGTGTTGAAAATAAAAGCTGTCTATCTCATTGGACTCCTGCTATCTCTGTAAACTCCACATATCAGGGTTAAGAACATTCTCTTCTTTGTCTGTGATCCTAGCGTTTTTTCTCCTCTCTAGGCTTTAAGTCTTGGAGTCATTATCAAGAAAGAACTGTGATTGAAACATGGTCAAGGGCTTGACCTAGAATTCTTTATTTTTAATGAGATATAATTGACATACCACATTGTTTAAGGTGTACAACGTGATGATTTGATGATTTGATACATTCATATATTGCAATATGATTACTACCATAGTGTTAGCTAACACCTCCAGCATGTCACATAATTATAATTTCTCTTTTTTTTTTGTCGAGTATCTGATTGGTGTATCTCTTTTAGCAACTTTGAAGTATATAATAATTTTGTTGACTGTAATCACTGTGCTCTGCATTAGCTCTCCAGAACATACTCATCTTCTTTTTTTTTTTTTTTGTTTTTTTGTTTTTTTGTTTTTTTTACATACTCATCTTCTAACTGCAGATTTGTATCCTTTGACCAATATATCCCCAAGCCCCCTACCCCAAAGCCAAACTACCAATCTACTCTGTTTCTACAGGTTTTTTGTTTGTTTGTTTTGTTTGTTTGTTTGTTTCTACAGGTTTGGCTTCATTTATGTTTCACGTGTAAGTTGATACCATACAGTATGTGCCTTTCTCTGGGTAATTTTTTTAGCTTAATGCATTCAAGGTCCATCCATGTTGTTGCAAATGGCAGATTTCCTTCTGTTTTGTGCTGAATAATATTCATGTGTGTCTTTGTGTGTGTGTGTGTGTGTGTGTGTGTGTATGTGTAATCACATTTTTAAAAATCCATTCATCCGTGGATGGGCACTTAGGTTGTTTCTATATATTGGCTATTTTGAATAATGCTGCAGTCAACATGGGAGTGCAGATATCTTTTCAATATCCTGTTTTTATTTCCTTTTGATATATACCTGGAAATGAGATTGCTGGGTCATATGGCAGTTCTGTTTTTTAGTTTCTTGAGAATCTTCATACTGTTTCTGTAGTGATTGCACCAGTTAACATTCTCACCAACAGTGCACTAAGGTTCTCTTTTCTCCACGTCCTTGCCAGCTTGTTATTCTTGTCTTTTTGATGCTCTCCATTCTAACAGATGTGAGGTGATAGCTCATTGTGGTTTTGATGTGCATTTCCCTGATGACTAGTGACTTTGAGCATTTTTTTCATGTATCTTTTGGCCATTTGTATATTTTCTTTGGAGAATGTCTATTCAGTTCCTCTGCCCAGTTTTTAATTGGATTGTTTTTTGTTACTGAGTTATCTGATGATATGATTTGCAGATCTTTCATTCTGTAGGGTGCTTTTTCATTTTATGGATTGTTTCTTTGGCAATACAAAAGCTTGATTATAGTGTATGATCCTTTTAAAGTGTACTGGAATTTAGTTTCCTAATATTTTGTTGAGGATTTTTGCATTTGTTAATTAGGCTTATTGCCCTGTAGTTTTCTATTGTCTGTAAGAGAACTCTGAAAGAACAGAAAACTGGTTTTAACGTAAGAGTAATGCTGGCATCGTAAAATAAATTTGGGAGTGCTCCCTCTACTTCAGTTTTTTCGAAGTGTTTGGGGAAGAGTTGGCATTAATTCTTCTTTAAACATTTGATAGAATTCACCAGTGAAATCAATCTGGTCTTGGGCTTTTTTCTGGTGGGAGGTTTTTGATACTGATTCATCCTCCTTGCTCATCTTGGTCTGTTTGGATTTTCTATTCCTTTGTGATTCAGTCTTGGTAGGTTGTATGTTTCTAGGAGTGTATCCATTTCTTCTAAGTTTGTCCCATTTGTGGGCAGATAATCGTTCATAGCAATCCTTCATGATCCTGTGAATTTCTGTGGTATCAGTTATCAATTTTGTTTTTTATTTTCAAAAACAGTTTTTAGTTGTTCTTTTCTGGTCTTTATTTTATTTCTTTGTTATTTACTTCCTTCCAACTTTGGGCTTGTTTTTATTTCTATTCTCTTGAAGCATGAAGTTTGGTTGTTTATTTGAGATCTTCCTTTTTCTTAATATAGGCATTTATCACTATAAAATTCCTTCTAAGAATGGCTTTTGCAACATTCCAGAGTTTTTTGTCTTTCTATTTTTGTTTCAAGATATTTTGACTTACTTTTTGATTCTTTGACCAATAGGTTGTTCAGGAATGTGTTGTTTAGTTCCTGTATGTTTCTAAATTTTCTAGCTTTTCACTTGTTGCTTTCTAGTTTCATACCACTGTGGTTGGAAAAGATGCTTGATATAATTTAAATCTTGAATTTTCTAAGATTTGTTTTGTGGCCTATCATATAATTTATTCTGGAGAATAGTCCATGTGCACTGAAGAAGAATATGTATTCTGTTGCTGTTGGATGGAATGATATCCACATGTGTTCATTTCAAAAGTATGGTTCATGTCCATTTCAATCTGGATGATCTATATATTGCTGAAAGTGGAGTATTGAAGTCTCTTATTATTGTTTCTTTTTCTCCCTTCACATCTGTATTTGCTTAATATATTTAAGTGTTCTGACATTGGGTGCATATATTTACAATTGTTACATCTACTTGATGAGTTGACTCCTTTATCATTATAAAATGACCTGTTTATCTCTTGTTACCATTTTTTGCTTCAAGTCTATTTTGTCTGATATAAATACAGCGATCTCTTTTATCTTTTGGTCTCCACGTATATGGACTATCTTTTTCCATCCCTTGACTTTGAACCTACATGTGTCCTTAAAGCTGATGTGAGTCTCTTGTAGGCAGCATAGAGTGTGTGTTTTTTTAAATTCAGCCAGCCAACTTTTGCCTTTTGATTGGAGAATTCAGTCCATTTACATTTATAGTAATAACTGACATGTAATTAATTATTAATTCCATCTTATTAATTGCTTTCTGGCTGTTTTGTAGTTCCATTGTTTCCTTTTTTCCTCTTTTGCTGCCATCTTTATGAATTAGTGATTTTCCATGGTGGTGTGCTCTAATTCCCTTGTCTGTATCTTTTGTGAATGTACTGTTAGGTTTTCACTTTTTGGTTACTTTGAGATTTACACAAAATGTAGATAAAACAGTTCATTTTAAACTGATGGCAACTTAACTTCAATCTTATACTAAAACTTTACCTTTCTACTCTTCTACATTTATGTTTTTGAAGTCACAACTTACTTTTTTAGTGTGTTGTACATTTATTAACAAGCTATAGTAGCTGTAGTTATTTTTAATACTGTATTCTTTTAATCTGCGTATTATAATTAAATGGTGTCTGGGAAATCTTTATTTCTCCTTCATTTTTTTTAAGATTTATTTATTTATTTATTTATTTATTTATTTATTTATTTATTTATTTATTTATTTATGAGAGCAAGAGCACATGAGTTGGGGGAGGGACAGAGGGAGAGAGAGAGAGAGAATCTCAAGTAGACTCCGATTCGGGGCTCTATCTCACAACCCTGAGATCATGATGTGAGCTGAAATCAAGAGCTGGATGCTTAATGGACTAAGCCACTCAAGTGCCCCCTCCTTCATTTTTGCAAAATAATTTTAGAGGGGGTCCCTGGGTGGCGCAGTGGTTTAACGCCTGCCTTTGGCCCAAGGCGCGATCCTGGAGTCCTGGGATCAAGTCCCACGTCGGGCTCCTGGCATGGAACCTGCTTCTCCCTCTGCCTGTGACACAATCTGCCTCTCTCTCTCTCTCTCTCTCTCTATGTCTTTCATAAATAAATAAATAAATATTTAAAAAAATAATTTTAGAGGATAGAGTATTCTTGGTTGACTGCTTTATTCTTTCAGCACTTTGATTATCACTCCACTCTCTCCTACCCTGTACCATTTCTGCTGTGTGAAACTTGCTGATAGCTTAATGGGGGTTCCTATAGTTTAATATATATTTTTCTCTTGCTGCTTTTAGAATTCTCTCTCTGACTTTGCTTTTTGACAGTTTCATTGTAATATGTTTGGAGATGACTGGAGTTGAAATGGGGTCGTCTATTAGACAGGAAAGAAGGAAGGAAGCACTTCACTTGGCCATCTGTAACCTTCAATAATGAGATAACAAGTTTCTGGCAGCAGAGAAAATGGGAAGGACTTCTGTCTCATCATTAATTCTCTTCCTTTCCTAGCCAGTGATCTCAAAGCTCCAGAGGAAATGAAAAACAGTTCTTATTCTTGAAAAGGCAAAAATATCCTTAGATCATCCAATTACTTGGCACAAGACTGGAATCAATAAGTAGCTGAAATAAATCACAATGTAAAGTTTAAAGTTGTTTAAAGTTTGAACCTTAACAAGTAAGGTTTAAAAGTTCAACATAAATAGAAAATTATGTTGTCAGAACTTTCACTGCTTCTGTGAATCTTTTAAAGTAAGAATAGGAGTGGTGGAGATTATACAGTAATATAAGAAATTAGATTGGCATGAGTTTTGTTTGGCTCTTCAAAACCAATGATTAAACAACTTTGTTCTCAATATTTTGATTTGTAACTGACTTAAGGTGTTACCTTGATTTGTAGTTGCTCTGGAATAGGAAACCTAATTTTAAAACCTTTAACTTTCCAAAAACCTAAAAACTAGCTAGTTAAAACTAACTAATTATTGATATGGGAAATAAAAAATTCTCAAAATACTTAGATGTGAGTGGCTTTTGCATTTCCTAATCATTGCTTCTATATTAGGGTTTAAATATGAGCAGCATGGCTAGTTTCTTCTTGGTCTTTTGAATTAGGATTTTTTAGCTTTTTGAAAATAATCCACAGCCATGTAAATGTCATTTAATAATCTCTTCACTGTAGGAAAAGCACCTCATTTATGTAGCACTCTACAAAGTGCTTTCATATAATCGTTTGACTCTTTAGTTCTTTGTGAACTAGATAGGAAATGTATTGTCATTCATCAAATATATTAATTCTAAAAATATATGAGTTTTTATTTAAGTTCTAGTTGGTTAATATACAGTGTTATATTCGTTGCAGGTGTACAATATAGTGATTCAACACTTCCATATAACACCCAGTGCTCATCACAAGTGCATTCCTTAATCCCCATCATAAAAAAGAAAAAAAATCCCCATCATCTATTTAACCCATACCTGGACCCACCACCCTTCTGGTAATCATCAGTTTGTTATCTATAGTTAAGACCTACATGTGAGACCTGAAACCATGAAAACCCTAGAGGAGAATATGGACAATAACTTCTTTGACATCAGCCATAGTAGCTTCTTTTCAGGTATATCCTGAGGCAAGGGAAACAAAAGGAAAAATAAACCTTTGGGACTTCATTAAAATAAAAAGCTCCTGCACAGTGAAGGAAATAACAAAACTAAAAGGCAACTTATGAAATGGGAGAAGGTATTTGCAAATGACCTATCTGAGAAGGGTGAGTACCCAAAATCTATAAAGAACTTATCAAACTCAACACCCAAAAAACAAGTAGCTCAGTTAAAAAATGGATAGAAGACCTGAATAGACATTTTTCCAAGGAAGACATATAGATAGTCAACAGACACATGAAAGGATGCTCAATATCACTGATCATCAAGGAAATGCAAATCAAAACTACAATAATATATCACTTCACACTTGTCAAAATGGCTAAAATCAGCAACACAAGTGTTAGTGAGGATGTGGACAAAAGGGAACCCTCTTGAACCATTGGTGAGAATGAAAATTGGTATAGCCACTGTGGAAAACAGTATGGAGGTTCCTCAAAAAGTTAAAAGTAGAACTACCCTACAGTTCAACCATTGCACTACTGGATATTTACCCAAAAAATACAAGAGTAGTAATTCAGAGGTGCACCCCTATGTTTATTGCATTTTCTACAATAGCCAAATTACAGAAGCAGCCCAAGTGTCCATTGAGAGATGAGTGGATAAAGAAAACATGCTGTACACACACACACACATACACACACAGAGGAATATTACTCAGCCATAAAAGCAATGAAATCTTGCCATTCGCAATGACATGGATGGACCTAGAGAGTATTGTGCTAGGCAAATCAAGTCAGTCAGAGAAAGATATGGTATAATCTCACTCTTAAGTGGAATTTAAGAAACAAACGAAAAGGGAAAACCAAGAAACAAGTATTTATTAATGCTATGTGACAGGCACTGGGGATACAGAGTGAATGAAAGACCTTTTTGTTGTGGAGCTTCTGTACTAGTGGGGAGAGATAGACAAAAAGCAAGTACAGGTTTACATTATTTCCTTACAGAAAAGTTGAATAGGATAAAAGAGACAGGGAAGACAGGAGATATCCATGAATGGTACTTTATAGAGTGGTCAGGAAAAACCTCTCTGATGAGATGACACTTCAGCAAAGGATTCCAGAGGAGGAACATTCCAGGCAGAGGAAATAGGAAATATAAAGACCTGGAGAAAAAAATGCTTCTTTGTGTTTTCAAGAACTGTAATTAAAAAAATGATGTGACTGTAGAAATGTGAGCAACAGAAGAATGGGGAAAGAGAGGAAATAAGTAAAAAGGCTGTAAGATTAACTGAGTTGATTATTCAGTAAGTGACAGAATTGAATTCAAACCCAGGTCCCTTGACTCCAGATCCAATGCTTATAAACCATGTTACTCACTGACATAACCAGTAGTAGTAGTTGCTCTATTAATGCTTACTGGGTAGATTCAGTGCACCTAGCGAATGGAAGAACAATATCAGAAAGATAATATTAATCTGCATGATCTCTTTTTAGGCTATTAAAATTTAGTTGCATTTATGAAAATCTTCTTTGTCAAGGACAAAATTAGACCTCTACTGCTCAACTAAAGAGGCAACTAAAACTACCTCCCACTATTTCTCTTGTAGTTCAAAATTTCCCCCTTGAAAGATCTCATTCAGCTGTCCTTAACCTTTAATATTGAGACAGGTTCTGACAGTAAAGGAAATGGTAAATAGAGTTCATATTAAGAACTTGAAAGAATTTGCATGAGGTTTTTAGACTGTGAAGTGCATGTATATATAAACAGAAATATATATGTACATATTCTTATATACACAAACACCTGCTGTGGGAAACTTTTAAAAATTATTTTTAAAAAAGATTTTATTTATTTATTCATGAGAGACAGAGCAGAAGAGACATAGGCAGAGGGAGAAGCAGGCCCCCACAGGGAGCCCGATGCGAGACTCGATCCCAGGGTGCCAGGATCATGACCTGAGCCAAAGGCAGTTGCTCCACAACCCCTTGGTACTTGGGTACTCCTTATATTATTTTTTATTTTTAATTTAGAAAATTTTAATTCCAATATAATTAATGTACAATATTATATTAGTTTCAGGTGTATAATTCTATATATTACATTCAATAATTCTATACATTACTCAGTGCTCATCATGCTGTGTCCTCTTAATTCTCTTCACCTATTTCTCTCATCCCTATCCCTCCACCTCCCTTCTGGTAACCACTAGTTCATTCTCTATATTTAAGAGTCTGTATTTTGTATCTTTTTCAGTATGTTCATTTGTTTTGTTTCTTAAATTCCATATTTGAATGAAATCATATGGTATTTGTCTTTCTCTGACCGACTTACTTCACTTAGCAGTGTACTCTCTAGATCCATTCATGTTGTTGCAAATGGCAAGATTCATTCTTTTTATGGCTGAGTAATATTCCAGTGTGTGTGTGTGTGGTATACAACATGTTTTCTTTATCCATTCATCTCTCAATGGACACTTGGGCTGCTTCTGTAATTTGGCTATTGTAAATAATGCTGCAGTAAACATAGAGGGTGTCTATGTTTCCCTCCATGGAAAACTTTTATTGCTAATGTTAGTGGTGGCAGAAGATACAAATTATGATAAAGATGATAACATGAAAAGATATCAATTCCAATAAAATCTACTCAATGAGTTCATACTATACTCACGGGTTATAGACTGGTATGAATTTTAAATGTGAATTTTTAATAATAATACAATGCTATAATAACATGTAAGCCATTACAGTATACAAATATTGCCTATTAAATGATGAATTAATACTTGATTTGTATTGAGCATGAGCTAGTTCTATCTTAGCATCTTCTAGAAGACCTCTCATTCCTTAATCAATTTTAATAGGAAATCAGGGGCATCATGGCTGGCTCAGTTGATGGAATCTGTGAGTCTTGATCTCACGATTGTGAGTTTGAGCCCCATATTGGGTGTAGAGATTACTTAAGTTTTTTTAGGTTTTAAGTAATGCGTTTAAAAATTAAAAAAATTTAATAGGAAATCATAAGTTATTTTGCTTTGGAGACTGCCACGTAGTACCCAGCACAATGGCTTAAAAATGTTGAGTGGAAGATAGCTTAGAGTAGTGGTTGAGAGAACATACCTTCAAGATTTAGGCTAAGCTGAAACTCAGCTTTATATTTACTAATTGTGATCTCAGGCAAGTCTTAAGTGTCCTTGTCTATAAACTGGTTTAATAATAGCACCCACTGGGATGCCTGGGTGGCTCAGTAGTTGAGTGTCTGCCTTTCGCCCAGGGCGTGATCCCACATCAGGCTCCTGGTAGAGAGCCTGCTTCTCCCTCAGCCTGTGTCTCTGCCTAGCACATCTGTGTCTCTCATGAATAAATAAATAAAATCTTTTTAAAAATAGCACCCATCTTATAGAAGAGTGATATTTAATTAGTTAGTGAATACACATATAAAGTGCATAAAATGATCCTGATGGGGATCCCTGGATGGCTCAGCGGTTTGGCGCCTTCCTTCGGCCCAGGTCGTGACCCTGGAGACCCGGGATCGAGTCCCACGTTGGGTTCCTGGCATGGAGCCTGCTTCTCCCTCCACCTGTGTCTCTGCCTCTCTCTCTCCGTCTGTGTTTATCATAAAAAAAAAAAAAAAAAGATCCTGATACATAGTAAGAATTAAAATGGTGTTACACTATTTTTATTAACATGAAAAATATTTGTTGAATTTAATTAATCTTTTGCAGATAAGATTGGTTGATTTAGAAATAGTTCAGATGTGTACTATCTTTTTTCAGATGTGTACCATTAATGTGATAACTATACTATTATGATGAGCTCAAGGTTTAGGAAATTGTTTCTCCATTTCTGACTTGGAGGCATATTTACTCACTAATACCATGCAAGAATAATCTATCTCTTCTTTTCTTTCCTAAGTGATAGATAGTAAAAGTGCTTTCCCATGAAGCAGAAACTTGAGATTTCTCTTTTTTACTTAATGATCAATTTATACTTGTTTTTGAAGTTCATTTCCTTCTTTTCTAAAAGGAAGATCTAAAAAGGAAATCTAGCCTGGTTAATTTAACAATATCTTTCAAATGTTTTTAAATGTTTTAAAAATATGTGTTGTAACAATTTAGTGATTTTCAGGCAATTAAAAAAAATTTAAATGAGAGTGCATCACAGGAAGTAAGTATTGTTTCATGAAGCATTACACATACATATGTGTATCATAAATATGTTACTACATGTGTAACATATATAAAAGACAGTAGGTGTAATGATGAAGGGCATGGACTCTGGAGTCATACTGCCTGTATTCAAATCCTGGCTTGACTATTTGTCTTTGGGCCAGTTTTTTGTGCCTCAGTTTACTCATCTGTAAAATTAAGGTAGTAAAAGTACCTACCTCACAGAATAATTTTCAGAATTAAGTGAGTTAACGTATGTAAAGAGCTTAGGATTTATAAATCCTTTTCTCTCTGTTTATCCATCCATCTATCCACACACACATACAGATATACACATAAATATATATTTGTATCTCTACACATACACACACATATGCATATATATAGTAGGAGCTATGTAAAAGTCATCATTAATCATGTGTGTGTATGTTTGCTTACTGTGTGCTAATTTAAAATATCTTTCTTACTGAGTTGTGGCCAAAAAAGTTTTAAAGTTACTGGCTTATCAGGTGGAAGCTGGTATTGTGAATGTATTTGGAGTGAGAAGACTCTGGTCCAAGTCAATTTTTTTTTTAAGATTTTTATTTATTTATTCATTCATGAAGAGACAGAGAGGCAGAGACACAGGCAGGGGAGAAGCAGGCTCCCTGTGAGAAGCCTGATGTGAGACTCAATCCCAGGACCCTGGGACCACCACCTGAGCTGAAGGCAGACATTCAACCATTGAGCCACCCAGGTGCCCAGTTCCAAGTCAATTCTCTGTCAATCTCCATGTTACCTGGAAGGTGTCACTTGACCTCTCTGTAGTTGTCTTTCTCTTAAGGTAATTGGGCACCAAATTATCTTAAATGTGCCAGCAAACAGTCTTATTCTATGCCTTTAATATTCTATTTGCCTCTTCCCTTTCTTCCTTCCTACTTCTAACCAAAATTGGAAGTTTTTTTTTATGGTTTGCAATATTATGAGTTTTGACTTTGGCCAGGATAATTGAATGAGGATTAGGTGCCTGAGGAAAAAGACATGCAATAGGGACTCTCCACACAGGATAGTGACCAACTAACCTCATCAGATCATTCCTTTGAGGGCAAGTTGAATACAGGCAACATTAGGGATGCCTAGAGAGACATCAGAATGGAAGAAGATCAGAGCAATGTTGCTGTAGTGTCCTTCAGATTGTGACAGGAGGAAAAATGGCCTAAAGAATCAGTACTGGCGGTGGAGTTCTGCTGATGGGAGAGAACTATCTCAAACTGCCTCTGACTAACTTGTATGGTTGTGGAAAGACTGATCCTCATGACATGCCTTCGGTGGGTTGGAAGTGAAACAGAGATAGTCTTTTTTTTTTAGCCTGAGCCAGGAGAGGAGATGAGACAAAAGGGCCCAGGAACATGAGAAGGTAGAGCTTAAATACAAGAGACAACAAGTGAGACTTTTCTGGAAGCAGGGATAGTTAAGAACTTTTTAAATAACAGGTTTTTTTTTTTTTTTTAAATTGAAGTTCAATTTGCCAACATATAGCACCCAGTGATCATCCCATCAAGTGTCCTCCTCAGTGCCTGTCACCCAGTCACCCCATCCCCCCACCCAACTCCCCTTTCACTACCAATAACAGGAATCTTTAATTCTCAATTTTTGCTAGCTGTGTCACACTGGGGTGCTTTTCTTCTCTATTGTACAACACCCTCAGCCTTGAGTCAGTAGTGTTCCAGAAAGAAAGAATTAGGAAGGGTCCATCAACTTGATATAAAGAAGGAAGTGAAATTCAGAACAGGTATCAAGAATTTAGTGGAAGCAGGAACTCAGTTGAAATGTAGCCCCTACCAGGCACCCAGACATGTTACAAAGGATACCAGGTTTTCCAATATATGTGAAATGAACATTTGAGCCAATTTATTTAAACCTCTGATGACAAGATGAGTTGAGCAAGTGCAAGAGTTGGAGGCTTTCAAGCAGCTGATACATGATAATGATAACTCTGTCATTTAGAATGATATTTTCCAAAGAGTACCTCTGAGCACTAGCTTTGTAAGTTTCTCCAATAAGGGTTCCATGATAAAATAAATTTGGGAAGTGATGGGCACTGTACAACTCAACTCTCCTTGAAGATCTATGGTTTACATTAGCATGTTATAACTCTGGGAAGTCGGGCAGTGAAGGTTAAGATTACACAGTTGCCTTCCTTGAAGCCCAAAAGAACCAAAGAAACACAGTCTGGTTTGCAACTACTTGCTAGACTTTTCTATCTTGATTTCAAAAGAGTCATTGCCAAACCAACATGTCCAGAAATTTCTCAATGAGGTGCATTTATCCTCTTGTTTCCACCTTCTTGGACAATAAGATCATGGCTACCTGTCATCTTAGAAATCTCAGTTATCACGTATTTATTTATTTATTTTTAAAGATTTATTTATTTATGATAGACACACAAACACACAGGCAGAAACACAGGCAGAGGGAGAAGCAGGCTCCATGCCGGAGCCTGACGCGGGACTCAATCCCTGGACTCCAGGATTGCGCCCTGGGCCAAAGGCAGGCGCTAAACCGCTGAGCCACCCAGGGATCCCTCAGTTATCTTTTATTTATGACCCTTAGCTCTCCTTTACACTTGTTACACACATATAATAGAATTAACTCATTATCAGATCTTGTTATTGCTTGTAAAACAGTTATATATCCCATGCTAGATTTTTAAAATAATTCTAATATTCATTGGATATTTAAGATACATTGAATCTTTGTAACAGAACATTGTATTTGCACATGCCAAGCAACAAACCACTGGAGATTAAAATAGAAACAAAGTACTATTTAAATAGCATCAAAAATCAGCACTTGGGTGACGGGCACTGGGGGTTATTCTGTATGTTAGTAAATTGAACACCAATAAAAAATTAGAAACGGAAAAAAAATAAAATAAAATCTTAATTCTGACAGACATTCTCAGGAAAAAAAAATCAGCACTTGGGGATAAACCAGACCAAAGATGTGAAAGACTTGTACACTGGAAACTACTAAATATTGCTAACAGAAGTAAAGAAATGTTAGTAAATGGAGAGGTATACCTTGTATATGGCCTGGAAGACTCAACATTGTTAAGATGTCATTTATCCCCAAGCTGATCTATAGATTGAATATAATACCAATCAAAATCTCAGCAGACTGTTTTGGGTAGAAATTGGCAAGCTGATTCTAACATTCATATGAGAATGCCAAGGACTTAAATTGCTAAAACAACTTTAAAATAAGGAAAAAATTAGAGGAGTACACTACTTCATTTTAAACATTGTTGTTAAGCTATAGTAACCAAAATGGCATTGTATTGGGATGGAAATAGTTACACCAAAGGAACAGAATAGAGAATTCTGAACTCACACATTATGGACAATCAATTTCTTTTCTCTCTCTCTCTCTCTTTTTTTTTTTTTTACATCAGAGCAAAGGCAATGCAATGGAGAAAAGATAGCTTTTTCAACAAGTAGTGTGGGAAGAATAATTGGATTGCTATATATTTTTTTAAGATTTTAAGTAATCTTTACATCCAACATGAGATTTGAACCCACAAGCCTGAGATCAAGGGTCACATGCTCCACTGACTGAGCCAACCAGGCATCCTTGGATATCTATATTTAAAAAAAAAAAAGACCTTGGGTCCATACCATGCAACCATTTACAAAAACTAACTGAAAAGGGATCATATGCCTAACTGAGACCTGACACTGTAAAAATTTTAGGAAAAACATGGTAAAAATATTTGTAACCTTGAATTAGGCAATATTTCTTAGAAAAGACACCAAAATCACAATCAATAAAAGGACAAATTGATAAACTAGACTTCTTCAAAATCTGAAACTTCTGTTCTTCAGAAGACAGTGTTAGGAGAGAATGACAAGACAACCATAGACTGGGAGAAAATCTGTGGAAAGCAAATGTTTGATAGAGGACTTGATTCCAGAATATACGAAGAACACTCAAAGCTCAATAATAAGAAAACTCAATAAAAATGGACAAAAGATTTGAATAGACACTTCACCAAAGAAGATATATAGATGCCAAGGGTACCTGGGTGGCTCAGTTGATTAAGTGTCTGCCTTGGGCTCAGGTCATGATCTCAGGGTCCTGGGATTGAGCCCGGTGTTGGGCTTCCTGCTCAGTGGGGAGAGTCTGCTTCTCCCTCTCACCCTACATCTTCCCCTGCTTGTGCACACACACACTCTCTCAAATCTTTAAAAAGAAAAAATGATTATATATATACATATATATATATATACACACACATATATATATATGGCAAATAATTACATGGAAGCATGGCTAATATTGTTATTGGGAAAATGCAAATTTAAAATTACTCAGCCATTAGAAACAAATGACCCCCATTGCTTCCACGTGGGTGGAACTGGAGGGTATTATGCTGAGTGAAAGAAGTCAATCGGAGAAGGACAAATTTATATGGTCTCATTCATTTGGGGAATATAAAAAATAGTGAAAGGGAATAAAGGGGAAAGGAGAAAAATGAGTGGGAAATATCAGAAAGGGAGACAGAACATGAGAGACTCCTAACTCTGGGCAACAAACTAGGAATGGTGGAAGGGGAGGTGGGCGGGGGGTGGGAGTGACTGGGTGACGGGCACTGAGGGGGGCACTTGATGGGATGAGCACTGGGTGTTATTCTATATGTTGGCAAATTGAACACCAATAAAAAATAAATTTATAAATAAAAATAAAACTACAATGAGATACCACTACATACCGATCAGAATGACTAAAATTAAAAAGATTGACCACCCCAAATGTTGGAGAGGATGTGGAGGAACTAGAACTCTCAAATACTGCTGGTGGGAATGCAAAATGAACAGTCATTTTGGAAAACAGTTTGGCTGTTACAAATAAATATACATCTATTACATGATCCAGCCATTCCACTTCAAGATATATATTTACCTAAGAGAAAAGGAAATACATGTCCATATAAAGATTTGTACAGAAATGTTTGTAACAGTTTTATTTACAGCCCCAAAATGATAAGCAACCCAAATTTCCATCAACAAGTATATTTATACAATGCCATTATACTCAGTGATAAAAAGGAATGAATTGTGGATACAGTTAACAAGGATGACTCCCTACTTATACTAAGTGAAAACAGCCAGTCTAAAAAGATTATATACTATATTGTTCCATTCCTTTAAAACTCTAAAAAAGGGGTGTCTGGGTGGCTCAGCCAGGTAAGGGCTGCCTTTAGCTTAGGTCATGATCCCCTGGTCCTGGAATGGAGCTCCATGTTGGGCTCCTTACTCATTCTGCCCCTCTCCCCTGCTCCTTTCTTTCTTTCTCTCTCTTTCTCTCTCTCTCTGTCTCTGTCTCTGAAATAAAATCTTTTTAAAAAGTCTCTAGAAAATGTTGACAAGCCAACAGAAAGCAGATCAATTTGGGAAGGTGAGGGGGAGTGCAAGGTGGAGGAGCACAGAAAAATGAGAAAGCAGGGGATTACAAAGGGACTTAAGGAAACTTTGGGCATAATCCATATTTACTATCTTGATCGCAGTGATGGTTTCATGGGTATACACATGTCAAACGTATTCAAATCGTGTACCTAAAATGTGCACACCTTATTTTATCTCTACCATATCTCAATAAAACTTTTTTAAAAATGTGGTTCCAGTATGCATTTGTTTGAGGTGTGAGTGGGTCATTCAGGTAGGCGTGTCCAGCTTAGGGTTGGAAAATGGGATCTGGAACTCCGAGGAGAAGCTGGAGGAAAAGATTGTAGGAATAAATTGTCCCTTCATCCCTCTCTCTTCTTCCCTCTTCTCCCCTTCCTCTTCCATCTGTCCTCCATAAAGATCTGAGATGGTTAAATACTATTTATATGGAGTGATAGTGGAAGATATGGGAGAGGCTGATTGTATGAAGGAATGGGTACAAGGAAAGGTTATTGAGGGAAGAAACTTGAGAAACACTTGAGGAATGTTTGAAGGGGATATTGAATAAGAGAACCAGTATGATCCGAAGAATGGTGGGCACACAGGAAAATAATTAGTCAAGGGGAATGAATGGGCTACCTCCTTTTTGCTTAGCATTGTGTATTGTCTGTAAGTGTTGGTTTGTCTTTCTAGGGCTCAAGAACATCTCCACTGGGATAAAGAACAAACCAACCACAAGGACTATGCTGGTTAATTTTGTGTTGTCTCTGATGGAGTAGTGTGTTGTTTAAAAAACAAAAGCACAAAGCTAAGCTTCGAGGAAACCGATATTCTTAGCAGATGGGAGTCATTTCACATGTAATCCTTTACTAATTCAACAAAGCAAACAATATTTGCTTGGCACTAGCATCTTCTGTTTTCATAAGTTAGACCACATGAAATGCTGAGTGCCTTTAGAGAGGTATAGTAATTTATTCCCTGCTGCCTGGCATTAAGTGGGCGAACCATTTTTAATGTCATAGACCAAGGATAGAAAAAAAGGTAAATTATATAAAAACATTTATGAGGTCTTTAAAGGGGTGTCCTGGCTCCACACCTTTGAGATGCCTTTCAGCCTTTTGTGCTGTTTCTGCCTGAGAATGCCTGATAATAATTTCCAAAAACTGCCCTGTTCTTGGATTCATTATTCTACACCAGGGAGAAATTAGTCCATTATTTCAGAGACATAATAGGCACTGTGGAAAAGAACCCAACAGGGTTGGAATTTCTGCTTGCTTATATTCTTTAGATTTCGAACAATAATAAATGATTATGAAATCTAAAGATTTTCCAGGGAAGGTTTAACATTAAGTTCAGTGGGAATATCTCATTCAAAGGATTTAGAAAGAAGTGGGTTGGGACACCTGGTGGCTCAGGGTTTTAGCGCCTGCCTTTGTGATCCTGGAGTCCCGAGATTGAGTCCCACGTCGAGCTCCCTGCATGGAGCCTGCTTGCTTCTCCCTCGGCCTGTTTCTCTTCCTCTCTTGGTGTCTCTCATGAATAAATAAAATCTTTAAGAAAGAAAGAAGTGGGTTGAATTTCATACCTGTGGCTTAACAGTGTTCAGGGGAAAACAAGAACCAAAGAAAAATTAGTCAACTGACCAAACAAATAGAAACTCAAACTTACAAAAATAAAAACACTCTATATACCGAATAATAGCATTCAATGCTGACTGGCTTGTTAGATGTCAGAGACCTCTGTTCTGACTGATGAGCTGTATGACTTTGGACAGATTGTCAATCTCTCTGAGCCTCTGCTCCTCCATCAAAGGGACCATAATACCTACCTTACCAATAGAGATGTGGTGAGGAGAGAAGGGACCTATGACAGAATGCCTGGCCCGATTATCCAAAAATGATTGTTTTGTTCCGTCCCCTTTTTTCTTAGGGACTAACCAAGGCTGACAGCTAAGGGTGCAACAGATAGTTTGCTGCAGTGTGTAAACCAATTCCAGTCTCACCTTTTTTATATCTGCTTCTGTACCCTTTTAGAGTGTGAATGAGGAAAGTTCTCTCCTTTTGCGGTACAGGTTTGGGTTGGGTTAGCTAGGAGAGGGACATGTCTGACTTTTTTTTTCCTGCTCCCTTATGTTTTTGGCCGTGTTTCCACCAGGCTGTGGCCTCGGGGCTCTGGTCAAACCAGAGTCATTGAGGCTGAGAGAGTAGGAGGTGAGAAGGCAAACTGCATGGGGAGCTCAGAGCTGGCATTCCCAAAATCTGAGCTGCCCCAGAAAGAGCACAGCCTTGGTTCAGGCAGCCTTCCTCTCTGTAGTAGGCAAGCTTCTCTACCCTTCCAGATGTCCTACACTTTCTCAGGGCAATACGTGGTCCATGGCTTTGGCACTGAAAGAAAGAAATTTTATTCCAAAGAGGAAGTACTCTGTTCTGGCTCTCAGTTTTTATTTTGTCCTTAAACCTCAGGTTCTCTTTCCCAGGAGGGATTTAAATTGGCTTCCAGTAATAATTCCCATTTGTTACATGCCCCATGCTTTAAATTCACTAACTCATTCTCATAGCAATCCTGCAAAATACGTGTGACTGGTCCCATTTTATAGATAAGGAATTTCAGGCTTAAACAGATATTAGGGCTCGTGCAAAATAGCATAATTGGAACCAAGATATATTCTATTTAGGACTGTGAAGCAGTTTGTCTTTCAGTCCTGTTTACCTGCTTTTCCACCCCGCTCACTATACTGCCACCCTGAGAAAGGCATCCTGGCCTGGAGCAAGTACTAGTTTAAAGGATTTATTCACCATGTTAATCCCTGAGATGTGATCTCTTTCTCATCCCTGGGACGTCATTAGAGAGAGTATGCCAGCTGGGAAAGGATGCGAAGGACCCCATAGCATCACGAGTACAGTGTGTCCTCATAAAACTGGTGCTCCAAAAACAGCTATATTTTACTGAGAGAATTAACCAAAAATTGAGGCTAGTTTTTACAACTAAATGAGTGGGTCTGCATTAATTATCTATATATCTTATTCTGAAGTGGTTCTCAGCTGTAAAACTCCAAAGGAAGCAAATAGAGTACAGTATGCAACGTTCTTTGAGGTGGTTGATCCAGTCTTCTCAAGTTTTAGAAGGTCTCATTGGGAACAGTTATGATCCTGAACTATATTATAGCATTATTCTTTAAAAGGCTTTTTTTAAGCCCTCTGAGCAGAACAAGCTGGCCTACCTCAGAGCACCAGAGCTAGATCAAAAGTGCATCAGCATTATTTTTCTAACAAAACAAAAACAAACATGAACAATATTTCCTCTAAAATTGAAAAATAAAATCAGCAAGGAGAAACAGGAAAAAGGAGGACAGTTTTGGATTTTGTAAGAATTGAACTTTCATTTAGAATTTGAATTTATTGTGAATTGAATTTAGTTAACTTTCATTCACATTTAAAGGCCTAGGCCCAGGTCTAGAAGAGTTACTGTAGCATTCCATGAAAGATTTTCCTTTGTTATTCACATTTCAGTTATGTGATTGGTGCACTAGAGTTATTTTTCCAATCTGAATGGATGTAGAAGCATGTATGGATATGCAGTGTGTGCAAAGCTGTTAGCATCACTCAGAAATAAGCTTGGATATCATCACAACCAGTATAAATCTTGCATGACAAAGGATTTGGGGCTTAAGGTAGCTTCTAAACTTCAGTGTTCAATATGACATACTTTTATTACCTTAGAATGTATTTGTTGTTCTAGATGTTCAAATTCACCAACTTATTCTGAGATACAGAGTCAACTTTTATGGTGGTAATTAACTCTTCACTAGAAAACATAATTGACATCTGACACTCCATGGACTCCTCCACTCAGCTATTGTTGGGTTTAATCTGTGACTGACTGTCGAGTGACTTGACTCTCTTGCAAAGCAAGAAGCATAGGCTTTGGAATCAGGTTCTGCTTTTATATATTTTGGCTTTGGGAAAACCACTAGTAATCCTTAAAATTTAACGTGCCTAACAAATTACCTGAGGTTTTTGTTAAAATGTAGATTCTATTCTGTAAGTCTAGTTTGAAGCCTCGAGGTTCTGCATATCTAACAAGGTTTCAGATAATGCTGATGTTGACAGTCCCACTTTGAGTGTCAGAAAACTATTTGAACCTTAGTTTTCTCATCTGGAAAAAAAGGGATGAAAATAACTACTTGGGAAAATTGTTCGGAACATTAAATGAATCAGTGAGGTGAAGCATCTGACACATAAGAAGATTACCACAAATATAAAAGTCCTACTCCTCTTTTCCCCCTGTTTTGTTCCTATTTAGCTCAAAAGCTTGTTCAACTCCCAAGTTTCCTCAGCTTCAGCTTTTTTTTTTTAATTTTTATTTATTTATGATAGTCACAGAGAGAGAGAGAGAGGCAGAGACATAGGCAGAGGAAGAAGCAGGCTCCATGCACCGGGAGCCCAATGTGGGATTCGATCCCGGGTCTCCAGGATCGCACCCTGGGCCAAAGGCAGGCGCCAAACCGCTGCACCACCCAGGGATCCCCTCAGTTTCAGCTTTTACTGGATTTACCTTCGTACTTATGTGATATACTTAGGTTCATGGCAGAAAGGCACATGTGAATAATGAAGAGCCCACCTCTGTCCTCATTCAACATTACATGGAGAATCTTATGCCCAATGTGAATACTCAAATTGAATTGAAAGGCAACTTGTTCAAAATGGTTCTAAACCTTTGCTTAACCATTAGCAAAAAATGATTATTTGGGATCACAAAACAATACCCAATTATATTCTTAGAAGACATACTTCTAAGATAAAATGTTTCAAAATGGTTAGAAATAAAAGAATGGGCAAAAATATAGCAGGCAACTCAAATATAAGCAAAATGAGGATTCTGATCTTAATATCAGACAAGCTAGAATTTAATTCATAAACTCTTCCATAAAGTAGAACGGGAAGGAATACTTCTCAACCCATCATCTGAGGCCAATTTTACCCTGATACCAAAACCAAAGACATCAGAAGAATAGAAAACTATAGGCCTTAATGCCTGTCACCTAGTTACTTAAAAAATGAAAAGAAAAAGAAAACTATAGGCCAATCTCTTATGAATGTAGCTGCAAAAATCACTCTTTACAAAATACTAGCAAATTCTATCAACATATCAGAGAGTTATACTTACCAAATGTCATTTATCCCATGAATGCAAAAATAGTTTAACATTGAAAAATCAATTGATGTAATATGCCATGTTTTAAAATTACATGATCATTTCAATAGATGCAGAAAAGTATTTGATAAAGTCAGGTTCCTCTCAGAATAAAAATACTTAAACTACTCAACCCTATTAAGAGCATCTGTAGGAACTTAAGAGCTAATATACTTAATGGTGAGGGTTTGAGTGTTTTCCCCCCTAAGATCAAGGATAAGACAAAGATGTCATTTTTGCTACTCTGTTCAATAGTCTACTTGAGATTCTTGCTAGGGGTAATGTCTTAGTCCATTCAGGCTATAATTACAGAATACTGTAAACTAGGTGGCTTATAAACAACAAATTTATTTCTCATTGTTAGGGAGGCTAAGTCCAAGGTCATGCTGCCACCCGACAGTCTGTGTCTGTGAAGGTGTCACACTCCCTGGTAGATAGTTTTTTTTTTTTTTTCTTTCTTGTCACATGGCAGAAGGAGCAAGGGACTCTCCCAGGCCTCCGTTACAGAGGCACTAATCTAAATCACGAGGGATTCACCTTCATGACCTAATCACTTCCCAAATATTCCACCTAATATCATGACACTGGATGTTAGGATTTCAGCATATGAATTTTTGGGTAACTCAAATATTTGACTTATAGCAGGCAATGAGGCAAGAGAAAGAAAGAAAAGATATCCAGACTGGAAAGGAAAAAGTAAAACTATATTAGCAAATGTCATGATCTTGTGTATAGAAAATATCAAGGATCCACTAAAGACCTATTAGAGATAATAAACAACTTCAGCAAGGTTGTTGGATATAAGAGCAATATGAAAAAAATCAATTGTATTTCAATACATTAGCAAAAACCAATCTGAAAATGAGATTCAAAACCAATTTCTTTTTTATAAAAGAATGAAAAAGAATAAGATAGGAAATAATTTGAACAGAAGATGGATAAGACTTGTATACTGAAAACCACAAAATATTGTTGGAAGAAATGCAAGATCTAAGTAAGTGGAGAGACATCCTATGCTCATAGATTGGAAGACTTAATACAGCATGGTAAAATGGAGTAATCCCTAATTTCGTTTTTTTGTTTTTGTTTTTTAAACAATTTTATTGACTTATTCTTAAGAGAGAGAGAGGGAGGCAGAGGGAGAAGGTTTCTCATGGAGCAGGTAGCCTGATGCTGGACTCAATCCCAGAGGATCATGATCTGAGCCAAAGGCAGATGCTTAACAGACTGAGACACCCAGGCATTCCCTCCTTTTGATCTACTGATTCAATGCAAACTGTAGCAAAATTCCAAAAATTGGCAAGCTGATCCTAAAATTCATGTGGAAATGCAAGGAATCTGAAATAGCCAAAACAATCTTGAGAAGAACAACACAACTGTAGGACTCACTTGCAGTTTCAAAACTATAGCAATCAAGACAGTATGGCACTATCATGAAGATTATTGGAATGGAATTTAGTTAGAGTCCAGAAGTAACTTTTATGGTTAGTTGACTTTTGATAAAAGACCAAGACAATTTGATGGGGGAAAATAATAGTCTTTCAACAAAAGGTGTTAGGGAAATTAAATACCCCTATTCATGCAAAAGCATGAATTTGGAATATTATAGGAATAGTGGAAATTTTCTTGATATAATAAACTAAGCTCAAATATCAGCATCATGCATTTTAGCTTTCTGCTAAAATCTGGAACAAGTGTCTGTCACTACCACTGTATTATACAATGTGCTGAAAGCATTAGTCAATACAAGTAGGAAGCAAAAAAATTATAGAGATATACAAATTATAAAGGCAGAGATAAAACTACCATTTATAGGGATGATATGATAGTATACTTTGAAGTTGTGAGAAAATCCATTGAAAAGCTTTGTCAAGCAATAAGAGAATTCAAAGATAGTTATGTACAAAATTAATACAGGGAATCGGTAGCAATATATCTATATCAATGTCAATACATATCAACCAGTTAGAAGATAAGACCTCACTTGGAATAGCGATCAAAAAGATAAAATACCTACAAACTCAGCAAGACACACATGAAATTTTAAAGACAAGAAAATTTAAAGACTTTTGAAAAATACAGAAGATTTGAGCAAATGCAGACACTTTGCGTGGTCTTAGAAAATATTTTCATAAAATTGACAGTTTTCCTCAGGGTAAATTATACATTTTACATGATCCCAATAAAAATGCCAGTGTTTCTTCACCCCCATCCTACCCCTCACCCCAAAGTGACAAGTTTTATTTTAAAGTTCATATGAAAAAAAAAATGAAAAAAAAAATAAAGTTCATATGACAGGGATCCCTGGGTGGCGCAGCGGTTTAGCGCCTGCCTTTGGACCAGGGCGCGATCCTGGAGACCCGGGATCGAATCCCACGTCAGGCTCCCGGCATGGAGCCTGCTTCTTCCTCTGCCTGTGTCTCTGCCTCTCTCTCTCTCTCTGTGTGACTATCATAAATAAAAAAAAAAATAAAGTTCATATGACAAATTAAACAAATGAGAACAGCCAGGAAATTCTGATAGGGAAGAGTGATGGGGAAGGGCTATCCCTATCAGATACTAAAGCATAAAGCAACAAGTTTAAAAGTATGATAATGGCATTTGAAAGAGGCAGATGTACCAATAGAACAGAATAGCATGCCCAGAAATTAACTCTTATATGTACAGGAATTTAGTAGATGATAAGGTGATTATCTCAAATCAATGGGGGAAAAATCATTATGAAAAGTGTTGAGACAACAAGAACCTTCTAGAAAAATACAAAGTTGGATCTATACTAAATCACAAGTGAATCAAAGATTTAGATGTTAAAATTAAAGCCAAATAAATGCAAATAAAAACATGAAGAAATTATAAATTTGGGGTGGAGAATGCCTTTCTAATTATGACTAGAAATCTAGCATGTGGCTCCCTCTGGGTCCTTGGGAGGGCTCCTGATATGTCTTTGGGTGTGTCCCTGAGTGGGCAACAGGACTGGCCTGGACTGCCACTGAGTGGGTCTAGGACTGAGTCACAGGGCTGCTTTAGGGACCACATCTGTGACTGAGGTCTACAGACCTGTCTGTGGGCACAGATGGTTGTACCTCCTGCTGGGTGCATAGGCTGACAGGACTGCCCCTGGACAGGAGCTGAGTAGGACTGGAGTCAGATCATAGGGCTGCTTCAAGATTGGTTCACAGACCTGAGGCTGGCAGGCCTACTTCCCAGGGCAATAATCCTTACATGTTAATTTTCTCAGAGTTTCCTTCATGGCCCAGTATCTCTTTCATTCCAAATGCTCTGTGTGGGCAAAGCCAGTGCAGCTAGAGATATAGTGAAAGAGAGTGGAAGTAGATGAGACTATAGAGGTGAGAGAGGATGGATCACAAGAAGCATATGTCAGCAGATTCTGAAGAGTTGGCCATTGCAGCATAGGAATCTCCTGAGCTCCCTTCTTCCACACACACCCCAAATGTACAGATACACTTGGAGACACCTGTGAAAGAGATCTGGAAACTAGCTGAACGACTCCTACACATCCAACAAATGAGAAAATACCTGCATCTAAATGAGTAGGAAAGGCTGAGACACACTCTTGATACAGTATAAACCCCGCCTCAACACAGTGCTGTATAACTGGCATGGAACTCCAACTCCTACCCTCTCCCTATGGAGCAAGGGGTCTGAACCCCACACTGTCACCCCAACTAGAGGTTCCTCCCATTAGAGGAACAGACTCCTAAAACACCTATATCTGAAAGCCAACAAGGCTTGTGTCCATGAGACTCTAAGACTACAGCAAATAAAGAAACAATTAAAAAAAAAAGATTTATTTACTTGAGAGAGAGAGCATGTGCTCATGGTGGGGAGACGCAGAGGGAGAGGGAGAGGGAAATCCAAGCAGACTCGGCTGAGTACAGAGCTGACATGGGGCTCGATCTCATGACCCTGAGATCATGACCTGAGCCTAAACTGATTCGGATGCCCAACCAACTACTTAGGTGCCCCAAATAGCAATTCTTAATGAGCACACAAGCACTGGCTGTGACTATCCCCTTAGGGCTCCGTGTAGAGAAAGCAGGCACAAATTGCTCATATCCCACTCTTCCCCTGAAAGAGGTTTATCTGCATAATTTAAAAGCTGACACCAGAGGACCAGGTTTCTAATTTAGCAGACACTAGGGACTGGCTGTAATCCTCCCTAGGCACTGGGGAAGCCAGAACTCATCTCCCTCACCTCCTCCCTCTAGCCCACCCCATTATCAGTGTCTTCCTGGAAGGAGCTTATACACACATCTGCATCCCAGCTTTTGTGGTTGTCCCCTGAGTGACAGTCCTGGATTACCTGACATGGACAAAGGGGCTTCCTTTCAAGAGTTCCACAGGGGAGCAAAGAAGCAATTTTAAACTGGTTGTCCCTCAGGTCTCCGGGCAGAGAAAGCAGGTACAATTGCCCACCATGCAATCTTTTCATGAAAGAAGTTTACTTACATACTTTAAAAGATGCTGCCTGAGGTTTATGTTTCTAATTTAGTAGGTATCAGGGAATGTTTGTAATCTTCCTAAGACCTGGGAAGCTGGTAGACACCTCTCATGCCTTCTCCCTTCATCTCACACCAAAAATAACACCCAGTTGCCAGTATCTTCTTGAAAGGAGCTTATACACACATCTGGTGCTTCAGCTTTTTTAACAGTCACCCAAGGGTCAGGTCCCCAGATTGCTTGTCTCTAATAGTCAATGAAGCTTGCATTCAGGAGTCTTACAGGATTGTAGCAAAGATGCAGGAGCAGGTGCAGGAGCACCCTCCCTGTAGCTATACACCAAGGTACAGCACAGAAGGAGCAGGCAAAAATGCTCATTTTCGTTTCTCCCTGGAGGGGCCTAACGACATACTTTCTTAGCTGCTGCCTGAAGTTCCAGCTTCTAATCAGACTACGTCTGGGCACTGACTGTGATCTTACCCTTTGGGACACAGACAGGTTTTGGCACACCCTCAACTACTATAAGCCACTTAAAATAAAAATTCTGCTTGGACAATAGCCAAGGTTAGAAATAACCAAGAGCTGGACCAGGGTTCAAGGATAAGGATCATTTCCTACATGAGACCACTTCATCAGGACTGGGAGATATGGTCATTTTATATAATATGCAGAAACCGACACAGAAAGTCAAGGAAAATGAAGAAGTAGATGAATGTGTTTCAAACAAAAGAACAAGATAAATATCCAGAAACATGTCTTAATGGGATGGAGATAAATGGTTCTCCTGATGGAGAGCTCAAAATAATGGTCTTAAAAATACTCATGGGAAGGCCAGGAGAACAATGCACCAACAAAGTGGGAATCTCAACAAAGAGACAGAAAATATTAAAAAGTACAGAGGGCAGCCCTGGTGGCTCAGCGGTTTAGTGCCGCCTTCAGTCCCCGGGATCAAGTCCCACGTCGGGCTCCCTGCATGGAGCCTGCTCCTCCCTCTGCCTGTGTCTCTGCCTCTCTCTTTCTCTCTCTCTGTGTCTTACATGAATAAATAAATAAAATCTTAAAAAAAAGTACAAACAGAAATCATGGAGCTATGTAATATAAGTAACCTGAGAAATTCGTTAGAAATGTACAGCAGTAAACTAGATTAAGTGGAAAAATGAACCAGTAAGCTCAAAGATAGGACAGTGGAATTCATCCAGTCAGAGGAATAAAAATGAAGAAAGATGAGAAAGAATGAAGATGGCATAAGGGATTATGGAACACTATCAAAGGTACCAATGTTATGTATCGTAGAAGGGATGGAGAAAGGATCAGAAAGCTTATTCAGAGATAAATGACTAAGGGGCTCCTGGGTAGACTCAGTCGGCTATGAGTCTGCCTTTGGCTCAGGTCATGATCTCAGGGTCCTGGGATCAAGTGCTGTGTGGGGTTCCCTACTCAGTAGGGGATCTGCTTCTTCCTCTCCTACTGCCCCTCCCCATGCTTATGTATTTTCTCTCTCTCTCAAATAAATATATAAAATCTTTTTTAAAAATGGAGGGGGGAAATGGTCTAAATAAAATAATGGCTGAAAAAATAAAATAAAATAAAATAAAATAAAATAAAATAAAATAAAATAAAATAAAATAAAATAAAATAATATAAAATAAAATAATGGCTGAAAACTTCCCTAACCTGGAGAAAGAAAAAGAAAGACATTTAGATTCGAGAAGTCCAGAAAGTTCCAAATATTAAGTGTGTAGTTCCATGGTACTAAATACATTCATAATGGTGTACAACCATCACCAACCATCCATCTCCAGCTATAATTATTTTCATCTTGTGACACTGAAACTCTATAACCACTAAACAGTTACTCTTCATCATTTTTCTTCCCAGCCCCTGACAACCACCATTCTAATTTCTGTCTCTATGATTTTGACTACTCTAAGTACCTCATGTAAGTAGAATTGTGTAGTATTTGTCTTTTTGTGACTGGTGTATTTCACTTAGAATAATGTCCTCAAGGTTCATCCATGTTGTAGCATATACCAGCATTTCCTTCTTTTCAAGGGCTGAATAATATTCCATTTTATGTATATATCACATTTTACTTACCCATCTGTCATGGGTTGCTTCCACATTTTAGCTATTGTGAATAATGCTACTATGAACATGAATATGCAAATATCTCTGAGACCCTGTTTTCAATTCCTTTGGGTATATGCCCAGAAATGGAATTGCTGGATCATGTAATTTTATTTTTTAATTGTTTGAGGAACTTCCATACTATGTTTCATAGTGAGAGTACCATTTTACATTCCCAACAAGTGCAAAAGGTTACTGACTTTCCATATCCTTGCCAACACTTGATCTTTTCTGTTTTGTTTTGTTTTGTTTGATAGTAGCCATCCTACTGGGAGTGAAGTAGTATCTCATTGTAGTTTGATTTGCATGTCCCTAATAATTAGTCTTGTTGACTATCTTTTCATTTATTTATTGGCAGTTTGCTTATAGTCTTTGGAAAATGTCTATTTGAGTCCTTTGCTTATTTTTGAACTGGGTTGTTTGTATTTTTGTTGTTGAATTTGCATAGAAATATATTTCTATATATATTTCTAAATATTCTAAATATTCTAAATTTCTATATAAATTTCTAAATATTCTGATAATAGGTATTTTGCACATTATCAGAATATTCAAGGTGCCCTTGGGAACCTTGGTGGCTCAGTTGGTTAAGTGTCCAACTGTTGATTTTGACTCAGGTTGTGATTTCAGGGTCATAAGATTGAGCCCATAAATGGATTGTTCTTTCTACCTCTCCCTTTGCTCCTCCCCACATCACTCGTGTGTGTGTGTGTGTGCGTGCGTACGTGCATGTGTGTGTGTGTGCAAATATTTCCCCCCATTCTGTGGATTACCTTTTTACTCTGTTGATACTGTCTCTGATGGACAAAATTTTAAAATTTACATACCATATGACTTCACTCACATGTGGAATCTACAAAAACCCCACACATGAATAAACAAAAGAGAATCAGACCTATAAATGCAGAGAATAAACTGATAGTTACCAGAGATGAGTGTGGGAGGTAGGGCAAATGGGTGAAGGAGAGTGGGAGATACAGGCTTCCAGAAATGGAATGAATAAGTCACAGGAATAAAAGGCACAGCATAAGGAATATAGTCAGTGATACTGTAATAATGATATATGGGGACAGATGGTAGCTACACTTCTAAGGAACACAGCAGAATATATAAACTTGTCAAATCACTAAGTTGTACACCTGAAACTAACAGTTATTTTTTTATCCTTTTCATTTTATGGAGTCTGTGGTAATGTTATATCTTTCTTTTTGGTAATTAGGAATTGGTATGCTGTCTCTTTTTTCCTTATTAGTGTAACTAGTGGTTTGTCAAATTTACTGAACTTCCCAAAGAACCAGCTTTTGGTTTGGTTGATTTTATCTATTAGTTCTATTTTTTATTGGTTTGATTTCTGCTTTGATCTTAATTATTTAATTACTTCTGATTGTTTAATTTGCTCTTATTTTCTCTTTTCTTATCATGGAAGCTGAGGTCATTGACTTGTGAACCCTCTTTTTTCTAGAATGAACATTTAATGCTACATATTTTCCCCAAAGCACCGTGTTAGCAGCATCTCACAAATTCCTTTATGTTCAGCTTTAACTTTCATTTAGTTCAAAATACTTTGTTTACTTAATTGATTTTTTGCTTTGACTCTTGGGTTATTTATAAGTGGTTTTTAGTTTTCAAATATTTTCTTATAAAGATTATTTATTTATTTATTTATTCAAGAGAGAGAGAGAGACAGAGAGAGAGAGAGAGAGAGAGACAGGCAGAGGGAGAAGCAGGCTCCATGCAAGGAGCCTGACATGGGACTCGATCCCGGGTCTCCAGGATCACGCCCTGGGCTGAAGGCGGCACTAAACCGTGAGCCACCCGGGCTGCCCTAGTTCTCAAATATTTGAGGATTTTCCAAATAACTTTCTGTTACTGATTTCTGTTCGTATTCCATGTGCTCACAAAGCATAATTTCTTATTATTTAAAATATACTGAGACTAGTTTCATGGCCCCAAACATGGTCTTTCTTGGTAAATGTGTGTATAATTTAATATAGTGTGTATTTTGCTGTTTTGGGGTAGGTGCTCTATGAATGTCAATCAGTTCAATTTAGTTGACAGTGTTGTTCAAATCTTCTATAGCTTTACTGATTTTCTTTCTGTCTTTTTTTTTTTTCAATCATTGAGAGATGGGTACTGAATTATCTGGCCATAATTGTGTATTTGTCTCTTTCTCTTTGAAATTCTGTCAGTTTTTGCTTAACATATTTTATTTTATTTTGTTTTATTTTTTTAGATTTACTGTGAGTTAAACAAACTGTTTTATTTTTATTTCAGAAATAGCACACATCCAGAATCTTAAAATTTTTGAAGTGTAAAGCATAGTAGTGTTAAACATATGCACTAGAATTTTTCACCCTGAACCACCTCCAACAGAACTCCAATGATTCCTCAACACCTGATATGTGGGTCATCCCTTCCAGGCTTAGAGCCTCAGGAGCCAACCAGAGTTGTACCACTGGTCAGATATCATCTGGACCTTTGCAAGAGCTCCCAGGGTTATTGATATAATTGAGTTGAGTAGAGACACAGATAGTATGTTAATGTTTACAAGTTATGTTCTCTTCTTGCCTCATGTAGGAAGCAAATAACAGCAGGACAATTAGGCAGAAGTTAGAGCATATGCATATTCCAAGCAAAAATTTAAAAATAAGCCATCTACTCCCACGTCATACAAAACAAGCCTTAATAATCTACATATTTATCCGACTTTTCACTAAGTCACTTGATAGATTATACAGTCAGGAATTGATCATGATATGGACCGCCCTGGTGGCTCAGCGGTTTAGCGCCGCCTTCAGCCCAGGGCGTAATCCTGGAGACCCGGGATTGAGTCCCACGTCGGGCTCCCTGCATGGAGCCTGTTTCTCCCTCTGCCTGTGTCTCTGCCCCTCTCTCTTTCTGTATCTCTCATGAATAAATAAAATCTTAAAAAAAAAATAAAGTCAGGAATTTCCATTTTTATAGATTATTAAATTTCAGTTTCTCTTTTTATTTTTATTTATTATTTTTTAAAGCTCTGTTCTTAAGTATGTTTAGATTGCTTTGCCCTCTTGAAAAACTGTCATCTTTATCATTAGCAAATGTCCTTCTTTATCTATGACAATATTCTTTACTTTGAAATCTTTTTTTTTTTTTTTTTTTAGTATTAACATAGACATTCCAACTTTCTTTTGACTTCCATCAGTGTGATCAGTCTATTTCCATCTGCAACGGTTAATTTTTTGTGTCAACTTGACTAGGCTATGGTGCCTGGTTGTTTAACAAAACGTTAGTTGTTTTTTTTTTTTTTAAACGTTAGCTTAGATGTTGCTGTGAAGATATGTTGTAGATATGATTGACATTTATAACCAGTTGACTTTTAAATATTTCTAAATATTTTTAAAGTTTGTTTGCTTGTTTGTTTGTTTATTTTTAAGTTATCTCTGTGCCCAGCATGGGGCCTGAACTCATGACCCTGAGATCAAGAGTCACATGCTCTTCCAACTGAGCCAGCCAGGCACCCCTCCAATCAATTGACTTTTTTTTTCAATTGACTTTAAGTAAAGATTACTCTCCATAGTTGTTTTTTTTTTGGGGGGGGGGGGGGCTCAGCTAATCAGTTGAAGATATTAACTGAAGTTTCCTAGAGAAGAAGAATTCTACCACAAGACTGAAACAGAAATGCTGAGTTTCTATCCTGATGGCCTATTCTATGACTTTTCAACCCAAGACTGCAACATCAACTCTTACTTGAATTTCCAGCCTGCTGGTCTGCCCTATGGTTTCTAGACTTGCCATCCTCCATATATATATGTGAGCCAGTTCCCTAAAATAAATATCTTTGCCTCTGTCTTTCTCTGTTTCTTTCTGTCTCTCTCTCTCTTTGGGTGACCTCTCTCTATCTAAATAGAAAAAGAGGGAAAATAGAACAAAGAACAAATGGGAGAAATAGAAATAAATAGCCAACTGATAAACCTAAGCCCAACCATACCAATCTTAACATTAAATGTAAATATTCTTTAAAAACAATTAAAATATAGATATTGCCAAATTGCATAAAAGTCAAGACTCAATTATATGTTGCTTCAAGTAATGTACCTAAAATATAAAGACACAAATAGCTTAAAAGTAAAAGTATGTTATATCAGTCTGGGCTCTTTAGAAAAAATGTAACCAATAAGATCTCTCTCTCTCTCTCTTAAGATTTTACTTTATTTAGAGAGAGAGCTAATAAGAGAGAGCATGAGCGGAGTGAGGGGCAGAGGGAGAAGCAGATTCCCCACTGAGCAAGGAGCCTGAAATGGGGCTTGATCCCAGGACCCCCAGGATCATGACCTGAGCCTAAGGTAGACGCTTAACTGACTACGCCACCTAAGCGCTGGTCTTTGTCTCTCTATCAGACTTTGAAATGAATGTTTCTACTGTATGACCTAATTTCCTTTATTAATATCCTTTATTAATTTAAGGTTTTAAAAAGTATAACAAATGTACCCTTTTGTTAAATGATTTTTAAAAAATATGTTGAGATAATCACATAGTGTTCTGCTTTGCATCTATGTTTTGAGTAAAGTTAGTATTGTTTTCTTTTTGTGCAGTACTTTATTCTGCATTGGTGTAATAATTATCCTGGCTTCTTAGAAAGAGGTGGGACCCTTTATCCTTTTACATGCTCTATAAGTACTTCTGGGTTCAGTGGCTTGTTTTAGTAGCAAATATTATTACTTTTTATATGGTTATTTTGCTAACTTTTCAAAAAAATGAAAACATTTATTATATCTTTCTTTTAAACCTCTTTTTTAATTTTTTAAAAATTTTTATTTATTTATGATAATCACAGAGAGAGAGAGAGAGAGAGGCAGAGACACAGGCAGAGGGAGAAGCAGGCTCCATGCACCGGGAGCCTGATTTGGGATTCGATCCCGGGTCTCCAGGATCGCGCCCTGGGCCAAAGGCAGGCGCCAAACCGCTGCGCCACCCAGGGATCCCTAAACCTCTTTATTGAGATATAATTCTGATGCCATAATATTCACCAATTTTAAGAATACAATGTAATAGTTTTTTAAAAAATATTTTATTTATTTATTCATGAGAGAGAGAGAGAGAGAAGCAGGCAGAGACACAGGCAGAGAGAGAAGCAGGCTCCATGCAGGGAGCCTGATGTGGGACTCGATCCCAAGACCCCAGGATCACACCCTGGCCCAAAGGCAGGTGCTAAACCGCTGGGCCACCCAGGGATCCCTGAAGAATACAATGTAATAGTTTTAGTATATTCAGAGTTGTACAATGCAGCAGGTTGAATGGTATCCCCCGAAAGACAGATCCACCCAGAACCTCAGAATGTGATCTTATTTGGAGTCAGTGCCTTGGAAATGTAACTAAGGTATGGATCTCAAGATGAGATCACCCTGAGTTAGGATGGGCCCTAAATCTGATGATGAGGGTCCTTATGAAACAGAAAGGAAAAGACCTAGGGAAATATAGGGCCAGTCATGTGATGATGGGAGTAGAGATTGGAGTGATGCATCTGCAAGCCAAGGAATGTCAAGGAAGGACAGAGCCACCAGAAAGTTGGAGAGAAGCTTGGAACCAAGTGTTCTTTAGATTTCAGAATGTACTAATGCTGCTGAAACCTTGATCTCAGACTTCTGGACTCCAGATCTATGAGAGAATTCACTTCTACTGTTTTAAGCCACCACATTTGTGGTAATTTGTTTTGGCAGCCCCTGGAAACTAATACAGATTTTGGCACTGGGAAGTGGGGTACTGCCATAACAAATACCTAAAACTATGGGGTTGGCTTTGGAATTGAGTAATTAGTAGAAGGTGAAAGAATTTTGAAGTGCATGATAGATTGCCGAGATGTGAATGTTAAAGGTGATTCCGTTGAGAGTTCAGAAGTAAAGATCATGGTAGAGAAAGCTTCTTTCATCTCAAGAGTACATATATCACCATGAACAGAATGTTAGTAGAAATATGAATGTTAAGGTTCTTCTGGTGACATCTCAGAAGAAAATGAGGAACATGTTACGGGAAACTGGAAGAAAAGCAGTCCTTATCATAAAGTGGCAGAAAATTTGGCTGAATTGTGTTCTACTCTTGGGTTGAAGTCAGAATTTCTAAGGAATGAATGCAGACATTTAATTAAGGAGATTTTAGCAAAGGAAGGTTTCTCCTTGTTTCTCCTTGCTGCTTGTAGTAAAATGTGAGAAAAATAAAATAAACTGAAGAAGGATTTGCTAAATAAAGTGGAACCAGTGTTTGATGATTTGAAATGTTCTTGGCCTATCTAAATTGCAAAGGATGCTAAAATTAGGAAGTTTTATTATTGGGAAAGCATGCTCGGGAGAAAAGTCCAAGGGTATGGCTGGGCAACATTTTGTTGAAGACAGTGAGTGTGATTCATGTAAACCATCAGCTATCCCAGCAGAGATTAGTAGAGATGAGGTTATCCAGGAGGGATCTGTAGAGACCTACTTATCTAATGATGTGAATCTCTATAACATACACAGGAGGCCCACAAGGCTTTTGAGATTGCTGTCCTAGCAAAGCTTCTGCTATGGGTCCACAGGTTTGAACAGGCTGAGTTATGGGTTTAGATACTCAATTATTGATTTGAAGTCATCTTTTTCAATGTAGTATTTGCAGCTATAGATTTCCCTCTGAACACTGCCTTAGCTGCATCTTATAACTGTTGGTACATTGTCTTTTTAAATTTTTCATTCATCTCAAGGTATTTTCTAATTTCCCTTGTGATATCCTGTTTGGGTTTTTGGTTATTTTGGAGTTTGTTATTTAATTTCTATGATATCAGTTTCCCAAATGTCCTTGTGGGTTGATTTCTAATTTAATGCCATTGTGGTCAGAGAACATACTCTGGATAATTTAAAATTTTGAGGCTTGTTTTGTGACATACATATGTTTTACTCTAGAGGATATCTTATGTGCCCTGGGGGGAATATGTATTCTGCTATCATTGGGACGGATGTTCTATAAATGTCTGTTATGTGTAGTTCGCTTATACTGTTGTTTGAGTCATCTATTTTCTTATTGATCTTCTGACTAGTTGTACAAATCCTGCCTGTCTTTGATTACCTGTGGCCTTAGGTTACACTAGATAGCTTATACTGAAAATGTGATTTATGGTGTGTGCCTTGGGCCAAGTGGTATCAGTTGACATCTGAAAGAGCTAAAGACCAAGTAACTAAGTTCAGCCACATTACCTTTGCTGATTTCAATCTCTATCTTTTAGCTTTAACAAACTGTAATCATGGGTGTAAAAGTCTACAATTAAGTTCCAATGAACATGAACAAATTACTAAACACACAAGAAAACCAGTCATTGCGAATGAGGGTCAGCAGTAACAACAAAATGTGAAGTCAGACCAACATATATGGAAATCATTAAATGTAGACTATAAAAAAAGAAGAATGTTTAATACCTTTAAATAAATGAAAGGGGAATTTAAAAATATTCATAAGGAGACTATCAAGAAATGACCAGATGTATTTGAAGAGGAATCAAAGTATATTTCTTCATTAAATAAGAAGATGCAATTTAAATAGAACATAAAATGTAAATGCTAAAAAGATTTGATAAAAACATGAAGATTACTTAACTGGAGGAAATACCTAAAGAAATTACTCAGAAAACTGCAAAGAGAGAAGAGATTGGCAATATGAATGAGAAGTTAAGATGAAAAGAATGAATAAATATGACATGCATCTAATTGGAGTTCTAGAAAAAGAAAATAAAGAAAATGAAAGAGAAGCTATATTAATGAGAATGGTTAAGAATTTTCCAGAATTAATTTTAGGTTTAGATTTATAGATTCAGGAATTATAACTAGTCCTAAGCAGAATAAGTAAAATGAATTCTATATCTAGACATAGACATATTCTAATGAAACTGACAACTTCAGCCACAAAGTAAAGATCTTAAAAATAGCCAGAAATAGACTTCCAGGGAATATGATGAAGTAGGAGGATCTTAAGCTGACTTCTTTCACAGATACACCTTGCTGACACTGACATCAATGTAAATAACTCCCAAAACATGGTAGAACAGATTTTCTGCAGCTAGTTATAGAGAAGAGGCCACATCTAAAATGGTAGGAAGGATCAAGATGTGGTCAGGCACTAAACTGACTCATGACACTGTCTGTCAAAGGGAGGGCCACTACAAGCATGGAGAAGGAAGAGGAGCAGATCCCATACCAGGCACCAGACTTTGGGCACCTATGTGGGGAAGGTGGATCCCCATAATATTTGGCTTTAAAACCAGAGGGGCTTAACCTCATGAGTTTTATTTTTTAAAAGATTTTATTTTTAAGTAATCCCTACACCCAATGTGGGGCTTGAACTAGCAATCCTGAGAGCAAGAGTCACATGCTCCATTGACTGAGCCAGCCAGGCACCCCACTTCAATGAATTTTTACAGTCAGCTGGGCTTGTAACACCTGGGATTTAAAAATCAGCTATTCAGCTCTGAGAGAGCTGGAGGATAATAGGAAACTGAGTCCCCTACCCTTCAAGGGACAACATAACAAACAGCCCCACTGAGATACAACATAAAAGCAGTGGTTTGAAAAATGCCTAGGGTATATGGAAGGGAGCTTTGTTTACTAATCTCAGAGCATGTGTTGGTGGGGCAGGGATCTTTAGCAGACTTCTTAAAGAACAAAAGAGCTGGAAGTGCCATTTTCTTCCCCTTCCCCACAGATACATGGACATGTGTGGGAACCAGTGTAAACACTCTCTATCTAGCTTGCTAACACTGCATGTCCCACCCATGTTCTCCTGTGGACCTGCTACATCCAACCTGCCCTTGACAGGAGTTCCGCAAAGCTTCAACAGGTCCCCTACCACAGCAGAGAGGTCATACCTTATGTGTTCCACCTCACCGTTTTCTTGTGGACTCATCCATCCAACCCCCATCCAGTAGTTCATTGAAAGCAATGCCACAGTGTGGCATTGTGCTAGCAGCCCTGACAGTGATCAGCATGACTCCATGCTGCCCGGAAGCATGACTTTTTCTTCCTCAACTTGACTCCTGGCCTGGGAAGAAGGGATGACAACCACATACATGAATGGGCTGGGGAAGACATCTGGTCTGACTGTAGACCCTACCCACCAATGAAAGCCTCTCAGGAACAACATAGGGAGAGTGTCCGGCAGTTCAGTGTGGCTACAGCTCTGACAAACACCTGGTTTGACCCAACTCAAGCCCAAGGTAGCCCCATACTAGCCCATTAACATCACAGGAACCAAACCCTGCCTACAAAAGGCAAAGAGAGCCATTGCAGATGACTGAACTAAAGGCAAATGTGCTCAGCTACAACAGTAGGGCACATGCAGCACACATAGGGAATGCTCCTGAAGCACCAGGTTCTGGTGAACAGGCAATGTTGCACTGCAGGGCACCATAGTCCACTATCTTCAAGAGCAGGAGACTTAGCTGACTTTCCTAACACATAGAAACAGACAGACAAAAAATATGTCCCAAATAAAGGAACAGGACAAAAATCACAGCAGAAGAGCTAAATGAATTGGAGATAAGCAATATGCTTGTTAGAGAATTTAAAATAAAGGGATCCCTGGGTGGCGCAGCGGTTTGGCGCCTGCCTTTGGCCCAGGGCGCGATCCTGGAGACCCGGGATCGAGTCCCACATCGGGCTTCCGGTGCATGGAGCCTGCTTCTCCCTCTGCCTGTGTCTCTGCCTCTCTCTCTTTCTCTCTGTGACTATCATAAATAAATAAAAATTAAAAAAAAAAAAAATAAAGGGTCATAAAGATAGTCTCTGAACTTGAGAAAAGATTGGAGATTCTCAGTGAAACCCTCCGCAAAGGGATAGAAAACATAAAAAAGAACCAATCAGACATGAAGAACTTGATAACTGAAATTAAAAATATACTAGATGGAATAAATAGTAGATTAAAAGAGAATGGATTAGTGACCCGGAGAAAAGAGTAATGAAAAGTAATCAAGTGAGCAAGAGAGAGAAAAAATAATAATAAATGAAAATCAACTAAAGGAATTAACTTTATTAATAATTAAGCATAATAACATTTGCATTGTAGGTATCCTAGGAGAAGAGAGAGGAGAGAGAAAAGGGGACAGGAAATGTATTTGAAGAAATAGTAGCTGAAAACTTGCACAATAATAGAACTGATAATGAAAAGTTGAGGAAGAAAAAAGATAAGAGGTACTATAATGTTTTCTTATCTTTCATAACCGGAGGTCAAAGATATATTAAAATCTAATACAAGTCAAGTACTCATTAAAAGCATATGTAATAGGTAACTATTGCTGTTATCTAATGTTATCCCAGATAATATATTACCATACAACTTAGAGATTTAAAGAAACATTTATAATTTTATTTTATTTTTATTTTTTTAAAAGATTTTATTTATTTATTCATAGAGACTCTCTAGCTGTGTCTCTAGCTAGACAGAGGGAGAGAAGACTGAGAGAGGGAGAGAGACTGAGGCAGAGACACAGGCAGAGGGAGAAGCAGGCACCATGCAGGGAGCCGGATCTGAGACTCGATCCTGGGTCTCCAGGATCACGCCCTGGGCTGCAGGCGGTGCTAAACCGCTGCGCCACCAGGGCTGCCCCATTTATAATTTTATAACATGAATCTATGCATTGATTGGATGATTCTGCTGATCTGGGATAGGTTCTGCATGTGTCTCTGGCCAATTAGCTGGTTAATTGGAGGTTTGCTGGTCTATAGTGGCTTTGCCTGAAATGCTTCATGTGCCTGTTATATTCCTCTGGCAGGCTAGCCTCCTTATGTTCCTGTGGCAAATAAATAGAAATGAGAGAGTGCAGAAACATACATGTATTTTTTCATGCTTCTACTTGCATCAAGTCTGCTAATATTTTATTGGCTAAAGAAAGTCACATGGCCATGCCCAGTTTCAAGAGGATTAGAAATAGACCCCACCTATCATGTAGAAGAGACTGTGAAGTCCCATGGCAAAGGGGATGGCTGCAGAGGGAGTTGAACAATTGGTGCCATGAATTCAATCAGTCTAACATAGCATAAAAGAAAATTCTAGAAGAAATAAACTCTTTTAAAATTTAGTGTTGGAAAAGAGAAGGGGATAGATAGAACGTGAGAGGAAGTAGAAGTGAGGAATGGTAAAAATGTTATTTAAGAACCAGTAAGGCATGGGCACCCACCAATCACAATGGACATTGACCATTATAGAAGTAGGATCCTGAGGGTCATCTGCTATGCCAGAGATTGGTTATTTTGTTGCATGAGGAGGCTTGGGAGTTCCAGAAGAGTGGCAAGGAGGACATTTTGATTTTTTTGTTTTGTTTTATTTTTTGGAAAGTTATTTTATTTACTTAAGTTTCAAGTTAAAAAATCTCCTTCAACTTTTTAAAAAGATTTTATTTATTTATTATTTATTTATTTATTTATTTATTTATTTATTTATTTATTTATTTATGAGAAAGTAAGGAGGAGGGATAGAGGGAGAGAGAGAGAATCTCAAGCAGACTCTCACTGAGTGTGGAATCCAATGTGGGGCTTGATCCGATGACCCCAAGATTATCATGACCTGAACTGAAACCAAGAGTCAGACACTTAACCAACTGAGCCACCTGGGAGCCCCCAAATAACTCCTTAAACTATTACACTCACTTCACATAGCTTATTCTTCTTCTCTTTTTAAAAAGATTTTATTTATTCATGAGAGACACAGACAGAGAGGCAGAGACAAAGGCAGAGGGAGAAGCAGGCCCCTCATGGAGAGCCCGATGTGGGACTAAATCCCAGCACCACAGGATCACACCCTGAGCCAAAGGCAGACACTTAGCTATTGAGCCACCCAGGCATTCCTTATTATTCTCCTTTTATTATTCTTTCTTTTTTGTTTTTAAATCACTATTTTAAAATTTTATTTTATTATTTTATTTTTCATCATGATAAGTATTCTCGTTAATCTCCATCACCTACCTCACCCAACCCCACCTCCCCATCTTCACTGGTAATCATCAGTTTGCTTTCTAGAGTTAAGAGTCTATTTCTTGATTTGTCTCTCTGTTTCTTTTTTTCTTTGGTTGTTTGTTTGGTTTCTTAAATTCCACATATGAGTTCTGAGATCATATGGTATTTGTCTTTCTCTGACTGACTTGTTTCACTTACCATTATACTCTCTAGTCCTATCCATGTTGTTGCAAATGGCAAGATTTCATTCTTTTTTAATATCTGGATGATATTACATTATATATATAATATGATATTTATCTGTTCATCTATTGATGAACAGTTGGGCTACTTCCATAATTTGGCTATTGTAAATAATGCTGCTATTAACATAGGGGTGCACATATCCCTTCAAATTAGTGTTTCCGTATTTTTGGGTAAATACCTAGTGGTGATATTTTTAATCTTTTGAGAAACCTCCATATTGTCTTCCACAGTGACAGCAACAGTTTGCATTCCTACCAATAGTGGAAGAGGGCTCCTTTTTCTCCACATCCTCACCAACATTTGTTGTTTCATGTGTTGTTGATATTAGCCTTTCTGACAGGTGTGAGGTGATATCTCATTGTAGTTTTGATTTACATTTCCCTGATGATGAGTGAAGTGATGTTGAACATCTTTTCATGTATCTATTGGCTATCTGTATGTCTTCTTTGTAAAAATGGGTGTTCAGATCCCCTGTCCATTTTTTAATCAAATCTTTTTCTTCTTTCTTTCTTTCTTTTTCTTTCTTTCTTTCTTTCTTTCTTTCTTTCTTTCTTTCTTTCTTTCTTTCTTTCTTTCTTTCTTTCTTTCTTTCTTTCTTCTTTCTTCCTTCCTTCCTTCCTTCCTTCCTTCCTTCCTTCCTTTCTTTCTTTCTTTCTTTCTTTCTTTCTTTCTTTCTTTCTTTCTTTCTTTCTTTCTTTCTTTTCTTTTCTCTTCTTTTCTTTCTCTTTCTTTCTTTCTCTTTCTTTCTTTTCTTTCTCTTTCTTTCTCTCTTTCTTTTTGAGTTATATGAGTTCTTTATATATTTTGGGTACTAGTCCCTTATCAGATGTATTATTTGCAAATATTTTCTCCCATCCACTACGTTGTCTTTTCATTTTGTTGATTTGTTTGGGATCTTAAAGCTAGGAAACCAAATCCAATAAACTTCACCAGATTTACTTGGAATATCTATAAATTTGGGTAAATCCCTCTTTCTTCTTTAGGTTCCCCAAACAGCCAAAGTCTCTTGATCTTATTTAATGCCTTGTGAAAATTAATCAGGACAGAGTTCATTATCCAATTTATTAGTACCCTTGGGAGATAGAAAAATATGTACCTTCACAGAGAGAGGTAAAGCCTTTCCAAATTACAGACATATACACATATAAATTGCTTAAAACTCCAATCCTATAATTTCAGCCACAGGTCAAAAATTGAGAAACACCAAAACATTGTGGTCTAGATAGCAAAGAGCTGTTTTCCTTCCCAGTGAGTATGAAAACAAATGAACAAAAAACAATAAAATTTTCTGCCTTCTCTCACTCAATGTAAAAAAATTGATCTTTGTTAATAGAATTTATTAACCCAATTTTGGAGATCGCCAATTTTGGAGATCATACATTCATTTATACATTTCATTAATTACCAATTTTTGCTGACACCAAGAGAGAATAATTTCTCAGCCACAAATGCAACATGCACACATATACATGCAATTAGTAGAAAGAAAAAAAGCTAACTGGAGAAGTGGAGAGTCAACAAAGTTCAAGTTTTATTGTTGCTTGGCATTCATCTCTAGGAGCAAAGAGAATATGTGCTTAGGCTCAAGCCACCTGCTGGGTACATTTCCTGGTAATACAGTTTACTTGCCTCTATCAGGTAAATTCATTGGGCATCTTGGTGGAAGACCTCCAGAAAGATATTTTTAAAAAGGTAAAATCATGACTCTAAAACAAATGTAAAATTAACATATGTCAAGATTTTATTAAACCCATTTATTAGTGAGGGAACCAGTAAGCTGTCACAACCAGTTCCTTCTTCCCAGTAATGAACCTCCCAGAATTCAGACTAGGGTCTCATTGGTCTACCTGAAGTCATTTATGCCCATATTTGAATTGATGCTATGGCTAGGAAAATGGAATGCTCGGATTGTTCATGATTTGGACCTATGAGAATGGGGTGGGGTTCCCCAACAAAAAATCGGGCATTTTTATTGACAATAAGGAAGGAAAATGGATGCTGGGCACACACAGCAACTTTCCACTCTGTCGGTATTTGGCTGAATAAGAGAGCAGAAAGGCTAGAGATTAGGAACCAGATTTGTTTACTATTATATCATAGGCCGTCTAAAAATGGAGAGTCTGATAGGAAAGATATTATAGATGTAGACCTGACCAAACTTGGCAAAAGGACTAATATGGGAGGAAGAGATGTCAATGTCGTCTAACCTGTGGGTCTGGGATGATTATGGGAGTCATAATAAAAATGTAGAACACAAAGGAAGAGAAGATATGGGGGTAGGATGATGAGTGAAGTCTCAACACTTTGAAGTGTGTTGGGACATTGGTGTATTTCCAGGCTTAGTCAAAGTAGCTAACAGAGCAGAAAGAAGTGAGATAAAAAAGAAATTCTTGGAGGGTACCTGGGTGGCTCAGTCAATTAAGCTCCTGACTCTTGATTTTGACTCAGGTCATGATTTCAAAGTCATGAGATTGAGTCTTGAGTCAGTTCTGTACTCAAAGCAGGGTCTGGAATGCTCTCTCTCCCTCTTCCTCTGCTCCTATCCTAGCTAGTGCTCTCTCTCTCTCTCTCTTTCTCAAATAAAAAATAAAAAATAAAAAATAAAAATAATTAAATAATTAAATAAAATCTTAAAAAAAAAGAAATTGTTGGAGCAAAAGGTCAGTGAAGGAGGAATTAAATGGAAGAGTTGGTGTTGCAAATGGGTTAATACGCTATTCCTTTAGAAGCAAAAGAGAAAGATCAGAAGATAACTAAAGATATGGAAACATTTTGAAATAGGAGGTAGAGAAATTGAAGAAGTTTATATAGGATGACTCCAAATACCTTGGAGGAGGAGGAAGAGACAGAGATGGATTTACCATGAACCTAATGATTCTTAAAGTTCTGGAACCCTTATTCATGGGCATCTCCCTTTTAACATGCTTTTATAAAATTTGCAAAACTATGATTTTTTAAAAAAATATTTTATTTATTTATTCATGAGAGCCACAGAGAATGAGGCAGAGACATAGGCAGAGGGAGAAGCAGGCTCTGTATATGGAGCCAGATGTGGGACTTGATTCCAGGACCCTAGGATCACGACCTGAGCCAAAGGCAGATGCTCAACCACTGAGCCACCCATGTGCCTGCAAAACTATGATATTTAAACTGCAGTTGGTTTGGATTGCTGTCTTTTTCCACTTCAGCTTTTTCTTTGTCACACCTTGCCTGCATCTGGATTGGCAGTGAAGTGGCAAAGGCATTTTTCAGATCTGACTAATGGGGAGTTGAGTTGGGAATATGTTTAATTTGGGTTCAGTGGGATATATTTGTTTTGTTCTCAGTTACTTCTGTGTATAGTTAAGCAATTTCTAGAAATCCCGATATAGGAATGGCTTCTGGAATACTCACTTTATCAACCACTAAACTGATTTAATCTGGCATCATAACATGTAGGTACAGGGTCAAAGGTCTTAGGCCAATATGAACATTTTCTACAGTGGTTATCAGAAGTATGTGGATGGTTCCTGGAAGAGAAACAAGCTTTGAAAAATATGGAGTCAGAAGCTAATCTGTAGGAATTTATTCCATATCTTATAGGCTATATATCACAGAGGTTTTTCCTTAATTTGACAGTGATCCTAAAAATGTTTGTGACCTCACCAAAAACAGAATTAGGAAATTGAAGGAAACTTTAGAAAATATCAATTAAAACTCTCTAGAGATTCTGATCAACTTTGCATGCTAAGGGAAAGACTGAATTATCACTCTATAGAAAATGATATTGTAGACATTATCATATGAAAAGATGACCAAAGAGTATGCAGGCAAAAAGTTGTAAGAAAAAAGATTACAGAGGTGTGTCAGGCAGTTGATTACTAAAAACATTGTGTAATATTTCTGTATATTATGACATTGTGGTATTTTCCACTTTTAAAACATTTGTGGGGGATCCCTGGGTGGCTCAGTGGTTAAGTGCCTGCCTTCGGCCCAGGACGTGATTCTGGAGTCCCGAGATCGAGTCCTGTGTTGGGCTCCCTGCATGGAGCCTGCTTCTCCCTCTGTCTGTGTCTCTGCCTCTCTCTCTCCCTCTCTCTCTCTCTCTCTCTGTGTGTGTGTGTCTCTCATGAGTGAATAAATAAAATCCTTAAAAAAATAAAAATAAAACATTTGTGCTCTGTGTGGTTTCTTATGAATGTAAAATGTTGTATTCACAGTTTTGTATTCTTTTCCTTAAAGAGTTCCTCTCCCCCAGTTAGGTCATGTATGCATTTGGAGGTGAGGGTGTGGAAGAGTGTGGTGCGAGTTTCTATTTGAGACTTAAAGAGAGTGGAAAAAGTCTAGAGTGAAGGCTGTACAGCTGGGCTGGAGAGTCAACCAAGGAAGAGAGTGAAGGGGCAGGAGAGCTGTCCTGGAGGTCTACAGCTGTGGCTGGCTAGAACATCTTCGTGATATGGAGAATACTGGGTGGGAATCCCTTGTAAAACAGCATGGAGCCATTATAGATTTTGAATGCGCAGTGAAGATCAATGTCAAATTAAGATTTTAAAAATGGATCTGACAGCTAATGGAAGGACTCTAGCTAACTCTGGCAGAACTTCATGAATCTTTTGATGACTCATTAATGTGTCATCCTGAGATGATCTCACTTTTCACTGGGATTTTGCCTTGTCCGTTACTGCTTTATGTCTGTTGACACACCTGCACTTACAATGTTGAAATTCACAGTTTATGAGTCATTTGCTGTTGTTCCACTGATGCACATCTGTGCATAGCCTCCTCCATGAGGATAGGTCTTTTTTTTGTCTTTGGATGATCTGAAGGCAGACACATTATCTGATCCCAATTAGTGTTCTTGAAACTTAAAAAAAATTATTTATTTATTCATGAGATACGCAGAGAGAGACGCCATAGGCAGAGGGAGAGGCAGGCTCCCTGAGGGGAACCCCAAGCAGAACTCAATCCCAGGACAGGATCACAACCTGAGCCACAGGCAGATGCTCAACCACTAAGCCACCCAGGTGCCCCTTGAAGCATAGCTGAGCCAGCTTCTTTCTGCTGGTGCAGCATCTCAGCTTCAACAATGCACCAAATGGAGACAGATGACTGGTCTGGTCCTCCTTCCCAATGACTAATATAGCTCTTGATAAGGTTGCAGGAGAGATTCTACAAATGTTGCTTCATTTAATTAGGCTCCCATTCTGATTCTGTCTATAACATCTTATTGTTTTCTTTACCAGATAGTTCAGAACAGAAGCTTCTCTCCACAGTAAATACAGGCCCATGAAAAATTGACAGAAAAGGAGAGTGGAGAAAGTGGATTAGATAGATGGGATGAATTAATAAAAATATAGTTAAGATTTGTTCAGTGGATGGGACGCCCAAGTGGCTCAGCGGTTGAGCATCTGCCTTTGGCTAAGGGTGTGATCCTGGGGTCCCGGGATCGAGTCCCACATCAGGCTCCCTGCATGGAGCCTGCTTCTCCCTCTGCCTATGTCTCTGCCTCTCTCTCTCTGCGTCTCTCATGAATAAATAAATAAAATCTTTAAAAAAAAGATTTGTTCAGTGGTTAATGTGTGCCAGACATTATGAGAACTTGCATACACCATATCTATCTATCTATTCTTATCTATCCATCTGTATCTATCTATATTTATCTATCTTCATATTCACTTAGTTTTCACAGTAGCACATTAGACAAATAATCTTACCATCTCTCTTTTATATATGAGATAACTGTGTCTTATAGAAACTTAATAACCTGCCAAGGTCACACAGTTAGAAAGTGTCTGAGCCAGGATGCAGACCCACCAAGTATGTCTGACTCTAGATTCTATGCTCTTTACCCCCATGAGATGCTGAGAGGTTGGTAGATGAAGATGAGCTTGGGTGGCTGTAGATAGGACATAGTAGTAGGTACGAAAGAGAATATGATGGGGCAATAACCCTTATATCAACTTCTGCTGACAGTTTGGAACTATATCACAAGTAATTTGTACTGATAATATGTTATTACTAATAATGCAATGTTTGTGAATGACTTACATGAAAATAAATTAGAGCAGATTCTATTATCACCTTTAATGTGACTCTTACCTGGATTCTACTATGATTCTTTTTAAGTTAGTGAGAAAGGACTGGAGTTACCGATGGGTGTTCCTTGGAAGGACTAGAGTTCTAGATGAAGTGATCTCAGATGTACATTGACTACCATGGAATTGAAGTGGAAACCAGGTAAGAACCACCAGAATGAAGATGCTATATGCAGAAGGATGTTGTAACTCTTGTGCATATACTCTCAAATTTCCTTTCTGGCTCTTTTTAAAAAAAAAGATTTATTTATTTATTTATTTATTCATTCATTCATTCATTCATTCATTCACTTATTCATGGGAGACACACAGAGAGAGAGGCAGAGACATAGGCAGAGGGAGAAGCAGGCTCTCTGTGGGGAGCCTGATGTGGGACTTGATCCAAGGACCCCGTGCTCATGACCTGAGCCAAAGGCAGATGCTCAACCACTGAGCCAACCAGGTGCCCCTCTGGCTCTTTAATAGAGGTGGGAGATGTTTATATCTGGGAGCAAACCTCTATGCAGAAGGTAGTCTGGCCCATGCACAGGGCATGAACCAAAGTAAATACAGAGGCCAGAAGCAACTAGTTGAAGCTGCTACCCACTAAGCTGTATGGCTCTGAGCAAATCATGTAGCTTTCCCTAGCTTTAGTTCCCTTATCTTAGTGGGAGTAATGGGTGGTATACTTGCTTTACAGGTTTATTGTGAGAACCAAAGGAGATTGAGACTCTAGCTGTGATTGCTCTTTGAGAATCTGTTAGCAAGCAAGTCCTTTAGTTTCAGTGGGCTAACATCCCTGGAAAATGGCATCCTGACAGCATGTTGGAATGCCCTTAATTCACTAGTCTTTTCCTCTATCCCTCTCACATACTGACACACCCACTTGCAGGGCCCCCTCCACCCAAGCCTCTGCTTCCCAAATGCTTCAACACAGTACTTTCCAAACAAAAACTATTAGGAAAATTTTAGAGGAGTTGAAGCCCCTGGCTGTGCTGGGCCCCATTTTTGGTAACATGCTGATAGGATGTTTGAGAACTTGTTCTGAAAGTCATTACTTTCCCCGTAAATGGAATTTTTCCTGGGAGGCCATAAAAATGGAAGAGATTAAAATTTTTACTAGGTTGATCAGGTTACACACATCCTCTGGCCTGATACATCACAAACAAGAAAATAATAAAAGGCATTTAAACAGAGGCTTTTTGCCAAGGGTCTTCTCAACACATCATAAAACATTAGGACATGACAAGTCAGAGATTGGAATCAGCCGTGCCTGTCAGCTAGCACTCATTCACAGCCTGTGCATTCAGGGTGGGAGAAAACTTGAAGGGCACCAGAAGTTGCATAATCAGGCCTTTGAGCCAGCAAGAGTGTCCTCTGGGCTGGGCTTCTGCCCTCAGCCTCTTTGGCTGGTCTGGTGCCCTCTACCAAGGAAGACTGGAGCCTCGTTTGCTCATGGCTGCTCTGACCAGCAGCTTCAGGCTCTGTCTGCTCCGATACTGAGGACATCCACACTGCTGGGCATGATATTTTACTCAGGACCTAAAGCCCTTTAAATTCAGTCTGTGAGAAGACAGGCTGAAAGATGATGCTATCAATAAAAATGAAGATTTCCTTTGGAAGAAGTTGAAAAGTTCAGACTGTCGTTATATTTCATATATCATTCAGTTTACATTTGTTGTCTCTTATTCACAGTCCATCCCACATGACTGGATGGGAGCTAGAACAGAAAGGGATGCTGTCTCTCACCTGTCCTCAAAACTGCTTTGCCCATATTTTATCACAGCATTACCATTGACTTGTCTTTCCATCTAGATCTATTGAGTGCCTGACATGTTAGGCTTCAATAAATGTTTGCCTTTATATTCTCCACCTGACCAGGATGATTAATTCCTCTAGATTGAAAAATCATCTTTTCAGTGATAAAATTTCATCTCAATTAGGTGATCTCTCCTTGGCAATTATCAACATGATACATGATACATTCATGAATTTCTCATAGAAATTTCAAAGTTGATATAAAAAATGCCAACAGGAGTTTATTCCCCACCAATCTTCTCTTCATGATACCCCCTCTCAAATTTTCATTTATTCCAGTGAGTGATACCACACATACTCATTCATATTGGAAACTGAGAAGTCACCTTTGGTTCTTTCCTTTTCCTGACTCAAGACATTCAGTTCACCATCAAGGCCAGTTCCCAATGTGTTTCAAATTCTTCTACTTTGCTTCATTATTTTAGTCTGAGTCATCATCACCTCTCATCTGGTTATAAGAGGCTTCAGAATTGTCTCCTTATCTGTATTCTTATTCCCGCCACCCCATCCTCCCATACTTCAACACAATATTACTCTTTGTTTTGTCTTCACATCCCTATCTACTTCTTACCTTCCTTTGTTTTAAGCAAATATCAGACACCTTAATTTTCATCCATACTCGTTATAGATCTATGTACATATACGTGCATGTGTGTATAGTATAATATATATACTATATATAGTATACATACACACACATACACACACACAGACATCCTTTTTGATAAACTTAACCACAATAGTATTATTTACTTAAAAATACAATCAGTTACTTTTAAGCCACTATTCATATTCTCAATTATATCATGAATTTCATAGTTTTTTAAATAAGCTTTTATTTATTTATTCATGAGAGACACCGAGAGAGAGGCAGAGACATAGGCAGAGGGAGAAGCAGGCTTCTTGCAGGGAGCCCGATGTGGGACTTGATCCCAGGACCCCAGGATCACACTCTGAGCTGAAGGCAGACACTCAACCACTGAGCCACCCAGGCATCCCATGAATGTCATAGTTTTAACTGTTTTTAAAATATCAGAATCCCAATAAGATCTATGCATTGTGATTCTTTAATAGGTCTCATAAATCTATTTGAATCTCTAGGTCCCAGTCCTCTTTGTTTCCCCTGTAACTTACTTGGGAAAGAAATCAAGTTGTTTCTCATGACTGTCTCCAGTCTGGATTTTTCTTATTGCATCTTTATGATATATTTAGACCAGTCGCTTTGTCTTTAGTATTTCTCATAGATTGGCAGATAGATCTAGAGGCTTGAATAGATTGAGGGTTGATATCAGGAGAGATGGCTACTTCATAGTGGCATTGTGTTTTTTCACTAGGGGACTTGTGATATCTAGTTGTCCCTCTTTTTTGCCATATTAGCAGATATTTTTTTTAATGCCATATTAGCAGATATTAATTCAATACTCAGATTCATTACTTCATTAGGAGTTATAAAACAATGATATTCAAACTTGTCATTCCTTTTTCATTAATTAGATGGGCTACAACTATAGAGAGAAATATCCTCTAATCTACTTTTTGGAAAGCAATGTTACCAGAATGAAAAGGAATCTTCTGGCTTTGGTAATAACCCTCCCGCTGAAGACAACTAAAAAATCTGGACAGAAAAAAAGAGTCTTAAAAGTAACAATGAGGAAAAAAATAATGATCATTATGAGGTTGTGATCAGCTTGAGAAAGACAGTTCAGAGAGATGAACCTCAGCTTCTTCTGCTCTGGAGGTGTTCAGTGCTTGGGGAAGAGCCACATTTTTGACAGGTTAGTGTGAGAAGGAGACAAGAGTTAGAGTCAGGAGGTTGAGACCCTCAAAAGTTGCACTGTTTAAAAATGTTTTTGCCCTGGGGGCATGTGTCCATTCCAGGGAAAAAGATGAAAGACAGAAACAAGGATTGGAGTCCAGCACCCTCCAAAGGGGAAAAACATGAAACATTCCCTCAGGACTGACAACTCAACAGGATGTGCCCTGGGAATGGGGATATGACTTTACTTTGGGAGGTCATTGTGGTGACTCAGAAAACCTTGGTTCCCAATAGCTAGGATCCTCAGGTATCTGGAAGAAGGAGAAAATAAAATGAAACACCTCTCTGGAGGAGATAACACCATCTAAGGTCTAAAATTACTTCTGTAAGTAATTGAAAAAGAAAATGGTCTGAAAACTATCAGAAATAATAAGATACACCAATGGATAAAACAATGTAAGCCAGAAACAGAAAAAAAAAACAAAAAACAAAAAACAAAACAAATCAAAACAAAACAAAAAAACACAGACTGCAGACACACCAGTTTCGAATTATCAGATATGGACTACAAAACTATTATGCTTACTAAATTCTTGGAGATAAATTTGAAACATAAACATTCCAGCAGGGAGCTAGATACTATAAAGAGTGACACTCAATATTTCTTTCCCAACATCAGGAATAAGAAAAGGATATTTGCTCTTGTCACTTCTATTTAATGTTTTACTGGAGGTTCTAGCAAGGGGAGTTAGGATAAATAAGTAAGTAAATAAATAAATATTCATCATCTGTAGATGATGTGATCATGTGTATAGAAAATTCTAAGGAATCTACTAAAAAATTATTAGGACTAAATAAATTCACAAGGTTGCAGGATATAATATCAATACATAAAAATCAATCACATTTTTTTCTATCGCATTTCATACACTAACAATGAGCATTCTGAAAATAGAATTGAGAAAATAATTCAATTTACAGTGGGATCAAAAAGAGTAAAATAGATACAACTCTAACAAAAGAAGTGCAAAATTAATACGCTGAAAACTACAGAACATTGGCTAAAGAAAGGAAAGAAAATCTAAATGAACAAAGAGATATTCCATGTTCATGGATTAGAATACTTAATATTGTTAAGATGTCAATATTCCTTAACTTTATCTACCAATTCAACACAATCCCTATCCAAATCCTAGCTGACTTTTCTTTTTCCAGAAATGGATGAGTTGATCTTAAAATTCATATGGGAATGATTAAGTGTACACTTAACTTGATGGGCACTGAGTAATATATGGAATTGTTGAACTACTATTTGTACACTTGAAACAAGTATAACACTGTGTATTAACAACACTGGAATTAAAAAAAACACATGAAAAGACAATTCATATGATAATGCAAGGGACTCAGAATAAGCAAAATAATCTTGAAAAAGAACAAAGTTGAAGGACTCATACTTTCTGACTTCAAAAATTACTACAAAGCTTGAGTATTGAAGATAGAGGTATAGATCAATGGAATAGAATTACAAATATAGAAATAGTGTATTCTAATAAATTGATTTTTGACAAGAATGTCAAATAACTCAATGTTAAAAGGATAGTCTTCATTAGGACTCATAAAAACATATAAAAACGTATTACTGGGACAATTGGAAATCCACCTGCAAAGGAATGAATTTATACTCTTACCTCACACCATACCTAAAAATTAACTCAGATTGTGAAATTAGGGCAGCCCAGGTGGCTCAGCGGTTTAGCGCCGCCTTCAGCCCAGGGTGTGATCCTGGAGACCGGGGATCAAGTCCCACGTCAGGGTCCCTGCATGGAGCCTGCTTCTCCCTCTCCTGCGTCTCTGCCTCTCTCTCTCTCTCTCTGTGTCTCTCATGAATAAATAAATAAAATCTTAAAAAAATATATTGTAAAATTAAATGTTAGAGCTAAAACTACAAAAGTCTTAGAAATAATAGGAATAAACCTTCATGGTTTTGGATTAGGCAATAATTTCTAAAACATGACACAAAATGCATAAGTAACAACAACAACAAAAATAGATAAATTGGACCTCACCAAAATTTAAGACTCTTGTGCTAAAAAAATCCCATTACAAAAGTAAAAAGGTAGGGGAAGAGGTGACTGAGTGAGGGCACTGAGGGGGGCACTTAACAGGATGAACACTGGGTGTTTTACTATATGTTGGCAAATCGAACTCCATTAAAAAATATGCAAAAAAGGGGATCCCTGGGTGGCTCAGCGGTTTAGCACCTGCCTTTGGCCCAGGGCATGATCCTGGAGTCTCGGGATCGAGTCCCACATCGGGCTCCCTGCATGGAGCCTGCTTCTCCCTCTGCCTGTGTCTCTGCTTCTCTCTCCCCCTCTGTGTCTCTCATGAATAAATAAATAAAATCTTAAAAAAAAAAAAATATATATATATATATATACACATACATACAAAAACAAAAGTAAAAAGGCAAGCCACAGAATGGGAGAACATACTTGTTTTTTATATATTCTGGATACCAATCCTTTATCAGATTGGCACTTTACATATTCTGGATACCAGAATAAGGTCCAAGCTACTCCAGAGTCCTTGCATTTTTCAAGGGAAGATTAGGGAAAGATTGGCATCAGACTTTGATATGTCAAACATGTACTAGAATTAAGAGAATGGAAAAAGTGTGTGTAATTTGCACATCAATAGATGGAAACTGTAGAATGATAAAAAAAATCAATTAAAAGGAAAATGTGAAAAGGAGAACATAAGGAACAAACAACAGGTGGCTTAATAGAAGAATATAAGAAGATGTTAGGTTTAAATCCAGCTAGGCTAGGGCTAGAGCCTAAAGGGACCATGTGTTCCAGTTAAAAGTCAAAAGTTTTTTAGATAGAATTTAAAATTATCCACTGTAGGCTTTTTATAAGAGAAAGATTAAAAACATAAGGTTTTAAAAAGGTGGAACAAAAAAAAAAAGAACAATCAATCAATAAATAAATAAATAAATAAGTAAATAAATAGAAGGTGGAACATAAATGAATGAACAAAGATACCATGGGAGAAACTATAAGAGTATTGGCATAGCTTTTCTCAGGCAAGTAGATAGATTTAAGATTTAAGATAGCATTATTAGAGTGGGTCACTTCATAATGATAAAAGGTTCAAATCACCAGAAAGATTTAATAATTTTAAGCTTTTAGTTCTTGTAAATATTGACAAATTTGTAATTTGTGTGGTTTATTTTCTCATTCTAAACAAACTTACTTTTGTACCTAATTCTGTATTAAAAATGTTGTATTTTTTTTCTTAAAGAGTTCTCCTTACCACCTGGTTTTCTGTTTGTGTGTCTCTCCCTTTTATTCACTATGCTTCAGTCTCCCTGGGCTCCTTTCAGTTGCTTGAATGCATCAAGTCTCAGGGCCTTTGCGTATGGCTGGACTACAGTCTTCTCATCCTGCAAGTCTTAGCTCAGGTGACATGTACCAGGAGTACCTTCTCTGGCTATTCTGATTCTCCACATAGATCATAAGCCCCCATTATTTTTCATCTCAGTCCTTTTCAGTTATAGATTATAAGCCCTATGAGGTCAGTAACCATGTCTTGCTTACCATTATATTTCCAGGATTTATAAAAATGTTGAAGGAACGGATGGGAAGAGGTGGGTGAAGGAGAAAGGAGAAAGAGGAGTCATGGAGGTTGCATATATCTGCTCAGGGTGGTGTAAGTAGGAGTGATGAAATCTGGGCCCAGAGTGAAAGGCCTAGACTTAGGTAAGAAGTGAATCCAGGCAAGGAATACAGGAAGCCATGGAGATCCAGGGGAAGAAGATGATCCCATGGCCAGGGCAGATCCTGGGCAGCACAGAGGGAGAAGTAGAAGCAGAGTAAGCCCCATCCAGGGGTCATCCTAGGGGTGATTCTACCTAGGGCTGGTGCTGTTCTCCATCCTGGCCTTGAATGTGATGAGAGAGCCATGTTCAAAGAACTATGACTAGAAGCAAAGTCCCCTTTTCTCCAGCACCACTTTTTTTCCTGGAGTCATCATCTGTAAAATTCACTACTTGGAAAAGATAATCTGTAAGGAATTCTCCAGATCTAACAGTTTATTTTCTCTGCCTTCCCTTTTCCCCCTGCCCCTTGGGCCTTCACCCTTCCAGTCATGTAAGCTGGAAACCTTTAAAACATTTGTGATGTTTTCCTTTCTCACCTCTCCCTTCCCAAGTTTTGTTTTTTTTTTTTTAAAGATTTTATTTATTTATTCGTGAGACACACATACACAGAATGAGAGAGAGATTGAGAGAGAGAGAGAGAGAGAGAGAGAGAGGCAGAGACACAGGCAGAGGGAGAAGCAGGCTCCATGCAGGGAGCCTGATGTGGGACTCGATCCTGGGTTTCTAGGATCAGGCCCTGGGCTGAAGACTGTGCTAAACCACTGAGCCATTCAGGCTGCCTACCCTTCCCAAGTTTTAATGGTGATTCACTCTCTTTCCTCTTTTTGGTTTCCTTTGTAGTCTCCCTGGTCCAGACTTCATTATTTTCCATTTCCTAAATAGTCAATTTGATTCCAGTGCAGTCCCCTCACCTTTCTGTTCCATCTTTTAAAATTATCATCTTGTTCAAGTCAACCCAGTATTAAAGCACTTTTAAGAGAATCCCAGTGTTTCAGGATAGAGTCTGAATTCTCTGATCTCTAAGGGGCCCCAGATTTTGACTCCAGCCTACCCTTCCAGCCTTCTCACCCACTAATTTCCCATAAGAAACTTTTGGCCCCTCCAGACTGACTTAGTTATTGTTTTCCTCAACACGTCATGTTTTTTTCTGATTGTCACACTTTTGCTGATTCCCTCCTTTCTCCATGGAATGTTCTTATGCTCTTATCTTTATGCTCTTCCATCAGAAACTAGTTATGTTCCACCTTCTCAGTTAATACTTGGCTTCCTCCATGCTGATACAACATCAATTATTTATATGATCCTTGATATAGGTTACTTTCTTGCATTTCCACATATCTAATTCCAAGGTTCTTTTCTATGAAATAAGGCAATGACTTATTTCTATGAAAAAAGAGGAGATGACTTTTAATAATAGCCTATAGTTTGCTGATTTCTTTGTGTCTATGGATCATAAGGATCATGATGCCTTTCAGTTTACCAGATATTCTTGAGACTCTGCTATGTGTCCACATCTGTGTTACGCCCTGTGATGAGTGCAGAGGTAAATAACAGAGAGCCCTGGATTCTTAGGGACAGCATAATCATGTGTGGGTGTGTATGTGGGAGTGATGGGGGATGCACAGAGGAGAATAGAGGCAGATCTACTCATGAGAAACTATCTTAGAAGGCCAAATAAGAAAGATGCTATTGAAGAATTATAGAGTGGGATTGGAGAGGAGAGGAGGGAGTAATTTTAACTGGGATCATCTGGAGAGGCCCCCAAGCAGAGGCCACAGAGCTGGACTTTGGCTGGTGAATGACTGTAAGAGCAAACATGGAATTTTGAGGAGGGATGGTGAAGAAACCACAATAATAAGGGCATGAGCACAGGTGCGGGAGACATAGGGAGAATCCCAGAAATTGTATGGGCTTTAGTGTGAAGAACACATGGGGGACATGAAGCATTCTTCTCTGATATAAGGTTGTAGAGAAAGGCTGACTCATCTTCTCCCACAGCCCACCTCATGCTCTCTTCCCTGGCTTCACCTTGCTTGCAACTCTCCACAGTCACTAAGTTCCTGCTTTGTTTCTGTTAACAGTTTTGCCCCAGTGCCCTCCCAGGTACCTTACTGGCTCTTTCCCCCACCCTGGCTGACTCATCCCATCATTCCCAATGACACTCAGGCTTCAGGTTCTCCAGGAGTCCAGGCTGAGTTTGACAGCAGATGTCTGGGGTCCCTTAGCATCCCATTCACTGCTTTAACGTGATCTCCTCATGTCCATTTTCTCCACTAGTCTATGAGTGCTTCTTATTTTAAAAAAATGTCCACATTTTTCTGCCAATGCCAAGATGTCTTGAAGGCACAGTGTGTTGTAGTAGAAAAAAAAAAAACTTATCTAAGAGTCAGAAGCTTTGAGTCCTAATCTTGAGTACCAGTTGGGTGGCCTTGTCTCTGGGCAGCATTCTGGATGACTTCTGTGATTGTTGTGGTAACTATGAGAGATAATACATGGAAAATCCCTAAAGATACTAAAGAGATAGACAACAACTAGTTACTTCGTCTCACATTTAATAGCATTTCCTTATTTCTCATCATATAGGACCTTTCTGCCTTTCACAAACTTATAATCACTATGGCCTCTGTCTTTTATATATTCCTATTATGTTCCCGCTCTTAAATGATTTTTCTAAATTCTCTGGTTCTTGTTTTTCCACCCATATCTGAAGTGTTCTTTCATTAGCATTATTTCTTCCTGTTTCCAAGTTTTACTGGTGGCTTCCATGGCTTCTATTCCCAGTTATATACTGATGAATCCTTGATTTTTATCATCCAGGCTGATTTCTCTCCTAAGTCCACATCCTTCTTTCCCACAGTATGCTCACTATCTCCACCTGGCATGTTAAAACTAAGATATTTCAAAAATAACTCCTGATATTCAATCTGGACTTTCTCCTCCATGTTTCCACGAATAGCACTTTATCATCCAGGCTGACCTTGCCCCTACGCCTCATATCCTTCTTTCCAACTGTATGCTTACTATCTCCACCCGACACTTTGAAACTAAGATATCTCGAAAATAACTCCTCATATTCAATCTGGACTTTCTCCTCCATATTTCCATGGAGTGGAGCACTGTCCACTCTATGAGTCAAGCTAAAACTTCAAACACATCTTTAGCTCTTTGTCTTCTTCAACACTGGCAATGTGATGGAAAAGAAGGGGGGAAATAGAGAAGGGGGGTTGGGAGGCAAATCCTTGAGTGGGACAAAGAATGCAAAGGGAAACAGGCTGAGTGGTGAAGGAAGGTAGACAGGAGCTAGATCTCCAAGGGCCATGTAAGTCACGGTAAGGAATTTGGAGTTGATCCTGGAGGCAGCAGGGATTCATCCACTGGAGGGCTTTAAGGAGGGGGCATACATGCTGAGTTTGTGGCAGTAGAAGGCTTAATCTGATTACAGTGTGACAAATGGATTGTAGGGTTCCAATATGAGAAAGGAAGAATGTTAAGACCTGGATGCTAAAGGGGAGATGATGAGAAGATGAGGTCCCAAACAAAGGCAAGATATGAGTCAGCAAGATAAATTTGGATTTTTAAATGAAGAAGAATTCTTGGAGGATGGCCACTTGTAGAACTACTCATCCCTCATTCAGGGAGACAGTGAAGGGGAAGTTTCAGAGAAGGCTGTGTGGGGATAGGAACACCCTGCAGCTAGTAAACTAGCCCATGAGAGTGAGGGCAGGCCTGGGCTCTGACCACCTTTCCTGTCCTTATGGTTGGAGTTTATTTTGCCTGATGAGCGTATGAGAGAAATAACCAGGACATGATGAATAAAAATAAATTTTGGAACAAAATCACAAAGAATAGAACTTACTCTTAAAAATCGGTGCACAATGATTGAAATAAGAACTGAAGGAAAACGAGGCTTCTTTTCTGACAAACTATAGTTGTTGATTATTCACAAGTCCTTTAATGTCTTTTTTTGAGAAAGCAGTTTGTTTTCCAGCTGTTGTTCATGGTTGCAATTACATTTGTGAGTGGTTGCAAGGGAAAGTAAAGAAAACAGCAGGTTGTTTGATAGTGCTCAAAAGCCTGTCTATGAACCATTCGCCGAAGATAACAGATTCTTCCAAAGGAATAATGTTTATAAGTTCGCAGAGCTTCTCTGCTTATAAAAAAAAAAATGAGAGGAGAAACTGAAAAGTCAGGAAGGAGGAATTACTCGTATATATGCCTCTGCTCATAAAGACTTGGAATTGTAATAGCCGGGCCACATTTGTGGTCATTGTCGGGAATAATTAGAATAAGGGAGGAGAGAAAAGTCAGGTTTTGTTTCTTTTTTTTTTTCATTTTAACCTTGGGACTGATAAAGGGAGGTGTGAGGTGGCTGAAGGTGCTAAGGGTCAGGTCCATTTCCATTAGGCTCTTTTATTTCTGGAAGAAGTTACTATGGATAAAACTTAGCTACTGGTGAAATGATTGGAGAATCCACCCCTCCCATGTAATAAAGTGGAGGCTTTCTCATTAACTTGGTTAAGTGACTTAATGAGCCTTTCCTTAAAAATAGTGATTCAAAGGGGGCATATGCACCCCAATATTATTAGCAGCAACGTCCACAATAGTCAAAATATGGGAAGAGCCCAAATGTCTATCAATAGATGAATGGATAAAGAAGATGTGGTATATATACACAATGGAGTATTACTCAGCCGTTGAAAAGAATGAAAGCTTGCCATTTTGCAACAACGTGGATGGAACTAGAGGGTATTAAGCTAAGTGAAATAGAGAAAGACAAATACCATATGATTTTACTCATATGGGGAATTTAAGAAACAAAACAGATGAGCATAGGAGAAGGGCAGGAAAAATAAAATAAGATGAAAATATAAAGGAAGGGAAACCATAAAGGACTTTTAACTCTAGGAAACAAACTGAGGGGAGGGGATCGAAGGGATAGGGTAAGTGGGTGATGGGCATTAAGGAGAGCACGTGATATAATGAGCACTGGGTATTGTATGCAACTGATTAGTCAATAAATTCTACCCCTGAAACCAATCATACACTATATGTTAACTAAATTTAATTTAAATTAAAAAATAAGTCAATATAAAACTTAGAAAACTTTTTTCCGTATAAAAATTCAATAAAGATTAAACTTCATTTACAAACTCTTCAAATTGACATATGATCGTTGTTAGTATGCATCCAGTCATGTTTGCCTTGTTGTGTGATTTTATGCACTGGACTTTAGAATCCTTCAGACACTTGACTCATTATTGCCTACTGTTCTTTGCAGGTGCAATGCGAGAAATGGATCCTGAATCTTATTTAGGTGGTCTAGACATTTCAGCAGCTGAGAGTTTGTTGCATTTAAAGGCAGCATTTTCATCTTCATACACTTGATGAAGTTGTTCAGAACTATATTTTATTAAGCAACCAAATGTTATGTTTATTGACATAACTTCCATAAGTTCATCTAAGCAGACATGGAGAAATAGGTCTCAGAATCAGTAAGTGAGAGGCCCTAGAGTAAGAAAAGAACACAAAGATTTCCTAAAAGGCAGAGGACCTAGGTCATGGCTAAGTTTTAAGAAAGAATAGAATATCATTAAAAATGAGATCTTACTGGCTTCACAGAAGTACATAATGATGCTCCTTTTTAAGTGAAGATTCATTTTACAGCCTTAATATTACAGATGTGGACAAAGTGTTCTGAAGAGCTCTTGATCAAAAATGGCAAAGATCTAAATCCTAATGACTTTATCTCTGAAATTCAGTTAAAAAAATCAATGACTGTTATTAACTTTGAGAGAGCAAGCCCTCCAAAATGACTTCATTGTAGCTTCTAGGTTTTATTGCTCAGCAGTCTGAATTTTATTGATGCCTCATCCTGACATCAGAAGTGCTCCTATTACATATTTGTTCCTTCCCTGCCTAGTACACTAAAATTAATGAAAAAGGAAAAACTAAAGAAATGAACTGGAGACAACAGGCTGGCTAGATCTAGCTGCTTTGTTAAGTGAGAAATCAGCAGCTGGTGCTATTGCCTTTCATGGGAAGACAAAGGGACTCAGGTGGTGGAAATCTCCATGTCACATATACTTTTATGAAATGATAGTCTGATCGTTTTTTGTCTTCTGTTTTAAAAAATTGTCTACCAAAGAGATGAACAAGTGTGCAACCCAGGATGGCATGTAGATTAACAAGGGGGCTTATTTTCTATAAGTTTCTGTTGTGCAGCACAATACAGGCCTATACTCCAGGGCCCCACTTTGGACAGAACTTGACAACATCTTCCAATGCACTGAATGCTTGTGCTCATTTCAGAATACAGAACAACTCCCGTGGTCCAATTTTGCATCGTCACCTGAAATGGGAGTCAGGTTGAATGTTATGTTTTACTCCTTCAAAGCCTAATCCTCACCAGAGAACTGAGGTTTTAAGGACCCTCAGGGGGACCAATAGTGACCATTGCAGGAGTAAGTAACACTGCGGAGTGTGTCAGAGAGTCACCTGTTCTCTTATCTCAAAACAAGCACACTGATTCAGATAACTGCTAATTTAACCCAAATATATTTCCAAATGCGGGACTTAGAGGTCCTACTGGCTGGTAGAGACTGTGTTTGCCACTCTAAATGGTCCATAATGTCAAGAACTGGTTTTGGTCTACTGTTTTTAACCTCGCACTGAGGTGGCAATGCACACCCCACCCTGGGGGAAAAAAAAAACAACATCCCACACCATTTCAAGTTTTATTTTTTTGTATTTTTTTTTATTGGAGTTCAATTTGCCAACATATAGTATAACACCCAGTGCTCATCCCGTCAGGTGCCCCCCTCAGTGCGGGTCACCCAGTCATCCCATCTCCCTGTCCACCTCCCCTTCCACTACCCCTTGTTCATTTCCCAGAGTTAGGAGTCTCTCATGTTTTGTCACCCTGTCTGATATTTCCCACTCATTTTCTCTCCTTTCCCCTTTAATCCCTTTCACTATTTTTTATATTCCCCGAATGAATGAGACCATATAATGTTTATCCTTCTCTGGTTGACTTACTTCACTCAGCATAATACCCTTCAGTTCTATCCATGTTGAAGCAAATGGTGGGTATTTGTCGTTTCTAATGGCTGAGGAATATTCCATTGTATACATAGACCACATCTTCTTTATCCATTCATCTTTTTTTCTTTCCATTCATCTTTTGATGGACATCAAGGCTCTTTCCACAGTTTGGCCACCATGGACATTGTTGCTATACACATTGAGGTGCAGGTGTCTTGGTTTTTCACTGCATCTGTATCTTTGGGGTAAATCCCCAGCAGTGGAATTGCTGGGTTGTAGGGTAGTTCTGTTTTTAACTCTTTGAGGAATCCCCACAGTTTTCCAGAGTGGCTGTACCAGTTCACATTCCCACCAACCAAGAGGGTTCCCCTTTCTCCACATCCTCTCCAACATTTGTTGTTTCCTGTCTTGTTAATTTTCCCCATTCTCACTGGTGTGAGGTGGTATCTCATTGTGGTTTTGATTTGTATTTCCCTGATGGCAAGTGATGCGGAGCATTTTCTCATGAGCAGGTTGACCATGTCTGTGTCTTCTTTGGTGAAATTTCTGTTCATGTCTTTTGCCCATTTCATGATTGGATTGTTTTTTTCTTTGCTGTTGATTTTAATAAGTTCTTTATAGATCTTTGAAACTAGCCCTTTATCTGATATGTCATTTGCAAATATCTTCTCCCATTCCGTAGGTTGTCTTTTAGTTTTGTTGACTGTTTCTTTTGCTGTGCAGAAGCTTTTTATCCTGATTAAGTCCCAATAGTTCATTTTTGCTTTTGTTTCCCTTGCCTTCATATGTGTATCTTGCAAGAAGTTGCTGTGGCCAAGTTCAAAAAAGGTATTGCCTGTGTTCTCCTCTAGGATTTTGATGGATTCTTGTCTTACATTTAGATCTTTCATTCATTTTGAGTTTCTCTTTGTGTATGGTGTAAGAGAATGGTCTAGTTTCATTCTTCTGCACTTTGCTGTCCAATTTTCCCAGCACCATTTATTGAAGAGACTGTCTTTTTTCCAGTGGATAGTCTTTCCTGCTTTGTCAAATATTGGTTGACCATAAAGTTGAGGGTCCACTTCTGGATTCTCTATTCTGTTCCATTGATCTATGTGTCTGTCTTGATGATCACAGCTTTGTAGTACAACTTAAAATCCAGCATTGTGATGCCCCTGGCTCTGATTTTCTTTTTCAATATTCCCCTGGCTTTTAGGAGTCTTTTCTGATTGCACACAAATCTTAGGATTATTTGTTGCAAGTATCTGAAGATAGTCCATGGTATTTTGATAGGGATTGCATTGAATGTGTAAATTGCCCTGGGTAGCATTGACGTTTTCACAATATTAATTCTTCCAATCCATGAGCATGTAATATTTTTCCATCTCTTGGTGTCTTCTTCAATTTCCTTCAGAAGTGTTCTGTAGTTTTAAGGGTATAGATCCTTTACCTCTTTGGTTAGGTTTATTCCAAGGTATCTTATGCTTTTATCAATGGGATTGATTCCTTAATTTCTCTTTCTTCAGTCTCATTGTTAGTGTATAGAAATGCCACTGACTTCTGGGCATTGATTTTGTATCCTGCCACATTGCTGAATTGCTGTATGAGCTCTAGCAATCTTGGGGTGGAGTCTTTGGGTTTTCTACGTACAGTATCATGTCATCTGCGAAGAGGGAGAGTTGGACTTCTTTCCCAATTTGAATGCCTTTTAGTTCTTTTTTTGTTGTCTGATTGCTGAGGCTAGGACTTCTAGTACTATGTTGAATAGCAGTGGTGAGAGTTGACATCCCTGTCATGTTCCTGATCTTAGAGGAAAGGCTTTCAGTTTTTCACCATTGAGAATGATATTTGCTGTGGGCTTTTTGCAGATGGCTTTTAACATGCTGAGATATGTTCCTTCTATCCCTACACTTTGAAGAGTTTTGATCAGGAATGGATGCTGTATTTTGTCAAATGCTTTCTCTGCATCTATTGAGAGGATCATAGGTTCTTGTTTTTTCTCTTGCTGATATGATCTATCACGTTGATTGTTTTACAAGTGTTGAACCAGCCTTGCATCCTGGGGATAAATCCCACTTGGTCGTGGTGAAAAATCTTCTTCATGTACTTTGGATCCTATTGGCTAGTATCTTGTTGAGAATTTTTGCATCCATGTTCATCAGGGATATTGGTCTATAATTCTCCTTTTTGATGGAGTCTTTGTCTGGTTTTGGAATTAAGGTGATGCTGGCCTCATAGAACGAGTTTGAAATATTCCGTCCCTTTTTATCTTTTGGAACAGCTTTAGTAGAATAGGTATTGTTTCTTCTTTAAACGTTTGATAGAATTCCACTGGGAAGCCATCTGGCCCTGGACTTTTGTGTCTTGGGAGGTTTTTGATGACTGCTTCAATTTCCTTCCTGGTTATTGACCTGTTCAGGTTTTCTATTTCTTCCTGTTCCAGTTTTGGTAGTTTGTGGTTTTCAAGAAATGCATCCATTTCTTCTAGATTGCCTAATTTATTGGTGTATAGCTGCTCATAATATGTTTTTAAAATCGCTTGTATTTCCTTAGTATTGGTTGTAATCTCTCCTTTTTCATTCGTGATTTTATTAATTTGAGTCTTTTTTCTTTTTTAATAAGGCTGGCTAGTGGTTTATCTATCTTATCAATTCTTTCAAAGAACCAAATCCTGGTTTTGTTGATTTGTTCTACAGTTCTGGTCTCTATTTCATTGAGTTCTGCTTGAATCTTTATTAACTCTCTTCTTCTACTAGGTTTTATTTGCTGTTCTTTCTCCAGTTCCTTTAGGTGTGAGGTTAGCTTGTGCATTTGAGTTTTTTTTTTTTCCAATTTTTTGAGGGATGCTTGTATTGTGATGTATATCCATCTTAGGACTGGTTTTGCTGCATCATAAAGATTTTGAAAGGTTGTATCTTCATTTTCATTAGTTTCCATGAATTTTTAAAATTCTTCTCTAATTTTCTGGTTGACCCATTCATCTTTTAGCAGGATGCTCTTTAACCTCTACGTGTTTGAGTTTCCTCCAAATTTCTTCTTGTGATTGAGTTCTAGTTTCAAAGTATTATGGTCTGAAAATATGCAGGGGACAATCCCAATCTTTTGGTATCGGTTGAGACCTGATTTGTGACCTAGTATGTGGTCTACTCTGGAGAATGTTCCATGAGTACAGGAGAAGAATGTGTATTCAGTTGCGTCCGGATGCAAAGTTCTGTATATATCTGTGAAATCTATCTGGTCCAGTGTATCATTTAAAGCTCTTGTTTCTTTGGTGATGTTGTGCTTAGAATATCTGTCATTTGCAGAAAGTGCTGTGTTGAAGTCTCCTACTATTAGTGTATTATTATCTAAGTATGTCTCTACTTTGGTTATTAATTGATTAATATACTTGGCAGCTCCCACATTAGGGGCATAAATATTCATGATTGTTAGGTCCTCTTGTTGGATAGACCCTTTAAGTATGATATAGTGTCCCTATTCATCTCTTACTACAGTCTTTGGGATAAACTTTAATTTATCTGATATGAGGATTGCTACCTGAGCTTTCTTTTGAGGACCATTTGAATGGTAAATGGTAAAAGGTGTGAAGAACACCTTTCATTTTCAGGCTGTAGGTGTCCTTAGATATAAAATGAGTCTCCTGTAGACAGAAAATAGATGGGTCTTGCTTTTTTTACCCAGTCTGAAACCCTGTGGCTTTTGATGGGATCATTAAGCCCATTCACATTCAGAGTTACTATTGAAAGATATGAATTTAGTGTCATCATAATACCTATTCAGTCCCTGCTTTTGTGGATTGTTCTTTTGGCTTCCTCTTTCTTTTACAGAGTCCCCCTTAATATTTCTTGCAGAGCTGGTTTGGTGGTCACTTATTCTTTCAGTTTCTGCCTATCTTGGAAGCTCTTTATCTCTCCTTCTATTCTGAATGACAGTCTTGCTGGATAAAGTATTCTTGGCTGCATGTTCTTCTCATTTAGGACCCTGAATATATCCTGCCAGCCCTTTCTGGCCTGCCAGATCTCTGTGGAGAGGTCTGCAGTTAATATAATATTTCTCCCCATATAAGTTAGGGATCTCTTGTCTCTTGCTGCCTTAAGGATTTTCTCTATGGAATTTGCAAGTTTCACTATTAAGTGTCTAGGAGTTGAACGGTTTTTATTGATTTTAGGGGGGGACCTCCCTATCTCCTGGATCTGAATGCCTATTTCCCTCCCCAAATTAGGGAAGTTCTCAGCTCTGATTTGTTCAAATATGCTTTCTGGCTCTCTGTCCCTTTCAGTGCTCTCTGGAACCCCAATTATATGTAGATTTTTCCTTCTGGGGCTATCATTTATTTTCCTTAACCTTTCCTCTGGTCTTTCATTGTTTTTCTCTTTTTTCCTCAGCTTCCTTCCTTGCCATCAATTTGTCTTCTATGTCGCTCACTCTTTCTTCTACCTCATTAACACTCGTTGTTAGGACCTCCAGTTTGGATTGCATCTCATTTAATTGATGTTTAATTTGGGCCCGATTAGATCTAAATTCTGTAGTCATGAAGTCTCTTGATTCCTTTATGCTTTTTCCCAGAGGCACCACAGATTTATAATTGTGCTTCTGAATTGGCTTTCTGATATCAAATTGTAATCCAAATTCTGTAACTCTGTGGCAGAGAGTACTGTTTCTGATTCTTTCTTTTGTGGTGAATTCTTCTTTCTAGTCATTTTGCTCAGTGCTGAGTGGCTGTATGAGCAGGCTGAGTCCAGAATATCAACCATGACCTAAGTAAACTTCACCCTAGATGATTCTGATGAGGTCAGAGACCAGAAAATGAAAACAAAATCAGAACAAAATAAAACAAAAGGACCACTAAAGTGAAAAAGAAATTTTAAAACAAAGTAGTAAAAAATAAAAGGCCAAGAATCCCAAAGAAGAAGAGAAAAAAAAAAAAAAAAGGAGAAGGAAAAAAAGGTGGGGGGACTGGTAGATGGTGGTGGTGACAAGGTTGTAGTGGAGGGAGAATGTAGTCTACCTGAGGGGTTCTAGAGGGTGATCCTCTTGTTTCTCAGTATATTAAGTTCTGTATGTTAGAAGATGCTCAGTTCCAAATTTATATAAACTAGAAATACTTGTAGAAAGCCCCAACATTGACACCAAAACATAAAGGAGATAAAAGAGGGTGGCAGAATGGGAATGAGGAATCTCACAGAATGAACCAGCACGTATACCACTTGGTTCTGGGTCATGTTTCAGAAGGTCATGTGTTAGAAGATATTAACTTCCACTATTGTAGAACAAAATGAGGCTGGGAAAACGAAAAACACAAAACAAAACAAAACAAAAAACATATCTTGTATATCTCGCAAAATTAAGTTGAGTATATTGAAGAGAATCTAGAAGTGAAAAATATATCTAGGACCTGTAATTGTAGAAATATGAAAGTCAAAAAGGAAGAATCTTAAAAATGAAGAGGTGGTAAAATATTGTAGTTTAGGTGGGAAAAGAGAAAAAAATTGGAAATTTAGTGTGATAAAAAAATGAGTTGTACTGGAAAAAGGAAGAAAAAAACAAGGAGGTTTTATATAGAACCCTGTGGTTCTATATACTGTAAATCCCTCGACTTCCCCTGGAGCTTTCCAGCGCTGCTCTGTCAAGAACTTGCTCTTCCCCTGTCCTTACAGCTGGTTTTCTGGGGGAGGGGCTGCTGTGCTGACTCTCAGGTGTGTGCACCAGGGGAGCTGCCCCGCCCCCGGCTAGGTGCCGGGCTCAGTGGGAGCTGTTTGCCCCGTGAGGTCCCTGTTTCCTGGTGGCCCCCCACCCAAGCACAGTGTGACACCAGACACTGGCAGCGGCCAGTGTCTCTCAGCTCCTGCAGTAACAACCACAGCTCCCAGTCCGCAGGGGCCTGGATGCTCCAGGGCGGAGGGGCACTGACCTGCACAGCTCGGGCTGCGGCAGCAGGAGCATCCTGGCTGTCCTGTGCCCTCCCCGCCTCTGCCTGTCCGGGGGGAGCGCAGGATCCTGGGCTGTGCCCCCCCGCGCCCTGGGCTCTGGGGCCTGCGCCGCTGGAATCGCGCTCCCGGGTGGGCTCCCAAAGGCAGCAGGTGCAGCCCCTCCCCAGAGACCCGGCCTGACCCACCGGCTGCTCCCGGGGCCCCGCAGGGCGCTCCAGCCCTTTCCCCATCTCAGCCCCCGGGGTGTGGCGGCTCTTCCTCAGTTAGTGACCCCGGGCACCTGGGGGCTCCACTGCCCCTCCTGGGATCCTGCCCGAGTTCCCTGCTGAGCACCTTTCTGTCCAGGAAGAATCCGGTGCGGATTTTTTAAAGTTCCTGCTTCCCCAGGGCAGGGCTCTCCTGTCCCGAAGCTCTCACCACCTGGCCTTAGCCCGGCTCCTTGCGGGGCTCCTCCCCCATTTGCTTCTTTTTAATTTTTTTCCACCTTCCTGCCTTGTTAGAAGCGCACACTTCTCTCTGTAGTGTTCCAACTGTTCCCTCTTTAAATCTCAGGTCGAGGGGGGAGTCCCTGGGTGGCTCAGTGGTTTAGCGCCTGCCTTTGGCCCAGGACGTGATCCTAGAGTCCCGGGATGGAGTCCCACGCTGGGCTCCCTGAATGGAGCCTGCTTCTCCCTCTGCCTGTGTCTCTCTCTCTCTGTCTCTCATGAATAAAATTAAATCTCAGGTCGAATTCGTAGGTTCAGGATGGTTTGAAAGTAATCTAGGTGAGCTGGTGGGGCCGGGTGAGTTGGGGACCCTATTCCCCCCGCCCTCTGTCTTGCACCGCCCCTCAACCCACACCATTTAAAAAACAAGCTATTGCTGCCCTGTCTCTCACTTTCCTCATTGAATAATATTTTAAAAATTCATTTACCCAATAAATAAAAATTGAATATATAGTGTGCATCCTGCATTGCACTAAGTGTGTTCTCTGCCTTTCAGGAAGTTTTCAATCAAATTGGGAAGATGAATCATGTATTCAAATATTTACACCCGCAAAAAAGTTGAGGGAAGGGCAGGGAGGAATGCAGGTGCATTGTGAGGGATGGTTCTAAAGGGTCTCAGGGAGCCTCCAGATGGGAGGCAAGAGCAAGTCGGCATTTGGATAGCTGTGATACAGGTAGTGGATATCAAGGGACATCCAGGGACATAGAGGATATATTCCCTTCATCTCCCATCTCTTTCCAGGCCCTATTTAGCAGGGTGCTCACTGGGTGCCATACAATGAGCTAAACAAGAGGTATCTACCTGAAACTCCCAGTTGACCTGAAAGGTAAGTGCTATTTTCTCTATCTACTCAAAGAGCTTAAAAAGTGTACCCCAAATCATATAGCTAATAAATATCAGTATTGGAATCTGATCAAGTTGGAGGGGCTTTCTGAAAAAGAATGACTTCAGCTGTGTCCACATTCTAGGAAAAGATATGGAAGCCAAGGCATGCTCAGAGGAGTGAGTCAGGAGTAGGGCAGTAGCAAAGTTCATCTTTCTTTTCGGCTGATCATATTTCATAGTACCACACAACAAAGAACCAGGAGTGGGTGAGATCAATGGTGATGCCACCTTATGAAGATCTCATTTAGTAGTGATACATTCTGAGGAAAGTGTTTTCATTTTCCCATTAAATCTCCATTAAGGATAGTATACCTTTTCTAATGTGTCCCCATTTTCCAGAATGCTATATATTTCCTTTGATTTCATAAAACTATGTCCTGACAATGATATTAAAAGTGTGATCATTTTTAAATGAACAAATTGTGAATGGTTTGAATAAAATGAATACTGATAGCTGGTCAATATTTGAAATCATGCCAGTACTATGAAAAAGCCAGAGATATAATATGAATTTAAGATAATCAAATTTTAATTTATGAAAATCCTGGGAGAATGGAGATTACTGCTTGTATGTCTGAAATAAAGGGGAAAAAATGCCTTTCCTGCTCTTGGAAGATGTGGTGGCTCCCACCAGTTATAGATGGTATAGACTGTCTGTGGGTGTCAAGTGTGGCATTGGTTTGTTCCAGATGCTTGGAGTGTCCTTCAGACTCTGTCAGAAGGTTGGACAAATGGAGTCCTTTGATCATTGTATAATTTTTGTATTGCCACTTAATAAATTCCCACAAACTTGGTGGCCTAAAACAATGCATATTTATTTCTTACATTTCTGGCTTCCAGGACTCTGACACCAATTTCATTGGACCCAAACCAAGATGTTGGCAGGATTACATTCTGCAGAGGGTCATGGAATTAGTTTCCTTGGCCTTTTCAGCTTCTAGAGTGGCATTACTTGTATTCCTTGGCTCATGGTCCTATTTTCTATCTTCAAAGGCCACAGTGTAGCATCCTCAAATCTCTCTATTTGTCTTTCTGTCTCTCTCTGTCTCCTTTCCACTCTGCGAGGTCACACATTGTCTTCTCTCTTCTGTGGGATGCATGTGATTATATGTAGTGCCTACCTGGATAATTCAGGATAATCTCATCTCAAGATTCTTTTTTTTTTTAATTTTATTTATTTATGATAGTCACACAGAGAGAGAGAGAGAGAGGCAGAGACATAGGCAGAGGGAGAAGCAGGCTCCATGCACCGGGAGCCCAACGTGGGATTCGATCCTGGGTCTCCAGGATCGCGCCCTGGGCCAAAGGCAAGCGCTAAACCGCTGCGCCACCCAGGGATCCCTCAAGATTCTTTTTTAAAAAGACTTGTTTATTTCAGAGAGAGAGAGAGAGAGAATGAGAATGCATGAGCCAGGCTGGGGGTGGGGGCAGAGGAAGAGGGATAGAGAAACTTTAGCAGGCTCTGTGCTCTGCACTGAGCACAGAGCCTGATGCAGGGCTCGATTCCAGGACCCTGAGATCAAGATCTGAGCTGAAACTGAGAGTTGGCCACTTAACTGACTGAGCCACCCAGGTGCCCCTCAAGATTCTTAATCACATTTGCCAAGTCTCTTTTACCATATAAGGTAACATTCATAAATTCAGGGGATTAGGACATGTATAACTTTGGGGCAGAAATTCAGCCTACTATAGCTATGAATCTTCTTTTGTCCTTTTTTCCTCTTAATGCCTATAATGTGTTCAGTGCTGTGATAATCCCTAAAGACAGATCAATGAGAGTTTATCTCTATCTTCAAGAAACTCAGTTTAGGTGAGGAGACATATATGTGTATAAAATGACTGTAATGTAGAGAGAGGTTTGCAAATAGGGTTTTCACAATATTAAAGGAGAATGGTTAACTCTCAGTGAGAAACTGGGAAAGTCTTAGAGATCTGTCTTATGGGAATATTTTAAGTGGAACATTAGTACTGCAATACAGAGAAAGGTGATGAGGATGGAAAGGAATCTGAAAACTGGCACCCAAGAAACAATGAAATAATCTACAGAGAAGACAACTTGTAAGATGGTGTTGATGGAAGAATTATGCTTAGTTTCTGTTGCATAGGAGAGAAGCACTGAGGATAAGAGGTAGACCTAAGGCCAGGAACAAGAAAGACAAGGATGTCCACTTTTACCACTTTTATTCAGCATAGTACTGGAAGTCCTAGCCACAGCAATCAGACAACAAAAATAAAAGGCATCCAAATGGTAAGGAAGAAGTAAAATTTTCACTATTTGCATATGACATGATACTCTATATAGAAAACCCTAACGATTCCACCATAAAACTACTAGAGCTGATAAATGAATTCAGTAAAATCACAGGAAACAAAATCAATTTGCAGAAATCTGTTGCATTTCTATACACTAATAGCAAAACAGCAGAAAGAGAAATTAAGAAAAACAATCCCATTTATAATTGCACCAAAAATGATAGCTTACCTAAGAATAAACCTAGAAGGTGAAAGACCTGTCCTCTGAAAACTATGAAACACGTATGAAAGAAATCGAAGATGGCACAAACACATGGAAAGACATTCCATGCTTACGGTTTGGAAGAACAAATATTGTTAAACATGTCTATGCTACCCAAAGCAATCTACAGATTTAATGCAATTCCTATCAGAATACCAGCTGCATTTTTCACAGAATTAGAACCAACAATCCTAAAATTTGCATGGAACCACAAAAGACCCCAAATAGCCAAAGCAATCTTGAAAACAAAACTGGAGGTATCACAATTCCAGACTTCAAGTTTATTATGAAGCTATATTAATTGAAACAGCATGATACTGGCACAAAAATAGACACATAGGTCAATAGAACAGAATAGAAAGTCCAGAAAGAAACCCACAGTTATATGGTCAACTTCTACAAAATAGGAAAGAATATGCAATGGGAAAACGTCTCTTTAATAAATGGTGCTGGAAAAACTGGACAACTACATGCAAAAGAATGAAACTGGACCGTTTTCTTACACAATACACAAAAATAAATTCAAAATGGATTAAGAAACTAAATGTGAGAGCTGAAACCTCTCTAAAAATCCTAGAAGAGAGCACAGGCAGTAATTTCTCTGACTTCAGCCATAGCAACATATTTGTAGATATGTTTCCAGAGGCAAGGGATACAAAAGCAAAAATAAACTATTGAGACTACATCAAGATAAGCTTCTGCACAGCAAAGTAACCAAATAAACTAAAAGATAACCTACTGAATGGGAGAAGATATTTGCAAATGACATGTCTAAGAAAGGATTGGTAACAAAAATTTTAAAGAATGTATACAACTCAACTCCGCAAAAAAACCCAAGCAAAACAAACCAAATAATCCCATTAAAAATGGGCAGAAGACATGAACAGACATTTCTCCAAAGAAGACATAGAGTTGGCCAGCAGACACATGAAAAGATGCTCGACATCACTCATCATCAGGGAAATGCAAATCAAAACCACAATGAAATATCACCTCATTTCTGTCAGAATGGCTAAAATAATAATAATAATAAAAAACCACCTCAAGAAACAAGTGCTGACAAGGATGTGGAGAAAAGGGAACCCTCATATACTGTTGATGGGAATGCAAACTGGTCCAGCCACTGTGGAAGATAGTATGGAGGTTCCTCAAAAAAATTAAAATAATAGGGAAGCAGATTGGCTGCACATAAGAAAGCACTTCACAATATTCCCTATCAAAATAGTACAGGCGCTATCATTGAGGATGGATAGGCAGGACAGGATGGTTGTCTGCTGGGATTGGGGCACAGAGCATTTCTGTTTTTTATGGGAGATTGGGGTGTAGATATCCTCCAAGGAAGATTTCTGAATTATACAAACTGAGAACATTTCAAAATAACTTGGAGAACCACATAAGAAAACTACATCAGTCATGATATGCTTTATAACACTATGATAACAAAGACACCACAAAACAGGTTTATTTTTTGCTCATGCTACATATCCATTTCAGGTTGACAAGGGGCTCTTGTCTTATATTGTCCCCGTTCAGGAACCCAAGCTATATGAGCTTCATCATTTGGAATGTTGCCAGTTGCTGAAACAAGGAAAGGGGTCTATAGTGTCTCACATTAAGCAGTTAAATATTCTAGCTTCCAAATCAATGCCCTATATTACATCTACCCCCAAATTATTGCCCAGAACCAGTCAACCTGTCATATATATATCGAAGGAGGAGAGCTAGAAATATAGGCGAATAAACTAAGATCCACTATAGCTCACTTTCTGGATGCTAAATACTTGGTCACACTCCTTTCCGTACCCAGAATGCCTCAATCCCCTCCACAAGGGAGAGGACCCCAAACCAAGAATCCCTGGGTGAAGACTAGAGTCTCTACATGCAGTCACTCTTGATTATGAGATTTATGAGCTAACAAGTTATCTTCCCCCTGTCCCTTGCAACTTAGCCTGTGTCCAGTGATGGGACAAGAATAGGATAACCAGAATAAACATTTCCATTCTGAAAGGAAAACAATAGAAACACTAGATATTGATCTGTGGCAATTCTGAAATCCACCTAGGCAGATATTTTTGAGAACTCTTTACCTAAAAACATGTAGATAAATGAGAGTTTGCACTTGCCCTCAAGGAACTCAGTTAAGATGGGGGACATACATGAATATACATGACTGAAATACAGGAGAAGTGTAAAAGTAGTGTTTTCACAACATCAAGGAGGATGGTTAATTCTCAGGGAGAAACTTAGGAAAATCTTGTAGATCTGTCCTGTGAGATTATTTTAAATGGAACATTTCTAGAGTAGGCCCCAGGTAGGCTCTGTGAGAGGAGTAGAGTCCTGTTCTTGTAGCCCTTTACTCTCCCTCAGGAAAAGTTCTTCCTTGACATGAGTCTCATTGGGCACTTGTGAAATGAGTATTGGGACAGAGTGTGAACAGCCTTCTTGGACTGCTTGCTTCTGTAGATATTTGGAGTCCAAGGGTTGTTTTAAGTTTTGAACAAAGACCCTTTTAGTCCTAGTCCATGCTTTCTTCGGGTGTTCAGTTATCTCAAAATCTTAGGAGTCTCTTTATCAGTGTGATTAAAATCAGTTCCATGTGTCAAATAGTCACATCCACAGTTCCTTTTAAAACACACTTCTCAGATTTTCTGTATTTGCTTTCTCATCCTGATCTCCTTGACTTAGCTGAAATTGCAGATGCCTTGAATTTATGGGATTTCAGTTGGAGAACCAATCTTTTAGTACCCTTTTCCTGAGTTGTTTTGTCTAATTGAAGGAATTTCCTTGGTGGAATACTTCAATAGGATTTTTCTTTTTTTTTGAGATGACTTAATTCAGTCACAGGTGTTAACTCTCAGTATAATGGCTCTTGATTTGATTCTTTCTTTAAGCCTGATTTTAATTAACTTTTGTTTCTCAAATGTACTTTTCCTTTTGGAGTTGGGCAGCAGTTGCTTCTTCCAATCCTACTACACCCCATATTTTTTTTTTTGTCACAGTTCGCAAACAAACAAAAGCCAAATCTTTTATGAGCTCATTTCTTTTTTGTAATTCTTTGCCAAATGCAGCAATAAACACACACAACTCTTGTTCTGTTTTCAAGTTCTGTATACAAGTTCACTGAACACATGATTGCCTCCCAACTTATTGTTGGCTACAGTCCAACCAAATGATTTGCCACTGGATAACTTGATTTGCTATCTCTCCAGCCTCCAATATCCATCTCCTCTCTTCCCATGGTGTGATTTTTTTAGCCAAGGCCACAGACTTTAGATTATTGATTAGCAATATCCCTTACTCCTTCTGTTAGTAATATCTGTATCAGTCATAATAGGTTAGATTATGTTACTGCAATAAACAGTCCCCAGTCTCTGTGGCTTAAATCAATAAAGATTCATTTCTTGCTCTACCAAAGTCCACTGTGGGTTGGGAAGCTCTCCAAAACACCTGTCTTCCATATGATGGCTCAGGATTTCACCTCCATGTCAACACTTGCTTCTTCTTCTCCCTTTTTTTTTTTTTTTTTTTTTTTAGAGATTTTATTTATTCATGAGAGACACACAGAGAGAGGCAGAGATATAGGCAGAGGGACAAGTAGGCTCCCCATGGGGACCTGGAAGTAGAACTCAATCCCAGGACCCCAGGATCACAACCTGAGCTAAAGGCAGACACTAAACCACTAAGCCATCCAGGTGACCTCCTTTTTTTAAAAAAAAAGAATTCTAGTTAGTTGACATACAGTTCAATATTGGTTTCAGGAGTTCAGTGGTTTATCATTTACATATAACATCCAGTGCTCATCATAATAAGTGCCCTCCTTAATACCTATCATTCATCTACCCATCCCCCACCCTCCATCCACCCAGTTTGTTCTCTATAATTAAGAGTCTCTCATGATTTGTTCCCCCCCACCCTTCCTTTTTCCTTCCTTGAGAATGTTGATCCATTTTGTTTCTTTAAAAATGGTGCTGAACTTTCAGCAGGTGATTTTGTACATAATGGTAAGGAGTGATTGATTCCTTTAAAGAAATTATGGTGAATTGTTAGAGGACATGATGGGGTGTGTGTGTGTGTGCTAAGAAACACACCCTTAAATATGGAGATCAGACCTGGTTAGGTTTGAAGCAGTAAAAACTGCGTCCATTGGAGAAACACAGATATTGGCATACAGTGACAAAATGGCTACATAAATGACTAACTGTAGTTGACTATGATAAAGTCCCTGTTGAAGGCTAGGCTTTGGGAGACCAAGTGCTGCTTCAATAGAGTATTATCATGGATATGAGGACCAAAAGGACTATAGGATGGGATGACTACTTCTGACTACATTGGAGAACATTTAAAAAGAAAAATTTAAAACTCAAGACTTAAAATTCTTGGCTGAAAGCATAGTCAGAAAACCAGAGAGATTTTATGATTGCCTTAAAAGAACATTTTATCTCTGGTAGTCATAGTCATCATTAATGTAGCAAAAAAAAACCAGACTCAGAATTTGATGAAATTTGGCTTTAGGGCTCACTAGATCTTTTTGTAAAAGTTGGGGCATGGATTGGAGAGAACAGGATCTTAATAACTGAAATAGAGACATTTAGGTGGATTTTAGTGATCTGGGTTCTTGTAGTAACCTCTATTGCTTGAAGTCTCTATAATGACCTCATTTATAATTATTTCATAGGGATGCTTATTCATCTCAAGACTCATCCTAACACCTTTTATTACTCCAGACCCATAACCAAAGTTAGATCATCAAAGATTTCAGGGGCCAGGTAAAAATGTCTAACAGTGGAGGAGAATGATAAGATTTTACCAATTTATATCAGCCTGCAGAAGGAATGCAGCCTTGCTGACAATTATAGCCTGACACATTTTAAGATTTTTGACCTCTAGAAGTGTAATATAACAAATTTGTGTTAAGCCACTAAGTATGTTGTTATTTGTTACAGCAGTAATAGGAAACAAATACAATGAACTACTAAAGTTTTATTTACTATGTATCATCAAGACAATTCTAGTTCTACTGAACAGAGAAATCAGTAGTCATAATCTATTACTTAATTCCAAGATCTAAGCCAGCTCTGAGAGAGGAGACCCTTGAATGAAGTGAAGAACATGTCTTTTTGAGGAAGGATCCTGAAACAGACCCACAAGTATATAGTTTAAATCTTTCTTCTAGCTTTTCCCTAAAGGGTTATGAACTGGAAAATGGGAAATACTTAAACTTTTCAGGGGTTACTGTAGAGTGGCTCTGAAATGACATTAATTCCTGATGACCAAAAATGCTACCGTGGTCTGTCAGAGTAGGGTTTATAGATGTCACATGATAAATAGAGTTTTCACCTGAGTCCTTCTCACAGTAGGTATTAGTGTATTAATTTTCTATGCTGTATATTAAATTACCACAAACTAAGTGGTTTAAAATGACACCCATTTTTAACTCACAGTTCTGTAGGTCAGCTGTCTATGAAGGCTTGGCTAGGATCTCAGTTTAGGGTTTTCCAAGGCCAAAGGTATCATGTGGTCCAGACTCTTATTTGAAGGCTTAAAACCACTGCCAACCTCCTCAGGTTGTTTGCAGAATTCAGTTCCTTGTCCTTGTAGGGCTGAGATCTCAATTTCCTTGCTGACTGTTGGCCAGGGAGGTTCTCCTCTGTTTCCAGAGGTTGTCTGCATTCCTTTGCATATGACCACCCCTTTCCATATTCAAAGCCAGAATGGCATATCGAGTTCTTCTCACACATTGAATCTCTCTGGCTTTTCCTTATGGTGCCAGGTGGAGAAAGTGCTCTGCCTTTTAGGGCTCATGTGATTAGATTAGGTTCCGTCAGATAATATTCTTGTCTTAAAGCCAATTCTGCCATTTAACTATCACAATCATAAAGATGATAACCCGTCATAGCCACAGGCTCTGGGGATTAGAGTGGAACATCTTTGAGGGACCATTTTAGAAACTAGGCCTACAATACTAGGCCAAGTGGATCTATGAATCCACTCAGCAATTATTTTCTGTTTCATGGTTGGAATAGATATTCTTGGCTACTGGAGAGCCCCAACAATGGGTATCTGACTTTTACAAGAGTTGTATTATCATAGGAAAGGCCAATAAGTAGTCTTTGGGGACATGGTAGAGAATAGTGCCAACATCAGTGCCATCATCTCTGATACCTGGTATAGAGATTTTTTTTAAAAAATTTATTTACTTATTCATGAGAGACACAGAAAGAGAGGCAGAGACACAGGCAGAGGGAGGAGAAGCAAGCTCCATGTAACGAGTCCAATGTGGGGCTTGATCCCGGAAACCCGGGATCAGGCCCTGAGCCAAAGGCTCAACCGCTGAGCCACCCAGGCGTCCCTGGTATAGAGATTTAAATATGGGATATAACTTATTCTCTAAATCAACAGAAAAGAACACAAGAAGTAGGTAATTATTTTGTCTTTTTTGTGTTGTTGAGACAACAGTATAGTTGACAAGTGCCATGTCCACTGTCAAAATTGAATCTGCAGAGATATTGATCATGCCAATTTTCTATAGAATATCATGCTCTCCGCTACACGGATAACATGTTAATGGCCCTCGTACACAGAAACTAGCAAATATTCTAGGTGCTTTTGCTATACATGTACATGCCAGAGGATAGGAAATAAATTTACTGCCCTATTGAAATTTCTAGGGTTCTATGGTCTGGGGTTTATAGAGATCATTTTCTTCAAAGTGAAAGACTCAGTGCTGTGTCTTGAGTCCTATCACTAAAAAAGAGGCATAGCACTCAATGGGATATTTGGATTCTGAGGGCAATATATTTCTTATTTGTATTTGCTTCTCTAACTTATTAACTAACCCATAAACATAAGCTCCTTTGCTACTTGGATCTTATGATCCAGCTGGTCCAATAATGCCCAAAATATCTGGGAGGGACCTTGGCATACACACACATGTGTTGCACATACATATATACATTATACTATATGATATTAAATATTATATTGCATTATAATATGTTATGTGTTATACTACATTATAAGGTATACTTTATATATACACATTATAACATGCATTGTAATATGTAATATAAATGTATAATATTAATTATATACCTATATTTATATATAAAATCAGTCTTGATCAAGTACTAAAGGTACAAATAAATTGTGCAAACAAGTAGCTCAGAATCCTGGAGGGTGCCTTTTGACCAGTTAATGAAGGAGAAAAACCTGGTTTAAAGAATATTCCACATGATATGCTGGTACCAGCTACATCATTATAGTCCCACTCATGGGTATACTAGAAAGATTCAAAGGAAAGAATGATCTATTGTTTACTTATTTATGCATCCACCAGAAGACAACCTGGTGGGTTATGGTGCTGTCCTTGAGATATAGTATATGCTCTGAGCCAGTAAGTTATATAAGGTGATGTTTCTTCCATTTTCTATCATTATCCCATAGTCCATCAAAAGGGGAAGTAGCCTGGCTCCTCTCTCTGTTGTACCAAGTAATATACATTTTGCTTTCCACATTTCTGCAACTTTGGGCTCTGTTGATTTAGAGGTCTTACAAGTTTAGTTTCCAATGGAGGTTTATTTCCACCGTTGGACACAAAATGTCTTAATAAAACTAGAAGTTGAAAATGCCATTTGGTCTCTTTGGATTCATCATGTCACTGAAACAAGCAAAGAAGAGGATTACTGTACTTTTTAAAAAATTGTTGATCCTGATTTTTAACGGGGAATAGGGTTGTTGCTATACAGTATGAATAAGAAGGAGTATGTCAGGAGTCTTCAAGGTTCTCTAGGGCATCTCAATACCCCATAGTACAAATTAATGGTAGATTATAGCGACTCAATACAGACTAGTGACTCAGACTCTTTGGGAACAAAACTTTGAATTTTCATATTAGGTCAAGAAATATTTTAGCTGAGGGGCTGGCTGGGGGCAACAGGAGCAATGGAATGTATAATGGAGGCAGTTATAGATACTTATGACAGACCAGTTGTAGAAACAAGGATTCTAATAGTTGTACAAACTTTCTACTGAAAAACCTCCAAAATAGCTTCCTTATCAGTTTAATCTTACAGATAAGGAGACCAGGATAAACAGAAGTTAAGTAACTTGCCTACATTCACACAGATGTCAAGTGGCAGGGCCAAGCTCAAACTAGATCTGTTAGACTTCAAAGCCCATGTTTCCTCAATCATACTCTGAAGAAGACAAGAATGCGATTTGTTTTTAATTTAATTTAAAAAAATTATTTATTAGAGAGAGAGAGAGAGAATGCAAGCAGGGGGAGGAGCAGAAGGAGAGAAACTCAAACAGACTCTCCACTGGGTGGGGAGCCTGACATGGGGTTCAATCTTACAAGTCTAAGATCATGACTGGATCTTAAATCACGAGTCATGCTTAAGCAACTGAGCCACCCAGGTGCCCAGGAATGCAATTTAAAAGAAGATAGCTAAATGGTTGGCATAATGATAGAATAAGGAAAGTGGTCCACGCAGCAATTCAGTTACCTGGTAAAATCAAAATAAAACTCAGTGGGATAATTTTGCCATAATTTCAAATCCTGGGCAAGGAGCACAGAAGGAACACATGGAAAGAAAATCTAACTGAGAAGCCTTCTAACATGAAAGGCAAGTCCACTCCCTCTGCCTCCCCTCCTCAGTAAATCATTTTTGTGTATATGATTCTTAGGGAGGTAATTCCAACATGGAACCCACAAAGCAACAAAGCCAAGTGTCCTTCATGCACTTTGCAATTCTCAAGTGCTGTTTCTAAGTGAGTGGGAGGCTAAGTGCTTACTTAGGACATTGTGGGATGAGACTTCAAGGGAATCTCTTAGGCACAATTCTGAATTTTCCTCAGTTTGGGATGGGGCTTGGAAGGATCCAAGACCACAAAGAGCATTTTTGGATCTTAGCCTACTATTGTTTGGAATCCAGGGCTGCTCCTGGTGTTCTAGAGGAGCTAGACAGTACATCTGGATGGTTGCCTTGCTGCTCAAAGGGCTAAAAACAAAACAAAACAAAACACACACACACACACACAAAACCCTCTGCCATTTCTTCTTCTCAGTGTGCTGCTTAAGAATTTCCCAAGCCTGTGAATGGAGTGTCAATTCCAGACTGGGACAGCATAAATCTTTGAGCCCTCTTTAAAAGCAGAACATTCAGAGTGTAGGAACAGAAAAAAACTGTGAAATCAGGGGAAGTCCTCACAAAAAGCCTCTTTCAGAATGGAAGGTTCTGAGTATGAATGGTACTGAAGTGCCCTTGTCAAACTTCTGTTACTCTGTGCAAGACCATGTTCTAGTAGGTGCTCAGAGGGAATACTCTGGTCTGAAGAGCACACCATTGCTGTCTCCATCTCTCCTCCTTTAGGGATTTACCCTTACAAATCGCCTGTGGGTTTTCTACTGGGCTGGGAAATTGCCTTTACAAGTAGCCCTAAGGGAAGGCTTCCTAACAAGATAAGCTCAGACCACCTGTATCTATGTCACGCAGAGTGGCACTAAAAATGCAGATTTCCTCGAATCTAATCTGCACCCCCTTGACTTCTGTATTTAGAGAAGATGCTTCTTGAGACCCACTTCTGCAAGGGCTTCTTTTTACTGAATAGTAGAAGTTAACATCTAATGAATGCTTCTTACATACCAAGTGTCATTCTAAGAGCTCTACTTGTCTTATTTTATTCAACGGTTAGCACTATTTCTCAAGGCAAGAGCTATTATCATCCCCAAACCTGAGGCACAGGGAAAACAAATAACTTGGTCTAGGTCACAGAGTCTTTGAGAGTCAGGATTTGAACCCAGGTAGTCTAATATAGAAAGCATGTTCTTAGTCACTATGCTATACCCTATGAATTTCTCCTTCTTTTCCTCACTTTGGCCATGACAAATTGGATTTCTTAAAGATGAACTTTCCTAAGAAATGTAGGGAAATCGTGTTTTCAGAGAAGAATTTCTTTATCCCTACATCACAAGACTGTCTGGGTGTAGTTGGTTTGGTTGGCATAGCTTCCCTGGCACAAAGTCCCCACTTCCTCCCAGTCCTTATTAACTCATAAGGAGACATGTTGCCCCACTGCTTTCCAGCTTTACTTCCTGCTCCATTGTAGGAACCTTGGCTCCAGGTGGGCAGATCTGTGTACTTCCTTATGCCTACATCTTGGCGCAGTGTGGTTGCTTTGTTCTTCCCACCTAGTGAGGGAAAAATGTATCCTCATACAACCTCTGAAGACCAGCCAGCTTACAACCTCCTTTCTCAGAGAAGCTATCAGGAAACTCACAAAGATCCTTCCTTCCACAAGGTTTCAGCCTACTTTTCAGCCCTGGACCAGCTTTCTGGGTTCTTTTTTCTCCTGTAGTAGGTGGCAATGCTTAGTTACTTCTCCTCCTAGAGCTTCTCTAACTGAAGGGGTTCTGTTCTCTTCATGACAAGTGGAGTGTGAAACCCGTTTCCTCATTGTTCTAAAGGCAGACACATAGCCCTGTGAATGGTTTCAGTGCCATTAATAACACAAACATGGCAAATTGTGCAGTTTGCGTTGTGCCTGGTGCACAGCTCTTAATTCTCTTCCTGAGATGGGCTTTCTACTCCCTGTCTTTCTTCTCAGGGTGAAGTTGTATAAACTTCTCTCTTCCTCTTGTCAACACCAAGAAATTGCATAAGCTTCTCTCCTCTTCTTGTCAACACCAAGACTCCTTGCCAGTGCAGTGCTCTGTGTCCCATTTGCATTCCAACTGCTTTAACCTATGTCACCAAGCCCATGTCCTGCTCAGGAAGGGCTTCTTTGGGACATTTCCTTTCAGAAGTCTTCTCTGCCCATTTCTTCCTCGAGTTCCTCAATTCTTAGGTCATATGTGGAAGAACAGTTATACTTTATAATCATTGTTACTGTAAGCATGAATGCTTCACTTTCATGTTGTGAAACATAACCATCAAAATTCTGTAAAATTAAATTGAACTAAAAGCAATTAATTAATTAAAACTAAACAAATTAAATTCTATGAAATTAAAATTCTGAATATTCCCCTGAAAAGGCAGCTAAGGGCAGTAGAGAAGAGAGATGATTGACAAGGCCACATCAAGGTTCATGTTCTAGCCCTCATCTCCTTTGACCACAAGAGAAGAACTTAATATCATTTGTTGAAAATACAGTCTTTCTTTCTCATTGGATATTCTTTCGTACTTTGTTGAAGATTAGTTGACTATATAGTTTGGGTTCATTTCTGGATTTTATTCTGTTCCATTGATCTACGTATCCATTTTTCAATCACTATCATACTGTTTTGATTACTCCAGCTTTATAATATAACTTGTAATCTGTGATTGTGATGTCTCCAGCTTTGCTTTCCTTTTCAATGTTGCTTTGGTTATTTGGGGTCTCTTGTGGTTTCATACAAATTTTAGGATTATTTGTTTTAGTTCTGTGAAAGATGCTGGTGATTGTTTGATAGGGATTGCATTAAATGTGTAGATTGCATTAGGTAGTATAGACATTTTAACAATATTTGTTCTTCCAGTCCATGAGCATGGAATATCTTTCCATTTGTTTGTGTCATCTTCAATTTCTTTCAGCAGTGTTTTATAGTTTTCAGAGTATAGGTCTTTCACCTCTTTGGTAAGGTTTATTTCTAGATATCTTATTGTTTTTGGTTGTAAATGGGACTGATTCCTTGATTTCTTTTCCTGCTGCTTCATTATTGGTGTATAGAAATGCAACATATTTCTATATGTTGATTTTATATCTTGTGATTACTGACTTTATATATTAGTCCACTGACTGATGAATGGATAAAGAAGATGTAAGGCGTGTGTGTGTATATTTTAATTAATTAATTAATTAATTATATAATTATATATAAAATGAATTAATTAATATATATATGAAGATGTGAGGGTATACATATATACACAATGGAATATTACTCATCCACTAAAAAGACTGAAATCTTTCCATTTGCAATGATGCGGTTGGATCTAGAGAGTAGCATGATAAGCAAAATAAGTTAGAGAAAGACAATTACATGTGATTTCACTCACATGTGGAATTTAAGAAACAAAACAAATGAGCAAAGGGGAAAAAAGAGAGAGAAAGAGGCAAACCAAGAAACAGAGTCTTAGCTTTAGAGAACAAACTGATGGTTACTAGTGGAGAGACGGGTAGGTGGATGGGTTAAACAAGCAATGAGGATTAAGGAAGGCACTTATTGTGATGAGCACTGGATATTGTACGGCAGTGTCAAATCACTATATTGTACACCTGAAACTAGAATTACACTGTAACTGGCTAACTGGAATTTAAATAAAAACTAAAAAAAAAAAAAAAACCAAGAGAGGAACTTAATAGATATTTCTCAAGTCAGGAAAAAGGGGAAACATGCTACTGTCCTAGCTTTGGAGGTTAGTCAATGATGTGAGGCAGAGCTCCCAGGGTAGATGGAGTGGGCCTTGGTATCATTAGAGTATACAGGCCGAAGAGTGGACTTTGGAGTCAATCAGGCTAGTTTTGAATCCGGCTGTCTGAATTACCAGCTGTGGAAACTCAATATGGGCAAGTTAATGAATTGCTGTGTCTCAGTATGCTTATCTATTGCAGTATAATAATCATATCTACACTGTAGGCTTGTTGTTAAGACTAACGAGTTAATAAAATGAATGGCAAAGGGCAGTGCTTGGCATATAGAAAGTGCTATATGGGTGTTAGCTGCTGGAAGGCCAAATGATGGTGCCGGGGAGGCAGACAGGGACAGGGAGAGAGATATGGATGCTCCTGGGAAAGAATATAGGACTGTAAAGGTGGAGGCACTTTCAGGAAGATAAGAGGAAGCATCTGTTCAGCTTCTAGTGCAGAAAGTTAGGAAAGAGTGCTTGGAACAGGGAGAAAATGTCTATCTGGAGGAAGCAGGGGCTGGGAGCTCTCATGAAAGGAACACAGGGACAGAGAAGCCAAGTAGTATATCTGTCTGACCTGAGGTATATGGGGAGACCCAACAAAGAGAAAGGAGGTATTGAGGATCTCACCAGACCTCAAAGTGGAGCTTGACCAGAGGCTCTTTGGCTTGGGTATCCAGACACTTGGCCTAGGATGCAACTGGGATATGGATGATGGAACCCTTGGAGCCCAGGATGCTATGCCAGCCATGCCAAGTTTTCAACCAGGTTTCTATTACTTTAGGGCGAAGAAACTATGTTTGATAACTTCTATAGCATTTAGGAAGATATTGAAAATTTCTCCTTTTCCTTGGCAAATAAAAAAAATTACAATCTGGTCTCAGTCAAAGTTAAAATTGTGAGCAGAAGCCATTTGGGCAGAGTTTCTTTTCTTTTTAGCGAATTTTAAAAAAAGTTTTGATTTAAATTCCAGTTGCTTACCATACAGTGTAATATTAATTTCAGATGTAGTATTTCTTAAATTTTGATATGCACCAGAATCCTTTCCTTGTCTGGGGTGGAAGATGGCCACTGCATGTTTAAGAAGGGCCCACATGATTTCGGTGTTTACCAAAATGTTTGGGAAACACTTCTCTCTCAGGGCTCCTTATTCTTTAGTGGATATATATATACCATTTGGATATATATATCACCCGGGGATCTTGTTAAAGTGCAGATTCTGAATCTGCAGTAGAGCCCGAGATTCTGCATTTCTCTCAAGCTCCCAGGTGAAACTGCTGCTACTGGTCTGAGGAGCATAGCTTGCATAGCAAGATAGAGCAGGTACCAAAGTCCAAGGGAGAATGCAGGGAAAGCCTGGAATGGTTGGGAGAGGAAATGAGGAGTGGGAGAGTTGGAAAGAGCTGTATCTGCTGTTTTCCTCTGTCATATCTGCAGGCACCTTAGCTTCATGCAGAACCACCTGAGACAAACAGGCCGGGAGTTATAGAGCCTTGGGTCCTGCCCTAGACTTACTGAATCAGAATCTCCAGGGGAGGGTTTTGGGATTCAGCACCTTTTATAAGCACTTGAAATGATCTGTATCATTAGACAAGTTTAGGAAACATCAACAAGGGTGTCAAGGAGAAAGACAAAAACTTGGACATACACAAAAACTATGAACATACACAAAAACTTTGGTCTTATAATGGAACACTAAAAGTTATTTATGATATCAGAGAGGTTTTCCGAGTCATCTGTAATTGTTTCCCCCATTGTTTGAAGAAATTTTCCATTTTACTGAATGTTAGTTTAATGGTTTACAAGCAAAATTCACAATATTTTATTTTATGGCTTCGAGTTCAGAAGACAACAGAAAAACTTTGGAGATGAGAGAAAATTGCAACAAAAAAATTGGAACAAGATACCTGAAAAAAATGTGAGTTCCCAGAAGAGTGCCATTAGCAAATGAAACATTAAATGTCTACCACATGTCGTATTATGAAATTATTGAAACCCGGGCAAACTTTGATTTTAGTTGTAGACTTTGAAAATCAGCACTAAATGTTAGACACCAGTGTTAAACACAGAAAAATGTTTCTAGGCATGCTTTGCAAAGTTGAAAATCTTGATTAATGATGAGATGGCCAATATCATCATGTTAGGAGCCACAGAGAGGTAGGTAGGTAGATAGGTATATATGTATGTATGTATGTATGTATGTATGTATGTATTTTCCTTTTTTTAAAGTTTCAAGTTTTTTTTTAATTCCAGTTAGTTGGCATACAGTGTAATATTAATTTCAGGTGTAGAATTCAGTGATTCATCACTTACATACAACACCTGGTGCTCATCACAACCAGTGCCCTCCTTAATACCCATCACCCATTTAGCCCATCCTCCTCCAACCTCCCCTTCAGCAATCCTGTTTGTTCTCTATACTTAAGAGAATTAGATGGTTTGCCTCCCTCTTTTTCCCCACTAGGTTCATTTTTGTTTCTTAAATTCCACATATGAGTGAAATTATATGGTATTTGCTTTTCTCTAATTGACTTACTTCAATTAGCATAGTAGTCTCTAGGTCCATTCATGTCATTGCAAATGGCAAGATTTCATTTTTTATGGCTGAGTAATATTCTGTTGAATATGTATGTACCACATCTTCTTTATATGTCCATAAGTTGATGGACATTTGGGCTCTTCCCATAACTTGGCTGTTATTGATAATGCTGTTATAAACCATTGAGATGTGTGTACCCCTTGAAGTCTAGAATTGTGATACCTCCAGCTTTGTTTTTCTTTTTCAAGATTGCTTTGGCTATTTCAGATCTTTTGTGGTCCATACAGATATTTGGATTGTTTAGTTCTGTGAAAAATGCTGCTGGTATTTTGATAGGGATTGCATTGAATGTATTGATTGCTCTAGATAGCATAGATATTTTTTAAAAAGATTTTATTTATTTATTGATGAGAGACACAGAGAAAGAGGCAGAAACCTGGCAGAGGAAGAAGGCGGCTCCCCGTAGGGAGCCTGAGGTGGAATTTGATCCCAGGATCCCAGGATCATGACCTGAGTGAAAGGCAGACGCTCAACCACTGAACCACCCAGGTGCCCATAGCATAGACATCTTAACAATATTTGTTCTTCCAGTTCACAAGCATGGAATGTTTTTCCATTTCTTTATGTTATCTTCAGTTTCTTTTATAAGTGTTTTTATAGTTTTGAGAGTACAGATCTTTTATTTCTTTGGTTATGTTTATTCCTAGGTATCTTATGGTTTTTGGTGCAATTGTTGGGGGTTGATTCCTTGATTTCTCTTTCTACTGCTTCATTATTAGTGTGTAGAAATGCAACAGATTTCTGTACATTGATTTTGTATCCTGCCACTTTACTGAATTTGTGTATCAGTTCTAATAATTTTTTGGTGGAGTCTTTTATGTTTTCTACATAAAGTATCATGTTTGCAAACAATCAAAGTATGACTTTTCCTTGTGAATTTGGATGCCTTTTATTTCTTTTTGTTGTCTGATTGCTGAGGCCAGGACTTCCAGTACTATGTTAAATAACAGTGGTGAAACTAACATCCCTGTCTTGTTCCTGACCATAGGAGAAAGCTCTCAGTTTTTCGCCATTGAGGATGATATTATCTGTCTTTCATATATGGCCTTTATGATATTGAGATATGTTCCCTCTATCTCTACTTTGTTGAGGTTTTTTTTTTTATCAAGAATGTATGCTGTACTTTGTCAAATGCTTTTTCTGCATCTATTGAGAGGATCAAAGTTCTTATCATTTCTTTTATTAATGTGGTGTATCATGCTGATTGATTTGCAAATATTGAACTACCCTTGCAACCCATGAATAAATTACACTCGATTGTGGTGAATGATTCTCTTAATGTACTGTTGGGTTTGATTTGCTAGTATTTTGTTAAGAATTTTTACATCCATGTTCATCAAGGATATTGGCCTATAGTTCTCTTTTTTAGTAGGGCCTTTGTTTGGTTTTGGTATCAATGTAATGGTGGATTTGTAGAATGGGTTTGGAAGTTTATCTTCCATTTCTATATTTTGAAACAGTTTGGGAAGAATAGGTATGAGCTCTTCTTTAAAGATTGGTGGAATTCCCCTGTGAAGCCATCTGGCCTATACATACATCTGTTGTGAGGTTTTTGATTACTAATTCAATTTCTTTGCTTTTTTTTTTTTTTTTTTTTTTTTTGTCCATTCAAGTTTTCTCTTTCTTCCTGTTTCAGTTTTGGTAGTTTATATGTTTCTAGAAATGTATCCATTTCTTCCAGATTGTCCAATTTGTTGGCATCTAATTTTTCATAATATTCTCTTATAATGGTTTGTATTTCTACGGTGTTGGTTGTGATCTCTTCTCTCTCATTTGTGATTTTATTTATTTGGGTCTTTTCCCTTTTCTTTTTGATAACTCTGGCTAGGGGTTTATCTATTTTGTTAATTGTTTTTTGAAGAACCAGCTCCTGGTTTCATTTATTTGTTCTACTAGGTTTTTTTGTTTTCTATCACTTATTTTCTGTTTTAATCTTTTTTATTTCCCTCCTTCTGCTGGCTTTAGGCTCCATTTGTTGTTCTTTTTCTAGCTCCTTTAGGTGTAAAGTTAAGTTGTGTATTTGAGGGGTTTTTTTTGTTTTTGTTTTTTCGAAACAGAGAGAGAAAGAGAGATGAGAGGCAGAGAGAGAGAGAGAGAGAGAGAGAGAGAGACAGAATCTCAAGCAGACTCTGTGCCCAGTGTGGAGCCCAATGTGGGGCTTCATCTCACAACCCTGAGATCATGACCTGAGCTCAAATCAAGAGTTGGATGTTTGACCTACTGAGCCACCCAGGTGCCCCTATTTGAGATTTGTCTTGCTTTTTGAGGTAGACATGTATTGTTATAAACTTTCCTCTTATGACTGCTTTTGCTGCATCCCAAAGGTTTTGGACCATTGTGTTTTCATTTTCATTTGTTTCCATGTATTTGTTTTATTGCTTTTTAAATTTCCTGGTTGGTGCATTCATTCCAAAGTAGGATATTCTTTAACCTCCATGTATTTATGGTCTTTCTGAAATTTTCCTTATGGTTGACTTCAAGTTTCATAGCACTGTGGTTGAAAAATATGCATGGTACGATTTCAATCTTTTTGTACTTTTGAGGCCTGGTTTTTGACCTAGTATGTGATCTGTTCTGGAGAATGTTTCATATATACTTGCAAAGAATGTATATTCTGCTGTTTTAGGATGAAATATTCTGAATATATCTGTTAGGTTCATCGAATGAAAGCCATTGTTTCCTTGTTTATATTCTGCTTAGATAATCTGTCTATTGCTGTAGTGGTGTGTTAAAGTCCCCCACTCTTATTGTTTATTATCAATGAGGTCATTTATGTTTATTATAATTTTGTATATTTGTGTGGTCCCAGGTTGGGGGCATGAATATTTACATTGTTAGATTTTCTTGTTGGATAGACCCCTATATTATGACATAGTGCCCTTCTTCATCCCTGGTTACAGTCTTTGGTTTAAAATTTAGTTTGTCTGATATAAGTATTGCTACTTTGGCTTTCTTTTGACATCAATTTGCATGATAAATATTTCTCCATCCCCTCAATTTCAATCTACAATTGTCTGTCTTTAGGTTTAAAATGAGTCTCATGTAGGCAGCATATAGACGAGTCTTGTTTTTTGTTTTTAATACATTCTGATACCCTCTCTTTCTATTGGAGCACTTAATCCTTTCACATTTAGAGTAATTATTGATAGATAAGACCTTAGTGCCATTTTATTGCTCATTTATTCGGTCAGTGTTTCTGGAGATTGTCTCTGTTCCTTTCTAGTTTTTGTCACTTTCTTTCCTACCCCAAGATTCCCCTTTAATATTTCTTTTTTAAACATTTTATTTATTCACGAGAGACACAGAGAGAGAGAGAGAGAGAGAGAGAGAGGCAGAGACACAAGCAGAGGGAGAAGCAGGTTCCATGCAGGGAGACTGATGTGGGACTCGATCCCAGCACTCCAGGATCACGCCCTGAGCCAAAGGCAGATGCTCAAACACTAAGCCTCCCAGGCATCCCCCCTTTAATATTTCTTGCAGGGCTGGTGTAGTCATGAACTCCTTTAGTTTTTTTTTTTTTTATGATAGTCACACACACACACACACACACACACACACACACACAGAGGCAGAGACACAGGCAGAGGGAGAAGCAGGCTCCATGCCCCGGGAGCCCGACGTGGGATTCGATCCCGGGTCTCCAGGATCGTGCCCTGGGCCAAAGGCAGGCACCAAACTGCTGCGCCACCCGGGGATCCCCGAACTCCTTTAGTTTTTATCTGTCTGGGAAACTCTTTATTTCTCTTTGTATTCTGAATGACAGCGTTGCTGGATATAGTATTCTTGGTTGCATATTTTTCCCATTCCACATGTTGAATATATCATGCCACTGTCTTCTGGCCTGCCAAGTTTCTGTGAACATATCTGCTGCTGACCTCAATTTTCTTAACTTGTAAGTTAGGAACTTCTTTTTTCTTGCTGCTTTTAGGAGTTTTTCTTTATATTATGCAAATTTAACTATAATATGTCTTTGTTGACCTGCTTTTGTTGATTTTGATGGGAGTTCTCTGTGCTCCTGAATTTGGATGTCTGTTTACATGCCCAGATAAGGGAAGTTTTCAGCCATAATTTCCTCAAGTAAACCTTTTGTCCCCTTTTCCCTTTCTTACTCTTCTGGGGCTCCTATGATATGAATTTACTTTACTTTATGGGGCCACCGAGTTCCCTAAATCTACATTTGTAGTCTAGTATTTTTCTTTCCCTCTTCTTTTCAGATTCATTATTTTCTATAATTTTATCTTCTGTAACACATTCATTCCTCTGCTTCTTCCATCCTTGTGATCATCATATCCAGTTGGTTTCAAATTTCAGTTATTGCATTTTTCACTTAGGCCTGACTAGTTTTTAGGTCTTTTATCTCTGTGGTGAGGGACTCCCTCATGTCTTCTTCTTTTTTTCTTTTTTAAAGATTTTATTTATTTATTCATGAGAGACAGAATGAGGCAGAGACATAGGCAGAGGGAGAAGCAGGATCCATGCAGGGAACCTGATGTGGGACTTGATCCCAGGACTCTAGGATCATGCCCTGAGCCAGAAGGCAGACACGTAACCACTGAGCCACCCAGGCATCCTGTCCCTTGTATTTTCTATGCTTTTCTCAAGCCCAGCTAGTATCCTTATGATTGTTGCTTTAAATTCTGTATCTAGCATATTACTTATATCTGTTTCAATTAGACCCCTGGCTGTGACTTTTCCTTGTTCTTTCTTTTGGGATGAATTCCTCCTTCTTGGCATTTTGTCTAGGTCTCTGTCTTCTCTGTGTTAGGAAAGCCTGTTATGTTTCCTGCTCCTGTGAATAATGGCTTTATGAAGAAGAGGTCATATACTGTCCAGGGACTGGTGCTTCAGGAGGTGTCTCTGTTGTATGCTGTGTACATGCTGCCACTGTGTTTTGGCTACTCTTTCCCTCAGGTCAGTTCTCTGCAGAATTTTTCCTTGCCTGCAGTAGGAAGTGTTTGGACCTTGGGCAGATTACGGTGAGTTTTATCTAGGTATGCTCTGGTCTGCTTTTGAAAGAGACCTGATGATATTTCCACTAGAGCTGAAGCTCTGCAGAATTTTAAGGTCAGTGGATGTGGTGTGTGCTGGGATTTGTGCTGGTTTTCTGAGGGATGACCTGGCTGTTCTGGTTCTCAGGCACCCTTGTCCAAGAAAAGCAGCACCTGCAAACTACTGGGGGGCAGGGCTTGGTGTAAGTGGTTTAGGCTGCCATGCTTAGTGAAGTTAGTTTATACTAAAGGGTGGGGTGGTAAATGGTGCCAGCCAACCCCCTCCTCCCCAGAAAGGGGAGTTTGCACCCACTGCTGTCTGGGAAGCCCTCCCAGAAGAGTAATCAATCTCCCTTTATGTGTTCTGGGCATCCCATAGGTCCTTGCCTTCACCCTATCTGTGTCCTGGCTGTCTGGCCATCTGCTCATCTGGCAGCACAGTGCATCTATGTTCTAACCTAGGCGGGCCAGCTGAGTTTTAAAGTTCTAAACTTTAGAGACCTGGAGTGGTGGGGACACACGCTGGTCCCCTAGGAGAGGGTCTTGCCATGCTGGGACTAATGCAAGTTTGTCCTGGAAGGGTAGTTGCACTAAAGTGCAGGAGTATGGAATTTGGAGTAAAGGGCAGCAAAGAGCTGGTGTCCAAATTAGCTGCACTCAGCAGGTGTCTCTGCATCCATGCTAAAAGGTGGGGAAGATTACAATAGCCAATGTATGGAAGCAACCTATGTGTCTATCATGGTGTGTACACACTGCTGCTGTGTTTTGGCTAAATGAATTGATAAAGATGTGGTATATAAGTACAATGGAGTATTACTCAGCCATAAAAAATAAAGAAATCTTGCCATTTATGACACCATGAATGGATCTAGAGGGTATTGTGCTAAGTGCAATAAGTCAGACAGAGAAAGATAAATACCATATGATTTCACATGTAGAATCTAAAAAACAAATGAACAAATAAAACAAAAACAGACTTTTAAATATAGAGAATCAGTGGTTTGCAGCAGGGAAGAGAACAGGGGGATGGGCAAACAGGTGAAGTGGATTGAGAGGTACAGCCTTTCAGTTAAATAAACAAATCACAGGGATGTAAAGTGCAGCATAGAGAATGCAGTAATATCGTAATAACTACATATGATGATAGACTGTAACTAGACTTATGGTGGTGATCACTTCGTAACATATGTAAATGACAAATCACTATGTTGTACAGCTAAAACTAACAGAATATCATAAGTCAACTCTATTTCAATTAAAAAATACTAAAGTATAGCAGCTTATAACCAACCACATCAACCACATCTTCATCTATCCTGGATATGTATTTTACTGTTTCTTGCATAAGTTACCAAAAATTAAAGTCTTACATTGTACAAATTATAAAAAAAAAAAGTCACAGAAATCAACCCTTCTTGTTTCCTCAGTCAATGGCTTTGGGGAAGTGTTTTCCTTGTTTAATCCTGTGTGCTCTTCTCTCTCTCTTCCTCTCTTCTCTCCATGACCAGGGCTCCCTCTCCTCTGCAGCATCTGAGATCCATTTCTTCCCCAAACCTTGTCTCTGTACCTCCTACCATCCACAAAATTTATGATCTGAACTGTTTTTTTTTTTAATTTTTATTTATTTATGATAGTCACAGAGAGAGAGAGAGAGAGAGGCAGAGACTCAGGCAGAGGGAGAAGCAGGCTCCATGCACTGGGAGCCCGATGTGGGATTCGATCCCGGGTCTCCAGGATCGCGCCCTGGGCCAAAGGCAGGCGCCAAACCGCTGCGCCACCCAGGGATCCCTGATCTGAACTGTTTTTAAGTGTGTAGTTCAGTGTTATTGAGTACATTTGCATTGTTGTACAAACATCACCAACGTTCATCTCTGGAACTCTTTTCATCTTGCAAAACTGAAACTCTGGTCCTGTTAAACGATAATAACTCCTCATTTCCCCTCCTCCCAGCCCCTGGCACTCACCGTGCTACTGTCTGTCTCTATGATTTTGACTGCTCTAAGTACCTCATTATAAATGGAATGTATAGTATTTGTCTCTGTGTGTAATCTTCCACTTTTAAACAGGGAAAATTTGTCTTATACCCTAGTTTTTCTTTCTTGTGCTCCCCCCTCCCCCCATATATATATGTATTAGCTTATATGATATATATGGTAGCTTGTATGACATATGATATATTTATGATAAGATATATAATATAATACATATAATGTAATACATATAATATAAATCATATAAGCTTATCATATATATGTGCTTAGATAGCTTAGATATAGCTATTTGGTGGTTATATCTCTAATACATAGATATATTTCTCTTTCCCCACATATGAAACTTTAGAATGCTCATGAAAAAGACAGATTAAGCACATTTTTGTTCTCACTAAACTAAGAATTACAAATCTTTATATATATATATTTTAAAATATTTTACTTATTTATTTGAGAGAGAGAGAGAGAGGCGTGCATGCGTGAGTTGGGGGAGGGGAGGGAGAGGGAGAAAGAGGATCCCAAGCCAGCTCTACACTGAGTGTGGAGCCCTATGTGGGACTTGATCTCATGACCCTGAAATAACAACCTGAGCTGAAACTGAGAGCCAGAGGTTCAACTCAGAGCCACTGAGGTGCCCCTTAATGCATATTTTCTTAATGAGGTGTTACTGTTTTAACAAAAGCAAATTCCTAGCAAAGAAGTAAATCTCAGACATCAGTGAATAAATAAAGGATATTTATATTGGGTGGGAAAGTGTGAATAGAGATAAAAATTCCAAAGCCCAGGCCACAGCCTAGACCAATTAAATGAGAATCTTGGTGGAGTGGGCTCCAGACATCAGTGTTTTTCACATCTTCTTCAGTGACTTAAATATGTAGCCAAAGTCTAGTGTCGCTGTCCAAAGTAGCGACTAAGGCAGTGTGACTCAGAGTCACGTCTGCACATTCGAATAAAAAAAAAATGCATAGTGCCTAAGCTCTGTCTCAGACCAATTAAATCAGAACCTTTGAGGAATAGAGTCTGGGCAGTAGTGGCATTTTAAAAAACTTCCAGGAGATTCTGATATAAAGCCTCTGGACTCCTCTCCAAGTGAGGAGAACCACTGAACTAAAAGATGGACATTCTGAGAAATTAGCAATAAATTTATCATTTGTTCTGAAGCAAGACCTATAATTGAATTTAAGGATGATTTTTTTTCAAACTTAGAACAAAAAATAATTGTGGTGCTTCATGTATAGTTTCTGTTTATGGAAAAAAGTGTAATGCTACTATAAAGCAAAATGGTAAACTGGATATGATACTAGAATATAGAGGAAATATGGAGAGATAGCAGAGCCTAGAGAACTCAGAAATAGGCCATAGTTTATATTAGAATTTTGGAAGTTATTAGTGTAAAAGTGATTTGCTTTTGTTGGGCAGATCATTTAAAAAATAAAAACAAGCAAATGATAATAAAAGTAACCAGATATAACCACTCTTTTTAATGTGTATTATTTACTTTCCCCCTATTTTTCATTTCTATATTTAAATGCATTGTACATATTTTTAAAAAGAATTTTATTGTGGAGAATTTTGAGCATATGCAAAAGCAGCCTGAATAGTAATAATGACCTCCATTTCCCATTATTTCATTTCTGTAGTTATCAACCCACAGCACATCTTGTTTTATCTAAATCCTCCTTCATGTTCTCCCTCCCCTAAATCATTGTCAAAGTAAATCCAAAATATTATATCATTTTATCCAGTAATTTTTTCAGTGTATTGTGAATATTTTTCCATGTCACTAAATATTTTCCTATTACCTAATTTTTAATGACTATATAGTATTTCATTATATGAATGTATCATTATTTATTTGGACAAGCCTCTATTTTTGGACATTAAAGTTGTTTCTAGTAAGTATTTTATTATTAAACACAGACCTTTAGTGAATATCCTTGTAAAAAATACATTCTTGATTGTTTAACAAAATCAATTATTGGAAGGGGAACTGGTGCTCAAAGTTTTGCATGTTTTAGATAGTTTTTGATACATTTTATCAAATTGCCCCCTGGGAAGCTTGTATCCTATTGACCCTCTATGAATATGTCCTCTCTTACACATCTGTGCCAATATGGAGTATAGTTTCAAGAAGCCTTGCCAATTTGATAAGTAAAAAATTGTATTCTTTGTTGCTTTAGTTTCTATTTATATTTCTTGTGAGAATAGACTTTTTACAGAAAAAAAGTAAATGTTATTAGAGTAATATGTACAGGTGGTCACAAATCACAGTCCCCATGCCTAAACTCTTCCACCCACAGGCCTCCAGAAGCAACCAATTCTTGTAGTTCTTCTAGTGGTTACTTCAGTATCTTTAAGTGATTCAACCTCTATTTATTATCTGTTAATGATAGACATTTTCGACTAATTTTCTGGTATGATAGTTGAGAATTTATATTTCATTTCCCATCTTAAGTATTTATATCATTCTTTTCCTTTTAAAGTTTCTCTATCAATCACATATTAATCTTTTTGTTTCTGGTTCCATTAACTAGAGATTGATTACTTCATATTTGCGTGGTTACAGAATTCAAGATTGGAAATCTTTTTCCCTCAGGGCTTTATATACATTGCTTTGTTGTCTGTTGGCATTTAGTGTTGCTGATGTGATAACCTAATATCATTTAAATTTTTGTTCCCTTTTGATGACTTGTTTTATTTTCTTTTTCCTTTCACTCTGGAGACATCTAGAATAATTTCTTTATCATTAGTATTATTACTAGTTTTTGGTACCTTGAAGTTGATTTTTTCTTTCATATTGCCATGCTCTCAGCAGCCCCATGTGTTTGGAGGATTCCATTCCCTTTTTTTTTTTTTTGTTTTTTGTTTTTTGTTTTTTTTTTATTGGTGTTCAATTTACTAACATACAGAATAACCCCCAGTGCCCGTCACCCATTCACTCCCACCCCCCGCTCTCCTCCTCCATTCCCTTTGTAACTTTACCTGGGTTTTCTTACTTTTTCCTATCTTGGGCACTTTTCCCTAACACTTTCTTTACCTGTTACCTTTAGCCTCTCTGAGAAAGGCATAGGATCAAGCAATCAACTACTGTTCATAAATTGCTACTGTGGGGGATATAAAACAGGTAGGCTGCATAATCTAAGAAACCTACACATTGTAACTATATAATTTGGAGAGATGCTTTAACATCAATAAATGGCTGTGATGAAGTAGAAAATGTGTTTTTCCTCAGGATCAGGGACTATACATCGTTAGGAAACTACTACTAGTTGTACAATAAATAGTATTTGGAACATGCATTTGTGCTTGCTCCATTGGGCAAGTCCTGTGTTAATCCTCTATAAAGGAGAGGCCATGGGTTAATCATAACAAAGTAAGATAAATTTTCAGAGGGATTGAAGAAATATGATTTTTGTATTTTTTCCTGTTGGTCTGATTTAATCTGGGGCAGGACTAAATGAGAGAGTGGTTGACAGTGGCAATGAATTTTCCCAAATGTTTGATGTCTTAAATGAGCTTTGGAAGTGGCTGCCTCTTACTCTGTTTGAAATTAGCTAAAGCTTCTGGCTTTACACAATAAGCTCTGCTTATTAAAGTAATAGACATAACCAGCAGTCCCTTGGGCATCATAAAATATAACTTGCCAAGCCTCTATAGAAAAAGAAGAGGTAAGATCTGACTGCAAACAAAACACAAGATAAGCTGAATCTTTATCAATTTCTTTTTAAACATTTAAAATAATCTATAATGATGTTTATTTTTACATAAAATGCTTGATACATAGAAAAATCTGTGTAACATGTATGTAAGTTATAAACCACATTCATAGAATGAACAGTGATGAACCCATTGTGGCAGTTTAAGACCTAGAACATTACCAATACACCAAAATTTCCCATGTCCTTTTCCCTGCCTCTCCCCTCAAAAGTGAGTGATTCTAGATTTTAACTTATCATGTTAAAAACAATCCAATCATGAAATGGGCAAAAGACATGAACAGAAATCTCACAGAGGAAGACGTAGACATGGCCAACAAGCACATGAGAAAATGCTCCACATCACTTGCCATCAGGGAAATACAAATCAAAACCACAATGAGATACCACCTCACACCAGTGAGAATGGGGAACATTAACAAGGCAGGAAACCACAAATGTTGGAAAGGATGTGGAGAAAGGGGAACCCTCTTACACTGTTGGTGGGAATGTGAACTGGTGCAGCCACTCTGGAAAACTGTGTGGAGGTTCCTCAAAGAGTTAAAAATAGACCTGCCCTACGACCCAGCAATTGCACTGCTGGGGATTTACCCCAAAGATACAGATGCAATGAAATGCCGGGACACCTGCACCCCGATGTTTATAGCAGCAATGGCCACAATAGATAGCCAAACTGTGGAAGGAGCCTCGGTGTCCATCAAAAGATGAGTGGATAAAGAAGATGTCGTCTATGTATACAATGGAATATTACTCAGCCATTAGAAACGACAAATACCCACCATTTGCTTTGATATGGATGGAACTGGAGAATATTATGCTGAGTGAAATAAGTCAATTGGAGAAGGACAAACATCTTATGGTCTCATTCATTTGGGGAATATAAAAAATAGTGAAAGGGAATAAAGGGGAAAGGAGAAAAAAATGAGTGGGAAATATCAGAAAGGGAGACAGAACATGAGAGACTCCTAACTCTGGGAAACGAACTAGGGGTGGTGGAAGGAGAGGTAGGCGGAGGTGGGGGTGACTGGGAGACGAGCACCAAGGGGGGCACTTGATGAGATGAGCACTGGGTGTTACTCTATATGTTGGCAAATTGAACACCAGTAAAAATAAATTTATAACTTATCATGTTAATTTTTAAAAACATTTTGGGTCAAAAAATAGAATACTGGAAGAACCTCAGAAGATTTCTGGAACACTTTGTTGGTCATAAACTCCTCTCTTTCCCCTAAAGATAATTATTAACTTTAATAGTAATCACTCTCTTGCTTTTCCTGTTAGTTTTACTACTGAGGTATGCTTCCTTAAATACCATACTGTAATTTTGTCAGGTTATGAACTTTATGAAAAGGAATCTAAAGGTATGTACTCTTTGGTCTGGCTTCTTTTGCCATGGAGTATTTATTTTCATTGTTGTATAGTATAACATTGTATATACCATTGTTGATGGACATTTGGCTTGTGTCTCATTTATGTAAAGTGCATGGCTCACATGTGTGAGTACTTCTGTAGGGTATATCATCAACAGTAAAACTTCTCAGTCATAGGTTGGGCATATCTTCAATTTGAATAAATAATGCTAAACATTTTCCAAGAGAGTAGAAAAAAATTAATCTCTCACCAGGGGTCTATGAAACTGCATTTGCCCACATGTGCCCAAATAACATTTGATATTTTTATGCTTTTAAATTTTAGCCTTTATGAAATAACAGAAAATATATATGTTGATCTGTGTCTGCCATTCCAGAATTTAGGCACAGAGCTCCTGAAACATTGTACACAATTTCCTAAGTGATAGCAATACTAGTTACATTTTTTTGTTTTAATATTTGATGATTGGGTTATTTTCAAATTTTGCTGTTATGGATGATACCACAATTATTTTTATAACATATAATGAAATTATTTTTTAAAGATTCTAAATAAATGGAGATGTGCCATATTCATACATAAGGAGATTCCATATTCCAAATATGTCAGTTTTCCCTGAATGGATTCAATTCACTTCTCGAACAAACAAAAAACCCTCAACAAGCTTGTTAATCATGTTGTATTTGAGTGAAATGATTTTTGTATTCCAGTGGGATAATTGATTCACTCAAAGATTCTCAATGGATATAATACCATTAGGTGAAGATTGTTTGGGAAAGGATATTTACATAATGCCAAGATATCATGCCACAGCTTAGTTGCTAATTGCAAAGGGAAATGCACTTTTACAATGGAGAAGTCTGGTAGTCACTCTCTGACCAGGGAACAAACTCAACATCAATAATGATGGGATACTCGACCATAGATGTGATGCATGATGTGCTGCAGTATAGATTACTCAACAGTAACTATGACGTATTTGTGCCAAAAGTATTTAATCTTCACTTAGCCACACTTTCAAGACTAATTTCCCACTTACAGGAAATATAGGATATAGAGGGAAAAAATGAAATAATACTCTTCAGAAATTATCAGACAAATCCAGAATGTAGGATAGTCTATAGGACAACTAACCTGCTACAAAAAGTTGATGTTATGAAAAAACAAATGGTGAGGGGACTATTCTAGAATATAAGAGACTTAAGCGACATAATAATCAAATATGGTGTATGTGCCTTGATTGGATCTTGGTACAATAAACCCACTAATTTTTAAAGACATTTTTGGACAATTGTGGAAATTTAAATATGGACTGAATCTGAGATGATTATAGGGAATTGATAATTTTCTTGGGTGTGATAATGGCACTCTAGTTATGGAGAAGGAGACTCATATTTTTAGCAAATTAATAACGAAATCTTTAAGAGTGAAATGTCATAATGCTTATTATTTTCAAATGTACAGAAATAAAAGCAATCTCTACAAATACATTAATATGTAAGTAAAGTAAATTTGGCACATATTAAAAATTATTGACTCTGGGTGGTGATTATACAGGTGGTCATTGCAGTATTATTTCTGTATGTTTGAAATTTCCACAGAAATCACAGAAACACATCAAATCAGATTATGGAAATTTTTGTGGGACTTTTCATAGAGCTTAGCAAGTTGATCCTAAAATTTATATGGAAGAAAGGGTAGAAAAAGCCTTTTTCTTGGAAAAGGGTGATAAATAGCCTTAGAAGTAGAATAGAACTAGATGGGAACATTTATTATAAGACATGGTAATTTAGGACAGTTTGGTATTGGCCAGTGATAGATAAACAAGCCAAGGAGAAGTTTAGGGATCCCAGGAAGAGATCCATTTATGGACACTTCATATATGACAGAAATGGTGTTGCAGATCAACATGGGCAAAGGATAAATCATTCAGTAAATGCGCTGGGACAACGCGCTTCCATAGTTATCCATATGGAAGAAAATGAGGTTGGATCTCTATATCATATCATACATAAAAATCAATTCTAGGGACGCCTGGGTAGCTCAGTGGTTGAGTGTCTGCCTTCGGCTCAGGGCATAGTCCCGGGTCCAGGGATTGACTCCCACATCGGTCTGTCTCCCTGTGAGGAGCCTGCTTCTCCCTTTGCCTATGTCTTTGCCTCTCTCTCTCTCTCTCTGTGTCTCTCATAAATAAATAAACAAAATCTTTAAAAAATCAATTCTAGATACATTATAGTTTAAATATAAAGGGCAAATTAGAGTATAAGAATATCTTAGAGAATTAAAATGAAAAAAAGAATATCTTAGACAGTAACTTAGTATCTTTATGACTTCCAGGTAGGAAAGACTTTCTTTAAAAAGATACAATATCCTTAACAACAATAAAGGACTGAAATATAACAATATTAATTTTAGGAATCTCTGTACATAAAAAGTCATAAAATGAGACAGAACATAAATTGGAAGAACTTATTTCCATATATATAACAAAATTATAGGATAATATGTGAAATGCAAAGAAAAAAAAGCCTTCTAAAAATCAGTAAGAGAAAGTTAACCCAACAGAAAAGCAGACAAAAGTTGTATTTGGCAGAGGGGTTGAAAGAAGTTGAACATTCAATGTCTCTGTTCTGAGCCCAGGATAGGGTGATAGTAGTAAACAAAACAGATAAATAGCCTAACCCTTGAGTGACTAATATTTTAGTGGGTAACATTGGCAAAGGGAAATAAGAACTCAAGGTGGAAAGAGTGCAGACTCTGTGGTCAAACTTCTAGACACAGTCCCAGCTCCTTCTCTAACTCTGGCATCTTGTGAGCATTTTTCCAATACTTCAAGCTTCCATTTCCTTTTCTGGGAATAACAACATGTACCTCATATGGTTGTTGACAAAGTTAAATGAGATGGTGATACATGCAAAGCACTTTAGGATGATGCCTGTTACATAATAATCACCCAATAAATAATTAATCTTCTATTATTAATAACCCCACTGAATGGGTATAACTCAGTTAAATCCTGAAACCACCACTTCAGAACATTTTGCAATACATTTGCACCACCAATGCTGGCAAGTGGACTCTGGATCCCGTGGCTGTCCTGGCTGTTCCTGGAAACTCAACTGGTGAAAAGTCAATTTCAGTTACTTACAGAAAAAAACAAATATCCACTAATAGAGAAGGACATTGACGAGCTCACTGGTGAGAATATAAAGAATGAGAAGAAAATCCAGAGAGCAGAGTATCTCCAGGAAGATTAACCTTTAATGGATGAACAGAGGCAGTGAATCCCATAGAAGACACTGAAAAGCAGCAGCAAAAAGTTCAAGAGACAACTGACAGTGCAGTGATTTGGAGTTAAGGCAAGAAAGGGCTTTTGGGAGGGGGCGGATGACAGTGCCTCATGCTCCTGAGAGGTGCAGTAAGGACTCACAAATGTCTTCCAGGTTCAGCAAGGAGGAGGTTGTTTGTGGTCTTGCTGAAAACAGTTTTGCAGGATTGGGATGAGGGAAGGAAGGGGAACAGAGGCCAGGTTACCATGGGCTGTGGAAGTAAGAGTAGAGGCAATGAGTGTAGACACATCTCTCAAGATCGTTGGTAGTGAGGGGATGGAGAGAACCAGAGGGACGTGGACTCTAGATACCTAGGAAGTTTGTTTTGTTTTGCTTAAGGATAGGAGAGATTTGAGGTTATCTAAATGCAGATGTGAAAGAACCTGAAGAAATGCAAAGTTTGAGGAGTAGGAGTGAGAGAAGATATTGATATAATAATAAGCTCCTGAGGAAGAGGAGCAAATGTGTATGGAGAGTCTACTGCCCTAGAGACACTGAAAAATACAAGATGGTTCCTGACTTCCACAAAATATGGAGCCAAGGCAAGTTGTTTTATTACCTATCTTTCTCTTCCACTCTCTCCTCTTCACCTAAAGTAGTAATGCCTTTTAACTGGAAAAAAGAGAACTGAATTTAATAAATATTTTCAACTTTAAGTAGACTGTAAACTATGAAATATAAAGTATTAAGAATGTTCTAAATCCTGAACATTTTCACCTGGGACTCATTCCAAGAATTACATCTCCAAGGGTAGCAAATAGTCATGAACAGAGTAAGAGAGAGGCACACAGGAGATCTCAAAGTTCTTTTTCTGACAGTGGGTGATGGACACAGAGATGTTAGTTGTATCATTTTTCTTCATAGTTACTCTTTATAATTTTCTTTCTATATGTGCTTGGTATTTAATAAGAACAGTTTTAAAATTGCTTTATAATAATAGAGCAGAAGATGTGTCCTGCTTTTAATGTTGCAGTTCTTAGGTTGGAGAGTGGGCTCCTGAGTATGTGTTTTACATGCATACACATAATCTCCACTTGTGTGTGCATCAAATCTTACAAAACACCATCAATTTCAAAGTTAAAACCAGAGAGAGGCAGGTCCTCTGTGAACCTGGTAAAGATTATCAATCTGGAAATCTTAATTAGGAAATTCTTGTTTCTGCATGGGGCTAGAGAAAGGAGATCAGGAGGCATGAGTGGGAGGAGGAATTTGCTCCTGAGTCAGAGTTATGCAGTCTTTGCGTTGGCTTTTGTGCTCTGCGGTTGGTTGCCATAGGGGAGGCAGTATAAGCCTTGGTCGAGTGCCTGGGGCCACTGAGTCTAGCTGACAGACTGGGTCAAGGGTGTTGTAACTTATATGTCCTTACCTGGTCTCTATTTCCCTTTTGGGCCCACTCCTCCTAGGGCTGCTTTTTGGATCCTAGCTGCCTGCTCAGAGGTCCCTGGTCTTTCTTCCTGTGGACCGAGTCCAGCCTACTTTCTTCCCTTACACAAGCACCACCTCCTCTAGTCCGCGATGTTCCCTGCACTGAAGACTGATTATGAAGTGGGATGGGCTTCTTTACCTTCTTCCAATGTAACCGCCGACTTCCCTTTTCTTATCAGCTCTTTCTTTTCTAATCACTAGCAGCAAACAGGCAGGAGAGAACCCAAATTCCCAAAGTGGGGAAACAGGATCTTGAAATCCTCTGGAATCCTTCAGCTTTCTTCTGGAGCTGGCTCCTGGTCTGCTGCCTCTGATTTCCTTCTGAGATGCTCTGCTTTCTCTCTTAAGTTGAGATGTGCACAGGTCGGGTTGATCTCCCACTTCCCGATGCTCTGTGGAGGCCCAGATCACTGCTGTACAAATAGCATGCTCAAATCTCCTGCTGGGAACAGAATTGACTGAAGGCCTCAGGTGCTGCCCTGTAGGCAGCCCACCAGTCTTGCAGCTCACTATTTCCTGCAGGCTCCTCCTTGTCAGGGACCAGTTTGTGGTGGGTTTCCTGAGGCTGGCCCATTCCAGTGAGATGTAGTTCCCTGCTGCCCGTGACTCTGGTACACAGATTTCCCACTGACTTCTCTGCATTCTGAAACTCTTCCGAGCTAGCCTTCCTCTCTTGCCTTTCTCCTTCCATAAGTGCCAGACCCGCATTCTCACCTTCTCGTGCTCCCTCCCTCTATATTGCTCTTCCATTTCTAGTCCCATCTTGCTGTTTGCTTCTTGGTTAATCTTAATTAATTAGTTAATTAATTAACAAAACCCCTTTGGTAGCACAGAAGCCCATGGGAGCAGCAGAAACAGGATCTGAAATTTTGTTTTCTGAGATGCTTTGGTGTGGGGCACACATAGCCCCATACCTTAGGTGGAGATGTGCCATCCTGGGGGCTTTATTATACCTCTCTGTGTATCTAGGACTCAAAGCCATCCCTGAGCCCTTTGTCAGATGCTGGTGCTGGAGGAGGAACCAGCAGCAGGAGTGGCAAGAAGCCCAGGCAGGTCTAGTTCCATCTCTGGGGATACTGGGGCAGGGAGATTTGCCAGAGCAAAGTGGGGCATCCATATGGACAAGCAGAGGAGTACGGCAACCTACTGTATGCAGGTGTCTGGGCAGGTGGAGGATGGCTGAGGTGAGTGGTGGGACAAACCAGCACCTTCACCGTCAGGGATGAGCCCAAGACTTGAATCCCCAAAGACAGAAACCAAGTTGATCCCAGGGGAGTTGGACTATATCTGGGAGAACCTGGACACATGTGAGAGCATATACTGGTCCAGGCTGGCTCAGGGCTCATCCCTGGCCTTGCAGTATGAAGGCAGGGCTCCTTGGCAGTTCTCCTGACTAGGAGAAGACCTGGAATCAGAGGCTATGGCAGAATGAGAATGGGGTTAGGTGGAGAGAGGGAAAGGGGCCCAGGAGCAGAGGGGTCACTACAGGAGTGAAGAGAGTGGCTGCTCGTTAGGTAGCAGGCTGTGCTGTGAGCCATGTGGGAGGCTGCAGCAGGGCCACGTGCTGTATTCATGGGGTGGGGGGTGCTCAGTGGGGGTCACTGGCAGGCTTAACTGAGGTATGTGCTACTCTGTGATAGTCATCAGCTTGAGGGCTGTGTTTGGATGGGCACAACAGGTATGTGAACATTCTCCAAAGGGCAGTGACTGGTTCAGTCAGCCCATGACCAGTACTGTGAGCTGGAGAAGCTTTAGAGTCTCTGATAATGGCACTAATAGAAAATGAGGACATTTGTGCGCCGATTGCTTTCTTTAGCCATTGATTCCAATCTCCTTTATTTTTATAAATATTTTATTCATTAATTCATGAAAGACACACAGAGAGAGGCAGAGACATAGGCAGAGGGAGAAGCAGGCTTCCTGTGGGGAGCCCAATGTGGGACTTGATTCCAGGACCCCGGGATCACTACCTGAGCCAAAGGCAGACACTCAACCACTGAGCTACCCAGGCATCCCCCAATCCCCTTTTCAAATCTGTCTTCAAACCAAACTTCTGCAAATAGGCAAACCTCTTCTCCTGGACTCTGGCTTCACAAAGATGCACACAGCCAAAAATCTCTAGATGGGGAGGAAGGAATAACCATACCCTTTGAAATGTGGATGCTGCACTGACAGTCCTTGAATGCAGAGCTGGCTGAGAAGCAGCAGAACTCACGTGGGAACCGGACAAAGTGAGACAGCTCATGGATGCTAGGGGCAGGCACTAGGGTGGGGCTCTCCCAAGGAGGCAAATCCAAGAAGCAGCATGCCCTGTGGTTCCTCCTGAAATCACAAACTCCTATTTCTGCATTCACTTGGCCAGCCTGGGCTGCTGGTGTTAGGGCACACCGGGAGGGGAGACGTTGGGGGTGTTGGTGCTAACTAAATCTGGATTCCCAGGTCTCTCTCCAGACATGCTGCTTTCTAGTCTCTAGATGATGACTCTAGAATTTTTTTAAATGGTCCTATTTAGGAAATGCAGGCACAGAAGAAGGAACATCCTAAATCTGGGGATTTGGCCTGTTAGCCTACTCTTCTGTTGGCCTTTGTCTGAAAATGTGTGCTTTGATTTGTACCTGGTGATTTCTATCCACAGTGTGACTGCAGACTCTAGTAATATGTGGGCACTTTACTGTGATAGAAATACAGAATGTTGTGACTCAAGAGACCCTTTCAGAAGTCAGGAAAGGGGACAAGTACCAACTATTTTCTAGAGAGCATGCCAGGCATTTTTACACACGTTATCTCATTTCTTTCTTTAAAAAAAAAAACAAGATTTTATGTATTTATTTGACAGAGAGAGAACACAAGCAGGGGAAGCAGCAGGCAGAAGGTCAGGGAGGCAGAGGGAGGCTCCCCGCTGAGCAGAGAGCTGGATGTGGGGCTCCATCCCAGGACCTTGAGACCATGACCTGAGCCGAAAGCAGGCGCTTAACCCACTGAGCCACCCAGGCGCCCCTCCTTCATTTCTGATAGCCACCTCAGGTAGGTAACATTCTTTCCTTTTATACAAGAGGAAAATTAGGCTCACACAGGTTAAGTAACTCACCCCAAGTCTTAGCAAAGCTAAGACTTATTTGAATGCTCTGTGGTTGACATTAAAGCCCTTAACTTTTCTTTTTTCAAAGAAAGATTACATTGCTTTTGAGATCAGCAAGACACTTCATCTTGGGGAGAAGGAAATAGAAGTGAGACATGTGAAGTGACTTTCCTGAAAGTCACACAGGGAATTATAGTAGACCCAAGATGGATCCCCCTAAGTTCTGCTCTGGGGGCTCTTTCTGTGAGGTTGTGTGGGTGCCTGACTGCGGTAGGAAACCAGGATCCTGTGAGCCTCATTGAGGTCTGCTGCATAGAGTTCTTCCCGGTGGAAGAAACCCTCATGGAGGGCTGTACTCTGGACCATGCTCTGCCCTTCTTGGCTAGCTTCACCGATCGAACTCAAACACAGGCCTCTCTGCCAAGATCTCAAACCTTTATGTGACCTGTGTCTCATTTGCTATTTCCTTCCTTACCTGGCAATAAGAATAAGAAAAATATGGTTGACATTTGAGCAACACAGGTTGAACTACAAGGTCCACTTATATGTGGATTTTTTTTGATAAATATTGTACTGTAAATGTATTTTCCTTATGATTTGCTTCATAATATTTTCTTTTCTTTAGCTTCCTTTATTGTAAGAACACATATATAATTCATATAACATACAAAATAGGTGTTAATTGACTTTAATGTTCTCGACAGGGCTCCTGGTCAACAGGAGGCTATTAGTAATTAAGTTTTAAGCCTCAAAAGTTATATGCAGGTTAAAGAGGATCACTGCCTTTAACCTCTGAGTTGTTCGAGGATCTACTGTGCATCAAGGCAAATGCTTATAAGAGTCAGCTCTTCTATTTTTTATGATTTTATTTATTTATTTGAGACAGAGAGAGAGAGAGAAAGAGAGCATAAGCAGGGAGGAAGGTCAAAGAGGGAGGGAGACTTCCCACTGAGCAGAGAACCTGACATGGGACTTGATCCCAGAACCCTGAGATCATGACCTCAGTCAAGGGCAGACACTTAATGGACCGAGCCACCCAGGCGCCCAAGAGTCAGCTCTTTCAGATGAAGCTTTTATGAAAATTTCTCTTGAAATAGAAGTTAGGCTTTTTGTTTTAATGGTTGCCTATGAAAACTTGCCTTGTTCTCATTAATAAAATAAAGGAGGAAGGTTGACAGGCAGGGGCAAAGAATGTGGAGAGGTAAACGACTCAGTGCACAGCAGGCTGTGTTCTTGGACCCAGTGAACTCCCTTGGGGTCATAGCTTGTGCCCAGTGGCTTCAGGACACAGCAGGAAGTGGCCTCAGGACACCACAGGAAGCATGGCCCTGCACATTCCTCCTCTTCCTCATCACCCCCATCCCACAACCTCAGGGTGTTCTGAGAATACGCTCAGAGCTTTCTTCTTTCCATACCTTCTCTCAGGGAGTGCCCTCTGTTGGGAATGCCCTCCTGAATTTTCTCGCAATTCGTATTCCTGCTCCAAAACGGAGTTCAAATTCTGCCTCCTGTGGAAACATTTTTTTTATTCTCTCCCCTTACCCCCCTGCCCCATAGAGATAACTGCACTCCCATGTCAGACTTTCCAGCTTGATGTCTCTTATCCTATTCCACCAAATGTTACCCCATTTGGGACTGACTTTTGTTTCTGTGTCTCCTGCAAAGTCAGAAGTTCCCGGAGGGCAAGGCCTCCTTTGTTTCTCCTTTTGTCTTCCTTCCCTGCCTAGCACAGTACCCTCCAGGGCGAACGTAAGTAAGGAACACTGTCCACAACCGCACAACTGGGTCACTGACCCAGGGCTCAGCACTGAAAACACGGGGATGGCCTTCCATCACCTCATTCCTGAGTGCCTTCTCTCTGAAGAATCTTAGTTACTCTCCTACACTCAACTTCTTCCCTTCTCTCTTCGGCTCCGCCTATGGGACAGCTCTTGCCTTCAGTGGTCATTTTAGAGCAAGTGGCAGAGTATGGGAGCTTCTGTTTCTTTCCTGGTCAAGACAGAAATTCTGTTTGGGATCCTGGAAGAGTAACTCCTGTCCTCTGTTGACTGAAGGACAAATGGAGTCACTTATGTTACGAAGGGACTTGCTTTTCACTGAAGTTGGAGGCTAACTGAGTATTTCTATGCCTGGTGCTGTGAAACTGGTCCACTTGAAGAAGAAGCAAAGACCACAAAATGGACAGGAAGGGAGGGTGTCGGGGAGGGGGGCTGAGTGGTCCCCCAGCTCTCCTCCCCTGGGGGCATGGAGGCCCTCATGGAGTCCTCTGAGAGATGGTTGCCATGGTTGGTGAAGAAACTGAAAGGACTTTAAGAGCAATCTGGGGGCAGACAGGGTTGAGGAAGCTGGGTTTTTGGAGAAGGGGCGTTCAGGTGTCCCGGCGTTTCATTGCATCTGCATCTTTGGGGTAAATCCCCAGCAGTGCAATTGCTGGGTCGTAGGGCAGGTCTATTTTTAACTCTTTGAGGAACCTCCACACAGTTTTCCAGAGTGGCTGCACCAGTTCACACTCCCACCAACAGTGTAAGAGGGTTCCCTTTTCTCCGCATCCTCTCCAACATTTGTGGTTTCCTGCCTTGTTAATGTTCCCCATTCTCACTGGTGTGAGGTGGTATCTCATTGTGGTTTTGATGTCTTCCTCTGTGAGATTACTGTTCATGTCTTTTGCCCATTTCATGATTGGATTGTTTGTTTCTTTGGTGTTGAGTTTAAGAAGTTCTTTATAGATCTTGGAAACTAGCCCTTTATCTGATATGTCATTTGCAAATATCCTCTCCCATTCTGTAGGTTGTCTTTTAGTTTTGTTGACTGTATCCTTTGCTGTGCAAAAGCTTCTTATCCTGTGAAGTCCCAATAGTTCATTTTTGCTTTTGTTTCTTTTGCTTTCGTGGATGTATCTTGCAAGAAGTTACTGTGGCCGAGTTCAAAAAGGGTGTTGCCTGTGTTCTCCTCTAGGATTTTGATGGAATCTTGTCTCACATTTAGATCTTTCATCCATTTTGAGTTTATCTTTGTGTATGGTGCAAGAGAGTTGTCTAGTTTCATTCTTCTGCATGTGGATGTCCAATTTTCCCAGCACCATTTATTGAAGAGACGGTCTTTCTTCCAGTGAATAGTCTTTCCTGCTTTGTCGAATATTATTTGACCATAAAGTTGAGGGTCCACTTCTGGATTCTCTATTCTGTTCCATTGATCTATGTGTCTGTTTTTGTGCCAGTACCACACTGTCTTGATGACCACAGCTTTGTTTATAGCAGCAATGTCCACAATAGCTAAACTGTGGAAGGAGCCTCAGTGTCCATCGAAAGATGAATGGATAAAGAAGATGTGGTTTATGTATACAATGGAATATTCCTCAGCCATTAGAAATGACAAATACCCACCATTTGCTTTGACGTGGATGGAACTGGAGGGTATTATGCTGAGTGAAATAAGTCAGTCGGAGAAGGACAAACATTATATGGTCTCATTCATTTGGGGAATATAAATAACAGTGAAAGGGAATAAAAGGGAAGGGAGAAGAAATGGGTAGGAAATATCAGAAAGGGAGACAGAACATAAAGACTCCTAACTCTGGGAAATGAACTAGGGGTGGTGGAAGTGGAGGAGGGCAGGGGGTGGGGGTGAATGGGTGACAGGCACTGAGGGGGACACTTGACTGGATGAGCACTGGGTGTTATTTTGTATGTTGGCAAATTGAACACCAATAAAAAATAAATTTATTATTAAAAAAAAAGGGCGGGGGGCCGTTCAGGCCAACAGGAGCACCACACCGTGTGGTCCGAGATTTGCTAATTCTTAGAGTGGAACATGGTGCTGCTACTGAACTGCGCTGCATTCTAGTGGCTTCAAAGAGTCCCAGGGACCGAGACAGAAAAGGCTTGACTTTCTCAGAGGCTGAGAGGACTAAGAGACTGGTCACAGCTTTGTCCTGGGGAGGAACCTGAAAAAGGAAAAAATCATAAGATTTTAGCCCTTGTTAGAAAGAAAACCACAGCCCCAAATGGAGTCACTAATGTTATATTAGTAAACAAAGATTAATACCTAAGCCAACTGTAGTTCCAATAACCCCCTCCCCAGCCCCCCAAGAATGTAACCTTGAACCAGCCACACTGGAATTTCCTTATCAATACTGGGAAGTAATCTGGGGAGGGACCCATTTCCTTCCCCCTGGGCCTAAAACAATGCATTTTAGCTAACAATGTCCCCCCACCCCTTTAAAAACCTTTCTTTTTCGGCAACTTGATAGAGCTCCTTTGTGTTTGATAGATGGGATGCTGCCGGGGTTGTGAATCTTTTACTAAAGCCAATCTTCAAATTTATTTGATTGAATTTTTGTTTTTTTAACACCCTGAACTGTGAATTTACCTAATCTCAAAGTAGTTTCTACACTCAGTAATGTCTTGACAAAACTGTAGGGTAACTTGTGGACTGAACAGTTCATTGCTAGAAAGGGCACGATGAAGGCAGGACCATGGGAGAGAAAAACCTGCAGTTCTGACTGATGCAGACAGGCCCAAACAGTAGACAAAGTGACTGTAGGGCTTCCTGCATCTGTCCCTGGGCAGGCAGTGTCAGGGCTGGGTCCAGCACATGCCCAAATGACACGGCCCTCCCTTATGTCAGCCTCATGCACACTCTTTCTTGAGGATGCTCAGATTTGGAATATTGGATCTGGAACCATCTAGTGGTGTAGTCCACCCCTGTCTTGTGTCCCACCTATGTCCCTTAGGATCACCTGCAATTGTCAACCTAGCTTTGAAGATCAGGATTAAGATCTCTATTAGAGATTTCTCGATGGTCAGATAGAAAAAAATGCTTTTTAAGTGATTGGACTCTGCTTGTGCATTCGTGCACTAGCAGTTTCTGATGGAGCCCAGTACTTATTTCAGACTTCAGGGTGCTGTGAGGACCCCCTCAGCTCAGGTGAGTCTGATCAGTCCCATGGCCTTTCACAGGCTCCTGGGAAAAGGAAAGGCGGAAGTGATCGTGTATAGGATTGGCATTCTTTCTTTTTTTTCTTCCACAATACTATTGATTATATTCTCTATGCTGTACCTTTCATCCCATGACTTACTCATTCCATACCTGGAAGCCTGCACTCTGTTCACCCATTTCGTCTCTGGTATTTATTGGTCTGTTTTTGTTTTTTGTTGTTGTTGTTGTTTTGGTTTTTTTAGAGTCCATATGTAAGTAAAATCATATGGTATTTGTCTTTCTCTCTTTGATTTATTTCACTTAGCAAAATATCATCTAGGTCCATCCATGTTTTCGTAAGTGGCAAGATCTCATTCTTTTTTATGGCTGAGTAATAATAAATATATATATCTCCCACATCTTCTTTATCCATTCATCTATTGATGGACACTTAGGTTGCTTCCATATCTTGGCTGTTGTAAAATGTTGCAATAAACAAGGGTGCATATGTCTTTTCAAATTAGTATTTTCATTTGGGGGGTGTGTAAATACCCAAGAGTAGAATTAGTAGATTATATGGTATTTCTATTTTTAATATTTTGAGGAACCTCCATACTGTTTTCCACAGTGACTGTACAATTTACATTCCCACCACCATTCTTTCTTTCTCCACATCCTCACCAACACTTGTTATTTCTTGTGGTTTTGATTTTAGCCATTCTCACAGGTATAAGGTGATACCGTATTGTGGTTTTCATTTGTATTTTCCTGATGATGAGTAATGTTGAGCATCTTTTTACAGGTCCGTTGGCCATCTGCTTGTCTTCTTTGGAAAAATGTCTATTCAGTTCCTCTGCCCATTTTTTAATGGATTATTTGTTTTTGATGCTGAGTTGTGTAGGTTCATTATATATTTGCATATTAAGCACTTATCAGTTATATCATTTGCAAATATTTTCTCCCAGTCAGTAGGCTGCCTTTTTGTTTTGTTGATAGTTTTCTTCACTGTACAAAAGCTTTTTATTTTGATGTAATCCCAATAGTTTGTTTTTGCTTTTATTTCCCTTACTTGAGGAGACATATGCAGAAAAATATTGCTAAGGCTGATGTCCATGGGATTACTGCCTATGTTTTCTTTAAGGAGTTTAATAGCTTCAAATCTTACATTGAGGTCTTTCATCCATTTTGCATTTATTTTTTGGATATGGTGTAAGAAAGTGGTCCAGTTTTATTATTTTGCAGGTGGCTGTCCAGTTTTCCCAAACCATTTATTGAAGAGGTCATCCTTTCCCATTATGTGTAATTGATTCCTTTGTTGTAGATGAATTGACCATATAGTTGTGGGTTTACTTCTGGGCTGTCTATCCTGTTCCATTGATCTATGTGTCTATCATTACAATTTCTTAAATATTTGGAAGAATTTACCAGGAAAGCTTTCTTGTCCCAGCGATTTCTTTACAAGGGTTTATAATTAACAGTTCAATTTCCTTTTTTTTTTTAAAGATTTTATTTATTAGAGAAAGAGAGAGCAAGGGTGGAGGGGCAGAGGGAGAAGCAGACTCCCTGCTGAGCAGGGAGCCCAATGTGGGGCTTGATCCCAGGACCCCGAGATCATGACCTGAGCCGAAGGCAGATGCTTAGCCAACTGAGCTACCCAGGTATCCCTTACTTAATCAGTTCAATTTCTTTAATAGATACCAGATTCTGTTTTTCTTCTTATTTCAATTTGGTAAGTTTTGCTTTTGCTTTTCTGGGAATCTTTTCATGTCATCTAGAAATGTAAATTTATTGATATAAGCTCACCTATAATATCCTTTTATGATTATTTTAATATTTGTAGCAACTCCAGAGGTATCCCCTTTATATTCATGAATTTGATAATATGTGCCTTCTGTTGTTTTTTTTTTTTTAAATAAGTGTCACTAGAGGTCTATCAATTTTACTAAATTTTTCAAAAAATTAATTTTTGGCTTTGTTGTTTTCTTTTGTGAAATTGTTTTCTATTTCATTAAAGTCTACTCTTATCTTTAGAGATTTCTTTTTATTCTTTTGGGTTTAATTTGCTCTGCTTTTCTAGTCTATTGAATCAGATACTTTAATAATTGCTTTTCAGTTTTTCTTTTTATTTAATATACACATTTAATGTTTTAAAGTCTTCTTCAAGAACTGCTTTAGCTGTGTTTGCAAATTCTTTTTTTTTTTTTAAATGTTGGTTTATTTATTATTTATGATAGTCACAGAGAGAGGCAGAGACACAGGCAGAGGGAGAAGCAGGCTCCATGCACCAGGAGCCCGACGTGGGATTCGATCCTGGATCTCCAGGATCGCGCCCTGAGCCAAAGGCAGGTGCCAAACCACTGCGCCACCCAGGGATCCCATGTGTTTGCAAATTCTGATGTCATGTTTTTATTTGTTCATTCTTCCTCAAAATACTTTCTAATTTTATTTGCAATTTCTGCTATGACCCATGGGTTATTAGAAGTATTATTGCTTAATTTCCAAGCAGTTAGAGATTATCTAGTTATTATTTTCATGTTGATTTGTAGTTTAATTTCACTATAGTTAGTGTGTTGAGTAATTTCTGTTCTTTCATATTTGTGGAGGCTTGCTGTTATGGGTTAAACTGTGCCGTACAAAAGATGTTGAAGTCCTCATCCTCAGTACCTGTGAGTATGACTGTATTTGGAAATAGAATCTTTGCAGATTACCAAACTAAGATTAGGTGTCTTAATTAGGTGGCTCTAATCCAATGTGACTGTGTCCTTATAAAAAGGTGAAATTTAGACACAGAGACCAAAACATACCCGGAGAACACCATGTAGAGATGAAGACAGAGTTCAGGGTGATGCAACTACAAGTCAAAGAATACCAAATATTGCCAGCAAACCCCCAGAATCTAGGAGAGAGGCATGGAACAAATTCTTCCTCACAGACCACAGAAAGAATCACTCCTGCTGATACCTTAATCTCAGATTTCTAACCTCCACAACTGTGAGATAATACATTTCTGTTGTTTAAGCCACGCAGTTTGTGGTACTTTGTTATGGCAGCTCTAAGAAACTAATACACTAGCTTCATGATTCAGCAAATGTTCAATTTTGCCAAACATTGCATGTGTACTTGAAAAGACTGTGTTTTGTGCCATTGATGGATGCAATATTCTATATATGTATATTAATGAGGTTAAATTTATTAATGGTGTTCTATAGCTCATCTATAATCTTACTGATTTCTTGGATGCCTGTTCTGTCATGAGAAGTATGTGAAATCTCTACAATTTTGAATCTGCCTGCCTCTGTTTTTAAGTCTTTAAATATTGCTTCATGCTGTGTTTTTGGATACATATATATTTAAGATTGTCATATCTTCTTTGTAAACCAATCTCTTTATCTTTATGAAGTTATTCTTTTTTTCCTCTAGTAATATTTTTTTTGTCCTTCAATATTTGTCTGATATTACTATAGTTACACTAACATTTTTGGGGTGTTTGCATAGTTTATCTTTCTCCAACCTTTCACTTTCAATCTTTCTGTGACCGAATACTGAAGATGTGCCTCTTATAAGTAACATCTAGCTTAAAAAAATCCAATTTGATTTTTTAAAAACTAGACATTTGGCCAATTTATAAGAAGTAGAATTATGGATAAATTTGGGTCATCTACCATCTTACTATTTGACCTACCTGTTTTATGTTTTTCTTTTTTCTTTCCTTTCTTGTCTTCTTTTGGATTAATCAAAGAACTTTTTTTTTTTTTTAAATTTTACTCCTATCTGTGCTCACTTCGGCAGCACATATACTAAAATATTTTCCTCCTATCCTCTGTATTAGTTTGTTACTTATATATTCTTTTAAATTCTTTTAGTGGTTGTCATAGAGATTACAACACATATCCTTGGCTTATTATACTTTAGTATAAATAATTTTACAATTCTCTTTACAGAAACAGAACACTCAAACTGTATATAAACCCTTCCTGGTTTTTGCATTGTTATTGTCATATTTTCTTTCTTTCCTTCTTTCTTTTCTTTCTTTCATTCTTCTTTCTTTCTTTCTTTCTTTCTTTCTTTCTTTCTTTCTTTCTTTCTTCTTTCTTTCTTTTCTTTCTTTCTTCTTTTTTTAGCATTTTATTTATTTATTCATGAGACACACACACACACAGAGAGAAAGAGAGAGAGAGAGGCAGAGATACAGGCAGAGGGAGAAGCAGGCTCCATGGAGGAAGCCTGATGCAGAATTCGATCCCGGATCCCAGGATTAAGCCCTGAGCCGAAGGCAGATGCTCAACCACTGAGCCATCCAGTCATCCCTACTTTATTTCTTTCTATATTTTAAACCTCACAAATTCAAATCTTAGTTGGTAGGGAACTGTTAGCTTCAACACTGATATACGCCTGTCCCCAGTTTTACCTAGATTGGCACTGGCAAATTCATTGGTTAGTTGATTTCTTACTAGCTCACACCTGAAAACTTAACCTATTCACATATTTTTTTGACTTAGTAACTGTCACTTTAACACCAGAAATTCTAATTAGAAAATTAAAATTTAGGAAAGGATTTCTAAATTTCCCTGGTTTGATGCACCTTCATTGTCCTGAAAAATGGAGTAAGAATTTTAAAATAAAGCACTTTTCAGAGTCAGCAGTTGCTGGGGCAGAAATCCAATGTAAACAGTGCAATGATTTGAGTTCTTCTTTGGTCCCCAAAAGTAATAGAAATTGGAGGACTTGGGCCCCCATTTTGTTCTTGGACCACTTGAACACCTAGCCCCAAATCCCCAAGGTAATTTTTGTTAGTTTACAAAAGTAACATTTAGACCACTAGCTCCCTGATCTTTTCTTTCGCTATCGGAAGCTAGTATTCCACTCCACAAGAGGCAAGATGTAAAATCTCTGGAAAATTAGAATCAGAGTCTCTGGATGTGAGGTAAAGTGGAGATTCTGAGCTGAAAGGATCAAGAGTGTTTTTATGCAGTGAGATTAACATTCCCCTTTTTCAACTGGCTCTCAGAAAGGATCCCCTAGGCAAGAGTTTGAGGTAATTCTCTGGAAATACTAACATCTTCAGAGGAAATATCTACCAATACTGACATATGGGTCTCCAGTGAAAAGTGGATTAATTACTGATCACTTTATAGAGAAGCCTTCCAGCAGACATATCCCACTATGCACATAGAACTCTCAGATTTTTTAGTGTGCCCTTCTTACATAAAAATGAAAATCCAAGGATCACCAGACAATTTTAAAGAGATTTTAAAGAAATATTTTGAGATCTCAAATAATTTAGGTACAACATACATTTACCAAAGAATGTGCCCCACCAAAATAACTGAGTAAACCAAGAAAGAAGATACAGGATCTAAGAACCAGAGGATCCAATTTAGAATAAGACTAATGGGCAATCCTCAGATGAGATAGCTGTGCAGCTGCCCTGGGGAAGCCAGAGGCTGGGGGCGGGGCTCTGGAAGGATGGAGTGCATTTGACAGAGGAGTGAGTGATGCATTTACAAGACAACCAAAGAAGATTCACCCTTCATATAATTGATGAGTATGAAAAAAGAAATGAAGCAATGAGCAACTAGCAAAACTAGTACATAAAAATTATAATTCAAGACAAAATCTGCTGAAATAAAATTTGCATTTACATGTTGAAAAGTACACAGTAGACTTTGGGGGAAAATCTGTGACAGTGAACTCTTGACATGTCCTAATAGAATGATTAGGTCTTGAAGATAAAGGAAAAAATCTTCTGGGCCTCCAGGTGAAAAACCAAAATCACTTACAGAAGGAAGAATATTAGAGCTTCATCAGACTTCTCAAAAATCACATTGAATGCCGAAAGTTGTTGAGAAACTTCTACAGAATACATAAGGAAACAAGTTTGAGCTGATGATGTCATATCCAACCAATCATTCTTTGAATATCAAGTATACATAAAAGCTGTTTTGAACATGCAAGTACTTGTTGGTTTATCCTGTGTAATATGCTAGAAGATAGACTTCAGCTAACCAAGCAATGATTAGAGAAATATAGGCCAAAGAACTGATGGTGAGTGCTGGATACATTCAAATGTAGACCTAGATTAAATCAAAGGAGGAAGTAAGAGTGGAAGCATAGTATCTAAATGCTATGTGTATGGTAAATGATAAAACATCAAAACTGTAAAAATATTAGAGAAAGAAGAAAGAAAATAAAACAAGCTAAGTGATGGCTATACAGGTGAGAATTAAGAACATAATGTAAACTTGTCAAATCCAATAATAGAAGCCAAGATAAGGTAAAACATGCTAAGATATGTACTATAGATATTATTCAATGACACTCCCATTGCAGAATACTCTTAGTAGCCCAATTTTGTTTTATCAAACACCATTTTCCGAGCAGGACTCCTTGGAAGAGATGGCTGGTCTTGAATCTGGGACAGAGAATGGATAAGATGAGCCTGGAATAACTTATTTTGCAGAAAGCAAGTATGCACTCAAGTGTCATAGAATCATGTCAGAAGGACACAGGAGCCAGACTGGAGGGTTCCCACTGGCCAAAGTTGAGACACTATGAGGATCCCAAAAAAAGAACCAAAACCAAAAAACCAAAGAACCTCAATGACTATAGATGGCTAAAACATACTGAACACATAAAAAAACATCAGCAAATCTCTGATCATAATGAGAAAAATCCCAAACAAAGCAAAACCTTGCTTACTAATCATTGGGGGTGACTACTACAGCAGCTTCTTACTTTGGATATAATAATTAAAAAGAAAGAATCAAGCACAGAGTAAAGATTTATATCAGGACAACTGCATTGTTTCAGTTTTTAAAGGAAAGCTCTTTCTTACTGAAGAATGTCTACTAAATAAAAAATAAAAGAGTGAGGAGCTGGATTATCACAAAGTATCACTGGCCAGAGCCAGAGCTAGTCCCAAGGGCAAAACGAGGAATCTATGGTGGAGGCATCTGGTAATCCCCACCTCACCCTAATGATCAAATCAATGCCCAACAGTGCGATAACCGGATGACATTTGTTGTCTCCAGCTGTGAGGTAGGGTGACACACATAGTATCACCTATGAAGTATTCTTGTCAAAAATGTTTAAACAAATTCTCATTAAACTTTTAGATCAAACTTCAATTTATGAGACATGTAGAGGATTAAAAAAAAGATTAAAACCTCAAGGAAACAAATAGACAAATCCACGATGTGGCTGTTCTATAAGACAATTACTCTGGTCTCTTCAGTGAGAGAAGAAGAAAAGAAAGGGTGGGTACTCACTCAAAAGAGACCTCAGAGACACATCCGCCACATGTAGTGTGTGGTACTTGATTGGACATTGGTTCAAATAAACTAGTTATAAAAGGTATTTTTTGGAGGCATGGCATAGGTAACTGGGAAATAGGAATATAGACTAGGCAATAGTTGATATCGGAGGTTATTATGAATTTTGTTATGTGTGAAAAATGCTATTGTAATAATATTAATAGGTCCTTGCTTTTCTGAGACACATACTTAAATATACAGGCATGAGGTACTGTAATATCTGTTATTTGAAAATACTTTAACAGAAGAAAACAAAAAGAAGCAAATATAAAATATTTATTCACTATATATAAATATAATATAGTGTTACAATCTATATGGTATGTGAGTATTATTAGATCACATTCTTTCTCTGCTTTTCTAAATGTTTGAGTGTTGAAATAATAAAAAATTTAAAAATGTTTTGTAGCTACACATGTCTGACAACTGAAATGTCTGGCTGCCTGAATGTGTTCCTGGTTTGTCTTTGAGATTAGTGGGGAGGGAGCTGGAAGTTATTGGCTACAGTGATAGCATTGTTCCCTTACTGGCTGTGAGCTTCGAGGCCCTTAATCACAAGGTTGGAAAGTGGCCAGCAGGACAACTGGCCAGGACACAGATCACAGGGTGTGACTGTCTAAGGATTTCTTTCTCAGTTCCTGCCCTGAGGCTTTGAGTACTGTCTCACTAGGGTCAAAATGTCCTGGATGAAGTCCCTTAAGCAGGGAGCCATCATTCAGATGGCCTTTCACAGCCTGTGGCCTTCCCTGTATCCCTTTAGGGAGGCTCAATTGGGGTCAATCATTTGTTACCTTTAGCTCTGAGAGTCATTTATTCTCACATCCTTGTATCTCTGGCCCAATAGAAACTTGAGGCTTATGAGAAAGCATGACAATCCTTTATAAAATGAAATAACAGTATCTTTCCCTGAAAGTACCAGATTTGGGGGAAAAAGAGACTTTGGTATTTAAATAGTTGATGTTCTAGTTTTTAAACTCAGCAGATTATGTACAAATCTACTGTAGTACATACTTGAAAATTCTAGGTGGTCCTGCCCTTTACAGATGAAGATATCGAGATGCAGAGAAAGTAAGGAATTCATTAGTGATAGAGCTGGGACTAGAACTCTCTAGAATGAACTCTTCATTCTTAATTCAAACTGTTTTCAGCCTACCATACTTCCTACTTGGTTGTTCCAAATTCTTTGCCTCTATTCAGATCCTTCCCTGGTGATACAAGAAGTTTTTTAGATGTTTCTGCTCTCATGCACCTTGCAACCTAGTTGTATAAACATTTAAATGACGAGATTGTGCTTTACTTGGAGAATTGGGGATATCATAGCACCTGTAACACAGGGCAGCCTATTCAGTGGGCAAATGAGTAATGTGTGCTGATGTCAGAGGATCCTGCTTGGAAAAATGCAAAGAGAGAGGCTGGTTGAGGCTTCAGGTAGTATCTCAGTGGGACTCTTACATCGTAGTCAGTCTTTTAGGGCCAGAAACTTGGTTTTGTCTGTGTTCACAGAGAGCACAAGACTTTCCAGGCCCAACCCACCCAAGTGGAATTCACAAGAGATTTCTGTGTAAACCAGAATGCCAATTGTTGGGTTTTCATGGGGAGGACATGCTTGTCCAGAGACCCCCAAAATTTGTGCCTGTATTCAGAGTATCCTGTCCTCAAGAGACAAAGAATCAAAACCATTGCAGCATTTTGCTGGTGAATTTTGAATCAGAGCAAAGGATTTTGGGTAGATTAGGAGGGTAAACTTAATGTGATCAGACTGTCAACTCATCTGGTTCAGTGTCTTCACTGTAACTCCTATGGGCCCAGTGAGATTAATGTTTGCTAAAACTTGCCTTTGGTTTCATTTGTTCACATAAATTAATATGATCAGTTAGATAATTTTTTCCCTCAAGTTTGTTCATACCTTGGTGTGATTTCTGGGTCATTCTTCCTGCTTTGACCAATTAGTCATCATTTTCCTTTAGGTAAAGATATCATGAGGCTTTTTCTAATTCAACTTCTGGATGGTAAGTTACTTCAAAGTCCCAGAGGCATTGCTCTGTAGCTACTAGCCAGGCACCAAGTAATTGTGGAGTGTTTTTGGCCAGTGGTTCCCAGACAGGAAGCCCCGCTGGTGCTATAACTGAGAGAAAGTTATCCTTTGTCAGAAGTCATTGAAGAAGCTCTGCTTAAGGCTGTTGTGGCTCTGTAGTCATTTCTCCACGGCTGTTGCCAGTGCCTCCATCTCTGAGAGGCTATTTTGTTTTGTTTTGTTTTTTAAAGATTTTATTTATTTATTCATGAAAGACACACGGAGAGAGAGGCAGAGACACAGGCAGAGGGAGAAGCAGGCTCCCTGTAAGGAGCCCGATGTGGGACTCGATCCTGGATCCTGGGATCATGCCCTGAGCCAAAGGCAGACGCCCAACCACTGAGCCACTCAGGCACCCCTGAGAGGCCATTTTGAATAAGATTCTCATGTTACCCACCACCTTGGCAGAGTTGTCTTCTCTTTAGGTGCCCATGTAGAATAAAATTATCCATGAAAAGCACATAGAATGAAAATCCATGAAAAGCACATTTGGAGCAATGGCTGTATCACAGGTGGGCTTTCAGAGTTACTACTCTGACTTCACTGACACAAAGGATATGAGGTAAGGTAAGATAGCATGAGGTGATAATACCCAAATATAATATCACAGGTCAATGGAGTTGACACTAGAACTTAGAAACATATGCCAGCATGTTTTCAGCTCCAAATGTATTTCTAGAAGCTAGGAATAGGTCAAGATTTCTCATGGTTAGTTTATAGTCAGGAAAAGAAGTTAAGGACCAAAGCAGACCTATGTGATGTTGACTAAATAACACCAGGGGAAGTGGGGAAACACCTTGACTATGGTTCAACAATGGCTCCCCCACATCTTCCCAACCTGATGCCCAGCATCTGAGCCTCCCAGCCTCTGTGGGGCTGTGCCAAAACCTCTGCTGGCCTGACTGCCTCTCACGCAGATACAATGAGATGCCAGAGGGTGTCTGAAGCACACCTTCAGCTGGCCACCTGTGCACATGCCCTCTCTAACTTGTCCCTCCCACTGGTCTATTGGCTACAGTTAGAAACCTTGCTTCCTGAAAGAATGAGTCACCCTAGGAAACAATAGCTACCTTTGTGCTTTGAACATCCATTCCCCCTGGGATTAAGCCAGGCCCTCTCGATAGGAGGGGAGCATGAGTTACTTTCCAGGTAGGAAACATCTGATAGCAAGCCCATTCTGTGCCAAGTTCTGCTCGAGGTCTGAACTCACCACAAATTCTGACTAACATCAAAGGTAGAAGTTTAACGGAAGGCTTATTGGAGAAAGCACAATGAGACCCGTTGTGGAAGTCCAGCATGGCCACAGGCTTCTGTTCCAAGAAGCCACAGGGGCTTCCCCCAGCCATAAAGCTAGTCTAGATCCCCGATGTCAAATATGCCCCTGTGACAGTGAGCCCAGAGTTTGAGCTTTGTTCTGGAACAGAGGTTCCAGCTCCTCACTTCCAGGACCGTGCCAGTCCACGATGACGTTTCCATTGGGGTTCCATAAAATGTGAGCGTCAGCTGTTGTTTATAGAATGGGAAAGACTCTCCTTTATATTCTGTAATTGTATTTTTCTACTTTTTTTGATGTCAAAATATTATCTTCTTCTATAAAGTCATTATAATGACAAATGTTAGGTTTCTAAAAAAATGTATTCAATTAGCAAAGTAAGAAGTTGGAAATTCAAGTATCCCAATTTAAAAAATTTAAGTGTAGTCTGTGAAATTTCAAAATGTAGGAACCACTGGTTTTGGGTGTTCCAAAGAAAAATTGGTTTTCCAGAAGCTTGGGACTTGAAGTATTTTTTAGAAGAGGTAAGTTTAAAGCTCCTTTCTCCTAGATTCATTCAGCTCCTCCTCCCCACATGCACGATTCTTTTATTAGACCTCATCTGCCTTTACTCTTGACCTAGTTTCCTCCTTATGTGGACCTGCTTCTCCAAGAACACAGTGAACTTGGCCCAGCAGAGCTGTGGTGTGAGTCCACTCCCATAGATTATATCCTTTGATGTTTGCACTTCTGCCTGGCTAATGGCCTGTCCATTCCCCTTCAGGACCCAGAAAGGGACATTTCCTGTTCTTAATGATATTTTTGGCTGACTACTAGGGGGAAAGGATCACATTAATACATAGAGTGTCCCATGGACACTAATTTGGTGATATGATTTGAAAGCTTTGTGTAACCCTCAAATATCTTCCAGAACGATCTGCTACCATGTCTAAAAATCCTTACTGATCATTCTTCAGAGGTTTTGCAGGGAAAAAAATGTAAATCTCATTGGAGCTTGATATCACTTGGGAGTGGTAGCACATTAGCATAGTTAATAGAGCTAAGTAGTCCACTGTCATAAAATAATTTATTTCATCATCATTTTCTTATCTAGCATACTATTGGGCCTTGAGAGAATGACAAGGTTAGGTAGGTTTTGATGTAGTGATGGGATCGAATGTCACTTTTCTTTTCTAACTAGCTTAGGTTTATTTCCATTCTGGATAGAATAAGTTTTTGAAGAAAGTTGTGATGCATACCTGACTGTGTATGTTTGTGTGTGTGTGTGTGTGTCTCCATGCATAGGGAGGTAATGATGATTTATGAATAAGAGGACAGTAATTAAAAAAAAAGTTCTATATACTCCAAAATGTATGGATTAAAGGCAATAGCCACAAATTCTGCATGCTTCATAATTGTGAACAGGGCTGTCCCTTAGGGTAAAGAGCACGCCTTCCCCTAACATCTGGGTGAGGGTCAAGTTCAAGTCCCAATTCCATATGTCTAAATATTTAAAAGTTATAAATCAAGCTAATCAACTATTAACCAAGACATGTTCTACCTTTTAACTTGGCAAATATATAGTTGATTCTCAATACTTGTGAATTCTGTATTTTCAAATTTGCCTCCCTCTAAAATTTGTTAGCTCCAAATCAATACTTGTAGCACTTTTGTGGTCATTCACAAGCATTCACAGAGTGGTGAAAAGTTTGAGCTGCCCAATATGCATGTTCCCAGCTGAGGTCAAACAAGAGAAAACTCTGCTGCCTTCTCCTCCTCTTCCTTCTTCTTTCTTTTATAATCAAGACATAATTGATATATAACATTATATTAGTTCTATTATATTATGTATAACATAATGATTTGAAAGTTGTATATATTGTGGGATAATCACCACAATAAATTTAATTGATTTCCATCACTAAATATAGTAACAAAATGTTTTTTTCTTATGATGAGAACTTTTAATATCTATTTTCTTAATAACTTTCTAATATATAATATAGTAGTATAAGTATAGTCACCATGTTGTACTTTACATCCTTGGGAATTATATATTTTGTAACTGGAGTTAGTTATCTTTTGCAACCCCTACCTCCCCAAACTGTTCTCTGTATCCATGAATTTACTTTTTAAAAAATGATTCCATATTTTGGCTATTTGTGGACATTGCTGCTATAAACATTGGGGTGCAGGTGCCTCTTTGGATCACTACATTTGTATCTTTGGAATAAATACCTAGTAATTATGAATTACTGAACTTTATATATGAAACTAATGATACACTATATGTTGGCTAATTGATATTAAATTAAAAAAATTATAACATAAAAAAAGATTCCACATATAAGTGAGATCATCCAGTTTGTTTCTGTCTGGCTTATTTCACTTAGCATGATGCCTTCAAGGTTCATCCCTGTTGCCACAAATGTCAAGTTTTCCTTGTTTTTTTTATGGCTGAATAATATTCACCTATTCAATAACATGTGTGTATATATATATATATATAATTACCACATTTTCTTAGGTTGCTTCCATATTTTGGCCATTGCAGTCATGCTGCAATAAACATGGTGGTACATATGTCTTTTCAAGTAAGTGTTTTTGTTTCCTTCAGATAAATACCCAGAAATGTTTTTGCTGGATTATGCAGTAGTTTCATTTTCAATTTTTGGAGGAACCTCTACATGGTTTTCCACAGTGACTGCACCAATTTACATTCTCAACAACAGACCACAAGGGCTGCCTCTTCTCCACAGCCTTGTTAATATTCGTTATTTCTTTATATAAGAGCCTTTCTAACAGACATGAGGGATATATCGTTGTGGTTTTGATTTGCATTTCCCTGGTGATTAGTGATGTTGAGTCTTTTTTGATGTACCTACTAGCCAGCTATCTGTATTCTTTGGGAAAAGGTCTATTCAGATCCTCCTTTGCCCATTTTTAAACTGACTTGATATATATTTTTTTACTATTGAGTTACATGATTTCTTTCTATATTTTGGATATTAGTCCCTTATCAGAGATATGATTTATAAATATTTTCTCCCATTGAGTGGGTTGCCTTTTCATTTTGTTGATGAGCTCTTTTGCTGTGCGGATGCTTTTTGGTTTGATGTAGCCCTACTTATTTATTTTTGCTATTGTTGCCTTCACTTTTTGTTTCAAATCTGAAAAATCATAGCCAGGACCAATGTTAAGGAGCTTTCTGACTATGTTTTCTTCTAGGGATTTTATGGCTTCAGGTCTTATGTTCAAGTCTTTAATCTATTTTGAGTTAATCTTTGTGTATGATATATGAAAATGGTCCAGTTTCCTTTATTTTGCATGTGGCTGTCCAGTTTTTCCAACACTATTGATTAAAGAGACTGTCCTTTTCCCATGGTATGTCCTTGGCACCTTTGTCATAAATTAATTGATTGCTTGTATGTGGGTTTATTTTTGGATTCTCTATTCTGTTTCACTGATCTATATATCTGTTTTTATACCAATACTACACTGATTACCATAGATTTGTAATATAGTTTGAAATTAGGAAGTATGATGCCTCTAGATTTATTCTTTTCAGAATTTCCTTGGCTATTTGGGGCATTTTGTCATTCCATACAAATTTTAGGATTGTTTGTCCTAGTTCTGTGAAAGATGCCATTGGAAATTTTTCCTTTTTTTTCAAGTTTTTATTTAAATTCCAGTTAGTTAGCATACTAATATTAGTTTCAGCTATAGGATTTAGTGATTCAACACTTAAAATACCCAGTGCTCCTCACAGGTGCCCTCCTTAATTCCCATAATCTATTTGACCCATCCTCCCACCCACCTCCCCTCTGGTAACCATCAGTTTGTTCTCAATTAAGTGTCTATTTCTTGGTTTTCTTTTCTTTTTCATCCTCCCTGTTCATTTGTTTTGTTTCTTAAATTCCACATATGAGTAAAATCATATGGTATTTGTCTTCCTCTGACTGACTTATTTCACTTAGCATAATACTCTCTAGCTTCATCCACATCATTGCAAGGGACAAGACTTCATTCTTTTACATGGCTGAGTGATATTCCGTTGTAGGTATATATGTGTGTGTGTGTGTGTGTGTGTGTGTGTGTGTGTGTGTGTATAGATAGATATAGATATAGATATAGATATAGATAGATATATATATAGATATAATCACCTCACACCAGACAGAATGACTAAAATTAACAACATAGGAAACACAGGTATTGTTGAGGACACAAAAGGGAACCCCTATTATACTGTTGGTGGGAATGCAAATTGGTGCAGCTACTCTGAAAAACAGTAAGGAGGTTCCTCAAAAGTTAAAAAGAGAACTACCCTATGATCCAGCAATTGCACTACTAAGTATTTACCCAAGGGATACAAAAAAAAAAAAAAAAAACCTGATTTGAAGGGTTACATGCACCCTAATGTTTATAGCAGCCATTGGAATTTTCATAGAAATTACATTGAATCTGTAGATTGCTTTGTGTAGTATGGACATTTTATTTTTTTATTATTTTTTAAAAGATTTTATTTATTTATTCATGAGACAGAGAGAGAGAGAGAGAGAGGCAGAGACACAGACAGAGGGAGAAGCAGCCTCCACGCAGGGAGCCTGATGTGGGACTCGATCCTGGGTCTCCAGGATCAGGCCCTGGGCTGAAAACAGCGCTAAACTGCTGAACAACCCGGGCTGCCCAAGGACATCTTAATAATATTAATTTTCTTCCAATCCATGAACATGGAATATCTTTCCATTTATTTGTGTCTTCTTCAATTTCCTTCATCATGTCTTATAGTTTTCAATGTATAAGTGTTTTAATTCCTCAGTTAAATTTATTTCTAGGTATTTTATTCTTTTTTGATACAATTGTAAGTTGAATTGTTTTCTTAATTTCTCTTTCTGATAGTTTGTTATTAGAGTATAGAAATATAACAGATTTTTATATATTGATTTTGTGTACTGCAACTCTACTGAATTTGTTACTAACAAATTCAGTTTTTTTGTGGAGTCTTTAGGGTTTTCTCAATATAAATATCATCTGCAAATAGTGACAGTTTTACTTCCTCCTTTCTGATATGGATGCCTCTCATTAATTTTTTTTGACTAATTGCTCTGGCTAGTACTTCCAATACTATGTTTAGTAAAAGTGGGAGGATGTGCATCCTTGTCTTGTTCCTGATCTTAGAGGAAAAGATTCACCTTTTTACCATTGAGTATGTTGTTAACTGTGGGCTTGTCGTATATGACCAGCTATGGGCTTGTCATAAAGCTTTAGGCTTTGTTATGTTGAAGTATGTTCCCTCTATACTCAATTTATTTAGACTTTTGATCATGAAAGGATGTTACATTTTGTCAAATGCTTTTTCTGCATCTATGAGATGCTGATATGATTTTTGTCCTTAATTTTGATAATATGGCATATCACATTGATTGATTTGCAGATGTTGAACCATCCTTGTATCCCTACAATAAATCCCTCTTCATTGTGGTTTTAATGTAATGTTGAATTTGGTTTCTTAATAGTTTGTTGTGGAGTTTTGCATCAATGTTAATCAGAAGTATTGGCCTGTAATTTTCTTTTCTTGTAGCATTCTTGTCTTTTTGGTATCTGTTTAATGCTGGCCTTGCAAGATGAATTTGGAAGTGTTCCCTCCTTTTCTATTTTTTGGAAGTGTTTGAGAAGTTCTGGTATTAATTCTTCTCTACACATTTGATAGACTTCACCAGCAAAGCCATCTGGTCTTAGACTTTTGTTTTTTGGGAAGATTACGGATTCATTCTTACTAGTAATCAGTCTATTCAGATTTCTATTCATGATTTAGTCGTTGTAGGTTTTATGTTTCTTGGAATTTATCCATTTCTTGTAGATTGTTCAATTCATTGTTGTATAATTCTTCTTTGTAGCTTGTATTTTATATTTCTGTGGTATCAGTTGTAATGTTTCCTCTTTCATTTCTGATTTTATTTATTTGAATGCTCTCTTTTTTTCTTGGTAAATCTAGCTAAAGTTTGGCACATTTTGTTTATCTTTTCAAAAAAGTAATTTCTTAGTTTCATTGATATTTTCTATTTTTTTAGTTCCTTTTTCATCTATTTCTATTCTGATCTTTGTTATTTTCTTCCTTCTTCTAAATTTGGATCTGTTCTTCTTTTTCTGCTTCTCTCAGATATAAAGTTAGGTTGTTAATTGAGATTTTTTCTTGTTTCTTGATATTGGCATTAATCACTATGAATTATCCTCTTAGAGATGCTCTTGCCGCATCAAATAAGTTTTGGTGTATGTTTATTTTCATTGTCTCAAGGTATTTTTTATTTTTCTTTTATTTTCTTCTTTGATCCATCAGTTGTTCGGTAGCATGTCACTTTATCTCCACAAGAATCATCTGTCTAATATGTCAGGAGTCGATGGATGGCATATCTTTACAATGTAGCTAATCAATAAAGTATGTAACCAGATTGAGTCAACTAATTGTGATTCTTTCTCTTTCATGAGTAAAAAAAGTCATCATTGTCTTAAAGTATTAAGTTCAAGGTCAAGGGAAATAGAATAGCCAAGCTGCCTATTAAACTGTGAAAGAGATAGAAGCACTGAACAACAATCCATTCCAAATTAGAAATGTCGTGTACTAGAAAATATGCTGTGGAGAGATGGTTGAGTTCTAGAAATAAGTATACAATCCATCTGTGAAATTGAGGCACCTGTTTATTTAGAGGGCTGTGAATTCCAGTTCCTGGTGAAAGTGGAAAACCCGAGAAAGAAAAGTATATCTAAGAGAACCTTCAAGGGCATTTCATTTTCTACTAGTCTTTCCTAAGAATGTAGGTGCCATGTCAACTGACACATGTAAAACTGTATTAAAAAATTACAAATAAATGTTCAATAATGCTACCCAGAGAGTGAAGCATATTTTCATATTGTAAATTATAAGTTCCAAATAGAATTGAAGCTCAGGAAAGTTTATATGAGGACAGGAAGGAATAGGAAAGGAGTGTATATTCCTAATGATGTTTAGGTTCAAGTTCATACATGTTCAAACCAAAAATGGCTGTAAAGCATCCAGTTGTTAAGCTGCCCTCTTTTGAGGAAAGTGAACTGGAGCAGTCTTTTTCTTTTTTAAAAAAAAATTTATTTATTTATTCATAAGAGACAGAGAGAGAGAGAAGCAGAGACACAGGCAGAGGAAGAAGCAGGCTCCATGCAGGGAGCCTGATACGGGACTTGATCCCAAGTCTCCAGGATCACACCCTGGGCTGAAGGTGGCGTTAAACCACTGAACTACCCAGGCTGCCCAGTCTTTTTCTTTTTAAGAAGGTGTGACTCTGGACTCACTGTTGGTCCAACGACAAATATATGTTTTATTTTTATTTTTTTATTTTTTTATTTTTTTATTTTTATTTTTATTTTTTTTTATTTTTTTTTTCAAATATATGTTTTAAAGAGAACTCACATAATGGGTTGAAACTAATGGAGTCTGACTACCTTTAATGTGGCCTGGCATGAAATTTAGGTCCATAACGAGCAACAGAAACCAATTCTGGCTAGCTCAATCTTCAAACTGTAGATGTTATTGCTATATTAAAATGTGGTTTCTGGGTTGCTTACTAGGGTCACTTACTTACTAAGGGAATCACCCACACATACATGGTTAAACTGACCTTTACTGGCTTAACCATTGAAATATATTATGCCTCCTCATACATGTAATTCAAATAGAAAACCGTCCTAAATCACAAAATCAGTAAGGTTTTTATTTTTTCCAAGATGACTATTTTAATTCTTCTTTTGAAAATCCACATAGCAAATTTCTAAAACATTCTTTCTCACCTTTAAATGCCTTTACTATGCTGGTGCATTTGGCACATGCTGAATTTACATATTGGGCAATTCAGCCATCCTTACATGGTAGTTTCACAGTGAACAATCCTCCTATGTTGCTGAGAATGGGATGTAAATTGTTAAAAACCTGTAACATGTATGATTTGGTACTGTTAGCAAAACAAAATAGGCATGCACTCTTTGGCTGAATTCTACTTCTGGGAATTTATCCTACAAACACACTCATACTTCTGCAAGATAATATGTACACATTAATACACAATGTTATTTATAATAGCAAAATGGCAAAAATGGTCTTCATGTACATAAAAAATTAGGCACATCCATAAAATAAACCCTTATGTATTTGTTAGAAAGAATGAACTAATCCTAGAGTGACATTAGTAGGATGGCCAAGTAAGATGTCCCTTACTCATATTCTCCCTCAACAAAATAATTTAGCATCCATCCATCGACAAGTATGCCTTTGTGGGAGCTTTGGGTTCCAGGTAGGAGATCACAAAACCACAGGGCAGTCTAAGGCTAAGGAGAGTAATTTTGAGAAGCCAGGCACATACCCAAGTGACTGACTTGGCAACGATGGTGCTGGCTGCAGATTCAGAACACCTCTATACCCCCTGAGAACTCAGCTACGGCCACATTTGGCTTTGGTTCTGGCACCAGCACCATGATCTAGGGACTTGGGAGGAGTCATGCCCAACTGTGTATCAGGTAATATAGGTATGGGCCTTGGTGCCAGCTATGAATCCTGAAATGGCCCATGAACCAGCTTTAGTCCTCTTGGCCATAGTCTGGGAAACCCTGGAGGTCAGTCGGCCAAACTTGGTCAGACTGTAGATTCTGGAAGAGCCCTATACTTAGCTCTAGCCGCTCCTAGCCACAGTCCATGAGCAGTCCTGCTGGCATGGACCTAGTGGGAGACACTTGCGTCTGTACCTCATGAGATCCTGTAACATCTCTATACATAGCTCCATCCAAGTCAACCACTTCACCCATGATCAGGGAGCAAGCAGTCAAGTCTTTCCAGGGACCTGGTGGGAGACACACCTATCCATGCCTCCAGAGTTGGGTTTTGCAGACCTCAGTTTTGGCTATGAGATCTGAACCATCCCTAAGGCTTGATTCCAGCTCCTCTCAGCCTTGATTTAGAGTCAGTCTTTCCCATCCAGGGACTCATCCATTGACCAGGTAATAGCTATTCTAGGGACCTGGTTGCAAACACACTTGTCTGCACCTAAAAATAGGCCCACTGTGTGAGGATCCAATTGTGGACCTTTATCCCAATACGACTCTACTGAACAAGGTACTGGAGGCAGTCTCATTCACCCAGGGACAGACAGAGTCCATGCTTCCCCAAGCCCCTTGTAATGATCGTATCACCCATAGACCTCATTGCAGATCCAGTGAAAGCCTCAAAACTGGCTCCACCCTAGCATGACTGTGATTCTGGAGGCAATCCCATTGGCCTAGGGAATAGAAAGGAGACAGTAAATAAAGACTGGAAGAGGTGTTTGCTCCTTCAAATATAGACATCAATGCAAGTCTACATGGATCATGATGAATCAGATAAATATGACACCAACAGAAGAAATTAATAAAACTCCAATAACTTACTCCAAAGAAATGGAGATATATGATTTTCCTGACAAATAGTTAAAAATAAAAATCTTAAAGAAGTCAGTGAAATACAAGACAACAGATAATGAAATGAAATAGGAAAACAATGCATGAACAAAATTAGAAATTTAATGAAGCAGAAACCATAAAAATGAATCAAATGGAAATCCTGGAGCTGAAGAATACAATGATAGGACTGAAGAATTTAATAGATTGCTTCAGTGACAGACTTGATCATGCAGAAGAAAAAGTTCACAAGCTCAAAGCCAGATCATTTGAAAATAGCCACTTAAAGGAACAAAAAGAAAAAGGAATGAAAAAGAGTGAAGAAGGCCTATGTTAATTATGGGACATCATTAAGCAAATGAACATTTGCATCATGAAAACCCCAGTAAGAGAAGAGAAATCATAAATCTTAGAAGAGTTACCCAGGTACAGGAAATGCAAAGGACTCTGAGCAAGATCAACCCAAAGATGATTACTCTGAGACACATTATAATAAAAAAATGTTAAAAGTCGAAGCACACAGGGGTGCTTGGGTGGCTCAGTTGGTTGAGCATCCGACTCTTGATTTCAGCTGATTGTGATCTGAGCCCTGAGTTGGGGAGTTGGAGTCTGCTTGGGATTCTGTCTCTCCCTTTGTTCCTCCCTCTACTCACACACACTCTCTTCTCTCAAAGAAATAAATAAAAAAATAAAATAAATAAATAAATAAATAAATAAAATCTAAAAAAAAACATGTATCAAAGACAGAGAATTTTGAAAAAGGAGAAAAATGTCTCATCACATACAGGGAACCCCTATAAGGCTATTTATGAATTTCTCTGCAGAAACCTTGCAGGCCATGTGGGAAGGAATGATATATTCAAAGTGCTGAAAGTAAAAAACCTGCCAGCCAAGAATACTGTACCTGATAGAATGGTGCTTCACAAATAATGGAAGAATAAAGACATTCCCAAACAAACTAAGGGAGTCCATTGCCACTACACCTGCCTTACAAGAAATGCTACAAGGATTTCTTCAATTTGGAGCAAAAGGACACTAAGTGACAACATGAAAACATATAAAAGTGTAAAATTCTTTGACTGGTAAAGGTAAATATATAGTCAAATTTGGAATACTTTAATACTGTACTGATGGTATGTAAATCACTTTTATCTCTAGATATTTGTTTTTCTAGTATTATTTATCTCTAATATATATATTATAGTATAAAAAGTAACTATAACTGCAGTAACTTGTGAATGGATGCACAATATAAAAAGACAAAGTGTGACATCAGGAGCATAAAGTGTGGGAGGAGGAGAAGTAACAGTGTATGTATGTTTTGTATGTGATGGAAGAAAAATTGTTATCAGCTTAAAATAGGCTGTTAAAACTATGTTTATGTAAGCCTATCTCCAAGCTCAATAATTTTTTTTCTTGGAATCCAGTCTACAAATAAGCCTATCAAAATAGTTCTTCATTTCTATTTTCATATGTTTTATTTGTAGCATTCCATTTAACTTCTTGTAGTTTCCATGACTCTTCTGAAAATTTCCTGTTCATTTGTACTGTTCACCTTTTCCACTATAGACTAGCATATTAATTATACTTACACTAACTTGTCTGCCTGATACAGTCAACATCTGAGTTATCCCTGTGTCTGTCTCTGTTGATTGCACTATGTCTTCTCAGGGGTTGTTTATTTCTTCCTTTTTTTGTATCTCAGATTTCTTGGTTGAATGTTTGACATTATATGGAGAACACTAGAATCTGAGGTAAATAACATTTATGCCTGGAAATGAGAACATATCTTATTCTGCTTGGCTGTTCATGTTTGTGAGTTGAGTCATTTTATTCAGAAAATGAGGCTTGGCTATTGTTGCTGCTATGGTTACCTTTACTGTATCACTGTTTTCAAATTCCTCTGTGTTACCCTGTGTGTTGGGTGAGGGCTAAGATGTGGGTAAGTTTATACCAATGCTTCTGATCCAGTCTCAGATTCTTGCTTTTTCTATATGTCTACACTGTTGCCCTTTCCCCATTTGGTAGACTGCTATTACTTATAATTCAGTGTTTGCTAGATTGGCGTTGAGGTAGTGTTTTCTGTTGTCCTGCCCCCAAACCAGTCTAGTGTAAATAGTTTCACCAGTAAGGCTTATATTTTTTATTTTTATCTATTTATTTTTAAAGATTTTATTTATTTGAGAGAGAGAAAGAGAGAATGTGTGTGTGGAGGAGGAGGGAGGAGAGCACAAAGCAGGGGGGAGGGGCAGAGGGAGAGGGACAAGTAGACTCCCTGCTGAGCAGGGACCTGACTCAGGGCTCCATCCCAGGACCCTGGGATCATGACATGAGTGGAAGGCAGATGCTTGACCAACTGAGTTAGCAGGCGCCTCCACCAGTAAGGCTTTTAATTTGGATTTTTCAAGGATAGACTTAGCTTACACAATTTTCATTTAAGGACCTTGGGATACTGTTGAAAACACAGACTACTTTTTGGATAATTTTTTGTATACATTTCCATCATGAGGCACACTAAGTAAATGCTGAGAAGTAATATTTCAATATTATGATTTTAGGCAAAGATTCATCAATGTACTTGACGACAGTTTCTAGTCAGGAAATAGAATGCAGAACAGATTTGAATTTTACATGTTTGGATGAGCCCCAGACATTTTGCTTTTAGTGTATATGCTAAGCAAGAAGGGTGAAGAAATGGTGTGGTTTTTCAGTCTCATGTATGTGTACATGACTCCATGCATTTCAAAATGTGCTTATGTTTAGCTTTTATTTTGTTCTATTTGTTTTTCTTTACATGAAGTGCATTTTGAATATAAGATAACCATAGCCTCCAAAGGTTGAAATATTTATGAACAAAATGATGCAGATAGAAAAATGTGCCTTCCAAAAAATTCCTCTGTTGTAGCCCCCTCCTACATCGATTACCATCTCTTATCAGGTTTACTTTCTTTACTGAGTACAATAAACTTTCCTTAAATTTCACTTTATGTCCGAACTTTACTTATTCATTTAAAAATTGCGGTGTATTATGTATATGAAGTTACTTCAGTGTTCACTTGACTTTTTTGGTGAATCTTGGTTTGGAATTCATCTTGATTTTTCTTGTTGAAATTAATGGAATTTTTACCCATTTAACATCTTGTTACATAGCGCATTTTTCATGAATGAATTAAAGTTGTTAGGTGACAAACAGAGATTCTGATATTTTCATTTATAACCATTTTTAGTGACTATATAACTATAATCACAGGAACTAAGATGTGAACTCTTCCCCCAAATTGAAAGAAAACACAGTATTTAGAATTACACATGGAAAAAATTTAGCAATTATAGTTCATATGTGTCAATTGCTCCTCTGTAAAACTGTGAGGTGTGCATTAAAAGAAATATTGAAAACTAGTTATCTTTACTTTTGGTTGCCAGTATTCAGTGTTGCTTATTGGTAGTCAGTATCTATGACCCTCCCTCCTGTGATCTGGATGTATTAGAAGGAGTAGTCTGACTAACACTCCCTTTCAGTTGGGTTCTAGACGTGATTTAGTTCCTGCTAATGAATGTACTCCCACGAGGCTTAGAATGTGAAAGGGAGGTGAAGGTCAGCCTATTTGTCCTGATGGTGGCTTTCAGAATGTTTTACACAAGTGAGTCTTTGCAGTTGCCAGACCGCACTTTCCAGTATATGTCCCTCAAATTCATGGGACACATTAAGAATGACCTCTGAACATCAATGGTAATAGTGTGACTATGAAGTCCATGGTGAGGTGAATTTGAAGCCCAGCAGCAGTGTCTTGACTTTAGCTCTTGGAGCCCTGTCCAACAATTCTGTAATCCCTTGCAAGACAGGCCTTTCTGCGTTGAAGCAGTTTGAGTACTGTTGGTTTTTGCACTAAACTGTGACTAACTCCCACCCCTGGGTGTGTGTACATATATGTACACACACATATACACATGAACACATATCTTATATACACAACCATGTGAATTTTAGGTTTCATGGGATTATCAATAGAGGCCTCCTGGCCATAAGATAGGCACAAAATGTACCCCATTAAGAGTGGCCTGTACCTCTTCCAGGAATATGACCTAAGCAGGGGTAGAACCCTCCCAGGGGAATGATTTCTTCATAGAGGAATCTACTTAGATTGCAAGAACTAAGGCCTGGCTGATTCTGGAGCTGCTAGAAAACCCTTCCTGAAAAAGAAGCAGAAGAAATTAGAGTTAATAGATGATGGGTAGGAGAGTCTAGTGACAATGTTTGGATCCCTGGGCCCAGTCTTTCCTTGTAGCCCCTTCCTGAACTTTCTACTTATGAATACACACACACAGAGTTCTGTTTTGTTTTTTGGCTAAGATATTTTGAGTTAGATTTCTGTCACTTTATATCTTAAAAACTACTGTTCATTATAGTATTATTATACCCATTTTATTGATGTAGAAAGTCAGTGTCAGAGAGTTTAAGTCTGATGCTTAGGGTTTTACAGCTCTTTATAGTAGACAAAAGAGTCAAAATTTGAGTTCAAGCTGATTATCTTAACACTTATGCAATACTGCCCTCAAGGGGCTCACATTCTTCAGGGGAAACAGCCATGTAAACAGAAACTTGTGAAAACTCTTGCATGTTGCTATACAGTTTTCCCAAATCATTTGTTGAAGAGATTTTTTAAAAAAGATTTATTTATTTACTTGAGAGACAGGGAGAGGGAGAGGGAGAGAGAGAGAGAGAGAGAGAGAGAGAGAGAGAGAGGAGGGAGGGGCAGAGGGAGAGAATCTCCAAGCTGACTTCCCTCTGAGCAGGGAGCCTGGTGCTGGGCTCCATCTCATGACCATGAGATCATGACCTAAGCTGAAACCAAGAGTTGGATGCTCAACTGACTGAGCCACCCAGGCACCCCAAGACTATCTTTTTTTCCATTCAATATTCTTTCCTGTTTTTGTCAAAGATTAGTTACCATATAGTTGTGGATTCATTTCTGGGTTTTCTGTTCTGTTCCATTGATCTTTGTGTCTGTTTTTATGCCAATACCATACTGTCTTGATCCTTATAGCTTTGTAATATAACTTAAAGTCCAGAATTGTGATGCCTCCAGCTTTGCTTCTCTTTTTCAAGATTGCTTGGGCTATTCAGGATCTTTTGTGGTTCTATACAAATTTTAGGATTATTTGTTCTACCTTTGTGAAAAATGCTGGTGGTATTTTCATAGGGATTGCAGTAGATGTGTAGATTGGCTTGCAAAAGAGTGAAACTGGACCACTTTTTTACACCATACACAAAAATAAATTCAAAATGGGTGAAAGACCTAAATGTGAGATAGGAAACCATCAAAATCCTAGAGGAGAACACAGGCAGCAACCTCTTTGACGTCAGCTGTAGCACCTTCTTACTAGATACTCTCCTGAGGCAAGGGAAACAAAAGCAAAAATAAACTATTGGGACTACATCAAATACAAAGCTTCTGCACAGTGGAGGAAACAATCAACAAAACTAAAAGGCAACCTTCAGAATGGGAGAGGATAGAGGCTTAGTATCCAAAATATATAAAGAACTTATCAAACTCATCATTCCCCAAAACAATTAATCCAGTTTAAAAATGGGTAGAAGACATGAATAGACATTTTTCAATGAAGACATCCAGATGGCTAACAGACACAAGAAAAGATGCTCAACATCATTCATCATGGGGGAAATACAAATCAAAACTATAATGAGATATCACCTCACACCTGTCAGAGTGGCTAAAATTAACACAGGAAACAACAGGTGTTGGTGAGGATGCAGAGAAGGGGAAACCTCTTAACACTGTCGATGGGAATGCAAACTGGTGCAGCCACTCTGGGGAACAGTTTGGAGGTTCCTCAAAAAAGTTAAAAATAGAATTACCCTACAATCCAGCAACTGCACTACTACGTATTTACTCCAAGAATACAAAAATACCAATTCAAAGGGGTACATGTACCTTGATGTTTATAGCAGCATTATCAACAATAGCCAATTATGGAAAGAGCCCAAATGCCCATCGACTGATGAATGGATAAAGAAGATGTGGTATAAATATACAATGGGATATTACTCAGCCATCAAAAAGAATGAATCTCGCCACTTGCAAAAACGTGGATGGAGCTAGAGACTATTAAGCTAAGTGAAAAAAAGTCAGAAAAGGACAAAGACCATATGTTTTCACTCCTATATGGAATTTAAGAAACAAAACAGATGAACAAAAAAACCAGGATAGGACTCTTAACTATAGAGACAAACTGAAGGTTGCTTGAGGGGAGGTGGGCAGGGGAATGGGCTATCTGGGTGATGGATATTAAGGAGTGCACTTGTGATGAACGTTGAGTGTTGTATATAAATGATGAATCACTAAATTCTACATCTGAAACTACTATTACACTGGTAGCTAGTTATTAACTGTTAACTAACTAGAATTTAAATAAAAATTTGGAGAAAGAAAAGAAAATAAATCTTCTTTCAAGTAAAAAAAAAGAAATTTGTGAAAACTGTGACAAGTGATATAGTAAGACATGCAAAAAGTACCATGAAACTATAGAACAGGGAATAATTAAGTCTTCCTGGAAAAGCTTTATAGGAGTGGTAAATTTGAGCTGGGTTTTGAAGATGATTAGGAGTTTTCCAAGCAGGTAAGCAGATAAGTTTTGGTGTTATATAATAAGAGCCTTTGAATCTAAAATTTTATTTATTTATTTTTAAAGATTTTATTTATTTATTCACGAGAGACACAGAGAGAGCGAGGCAGAGACACAGGCAGAGGGAGAAGCAGGCTCCATGCAGGGAGCCCGATGTGAGACTCGATCCTGGGACTCCAGGATCACACCCTGGGCCAAAGGCAGACGCTCAACTGCTGAGCCACCCAGGGATACCCGAATCTAAAAATTTAAATATTTATAGCATTCATCTATCAGTGGAATTTTTTTCTTTATTTATTTGGAATCAACCTTTAAAAAGTTGTTCTCAGACAAAACAAAACAAAAAAAACAATAACAACAACATCAAAATATCAGTTCTATTTGTAAAGTTGCTTTGGAGAAGACAGCTTTTTTTTTTTAAAGATTTTATTTATTTATTCATAAGAAACACAGAGAGAGGCACAAACATAGGCAGAGGGAGAAGCAGGCTCCCTGCATGGGAGCCCCATGTGGAAGAGATCCTGGAACCCCAGGATCATGCCCTGAGCCAAAGGCAGATAGATGCTCAACCACTGAGCCACCCAGGCATCCTTGGAGAACACAGCTTTGACCCATGGCTCTGATTATACTTCCTAGGATTTTTCTCTTGTATTAGTTTACCCAAACTGAGGTGGAGGAACTAAGACAACTCAGGGCTTTTCTCCCAACCACCTGGCCAGAGGCCATTTCTATAAGCAACAGTTGGAAGAAAGAAGACTACTTGTGTCACAAGGAGTGCTGCTCAGAAAACAAGAGAGAGGGGAGCCTGGCTTATGTATACAGTCACCTTTCTCCACATCTCCTCATCAGATATATCAGCCCCACCCCCTTTATGCACCTCTTATTTAGGGAGAATGAGTGAAAGGAGAGGAATGGAGGTCTCTATACTTCCTAGATTTTTCTATTTTATGGAGTGAAACAAAGAAACACTCTCCTTCCCTCCCTCCCTCCCTCACTCCTTCTTTCTTTCTTTCTTTCTTTCTTTCTTTCTTTCTTTCTTTCTTTTTCTTTCTTTCTTTCTCTTTCTTTTTCTTTCTTCTTTCTTTCTTTCTTTCTTTCTTTCTTTCTTTCTTTCTTTCTTTCTTTCTTCTTTCTTTTCTCTCTCTTTTTATATTTTTCTTCCATCTGAAAATAAATTGGTATAAATTTTCTCTCAGCAAAGGGAATTAAATAGTCAGATTTCATTGTTAATGAAACCCTAACTTCCTAGTTAAATGGAGCAAGCTTATAGAACAATATTAGGTGTTTATATATATGTTAAGTACAAGAAACTCAAATATGTGATCTTCAGCTAGGGAAATTTTGCCTCCCTGGGGGACATTTGGCACTCTCTGGACATATTTTTGTTGTTACAACTGGGAGTGTGTATGTTGATATGTATTGCCTAATATTTTGACTTCATAGCATAGCATAATATTTTTAAGATTCATCCATGTTATTGCATGTGTATTCTGTTTCTTTGTATTGCTGAGTAGTGGTCCATTACTTGGTTATACTATATATATGTTTTTTTACCTATTCACCTGTTTATTGAACACTTGGGATGCTTCCAACTTCTGGCTATTATGAATAATGTTGCTTTGAACATTCAGATACATGCTTTATGTGGATATAAGTTTCTTTGCTTTTTGAGTAAATACTGAAATGAGTGGAACTACTGAGTCACATGGTAAATGTTTACAAATTAGTGCATACTGTTTTTCAAACTCACTGTACTATTTTGCATCCCTATTAGCAATATATGAGATTTTAAGTTGTTAATTTTAATCACTGTTGTGGGTATGTAGTAGTATCTCATTGTGCTCTAATTTGCATTTTTCTGATGACTATGTTGAACATATCTTCATGTGTCTTTGGCTGTTGTAGATCTTTGTGAAATAGCTGTTAAAATATTTTGCTCATTTTAATTGGGTTGCTTGTCTTCTATTTATTGAATTATGAGAGTTATTTGTATATTCCAGATATAATTCTTTTGTTGAATATATGTATGGCAAAAATTTAAAGATTTTGTTTATTTGTTTTGAGAGAGAGAAAGAGAGAGAGAGAGCATGAGGAAGGGGGAGGGGCAGAGGAAGAGGGAGAAGTAGATTCCTTGCTGAGCAGGGAGCCTGATGTGGGGCTCAATACTAGAACCCTGGGATCATGACCGAAGTGGAAGACACCTAACCGACTGAGCCACCCAGGTGCCCTGATATTTATCAATATTTTTATACCTTCTTCTTTGGAGTGTCTTTTTAAAGAAATCTTGACCTACCCCAATGTCACAAAGATTTTATGCTATGTTTCCTTCTAGAATTTTAATAGTTTTAATTCATACAATTAAATCTATAATGTATTTTCAGTTAATTTTGTATGTGATGTGAAGGAAGAGTTGAAGTTCATTTTTTACAAAGACAGATCCAATTGTTCTAGCACCGTTTTTCTCCATTGGATAGCTTTGGTAACTTGTTGAAAATCAAATTACACTACACATTTATAGCGATTAAAATGGTATGGTACTGGCATTAAAATAGACAAATAGATCAATGGAACAGAATATAAAGACCAGAAATAAACCCCTGTATACACAGTTATCTAATATTTGACAAGGGAACCAGAACACTCAATGTGGAAAGGATAGTCTCTTCAATAAATGGTGCTGGGAAAACTGAATAACCGCATGCAGAAGAATAAAGTTGGAACCGTATGATATCACTCACAAAAATTAACTTGCAATTGATTAAAGACTTAAACATAAGATCTGATGGCATCAAATATCTAGAAGAAAACATAGGGAAAAATCTTAGCATCAGTCTTGGTAATGATTTTTTCTTTTTTCTTTTTTTTGCTATGACATCAAAGCACAAGCAACAAAAGAAAAATAAACAAGTAGGACTACACCAAAAGTAGAAGCTGTTACACAGCAAAAGAGGCAATCAACAAAATGAAGGCAACCCATGGAATGGAAGGAAATGTTTGCAAACCATATATCAGATAAGAGGTTAATGTTCAAAATATATAAAGAACCTATATATTCTAGGTTCTTAAATAGCAAAAATTTTAAAAATCTGATGAAAAGTGGGCAAAGGAACTGAATAGACATTTTTCCAAGGAAGACATGCAAATAGCTAATAGTACATGGGAAAATGCTCAATATCATTAACCACATGGAATTTCAAATCCCAACCACAAAGAGATATCATCTCATCAGAACGGCCATCATCAAGAAGATAAGAGATAACAAGTGTCAGTGAGTATGTGGAGAAAAAGGAAATCCTACGTACTGTTGGTTGGAATATAAGTTAGTTCAGCCACTATGGAAAACTATGGAGGTTCCTCAAAAAATTAAAAATAGAACTACCATATGATCCAGCAATCCCACTAATATTATTCTATTATGAGAAAGAAGGAAATCCCGACATTTGTACAATATGGATGGACCTTGAAGATATTATGCTAAGTGAGCTGAGCCAGACAGGGAAAGACAAATATTGTATGGTATTACTTATATGTGAAATTGAAAAAGCCAAACTCAGGAACAAAGAGTAGAATTGTGGTGACCAGGAGCTGGGAGGTAGTACAACTGGAGAGATGGTGTTAAAAGGTACAAAGTTGCAACTACTAGATAAGTAAGTTCTGGAAATCTAATAGGGATTTTTCACTTTCTTGATGGTATTACTTGGAGAAAAGTTTTTAGTATTAATGAAGACTAATTTATCTTTTTTCCCCTTTTGTTACTTGTGTTATATCTAGTAAACCATTGCCTCACTTACAGCCATAAAGATTTACACCTCTGTTTTCTTCTAAGAGTTTTATAGTTCTAACTCACATTTATGTGTTTGATCTATTTTGAGTGAATTAGGGGTCAGATTTCATTCCTTTGCATGGGACTGTTCATTTATACAAACATAATTTTTTATGTATAAATTTATTTTTTATTGGTGTTCAATTTGGCAACATATAGAATAACACCCAGTGCTCATCCCGTCAAGTGCCCACTTCAGTGCCCATCACCCAGTCACCCCCACCCCTTGCCCACCTCCCCTTCCACCACCCCTAGTTCGTTTCCCAGAGTTAGGAGTCTTTCATGTTCTGTCTCCCTTTCTGATATTTCCCACTCGTTTTTTTTCCTTTCCCCTTTATTCCCTTTCACTATTTTTTATATTCCCAAAATAATGAGACCATATAATGTTTGTCCTTCTCCGACTAACTTATTTCACTCAGCATAATACCCTCCAGTTCCATCCACGTTGAAGCAAATGGTGGGTATTTGTCATTTCTAATGGCTGAGGAATATTCCATTGTATACATAGACCACATCTTCTTTATCCATTCATCTTTTGATGGACTCCGAGGCTCCTTCCACAGTTTGGCTATTGTGGACATTGCTGCTATAAACATCGGGGTGCAGGTGTCCCGGCATTTCATTGCATCTGTATCTTTGGGGTAAATCCCCAGCAGTGCAATGGCTGGGTCTAGGGCAGATTTATTTTTAACTCTTTGAGGAACCTCCATACAGTTTTCCAGAGTGGCTGCACCAGTTCACATTCCCACCAACAGTGTAAGAGGGTTCCCCTTTCTCCACATCCTCTCCAACATTTGTGGTTTCCTGCTTTGTTAATTTTCCCCATTCTCACTGGTGTGAGGTGGTATCTCATTGTGGTTTTGATTTGTATTTCCCTAATGGCAAGTGATGCGGAGCACTTTCTCATGTGCATGTTGGCCATGTCTATGTCTTCCTCTGTGAGATTTCTCTTCATGTCTTTTGCCCATTTCATGATTGGATTGTTTGTTTCTTTGGTGTTGAGTTTAAGAAGTTCTTTATAGATCTGGGAAACTAGCCCTTTATCTGATACGTCATTTGCAAATATCTTCTCCCATTCTGTAGGTTGTCTTTTAGTTTTGTTGACTCTATCCTTTACTGTGCAAAAGCTTCTTATCTTGATGAAATCCCAATAGATCATTTTTGCTTTTTTTTCTTTTGCCTTCGTGGATGTATCTTGCAAGAAGTTACTGTGGCCAAGTTCAAAAAGGGTGTTGCCTGTGTTCTCCTCTAGGATTTTGATGGAATCTTGTCTCACATTTAGATCTTTCATCCATTTTGAGTTTATCTTTGTGTCTGGTGCAAGAGAGTGGTCTAGTTTCATTCTTCTGCATGTGGATGTCCAATTTTCCCAGCACCATTTATTGAAGAGACTGTCTTTTTTCCAGTGGATAGTCTTTCCTGCTTTGTCGAATATTAGTTCACCATAAAGTTGAGGGCCCACTTCTGGATTCTCTATTCTGTTCCATTGATCTATGTGTCTGTTTTTGTGCCAGTACCACACTGTCTTGATGACCACAGCTTGGTAGTACAACCTGAAATCTGACATTGTGATGCCCCCAGCTATGGTACAAACATCATTTTTTGAAAAGGCTATTCTTTCTCCATTGAATGATCTTGGTACTCTTGTTGAAAATCAGTTTACCAGAGATGTATGAATTTTTATCTGAACTCTAAGTTCTATTCCATCTATATGTATATTCTTAGCTGGTACCACACTGTCTTGATTAGTGTTTCTTTGTAGTAAGTTTGGAAATCAAGATGTATATATAAGTCCTACAATTTTTCCTTCTTTTAAAAGATTGTTTCGTCTATTCTTGGCCCTTTGCGTTTGCATGTGAATTTTACGATCAGCTTTTCCATTTTTGAAAAGTCAGCTGGGATTCTGATCTGATAGGAATTGAATTGACTATGGAAACCAGTTTGGCATGTCTTAGACTACCATAACAAAATACCATAGATTGAATGGCCTAAACTTAAATTTATTTTCACAATTCTGGAGACTAGAAATCCAAGATCACAGTACTAGCAGAGTTGGTATCTGGTAAGAGTTTTCTTCTTGGGCTTCAGATGGCTGCCTTCTCACTGTTTCTACACATGGGGGAGAGAGAGACAGAGAGATAGATCTTTTTCTTCTCATAAGACCACAGTTCTACATCTAATTAGAGCCCCATGCTTATGATCTCATTTGACCTTAATTATGTCCTGAAGACCCTATTTTCAGATACAGATACAGTCACATTAGGGGTTCGGGCTTCAACATATGAATTTTAGGGGAACACAATTGAGTCTATAGCAGGAAGTATGACATCTTAACAATATTAAGGCTTCTAATCCATGAACATGGGATATCTTCCCATTTATTTAACTGTTCATTAATTTCTTTCAACAATGTTTTGTAGTTTTCAGTATATAAGTCTCATTCCTTTTTTGTTAAACTTATCCCTAAGTATTTTGGTGCTATTATTTTTATTTATTTGTTTGTTTATTTGATTCAATTAACATATAGTGTATTATTAGTTTTAGAGGTAGAGTGTAATGATTCATCAGTCTTATATATAATACCCAATGCTCATTACATCACATGCCCTCCATCACCCAGTTATTCCATCCCCCCACTCCATTCCCCTCCAGCAACCCTCAGTTTCCTGTGATTAAGAGTCTCTTATGACTTTTGATACTATTGTAAATGGATCGTTTCTGTAATTTCACGTCAGATCCTCATTGCTAGTTTCAATGGATATTTGATCCTATATCTTGTAACCTTGGTGCACTTCCTTATTTGTGCTAGTAGTTTTTTAGTAGATTCCTTAGTGCTTTACATATAAAATCATATCATTTGTGAAGATATAATTTCACTTCTTCCTTTCCAAGCTGTTCCAACCATTTATCTCTTCTGTGTTTTGTTCTTATTGTTCTCTTCCTGTCCCCTCATTCTGATTATTTGATTTTTAAAATATTTTTATTTTAATTTTACTATTGAATTTGTAATTATTCTTTTTTTTTAATTGAGGTATAATTTACATATTATATTAGTTTTAGGTGTACAACATAATGATTCAATGTTTGTATATATTGTGAAATGATCACAATAAGTCTAGTTAACATTGAACCTTACACATAGTAGTTATCTTTTACTAAATTTTTTAGGGGCAGCCCGGGTGGCTCAGCGGTTTAGCGCCGCCTTCAGCCCAGGGCCTGATCCTGGAGACCCGGGATCGAGTCCCACATCGGGCTCCCTGCGTGGAGCCTGCTTCTCCCTCTGCCTGTGTCTCTCTGCCTCTCCTTCTCTCTGTGTCCCTCATGAATAAATAAATAAATAAAATCTTTAAAAAAAAAAAAATAAAAAAATAAATAAATAAATTTTTTATAGGGTTGTCCTATAGATTTCAACATCCATCGTAACTGTCACAATGCAGTTACAGTTGCGATATACTGCTTCACTTAAAAAAAAATAGAAATCTTGCAACCTTATAAACTTGTATCTCACCATCCTTTATATATTTTTTAAAGATTTATTTATTTATTTATTCACGATAGACATAGAGAGAGAGAGAGAGGCAGAGACACAGGAGGAGGGAGAAGTAGGCTCCACGCCGGGAGCCCAATGTGGGACTCGATCCCGGGACTCGATCCCGGGACTCCAGGATGGCGCCCCGAGCCAAAGGCAAGCGCCAAACCACTGAGCCACCCAGGGATCCCCCCATCCTTTATATTTTTTATCTTTTCCCTTCAGTCACAAGAACTTTACTGCTTATTGTACTGAGGTTATGAATACTCATAGTTTTTGTTTAACTGAAAATATTCATATTTCACCTTCATTATTGAATAATACTTTTTCTGGATATAGGTAGAATTCTGGGTAGAGAGTTTTTTTCTTTCAGCATTTTAAAGATGTTCCACTCTCTTCTGATTTACATTCTCTTCTGATAAGAAGTTAGCTTTTTCTTTATTTTCTTAAAATTTTTTTAGAAGTTAGCTGTTAATCAGATTATTGTCCTCCTAAATATAATATGTTGTTTTTCTATTGCTGTCTTTAAGATTTGTCCTTTATCTTTGACCTTCAATAACTTAAATAGGGCTTGCTTCAGCATGGACTTTGTATTTTTCTGCTTATTTCTCACTGAATAATTTGAATTTGTAAATTTCTGCCTTTTATCAAATTATCTTGAAGTTCACTTTCTTCCATATTCTTTGGTCAGTTGTATGTCTATCCCATAAATTTTTATTTCACAAATTGGATTTTTTGGTTCTAGAACTTTCTTTCTTTTCTTTCTCTCTCTCTCTTTCCTTCTTCCTTTCTTTCATTTAAAAATTAATTAACATATAGTGTATTATTAGTTAGAATTTCCATCTTAAAAAAATCACTTTGATATCTCACCATTTCCCATTTCTATACTGTGATTTCAGGCATTGAAAGCATATTTTGTTTTATAGTTTACTGAGGTTAATCATTGCTGCTGATTAAATTGTGTCTCCCTCAAAATTTCTTCTTCTTCTTCTTCTTCTTCTTCTTCTTCTTCTTCTTCTTCTTCTTCTTCTTTCTTCTTCTTCTTTCTTTTTCTTCTTCTTCCTCTTCTTTTTGGAGAGAGAACATGAGTGGGGGTGCAGAGGGAGAGGGAGAGGGAGAATCCTAAACAAGCTCCACACTCAGCATGGAACCCAATGGGGAGCTTCATCCCAGAACCCCGAGATCATGACCTGAGCTAAAACCAAGAGTACAACTTGTAGCCGACTGAGCCACTCAGGTGTCCCTCTCCCTCAAAACTTCTATGTTGAAGTTCTAACCCCAAACATGTAAGAATGTGATCTTATTTGGATATAGGATTATGGAAGATATAGTTAGTTAAGAGGAGATCATACTGGAGCAGAGTGGGCCCTTAATCCAATATGACTGATGTCCTTATAAAAAGGAAAAATTTGGACACAGATATATACACACAGATTAAAGGCTATGTGAAGATTCAGACAAAATGGTAATGAAGCTTCTACATGCCAAGGAATGCCAAAGATTTCAAGCAAATTACCAGAAGCTAGAGGAGAGTCATGGAACAGATTATCCTCCAATGCCCTCAGAAGAACTCACTTTTCTGAAACCTTGATCTTAGACTTCTGGCCTCCAGAACTGTGTGGCAATAAACTTCTGCTTTTCAAGCCATCAAATTTGTGATTGCTGAGTGTGTTAGGGGTGTGTGTTTATTTTGCTTGGGGTTTACCAAGGTTCTTAGATCTGTAAGATGGGATTCTCAGGAAATTCGGAAAATGTCACAGGTATCAGGAAGCACCCTCAAACTGGGCAGATGGGAGAGTGTGCCTTTCCTTGGTACAGCCAGTAGGACAGGGCAGGGGTGATGGGGAGATACTGAGCGGTGCTCCTGAGAGGTAGTGAGTTGGAGTTAAGAGAAAAGGATAAAGAAAGAGCCAAGGAAAGAGGGAGGGCTAGAGTGGAGCCTGAAGTAGGGACCAGAGGAGAACAATAATAGGGATAAAGTAATGCCTATTAGAGATGGGACGAGAAGATGAAGAGTGATGTGAGCAGCACTCGGGAAGAGAAGGCCAACGTAGAGGAGGAAACCAGGTCAAAGTGAGACGCAAGAGATTAAAAGGGGCATGAAACATAGCAGGAGGGCAGCCAAGGGCGTCTGCGTAGTGAATCGGAGGAGGGAGGAAGAAATAGATAGTGAACAAGGGGGTGAGGGATGAGAAGAGGGTGGGAAATAGATGGAAGAACCACGTCTGGATGTTCAGAGCACAGTAGCATCTCCAGCCACCACGGTGTGGGACCCGACTCACTCACGCGACGAGCGCGGAGAGGGCGTCCTGCGGCCGGAGCCGTGGACGTTAGCCTGGGTCCTGCGGCTGCAGGGATCCGGGGGCGGCGGGGAGGCCAGGGCGGACCGACGCCTCACTACTCGGGGCCGCAAGCTTGGCTGGTGCCCCCGCGCTGGGGACGCGCCTCGTGGACGGAGGCGGGCGGCCCAGGGCGCACCCAGCACGACAGAGGCCGACCGCGGAGGATGGGGCAGAGGGGCCACCGACTGAGCGTGGCGAAGGAGCACCGAGCCCCTGGGCAGCCCCTCGGCGCTGCAGGCCGAGCCCGGGGTCGGGTGGGAGCGGGGGGCAGGGAGGGCTCGGAGGGGACCTGGAGGCTGCGGGGCGGCGGCACAGACAGCGGCCCAGGGCTCAATCGCCCCGTGGCTTTCTCTCCTGAGTTCCTAGTCCTAGGAGCTGCAGCCGCAGGGGGCGAGGGGTGAGGAGCGGGTCTTCGAGGGGCAGCTCAAGGGGGCGCCGGCGCAAGGCGGTGGCGAGGTGGGCGCGCCGGCGGGGGCCCCCAGGACCCTCGGTCCTGCCCTGGCGCCAGCGCTGCGACAGGGGCATCGACGCTGAGCCGAGCGAGGGCTGGCCGCGCGGGGCCGCGGGCAGGATGGAAGGGCGGGAGCCAAGGCCGAAGGGGCGGACGCAGGGTGGCGTCTAGCGCCCCATAAAGGGGCCGTGAAGACCGCGCTCGCCTGTGCGCGGGCGGCGGCACCGGCACCGGCACCTGCACCTGCACCGGCACCGGCACCGGCGGGGAGCGCGGCGCGATGCCCATTCGCTGCCAGCAGAGCCCGGTGCTGGCAGGCAGCGCCGCTTTGGCGGCCATGGGGGCACTGTTCCTGTACCTGGCCAAGCCCTCGGGCTACGGGAAGTACTCGGAGGGCCTGACGCCCGCCGCCCCCCGCCTGCCCGCGCGCGCCGCCTGGTTGCTGCAGGAGCTGCCCTCCTTCGCGGTGCCCGCGGGGATCCTCGCCCGGCAGCCGCGCGCTCTCCTCGGCCAGCCTGCGACGGTGCTCCTGGGCCTCTTCTGCGCGCATTACTTCCACAGGTAGCGGTTGCCCCCTGCGGGCGCGGCGGCGGCCCGGCGCTCGGCGTCCAGGAGCGAGCAGCCGTCGCGGGGCAGATCCGCCGGCTGCGGCGGGGCGGGAGCTCGAGCCGCTGGCGCCGACTGCTCCCTCCGCAGCCGCGCGGGCCGCCGTCGCCCCGGGCGCCTCGGCCCCTCTCCCCGCTCCAGCTTCCGACACCTCTCCTTGGCGGGGCGGGGGCGGGGGCGGGCTGCGGCTGGGATCCGGAGGGAGTCTACGGGGCCGCCTCTCCCGAAGGAAACCCGGCCCCGAGGGCGGCCGACTGGGTGTTCGCGGGCCTGGGCCGGTGCGAGGGGGGATGCGATGGGGGCCCGCCGGCCGCAGCGAGAGCGCCACCCGCCCCTCTACCTGGACAGCTCCCCGGGACGCAGGCGAGGAAGAGTCGCGGTGCTGCGCGGCCCAAACGGTCTTCCGAGTTAGGAATCCCAAAATTGGGGGCGATTTTGCCTCCTGGTCTATAAGGAGAGCCTGGAGAAGGCCTGCGGACCCCGGGGGCGGGGAGGGGGAGCCCCGAGCAAGGTGCCCGGCGCGCACACTCCTTCCCTCTCCGTGGTCCCCAGCGGCCACTGTCCCCTTGCGAGCTCCGCGTTTGGCGTGCCCGCTTGCGAGACCCAGAAGCCGGGGCTGAGCGGGGCGAGGGGCTTCCTGGAGACGATGCAGCCGGCGCCCCGCGAGGTTGGGTCTCCCCCGGGGCTCTCCGCCGCGCAGGACGTTCCCTCCGCGTTACGCAGACAAGCTCCGCGCGAGAAGACTCCACGACGGGGAAGTTGCCAAACCAAACCAAGAACGACCAGACGCACGGCCTTATTTTTGAATTGAGAATTTCTAGGGTCAAAGATCAAGGAAGTCTAGATTGGAAATTAGGGTAAAGAATGCGGGAAGCTGAAAGGCACAACTCTTTTTTTTTTTTTCATAAGGATGCCTCATTTCGAGACGAGGAGTTGTAAAGAAACGCATTTTAACCTGTCTTATCCTCTGGATCTCTTTTATCGGTCAGGATTTAATATTTCTGCGATCTTTTTTTGGTTTGTTTTGTTATTTCATTATTTTATTGGGCCGGTGCACATTTCACCATTGCTGAGATGTAAAGCTAACATAGAACTAAGAAGGTAGGATAGTAAAGGGGGTGAAGCCATCCACAAATTTACTGAGTAAGTTAGAAAGGTAGTTGGAATAGAGGGAAAAACTTGTTTAGGGGCTGAAGGGAGGTCTCTGGTTTCTAACAAAAATCTCCTAAAGGCTCTAATAATACAAAGGTCAGTTTATGGAAAAACTCTGAGTTGCACAAATGCCCTTTAGGCAGGAGAATGAGCTGTGGGGCAGCCTGTCTGCAGCAGAGATGACTGGGCTGGAGGCCACGGCTCAGGCCCAGGACCTGGACCTGTAGGTAGCAGTAGGCTGGAAGAAGTCTAGAGGCAGAGGTTACTGCTTTCACCCAGAGCCTTGGCTTTCCAGTTGGTCTGTAGGATGCAGATGCTTTCCTCAGACAAGGAACATTTATGCAATCTGAACTGAGTTCTCATTCTTTTAAAAAGATGAGTATTAGCCATAAGATTAGCCATAAGAACTAAAATTTCAGAAATGGGTGTCCTTTCGGCAAATATTTACTAAAAGTCTGTTGTGGACAAGGTGCAGGTTTAATGAACAACCACATTATCTTACTCATATTTAAATGGTTTAATTTGTACAGAAAAAAAAAAGGACGTTGAGTGCAGGAGTTAAGAGGCTAGCTTTTCACTTCACTGTTTTTGGAACCAACATTTGACAAAAAATATGATTCAATCAGACAATTGCTTTTATCTTGAAATTAACAACTGTCAGCACCATAAACAGTATTTTTATGAGGTCATTTCATCTTAAAGTAATGATTAGTATTTTCTGATAGTCCTATTAACATAATTTCAGACTTGTTTTTTAATTTTTAATTTAATTTTGTTTTTATTTATTTTTATTTTCAGACTTTTTTTTGAAAATAAAAGTTACTGTGCACAATAAATGATGACCAGTACATTAAAAAAGAAACAAAGACCAAGGAAGTAATTACCCACAAAATAAGTATGGACATACTGTCCATCTTCTTCAAGAGAAAATTTAAACTATACGTCAAGGATTTGGGGATTGATTCTGACTGAGGGAGAATTATCCACTGAAAACACAGCTCTGGGTTAGTTGTTCCTGATGTGAAAATGTAATGTGTGTCCACCTTCTCTCTTGTGTGAGCTCTTTCTTTGAGGCCACTGGAGTCTTGAATCTGTTATTTAGAGTGCTTATGAGATGTTATACTCTGCTGAGCACTCTTCATGAATTATCTACTAATCCTCACACCAACCTGTGTAGAGAGGCACTATTTTCACCTCCATTTTGCAGGTGAAAAACTAAGGAGGAGAAAAGTTTAAATAATTTGCCCAAGGTCTCACAGTAATTTTAGGAGCCACACATAGTTCAGATACAGGGAGTCTGAATCAGATCTCAGGCTCTTAGCTACCATGATAAGCTGTTCTATACTTGAATTATTATTTTTAAAATTCTGATGATAAGAAATATTCACCAAAGAACAAAAGGAAAATACAAAAAAAGTAGAAAACACCCATAATTTCAACACCTAAGTACATCAATAGTTAATGTTTTGGAACATTTCCATCAAGCCTTTTATTTTTCTTAGTTGATTTTTACACATGCTTGTTGTATTGAAGATATATAGTTTTGTTCTGCTTGGTTACTTAATATTTTATAATAAGTGTTTTCCCACATTATCATAGGATCTTTGTAAATATAATCTTAATGGCTGCATGTGATGTCATCTTATGTAAAAGCAATAATTTACCTATCCATTAATTTATAGTTGGGCATTTAATCCACCCCATTATTTTGCAGGAGGGAAGGTAGTTTAAAGTGATGCACATTTTTGCAACCTGAATTCTTTTCAGAAGCTGGGTGTGTTTTCTCAGCCAAGATTTCCAGAAGTGGTTCAAGGCCTATGAACATTTTTGTTTTGAGGCTTTAGGAGTCATGTGGCTTGATAATGAGGGTGCGTTAAGAAAAAAGCATCAGACTGCCTTGACTTTACTGTATTCTGTAAATTGCTGTGACACAGAGACTGAGATGAAGGGACAAGGGATCAGGAGGAAGGCTGGCTCACGGGTAGCTTGGACTCTTTTACAAAATGTTCCTTTAGGACTGTGCAGAACAGCAATACGTCTTTTTGGTTAGAAGTTAAAACTCTTTGTACGTTTCTCCATCCAAAAATCACACACTAGAATTTAACTTCCACAAGGGCAAGGGTTTTTGTCTCATCTGTTCATGACTATGTCCCTAGTGTATAGAAAAGTGCTGGTATTACATAGTTGGTACTCACTAAATTTGTTGAATGCATGAATGAGTTCTACCTCTGACATTGGTGCAGGTGATGAGGATTGTGGGAGAGCCAGTGACTACTTAGAAATCACTGCTGAGATTGCATGGCTAGGTCAACTGAGATAATTCTCCTCCTTTCAGAATCTATTGTTGTGAATGTTTGGATGGTCTAGCCACATGAAAATGATTGCTGTGTAAGCATATTGTCTAATCCACTGCCAAAATTGTGTGAAGTCAGTTATCTTTCGTTGACCTTGTCTATAGCCCTGGAATGATCCTTTCTTTGCTCATACTCTCTGATTGATCTTCATTTTCCCAAGAAGCCTTTGTATCCCATGCAATGATCATCATACCACCTATGTCTGTGGCAGTTGATATCTTTTTCAAGATTTGATATTTAGCTGAAGAAGGAAAAGAAATATCTTTTCACAAAAAAGAGGACTACATTGTGAAAAGTTGCTTGCAGAGTGACTTTTCATGATGAGTATCCAGAAACAAGGTGTAACAGACTCATTAGAGTCTGTTTGAACTTCGATCATTCCTGAGGCTTAGATGTTGAAACAGATGACATTTCCTAGTTAGCCAAATAAAATGATGGCTTCTATAAGATGCATTTTTGCTTTATTTGTCAGTTCATTCTTCCAACAGCATGAATTCTTTCCTGTTCTTCAAAACTCAAATCAGGATTGCTTCCTCTAAGAAGCCTTCTCTGAGTCCCTTCCCTGTAAATCCAGGTGTGGTACCATTCCTTGGGTTTTCATAGCAGCCAGTGTGGCCTTCTATGATGCACTACACACACCTGACCATAATTATCTGCTTTAAGGAAACTTCATCCTCATCTGTCCAGCATCCTCATTTTATAGAAGTAAAGCACCAAGAGGTTTAGTCAATGAGCGGCAGAGGAGGCTGGAATTTGAGTCTCCTGATGAACCTTGCCAATACTTCTCCAATCTTGTAAGAGATGCAGATGTCTCAAATATTCAGAAGTAATCAAACCTCATGAAGGAAACAAACTGATGACTGCCCAAGAAGAGGGGGGTGGAGAATGAGCAAAATGAGTGAAGGGGAATGGGAAATACAGGCTTTCCGTAATGGAATGAATGAGTCACTGGGATGAGAGGTACAACACATGGAATACAGTCAGTGGTATTATAATAGTGTTGTATGGTGACAGACTGTAGCTCTACTAGTGATGAACATAGCATAATATATAAAGTAGTCAAAGCACAATGTTGTACACCTGAAACTAATGTAACATAGTGTGTCAACATTTCAATTAAAAAAAAAGAGAAATATGTCTTTTTTAAAAAAAGATTTTAGTTATTTATTTGAGAGAGAGAGAGGCAGAGAGGGAGCATGAGGTGGGGGGCAGGGGACAGAGGAAGAAGGAACCAGGCTCCCAGCTGAGCAGGGAGCATGTGTGAGGCTTGATCCCAGGACTCCAAGATCACAACCAGAGCTCAAAGCAGACACTTACCTGACTGAGCCACCCAGGTGCCTGAGAAATGTGTCTTTAAATATAAAACAAAATAATAAAAACTCAAGAAAACTCTCCAAAAACCTCATGAAGGAAATTACTCATTGGCTGAGAGTCAGAGTATTGATTGATGCCCACACTGGAAACCACCTAGACAAATTTCTTCTCTTGCAGATTGAGAAGAAAGGCCCATGCAGGGCAAGCCATATTCTTGTAGTCACTTAATCATGTGTTAAGGACATTCCTGAGACATAATTTGATCAAGTAAGATTAGCTGAAAGATTTTTTGGGGGGGGACTTTATATATATATATATATTTAAACGTGTGTATATATTTAAAATGTATATATGTACATATACATAAAATCTATATATATAGATTTGGGGGGATTTTTATGTATACACACACACGCACATATATATATATATATATATATTTTTTAATTTAAAGAAAGATTCTTTAGAATGAGGGTTAGCAAACTTTTTCTGTAGAAAAGCCAGATTGTAACTCTTTTAGGCTTCACAAGCATACAGTTTCTGTTATAACTATTGTATGCTGCTGTTGTAGCATGAAAGCAGCCACAGATAATATGTACACAAATGAGTGTGGTTGTGTACCAATAAAACTTTATTTACAAAACCAAGGAGTGGGCAGTATTTGGCCTGTGGGCCCCAGTTCTTGCCAGCTCCTCCTTAAGAAAACCATGAATGGCATAGCTTTACAATCAGTTAATTGATTGTATTCCTGGTAATACTATGATTAAATTTTGTTAAATCCTGTAGCAAAGCAGTGGGCAAATTTTAGAACATTTCTGGTACATTTAAATAGGAATTTGGTAGTAATATCTTTTTCTAAGAATTCCTAGGTTCCAAGTCCTTTATCTGAACACTTGTGGGAAATAGTAGGAGTCTTGGGGTTTACATTTTAAATGAGATGACGTCATAAGCACATCTGAAAAATGCAGAGCTGTTTGCCAAAAATGTAAACCAGCTTTAAAGATCTTGACTGTTTCATTTTTGCCACATTGAAGAAAAGCTCATTCTAACGTAATGTCACTTAAAAAGAACATATACAATGAGCAAACAGTGATCCAAATTGGTTAAGTAATGTATATAAAATCACATGGCTAGGAAGGGGTGAAGTGTGGCTTGAACCCAGTGTTCTGATTCTTTATCAGAGCTCCACATGCTCAGAACCATGCTAGGTCTTGTGAGAGACACAGAAATACTACATCTGGTGCTTGCCCTCTGGAAGGAATGCAAGAAAGAGTCGTATATGTCTATCATTTTTTAAAAATTCCTTTATTCATGAGAGACAGAGAGAGACAGAGACATAGGCAGAGGGAGAAGCAGACTCTCTGCGAGGAGCCTGATGCGGGACTTGATCCCAGGATCCTGAGATCAAGACCCGAGCCGAAGGCAGACACGTGACCGCTGAGCCACCCAGGTATCCCATGTGTCTATCATTCTTTCTGGTGTGAAAGTGGGTGATGGTGATGTCAGTCTGAGAGGCCTAGAGCAGGTGGGAAAATGCAAATTGAGGGAGACCTAGGGGAGACCCAGTCATGCCACTGAATGTGCTGTCTCTGGTGTTTGTGCTTGAGTTTGCACAGAATAGAGGGTTCTCTCCCCCACCCAAGTTCAGAACCAACTGGGAGATAAACCTAGGAACTAAGAAAAAATGACCACCCTTATTAGAGTTAATTAAAGCTGATTTGGGGCAATATGGCTTGCATTTTAGATCATGTGGGCCTGCTAACACTGTACCTCAAAAAATATCCAGCAATGCTCACAGCTGAACAACCACAGACTTTTCCCAGTGGAGCCTGTTCTGAAAAGACATTAGAGTGAGAGATGGGCTGAGCTGTACACACCTCTGGAGAGGTGCTGCTTTTAAGTTCACCAAGCAGGCAATTCACTTTTTCGCTAAGAAGGAGTAAGCGAGGGACAGTGGAAAGGCCAGGAGGGATAATCTCATGATGGGCCCTCAGCCAGCGTGGGGGGTGGGGGGTGGTCATGAATGCTTTTCTGTTTCTAGATAGAATAGAAAAGTTGTCTACCTATTGATTTTTGCCAGAGCCTGGCAACTTGGTTCTGGAGCCTGCAGCACCTCTCATTCTGCTTTTTCACTCCCTGCCACATATGGCAATGAGGCCATCAAAATCTGGAATCAAGTTGTTTAAAAAGTCTCCGTGCTTAACCCAGGATCCTTTAATAAGAGCTCAGCCTAGGAGCTCTAAATTTAAAAACCCTATGAACTGGGGCCAGCAGTGCAATTTGCCTTCCATTTGGTTAGAGATGAGGGAAATGGAAGGGGGAACCAATATTTATTGAGCTCTGGGTGTTCCAGGAATTATGTTACATGATTTACATTGGTTATCTCATTTTGTCTTTGAGACAATCACTAACATTAATGCTATTTCGCAAATGACTGCGCTCCATCTGATTGCAGTGACTGGTGAGGGTGAGTGGGAGTGATGGGCACGCACCTGAGCTGGTCCTGCAAAGGATGGTCTCTTCCCAGATCTGTGGGTGAGAAGGTGATGCTCAGTCAGGAAAAGGGACCTGAGGATCTATGACTTAAAATTGCCCAGGGCTTCATATACTCTGACTTGGAATGCCTCTCTTCTTTTTGATACCAAATATCATTTGAATATATGCCATAATATCTAGTTCTACTATCCAAACCTTAATCAGGCTCCAAGCTCTTTTCAAAACCCTTCTATTATACTTGGGCCATGTTGTCAAGGCTGATCCTAGAAGTTGCTGTGAAGAAAACAGGCAACAAGCTTTTGACATTTTTTCCTATCTGACTATGAAACATCCCTTGATCCTTTTCTGTGTTTGGTGTCTATTTCTGTCTCCTGCCCCTGTCTGCTCTCTGTAACAACAGTATAAGGCCTCCCTCAGTCTCCCAGTAAATGTTCTTTACTTGCCCAAATCTGATAAATCTAAATATTAGAGTATTGGGTCCTTTCTTTCACATTATCAAGTTTTGAAAGTTCCTTATATATTCCAGATACAAATCTTTTACCAGATACATGCTTTGCAAGTATTTTCTCCCAGTCTGTGTAGCTTTTATTTTTCATTCTCTTGACCATGTCTTTTGGAAATCAGAAGTTTAAAATTTAAATGCCATCCAATTTTTCTGTTTTTTTTTTTTTTTTGTGTGTGTGTGTGTGTGTGTGTTTGTGCTTTTAATGTCATAGCTAAGCAATTTTTGCCTAATCTCAGGTCACAGAGTTTTCTCTTATGTTTCCTTATAAAAGGTTTATAGTTTAGGGTTTTACATTTAAGTATATGATCCATCTAGAGTTAATTTTTTAATTTTTTTAAATTTTTATTATTTTTTTATTTTTTTAAATTTTTATTTATTTATGATAGTCACACACATAGAGAGAGAGAGAGAGAGAGAGAGAGAGAGAGAGAGGCAGAGACATAGGCAGAGGGAGAAGCAGGCTCCATGCACCGGGAACCCGACGTGGGATTCAATCCCGGGTCTCCAGGATCGCGCCCTGGGCCAAAGGCAGGTGCCAAACCACTGCTCCACCCAGGGATCCCTAGAGTTAATTTTTTTAGATGGAGGAGGGGCAAAGGGAAAGGGAGAGAATCTTAAGCAGGCTCCGTGCCGAGTGCTGAGCCTGATGTGGGGCTCAATCTCACAATCCTGAGATCATGACCTGAGCTGAAATCAAGAGTTCGATGCCTAACCAACTGAGCCACCCAGGTGCCCTGAGTTAAATTTTTTTTTTTTTTTTTTTTTTTTTTTGTTAATGTAAGAAGTATGAATCAAAGTTCTTTCTTTCTGTATGTGTATCCAATTGTTTCGGCATCATTCATTGAAAATACTGTTCTTTCCTTAACGAATTGCATTTGCATCGTGTGATATGAGCAGATACTTTGCTAAAGAAAACATAAAGGCAAATAAAAACATGAAAAGATGGGCAGCCCGGGTGGCTAAGTGGTTTAGCGCCACCTTCAGCCCAGGGCCTGATCCTGGGGACCCAGGATCGAGTCCCATGTCAGGCTCCCTGCATGGAGCCTGCTTCTCCCTCTGCCTGTGTCTCTGCCTCCCTCCCTCCCTTCCTCTCTCTCTCTATAATAAATAAATAAATAAATAAATAAATAAATAAATAAATAAATAACAATCTTTAAAAAAAAAACATGAAAAGATGCTCAACATCATTAGTTGGTAGGGAAACGTAAGTTAAAGCAAAATGGGATACCACTATGCATCCACTAGAATGGCTAAAAACTAAAAAGACTGACCATACTAATTCATCTACATTGTTGATGGGAATTACAACAGCAGTCATTTTGAGTAACATTTTGGCAGTCTTTTAAGAAGCTAAACATAAACCTACCATATGACCTAGCCATTCCATTGCTAGCTATTTTCCCAATAAAAATAAAAGCACATTTTTTTAAAGCACATATTTATACAAAGATTTGTATGCAAATATTTGTAGCAACTTTAGTTGTGGTAGCCAAAACCTGGAAACAACCCACATGTCCATCAACCGGCGAAAAAGCAAATAAACTGTGTTGTATCCATAAAATAGACTACTCACAATAAAAATAAAAGGAATGAACTATTTGATAAGAGCTACAACATGGGATGAAATGCAAAATAATTATTCTGGGTAAAAGAAACCAAGCGAAAAAAAGTGTCTTATGAGTCCATACGTATAAAATTCTATGAGATTGAAACTAATCTAGAGTATATAAAGTATCAGTGGTTTCCTAGGGAAAAAAGAGGGATAGGAGGTGGGATTATGAGCAAGGGTATGAGCAAACTTTTGGTGGTGATGGATGCGTTTAGGATTTGATATCATGATAGTTTCTGAATTTATCAGATTACATACTTTAAATATGTGCAGTTGGTTCTTAATTATACCTCAATAAAGATTTTTAAAAAAACTGTAGATGGACCCATGAGAAAATTATATATATGTGTGACCCTGAGAATTGCTCTAAGTTTCTGTGAGGCTAATCTGACAATGTTTAATAATAGCTGAAAAACTGTTCACTTTTTTTCATTTTTTTGTGTGTTTTTCCCCCCCAGGAATTTCATTTAGGGGAAATATTGAAGGGACATAATTGAAAAGAAAGAAATCGATTTATATAAAGTTACGGTGTTACTATTCACAACTGTGAAACACTAAAATTTACTTAAATGCTCTATAATTGAGTGCTGATTATAATCAATAGGATTGAATATCATGTATACTTAAAAATATTAGTTTTTGGATTACACGATGAAAATAAATATATAACTCATTTAGTAAAAAAAAATAGACCTGCATTCTGAAAAATCTACATCAACATATATGAATTAAAATTGATAAGGATTGGAGTACAAAATGATGTAAATAGCTGATACTTCAGGTTTGCATTTTTTCTTTTTTTAAAGGATTTATTTATTTATTAGAGAGAGAGAGAGTGGGGGGAGAGGCAGAGGGAGAAAGAATCTCAAGCAACTCCTCACTTGACCTCATTACCGTGAAATCATGACCTGAGCAGAGATCATGACCTGAACTGAAATAAAGAGTCAGATGTCATCCAACTGAGCCACCCAGGCACCCTGCATTTGCATTTTTCTTATAATATTTTCAGTGTTTAGTGGTTTAAGTCCTACTAAACTTAATAGAAGAAGTAAGACTGATATTATAAGATTTTAAGAAGTACCTTCCAAACTGACCAGGGAATTAAATGTCCATAGAGATCAAGACACTCCTACAAGTAAGCACTGCTTTGAGGAAAGTCACCATTTATGTGTAAATTCTGTTTTACTGAGCCACTATGACATCACTAGCTCCTGACATTGCCACCTCTCCTAATGATACTTTGAGTTAGGATGTTGAAGATCCCTTAGAATGTAATCATGTTACTTGGCAAATTGTCAACACACAAATATCCTTTTAATATCTGTAGAATCTAGAGGGATGTCACCACTCTCATTCTTAATAATAGTAATTTATGTCTCCTCACTACCTCCCCATCTTCTAGTTAGAGCTTTATCAGTTTTATTAATCTTCTCAAAAAACCAGATTTTAGTTTCATTGAGTTTCTATGTTAACTTTTCTGTTTTCATTTGTTTGCTGTTTTGATATTTATATTTAGCTTCCTTCTGCTTTGGGTTTAATTGTTCTCCTTTTTCTAGTTTCTTAAGGCAGATTGAGACCTCCTTTTTCTAATATAGGCATTTATTGCTATGAATTTCTTTTTTTTAATATTTATTTATTTATTTATTCATGAGAGACACACAGAGAGAGGCAGAGACATAGGCAGAGGAAGAAGCAGGCTCCTGGTGCGGAGCTTGATGTGGGACTCTGGGATCATAACCTGAGAGCTGAAGGCAGATACTTAAGCAACTGAGCCACCCAGGCATCCTGTCTTCAAGTATTATTATACCACTTCATGTACAGTATAAGAATATGAAATAAATACTTCCATTTTTTTCTCTTGAAATGTATGTGATTGTCATTATTTGTTTTACTTATATACATGCTTTAAAAAGCTCCACCATATTGCTATTATTTTTTAAGTAGTCAGTTATCTTTTAAAGGGATTTAAATAATAAAAAACTTATATATTTACCTGCATAGTTGCCACTTCTGATGTTCTTCACTTTTGGGGATTGGTCCATATTTATATCTGGGATTATTTTTTATTTCACCTAAAGAACTTTATTTCTTTTAGAACAGTTCTTTTAGATTGAATATTTGAAAATATCTTTATGTCTCCTTTTTTTCCTGAAGATATATATTTCTAGGATATAGCATTCTAGAATGACAGCTGTCCTTTCAGTACTTTAAAGATGTTACTCCTCTGTCATCTTGCTTGCAATCTTATAAAAAGAAATTGGCTGTCCTTCATATCTTTGTTCCTCTATACCTGTGTCTTTTTATCTCTGTCTACATTTATTGTTTTTTCCTTATCATTGGTTTAGAGCAATTAAATTCTTTGGTGTAGTTTTCTTCATGACATTTTTTTTTTGTTTTGTTTTGTTTTGTTTTCTTCATGACTTAATGTTCGGTTTCTTTAAACTCCTTAAATCCATAGACAAGGTTTTCATCAAATTTGGACCATTTTTATGCATTATTCTTCATCTCCCTGCTTCTTTCTCCTGTTGCTCAGAAACTGCAATTACATATCTATGAGACCTATGCATGTATAAAACCATCCCAGAGCTCACTGATACTCCTTTCTTTTTTTTTTTTATTCTTTTTTTTTTCAGTTATTTCATTTTGAGTAGTTTCCATTGGTATGTCTTCAATTCATAGTCTCTTCTTTTGCGTTGTCTTATCTTCTTAATCCCATCTGGGATATTTTCAACTCAGACATGGTAGTTTTAATCACTAGAAGTGTGATTTTCGTCTTTCTGCTATCTTCTATGCTTCTACTTAATCTTGTGAACATGTGGAATGCAGTTATAATAGCTGTTTTTTTTAAAAAATTGAAGTACAGTTGGCACACAATGTTATATTAGTTTCAGGTGTACAACATAGTGATTTAACCAGTTTATACATTATGCTGTGCTCACCATAGTGCAGCTACCATCTGTCACCATACAATGCTTTACAATACCATTGACTATATACCTTTTATCCCCATGACTTATTCATTCCATAACTGGGACAATTATAATAGCTATTTTAATGTCATTGTCTGCTAATTCTAACATCTGAGTCATTTCTATGTCAGTTTTGATTGATTATTCTTCAAAATATGGGTGTTTTCCTGTGTCTTTGCATACCTGGCAGTCTTCAGTCTTTGATTGGATGGTCAGATGTAGCTTCTTGGGTGTTAAATACTTTTGTATTCCTATAAATATTCTTGAGCTCTACTCTGGGATGCAGTTGAATTACTTGGAAATAATTTGATCCTTTCAGGTCTTGATCTAATTTTTTTTCAGTGGTTCTAGAAGAGTGCTAGTGACAAGGCTAATTAATTCTCTCCTCTGAGGTAAGGCCTTTATGAACACTCTACCCAATGTTCCATGTATTATGACTTTCTCTGTCTGTCTGGTTGATCATGTGTGAGCACTGGGCATTGTTCCCTTTAGTCCTTTTGAGTGATCCTTTCCTTACATAAGTATGTTAATTAAGGCTTTGCTGAATACTTAAATATTCTCTGCAGGTCTCTTTGTATCTCTTGCATCTTCATTACTTTGTCCTGCGACTTCTAGATGTATTGATCTGGAATCTCAGTTGTGTTTCCTCAGTGCAGCAAGTCTTCAAACCTCTGTCTGAGATTCCCTTCTCAGAGAAGGAAAATTCTCTCGAAGAAATAACCTGGATCAATTATAAGGCTCACATCATCTTTGTGTGTGTCTCTCAGGGATCCTTGTCTTTCATTGCCTGATGTTCAACGTTTTGTAAATCATTATTTCATATAATTTGTCTTGTTGTTTTGTATTTTTGTTATTCAGCCTGGAGGGTAAGTCTAATCCTTGTCACTTCATCTTGACTGGAAGCAGAAGTCCTTCCAATGGGGTTTAACATTTATCTTTGCTAATTTGATCATTTTCAGTGCTTGTTGACTTGCTGGTTTTAATGGCTTCTGCTTGCACTCAGTGTTATTATACCAAAGCTCATTGGTTTGTGTTTCTAAACTTTCCACCAATTTGTTCAGAGTGTTTCTGTCTCAGTTCAGGTTGCTATAGCAAAACACCATAACCTGGGGGTGGTTAAAAACAGATCTGATCAAATTTCTGATCAAAAACAGAAATTTATTTCTCACAATTCTGGAAGCTGGAAGTCTAAGATCATGGTGCTAGCAAGGTCCAGTTTAGGTGATAGTTCTTTTCTGGGTTGAAGGTGGCTGACTTCTTGTTGTATCCTCACATGGTGGGAATAGGGTGAGTTAGCTCTCTGGCCTCATTTTATAAGGGCACTAATCCTGTTCACAAAAGTTCAACCTTTATTACCTAATTACCTCCAAAGGCCCCACCTCCAAATACCATCACATTGTATTAGATTTAGGTTAGATTTCAAGATATGAAATTTTGAGGGACACAAATATTCAGTGCATAACAGTTTCCTTTTTTTCATTATGACCCTATTGCTTTTACCATTCTCAGGCTTAATGTGCAATGACCTTTAGGTCCCATGTTATAAATTCTTGAACTTGTGGAGAGCTCAGCATGATAGGAGAATGGTGGTTTCTTTTGTTTGTTTGTTTGTTTGTTTTAATTTTTTATTTATTTATGATAGTCACACACAGAGAGAGAGAGAGAGAGAGGCAGAGACATAGGCAGAGGGAGAAGCAGGCTCCATGCACAGGGAGCCCGATGTGGGATTCGATCCCGGGTCTCCAGGATCACGCCCTGGGCCAAAGGCAGGCGCCAAACCGCTGCGCCACCCAGGGATCCCTGGTGGTTTCTTTTGTAGGAGTTGTGTGGCTCCATGTAGCTATTGCTGGCAAGGTGGCCTTAAAAGTATAAGATGGAGAATAGTGTGGGAGATATCAGCAGATGCTTACGAGTGACATATCTGAAACTTTCACATGGTAAATTCTGCCACAGAGACCTCAGAAAAGGCTTTTTCTTTTTTCATCGGCATGAACGATGGAATGAAGATGTAGGAGGGAGATGCACTGAGGCAGATCTATCTTTGAAAGTTGTGCCCTTTGATCAGGGCTACTGAGTCCCAGGACAATATTTAAAAGAAGGTAGAAACCTCTCAGAGATTCTCAGAATGATGGCACTATATAGGCCTCATTGCCACATGGCTATATAAAACAGTTTGCAAACCACATGAGAAGCCCTATAAATCTAAGCTGCAGTATGAAGCCGAACAGCTGGAATTAGAAAACGAGAAATTTCTTTTTGAAAACAATGACAAATAAAGGATGCAAAATTGCGCTTACAGAAATGATGTGTTTGTGTCCAACAGTGAACATGTCTTGTCCTGAGCCTACAATAATAGGCTTGCTGAACTTTGTGCTTCAAGCTGGAAACCACCCCATGTTTCCATTTACAATTTATTTATTTGGTCATGAGCAGTAAGCATGAGTGGCTGAGCAGGCATGCCTACACAATGCCAAAATCCACCTCAAATTTATCAACTTAAAGAAAAAGAAAAGTTAGACTAGTTACTTGAATTAATCGATTAATTACTCATACCAAGAGTTTGATCTGATTCTCTTTGTATACTCAGATTCTCACCTTTGAGGGCATAAATAGTGGTCAGTAGTAATATGTCTCTTGTAAGAGGTTGTGCCGCAGTAATGGTTATCTTTCTATCACTCAGAGGCAACTCTCAAAGTTCCTCAAAAGTTTGGCAATTCAGTATATGTTCAGATTGAACTTCTATATTGACATAGTAGTGGAAAGAAAGAGAAGTGAGTGAGTGAGCAGTTTCAGGGTTTCCCAGAACTACCAGGACATAAATATGAAGATATAAAAACACATATATAGAAAACTTAAAAATGGCTTACTGCATTTTAGGTTTTCATGAGCTAATCATCTCAATGTTTTTCATAATTAAAAAGGATCTACTGGATCTTGACCACTAGACAATTCAAACCAGATGACATCTGCTGGGGGTTGACCATGGGACCTGACTATCCTCACTTGTAGGATGTTGGAGCAAGATGAGAAGAAGTTGCAGGATCCCAGGGGGAAACCTCACATCGAATTGTTCCCCTGGTGCAGCCCTTGATAGGAAATGGTCAGCTACTCCATGCAGGAAAAAACAATGTGGTCTTATTGAACTGGGCGTTTTACTAGGTTTGGCAATCTAATTTCTCTGCGTAGACATCGCCTTTGGAGAAGCCAAACATCTGGTCGATGCCAACTTGAAAAAATTAGTTAAATCTGCAACTGGAGATTATTGTATCAGTGTTTTTTAGTCCTGGCTGCACATTAGCATCATCTGAGGGAACTCTTAAGAACTGCTGGTGTTCAAGATTCTATACTGAAGATTCCGAATAATTTGTCTTCAGTGTGCTTCTTCTTTATAGTGTTCCTAAAGCCCCTCGGGTGATTTGAAAGTGCAACCAGAAGTGAGAATCTCAGATGTTCTCACAAATGCCCATGTGACTGATTCTTTTTCCACATAGTAACTGCTATAGAGCAGAGTGCTCAAGAGCATAAACTCTGGAACTAGCTCCACCTAGTGGAGCTAGCTCCACCAAATCCCACCTCTGATGCTTCATAGCTGTGTGACCTTGGGCTAGCTTAACCTCACTGTGCCTGTTTCCTAATGTATAAAATGGGATAATTATAATAATACCTATCTCCTCGGGTAACTATAATAATAGCTATCTCCAGGGATTAAATGAGTTCATGTGTGCGAAGAACAGAGTAAGCACTATATAAATATTAGCTGTCTGTCGACCTTCACTGGTATTTCTCTACCAAATGTCTGAACTGAAATTAAATTCAATGGCCTAATAGTACTCTAGCAAGGTGTTCCCTGTAGCTGCTACAGGGAATACCACAAAGTGGGTGGCTTGAATAACGTAAATTTTTTCTCTCACCATTCTGGAGGCCAGAAGTCTGAAATCATGGTGTCAGCAGGGCTATGCTCCCTGAATAAACTCTAAAGGAAAATCCATTCCTTGCCTCTTCCATCTTCTGGTGGCTGTCAGCATTCCCTGGCTTGTGGTCACAACTCTGTTCTCTGTCTTCACATTGCCTTTTGTCTGTGTATCTGTCTTCTCTTTTTCTGCCCTTTTTTATATGAGGATAAATGTGATTGCATTTAGGGTACATCCAGGATAATCTCCTCTTCTCAAGATGCTTAATTTATGGGGCATCTGGGTGGCTCAGTTGTTAAAACATCTGCCTTGGGCTCAGATCATAATCTGAGAATCCCGGGATCAAGTCCTACCTCAGGCTCCCTGCTCAGCGGGAAGTCTGCTTCTCCCTCTCCCTCTGCTTCTGTTCTCTCTCTCTCTCTCAAATAAATAAATAAAATCATTTCAAAAAGCTTAATTAAGCACATATTTTGTCATATAACACAATATTCACTCTTTTGCTATAAAGTAATATTCACAAATTCTAGGGATTTAGGGCATGGATATGTCTTTTCTAGGGGGCCACCATTCAACACACTACACAAGGTCCATAAAAAATGTAAGCTTGGATGGGATGTATTACTGACTCATTCTGTGTTTAGTTGTCTTTGCGTTTGGCCTTCACATCCCACTCTCTGATATATCCAAAACTATTATTTACAATAACAGGTATCATCTTTGTATATACGGACAAGTGACTATTCATTGTCAGTGTTTGTTATTTCTTGGGAAGGACAGAGGAAAGTGAGCCAAGGGCTCAGAGGACCAGTTGGCCCCATGCCTTTGGTATACAGAGAGGCTCCAACAAGGAAAGAACCTCTTGGTGGGTTCTGTTCCAAAGAGAATAATTTGGGGGAAACTCTATTTTATTATTAAATGCAACCCAAAACCCTCACCAATTCTGGCTTTATATTTGGAAAAGTTTGATGCTTATTTCAAAAGAGAACAGTGTGGTGGTGCTTTAATCAGGACTCTTTCAGTTCCAAGTGACAGAGAAGTCAATTCAAATATGCTGAAGTTAGGACCTGAATTTATTAACTCTTATGACTGAACAATTGCTGCATCAGATCCAGATTGATGCAGTGGTTCCAACGATCCCATTAGGACTCAGTTTCTCTCTCCAGCTCTTGGCTCTTCCTTTACGGGTTCTGTTCTCAGAAAGGCTGTCCATAAGTGGTGGCAAGACAACTGTAGGATCTAAGAGCTTATATCCTCTTTGACCCAGGATACATGGAGAACAGTTCTCAAAAAAATGTAAGCAAAACCTTATTGGGGTTTATTGGGTCACATGCTGATCTCTGAAACAACCAGTGTGATAAGGCTATCCCAGTTTTGATTGGCCCAGGAGCCTGACAAGGATGCACCCTCTCACAGGCTAGGATAGGAAGCTGATCCAAGCTAGGTACTCTAAGAAGGAAGAATGAGTATTGGGGGCAAATACAACAGATGCAATAGATCTTTGGGTTAACATGTCTAAAAACCAAACCTGGATTCTTTAGAAGGGCATGTGGGATTTTTTTTCCAATTGTATATGTCGATTACAATTTGTTTTTCCAATTGGAAATGAGTGAGTCTCAGGATCTTGAGAACCTGAGATAAAAGGGAATCAGTAGGAGAGAGGCTCATAGATGTGATGTGAACAGGCACAATGACTAGGGCACAAAGACCAGCTTCACTGTTGGTCTTGTGCTGGCCCTCAGCTTTATAAAGGATATATTCCCTTGGCTGGGGAAAGAAAGAGTTGTTAAATTCTAATATGTACCAGTTATATTCAATTATACCATTTAATCCTTTTAATTACCTTCTGAGGGTGGCATCCTTATTATCCTCTGTTCATCAATGGAAAACTGAGGTTTGGAGGAGTTAAGTTACCAAGGTCATTGTGGTAGCTTAAAAATATGCCCATGAATTATTTTGACACAATTTCCTTGAAAATATGGTACTCAATTACCATCTTCTTGAATGGGGGCCAGAATTTGTGACTTGCTTCTGACCAATACAACGTGGCAAAGTGATAGTATGTGACTTTTGAGACTAGGTCCAAAAAGGGAGCTACTATTGGCCCTATATCTTAGATTGCTCGTTCTGGGGGAAGCCTGCCACAATGTCATGAGTGAAAACACATGTTTGTTGATGTTTTTAACCATTAAGTTTTAGGGTGGTGTATTGTGCAGTAATAAAAAAATAATGAACACAGTCATGTATTTTGGAAGTGGTGTATCCACCATCCATTTTCACTTTGCCACAGCTACCCAAATAGAAACAACCAAATACAAAGATGATGGATAAAACTTGAAGTAATCTATACTCATTTACTGAGTACTTTTTATATTTCTTGAGTACTTATTTACTGAGTAATTTTTTTTCCTGAAGAATTATTCTAGGTTCTGGGTTACCTTTCATACAACTGAGCTCTTAGAACTGATCTGTGGGTGAGTGCATGACTGGTGGCATCAAAATCTTCCAGAGAGCTTTCATAAATCTCTAAAAGAGTTTAATTTAGTAGGTAAGGTAGCTTTAATACTCAACCATATCTGCCACTGACCAACAGAAGTTAAGGGCTGTCTTTTAAACCAAAGAAAGTATCTCTATAGACATCCATGGTTAAAAACTGATTCTCCAAGTCAGCCACCATTCATCATGGCATATATACATAGGATATTACGTATTTATTAAGATAATTATAGATGCACATGTAATTGTTAGAAATAATACATAGATATCCTGTGTCACCTTTACTCCAGTTATCTCCAAATACTATACTGTAGTATCACAACCAGAATATTGGCATTTTTGTATAGTCAAGAGACAGAACACTTCCATCACCAGGGTGATTCCTAGTGTTTAAACATTCACTTTTCCTCCTATTCCCACCACCACCTAAATCCCTGGCAACCATTAATTTGTTCTTCATTTTTATATTTTATGACTTCAACAATGTCATATAAATGGCAGAATATAGCATGTAACCTTTTGAAATTAGCTTTTTCTTTTTCACTTGGTGTAACTATCTGGAGATTCATCGAGGTTCTCATGTGTATTGTTAATTCTTTCTGTTACTGCTGAGTAGTATTCCATGGTATGGATGTACTTGTTTAATAATCCACAAATTGAAGGACATCTGAGTTTCCTGTCTTTGATTGTTATGAATAAAGTTGCTATAAACATTTGTATATGAATTTTGGAAAACATGTTTTAATTTCTCTGTGATAAATGCCCAGAAAAGCAATTTCTGGGTAATATGGCAGATTCACGTTTAGGTTTTGAAGAAACTGTATAGAGTGGCTATACATTCACACCAGCAATGTACAAAATGATCCAATTTTTTTCATATCTTTGCCAATATTTGGTGTTGTCAGTTTTTAGTTTAGCCATTCTGATAGGTGTGCAATAATATCTATTATGGTTTTAATGTGTATTTCCTAAAGGCTAACAACGTTGAACATTGTTTCATGTGCATTTTTGAAATCTTTATGTACTTATAGGTAAAGTGACTCATCGTGTTTTTTGCCCACTTTCTAATTGAATTTTTTTGCTTTTAATGTTGAGTTTGGAGAGTTCTTCTAAATTCTAGTGTTGTAAATTCTAGTCTTTTGTAAAATACGTGGTTTGCAAATATTTTTCCCATCACGTAGCTTTCCTTTTCATCCTTTTTCGCTCTTATGAAGAGCAAAAGTTTAACAAGGTTTGATAAAGTCCAATTTATGATTTTTCTCCTCTTATGGGTGATGCTTTTGTGTCAAACCTAAGACCTCATTGCTTAGCCTTATATTCTGAGAATTTTCTGGTTGGAAGGCTATGTTTTGTTCATTTAATTGCTTTTGTACCTTTATAAAAAATAAGTTGGGCCTATTTGTTTAGGTGTGTTTCTGTGTTCTCTGTTACATTGATTTATGTGTATATCCTTTCACCAATACCATTGCAGTTTCATGTAGTTATATAATAGATCTTAAAATCTGGTAGATAAATTCCTCCCACTTTATTCTTCTTTTCAGAATAGTTTTAGCTATCAAAACTCTTTTGCTTTTCAATATAAATTTTTGAATTATGTTGTCTATATTTATAAAAAAATCTTGTTAGAATTTAATAGGAATTTCATTATCAATTTGGGGAGAATTGACATCTTAACTATGGTGAATCTTTCAACCCATAAACAGAGTATGTCTCCATTTATTTAAATCTTTGATTTCTGTCATTAATGCTTTGTAGTTTTCATCATATAAGTCCTGTACATATTTGTTTGGATTTGCACCTAAGTATTTTATTTTTGAACTATTGTAAATGTTACTTTATATTTCTAATTTCAGTGTCCATATGTTCATTAAAAGCGTGTAGAAATATAATTGAACATGGTGTATCCTGCAAACTTGCTGAATTCACTTATTAGGAGGTTGGGGTATTTTTGGTATATTTTTTAGGATTTTTCTATAGAGACAATCATGTCATTTGCAAAGAGGGACAGTATTGTTTCTTCCCTTCTGTTATGTTTGCTTCTTTTTTTCTTGTCTTACTGCACTGACTAGAATTTTCAACACTTTGTTGAGTAAGAGTGGTGAGATTAGACATCTTTGTCTTGTTCATGATCTCAGAGGGAAAGCATTCAGTCATTGACCATTCAGTGTAATGTTACCTGTAGATATGCTTTATCAAGTTCAGGAAGAAGATTTACTGTATTCTTATTTTCTGCATTTTTATCATTACTAGGTGTTAAAATTCATCAAATGTTTGTTTGTTTTACAGTGACTGATATGACCACAATATTTCTTTTTTAATTTTGCTAATGTGGTTGATTTCATTGATTGGTTTTTGAATTTTGAACCAGTCTTGCATCCCTGGAATAAACCCTATTTACTAGTGCTATATAATTGTTTATATATACGGCTGAATTCTGTTTGTTAACAACTTGTTAAATATTTCTGTGTTCATATTTATGAGAATTAATGGTCTGTAGTTTGGCGTCTTGTTTGTACTGTCTTGGTCTGGTTTTTGTATCAGGGTAATACTAGCTTTATAAAATGAAGTGATTATGTAAAATTGGTGTTAATTCTTTAAATATTTGTAGAATTCTCCAGTGAAGTCATCTGGACCTAGAGATTTTTTGAGGGGGGAGTTTTAAAATTATGACTTAAATAGTTCCAGGGCTTTTCTCAATAGTTACAGGGCTGTTCATTAAAGTGAGCTATGATCGCTGTGTTTTTCAAGGATTTGGTTCATTTTATCTAAATTGGCAAATTTGTGCATGTAGAGTTGTTCCTAGTATTTCTTTATTATCCTTGTGTTTGCAGGTTCTGTAATAATAGTCCCTGTTTCATTCCTGATGGTGTCTCTTATTCTTTTTTTTCTTTTTCTTTATTAGTCTTTCAGAGGTATGTTAATTCCATTGATCTTTTCAAAGAATAGCTCTTTGTCTTATTCATTTTAGTTAGTTTTAATGTTTTGGATTTCAACAATTTCTGCTTTTATCTTTATTATTGCCATTCTTCTGCCTTCTTTGGATTTTTATGCTCTTTTTTCTCCCCTGGTTTCTTAAGGTGGGATCTTTGAAACCTTTCCTATTTTCTATTGTTGCACTTAGTGGAACAAACATCCCTCTCAGCACTGATTTAGCTGTGTCCCACAAATTTTAAAATATTGTAATTTTCATTTTAATTGAGTTCAATATAGTTTTTGATTTCATTTGAAGCTTCCTCTTTGAACCATAAATTATTTAGAAGTATGCTGTTAAGTTCCCAAGTTTTGGAACTTTGTTATCTTTCTGTCTTGTTACCTTTCTGTTGGATAGAGTTGGGAGAGAAGCAGTCAAATCCTGGAAATATTTTGAGGGTAGAGCTGACAAGATCTGTTAATAGATTTAATGTGGAGTATGAGAGAGAGACAGAGACAGAGAGAGCCGGAGAGAGGAGAGAGAGAGAGAGAGTGAGAGAGAGAGAAGTCAACTGTGGTTCAAGGTCCTCAGTCTGAGCAATTGGAAGAATGAACTTGCCATTTACTGAGATTAGAGAGGTGCAGGTTTGGGGAAGGATGGGGGATCAGGGGTTTGGGTTTGGATATTTTAAGTTTGAGATATCCTTTAAACTAGACGTCTAGGGGGACATTGACTATATAAGTCTGAGTTCAAGGACTGCAGATATCTTGTCTGGAGACATAGATTTGGGAGTTGTCATTCTGGATATGATTTTTAAAGATATGAGGCTAGTATGGTCACATCTACAATGGATTGTAAATAAAAGAGTCCCGAGCAATGGTGTACTTCAATATTTAGAGGCTAGGGAGATAAAGAGAAATCAGCAAAGGAAAATGACAAGAAATCAGTAAAGTAGAAGAAGAACCAAGAGAAAGTGGTGTGCTAGGAGCTGAGAGAAGGAGGTGTTTCCAGAAGAATGGAGTGATTAACTTGTTAAATAAGAAGAGAACTGAAAATTGACTCTCAGATCTGGAAGTGTAGAGATTTCTGGTGGTCTCACCAGGATCAGTTTCTATGGTAGGAAAGGGAAGAAAGGGGAGAAGACAAAGAGTTGGCAAGTATAGATAACTCTTGGGAGGAGTTTTGCTGTAAAGAAAAGCAAAACAATGGGGTGGTGGGTGAAGGGGGACATGGGTAGAGGAAGGAGTCGTTACTACACATAACAAGTAAATATACGCATGAGAACCTTGTATTTATATATAGAGTTTGAATTTATTTTGATTGACAATGAAATCTAAAATTTCATTTAGTGAAAAGTCTTCAATAGGCTTGATAATCTTAGCAATAGCATTTATATTTGAAGAAGACTTAGTTAAATATGAGTTGGCCTGTGGAAGATGTGTAATTTTAAAGGTTGTTTCTTTAGTTTAATTTGGATTTGCAATTTCAGTTAACCCTTTCCAATAAGAGTCCCCCCAAATGAATATTTACTTAGCAGTGATAGAAAACTTTGTATTTACAGAGTACTTATCAGTCTCTGTATCAGAACAAACACAGAAGAATGAAAACGTTGTTAGCAGTGGAGGAGGGAATTAAAGCAAAGTGTCCCAAACCAAGGAAACTGAGTCTTAGGGCTTTTGTGCGATCTGAAAGTGAGACTCACCAGCAACCCTCCATGGCACTGTTCGTCAACCTCTTGGGCCATTTGACTCTCTTTTCTTTTCTCTTCATTGTTCTTATCACTTTCTACATTGAATTTTTTTTTTTTTTGAGATGTTTCCAGCTTTCTAGCAGCATAGTCATTCCGATCAGAAGGATTTTATTTGTTCTCCAGGGCTCCTGGCTTTCCAGAGCCTATTGCATGTGCTCTGTTTCACCAACTCTCTTTTCCTTTTCCTGCTGGAAAATCCAGCGAGGCTATGTTTCCCAGCCTCCCTTGCAGCTGGTGGTGGGTGGGTGGGGTGGGTGGGTAGAGGAGTGAGGGTGGAAGTAATATATTCAATTTCCAGCCTGTGGCCTGGCCCTTGGGAAAACCTGCACACACTTCTCCACACTCTCTCTGTCTGCAGATCAGAGGAGGAAGTTGCCCTGGAAGAGTCTGGGTCCTGCATGATTGTGGAGCAGAGCACCTCTCCTGAACAGCATTGCGCTGTGGCATGAGCAAGAAATGAACTTTTATTTTTTGAAAACTCTGATACTTTAGAGATGTTTATTGTAGCCGTGAGCCTATTCTGATTATTACACACTCTTTTGGATTAGCCTGTGCCTTAGACTTGAAAAGTCCAGAAGTTAGGGGTAGGGCAGATACACAATTTGATTTGGAATTGTGGTTTCATGTAAGGACCAGTTTGGGGGCATTGTTGGCACTGACAAGGCCACACTGGGACGCAAACACCATTTTAAAAATAGCCTTTCTGTAGCCTTCCAGGACCCTTTCCCTATAGGAACTTAAGCCACCTTCCATTCCTCAAGGTTTCATAGGTTGTGAATGGAAAGAGAAACAAATTATCTAGCAACTATCCTGTGTCTGGCACTTTTCCTTGCATAATCATATTTAATTTTTACAGGAATCTAATGAGATATTAAAGGTTAACCTTTACCAGCAGTTTACAGATGTTTACAATCAACTGTTGTCATGATTCTTTTTGATACCCAGTTTGTCACAAATTTGATACCCAGTTGGCACCTATGTAATTTTGACAACCTCCGTCCTCCCTTTTTATTATTTACTTATTTATTTTTAAAGATTTTATTTATTTATGAGAGAGAGAGTGCAGGGGTGGATAGGGAGAGAAAAGGAGGGAGAGAGACAAGCAGACTCCACACTGAGCACGGTGCCTGATGTGGGGCTCAATCCCAGGACTCTGAGATCATGACCTGAGCCAAAAGCAAGAGTCAGTCGCTTAACTTACTGAGCCACCTGGGGGCCCCTCCTTATCCCCCCCTTTTAATCTTGGATTATTTCCTTACTTTCCAACACCACAAAATGTCTCACCTTGTACTTTTCCTGCCTCTGACATGGATTGAGCTATTTCTCCTTGGTGGCCTGCTTCCTTTGGAGAAGACTACTTACAAATGAAGACCTGGTGCTTATTGCTACTGGTGTGTCATTACTCCTAGGTCTTTGAGTGGGTCCGTATTAAAAGTCATGAATTCATATTCCTATTTCCAATTCAAATTTAACATTACATTTTCTTTGATTTTATATTTGTATCCTTTTCTTTTACACTGAAAATCTTAATCTTTTTTTTTTTTTTTTTTACTTTATTGATCTATTTTAGAGAAAGAGAGAGAGAAAGAGCACAAGCCAGGAGAAGGCCAGAGGGAGAGAATTTCAAGCAGACTCTGCACTGAGCACAGAGCCTGATGCGGGACTTGACCTCACAACCCTGAGATCATGACCTGAGCCAAAATCAATAGTTAGAGTTGGAAGCTTAACTGAGCCACGCAAGTGCTCCCCACCTTTTTGAGGAGGAGGAGGAGGAGGAGGAGGAGAGAGAGAGAGAGAGAAAAGGCTTCCAGGGTCCTTTAAAGACAGGAATCTAACATTATTTGCAGATGCTGATATACCTGGGAAATCTTGGAAAATAAACTGAAAAACTATTATAAATAGTAAGGAATTTGGGATGTGGTTGGGAACAAAATTAACATATTAATATTAGAAAAATCGAAGGCTTTCTTCTATATGTAAAACAACCAGTTAGTAGAGGTAAGTGGAAAATACCATTTATAGTCACACAAAAAGAGATTTAAAAAATTGGGGATGAAACATAGCAAAAACTGTACAAAATCTATGTGAAGAAACTTAAAAATGTACTGAGAGTACAAAAAAAGACCTGAGTGAGTACAAAGGGACCACTCGTACCTGAATAGAAAGGTAATGTCTAATAAACATATTATTATCAAAAACAGTACATTTACTGAGCCCTTATTATTTATTCCATTCTAAGAACTTTGCATATTTTGGCTCACTTCATCCTCACAACCGTACGAGACGGGTGGATGAAGAGATAGACATAGTGAGTGAGGTTAGGTGCCAGGGCCATACAGCTAGTCAGGGGAAGAAGCCCCACAACTTAACCACAGAGTGCACCATGGCTGGAATTTTCTTTTAATTAACTTAAATATTGAGGTATAAGTCACATACCGTAAAACTCATACCATTCTAAAGAGTAGAATTAAGTGGTTTTTAGTAGATCCAGAAAATTGTGCAACCTTCACTGTTATCGGATTCTGGAAAACTTTCATCAGCCTGGAAAGAGATCCTGTGCCTGGTAGCAGTCAGTTTCCCATCCCTCAACCCCCAGCCCCTCGCAGCCACCTTCCACTTTCTGCCTCTAAGGATTTGCCTATTCAGGACACTTTATATGGATGGAGTCATATAAGACATAGACTTTTGTGACTGGCTTCTTTTGTGTACGGTGTTGTTTTTAAGATTCATCCATGTTGTTGCATATGTCACTACTTTATTCCTTCTTGTGGTGTAATAATATGTGTGTGTACAGATATTCAACATTTTGTTTATCCATTCATCAACCGAGGAACGTTTGGGTTGTTTCATTTTTTGGGTTGTTTCATTTTTTGGGTTGTTTCATATATATCAGATGCATACATATATAGTATACTATATATATGTATATATGCACACAATATATATGTGTATACATATATATACATGTATATGTATATTCTGATACACATATATATATTTCTGATAGATATATATATTTTTTGCCAGTTTTTTCTTTGCTTTTATGGAGGTGTGAGCTCTTGGAGGTCCTCTTGCTATTTCACTACTTTAATTAACTTTTACATTTAAGAGTATTTCTAAAATTTGGGAGGGGGCGTTCCATGAGTTAGTTTTAAAGTTCACATGAAGAGATAAATAATTAAGACTAAGTTGAAAATCCTGAAAAACAGTAATTACATAAGAATAGCCCCTTCCCCACCCTCCCAGGTCTGGCTGGCTCAGTCAGTAGGGCATGCAGCTCTTGATCTTGGGGTCATGAGTTAGAACCCGACGTTGGGAGTAAAATTTGCTTAAAAAAGTAGCCCCACCTAGTATTGACATATATTAAAAGTATAATTATTAAAACAGTCTAGTATTGGCAATAAACAGATCAATGGAACAGAATCAAATGTCCAGAAAAAGAATCAATTTTTATGATGATGTAGTATATAATACCAATGGGAGTGCATGTCAATGAAAGAAAAGAATTTAATAAATTTACAAGCATTAGGAAAGACATTGAGTTTGATTCCTGTCTAACTTCTTGCAACAAAAGAAATTCCAGATGTATCAAAGGTTTAAACAGAAAATGTAAAATCATTAAATAATGGGAAAACAGCTCTGAGTGCTTATAAGACTTTGGAAGCAACCCAAAATCCATTAAAATAAAATAGATAAACACATGGGTATATTCATACATAACAATGAAAATATATGAACTATAGCTTATATACAACAACATGCTTAAGTCTGAGAAATAGGATAAATTATAGAAGTAAGACATTAATAGATACTCTAAGAATCAGAATATGACTCCATTAATATGGAATTAAAAATAAACAAAATACATTTTTAGGGATGCATCCAAATGTGGTAAAATTGTAAAGAAGCAAAAGGAAGAGATTATTACAAAAATCAGGATGGTGGTTACTTCTTGGGTGTTGGTGGTGTGGTGAATAGGGAGGGAGGCTTCAGGGTGAAGGGATGTTCTATTTCTTAACTTGTTTAGTGACTATGTAGGTGCTTAATTAATAGTTATGCATTCAACTATTCACATAGGTTTATGAACTCACCTGTATGATTATTATATTGTACCATAAAAGAAGAAAAATGATAAAGAAGATGTAGTTGATGTCTAGTATTTAGCATTATATCTTGGGCAAATTCTTATTTTGAGGCGGTTTATATATTTTTAATCCCATTTTCCTGGATTCCTTTAGATTCATGCTTCCTAACAATTAGAGGAATCTCTTTTCTCGAGAGATTCTGTGGTCCACTTCCTAGGAAATGCTACAATATTGGTAATTAAATCATATCAGAGCAACAAATAGAAAGCCGTATGATTGAATGGCTGCTATCAAAATGTCATCTCACTGCTGCAGGGGCAAGCCAGGCGCTCTCTTTCTCCTTTGTCATCTGGGTTTCGTTTGTAGATTGATATAAAGCCGAGCTCCAATCCTGGGCTCATAGGATTGAATTTATTAACTAGTGAATGGAGATGAAATTTACCTTTCAAGGCTGGTTGGAGAATAAAATAAGGTAATAAATGGTGACTACTAAGGATTTTAATGAAGCAAGACAAATAATAGCATAAGTGCTCTAGAATGGAATAATAATGTTCTTTTTTGCATAAGTTCAAGGGAAAATTATTTTTTAAAATGGGTTTGATGCAATTGTCTGTTGTTTCATCTCATTGTTTGATTTTTTTTTTTTTTTTTAAACTCTGTATCCTGACTGTTCTTTCCTGTCTCCAGGACATTTATTTACTCATTGCTCACTAGAGGGAGGCCTTTTCCAGTTGTGTTCGTGGTCAGAGGATTTATCTTCTGCGCAGGAAATGGACTTCTCCAAGGCTACTATCTGATTTACTGCGCTGAGTACCCTGCTGAGTGGTACATGGACGTACGGTTTAGCCTGGGTAAGTAAACCTGGCCACTTCTTACCCACACCGCAGTGAATACCACTTCCCACAGCCTAAATCCCCATCACCTTTCCTCACCCTACTGCAATAACCCCCTAGTGAATTCCATTCTCCTCTTTCCTCCTGCCACCTGGGTCTTTGTTCTATAAAGCAGCCAGAGAGCTCTTTGAAAAACATGTCACTCCGCACCTGAGAATCCTTTAGAGCACTTCTGTTACTCTTGGAACAAAATACAAATTCCTTATACTGCCTGAGCCTGTGACGCCCAAATGTTGTTGGTCCCACTTTGATTTCCCGACCGCATTTCCTACCTTCATCCAATTACTATGCTGGAGCCTCAGTGGCTTTCCTGCTAGGCCTGAAACAGTCAAGCTGGTCCTGCCTCAGAGCTTTTACACAGACTGTTCCCTCTGTCTAGAATGTTCTGTCCACATATACTCATGGAGGTTGGTCCCTCACTTTATTTAGGTCTCTATCAATTTGTACCTCCTCAAAGAGACTTTTCCTGACCATTTTATCTAAAATAGTAGAAAACACTGTTGAATTTTCTTTTTTATTATCTGCAAGAGGAACTCAAGTCAGAAAGGTTCAATTGTTTGCACATTATTTTGGCTTAAACCAAAATGCAGGGATTAGCCTTAATTCTTAACTCTTTTACATCACACATCAAGTTTTATCTATCAGCTTAGTACAGCTGCATCTAGCTCCATAACATGTGCCGACTGAATTCCCTTCTTCCTTCTCCCTTATTGCTCTGACATCGTCCTGGTCTGAACCATCATGGGACTGCTGGGACTTGCTGGGACTGCCACAGTGACCTTTGCAGCTTCCTGCCACTGGCCCTGGCCTTTGATATAGTCCTTGCTCCATACAGCAGTCCCAGTGAATGTCTGAAAATACAAACGACTGGAGGATTGGTTGTATGAATGCTGATCCATGCACACACAGAGTGTTCTGGAGCCACAGAAACAAACCAAACCAAACCAAACCAAACCAAGGAAGATCTTTGTGTGCTCCTATGAGACATCTCTAGACTATGTGGTTAAATAAAAAAAAAAAAGTGTGAACAGTGTATCTAGTATGCTACTTTTCATGTAAAAATGAGGAAAGGAAGTGTGTGTGTGTGTGTGTGTGTAAAACTGGAAAAAGGAATATTGGGTTGATAAAAAAAAGAAACTAATTGGAGTGCTTGGGGGGCTCAGGTCATGCTCCCAGGGTTCTGGAGTCGAGCCCCTCATCGGGCTCCCTGCTCAGGTCGGAACCTGTTTCTCTCTCTCCCTCTGCCACTCCCCCTGCTTGTGTTCTCTCTCTCTCTGTCAAATAAATAAATAAAATCTTTTTTTAAAATATAGAAACTAATTTTAAAAAGGTGACATGTAGGGTCTGGGGGAAAAAGAATGGGATGGGAGGCAGAGCTTTTCTTTCAATATAGTTTTGCCCTTTAAATCATGAAAATTTATAATTTAGTTAGAAAAAAAAATCTAAATGGGGGACCCTGGCTGGCTCAGTTGGTGGAGTGAGCAACTCTTGCTCTTGGGATCCTGAGTTTGAGCCCCAGGTTGGGTGTAGAGATGAAATAAATAAAACTTTAAAAAAAATCTAAATAGAAGAAACTTCCCTAACATTGAGAACAAACAAAGAAATGTACCTAACTGTATGTTGAATCATTTCAACATCATTTCAACATCATTTCCTGTTGGAAATGATTTATGGGAAATGATTTATGCCAGTTTACAGGAAATAAAGACAATGAAGAAATAAATTGAATGCCACTCTCAGAAAGTGAGCCAGTCTTATCTAGAAAGGGGGACATTCTGAGGTACAACTGTCTGGTCTTTTCAAGAAGTCAGTGCTCTGAACAATTTTTTAAAAGGTAAGGATTGGACGCCTGGGTGGCTCAGTTGGTTGAGCATATGACTCTTGGTTTTGGCTCAGGTCATGATTGCACAGGTCATGAGATGTAGCCCAGCGTTGGGCTCTACACTCAGTGAGGAGTCTGCTCGAAGATTCTCTCCCTCTGCCCCCCTACCCTGTGTACACACGTGCATCCCCCACCCCCAAAATAAGTAAATAAATCTTAAAAAAAAAAGGGTTTGGGCAAGATTAAAATGGCCTGAAAAGAGATAATGACCAGATGCCAGGTGTGGTCCTATCCTGGACTTTGGTTTTCACAAATTAGCTGTAAGAAGCATTTTTAGGCTATCTGGGGAATTTGAAATATGGCCTAGATAATTACATAGAATGAAAATCTGGAAGAGTATGCATTAAGGTGCTTAATGGTTGTGATTTCTGGGTGTTGGGTATAAGCTGTCTTGGTTTCCTTATTTTTTCTAATCCACATAACATATTTCTTTCATAACAATCATAAATGGAAATCAGTTCCTATTTCTCTCCTGCTTCAGACATGCCAGTAGCTTTTTCTTGCACTTACCAATCCAAATTTCTCACCAAGGCTTATAATGCTTAGTGTGTTTTTGTAGTTATCATTCTGTCCACATTTTCTCACTTTTCCCTCAAAGTTTCAACTGCACCAGCCTTCCTTCCATTTTTAGATGTAGTAAACCTATTCTAGCCTTAGGGCCTTTGCACCTGCTAATTCCTATACCAGATTGCTCTCCCTCAGATCTGTGAGTTCTTATTATTCAAATCACAGGACAAAATGCCAAATCTTCAGAAAAGTTTTCCCTATCCACCTCATCTAAAGTAGAGACACCTCCTCTCCTCCCCAGCTCACTCTCTATCTCATGATCCTATGATTTTCTGCTTTGCAGTGACATTCGATGATTTAAAATGTTTTAATTATTTGAATTCATCTCTGTCTTCTTCTGCTAAAATATAAGGTCTAAAAAATAAATAAATAAATAAATAAATAAATAAATAAATAAAATAAAATATAAGGTCTATGAGGACAGACCTTGACTGTTTTCCCATAACTGTATCCTTGGTGTTTAGGATATTGCTTGGTCTATTGTAAGCTCTCCATAAATGTTAGTTGAATGAATGAATGAATGAACACATGAGTGAGTCTTGTCTCATCCTTGTGAAATAGGTATTATTCAAATCCACATTTTACAGATGAGAAAACTGAGGCTGAGGGAAGGCCAGTGACTTGCTGAGGACACACAGACAATGAATCCAAGGTTTCCACTTTGTCCACATCGGTGCACGCTCTCTCTCCTCCTTCTTTCAACCTCCTGCCATTGGGGTCTTTCTCCAGTTTCCCTTTCTTCCAGAACAATAATTTTTAAAAATTTACTATTGAAGTATGGTTGAATATTAATTTCAGATGCATAACGTAGTGATTCAACAATTCTATATATTATTCAGTGCAGACCAAGATAAGTGTAGTCAGCATCTGTCACCATAAATGGCCAATGATCTTTGGACTAGACAAGATTGCAAATCATTGTTTTTTTCCTATTACAGCAAATGATGTGAGAGTAGATCTGTTTTTAATTCAAGTTTTCTTGCTTTTTGCCTCCTGTATTTTGATCAGCACAAACAACATTGTTGAGAGGTGAAGTTGGGCATCTATGCAGAACAGTGAGGGTTTCTGGACTATAAGGTGCCCGTTGAGGTACAAGCCCTAGCATCCCTAATCCTGGCTCTCCTCACTTCAGACCAGGGCTTCTTTCTGAACCAATGAATGGAAGAACAAGAATGTGTGTATGAACTGGCAGTGGTGGAAACCAGTTTGCGAGGTGCCAAGCTCCCCAATCTGGCTCATGTTACTTTCATGAGAATGAGTATATTAATTGGGAATGCTCTCAGCAGTGAGTCACAGAAAACCAGTTCATGGAGACTTAAATAAGAATTTTATATTTCTTATATAACAAGATGTCCAAAGGTAGACAGCTTCTGCATTCCTTTAATTGCTTATAGATATTAAGTTCCCAGGAACTTTCTATACTTTCTGTTCCACTGTTCTTAACATGTTTACCTGTCATCCTAATCAAATCCACTTCGTGATTACAAGCAAGACCATTACTATAGCTCAAGGCATCACATCTGGCAATGAAAGAGGAGGGAGGAAGTGGAGACACTGGTCCCATCCGCCCTTTTATCAGAAAAGCAAAACAATTTCCAAGGAAATCCCAAGAACATTCATTTCCCTTTATATCCTTGTGGCAGAAATAGGTCACATGACCACTTTTCAGACTTCCAGCCTCTTTAGTGGGGAAAGCAAAGGAGAAGGGTTTAGAATTAGCAGTTGAGTTTGCCAACCACAATTATTTATGAATGAGCCAAAAGTTTGCTATTTATTTATTCATTCGTTCATTCATTCGTTCATTCATTCATTCATTCATTCATTCAAGTATTGGACAATGGTGTTAGTCCCTTTCTCTTTTCTCCCACCTACCTCCATCATGTGACACTGTATATTGTCAGTCTTTTGGTCTATGAAACACTGTGGCCTCTCTACCCAAATTTGGGACAATGGCTAATTGGTCTCCCTTTGTCATATCTTCGTAGCATTCTCAGAATTTGAAATAAAATGCGTTTCTCTTTATTTTTAGAAAAAAAAAAAAACTTAGCTTGTGAGAAAAAAGCACCAAAACCCGGATATATTTTTAACTTCTTCCCTCTGTCTTCTTTGCCAAGGTATCTTCTTATTTATTTTGGGAATGGGAATCAACATTCATAGTGACTATATATTGCGCCAGCTCAGGAAGCCTGGAGAAGTCATCTATAGGATTCCACAAGGTAATATCTCCCCTGCCCTTCAGATTTCCACTCTTCCTTGAGAGCCTGTCCTAGATTATGTTATAAATAGTAAATGGAGAAGGGGCAAAAATGACACAGTATATCCCAATTTGCCCCTGACTTCTCCTTCATATCCCTTCTCACCCCACAATACCTTTGCGTTCCTGATCTGAACCTAGAAGTTCAAGGAAGATAGAGCCACCCTCAGGAGATTGTGACATCATAATGCCTTAAAGATGGGGGAGTGCGAGGTTTGGGGTAAGGTGGAAATAGACTGCCACCTCGTTACAGTAGGTAAGGTTATCATGTGCTGTATTAGGCTTCTCTAGAGAAACAGAACCAATAGGCTATAGATACAGACACAGATACGGATTCATAAAGAGATTTATTCTGAGGAGTTGGCTCACATGATTATGGCAGCTGAGAAATCCCATGGTCTGTCATCAGCAAGACCCAGGGGAGTGAGTGGGTGGTATAAGTTCTAGTCTGTGTGCAGGAAAGGACTGATGTCCTAGCTTAAAGACAGTCCGGCAGAGAGAGTGAATTATCCTTTACCTGGCCTCTTTGTTCTATCTAGGCCTTTAGTGGATTGGATGAGGCCCACCCACTTCAGGGAGGGTAATCTGTCTTAGTCAGTGAGTAGATTCACATATTAATCTTATCCTGGAACACCTTCAGGGAAATACCCAGAAATAATGTTTCATCAAATATCTAAGGCATACTATAGCCCAGTCAGGTTAACAAAGAAAATTGCATCATGTGTGCAGAGTGTTGGTCCTTCTCGAGTTATCCAATAAAGCTGATTTGTGTATGACTTGTCTTCTCCAGTTGACCTGGATTTCTCTAGTGAGCACTCAGGCAGTTCTGTGTATATTTCCTGCCATAACTACATATTTGAAACCCTAACTGTTCCCAGGAAACCAGGGTGTGAAGTTGACAAACATGAGGTGAGAGTGAATTAGTCCAAGTAATCCTTTGCTATTTTAGGTGGTATTTGTGTAGGCTAATGGCTCTCATCCTTTTTGATGTAAATGGAACCTATTATTTGCATCAAAATTGTTTCTAAATTACAATATGGTATTAGTATTTATTTATTAATAAAGCAGAGCTACAATGAACTCAGTAACACATTTAAATGAATTTAAATGTTGCTGACATCCTCTTGGTGTCTACATCAACCAAAAATAATAGCATATATTAAGATATACCATTTGCAATTATAGACCTATATACCACAGGCAATTTATAGACCCTCTGCGGGAGTTCAGGCCCTGGTTTCTCCCAGGGCCTGGCAAATCACAGGTCTAGAACTGCTGAGGCAGTGTCATCTTTAAGGAATATAACTTTAAGGGGCTTTGGGATTTTAAATATTCACTCAATAACTAGCTAAACAAAAAGAGTGGAGAATTCTCTTAAAAGCTAGATTGTCAAAGCTAATTTCCAACTATTAAGATAGGTTACAGAATGATTTAAAAACAACATATTCGGGATCCCTGGGTGGCGCAGCGGTTTGGCGCCTGCCTTTGGCCCAGGGCGCGATCCTGGGGACCCGGGATCGAATCCCACATCGGGCTCCCGGTGCATGGAGCCTGCTTCTCCCTCTGCCTGTGTCTCTGCCTCTCTCTCTCTGTCTCTCTGTGACTATCATAAATAAATAAAAATTAAAAAAAAATTTAAAAACAACATATTCTTTATATAAGTATGGAAAGAAATAATTTAGTTGAGTGTGGGGCAGAAAGTGGATATATTTACTATCATTGGATATATGTTGATTTCTACTTATAGGTTTGATATCAGACATATATGTTTCGATAGAAAAGTAAATCTTGAAAATCAGCAGAAGCAGATCTCACCAGCTCTCACAGCTCCCACTCACTTCTTTAAAGTTGAACAGAGTATACACACTCCTTTGCAGGTGTGGGAGGGCAAATGGCAAAGGAAAATCTTATAACTTCTATCATCAACTCAGATATTTATTATTGCTACATAGTGTGTTTTTTATTTTGTCTGAGTGCCAACATGAAATAGGCTGTATGGGTGTTCCAGGGGAGAAATGAGGAGGTGAGGGATGGCTTGGAAACATTATTTAATAGAACGAAACCAAAACCAGGTCTACTGCCCCTCATCTTGGACTTGTCCGGAGCCAGTGGTACAGCAGTTGCTAGAGATTGGCTGGAGCCTGTCAAGCAGCAGTGGGTGCTACTCATGATTCCAGGATGTTCTGAGGGCAACAGGCTGTTGTCACTTTTCCCCTTTTCCTTAACAGTTATTTGTCATAACTGCCTTTATGTATTTTGGAACAAAACAGAGGAGTTTTAATGTGGCAGTGATCCAGTTCCGAAAATTGACTTTTTCATTCTTCTGCACACAGGTGGCTTGTTTACGTATGTTTCTGGAGCCAATTTCCTTGGTGAGATCATTGAATGGATCGGCTATGCCCTGGCTACTTGGTCCCTCCCAGCACTTGCATTTGCGTTTTTCTCACTTTGCTTCCTGGGGCTGCGAGCTTTTCACCACCATAGGTAAACTTTCCAATTAGGATGGCAGCAGTCAAGTAGCTTTTTTCTTCAAACAGTTTTTTAGCTCTTGGAGTCAGATATGGAAACCTAAGACATGTATTTTTATAAGGGAAGGTTGATACAGTAATCCACACTGGTAAATTCTGACTTCCTGGGCTTTCACTGAACTTGGGATTTAGCTGGGTATAGGTATTATAGACATTTTTTTTTCCTATGAGCAAAACAAAACCCATGTAGGGAGAGGCGTGCCTGAGGTGACTTGGGAAGCCACCTGCCACCTTACCAAAGAAGGCTTTCACTGAACTTGGAATTTAGCTGGGTGACACTTCTGCCAGATTTCTCAAAGTGTGTTCCATGGGGAGCACTTTCCACTGCTTCACAGATAATCCTGAGGTCAGCCAGGAGACAGTACAACGAGGGAAAAGCCTAGCCCCTGGTCTAGTCTAGTATGGCTATTATCTCTAATTCTAGGTTTGGTGCTAATAGTTCAGGTAATCGGAGAGCCCTGGACACTCCAGGATTATTTTCCTAGAATCTGTGTACTACCAGGGCTTATTTTGGTACTCCCCTTTGTCCCCTACTCCAACCCTCCATAAATCATAGCCAAGGTCATTGCTGGCTTCTTGGGAAGGTAGGATGAGTGAATCCTAATGTGGTGTGATTTCAGGACTGTCCCCTCACCTGGGGAATGCCAGGAATTGTAGGGGTTTAGAGCCTCTCCTCTGTAGGTCTAGCCTAAAGCCTTACTAACTTCCACCTCCCTCCCAAACCCTGTCGCTGGGTTGGGTGGGGACAAAAGCAGTAACTACAGGTATCCCTGCAAGGGGAACTGTTCTAAGTTGTTATTGGGCTTTGAACTTGAACTTCAGATCCTTTCTCTAAAATGGCATTTGCAGCTGGAGAGACACAGAGAGAGGGAGGGATAACTAAAGGGGGAACAGCCTTGGAACCGGGACCTGGGGGACCCCTTTAGCTCCTGCATGGGTGTTTTATTTGGGCTAATGATTAATTTCGTAGTTTTGAAGGTTAAACCGAGAATGGGTTATTTTCCACAGTGTGGAATTCATGCAGATGTGTCAGAGGTGAATGAAACAGTTGCTGTCCTCGTGACTGCCTAGACTTGGTGGGGACGGACTGCAGAGTCTCCAGCCTGTAAGACAGTCCACATTCTCCTTCCTGTCTTGAGGCCCAGTCTGTCGCCCACTGGGGGCGGAAAGAGAGAGAGGCAGAGAGGGCATCAACTAGTGCTCAGGGGAGGGGTAGCATCTCCACCAGAGGTTTCCAGCTGGTGTGACAACAAAATCCGGAGCCTGGCCCTGTCCTGTTGGGTCAGACTGCTCCCGAGGGAGGGCCAGAGGGCAGCTTTCCACAGGCCTAACTGGGCTCTGTGAGAAGCTACTCATCAGACCTCTCTAATCATAGCACGCAAACCCGGCCACCTCTTGTCACGTACTATTACTGTTTGTCCCCCAGTTCAAATTAAGGTACTTTAACAGAAACTTGAGAGCTACTAGCTTCAACTAGCTAGGGCAGCCTGGCCACTGAAGGCGAAAGCCATTTCACAACACATATGAATCTTCCAGGCCTGCCAAAGCAGATGACCACAAACTAAGTGGCTTAAACAATAGAAGTATATTCTCTCACGGGTCCTGAGGCAGAAGTGTGAAATCAAAGTGTATGTAGGGCCACGTTCTCTCTGAAGGTTCTTGGTGAGGATCCTTCCTTTGCCTCTTCTCGGCTTCTGATTGCACCTGCAATCCGAGGTGTTCCATGGTCTGTAGCTCCGTCCCCAGTGTCTGCCTTCCTCTCCACATGGCCTCTTCCCCTGTCTGTCTCAGTCCTGGGGTCTCCTGTCCCCTTCAGCCAAATTGGATTAAGGGCCTTTCCTACTCCTTGTCTTGCCTTAAATTATATCTGCCATGACCCTATATCCAGGTAAGTCCTCCAGATTAAGACTCCAATCATATATTGGGGGTGGGGGGATCATAATTCAACCCAGAATATGAGGTTATATTTTCTTGGCATTCCCAGGCCTCATGAGGGGACATTTTCCTGGGAACATTACCAGTTCTCTAGGATTAACTTTGCCCACGGTCTTTGGGGTCTCTGGTCCCTTATTTCCCAATTGAATTCATTGAGCAGTTTTTTCTGGCTTTTCCCCTTTTATATTGTGGTAAAATACACATAACTTAAAATCTTCTGTCTCGGCCATTTTCAGTCTACCATTCAGTGGCATTAGGTACATCCATAAAGCTGTGCAACCACCGCCAGTGTCCTCTGGCTATTATTTGTTATTTCCCATCATAAGAAGCTTCAACATTTATAGGAGAGGATGCGGGAGGGAGAAAGGAGGTGGGCAAATGGGCATCTTCTGCGAGAGTGAGGCCCTGAGTAACTGTAGGTTGGTTTGGAACAAGAATTTCAGACCCAGCAAACCACAACTGTTGACTGCTGCTTGTTCTAATTATTCCTGTCTTGTCTTTTAGGTTCTACCTCAAGATGTTTGAGGACTACCCCAAATCTCGGAAGGCCCTCATTCCATTTCTCTTTTAAAGAAACCAGATAAAAAGGGAGCAAAGCTCCCACATGACTGTTGAACACCATCAAGCTGCTGAGCCTGTAACTTTTAAAGTTCCACCGTGTATATGTAACTGGAGACCACTTGTGTTTTGACAGCTGGCCTGGAGATGCTGTGAGGCAGCTACTTATTTTGTACTCTACCCTCCCAGAGTCTCTTTCCTGATCTCCTGTTGAAGCTTCCACAAGGCTCTTCTCCATACAGAGGCATCTGTCTGCAACTTATCTATTCCTTCTAGAAAGTGCAGAAATTCCCTATATATTTTCTTCTTTGGGTGATCAATGTCCGACAGCTCTGCAGTTGGGAAAGTTTTCAGTCGAGGGCAGTGCTTAGAGAATTTATTAAAGGTACGTGTTTTACTTAGGTCCATACAAATCATACAGATCAGCAGATCTTGAAATTCTGAAGCTGCATGGACCCCGAGTAAGTCTACTCCTTAAAACCCAGTCACACTTTTCTTTTCCTCTGTTAATTATGAAAGATATGAGATGATCAAGTGGACTTTTAATAGAGGAGCCCTCTCTTCATATTACCGAAGTCACAAGGAGGCATTAATCCCATTTCATATTTGTGCACTGTCTCAGCTCCTCTGGCTTCCTGAAAGTTCCAGAATCCCTGTCAGATATCCCAGAAAACTGGTGTGGGGTTTACTGAAGGTTGGGTTTTCATGACCACAAAGAGAAAGACATGACTCTGGTTGGCTACTGAGAGAGTAAAAAAGTGTTTTACAGTAGACGCTGCCCACTCTGATATTCTCAGAAACCTGTGGAAATAGCCGAATAACGAGAGAGTATCAAAGGGAAATGACTGAGCAAGATCATAAGTTGCTCGCCTGGACACAACATTTGCAATGACACTGAAGCATTTCTGGAAGCACTTGGCAACTTTTCTGGAATTTCTTCGTGGCGGTCCTCGGGATCTGCTCAGAAAGACACTTCCTAGGGGCAACCTGAACATCAGTCCTCCAAGTTCCTGAGGGCACAGGCTGAAAGCTGCCACCAGAGGTGTGGGCTGAGCAGAAAACCTGTTTTGTTTGGCTCAGACAGGGATTCACACATAGTTTGACTTTCTTTTCTTTCTTTCTTTCTTTCTTTCTTTCTTTCTTTCTTTCTTTCTTTCTTTCTTTCTTTCTTCTTTCTTTCTCCCTTCCTTCCTTCCTTCCTTCCTTCCTTCCTTCCTTCCTTCCTTCCTTCCTTTCTTTCTTTCTTTCTTTCTTTCTTTCTTTCTTTCTTTCTTTCTTCTTTCTTTCACATTGGATGTTTCCAAAATTTCAAAATTAGGTCTCTACATTCCAGTTTCCTTGCAACAGTAGGAGGCTGTGGGCCCACAGAGCCTGCTAAGAATGGGGACTGATCAGCGAGTATGCGTTAGAATTTGCAGCCTCAGTGGAAGGGTCATCCTAGTGTGGATGCTTAGACACTGGGCTGAGGGAGGGGCTGAATACTCATAATTAGAATGTAGGAAAATATTTGTTTCCTCGGGTCCAGGTTTGTGGCAAGTCTTAGGAAAATTTAGCAAGCCCTTTTGAGAAATGAACATCAATTTTATCAGGTGAGGTGCTAAGTAGAGGAATTTACTGTATAAGAAATAGTATACTAGAAAGGTCCGAGGATGATGTATATTACTGAAAAATACAAATTGTAATCATATAAATGTTTTTATGTTTATTAAATGCCTCTCAAATCATGGATGTTAAATAATTTTGTTTGAATTAAAAGATTCCTGAGCTCATGAAGATGCTTATAAGGTGTTGAAGTATGTGATTTTTTTTTTCTGTTGTTGTTCACCCTTCTTTTTACTTTTTTTCTTCTTTAAAAAAGTATAGCTTCCTTTTTTGCTTATCTCTCTTCATTTATCAACTTGAAATCAAGGGCTCTGAGTTGAAAACAAAAGAGAAATATAACTCATAGGGTTTTTCAGCCACGGTTCAGAACTGTAAGAAGGTGCAGGAAAGGTACTGGAGGATGTGCTAAGGCTAGATGCCACCCCAGATGTTCAGGAAAGATGGGAAAAAATTCTGAGTGAAATAAATCTTGGGCAACCCTGGTGGCACAGCAGTTTAGCGCCGCCTGCAGCCTGGGGTGTGATCCTGGGGACCCTGGATCGAGTCCCACATCGGGCTCCCTGCATGGAGCCTGCTTCTCCCTCTGCCTGTTCCTCTGCCCCCCTCTCTCTGTGTGTCTCTATGAATAAATAAATAAAATCTTTAAAAATAAAAGAAATAAATCTTAAGGTATAGCTTGGGCTCTGTGAAATAAGAGGCTTTCAGTTCTCTCCATGGCATTGAAAATTGACTATTAAAACCTTTATTTTACTATTATATAGAACAGTTGGGCCAGTCCTTGAAATGTGATAAGTGCTCAATGAATGGCAGCTCCTTTTTTTTCCCCAGTAGGTACAATCTCTGGGCAAGGGATCCCTGGGTGGCACAGCGGTTTGGCGCCTGCCTTTGGCCCAGGGCGCGATCCTGAAGACCCAGGATCGAATCCCATGTCGGGCTCCCGGTGCATGGAGCCTGCTTCTCCCTCTGCCTGTGTCTCTGCCTCTCTCTCTCTCTCTCTCTGTGACTATCATAAATAAATAAAAATTTATTAAAAAAAAACAATCTCTGGGCAAAACTGACATTCAGCATACTTATTTGGGGGGGTAGGGGGCATAAGAGAATGCTCTCTAGAACTTTTAGGCCAACTCTGATGTAACAAGTTAATTTACATATTTGGAAATTGTCGTTTCAAGTTAACATGATTATGAACTTTAAAAAAATGTATGAAAAAAAATAAAAATAAAAATAAAAATAAATTATGTTTTAGTAATCTCTATACCCAAGGTGGGGCTCAAACTCACAACCCCAAGATTAAGACTACCATGTTCTACCAAATGAGCCAGCAAGGTGCCCTGAATGTGGACCTTCTTAATTTAAACATAGTGTGGAATCAACTTCACATAATCTTAACTCTCCCCTTGATAGCTGAAGTATTCTCAGTGCTCTAGGACCATTTCTTTCAACCAATTTTCTCTGTCTAGGGCTGGAATATGTATGCAGATTGAATACAATAAAAGGGAAGCTGTGCTCATCCCTAAATGTATTTCCCCTTTTTCCTAAAACTAGAGTGCTACAAAAATATGGTTAATTTAGGTTTCTGTGGAGTGGGTTTTGAAACCAGGGGATAAAATATGATGGTGGCTTAGCTAAATAGATAGTCGATCTCGCTCTTGCTGAAACTGTCACGGAAGGATGTTTTCCTACTGACCTTGTAGAAGACGTTGTAGTGTTCTGTTTTCAGAATTAAAGAGCTGAAGCACATCTAAGACATCCACTAGTCCCACCCCTTCACGTAAGAGATGGAGACACTGAGACCTGTAGTATTAAAAAGCTTCCCAGGGCCACATAGCTGATCAGAGCGGTCATCTTCTCTTGTCCCTTTAAGGATCAGAAGTCAGTCTTTCTTCTTAGGGCATGGCAGGCTTTTATAAGACAGACCCAGCACAACCTACATAAATGGGTGTGAATTTAAGGCCTGAACACACTCATTCACACTGCAATCATTTATTATTTAAAATATGGAAAATGGTAATAGGTGGGAGGATATCATTGAGTCAGACATGATTTTTGCCCTTTAAGAACTGCCATTTAGATTTCTGAGGCACTCAGGCAGGAGAAAATTAGCCAGAGCTTCAGAGGGGTGCAATGATTCAGGAATGTACAGATTGTCACATCCATTTTGTGGAATCTGCACTCCACTCTGGAGAGGATCGGGCTACGCCTTATCACGAACCTATTTCATAAAATGAAGGTGTAGTAAAGATCGTGGTGTAGAACAGATGGCATTTGTGTTCAATCTGGAAAAACAAGTCACAAATTCCCCTGACCCCCAACGTTTGTCTTCCTAAGGATCATTGGCTGTCCTGAATTTGAAAAGGAAAAAAAGAGACCTCTGATGCAAAATTTGCAATTAAATAGTGATTTAGGTGGTCTAACCCTTTCAGGAACAAATAAATAAACCTATGATTTTACTGCCTTGCAGTTTTCCAATAACTGTCATGACTTTTTGTGGTAACCTTATGGTAATCTCACCAAGAATCAAAGGATAAAGCTCTTGGCACATGAAGGAATGGACTCATGAAAAGTCATTTCCTTTCTTGCCTGGCCTTTTGATTCTCTAATAGACAGTGGGCTGAGGTCCAGGCATGGCAAATAGGCGAGGGTAGCAATAAATGTTAAGCAAAACCTTCTAGAAAAGGCTGCTGATTGTTTTATAGCATCTATACTATCCCATGATAAAAGAAAGAGGCATGGTGCCAGAAGGTAATGTGGGTGCTTGGATGATTTAATAGCCACTGAGTGGATTTAATTTCTGAGTAAGAGATTTGGTCATTCTCTCTGTAAGTCCATTAAGCTGTGATCTTAAAAGGTTCCATGTTATTTGTACTGTGTCTCATTTTTTCTCACCAACCACAGCTTAAGATTTGGATGAGTGAAATACATTGTTGAAGAAGGTTAAATATGTACTAACCTCAGTTCCTTTTGTCCCAACCTCCGTGGCTTCAGGGTTTGGCTTTGCTCAACGTAGACAGAGGCTAAGTGAGGGACATCCAAGACCTGTCCCATATGGCAGGCTGGCTGGAAGCAGAGGGAGAATAGAGAAGTAGAGGAGGGTGGGGAGTTATGCAGAAGCAGGGCTGGAGGCATTTGAAGGGTAGCAATGAGGTCAGGAAAAGGGCCTTGGAAGAGTGGGCCTCTCCTGATAGGGAGCTTCTTTCTCTTCCCTGTCTTCCCTCTGCATAAGTCGGATCCCTTCTTTATCCTCCCAGGGAAAGAATCCCCCTGGAAGAGAGAATAAGCTCTTCTTAGAGTTCCTTTTTCACAAGGAAAGATGCTGAGTTTCTTTAAACACAAGCCATATGGTTGTGCCTCACAGTAAAGAATTTAGTTGTATTTCTGTCCACTCACCTCATAAAGATGGTTTTAAGTCTGAGCAGCAGTGACACTTGTGAGAAAGAGGTGAAGGAATTGTTCTGAGAAGTGTGTGGCTGCATTCAAGTTCGGTGAGGCCGGTAGGGAGATGAGAGCCTCCAGAGGAGTAAGCACCCAGAGGTTTTGCCCTTTTTATCATCTTTATTTTCCCTTTAAAAAAAAAAAAAGATTTTACTTATTTATTTGAGAGAGAGAGGGGAGGGTCAGAAGGAGAGGGAGAGGACTGAGCTGACCCCCTGCTGAGTAGTGAGCTGGATGGAGGGCAGGGCTCCATCCCAGGATCCTGAGATCATAACCTGAGGTGCAGGTAGATGCTTAATCGACTGAGCCACCCAGGTGCCCCATGGTCTTTGTTTTCCTTTACTCTAGAGGCCCCAAAGAAAGGATCCTTCCTTATGAGGATGCACTTTTTTTCAGCATTGACTAGAAAGCAAATGTTATCAAATCAATTAAATTTCATTAATTGATTCATTAATGCACTTAATGCATTCATTAATGTAAGATTCCTATACTATGTATAGAGAGGTATAAATCTGAATGTAAACTGTGTTAAGTTAAAGATGTATATTGTATAGACTCTGGAGCAATGACTCAAAAAAGAGATAGTAGGTAATAAACTAATAGTGGAAAAGGAAAACATTATTCCAAAATAATGTACGGAAAGCAGAAAATAAATGAACATAAAACAGATGGAGAAAGTAGAAAACAGTGAGATGGTAAATTTAAACTTAATCATATCAGTAATTACATGAAATGTAAATGGTATAAACATTCCAATTAAAAGGTAGAAATTTTCAGACTAGATAAAAAAGCAAGGTCCAACTATATACCAGATACAAGAAACCTGCTAGAAATACAAATATTCAGGTTAAAAGTAAGTGGATGGAAAAATATATACTCTGAAAACATTAATTAAAATAAATCTGGAGTGGCTATTTTAATATCAGATCAAATAGATTTTAGAGAAAGGAATGTATTTTTTTAAAAATTTAAAATTAAGGAGGGCACTTGACAAGATGAACACTGGGTGTTGGCCAAGACTAAACGTTTGCAAATTGAATTTAGATAAAATATTGTAAAAATTTAATTCTAGCATACTTTACAGTGTTATATTACTTTCAGGTGTACAGTATAGTGATTCAACAGTTCTATACATGACTTTGTGCTCATGATAAGTGTACTTTTAATCTCCTTAATCTATTTCACCTATCCCTCCACTCTGGTAACCATTAGTTTGTTCTCTTCTATTTTTTTTTTTTTACTTTATCTCTTTCTTTCCTTGTTTTTTTGTTTTATTTCTTAAATTCCACATATGAGTGAAATCATATGGTATTTGTCTTTATCTGATTGATGAATTTTACTTAGCATTATACCCTCTAGATCCATACATGTGCAAATGGCAAGATTTTATTCTTTTTTTAATGGCTGAGTAATGTTACACACACACACACACACACACCATGTTCTTTATCCATTCATCTATCAATGGACATTTGGGCTTTAGAGCAAGGAATATTATAAGTGACAAAGAAAGACGTTGCATCATGATAAAGAAATCAATTTATTAAAAAGACAAGCCTAAACTTGTATGCATCAAATAACAGCTTCAAAATATATAGGCAAAAACTTATATAACTGGAGGGAGAAATAAATCCATAATTGCAGTCAAATTTCAACACACCTCTCTGTGGACATTATCCATACTCTTTCAAATAACCTATATGTCAAAGGAGAAATTGCACAATAAATTAAAAGTTTTGAATCAGCAATGTCTGGCTAGCTCAGTCCATAGAGCATGTAACTCTTGATCTCAGAGTTGTGAGTTTGAGCCCCATGTTGGGTGTAGAAATTACTTTAAAAATAAAATCTTAAAAAAAGAATATTCTGAATAAAAATGAAAATGAGAAAGAAAAGAAAAAAGAAAAGAAAAAAATGAAAATGAAAAATATGACATGTTGAAATTTGTGACACATGACATCCACAAATGATCATGACATCAAAATCAGGACTGTATTTATAACTAAAATACTAGAAAAATATATGAAAAAATGTTCAAATGTTGAACAATAGATAGTGCATGACAGTGGTTTCTGAGCAAAGGGAAACAAACAAGGTGAGCCCACAATTTCCTTGATTATTGATTAAAGAAAGCTTCCAAGCCACAGCACAGGGAAGGGAAATCCAAACAGAGGCTGATGGTCTCAGTGAGTTGGAGGACAGAGTTGAGGATTTGGGAAAGCCAGGGTAGATGGAATAATGAGGGCAGAGTTATCTAGAAGAGTCTGGGAAGCATTCACAGAAAATGCACACAGACTAGGTCCTCCTTATGGCCGTAATGAAACTAGAAATGAATTTTAAAGATGGATAAATATCCCAGGGCACCTGGGGGGCTCAGTGGTTGAGATCTGCCTTTGGCTCAGGTTATGATCCCTGGGCCCTGGGATTGAGTCCCGCACTGGGGTCCCCTCAGGGATCCTGCTTCTCCCTCTGCCTATGTCTCTGCCTCTCTCTCTCTGTGTCTCTCATGAATAAACAAATAAAATCTTTTTAAAAAAAAGATGGATAAAATTCCCCATATATTTAATTGAAAAATTGGGATAGAAAATTTTAAGGATGAAAATAAGGCCTGTTGTCTTATATACAGTAGTCATTTGGACTCTAGGGGCTCCATGTAATCTTTATCTGGTCTTCTCAACTGAGCTGAGGTCTACTTTTCCCCCATAAACAAGGCATTTGTCTTCCCAAATTCACAGGTGCTATAAATACTCTAACCCTTTCCATTCCCAACTTGGCTATTAGCAGAATTATCAGCAGAGCCTAAGGTGGCTGAAGTGCCATCACATCTTGTCAATAGTTCTCATGCACTCTCTTCTTCATTCTAAAAGCCCTAGAAATATGTTAGGGAGATTTGTTCCATCCGGCACCAGTTTACTAGATTCATTATTTTCCCTTAGCCTATAAGAACTATAGTAAAAACCTAGAAGCTTGGTGATCTCTAAAGACAAGTCATATCAAACTTTTCATTCATTCATTCAACAAATCTATATTGAGACAACTGGATATCCACATGCAGGAGCATGGACTTGAACCCCTATCTCAAACAATAAACAAAAAAAATTAAGTCAAAGTGAATTATGAAGGTAAATGTAAGAGCGAAAATATAAAAAGGTATAGAAACAAACATAGGAATAATCTTTATGATGTTGGGCGAGGCAATGATTTCTTAGATATGCCACCCAAAGCACAAGCAATAAAAGAGAAGATTGGCAAGTGGGATTTTATCCAAATCAAAAACTTTTACTTCAAAGGACACCACCAAGAAAGTAAACCAACAGACTGAGAAGAAATATTTGCAAATCATATATCTGATAAGGGACTTTTATCCAGAATATATAAAGAACGCTTACAACTTAATAATAAATAAATAACTCTATTAAAAAGGGATAAAAGATTTGAATAGACATTTCTTCACAGGAGGCATAGAAATGAATAAGGACATAAAGTATGTTCGACATCATTAATCATCAAGGAAATGCAAATCAAAACCACAATAAGGGCAGCCCCGGCGGCGCAGCGGTTTAGCGCTGCTGTCAGCTCAGGGAATGATCCTGGAGACCCGGAATCAAGTCCCACGTCAGGCTTCCTGCATGGAGCCTGCTGCTCCCTCTGCCTCTCTCTCTCTCTCTCTCTCTGTGTGTGTGTCTCTATGAATAAATAAATTAAAAAAAAACCCACAGTAAGATATCATTTCACTTATCAGTGAGGGTGGCAAAACATGAGAGACACCTAACTCTGGGAAATGAACAGGGGGTAGTGGAAGGGGAGGTGTTGGGGGGGTTAGGGTAACTGGGTGATGGGCTCTTAGGGGGGCACTTGGCGGGATGAGCACTGGGTGTTATGCTAAATGTTGGCAAATTGAACTCCAATAAAAAATTTAAAAAAACAATAAAAATAATTGCTTCATAAACCCCCCCCCCAAAAAACAAGTGTTATGTAAACATAGGAATCTTAAAATACCCACACTAGAGACTGTAAAATAGAATGATTTTAGAAAAGCTGCAACACTGACTGGTTGTCTATTTAACAATTTACTACTCAAGTAACAATATTTAAGTTGACATCTGTTTTCTGAAATGAATAAATATAGTACCTGTGAGATTTCTTGGTAAAACCAAAAAAAAAAAAAATTAAAAAAAAAGATACCATTTCACACTTAACAGAATAGCTACAATTTAAAAAGACAGACAATCACAAGGGTTGAAGAGGATAGGAAGAAATCAGAACCCCATACATTGTTAGTGGGAGTATAAAATGGTGCAATGCCTTTGGAAAACAGTTTGGTAGTCCTGAAAATGTTAAAATATAGGGTTACCATATAATCCAGCAATTCTACTTTTAGGTATCTGTCTACTTTTTCTTGGTTTTAAAGCACTAAGTAATCTGAAATGACAACTAAGTATCTCTTGGCAGGGATGAGTTGGGCTGACACCTTGTCACAGGGCAGAGGATAAAGAAATGGAAACAGAGGCAGAGTCTGCAGAGGAGGTAACGAGCAGTGCTTGGAGTGCCCTCTGCTGGGAACTGCCTAGATGTGCAGAAGGGGCTCTGGGCAATTGGAAGGTGAGATGAGAACTCTGCGCACCCCAGAAAGTGGGGAGAAAGGCCAGAAAGGAAACAAGGAATAAACTTTAAGGAGAGAGACTTGATTAATCATAAGGAAGACAATAAACCTGGCTGTGAGCTCCTCATCACCGGAGTGTTCAAGAAAAGGCTAGAAGATGCCTTGGTGGTGAGGGTCAGGTGGAATGGAAGCCAGGGACTGGACTAGTGTTCTCCAAGCCCCTGTCTGAGTTTGTGGACTCTGAGAGCTAGGCACTGAAGACACCATTCCTGGTTGACAAGTTTTTCTGAGCCAATCTGGCTTCTATATAAGAATTGGAATAGGATCTCCCCAGGCAACCATAATTCAGTTGCACTGAGCTCTGAGACTGAGCCTGGTCATGAGTAGATGGAAAAATGCAGAATCGAAGAAGTTTAGTTCAATTCAAGGGAAAACAAAATCATTCTGAGCACCAAATTCTGGGGAAAAGAATTTAGCTACAGAACTTCTGTCTAGAGAAGTGGGATTAGTGCTCCAGAACATGTATGCTACTTGAGCTCAAGGAAGCTGGTGAAGAAAAAAAGATGGGAAAACTGTGATAGATGAGAAGAGACTCTAGAAAGATGGTATATTAGTGACTTGATTATGCAAATCACTTTACTAGAAAAAAATTTTTATGTGTTATTCATTTTTAGGAGAAAGAAGAACAATACAAGAAGGTAAAATGACTATTAGAGATGTCTTTTCCATATCAACTTGATGGTAAATAATTTATTTACAATAAACTGTATCTATTTTAAGCGTAAATTCTGTAAGTTTGACAGTTACATATACCTGTGAAACCAGCCCACCAATCAAGATACAGAATATTGCCTCATTCCCAGAAGATTCCTTATGCTTCTTTGCAGTGCATTCTTCCCTCCGCTCCTCATCACAGACAATCATTGATAGGCCTTTTTTTCACTGTGGGTTAGTTTGCATTTTACCTAAATGGAATCATACAGACGTACTCTATTGTATGGGGTTCAGCATAACAGTCCTGGGATACATCTGTGTGATCACTCCATTCCTTATTATTGCCAAGTAATTGCATTAAATTTGCCGAGTACGTCACATTTTATTTACCATTTCACACAGTGACAGATATTTAGGCTGTTTCTAGTTTTTGACAATTATAAATAAAGCAGCTATAAACAGTTGTGTACAGATTTATGTGTGAACGTAAGTTTCATTTCCCTTGGGTAAATACCTAAGAGTGGGGTGCTGGATTATGCTCTGTAGATGTTTATAAGAAACTGCCAAACTGGTTTTTTTCAAAGTGGCTACATCATTTTACAACAACGTATTACAAGTTCCCGTTCTGCATCTTCACCAGCACTTGATATTGTTAAAGAAACCAATTCTAATAGGTATATAATAGTAATTTTTAAAATGTTTTTATAATTGCATTTTCTTAATGACTAATGGTGTTATCTTTTCATATGCTTGTCATCTGTATTCTTTATTGGTGAAGTTTTTGAATCGTTTGCATTTATTTTATTTTTTTATTGGTGTTCAATTTACCAACATACAGAATAACCCCAGTGCCCGTCACCCAATCACTCCCACCCCCCGCCCTCCTCCCCTTCTACCACCCCTAGTTCGTTTCCCAGAGTTAGGAGTCTTTACGTTCTGTCTCCCTTTCTGATATTTCCCACACATTTCTTCTCCCTTCCCTTATATTCCCTTTTGCTATTATTTATATTCCCCACATGAATGAGAACATATAATGTTTGTCCTTCACCGACTGACTTACTTCACTCAGCATAATACCCTCCAGTTCCATCCACGTTGAAGCAAATGGTGGGTATTTGTCGTTTCTAATAGCTGAGGAATATTCCATTGTATACATAGACCACATCTTCTTTATCCATTCATCTTTCGTTGGACACCGAAGCTCCTTCCACAGTTTGGCTATCGTGGCCATTGCCGCTATAAACATCGGGGTGCAGGTGTCCCGGCGTTTCACTGCATCTGTATCTTTGGGGTAAATCCCCAACAGTGCAATTGCTGGGTCGTAGGGCAGGTCTATTTTTAACTCTTTGAGGAACCTCCACACAGTTTTCCAGAGTGGCTGCACCAGTTCACATTCCCACCAACAGGGTAAGAGGGTTCCCTTTTCTCCGCATCCTCTCCAACATTTGTGGTTTCCTGCCTTGTTAATTTTCCCCATTCTCACTGGTGTGAGGTGGTATCTCATTGTGGTTTTGATTTGTATTTCCCTGATGGCAAGTGATGCAGAGCATTTTCTCATATGCATATTGGCCATGTCTATGTCTTCCTCTGTGAGATTTCTCTTCATGTCTTTTGCCCATTTCGTGATTGGATTGTTTGTTTCTTTGGTGTTGAGTTTAATAAGTTCTTTATAGATCTTGGAAACTAGCCCTTTATCTGATATGTCATTTGCAAATATCTTCTCCCATTCTGTAGGTTGTCTTTTAGTTTTGTTGACTGTATCCTTTGCTGTGCAAAAGCTTCTTATCTTGATGAAGTCCCAATAGTTCATTTTTGCTTTTGTTTCTTTTGCTTTCGTGGATGTATCTTGCAAGAAGTTACTGTGGCTGAGTTTAAAAAGGGTGTTGCCTGTGTTCTCCTCTAGGATTTTGATGGAATCTTGTCTCACATTTAGATCTTTCATCCATTTTGAGTTTATCTTTGTGTATGGTGAAAGAGAGTGGTCTGGTTTCATTCTTCTGCATGTGGATGTCCAATTGTCCCACCACCATTTATTGAAGAGACTGTCTTTCTTCCAATGGATAGTCTTTCCTCCTTTATCGAATATTAGTTGACCATAAAGTTGAGGGTCCACTTCTGGGATCTCTATTCTGTTCCATTGATCTATGTGTCTGTTTTTGTGCCAGTACCACACTGTCTTGATGACCACAGCTTTGTAGTACAACCTGAAATCTGGCATTGTGATGCCCCCAGATATGGTTTTCTTTTTTAAAATTCCCCTGGCTATTCGGGGTCTTTTTTGATTCCACACAAATCTTAAAATAATTTGTTCTAACTCTCTGAAAAAAGTCCATGGTATTTTGATAGGGATTGCATTAAACGAGTATATTGCCCTGGGTAACATTGACATTTTCACAATATTAATTCTGCCAATCCATGAGCATGGAATATTTTTCCATCTCTTTGTGTCTTCCTCAATTTCTTTCAGAAGTGTTCTATAGTTTTGAGGTTATAGATCCTTTACCTCTTTGGTTAGGTTTATTCCTAGGTATCTTATGCTTTTGGGTGCAATTGTAAATGGGATTGACTCCTTAATTTCTCTTTCTTCAGTCTCATTGTTAGTGTATAGAAATGCCACTGATTTCTGGGCACTGATTTTGTATCCTGCCACGCTACCGAATTGCTGTATGAGTTCTAGCAATCTTGGGGTGGAGACTTTTGGGTTTTCTATGTAGAGTATCATGTCATCGGTGAAGAGAGAGAGTTTGACTTCTTCTTTGCCAATTTGAATGCCTGAATCGTTTGCATTTAAAAGAATTTGGGTTGTTCTAGCTTGAGAGTTTTGAGAGTTATTTATATATTTAGAATACAAATGTTTGTCAAATATATGTATTGAAAATACTTTCTCACAGTTTGTGACTTGTCGTTTTATCCTTTTTAAAGTGCCTTTAATAGATAAAAAATTTTAGCTTTGATAGATTTGATTTATGGAGCATACTTCTGGCATATGGTATACTGGTATACTAAAGAACTTAAACCAAGGTTACAAAGACTTTTTTTTCTCTATGTTTTCTTTTAGACAGATATTTTTATAGCTTTATGTTTTTTAGTTTTGGTCTACAATCCATCCTGAGTTGTTATTATTATTATTATTATTTATTTTTTTTTGTAAAATGTGAGATATGAGTTAAGGTTGACTCTTTGGGTATGAATATTTAGAAAATTTCTAGATATCTTTCTGTTATTGGTTTCTAATTTGATTCCATTGTGGTAAGAGAACATACTTTGTATGGATTGAATCCTTTTAAATTTATTGAAACTGTTGCTATAACCTAACATACAGTCTTTGCTTATGAAAGATCCATGAGCACTTGAAGAGAATGTATATCTTACCATTGTTGGTTATAATGATTTACAAGTAGAAATTAGGGGTGATTAATAGCAGATTCTCTATTTTTTTACTTTTTAAAAATCTAGTTGTTCTTGTTCCATCAATTTCTGAGAAACGAATGTTAACTCCTCCTACTATGATTATGTAGTAGGATTATGTATTATATCCATTTGTTTTATTTATATTTTTATTTATTTTTATTTTTTTAAGATTTTATTTATTTATTCATGAGAGACACAGAAAGAGAGACAGAGACACAGGCAGAGAGAGAAGCAGACTCCCTGCAGGGAGCCTGAAGTGGAACTTGATCCTAGGACTCCAAGATCATGATCTGGGCCCAAAGCAGGCGCTCAACTGCTGAGCCACCCAGGTATCCCTATATTTTTATTTTTTTTAAGATTTTATTTATTTATACATGAGAGACACACAGAGAGAGGCAGAGACATAGGCAGAGGAGGAAGCAGGCTCCCAGTGGGGAGCCCGATGCAGGACTTGATCGTAGGACCCCAGGATCACCACCTGAACTGAAGGCAGATGCTCAACCACTGAGCCACCCAGGTGCCCCTCCATTTCTGTTTTAATTCTATCAATTTCCTCTTCTATTTTGAGGTTCTTAGATATATATATATAGTATATATATATATATATATAGTATATATAAATATATTATATAATATACTTAATATATATTATTAATATACTATACTAGTACATGGTACAGTGTTATTAATATATAATTATTAATTATAATATTAATAATATATCATATAAAGTATATATAAATATTATATGTAAGATATATACCAAATATACAGAATATATTATATAGTATTATTGATATATAATAATTGCATTATTAATATATTGTATAGTATTAATATATATTTGATTGTAATATATAATATATATTTGATTATCATAGTCTCTTGATTGAGCTAAAAATCAATAGATAACATTACATTATGAAAGGCCTCTTTTATTCTTGGCAAAATTCTACTTTTTATCTAAGAGTTTGTTTTATCTGATATTAATATATCCATTGTAGTCGTCTTGTGCTATTTATATGATCTGTATTTATCCATGTATTTACTTTCAATCTTTATGTTTCAGTCTTTATGTTTAAATATGACTATATGATAAATAAAGCTACATTTTGTTACAAAAATATGTCTCTTATAGACAACATAAGTTTAATCTTGGCTTTAAAAATTATTTTGATCATTTTTGGCATGTTTAGTCCATTAATATTTAATATTATTAATATGATTAGATTTAGGTCTACTAATTTATCACTTAGTTTGTTCCCTCTCTTTACTATTCATTTATTGTCTTTTTTCCTGTCTTTTTCTGAATTATTTATATTCTCTATATTTTAGAATTCCATTTTAATATTATCTATTGGATTTTTGGTGATACTTCTTTGTGTTATATTTTTAGTTTTAAGAATTATAATATAAAAAAAGAACTATAATATATATACTTAGTTTTTCAGAGTCTTAGAGTTAATCTTAGAGTTAATAACTTGAAGTTAATTCTACATGCCTTTACACATATATAATCCTTGCAATAATATAAGTCCATCCATTTATGCCCCCACCATGCTTTATGTTGTAGTTGTCATATGTATTACATCTACATATTAGCAAACTCTATAAGACAATGTTAAAAGTTTGTCTTTAAATAGCATTAGAAAGAAATTAAGAGAAGAAACAGTTTTATTAAAGAGTATGCTTGTGACAAAAAAAAATGATAAAAAAATATAATACTTAGGGGCACCTGAGTGGCTCAGTGGTTGAGTGACTGTCTTCGGCTCAAGTCTTGATTCAGGGTCCAGGGATCAAGTTCTGCATCAATCAGGCCCCCTGTATGGAGCCTGCTTCTCCCTCTGCCTATGTCTCTGCCTTTCTTTCTCTCTGTGTCTCTCATGAATAAATAAATAAAATCTTAAAAATATATATATAATACTTAGATTTTGCTGTATTTCTGCACCTTTAACAAATCATCTTTTCATTTCTCAAAATGTTAATTTTGGCATGTGATAATCATAAGGTAAATTTTTAACTACTGCACATGTAAATACTTTAAAAAATCATTTAAAAATTAAGATTATATACTTATATATCATATATAATTTTAACCACATATATACAGAATATAAATACATATACAAACTATACAGAATCTATATATACACATATGTATAAACCATTCCTATATATGTCTTTCTTTTTTAATAAAGAGGAGAGAAAACATACATGAACACTTTTTGTTTGCCTTAAATGTTAGGCTTAGCTGTTTGTTATGCTTGTTCATTAAGTAGGAATAAGTAGGAACCTAGTACATCCTATGCATCATTCTCTTTCCTCTAAAAGCCTACAATCTAGTTGGGAAGGGATAAGCAAACAAAAAGCCGTGAACAACAATTTCATTTCTTACTGGGGTTCACTTTATGTATGCAGTGTTAGCATATGAAGAGGAACACTAAAGCTTGGCTGACTGCATCACAGAAGGCGTCATTAATGATATCATACATTTCAAGATAAAATTGAAAAGAGGTACAGAAGTTTTCTAGGTGAACAGATTGGTTAAGAGCATTCCAGGCAGAAAGGACAACATGTGCGAAGCCATGGAAACCTGATGAACATCAGAACATCATAACTTCCTAGAATATTTGCCATTTAAAAGAATAGAACAAAATAAATATACAGACTCAAAAAAAAAAAAAAGAATAAAGAAAAAACAAACCACCCTCTTCCCTCCAAACAATCTAGTATATAAATCTTTGTACTGACTCATTTCTGAATTTCCTTGTGCTGCTCTTTCCCTTCAGCCTAGAGAACTCACTGTAACATTTCTTGCAGAGCCAAGTGTGGTGGCAACCCATACCCTTAATTTTCCATTATTTGAAAATACCTTTATTTTGCTTTCATCCATGGAAGATATTTTTGGGGGATACAAAATTCTAAGTTAACACGTTTTGTTCCCCCCTTTCAGTGCTTTAAAGATATCTCATGGTATGCTGCCTCCTTGGTTTCTGATGAGAATTTGTAATCATTCAAATAGTTGTGGAAAGTAATGGGCCATTTTCTCAGAAAGAATGATTCCCTGATTGTCCCTTTACCTTTAAGCATGGTGGCCAAGGTATGATTTTCTTTCAGCTTATTCTGTTTGGGGTTCATGAAACTATGGAATTTATAAATTTAACTCAGTAACCAATTGGAAGCTTTTGGCCATTATTTCTTGAGATACTTTTTCTGTCCTTGTCTCTTTCTCTTCTCCATCTTTAATTACATTTACACACGTTAGACCTTTTGGAATGGTTCCATATATCCCTGGAGCTCTGTTTGTTTGTTTGTTTGTTTTCCTGTCATTCAGATCATTTACTTTTTCTATTGATCCATCTTCAAGTTCCTGCTTTCAGAGGAAAGCCACAAGAAACAGAAGCTTCCTTGTGCAGATTTCACTGCTCCTCCAAATCCTGCCTGCTTTTTTATTCTGTCTCCAGAGCGTCAGGCAGTTGTGTTCTATTTTGTCCAGATTTTCTAGCACTTACTTTTCAATGACATCAGGCTCTTAGGTCTTAATTTCCTCATACAGTAAGCAGAAGCAAAGAATATTATTTTACCTTGCAGTCAGCACAGGTTTAACTCAATCCCCTACTATTTATACAATTGTATTCACAGTCCTCAATGAATTAATAATCATAATGACTTAAAGTCTGAAAAATCAATTAAAGGAAGATTAAAAACTATTCATTATACCACACTTACTGGTGAAGAAAAGAACTCATACATTTACATTTTTTATTAATTTACGTAAATAATTTTAACTGTTAATTTACAGTTAACTAGAAAGATTTTTTGGGGGGCACCTGGGTGGCTCAATCGGTTAAGCAGCTGCCTTTGGCTCAGGTCATGATCCCAGGGTCCTGGGATCGAGCCCCACGTTGGGCTTTGTGTTCAGTGGGGAGCCTGCTTGAGGATTCTCTCCCTTTCCCTCTGTCCCTCCTCTCTTTCTCTGTCTCTCAAATAATAAATAAATCTTAAAAAAACAAACAAAACAAAACAAAACAAAACAAAAACACAGGCATGGTACAAAGCAGTCTCAGAATAATGTCTCTGGGAATGGAAGGAGGGAAATGAGACTAGGAAGTTATATTAGAGACTTCAACTGTATGATTCGTGTGTTTTAAACAAGAGATTGGGAGCAAAATGGCAAATTGTCAGGATTTGTTAAGTTTGCCAGTGGACACCTACATATATCACGTGTTATTATTTCCTATAGTTTTCTCTATGTCAGAAGTAATTCACCATAACAAGTAAATGAAAAAAAAAATACACTGTGTGAGAGAGTTTTTAAAAAGTTTAAGTTTCAAAAACTTGGTGCTACTGTTGCAAATTAATAGAAGTACAGGGAAGGTTCTATTCACTCCCACCAGCTGGAACTGCAGCCTGGTGTAATGGCAATAGCTAAAGCTTTGGAGAGGGATGAAATCCTAACGTGGCTGCTTTTTTAGCTGTGTAAGCTTAGGTGATGTCTGTAAGTTTTTATTTTCATGTCTCTGAAATAAGGATCACGATATTTGTCTCATGGGGCTGTGATGAGGGTCACAGTGACAACCCGTCAAGGGTTTGGCAGAGCTGACATTCTATAAACTGCAGGCTTATGTACATTAGTGTGGACTTCCATTCCCTTCCTTTATACTCAGACCCCTCAGACCCCCCGTGTACTTCCTGCTTTTGTCCCTACTTCAAAGCCAAGGGAAGAGGAACACTGCTCAAATAAAATAAAAACCGCAAGCATGCCTGACAATGTTCCCGAGAAAAGCAAATGTTCACTAACACAGTGAACATATATGTTTTGGCAGGATAAAATTTAATCAAAACTTTACTGCACGACGGCACCAACACTTGCCCAACTGATCTCACAGAGAAGCTGTGAAAACTAATTCTGTGATGAGTAAGAAAGCCTTCCCAGAACTCTAATGGATTCTCACAGCTTCTGCAGTAGTTGATCTGGGGGGATTCCCCTCATTTTGACAGGTTTGAAGTGGAAAATTCAATACCATCGGGGCCTCTGCAACCAAGAGTTGGGACTGCAGAGATACTGGGTATTCATTATCAGGATGTCCTTAAACCAGATCCCGGTGAATAACAGCTAGCTATCAGAGTTGAAAATGATCTTCAATGGGATCGTCTCAAGTATTTCCAACAGATATGAAAAAATGAGGAAAGATATTCCTAAAGTATACAGCATTCTTATTGGGGTGCTCTGAGGACAGATAGGATTGCCAGAGTTCCTTCCTTCCTTGGTCAGTCCATTTAGCCACCTGGACATTAACCTTTCCATCCAGTGAATAGGGAAGGCAAACCGTAAAGAACCTACTATGTGTCAAGGATCATGTTAGAAGCATTTTACATACAGTGTTCCACGTAACCAGATTATTATGTGACAGGTGCTATACGTAAGAGTATTCAGGTGAGTGTGGCATAGTCTCTGAGTCATACAGAAGTGTGATAGCGTAACTGGGGCACTCTTTTAAGTATGCAAAGAACGAATAGGAGGTACAAGGCACAAAAACACAACGTTCAAAGAAAATGCTACAAGAATCAGAGGAAGAGATGTCAAACGGGCCAGCATTAGGAAACAAACAAGGAAGTCTTGAACTGGTTAGGAGTGATCATGCAAAGCCTGAACACAGGACAGGATGAAGAACACACCAGGTGAAAGAAAAAAGGTGAACACAAGCATGAGAGAAGGAAAGAATTGTCATAAAACCTAAACCGGTGGGATTGGAATAATGCACCCATTCCTTTTATGGAATGACTTCATTATGGTCTGGAGAGGATTGTTCTATCACCAGTATCCAATCATTCCAAAACAGTGGGTCTCCTCCACTCTTAGACACTTCTAGCTCTGATTATATGAAATAACATACCTAGAACAGAGCAGAAACTGTTCATATTGTGAGTTTATTCCTTTCTTACAGTTTGATATTAGGGCCCCTAGTTTTCTCCTTGGGTGGAGACTTGGGAGCATATAAAATTTTTGGAACCTGGAAAGACTAGGCAACTTAGATATGGCATATTTTTTTAGCAGTGGTCTAGAACCAGCAAGAGGTAGGGTCAAACATGGCAGGGCCATTAAGATGTCCCACGTCTTACCTCTCCTGGCCTCAGTTCTCTGTGCCCTCACTGTCCTCCTGTCACTAGGAGAATGTGTCCCCTTTCCTCTACCTCCACGAAAACACTGATGCATCCTCATCGCCCCCCTCCCATGATCTTTATCATCCAAACTCTTCTTCTCTATTGGTTTTTCCTTCTCAAAACAAAAACATGATCAAGCCTCTCCCATTAAAGTATAAAAATCATCAAACTTTTTCCTGATGCCAAATCCTTGCTATTTTTGTCAATCACCCATCCTTTCCTTACATTCAAGTTCTTGAAAGAGTTCATCTGCCTTTCCCCTTTCCATTTTCCTTTGTCTAAAACACTATTTAGCCTACTGTGTCTTGGATGCTACCTCATGCCTCCACCAAAATGTTTCTCCCAGTGTTCTCTATTGCTGTGTAGCAAATTACTTAAATACATAACAGTTTACAACACCAAATATTTGCTATCTTACAGGAATCAGGACTTTGGACGTGGCTGGATGGTTCTGGCTCAGGATTTCTCACAAGTTTGCTTTTCTCACAAGCTGCCAAAAGAGCTGTAGTCATCTTAAGGTTTCATGGAGACTGGAGACTTCTACATTCCCTCACATGGTCTTGGCAGGCCTTGGATCTTTCTGGCTGTCTTTCCGAGGCTTCTGTTCTCACCCTGTGAGCCTTCTCCATGGGGCTTCTCACCACATGGAAGCTTGCTTCTCCTGGAGCAAGAGACTGGAGAGAGAAAGAGAGAGAGAATGCTCCTAAGAAGGAGCCACAGTCCTCTATAGCTCAAACTTAGAAGTGCACATCATCACCTCCGTTATCTGTCACAAACCAACCTTGGCATGATGTGAGAGGGAACACACAGGGTGTGCATAGCAGCAGGTAGGGTCAGTTGGATTGATCTTCAGTCTGTTCACATTGTTCACCACGGTCACCACTGAGCACTTCTGAATGGCCAAATCCAACAGACATGTTCCTGTCCTCACCAAGTGTTATGGACTGCATGTTTGTGTCCTTCCCTTTCCTTCTTCCCAAATGTTGAAACCCTAATGCCCACTGTGATGGGATTAGGAGGTGGGTCCTTTGTAAGGTGATTAGGTCATGAAGGTGGAGCACTTATGATGGGATAAGAAGAGACATGAGAGAACTTCATCTCTCTCTCTCTCTCTGCCTCCATCATATGAAGACATAACAGGAAGAGGGTCCTCACCAGAAACTGAATGGGCTCTGAATGGGCTGCCCTTGATCTTAGGATTTCTCAGTCTCCAGAACTGTGAGAAATACATTTTTGTCATTTAAACCACCAGACTATTGTAGTTTTGTTATGGCAGCCCAAACTAAGATATCAGGTCAAAGATTTTGACTCAGGGTAGCACTTCACTCCACCTGACTGCTCCCTCCTTAACCTCATCTTCTCTCTTGGCATTTGTGACGTCCCCCTCTTGGTTTTCCTCCTACTTCCTGGGCTGATAATTCTGTCTCCCCCTCCTCTTTAGTTTGCCTTCTAGGTATGAGTATACTCCCCAGGAGAATGCCTTCAGGTCCCTGATTGCCTTCCCCAAAGCCAGTGGTTCTAAGCTGAACTCACGGTGCCCTTTTCATACCTTGTCTTCCTGTGGTCACCACGTCAGTGACAGGTCTGGGACTGCACCTGTTCCCCAACATCAGGAGTCTCAGCAATGTCAGAATGTTTGGCCTAATTGGAAGTGGCAAACTATGAAGCCCCAGGAATATTTTGCTTGTTTAAACTAGATCGTATCTACAATGAGTGAAAAATTTTTTAAAAAACAGATTATCATCTCTTCTTGAAACCTGACGTTTTATATGACAACACTAAATGGGAGCTGAATGGCGTTACCCTGCTTATTCTAGGCATGTGCATCCTATCTGCCATGTGGTTTGCCATGGTCCCCACTGCTGCCTATTGATCTCCAAGAAAGTCCCTGAAGTGCTTGCTTTCTTTTCTTTGCTCTCTCTCTTTTAATTGCTGTACAGACTTGTAGCAATGTGTTATAGAATTGTCTGGAAACATGCTGGTGCTTTTCTTTGAATGTTGCAGAATTATTCATTGCCGGTACAAAAATATAGATACTATTGCAATAGTATGGGAAATGTGAGCTTTACATTGCTCCACCTCAACCTCGAAATAAAGGGAAATGAAGTCAAGTTCCCTGTGAGTGAAGACTGGTTCCTTTTTAGTATCTGCAGTAGCTCCTTTTCACCCCTGCTGTTGTTAATTGTAAACACATGGCAAATAAGCTGCCTGATTTGCTTGTATTTATACAGCATTTAGAAAGAGAACTTAGAGCACATTTGGTCCAAAGACTATGAAAGGATCCACCCAAGCTCAATGATCAAATCACCCAAGTTTGCTCCGTGACTTTTTTTGCTCTTGGTCAGACACATTTATTTCAGTGGATGGATTATTTCTGCTTAAACCTCTCCAGGTCATCAGGTTTGGAGGAGGTAGGTGTTACTTTTCTACACCACAGAATTATTCCAGTCAGGTAGAGTCAAGCTTCCTGAGCCGTCACCTACCTTTCTTGCAGATTCAGCTCCTTCCTGAGCTGTGCCTCCAGGTAAGGGTTGGTACCAGACTTTGCAAACACGGGGTTTGGTAGCCTCAGCTCCATGTAACTGGATACCAAGGACATATACCTGAGTCTGAACAATTGCTTCTTTATAAATGAAACAGAAAATGATGTTTTTGAAAACTCCAAACAAAAATTTTACTATATTATTAAATCAGAGATGAATAACATGTAGGGACAATTATAAACAAAGAAAAGTAACTAGATGGTTTGTTCAATGTTTCAGTTCCCTGTTAACATTTTGCAGGTGTAATCAGGGCTCTGCTCTGCTAAAGCTAGGCCACAAATTACCTTGTCTGCCAGAAGGTGGCTGGCTGGATTTATGACTATATTTTTCCACATATAAAGATCTAATTTTTTCAGGGGTCTTCATCTCCTTACAAAAGTTTATGTACTGCTTTCCACGTTTCTTTCATAAAATGAGGGAGTACATTTTAAAACTAGGGTACTTTTAAAAGGTCTATATATAATTTTTTTTTCTTTTTCTCTATACTAAGCTATATTTTATAGATAAAAATATGGTGTGAGCCAAATACATTCATATTTCAACACAATAGGGTTTCTCTACAAGCAATGAAATTTAAGTATCCTATTGAATGAGTTCAGTTCCGCATTGAATTCCCCTGTCTGAGCCACCCTGTTTCTGAGATATTATTACTTCTGGCAACAGGAGAAACTGGTCACTCCTACAGTAATTCACACTGGACAGTTCGGGAGGTAAAATCTGTTTTCTTCAAGTCAAGTGAAGCCAAAAAACTAAGTTAGTCCCAAATGGTACTATTTGCTGTTTTAACCTCAAAATCTTATTTCCCAGCATTAAAAGTAGGCTTCGAGAGTGTCAAAACTTGGCCATTTGCTTCAATTTCCATTTTATTTTGGCAGGATCTCCTTTGGCTGAATGAGTACAAAATCAACTCTTGATTAAATAAGAAAATGGGATAAAAGAAGAAGAAAGGAAAAGTAAGCAGATACTGGGGTACGGGAGAGGGAAAGGAAACATTTATTGAGAACAGACTATAACCAGGCATTTTGTATATTTTATCCTATTTACTGTCATAAAGCCCCGAGAAATAGGTATTATGTCCACACTATGGATGAAAGATATAAGACGCTGAATGACTGGTGGGCTATCTCCCAGACCCATGTTCTTTCCATTACCACCTGGGGAATAAGGAAAAGTGAGAAAAAACAGGTTTGATGGATTATGACCTGTTCACTTTAGGGATTTCTTGGGAAATTGGTGCCAGGGAGGTGTAGGGCTTGAGGGGTTGGAGTGAAGGTAGTGGGCTGAGAGGTATTACTTTTAAAGGCTAAGAATCAAATGCAAACTCTGAAGAGATCTAGCAATTCTCTTAAAGACCTAGACTTATCTCTTGCTGGTTTGCGAGTATTTGAAAGGATTTTGTGGTTCCTTGACTCAGCCTGATGATGGATTTAGCCTGGTGATTTAGTGAGTGATGAAAAAGGCGGTATGTTTTATTCATTGAGGAATAGGAAGTGGACAGATGCCAGACATGATTTGACTTAGATGTTAAAAGAATGGCTCTGCAGAGCACCTAGGTAGTTGATTTAGTGTCTGACTCTTGGTTTTGGCTCAGGTCATATCAAGCTCCATGTTGGGCTCTGTACTCAGCTAAGAGTCTGCTCGAGATTCTCTTGCCCTCTCTCTACCCTTCCCACTTGTGCTCTCTTTCTCTCTCAAATAAACAAATAAGTCTTAAAAAAAAAGAAAATAATGGCTTTGCTTGCTTTGTGGACAATAGACTATATGGGCCCAAATATAGAACAAAGCCAATCAGCCAGGGATTAGGGTGGTGGCTTAGGTAAGGTAGGGTGGTGGCAAGAACCAGAATGGTAGGATGGAAAGAATGAGGAGTGGTTGGACTTATATTGTCTTTCGAAAGTAGAGCTAATTTCTGGCTGATGTATTGGATGTCAGGTGTGAGACAAAGAAGCAAAATCAAGGATGACACCACGGTGTTTATTTGGCTTGAGAAATGGCTTGAAACTGTGATGGGAGGCTATCAATAAAAATATCCGAAGCAGAGCTCCTGGCTGGCTCATTTGGTTGAGAGTCTGCCATTGTCTCAGGTCATGATCCTGGGGTCCTGGGATCAAGCCCCATGTCAGGCCCCCTGCTCAGGGAGAGTCTGCTTCTTCCACTCCCTTTGCCTTTCCTCCCTGCTTGTGTTCTCTCTCTCTCATAAATAAATAAATCTTAAAAAACAAAACAAAACAAAACATCAGAAGCATTTTTTTTCTTTTTTTTTTTTTCAGAAGCATTTTTGAAAAGATATAGAAAGAATTAATTCCAGTTTGGTATATAATAACTTTGAAAAATCTGTTAGTCATTTAAGTGAAAATTTTGGGAAGACAATTGGATGTACAAGTCTGAGAATATTATATATGAGTTAGATATCAGGGCTGGAGGTCTATATAGAAATGTATAGTGTTTAAATCCATGAGGTTAGGCTATGGGAGTGAGTGTGGAGAGAGAAGAGAGATTCATGAATCAAGGGCCATTCTGGCCTTAGGGTTAAGAATCGCCCCACAGCCATCTTGGAGCCATCCGCAGCTTTCTCTTATACCCCATATCCAATTCATCAAGCAAATGCCTCTTCTTCCATGCTATCACCCCAATCCCAGCTGCCATGAGCACTCTTTTTTTTTTATGAGCACTCCTTTTGATGGTGGCAGTCACTCTCTTTGTTATGGTGCCCAGGTAGATACAGAGGGTAGTGACTTCTTGCAAGATTGATCTCTAGGTAACAGTACCTGTCTCTTCTTCCCACTTTGGGCCTCTAGTCTTTTTAACAGTTTTAAACAATATCTCCTATATTAAATCCCTTTCTGCTGAAAATAGCTAAGGCAATTTCAGTTTTTCTGACTAAATCTGCACCGATAGAGCATTTATTACCAAGAATGATAATGGTACATCATGTTGGGTCGAACTGCATTTATTGATGTAGGTGCCATTGCCAGAGATTTTGAAACCTCTGCATCTTGAGCAGCTGGTGTGGTTACTATCCATTTGCTTGTTTAGTTGACTGAAGCCTAGACTCAGCAGTGGCCTAATTCAATGAAACTGAGGTGCTGTAACTTCCTTGGTATAATGGGAAAGAAGTAATCCAAAGACTTAGGGAGATGAAGGTTGGAATGAACTTTTCAGGTGTGACGCTCCCCACTTCCACTATATTCCCAAGTGATCCTAAAGCACTGAAAAAAAAAATGCATTGGTGAGTGAGACACCATAATTTTGTAATGCTCTGTACTGTCTGTCTCTTGCTAGCTGGGGATGAAGGTGAAAGATACCACTATTACTATGCACCCTCAGAGTGGCTGAGACCAAGCCGGCAGCATTTAAGTGTCTGTGACAACATGGCCCAGTTCCTGAAATGGTCAGTAGAGGTGGGACAGCAATCTGAATGTTATGACTCTTTGTGGCTATGTGATCAGTGTCCTTGGGACTGGTGGATGGGCAGCCAACTAAAGTAGCAAATACATTGACCTGGAGCCCTCTTGAATGAAGGAGAGACTGAGTCTCTGTGAAGAAGGAGCTATGGCACTGTCACAAATACATAGTGGAAATGTTCCTCTGAAATTTTCCCCAAAGGACCTGCATCCATAAATCAGGATGACAGTGAATTGAAGAAAGAGAAATAACAGTATCTTTAGGAATTACAGTTAGTAAATCAGAATTAGTGTCAATTCCTGGGGACCTGCAATGCATCCAGAGTCTCTGAGAGTTGAGGCTTGTGGAATCCATAGAATATGGACTTAAAGCCATTTTACAGTGGGCTTAGCAAGTCTGAATTTCCCTTGGGTTCTCTCCCAAGGTCCTGAATGCATGACTGGAATAGACCCACTGGAAACTGGCAAAATCACCATGTTGGCTCTCTGACTTATGGACCAAGGGCTGTTAAGATAGGAAAATCCAAGCAGAAGTTGCTGGGATTTCATCTCCTACCAATGCCTGAGTGAATTGCAATAGTGCTACAGCCAAAGACTTGAAAGGTCTAGAGACAGTGATTCCTTCTACATCCTCACTTAACTTCCTGTTGGCCTGGCTGGGAGGGAGCAGAGTCTTGGAGAATGACTGTGCATTTTTGCAAACTTAATTAGAGGTGAATCCAATGATAGCAGCAAAATAGCTGGAGTAGGTGTCATGGGAGACTGAGTGACCTGTTCATCCAACTTATTTACGCTTCAGAACCATTTCACTCAATTTGGCATGCTGCTGCACATGGCCAGCGCTGTAAACTGGAATTCAGATAATACCTAGCTTGTAATGGGCAACTGTGTTTGAATTGTACCTCAGGCTCCACGCTCCGGCTTTCAGTGTCAGCCAGGGCTTGGTAGTAAGGCAAAAGCAGTTTATCAAAGAATAGACATTTGAAGAGGGGGACATGGCTTTGCTCCAAAACCTTAGGGGTCTCTATCACTACTGAGGCTTGCCAGAGAGTCCATGCAGTGTCCTTATCTGCTATAGACACTGAGCATCATGGGATCTTCAGGATTATAAGGCCCAAGTGGCTGAGCAGCTTTTACTAATTGGACTAATTGCAGAGGATTATCTTACTCTCAGCCTGATTCAAATCTGTCAATCCTGTGGGTTTGTTGGTAAATGAGTCAGAATAGCTGATGCACTTATATGTAGTGTGTGCGTAGTGTGATCTCACATTCCAATTTGCCCAGGACAGTCCCAGGCAGTTTTAAAGATAGAATCTCACTCAACTGAAATAAGTCAATTGGAAAAGGACAAACATTATATGGTCTCATTCATTTGGGGAATATAAAAATTAGTGAAAGGGAATAAATGGAAAGGAGAGAAAATGAGTGAAAATATCAGTGAGGGTGACAAAACATGAGAGACACCTAACTCTGGGAAATGAACAAAGGGTAGAAGAAAGGGAGGTGGGCGGGGGGTTGGGGTGACTGGGTGATGGGCACTGAGGGGAGCACTTGGCGGGATGAGCACTGGGTATTATGCTAAATGTTGGCAAATTGAACTCCAATAAAAATAAATAAATTAATTAAATTAAAAAAAAAAGAATCTCACTCAATGCCGAGTCATTAAGTGTTTTATTCTGCTAGACAGTTACTTTCACTCTTACATAGATCTCCACCACTTTATTCTCCTGGAAAAAGACTTTGACTCCTTTTTCTAGTTTTATTGAGACATAATTGACATACATCAGTGTGTAAGGTTAAGTTGTACAGCATGATGATTTGAGTTACATCAACAGTAGTCCCCTTTATCCAGGGAGGGTATGTTTCAAGACCTCCAGTGATGTCTGAAACTGGGGATAGTACTGAACCCTATATATGCTATATTGTTTCCTATACATATATACCTATGATAAAACTTAATTTACAAATTAGGCAAGAAAAGATTATAATAATATTATTACTGTATAGTAATAACAGTAATATAATAATAAAAGAGAACAATGATGACAATATACTATAATAGAAATTAGGTGAATGTGGCCTCTCTCTCTCTCAAAATATCTTACTGTCCTGTACTCACCCTACTTCTTTTTTTAAAATTTTATTTATTATTTATTTATTTATTCATGAGAGACAGAGAGAGGCAGAGATATAGGCAGAGGGGGAAGCAGGCTCCCTCTGGGGAGCCCCATATGGGACTGGATCTTGGGATCCTGGGATCTCGACCTGAGTTGATTGAAGGCAGACACTCAACCACCTAGGTGCCCCTCACCTTACTTCTTGTGATGATGTGAGATGATAAAATGCCTATGTGAGGAGATGAAGTGAGCCCAGTGACACAGGCGATGGGACCTAAAGTTGGACTATTATTAACCTCCCGATTGTATGTCAGAAGGAGGATCATCTGTCTCTAGACTGCGAACAACTGAAACCAGGGAAAGAGAAACTGTGGATGAAGGGGGCCCCCTGTACTAAGTGTTTACTCTGCCCAGTGCTGAGGACATAAGTCATAGTCTCTCTCACCCTGGCATACAGTTTAGTGGAAGAAACAGACACACAGACACCTGAGTGTAGAACAGTACATACAGTGATGCACGTAAGTACAAAGCTCAGTGACATGGACGGGGGGCTGAGGTCCAGGAAGAGTTTCCCAGACAGGGGCTGGGGGTTGCTGAGTAGTAAGGAGCTCTCTAGAAGATGAGAGTGAAAATTGCAGATAAAGGGGGAATACCATATAGTAAATTGCTTACCACAGTAGGCTCAGCTAACATCCATCTTCTCATATAGATACAATAAAAAGAAATGAAAAAAAAAAAAAAAAGGAAAACAGTGTTTTCCTTGTGATGAGAACTCTCAGAATTTATTCTCTTAGCAACTTTTATATATAAATATATATCACAACTTCTTCATCCATTCAACCATTGATGGACACGTAGAGTTTTTTTTTCTTTTTCCTATATTTTGGCTGTTATAAGTAATGTTGCTATGAACATGGGGCAGGGGAGGATTCAGATATCTTTTCAAGTTAATGTTTTCATTTTCTTTGGACATATTCCCAGAAGTAGAATTACTGAGTCATATGGTAGCTCTATTTTTATTTTTATTTTATTTTTTATTTATTTATTTATTTTTTTTTGGTAGCTCTATTTTTAATTTTTTGAACATCCTCCATACTGTTTTCCATGATGGCTGCACCAACTTAGAATCCCAGCAAAAGTGCACAAGGGTTGGTTCCTTTTTCTCCACATCCTCACCAGCATTTGTTATCTCTTGTCATTTTGATGATGGCCATCCTAGGTGGTGTGAGGTGAGATCTCATTGTGGTTTTAATTTGCATTTCCCTGAGGATTAGTGATGTTGAGCACTTTTTCACATATCCATTGGCTTTTCATATCTCTTCTTTGGAGAAATAACCTGTTCAGTTCCGTTGCCCATTTTTAAATGGGTTATTATTATTATTATTATTATTGCTATTGAGTTGTAAGAGTTCTTTGTATGTTTTGGATATAAACTCCTTATCAGCTATATGATTTACAAATAAACTTTCCCATTCCAAAAATTGTCTTTTCACTTTGTTGGCGATTTCTTTTGCTATATGAAAGCTTTTTAGCTTGATGAAGTTTAACGTGTTTATTTTTTATTTTGTTGCTTATGCTTTAAGTGTCATGTCCAAAAAAATCTTCACTAAGACCCATGTCAAGGAGCTTTATTCCTATGTTTTCTTCTAGGAGTTTTTCATGATTTCAGGTGTTATATTTAAGTCTTTAATACATTGTGAACTAACTTTTGTGAATGGTATAAGATATGGGTCCAGTTTCATTCTTTTACATGTGAATATTCAATTATCCCAGAAAGATTTATTGAAGAAACTTTTTCACCTTTGAGTATTCTTGGCTCCCTTGTCAAATATTAGCTGACTGCATAGGCGTGGGTTCTTTTTAGGCTCTCAATTCTCTGCTATTGGTCTATTTGTCTATGTTTATGCCAGTACTATACTGTTTTGGTGACTATAGCTTTATAGGACAGCTTGAAATCAGGAAATGTGATACCTCCTGCTTTGTTCTTTTTTTTTTTTTTTTTTTTTTTAAGATTTCTTTGGCTATTCAGGGTCTTTCAAGATTTTATATAAATTTTAGGAGTGTTTTTTTCCCACTTCTGTAGAAATGCTATTGGAATCTTGATAGGGATTATACTGAATCTATAGATGGCTTTTGGTAGTATTGATATTTTAACAATATTAATTCTTTTAATCTATAAGCATGGAACACCTTTCCATTTATTTGTATCTTTTTCAATTTCTTTCATCAGTGTCTTGTAATTTTCAGAATAGAAATCTTTCATCTCCTTAGTTAAATTTATTCCTAAGTATTTTATTGTTTTTGATTGATTTCTTTATTTCTTTTTCAGAAAACTTGTTAATGTACAGAAATGCTACTGATTTTTATGTTAATTTTGTATCCTGCAACTTTACTGAATTCATTGATTAGCTCTAACAGGTTTTGTTTTTGTTTTGTTTTGTTTTTGAGAAAGAGAGAGAGAGCATATGCTCTTAAGCATGAGGCAGGAAGAGGGGCAAAAGGAGAAAGAATCCTAAGCAGGTTCCACAATCAGCATGGAGCCTATTGTGGGGCTCAATCTCATGACATGACTTGGCCTAAAATCAAGAGTTGGACACTTAACCAAATGATCCACCCAGGCACTCAGATCTAACAGTTTTTTGGTTGAGTCTTTAGGATTTTCTATACATAAAATAAATCATGTCATCTGCAAATAGAGACAATTTTGCTTCTTCCTTTCCAATTCTGATACTTTTTATTTCTTTTTCATGCCTGATTACTTTAGCAGGATGTTTAGTACTATGTTGAACAGGAGTGGTAAGAGTGGGCACCCCAGCTTTATCATTGATCTTAAGGAAGGGAACACTGATGTGTTAAGGGTGTGGTAGTCAATGCCATAAGTGGATAAATACTCACCATCTGCCTTTCTGCAGAGGTTTTGCAAATAAGAGTTGTTTTTTTGTTTTGTTTTGTTTTGTTTTGTTTGTTTTTAACTCCAAGTCTGGGGATTTATATTTCCACATCAGTCTCTACCTGCCATTTCCATGCAGATGCTTTTCTAAACTTTGAGCTTGGCAAGTCTTGATTAAAGAATTAAGCATAAAGATCCAACTTACTGGCATTTTTATTAAGGCTGCACAATGGCAGCATTCATTGGCCCCCACTTTATTGGCATTTTTCCACAGATAGAACAAAGAATGGAGGTACCGAAGAGGCTGGAGAAGGATTATCATGAGAGAAGAGAAGGAATCTGGGTGTGGTGGGAATTTGTAAGAAAGGAAAGTGACAGAGAAAGGGTGGGGAGACAAAGCTGCTTAGACTAAACCAATGCAGAGTCAGGCATTTAAAAAGAAAATGAATGACTTGTTTGGAAGGTAACACACCACCTATATCTGGCAGGAAACCAGACCCAGACTAGATGGTGTGGCCCTGTTTTACTTGCTACCTACCATGTTAAATTGATTTTCTCATCAGTGTGAAACCTAATCTTGCCAGCTTCTCACTTCCCATCACGGACCATTGGCCTCCTGGAAGCACCTACTCCATCTCTACAGGTGTCTTACCTATCCATTCTGTTACTCTGTGGTTTTTATTCTGTCTTCCTATCCTCCAGTTTCACTCAGGGCTGGGTGAAGAAGCACAGCCGCAGCTTCTGAAGTCTTCTGAGCTGTTTCTATCTCCACCATCCCCAGGACCTGAGGGCCAAAGCTGAGTTACATCCTTCCTTATTAACCAAAGCCAGCACCAGACTGAGCATATCAGTGCCAGGGGCCCAAGGAAAAATGTGCACCCCACAAATATGTTTTTACCTATCTTTTAATGTAGTTTTTTCTAGATCATTGAAGAAGTTGAAGGAATGCTAAAAAAATTCATAAGCAAGAACACTAAAACTCACATTAAGTTTAAATATTTTACTTATATTCCCCAAAAGAACGTATTACAACTTTATTTGCCTGACTTTGATGGAAACAAAGTCATCAATAGCATCTCCAAAATCTACTTCTGGAGAAAACTCACTATTAAAAATTATACCTCAGCATGGCACTATTGGATTGTCATTATTTAAATTTTTCATATTTTGTTCATCATTTGGGATTAATTTTAAGATATTGCACTCAAGTAGTTTTGATGTCGATTGCTGAGGTTTTGTTTTTTTTGGTGTTGTTGTTGTTTGGCACCATAGTATTAAATGTGCCCAGGTGGAGTGCCTCATTTGCCTCACTCTAATCCCAGCACTGACAAAGCTACACCATGTTCTAGGTTGGAAGGGGCAGAAGACCAGTCTGGTGCTGCTGGCAGACACCTGGATAGATTACTGAAACAGGCAGATTAAATATGTGCTCAGGAAACCTGCAAAGTAGGCACACCAAAACCAAAACTGAAACCAAACAGAAAAGATCACAGTTGGAATACGCTTTTCCTTTTAACAATTGTTCCCTTTGTTTTCTCCCCTCCCCCCAAATTATTATTTTTCTGAACCATTCGAGAATATGCTGTTCATATCGTGTGCTTTTACTCTTAAATATTTCAATGTGAGTTTCCTAAGAACAAGGATATTCTCTTTTCTGCACTATCCCAGTACAATGATCCAAATCAGGAAATTTAACATCGATATCATCCACAATCCATATTCATTCATGACAGTTGTCCTGATAATGTCAGATTATGGCTGCTTTTCTCTCCCATCCCAGGATCTGATCTAGGATCACAGGTTGCGTGTAGTTGAACTGCCTCCTTAGTCTCCTTTAATTTGGATTCGCTCCTCAGCCTTTCTTTGTCTTTCATGACCTTGACATATTTGAAGGGTATAGACCAGTTGTTTTGAAGGACATCTCTCAGTTTGGGTTTGTCTGTTGTGTCCTTATGCTTATAGTCAGATGAGGCATTTCTGCTGCGAACACCACTGAAATGATGTTGTGTCCTTCTTGGTGCATTGTGTCAGGAGGCACAGGATGCTGGTTTGTCCAGTGTCACTGATGTTTCATTTGATCACTGGCTTAAGGTGGTGTCCACCAGGTTTCTCTGTTGTAAAGTTGTTTATTTTTTTCCTTTGTAATTAGGAAATAATTTGTGGGAAGGGATTTTGAGACCATGCAAATATCTTTCTCCTCATCAAACATTCCCCAGCAGGTAGAACATCCACAGAAATAAGTGTTTTAAAGATTCAGCAGACATGCACACTTAGCATTTGGAAAGGAGAAGGGAGGGCAGGGACAGCTCTGCCATCTTCTCAGCACTGGAGGCTCTCAGAATTTGCCTGGCCTGGTCACACCCTAAAACCACAAGGTCACTGTTGACAAGTAAAGCCGAAATCCTCCTGGAACAGAAGCTATTTTCTTTCTAGCTCTATATATGCTGCCTGCCAATCAGGTGGAGTGTTTACCATGAAAATGTGAAGAACTGCAGGGGAGCTCAAATGAATCAATAAGAAAATTCTTTTGGAAATTACCCCATGGGGGCACCTGGGTGGCTCAGTGATTGAGCATCTGCCTTTTGGAAATTACCCCATGGGGGCACCTGGGTGGCTCAGTGATTGAGCATCTGCCTTTGGCTCAGGTCATGATCTTGGGGTTCTGGGATCGAGTGCAGCACCTGCTCCCCACAGGGAGCCTGCTTGTGACCTCTGCCCATGTCTCTGCCTCTCAATCTGTGTCTCTCATGAATAAATAAGTAAAATAATGAAAAGAAAAGAAATTACCCCACAAGATTTTAATTCTATAGCCTATAACAAAAGAATGGAATTTCTCTTTGCAATTTCCCACTTGGTTGTTGGCACTGCATATCTTTTTGAAGCCAATCCTGTGTGTTATCAAGATATAAATGTTAGCACTTTCTCTGGCATCTTAACCTTGCCTTAGGGACAGGGCAGGGGCCCAAATCAGCAGCCCTTATAGTCTATGCTTGTTGGAAAAATGTCACAGGGCTTCTTCTTTTTTAAAAGAAGTTATTTATTTATTTATTTATTTATTTATTTATTTATTTATAACACACACAGAGAGACAGAGACATAGGCAGAGGGAGAAACAGGCTTCCCACAGGGTGCCTGATGTGGCACTCGATCCCAGGACCCCAGGATCACAACCTGAGCCAAAGGCAGACACTTAACCATTGAGCCACCCAGGTGTCCCTGTCATTGGGCTTCTAAGAGCAATTTGGGAAGTGTTGGCACAGAGATAAGACACAGAGGTGCAGGCAGACAAGGTGGAAATTGCATTGTGAACCTAGATTACAACTGCCTAGGCAATCTACCAGCAAGAGACTTACCCAGCACTTAGTGCTAATTTCTGTCCAACCCTCACTATCTTTAGAAGAGTGTGCAACATTTGAACAAAGATCAGCTCTTATCAGGAAAAGTAGGCTTATTATTAATGCTGAAGAGTAAACTCTGGCTCTTACTGAATAGACTACATTTAGCAAAACATCTCAATGTGCAATTGATTTATTTTATATAAAGTAGTATCTCTTGGAGAATTTCCTAGATTGGCTGGCATCAATCAAAGAAGGCTAACCATTCTGCACAAATAATGAAAGCAGAATTTTGAGTGTCCAAAGGCAACCTCAGAAAGGACAAGGCAAGGACATCCCGCATCCCCTCCATCATCCTCCTTCTACCAAAGACACAAGGAATAATCTAAGGAAAAGAGAGGAGTTTTGTTGAGGAAGAAGACCTAGCAAGATGCACATGGCTGAGAAGTGGAGACAGGTGAAAAGTTTTGTGTCCAATCTTGGGGAATTTGTGGGGCCTCTGAGCTCTCTGCCAGTGTCCTAAGATCTTCAACAAAACCCTCTTCTTCACAACTACCTATATGGTGGTGCTTGGGAAAAACAAGGGAAAGCGACTGATCTCCAGGTTTGGATGGTTGCAAAATGGAGAAGAAAAAAGCTGCAGGAAGGAACATGTCACAGAGTGCAGGACTTCTGTGAGATGAGGAGATGGGTCAAGCAAAGACCAGGAGAAATCAAGTCTTTAAGGATTCCTAGCAACAGCAATGGTAGGAGAGTGTCGAGTGCTCTTCTATGCAGGATCAAGCTCAACCCACTTTTACCTAAATCTCAAGAGTGCCAGCTGGATGGGCTGGAGAGCATGGGGCACCCAGGATCAGGGCAGCCAGAGCTGCACAGTTGGGCTTACAGCAAAGGAGGGTGACAAGAACAAGACAGTCGATTAGACCCTTGTGTCCTGCATTTGGAACAGACACTTTAACTTCTGAATATTCCCTTTGCCTCTTGGAAAGTGCTTATTTAACTTCCCAGAAGCCGGAGAGGGAAGCTTTCCTCCCCCCAATATTTCTTAGATTCCTTCACTCCCACAGTGGGTTGTCTGACTGGGCAATGTAGTTTCCTCTATTTCCTAAAAGCAGCCCTGTACTTTCTCCCCCCATGACAGGAAATCGTGCCAATTCATGCTTCTCTGACTTTAAAAAGCACATGGCACCTCCTCTTTGTTCTTTAAGGTCTTAAAAGAGCTTTGATGGAGAGCAATAAAATTCTATCCCACTAAAGAAGCTAATTGCAGGGTTTTAAATACTTGATGAAAGAATATCTTCTTCCAACTAGGAAAAACCCCAAATCCTCAGGGTGAAGTCACACAGCTGGCTGTCTGGTGCCCACAGGAGGCTTCTGAGGACTCTCCACCTGGGGTTGAAGCCATGCATCATGGGCAGTTTCTTGTTGTGGAACAGGGGAGTAGGGATAGTGAGACAGCCATGTGTGCTCTCTGGAAGGTTCTATGTGGCTGCCAAAGGCTCCCCCTGAAAGAGCCGGACAGAGTTCCTAGGAGAAATCTTGTCAGTGGGTTTTCTATGGCTTTTAAGAGCCTTAGTCAGAGCCCCAAGTCCTAATTCATCAGGAAGAATTTTGTGGGTGAAAAAGATAGTTTTGCACTAATTTTTTTCAACTGCATGAATAGAATCAGACAAAATGTATGGTAAATAAATCTTCCCGAGTCATGGCAAGATTATTCAGGGCAGCCCAGAGGTTGCAACCCCAGTGTCTGTCAACAGCGGGGGGTGGTATATGCATACAATGGAACAATGGAATACAGGTTGGCCTTATAAAGGAGGGAAAGTTGGCCACATGCTACAACACAGATGAACCTTGAAGACATTATGCTAAGTGAAATAAGCCAGTCACAAACATACTACACAATCCTACTTATATGAGGCGCTTAGACTAGTCAACTTCACAGAGACAGAAATGGCAGTTGCTAGGGCTTGGGGGTGAGGCATGGGGAGCTGTTTGATGGGTCCACAGTTTTAGTTTTGCCAGATAAAAAGAGTTCTGTGAATGGATGGTGGAAGTGAAGTGATTGCACAAAAACATGAATGTACTTAATGCCACTCAACTATGCAGCTAAAAATAGTGAAGATGGTAAGTTTTATTTGTATTTTCCACAATAACAAGAAAAGCTTAGTGAGGGGCACCTGGGTGGCTCAGTGGCTAAGCATCTGCCTTTGGCTCAGGTCATGATTCCAGGGTCCTGGGACTAAGTCCCTCACTGGGCTCCCTGCTCCACGAGGAGTCTGCTTCTCCCTCTCCCTCTGCCTTTCTCTCTTTCTCTTTTGTGAATAAATAAGGAAAATCTTAAAAAAAAAAAAAAAAAAAGCTTAATGAAAAAGATACTGTGCTGTTTGCAAAAGTTTGCAGTTCTTTAAAGCATGGTTTTCAGCATATGTTCCGTGAAAGCACTTGTGAGAGAAGATTCTGTTGTTCAAATCAGCTTAGAAAACCCTCTGTACATAAAGCATGCTAAGCACTGTAGAGTCTCTGATAAGGCCTGCATTGAAAATTATTAAGCTTTGTTTAATCCAGCATTTCACATGTGTATTTGATCCTAAAACACGTTTTCTCAGAGGCCTCCCTAAACACCTTTTAGAACTGATAGTCTGCAAAATACTGGTTTGGAAAGCACTATTTTAATCTTCCTCCCATCTGTATAGGACATGCGTCTAGAAAGCAATAGCTAGTTTTCTTCACGGACTTTGGAAGTTAAATTTGTTATAGATATATCTAATGACCTTTATGATTAACAACTAGAGATTAATATGTGTTTTGTTAGTTCAATAAAGAGGCCATAAAAGCTCTCAGGGTATAGACAGGTCCTCTGACCTCTCTTCCTGAGAACAAGTCATTTGAATTTTGTTGATAATGGAGGGCACCACTGCCACCCTGGCAGCAGGCACCTAGATTGCAGACCTCTGACTTGCAAATAAAAATCAGTCAGGTGGCAGTAGGTCCTCAGGTTGCCTTTTTTTATCTGCCAGAGGCTTCCCTTTACCCTGACTCAGGGTTGTAAGTGACCTATGACTCCTACTTGGGTGAAGAGGCTAATGTAAGAAAAAATCTTGCTTTCTTAGTTTTTATTTCATGCTTGGATTTTCTCCTGCATCTCCATCCAGGAACGCTGCAGAAAAAGAAATTATTTCACCGTGTATCTTAGGCCCACGAATGGACATTTTGGGTAAATTATTTCTACATTCTGGAATTCATATTCACCATCTCTAAATCAAGGAGCTTGGGTTAGATTGCAAAAATTCTTTCTGGTTTACAAAGCACTCTTTTTTTTCCAGATAAAGGGAGTAATTTTCTTTTTTTTCTTGGTAAATCAACATTTCTATCTTTACCTTATGAAGGTTTTTTTTTTTTTGTTTCTATCTTTACCTTATGAAGATTTTGAAGTCTTGATAGTTCCTGTTTTATAAGTATCTTCAATTTGCATACAGTGTATTTCACACTTAAGGAACAATTTTCTTAACAGTTCTGTTGTTCTCCTGCTACTTTTATTGCTAGGCTTTTGACAGATAGTTCTTAGAAAAGGTGGAAGTTTTAAAACTTCAGCTATTTTGAAAGAGAACATTTAAAAGTGAAAGAAGGCAGAGTTTTAAAAACACCGATCAATGGCAACATTTGAGGACAACCATTAAAAGCATTGAAATGGAGTATAAAACTTTCAAACCAGAAAAGAGGAAGAAATGGAATAAGAAAACAAACAGACCAGAAACAGAATATTAAAAAAAAAAAAAAAAAAATGGAGGAAAAATATGCAAAAGAAAGCACAAAGTAAAATGGTAGGAACAAACCCAAATATTTACACAATTAATCAAGTGTAAATACCTTAAATATACTAGCTAAAAAAGACTTAGAATGGTTTTGAAACAGTAACACAAAATTCAGCCATGTGCTTTTTACAAAAGATAGGCCCCAAACTTAAAGATACAGGAAGGTTAAAAGTAAAAAGGATAGAAAAAGATAAAGCCCACAAATCTTAAACAAAAGGAGGCTGGAGACAAGATATTAATTTAAAAAAAAAACCCATTAACAACAAAACAGACAAAAAGCATCTTCAAGAGTAAAGTGGTCTCTAGAGAGCTTTTAAAATGCTTAAATTTCTAGAAAACTGCTTCAACAGAATTTCATAACATAAAACAAAAATTGATAAGCTACCTGGAATTCCCAGGAGAAATGGATGAATTCAGCATTAGAGTAGATTTTTTCAATAAAAAAAAAATTTCAGGGCAGCCCAGCGTCACCTGCAGCCCAGGGTGTGATCCTAGAGATCCAGGATCGAGTCTCATGTCGGGCTCCCTTTGTGGAGCCTGCTTCTCCCTCTGCCTGTGTCTCTGCCTCTCTCTCTCTCTCTCTCTGTGTGTGTGTGTGGGTGTGTGTCTCTCATGAATAAATAAATAAAATCTTTTTAAAAAAATTTCAATTACTAAGAAGTGAAACAGACAAATATCATGGTCATGTTTGGGATTCACAAGGAAAGCATGTCATTTCACTTATAAAATTTGGCTGAATGCCAATTTAGTGGGAAGCGCTAGTCTAGATTTTGGATGACAGTAGTGACACACTGGTGTGGTCCTTGATCTCATTACTCAGAGCCCAGTTTCCAGGGCAGTCTGGAGAAGAGTGGCCAGGATGCCCCCTCACCATGACATGGGATTTGGAGGTAGAGTTCACATATTATGGACTTAGAATCTGTTTTGAGTCTTGCCTCTAGCACTGAGGAGCTGTGTGTTGGGGAACAGTAATTTAATCTCAATCTACTCATCTGTAAAATGGGTGCAATGCCTACTACCAGGTGTAGGTAGATGACATGACATAAGGTATTTTGTCTCTTAGCACAGTGTTTGGCATAAGTTCTCAATAATTGGTAGACCTTATTATTACTTAATATTTTGCCAAAAGTTTTGAATCAACAGTTGCTGCTGAACCTGATGACAAAGCTTTAATTGTGGAGGCCGAGAAAATTAAGGCCATTCCACTTTAAGTTCAGCGTTAGCACAAGTACAGCCATCCCAGGCCCCTGTGAATAAGAGCTGAACTTCACCTTACTTCAGTTACTGGAAGAAAACAGCTTACAGCTTAACGTCCTAGAAAGCCCCTATTAAAATAAAAACAGAGCCCAAGCCGAGGGCAGGAAGCCCCTATTAGAATAAGAACAGAGCTCAATGCCCTTGAAGGCCCCATATCAAAATGTAAACTGAACTTGAGGAATTGCTCCACCCCTTCTAGAGGTCCCCTAGACCAGTCCTTAAAACTAAGCTGAAACCCACCTCGGGGTCCAAGTCCCTGCTCCGCTGTGTCGGGTACACTTGGACCCAAGCTTGAGCTTGTAAATAAACCCTCGTGTGTTTGCATCGGTGTCGGCTCCTTGGTGGTTTCTTGGATTCGCGATCTTGGGCACAACATAATAACACTCTGATAACAGTACTTAGTGGATAAGTGTAAGCTGGATGAATCTATTCTCCAAATTCTAGTTTTCCAGTTTTTATTCTTTTTTGCATATTTGGGGCTCACAGTTGGTGAACCTGAACATTCTGACTACTTTCAACAGTTCTTTGTGTGCTTAGAATTTCAGAGTCAGAGTAATGCTGATGAGAGTGGAGGGCAAAACGCACCTGACACCCTGCAGACCCCTTGTCCCTACTATATATCTATATACATATGATAGATAACATTCTTCAGGCACTGGTAGCTGCCTAAGAACAAAGGCAGGGGAAAAACAAATGGTCAGCTAATAAAGATCGAAGTCATGTAGGATATGAAACTCGACTATAGTTTGTCACCGTCTTAATGATTTATAAGAAAAACACAATCTTAATACTAATCAGGTCTCCACGAGCCTATAGACTCAATTTCCTTGTCCCTAACGTCACATTCACCGCCATAGGATAGAAAACCCCATATAATCAGTCACAGGGACAGCTTTTTCTGCCAATGGGTCCTGTCCCCATGCAATAATAAAAACACCTTTTGGCACCATAAAATGTCTCAAGAATTCTTTCTGGACCATTGGGTTCAACGATCCTGCCTCAATGCAATGTGTCTTACTTTGCCTCCTGGTCAAAATGATCACTTTACCCAGGATGTATCTAGATATTCTAACAAGATATTTGCATAAAACTCACAATATGAAGCTATTAACTCTTTAAAAAAAATTTTTTATCAGTGGCTGTCTATAAGCTGCCACTTCATTTTAAGAGATCAGCACCAAATGTGGCCGGATTCAAAACAGAGGTCCTGAGGCATTTCCACCATCTGTCATTCAGGTAATATATCAATAAATGTTTATTAAATTCTTCTTACATGCCAGAAACTTTTCTATGTCAAGCATGGTGGAGACACGACTATGGATAAGTCATGATTCCTACTCTGGATGATCTTACTGTTAAGTAGAAGTAAGACAGATCTAAAAACTGACTCTTATCTCCCTAAGAATAGGAGCAAGGTGGGATGTCTACTCTCGCCCCTGCTATTCAACATTGTTCTAGAGATAAGAATCAATGTAATAAGGCAAAAATTAAAGAAGAGAAATGAAAGGCATAAATATTGAGGTGAATAATTAAAATGCTCTATCCTCAGACAAACAAAAGATACTAGAATAAGTGAATTTACCAATGTCATAGGATATAAGGTCATAATACAAAATTGTCTCTATGTATCAGTAATGAGACATTGGAAAATGAATTTTTAAGAGCGTTACCAATTACAGTAACATCAAAAATATAAAATACTTTGGAATAAATTTAACGAAAGACATTCAAGTCCTCTACCTTGACTTACAGTATTGTGAGGAGAAATTAAAGATCTAAGTAAATGGGGAGATATGCCATGTTCATGGTCCAAAGCCTCAGCATCGTTAAGATGTGAATCCTCTCCAAATTGTTCTATAGAAATATAACCCCAAACAAAATCTCAGATTTTTTTTGTAGAAATTGATAAGCTGGTTTTAATACTTACATAAAAATAGAAAAAGCACTTAGAATAGCCAAAGCAATCTAGAAAAAGAACAGTTTTTGCTTCCTAACTTTAAGATATTATAAAACTAGCATAATTAAGATAAAGTGGCATGGGCATAAGAACAGACAAAGAGATAAATGGAAAGAATGGAAAATCCAGAAATAGGCCCACACATGTACAGTTAATTGATTTTTAACAAGTTGCCAAAGGAATTCAATGGGATATGAGTTATTTTACAAAAGGTGCTGAAACAACCAGATTACTATATGGAAAAAATGAACCCCAGCCCTAGCTCATAGCAGGCCCCCAAATTAATTTAATATACATCATATACAGAAACACAAAAGCTAAAATCAGAAAGCTTCTATAAGAAAACAATAGTTTTGTGACCTTGGAATGGGCAGAGTTTTCGTAAATGGAACAAAATTCATTAACCAAAAAAAAAAAAAAAAAAAAATAGAATCAATAAATTACACTGAAACACAATTTAAAAATTTATCAGGGTCGCCTGCGTGGGTCAGTCGGTTAAGCATCTGGCTCTTGATTTCAGCTCAAGTTGTGGTCTCAGGGTCATGAGATTGAGCCCAGTGGCTGGATGTGGAGCCTGCTTAAGGTTCTCTCTCCCTCTCTGCCCTCTGCCCACCAACCCCCTCACACATGCTCTCTCTCTCTTAAAAAAAAAAATTAAAAAAATAAAAAGAAAGAAAGGACTCTATTGCATGGTAACCACCAGAAATTGCACCAATTCCTAAATCACAAATTCAAACATCCTACTCTGGGATTATGTTCCCCTTGACCTTGTCAAGCTCTCCACTTCGATGGCCTCGCCATTTCTTCTGTATCGATCAGCTCCTATTTCTTCACTTCCCTCTATCCAGGATAAAGTCTGCAATATTATTATTGCTTCCTTGTAGACAACCTCAGCTCTTTTGCCTCTTTTCCTTCTATTCCCTTTGCCCGTTGCAGCTCAACCCCGCATAAAGCAAGCTGCTGCTTGTTCTGTGCCTACCTGCATGCAGCTGAGCGTCTCTGGGCCAAAATCCCACAGTCGAGTAGACTGATGTGACTCTAGTTCTGTGATGACCAATCTTATTCTAAGCTTGTGACTTCCAGCCTCACTGCTGACATAAGCTTATTTCGCTCTCCTCAAGGACTATTCTCTGGTTTCTAGCTGCACTCATTCCATACTGTGTTCCTCCTTGCTAAACACTTTGCTCATAGTATTTTTTTAAGAAAACCCAAATAGCACGTAATCCAAGCCTTCCCACTACCAAACCCAAACACCTGGTGGCATTACCACACCACTTTCCTTCTCTCCTTTGTCTGGGAGGAAGTGTCCACTTCTCCGGGTCTTTTTAAAAGCCAGGCTCCCCATTGGCACCCTCAGATCCTACCCTATTATTTGCTTTTTTGTTAGGGTTTCTGCCCTTGCTCTTTTTAACCCTTCATTCTCTGCTGGATCCATCCAATAAAAATTCAAACATTTGTGTACCTACTCTTGTTGTTCTGCTCTCCTCCAGCTATTGGCATGACTCGTGCTTCCCTATGTAGCTGCCCTTCTAAGAGTTGTCTGCATCACATCCTCATGTTTTATTCTTTCTTCAGTGTATTCAGTTTTGCTTCTGCCCTCTCCACTCCTTAGAAACTGACCTTCATGCTGCCAAAGCCAGTGGTGATTTCTCCTTCCTTTTTTTACTGGAACTTTCTATGGCTATCAACCACCACCTTTTTCCCTGAAATGCTAAGCTTCTTCTCTTGGCTTCAATGACACACACTTCTTTGATTGGTCTTCTCAGACACCTTTGCCAACACCCCCATACTTCCTCCCCTGTCTGAATTCTGACACTTGAGTTCCTCAGGGAGCAGTCCACGGCCCTCTTCTTCTCCCCTTAAATCCTCATCCCGTGTATTCATATTTTACATATTATGACCCTTAAATGATTATCTGTAACCTTGCTCTTTCTTCTGGTCCCCAGACTCTTGTATTCAATGACTTATTTGGTGTTTCTGACTTGGATGGCTCACAGAAGGCTCCGCATGAATATGCCTTAAGTAAACAACTAATTTCCCCATTTCCACCTCTCCATCAGTTTTCCACATTTGGGTAAACTGCACCGAAGCAGAACTCTAGCTCCATATTTCCTGCTACCTTCTCCTTTTGCCCCCCTCCTCCAACACATATTCTAATTCATCACAAATTCCTATGGATTTTGTTCTTAAAACATGTCTTGAAATTATTACTGACATGTCTATATCCTTCTTTATAGATCTAACCCAGGCCACCATCACCTCTTGTCTGACTCCTGCCTAACTACCAATTGGTCTTCTTGCTTCACTTTTTGCCGTTCTTTAATCCATTCCCCATGTAGCAGCCAGAATGATTAGATAAATGAGTATAGGATAATGTCTCCCACTCACCCATAAACTGCCACCTCCATGGTGTATTTCACTTAAAACCTAAGGGATGCCTGAGTGGCTCAGTCAGTTAAGCATCTGCCTTCAGCTCAGGTCACGGTCTCAGGGTCCTGGGATTGAGCCCCACATCAAGGGGGGTGGTCCCTGCTCAGCACAGGGCCTGCTTTTCCCTCTCCCTCTGCCCCTGCTTGTGCTCTCTCTCTCTCAAATAAATAATTAAAAATCATTTTAAAAAATCCCACAACCTAAACCCCTTGTGTGGCCTCAAAGCCCCACATAATGTAGCTTTCCTTGCCAAACTCCTCCTGAAATGTGTTTCCACTTATTCACTATACTGATTTCCCACTTCACATCTAGTACCTAGAGTAACCAGTCTCTCCTATTTCAGGGAGTTTGTACAACCTGTTCACTCAGCATGGGACATTCTCTCCACCATTCTTTGCCCAGCTACCTCCAAGTCAGTACATTTAGTTCCAATATCACCTTCTGTCTGTTTTTTTGTCTCTTGACAGCCCGGTATTTTCTACTGTAACAGCCCAACTTGTAAATATGTGTTTATTTGTGTGTGTGTTCACTTAATGCCAGTTTTCTCCAAAGATGTTTAATATTCATGAAGGTAGAGACCACACTTGTTTTGTTCGCCACTGTGTATCAGTAATTACAGTTCCTGACCCATAGCAGACACTCCATAAATATTTGTTGAATGAATTTACTGTTTATAATATAAATAATGATAATGTTTCCATCCCTGGACTGGTTTCAATTGTCTGTTTTTCTGTAATTATTCCTTGTCCCCTAATCCCTAATACAGGCAAGATATATCATTCCCTCCTACAAAGTGCTAGTTTACAGCCCTCTGTATTTATATTTACCATGCCACTAATGATGGATATTTCTGATATTCAGTAATATTCCATTCTCCTCCACTGTTGAGTTATAGGTAAGATTGTATTTTCCCTACTGTGTTAGATTAGGTTACGGCTCCTGATGTCTTGTGCGCCTCTGTGTGATGAGATGATTATACCTCCCGACCCTTTGGCTTCCTCATCTGGCTTCCTCATCTGATCTGTGTTGCCTCTCTGTTTGAAGGATTAAATTTCTCTGATATCAGATATAGGCCATGGGATTCACTTTGGTCTGAGTGGAAGGGCGGTGTGCCACTTCTGAGAAGCATTAATGCCACAGCCTCAATCCACAAACTTTCTTTTCCATATCTCATGAGAATGGCAATGTCTGATGTAAGGGCTGCTCCTTTAGCATAGGCCCCAGGGACTTAGGTGATCTTCAGGGAGCATGTCACATGAGCAAGAAATAAATTGCCTGTAAACCACTGAGATTTGGGGAATTTATTGTGGCCACAGTTTAACCCAATCTCAGCTGCCTGGGAGACTCACTTCCTTGAAGTTAGATGCGGCTAGTGTGACAGCTTCAGCTGACTGAGTATGAACAGAAGTGACATGCATCACTTCTGAGAGAGTTTAGCTTGGTCATGTCTCTCCAGGCTTCAGAAGTCATGCCTTCAGGTCCAAATGCAGTGGAGCAGGAATGAATCAGGAACAAAATGTAAAGAAGATTAGATTATGTATGACTTGGTAAAGAGAGAGAAACTGAAATTTCCTGGAAGAATATCTGTGCCTGATACAAAGGTACCTTGACTCTCTCATCCAAATCCTTACTGCTGCCTTTGCATTTTTTGGGCTAGGACCTGGCTACAAGGAAGTCCTAAAAGTCAGAGACCCCTTAGTATCATTTCTGTTTGGTTCCCCACCAACTAGGTGAAGGGTCTTTGTGTACTTACTAAGGTAGTGTGGCTCAAGGCAAGCTCCAGGAGGAGTCTCTGCTCTGTCCCTGTCTGCGGAGGGTCAATGGTGTGCCTCAGTGTGGGACTCAAGGCCTTTCTCCTAGGCAGTACTTAACTGATGTCAGTGGTTTATTGATAGTTGCCTGTGGCCAGGAGGTTCTTGGGAAAGTGGCTAAAATACCCTATGAGGGACGCCTGGGTGGCTCAGCAGTTGAGCATCTGTCTTTGGCTCAGGGCGTGATCCCCGAGTCCCGGGATTGAGTCCCACATTGGGCTTCCTCCATGGAACCTGCTTCTCCCTCTGCCTATGTCTCTGACTCTCTCTCCATGTCTCTCATGAATAAATAAATAAAATCTTTAAAAAATACCCTATGAAATAGTGCCAAGCTCCAACTTCTGGTTGAAGAGACATTTCCTGAATACCTGCTCTCTTCCTGGCAATTGAGATTATTTCCTTATAACCACCAGCTAAGGAAAATATGATCTCCATTAGGCAGATGGTGACTCTGGCTCATTGAGTATAGGGATCTTGCCCTTGAATGGAGAGTGTGCATGGAGAGCCTGCGATTTGAACACAAATATTTGAATTCTGTTCTCTCAGTCTCTCTGTCTCTCCCTCACTGTATGTTAGAGATGCTGCATATACCACTACTATGCTCTTAATATTTCCTTCTCTAAATCTCATCCCTAGAATCTCTTCCCTTTGAAGCTCTTCTTACTGGCCTGGTGTTAAAAGCTATTTTTCAATCTCCTGGAAGGAGTTCCTATGTAATAAAAATTAGTTCCTAGAAGTGTAATAGAAAAAACCAGGGGTCAAGCTTTGAGAATCAAAATAGCAAAACCTTCCTCTACTTCTATTGGTTGATTCTAGCATGAGCAGTGATGGACTTACATGGGACACTGGGAATTCAGAACTCCCAGCCCAGGACAGTCCTTTCAGGGATGCTTCAGATGTCTGAGGCATTGCCTAGTGGCCATGAGAGCACAGTAGGGTGCTCCAGAGGAGAAGGCCAGCTGTGAGATCTCTCCCCAGAATGCTTCCCAGAACTAACTGTGGACTTCTTTTGTTGGAGGACACATCATAACTAGGGGGATATGCTGGGGCATCCGCAGGCACCTGCAGCTCAGACAGACACCCATTGCTCCACTTGCTGCTTCCACGTCTGTTCTGAAGTTGATCTGCAGCTCTTAGGGGTGACTAATTGCTATGTGGTGGCTCTGCCAGGTGTTTCAGGGCCTGCAGTCACTCAGGCTTCTGGAAAGTTCTTCGTGGGAATTTGAATAACCTGTCTGTGCTGTGTTAAGCTTTGTTCAGCAACAAAACTTCCAGTCCTCCTCCTCCATGATTCCCTTCCTTTCCTTTTTTTTAATTTATAAATTTATTTTTTATTGGTGTTCAATTTGCCAACATATAGAATAACACCCAGTGCTCATCCCATCAAGTGCCCCCCTCAGTGCCCGTCACCCAGTCACCCCCCCCACCCACCTCCCCTTCCACCACCCCTAGTTTGTTTCCCAGAGTTAGGAGTCTCTCATGTTCTGTCTCCCTCTCTGATATTTCCCACTCATTTTTTCTCCTTTCCCCTTTATTCCTTCCTTCTCACTATTTTTTATATTCCCCAAATGAATGAGACCATATAGTGTTTGTCCTTCTCCGATTGACTCATTTCACTCAGCCTAATACCCTCCAGTTCTATCCACCTTGAAGCAAATGGTGGATATTTGTCGTTTCTAATGGCTGAGGAATATTCCATTGTATACATAAACCACATCTTCTTTATCCATTCATCTTTCGATGGACACCGGGGCTCCTTCCACAGTTTGGCTATTGTGGACATTGCTGCTAGAAACATTGGGGTGCAGGTGTCCCGGCGTTTCATTGTATCTGTATCTTTGGGGTAAATCCCCAGCAGTGCAATTGCTGGGTCGTAGGGCAGGTCTATTTTTAACTCTTTGAGGAACCTCCACACAGTTTTCCAGAGTGGCTGCACCAGTTCACATTCCCACTAACAGTGCAGGAGGGTTCCCTTTTCTCCACATCCTCTCCAACATTTGTGGTTTCCTGCCTTGTTAATTTTCCCCATTCTCACTGGTGTGAGGTGGTATCTCATTGTGGTTTTGATTTGTATTTCCCTGATGATTCCCTTCCTTTCCATGGATGCTTGGTAGGAAAGGGCTGAATCTCCAGTCCTTGCTGAGGGACAAGGCAGGTATGAGGCGTGTGAAAACAGGTGCAGAGTTGGACTCTTTAATTCAGGTCATGCCAATTACTGCTCCTTTGAGTTGATATCTGCTTCTTATACCCTATTCTTATACCCTGGAAAGCTGGCCTTACTGACAGAAGCTGGGCATTATCTTATTCCTTATCTCATTCTACAATGGCCAGTACAGCATCATGCCACTTCCTACGCATTGTGAGAGTGAGGAAGAGCTTCTCCACCCATGTCCAAGCAGAAAGGGACTTGAGTGTGGGAGCATTTGCTTCCTGAGGGAGCACATGGGAGCCTGGAAAATCTTCTGGAGGGAAAAGGAGGTCGTGCTCTAGCAGGCAGGAGAGCAGCTACTCCTTTCCAGAAGAAAGATGAGAGGAGATTGTCTCCACTTTCCAGGACTTTTTCTGGAGTGGGAACAGATAAGCCCATGATGTTACCCCTTTCTGCCAGAACTGACCTACCTGGCTTGGTGTAGTTAGGTTGGCATTGTGCTGCTGGAAACCACAGGAGTGGGTGGCTGTGCCCAGCTCATTCTCCCTCTGCCCAGAGTTGGCTTTCTTTGAGTTACTTCCTGGATTCCTTCCTTGTCCTCTGCCAGACCAGTTCTCCCATTTGTTCCTTTCTCACCCTTATAGTGTTTAGTCACCCATTTCTGGACTACTTCTGTCCCTTTAATAAACGTTCTTTCCAAAACCTTTTGAAATGTTGCTCATGAGAGAGCACTCAGCAATGGCAGAGCTCTAAACCATGAGTGATTCCCATATTACCTGTAGTTTTCTGGAAAATATTACTTCACTTAAACCAGCATTTCTGGTAATTGGGGTTTACTTAATCCCAGTATCTAAATTTTCATTGTTGGTGGTTGTTGTTGGTGGTGGGTTTGTTTTATGGATATGAAGGGTTTCTGCCCTAACTCTTCCTTTTTTGTCCAAATCCAGTGTTGACTAGATCTCTGACCTGGTCAGTTCCCAAGATCTACCGATCTTCTCGATAATGAGGACATCATGGGCGCTCAAGTCATCATCTCAAGGATCCAGGAGAGTAGAAGGTGCACTGATTATGGAATTAGAAGCTGGGTTTCAAGTTCAAACTGCTGCTCGCTCAATCTCAGGTGAAAACAAAAGTTGTGTTTCATTTGGAAATGAAATTTCTTCAGTTGAAAATGGGCCTTATGATATCATGTATTTCATGTATCATGTAAAGTGATGTATATAAAAGAAGCAAAATACTGTACAAACCATAGTGGACGGTGACAATCACAATGAAAAGGAAGAAAAGAGGAGAAGAGTAATGATACAAATAAACATGAGATCAGAATGACTTTCTCTTCTGGGTGGGAAGGAAAGAGACTCTGGCAAACCATGTGGGTAGAATGAGTCCCTTTCCTTCTGCTTCCCCCAGCCATGCAGAGGTCACTGAGCAAATATTTATGGATTCCTACCATGTGTCCCTGGGGATACAAAATAAGCAAGATTTGATTTCTGTGTTATATGCCATGACAGAGGTAGGCATCCAACACAATGGAAACAGATGAGGGAACAGTGAATTGTCCCAGATGTGGCTGTGAGTCTGAGGCTCTGGGCCTGGGGGAACTGGTTGCATCTGAGCTGAACTTTAAAGGATTCAGTAGGGGAAAGGGTGGGGAAAGGAAGGCCTAGGTTGAGAGAATGATGTGGGCAAAGGCATTGAAGTTTGGTGATGAGTTCAGGGAGCAGAGAGTAGCCTGTTGTGGCCACAAATGGGTCAGGTGGCTGGAAATGAGGCTGTTAGGTAAGCTGGGCCTAGGTGAGTCTTGGTGGCACATCCTAGGATCCAAGGGGCAAGTCTACCAGGAGCATGGCTTTCCTTTGGAGGGCTAGGCCAAGGGAAATGGTGAGGCTGAGTCTTGAATGTGAATTGGGAGCCAGTTGGACAGGAACCTGGGTATTTGGGGCATGCTGTAGAGGGGAGTGATGCAGGCTATGAGTGCTTACTTTCCTTAGGCCCAAAGGACTTCTCACCCAGTGTGGAGAAATAGAAGCACCAGGAGGCCAGAGCAGAGCTCTCTGAGGGGCAGCTATAGGACAGGGCCATCTCTCACCTGACCTCGAGGTGGGGCCAAGATGAGCCATCTTCTATCCTCAGTGAGTCCTGCCATCAGGTACCAGGTAGGGTTTGTGGGAGCACCAGACCTTGCCACAAGAAACTTCCTGGTATCTCCATCCACCAATAGATCTTTTAAGAGAGTCTCAGGCTGACAACATATTTTGTAATGCTACAAAAAAATTGTGAACATTTCACAATGTGAAATGCTAAAGAGAGGATGACAATGCAAGGATCATCCACTGTGGGAAATACTGGCCTGAACAGTTATGTATGCAAATAAAAAGCATAACAAATGAGAGTGCTTCCATCACCTGATAATAATTTCTTTTCCTGGACTGCACTGATCTTAGGCAAGAAATAGGAGTGTCTTGCAGCAAGGGACAACTTGCTCAGAGATGGGCGAGGCTCAGAGGACTGGAATAAAAAGAGTCATGGCACACTTGGGCAAGCTTTGTCTTTGGAAACAAGGTCCTCCCCCCCAGCCACAAAAAAAGCCCCAGCATCATTATCCCAAGCATTCTCAGAACTGGGAGGGTCTGTGGAATTTTACAGATGGGAAGGGTCTTGTGAAAAAATGTCAGAGAGAGGAGAAGATCCTGAGGCTGTCACCTGAGCCTCTTGTCTCCCACTGGACTTTCTGTGGCCTCATCTCAATTCAATGCTTGGTTGCCAAAAATCTCTAGACCAGTGGAGTGGGACTTCTGTCTGTTCATAACAAAGGCATGAGGAGGCTTGCAAAATTTTGTCTAGGAAAAAGATTTTAATATGTATGTGTATATATAATTTTATATTTATATATACATAGATTTTTATATTCATACATTTTATATATTTATGTATATTTGTGTGTTTGTGTGTGTGTGTAGTGGTGGGAGGACAAGTTCCCAAGCTCTGCTCATAGACCCAGCAGGAAAGCACTCATATTTAGCTCCCAGCAAGGTATTTCATGAATTTCCTGAAGCTGCTGCTTCACTGGCATCATCGATGGGGCTGTTGGGGCTGTAGAATTCACGAGATTCTTGTCATGCCAGTTCTTACTTCCACATGAGATTTTCAGAATAATGGTGATGAGAAGATAGAAGTGAAGACTAGAGAACATTTAGTATAGGGAAAACACTGAGTGATTGAGTCCCAACAATTGTTCATTCCAGGTCTCTAAGGACTGTGACCTATTCTTCTCTGGCCACTCGACTGGTAAGAGGAGGCAGCCAAGAATCACAGGGATTGGACATCTTCCAAGAGGCCATGGAGTGTCCCCAAGGCAATCATGCTTACGATTGTCTGCCCCCCATCCTTGTAATCCTCTCCTACTCTCCCTCCTTTTGGGTCCTCTGTCCTCCTCCTCATCCACTTATGTCTTGAGTCTATGATGATAGACTCAGTAACTTCCTGGAACACGGAGGGAAACATTTTAGTCCCTATATAAGACCCGTCAGGCCCATAGGTTCTTAAGTCTAGCAATCCCTCTGGTTCTCCAGAGAGAAAAGGAGCCAAACCCACCTGCTGGGGTGCAGCCTGCACCAGCGTTCCTGCCTTCACCTGTCTCTGCACACCCCGGGCCTGGGAGTCTGTGGGGACCGGTGGCAGAAGTGCACGGGTTCCATCTCATCTTGCTCCTCCTGGCAGATGGGGCTGGGACCTGGGCCCTTTTCTGGGTCAAAGTGTTAGATGGATGACAGCTGAGATCAGATTCACTTACCACACTCTTGTTCTTCTCTCTCCCTATACTTGTTGCCGACTACATTTTATTTGGGAATCCAGAATGTCCCAGTGCTGTTGTAGTCAGATGCCTGATTTCTGTTTACTGGCTGTTCTTGGTCCTTGGAGCACTTTATATGGACTGTAAGAGCAAAAACAGCTCTAAAGCATCTCTGTGTGTTTTTTCAGTAGAAAGGCCACTCCCCTCAGCCCCAGGGATGCCGGACTCCTGCTGCTTTATCCTCTGCTGACCTAATTCTTTTAAGATTATTGCTCACTGCTGGTTCTTCCTCAGTGTGAAGTGAGTACTTTATTAAGGAAGCAGTTTCTCCCCCACCTCCAAACCCTGTAAAGGGTAAAAGAATCATTTTGGGGGAGGTGTCAAGCTAGGAAAGCCTAGGCTCTGCTCTCTATTGCCATCAGAAGATTGTAGACTCAGAGGAACTTGGTTCAAATCCTGGTTCCCCCTTACCAGACATGTGAGTTACTTAACCCCTCTGAGCCCAGAAAGCTTCCTCATATAGAAAACAAGAAATTATATCTATGCCATGGGGGTATTGTAGAAAGTAAATGAGATCCATATAGAATGATAGCCCAGGATCTGACACATATTTGCGTCCTCATAAATCTTTTGCCCCCTTCAAAATGTCTCTCACTGTGGAAATGATTTAGCCTTGGCCAGTGGAATAGCCTCAGAACTGGAGGCCTCCGATGGCAGCATTTATAGCAAGAGCCATATATTCTCCTAAATGATCTTTGAGTTGTTAAATCAGTAAGGAGATGTGATGTTTTAATTTTCCCCATTGCTGTAAAATACACAAAAGCAAAGCTAACAATATAAGCAGCCCCTGAGATCACTAAGTGAGAAGCGCTCGGGGGTGCCGTGAGCTCATGAGATCTGAACCCATGGCTTCAGAAAAATGGCAAATGTTAGGTCTTGAAACTTGGGCATTACTCGTGGATGGCTAAGATCTCAAATATTAAACCTCAGATCAACTGGTCTTCGTGGCTCTGGAGAGAAGGGTAGGCCACTTCCAGAATTACGATGCAAGAAAGGTAGGTGCCATCAGCAGCGGACAGCCTTGTCCAGGCAGGGACCAGACCAAAGTGAGGGATGGATGCCTCTATGTGGAAGGCCATTCGGGTTTCCACATCCTCTCCCTGAGCATCAGGAACCTGAACTTCTAGAGAACAAGTCTGAGGTGGCTAGCTTGCCTTCTGGCCCTGAATACTCTGGAGACTATGTTTCATTTTGGGGTTGTATGCTTCAGGGTATTAACAGCGGTTTAATGGGATCTTTTATTTTTCCCCCAGAAGAGAAGGAATTCCTTCCTTTTTAAAAGAAAAAAGCAAATAACAGGATTAGCAACACTATGTTCCTGCAGAGCATTCTGGTTCAAGAACAAATTTAGAATGGGAACAGCAGGTGATCTCCCCCGTAGAGCCTGCACCCTGAGATGACTTCCCAGAGACAACTGTGAGGGCCCTGGGAGGGCTGAAGGAAGCTCTCAAGTTTTCAATGATAACAACTTTGAAAATATCAATATATAAGTCCGAATTCTGCATCTCTGCTCTGGGGAGTGCTGATATTTAGGAGGGAGGGTGAGTTCTGGGATTGCAACCCTGGCTCAGGAATCCTGGATTCTCTAGAAGATACAATGAAGTACCTTTAAGGCCTCTCTGGCCCTGTAGTTAGTATCAATGCTCAGTACAGTGCCTAGTAGATGGCAGAGTCCTTTTAAAAGTGACAAATGAATGGATATGTGACTATTGCCCAGTGTAGAAGTTGCTCTGAAGCTCATCTTTAAAACAGGTTCTGAGGATGAGGACACTTAAGTCCACTTAAACAGGACTCGGGGATGACAGTTCTATTCAGGAACCCATAGTTCTCGGTGGCATCATTTGCACATGCAGCTTTGCAAGCGGACCAAATCAGATATTTAAGCCATGCTTTCTTGCCTTTAATTAAAACTAGGTTCTGGCATTGCTGACATTTATGCGTTTGTTCTTCATTCATTATTCAACATTTTTTTTTTTAGTAAATATTGTGTCTATCATGTCCATGTAATATTTTGCACTGAAAAAAACAGATAGGCGGGCAGCCTGGGTGGCTCAGTGGTTTAGCGCTGCCTTCAGCCCAGAGCATGATCCTGGAGACCCAGGATTGAGTCCCACATCAGGTTCCCTGCATGGAGCCTGCTTCTCTCTCTGCCTGTGTCTCTGCCTCTCTCTCCTCTCTGTATATTCTCATGAATAAATAAATAAAATCTAAAACAAACAAACAAACAAAAAAACCAGATAGACATCTCGCCCTTGGGGAACTTACTGTATTAGCGCATGTAATAACGGGTGCTGTAACAGACGAACCCAGAAATCGCAGTGGGTAAGCACAATACAGATTTATTTCTTGTTCTTGTAAGGTCACATAGACAATGTGGTGGCCAAGGGCAGTCTGCCCTAAAATGAACCACTTCGGCATACTGATTATTTTAAATTGAAGTTATTTAAGAAACAACCAGTTCAAGAAGAACCTGACTGCACCCTTGATCCCATCCTTTGTCTCCAGAAAGCAGAAAATAATTCATCCTCGTGATAGGTACCCTCCCTGTACGTACCCGGAGGCAAAGAGACATTGGGATTTTTTTTGTTTGTCTTTTTCTCCTATTTATCTGTCTCTTGTCAATTTAATTCTTGGACCATCTAGAAGCACTTTGAAGGACAGAGGGAAAAAATCTTCCTTCCCAACAGCTATGAGGGAGGGAGAAGGGAGCACTCAGATCATTGTGTTTTTTTAAGTACTTGGGCTGACGGAAGGCTGTGCCATCTTCAATGTGTGGCTTCCAAGGTCACCCTGGGCATTGACATTAATGATCAGACAGTGGGACAGAGAGAATGGGAGCCTGGATATTGTGAACATCACATTCACCTACATTATATTATCAGAACTCAGTCATAGGGCTTTCTCACCTCTAAGAGGATAGGAAATGGTGCTCTTGGCTGAGCAGTGACCTCCCAGCAGAAACTCTTCATTAGAGAAGGAGGATATGAATATTTTGTGAAATGGTAGACATGTGTGCCATACTTACATTCTGTTGGGTACGGAGAGAATGGGTGCAGTAATAAACATGTTAAGTGACTACGTTAGATAGTATTTCAGATGATAATATGAAAAAAAGTCAGGTGAGAGGCATAGAGGGTGCAAACAAATTGTGAAAATAATCTTCCTCAGTGACTACTTGTTAGGCCTACTGTCTACAGAGTAAATGTGAGTTGACCCTTTGCATGAGCCAGAAGTAAGGACTCTCTTTCCTGAATTGTGCTGGAGCACCTTGAATTAGAAAGAGAGAACTTACTTTGTGTTCTGAGGGGCACACATTGTCATCATCACAAAGGTCTCCAGGGTTATGGAGTTTATTGAGTACAAAAGACATTGTCAAAAGCATAATAGATGCAGACAGATAAAGTGGGTTTAAACTGCTCCTGGGCTCTTTCTATTCCTTGAGCTCTTGTATGCATGTAGTAACTGACCCAGGCTGAAATTCAGATGCTTTTAGTTTTGATTCTTTGTCTCTTTTTCAATAATATCAGCTTCTTAATTCTAGAAGGATCTACTTCCTAGATGTGTATAGAATATCAAGTGTTGATTTCTTCCATAGTAATAAAGGATTACTTGTTGCTGAGGAACCTGGTTCCTCATGCTGGTTACCTAATATCAATGAAAGAAGGTTAGTTGGAAAGGAGCTGATGAAGGAATTAAATGTTGCTAATAATACATGGAATGATGGGAAAAAGTTCTGTTTTTGATATGAGGGTCCTGGGATCGAGTCCCTCATTGGGCTCCCTGCTCATCGGGAAGTCTACTACTCCCTCTCTGTCTGCCCTTCTTTCCCACTCATGCTTTCATGCTTGCTCACTCTCTTATAAATAAAATCTTAAAAAAAAAAAAAGTCAGGAGCTATTATGCTAAGTGAAATAAGATTGGGAAGTACAAATATATGATTTCACTTACATGTGGAATCTAAAAAACAAACAAACGACAAAACAAACTAATAAGCAAGAATCAGATCTACAGATACAGAGCACTGATGGTTGCCAGAGGGGAGGGTGATAGGGGGACAGCAGATGAGTGAAGGGGAGTGGGAGATACAGGCTTCTAGTATGGAATGAGTAAGTTAGGGGGGGGATTGTGGATGACGAGGAAATTAAGGCCATTCCACTTTAAGTTCAGCGTTAGCACAAGCATAGCCATCCCAGGCCCCTGTGAATAAGAGCTGAAATTTACATTACTTCAGTTACAGGGAAAAAGCAGCTTACAGCTTAACGCCCTAGAAAGCCCCATATTAGAATGAGAACAGAGCCCAAGCCAGTGGCAGGAAGCCCCATATTAGAATGAGAACAGAGCTCAATGCCAGTGGCAGAAAGTTCCATATCAGAATGAGAGCAGAGCTCAATGCCCTTGAAAGCCCCATACCAGAATGTAAACAGAACTTGAGAAATTGCTCCACCCCTTCTGGAGGTCCCCTAGACCAGCCCATAAAACTAAGCTGAAACCCACCTCGGGGCCCAAGTCCCTGCTCCGCCGTGTCGGGTATTCTTGGACCCAAGCTCGAGTTTGTAAATAAACCCTCGTGTGTTTGCATCGGTGTCGGCTCCTTGGTGGTTTCTCGGATTCACAATCTTGGGCACAACAGGGATGGAAGGCACAGCACAGGGAACACAGCTGAAGATATTGTAATAGTGTTGCACAGTGACAGATGGTAGCAACACTTGTGAAAGCACAGTGTAATATTTGGAGTTGTTGAATCACTATATTGTACACCTGAAACCAATGTAATATCATGTTAACTATAGGGAAAAAAATCTGATGAGTCAAGAAAAAGGAGCTTAGAGATTTCTGAAAATTCAACTCTTTCCTTGCACTGTGGGCTCAATCCAGTAAGCATTTATTAATCCTTCTTGCAGACCTGGCACTATGCTAGGCACCAGGGATAAAGCAGTAAACACAGTTCTGCTCTTGGTCCAGGGCTCACCATCCAGGCATGGAAGAAAGACTGGATTTTAGCTGGACTGAGAAGGGCCATGAATGCTATGCTGACAATCCTGGGTTTATGCTCCACAGTTAGTGAAGAATCATCAAAGAGATGATTTCTCTGCTAGGGAGTGGGTAGGAGGCTGTGACACTGTTGGCAAGTCAACCTCTTTGACCCCCATTTTCTTTGTCTAGAAAGGGAAGATAATAATTACTTCCCTGCCCATCTTGCAGGGCTGTTAAAAGATCAAATGAAATCATATTATGCTACTCAGGTGTCAAGAACTATGATTAGGGCTGGTTAATAATCTAGATGTCTGGGAGAACAAGGGAAGAGAGGTGCCACGCAGTGATGCTCTGAGAACACTGCAAAATCTTTTATCCAGCATGGACCTTTGTAGGAGAGAAACTAAGCCTAGGGAAAAAACAAACAAACAAACAAAAAACAATAACAAACTTAGCAGAAAACAAAAAACAAAAAACACCAAAAAATGAGTCATGGAATATTCTGAAAGAAAAGTGATTTTTTTCCTTTTTAAGTGAAACTTTTTTGTGAGTGAAGAAAATGAACAGAAAATGCTGTGGGGTACAGGTAAAAATGCAAATTCAGATGTAAAGCAAGGGAAGGAGCCCCCAAGAGCACTGCAGCCAAAGCCGGTTCAGAGCTGGCAGGAGTCTTCTGCAGCATCTGTCAGGAACTGCCAGGACGCACCAGAAGCTGCCAGGATGTGTGCTGCTCACCAAAACATCAGCTCCAAAGCAGGAAAGGCTCGACAGCTGTCACCGGGCCCTGACCAGGCCTCTGGAGAACATTCCAAAAGTTCTCCTGAATTGTTTTTCGTCCAGGGAGTGCTTGACCCCAAGGGAGTTCACTGTTCCAGAAATAAAGACTGTTCTCTGCTATCTTTTCATTCTTAGTTCTAGCAATTTCCTGCAAGTGTTCCAGGAATTTCCTGTGAGTGTTATCCCAGGAATTTTCTGCAAGCATTGTTCCAGGAGGGAAGAAGCTTCTGTCCAGGAGTCCTCCGGGCCTATTTGGCTTTTCTTCGGATTTAAGGCCTCACACACCAATACAGTGCCTATTATAAACCAAGGCATTGTTTAGGAAAAACAGGGTAAGTTAATATAATGTAGGTTAGACTTGCCCTATCTCCAAACCACGAAATCCCATTAACTCAACCCAAATTTGTGAATTCATCTCAATATTGAAAGCATCTACAGGAGGTCTTTAGCTTGGGGGAAAATGCTTATTTTAGACTGTTTTCTTCTAATTTGTAACATTTTGAAAAAGTACAGAGAAGGAAAAGTTCACCAATATTTTGTCAAATAATGAGTAATCATACAAAGTCAATGTTTAGCCAAATCTCAATATTATAGAAATAAACTGGTTACTACAGTTATCACAGATATAAAATCTGAACAATATATAAGCCCTTATTAAATATTTCACTTTTTTTTTAATGCTTCACAATAACAGAGAGGAATTTCACCTCCAGATAAGAGAAAGAGGCTGAAGTTCAGCTGCCTAAACTATGTCTCCTTTCATTCTTACCAGATAGGACTCTTACAAAGTAGGCATTCAACTTCATTTCATAGATAAGATTGAAGCCAAGAGAGTGATTTTTGTCAAAGGTCTCACAGTAGTACCAGAGCTATGATTTAAGCCAGACTATCTAACCCCCCACGTCCCAAGCTCTTTCCTGGACATCGAGTGTTTCCTGGGACTTTGGCCAGAGTCTAGTTGAGGGTAGGGAGGGGGTGTGGCAGTAGAGGGCTTGCAAAACTGGGTGGATCAGTGGATAGAGGAAAAGCCTCTCTACCACAGAGGAGTGAGTACTGACCTATTACGAAACATTGCCCAGATCCAACCCCTCCCTTCCTCTCTCTGCCTCCTTCTTCCCTCTTCCTTTTAGAGCGGGGTTTCTCAATCTTGGCTCTATTGACATTTTAAGACCAGATGATTCTTTGTTGTGGGGCGCTGTCCTGTTCTTTGTGAGGGGTTTAGTAGCATCCCTGGCCTCTTATCTACTAGATGCCAGTAGCAGCTCTTAGTCATGACCATGAAACCTATAGACATGGGAATATCTACTCTACCCAATCCCCCAGTTAAGAACCATTGTTTTATGGTGACCAACCATCCCCTATTGCCCTAGACTGAGAGATTTGTCACAATTTCCATGCTTCAACCAGGAGAGTTGGGACCAGACAGGGACGCTTGGTGATCCTACAAGTGAGATCTCATCTCCTGCTTAAATAAAGTGTATGGAGGGAGGGGGGAATGGTGTTGACAATGTCCGGGCAGTCTGTGGTTTCGCTAAGCTGGTGCTATCCAAGTACATGTGCCTAAGACTCCTTCTTTCACCAAGTAGACTGTGAGGGGCCTGGGGGAAGTGACCCACTGCAGAGAGGCTGGCTGAGTAGCCGCATGGGTTGTTCTAAGACTAAAGAGGACAAGAGGGAATGTGTGTGTGTGTGTGTGTGTGTGTGTGCATGTATGTGCAAGTGGGGAGGCACAGCTGGGCACACAAAGCTCACAGCGCTGCCCAGGTGGGCAGTGTGCATGTGTGTTTATACCAGGAGGGAAAGGATACTGGAAGGGGGAAGGTTTGCAGCTCCGGGTTGACTTGGCCTGGGTCCGTAAGGTTTGGGTGGGTGTTTTAATTTATTTGACAATTAGAAATATTCTCATGAGTTACTCTGATAACTTATCAAGGGCCTTTTCCTGAGAGAAACAAGCAAAAGAAAAATATCAAAAATTGGTTTGTTAACAGGATAATTTTTGTTGTGTCATCAATAATACATTTGCAATAGTAATAAAGATTTTGGTTCTTGGCAAACTTACAAAACACTATGAAATTCGTTTGTCTGTCCAGCTTCTGCTCTTGGGGCCATTCATACGCCCATTTACAGGATGAAAGCCACTGCGTCCTGAAAACAACAATGCTGAGGTCAAATGGCCAGGTTTTGGTTCTGGGTCACTGGGCTCCAGGGCTGGGGACCTCTGTATTCGTCCCAGCTGTGTGTGAATGAGGCATCTGTGTAAGGGGTGGGTTGCTGTAAACCTGAATGGCAAAATGACAAGTGGAGAGGGCAAAGGTGTGAATCATTTCTCTTGCTGTGGCTCTGCCCACAGCCCTTCTTCCTTCTCTGCCTTGGGCAGGGGGGCGACGAAGCAGGTTCCCTGAGGGTGGTGCTGAAGACCACACAGGTCATCCCCTGGCTGGTATCTGTCTGGGCCTTTCGTCTGTGTTCTTTGTAACAGATGTTGGGAGTGTGCCTTCCTATGTATGATTGTTTGCATTTTCCTTGATTATGTAAACTGGTGGCTTTTGCCAAGAACTCTCTGTGCCCTGAAGCTCTAGGCTGCTCTCTTTCCATTGGCCGGCCAAGTTTCACTTCATTGGGAAGTGTATTTTTCAAGTTGCTGAGCAGCAATACGTGTTAGTGCCTCTTGGGGAGTGAGACACCTGGATTCAGGGACCTGACCGGCAACAATGACAGCTGACGAATTGGTTTTCTTCGTGAATGGCAAAAAGGTGAGAAAGAGCTGGGCTTTGGTCCGGCTTCTCTGCTCCCCGGGAGAGAGGTGTGTCCTTCTATTCTCTCTCTTTCAGATCCTCTCTCACTCCTTCCCCTCTCCTCTCTCTCTCTCCCTTCAAAGTGTGGGTGCCTTTTGGGTAACACTGAGGAAAGAAAACCTGCTTAGAGCTGGAACACAGTCAAGACGCAAAGGGGGCAGAGGAGCGTGGGGAGGCAGGCTAGCAGAGGGGTTCGAGTCCACACCATCTTCAGCAGCAGAGACACTAGCTCAAAGCTGAGATGGGGCATAGGTCCCTCCGTGAGATCGGAAGTCACCCCCCACACCTCTATTTCTGTGTGTTTAATCCAGGCTTTCATCACCCTCTTTCCTGAGAGAAGGAACAGGAACTTGTTTTCTTAGCAGCAAGAAAATATAAGATGGACATAGCCTTTGATTTTGGTACTTCATGGTAAATGTGACAGCTAACTTGTGTGAGGACATTTACTGGCATGTTGTGGCAAGCCACATTTATTTTTTCCATAAGGGACATGTTCCTCCCCCTCCCTGCACTTGGTACTGCATATAAATATTTCAAGTTTCTTACTGTGATAAAAACTGCCTACTTGGATGAACTTTATCAGTATGAGGGGAAATGGGGGCGGGGTGGTGGGTGGAGCAGAGAGGGACTTCAGACTTGGGTACCAGTCCTGTGGGCACTGCAAGGGTGTGAATCTTTGCAAATTTCACAGCAGGTTCAGGGAGGGAACGTGCAAACACATTGCATCGTCCCCAGCCCCGTCCATACACCGTTGCTGGGGTGCTCCTGCCTGCTCCAGTTCTCCAGTAGGGAATGAGAGGGACAGTAAAAGGATAGCCATAGTTGCACCTTATAAATGGCCATGTGAACAGTGTGAGCGATGAATATGATAAAGGACCCCCAAAGAAGGGTAGTTTTGTTTTGCTCTATTGGCACTTTTGAGTTGAGAAATTGGGCAATGTTTGAGGTAATTTTCAAGGGCTAAAATGTGTTTCATGGGGCATCCAGGGCTTAAATTGTCAGGATGTGTCTGGGTGACTGGCAAAGGGAATTCCATGAGCCATGGCACATCAGTGCTCTGAAGATCATTGGATTCAGTGTGAGTGGTGCCACTGGGAGGCACTGAGGATAAGGTCAGCCATGTTCTTCCAGATTCGGTGTGTTTCTCCATGCCAACGTCTTTTCAGGATTGGCATCTGGTAGCAAACCAAGAGGTAAGGCAAAGTTTCTCTGTTGACTGACGGTCGTGAGACTTTTGCATCCAACTTTGCCAACAACTTTGTTGTGCATCCAGCGATTACATTGGAGGGATTCAAGAAACAGTTGAGTTGACTTTCTAGAAGTGTTACTCATACAAAGCATCTTCTGTGGAATTTTTTTAAGCAATTTTTACATTGAGTGAGAAGCTGGATGCAATGACTTCGAAGGCCACATTTTACTCTAAGATTCTATTATTTATCATGCCATCAATTCGTGTGTGACAGGACAAAGTTCTGCTCTTCTTAGGGATGGCATGCTGTGATGCACTGGACCTGAATGGGAATGTTTCAAGGTAAATCTGGCTTGGCAAAGCTGTTTCTCCCTGAATTTTAGTTCCACTTTAGGGAAAGCAATTTAAAATTTTTAGATGGTATCGTCATATCAGACCCTACTATCTCTGGAAACTTTTACTATTGTCAATTTCTGTGATGCATACTCATGTTTGTAATTTATAAACCTGTGGCCTCTTGAGAAACTACTAGAAAGGTGGAGAGGCAGTCAAGGAGTGATAAAGTAAAAGCTGTGCTTTGCAAACAAGACCAAGCAGGAATTCCCAGATCAAGGCAGCTGTGAGTAAGTTTGTTTCCATTTCTATTTCTAAGATCTTACTAGATGTAGATCTTTTGTTACTGGATATTGTGTGGATAAGTTACCAAAGAAGCTGTTGGAGTGGGTGACTCATTCTGCAATGTAAGCCTATTATTCTTCCAATTTCAGGCACTCTAGGACTCTGTCTCCACCAACTGGGGTCCTGGAGAGGGTATAAGATGCCACCGATCAAATACCTCAGGCGCCTTCTGTGGTGGTGATGGGCCTTGATGATCATCGTTTCCATGTTTTCTGTTTTAGAGTCAAAGTTGGAGGGAAAGAAAGAGCTGCCCAGGATTTTGGTATTATTGTAGTGACAGTCATTTGGGTGGGCAGCAGTCTAGAGTTTCTCAGCAGTCGCTTTCTGTTTAGTGGAGATCGCAGCACCTGGAAGAGTCTGGCAGACTTGGTGTGCAGGGTGCAGCTAAAGGCGTCCAGGGGTGATCCTCACAGAAGCAGGTGGCAGCTACAGAGAGCCTCACAGTGGCTTGGGCTCACTCACCTATATGAGCTCCTCCCAGGCCTGTGCCTGTGGGGTCGTATGCATTGGATGAATATGATCTCTAAAGAAGAGGCCAGGCATCTGCCATTCGAGACCTTATGGACCAGTTAAAGAGATAGATTATAATTAGGCAAAGTAATAAATTGCAAAATGTATTTCACAGAAAACGAATCTCATGAAATGCTCTTTTCAGATACTCCCCTCTCTCTCTCTTTCTAAAGAAGATTTATTTATTTTAGAGAGAGGGAGAGGAGGGAGAAAATGTGCACACTTGCAAGTGGGGGGAGGGGTAGAGGAGAGAATCTCCAGCAGACTTCCTGTGGAGCATGAAATGTGACACGGGGCTCCATCCCATGACCCATGAGATCATGACCTGAACTGAAATCATGAGTCTTAACCAACTGAGCCACCCAGGCACCTCCTCTTTTCAGATATTCTTAAACTACTTAGCACAATGTAGGCACATAGCAGGTGCCCAATTTAATGAGGACAGAATGAAGGCACGAGTATTAAAAGCCCTTAGAAATTCTCTACTGAAGAAATTTATTTTTTAAACGTTTTTGCATTTTGAAATTATTTTAAATGTACAAAAAAGTTGCAAGAAGAATACAAAAAAATACTCACAAGACTACTCACATTCACCAGCTGTTGCCATTTTGCCACATTTGCTTTATCATTATCTCTCATTTTCTCTCCCTGTACACACACACACACACACACACACACACACAGGTGTTTATGTGATACACGCATGTATTTGATATATATGGATATGTTTACAGATATATATATGTAGATACACAGATGTATATAAGTACCTAAATAATTTTTTATATTTATTTATGTATATAGTTAATAGAAATGGATACATAAAATATAAAATTTTCTTTCCCAACCATTTGAGGGTAAATTTCCAATGTCATGCTCTCTTACCCCTTAAATGAAGAGTGAGAGTATTCTTATAGAACCAGTCCCTATAAAAGTCAGGAAATCCAGTGTTGATATAATACTATTATCTAATCTATAGCCCTTCTGCAACATATTCCAATTTCCCCAATAATATCATTTATAACTTTTCCCCTAAGCCAGTCCACAGGACCCAGGGTCATACAGTCAATTGCCATATTTCTTAAATTTCCTGAAAGCTGGAACGGCTCTTTAACTTTCCTTGTCTTTTGTGCCATTGATGTTTATGAGGAGAATGGGCCATTATTTCTTAGAATATCTCTGATTTTGAGTTTGTGTCATGCTTTCTTATAATTGGATTCAGAGTCTGCATTTGGGGCAAGAATGCCAGAGAAGTGATAAATGTTCCTCCGTGCATTATATTGGGAGACACAAGATGTCAGTTTCCCCATTATTTAGAGGGGAAATTATTTTCCCCATTATTCACATTATTTCCCCAATGTGAACTTGGATCACTTGGTTAAAGTGGTATCCATCAGTTTTCTCCACTGTAAGATTACTTTTTTAACTTTTATAGTTAATAAATAATCTGTGAGAAGATACTTTGAGTCTATGTATCTTGATCATTAAGCTTTCACCTGTTAGTTTTAGCACCCATTGATGATTCTTGACTGGATCAATTATTATACTGATTGCAAGATGGTTAACTGTATTCATTAGTTGTCATTCCTAGAAGAACTTTCCTTTCTTTCCAATTTGTTTATTTATTAGTTATCACTTTGGACTCATAAGTCTTAATCTTATTTAGTGGGTTAAAATCTATTAGAGCTAGTATTTATTTTGATCTTTAAGTTTTATCAGAACAATCTGCTGAACCCAGTATTTCCTCAGCTCATATACCCACAAAGCATCTGTCCTTTGGAATATCCATTGTGGCGTCCTGTTCAGAGAGGGTACCATGGAGTTGCCCGGGGCAACCCTGCAGCTGCACTGTGAGAGTGGCACAGCCATTCTCTCTACGAATGCAAGGAAGGTTAGACCACTCCTGGCTGGGGTGACATAAAAAACCTTTGCCAGAAAAAAAAAAAACAAAAAAAAACAACCTTTGCCAGGGAAGCGTTTGGGGTCTTCTAAGTCAAGATGCAGGTGGAAGAGGAACAGAATGGCCAAAGGCACAGAGTTAGAGGCACATGTTGTATTTTCTCTGGAGTGTGAAGACCAGGTTTGCAGAGATCTAGGAGAAAAGGCTGAAAATGAAGACAGCCTAAGGAACTTGGATGCTACCTGGAATATGTGGGAAGTCACCGAAGGCACAGAGCAAGGGACTGATGTGATGAAAGCTGAGCTGGAAGAAAGAAGAAGCAATAGCTTAGGGGGAAGGTAGTAAGTTAAGAGCCTCTTCCTGTCATTTGCAAGCAAAGTGATAGGGATCTTTATTTGTGCAATTTATGACTTCTCCAAGAGAAAAGAAGTAACTTCCTGTGTGAGCTTTGTAACCGGGACTTGGAACAAACTGGACTTGTGGAGTGTAATCATGAAAGGAAACTCCATTTGATTTTCTACTTTCCTGTAAACTTTCTTCAAAGGGCAAATTCTGGTGGTTTCATGACTTTCTAGATTGCTTTTAATGAACAAAAAATCCTGTGGTCACATCTAAGTTTTCATACACAGTCTCAATTCAGGATACAGAGGTGGAGTTAGCAAGAAAGTCCTCATTTAATCAGTGCCGGTGTAAGATGGCTTCCCACCACTGGGAACATTCAATTGCAAGTCTCATGACAGGGGGAATGCTTTTCTCTAGCAGACTGCTCTTCCTCACCCTCTAGTGTTGGGAAGTCCACTCCACACAGACCCTGTTGGAGGTCCCAAACTTTCCATAGTCCGTGTCTGGGGGAGATCTAAACACCTCCATGCCAGTTTGCTCTCTCACATTGCCTACACCAGGTCTAGAGCCAACACTTCATAGTGTGGACTTCGGGAGTACACACCAATCCCAACAGTACCATTTCTTCTTCAGCTTCTCTGGTAAGCCTTTCTTTAGCCAGACCACCATATCTCCTGTCCTACAGAGGATGTATGTTAGCTTCACCTATAGGGCTATGGAAGCCCCCTCACCAAGTTTGAGGTGTGAGGCACATACCTCTCCTCAACCGTAGGAAGACGTAATACTCATAGTGCTGTTTGCTCCTAAGAAACTCTTGTAATATATTCTCTCTCCTTAACCATTCCAGTCACCCTAACCCTATTACCCTTGATAATGTATGATGAGTCTGAGTAGCGAAAGAGTTTTTCGTGGATTTCCTTTGACTATTTGCATCGGAAACTGGCACCTCACTTTGTAAACAACCTTTCCATCTTCTTGAATATACCATTTGTGGGTTGAGATTTCTCCTCTATGCCTGACATAGAGGAGGCATGTGTTATGTTGTTGGCTCTGATAGCCCAACACATATAATCCTCTGCTGTAAGCCCAGGCTAACAGACTGGCCCTCTAATCACTGAGAATGTACATGCAGGAGGCACAGCCAGAGATCTGCCTACTGCCATGTTTAGCTATCTGTGGTGTGATCCAGCACCTGGAAGTGAGCTGACATGTTTGATTTGAAGGGCGCTCAACCTGGGTCAGCCAACACGCCAGGTGCAACACCAGAGCCCTCTGAGATGGATCCAGAGCTAAGCATTCATGTAGAATTTTAGGATTGGGAAATACCAGCGTGCTCACAGTTTGGCTTGTAGTTATGATGTTCGTTCGTATGGAATCATCAAGAATAACATTTTCATTTTCATGATCTATTGAGCACATCCCTATTAACTTCACAGATTTTGGGATGAGACAATGGCTAAGCATACTTATGATATATTTTTCTTTTGTTTTTGTTCTTATAGGTGGTGGAGAAAAATGCAGATCCAGAAACAACCCTTTTGGCCTACCTGAGAAGAAAATGTATCCTGACTTTAGATGAGGGTTTGGAAAGGGTCAGGGGGGATTCATTCTCCAGACCCTTTGTCGTTGGCTAGTGACTGGTTGGATGCTGTGAAGTGTGGAGGACAGAGCCTTGCAGTAGGGCTCTGGACACCTGTGTTGTAGTTGTAGCTCTGGCACTCAGCAGCTGTGTGACCCTGGGAAGCCATTTGAGCTCTCCAGGTATAAAATTATCAACCATCGAATGAGATGATTATTTTTGATGTTTCTTAAGATCTCTTCCGGGTAGGACTCTAGTAACGCCAAGGTTTAATCCTGGACCTGTAAAATGAGTGGCTGTGAAAGGCCTTCATCAGCCCTGCTAAACTCTGTGGCTGTTCCCCTCAGGAGGAGTGGGCCTTCCTCAGCAGATCTATGATGATCCACAGTGGGCTTCCTGGGGAATCTTTCCAGTTCTGTGAAGATGGAAGGAATGTTAGAGGAAGGAGCGCTGTTGGGGAAAGGATGCCTGAGCTGGGGGAACTGTGCAGAGGTATCATCCGTTGTGGAGATGGCAGGCACTGGGAGACAAGGGACTGGGGACGCCTGAGCATTTACTATGTGTAGGTGGAGTTCAAGGTGATTTTCATGGGTAATCTTATTGACCCCCACAGCAATTCCTTTGACAGAGGAGGAAGTGAAGCTGACACATGAGGAGGGACCTGCTTCTTGCTCATGTATTCCCGGCAAATGCTGGCAAAGCCCAGACTAAAGCCTAGAGCCATGCTCTTAACCTTCCACACACACTGGAAACTCTTCAGGGTCGGTTGTTGGGATGATGCTCATCCTGACCTCTGTCAACAAACTCCTCTCACTCCCAGAGACAGGGATATCCAGTGGCTCATTCAAGTGACATATTTTAGGACAGCAGACGATTGTATCGGTACCCATAGAAACAAGCCTGAAATCCACAGCCTTACCTTTGGTTCACTCACCTCTTATCAGATGGTATCTGGCTCTGGTGTATTTTGTCTTGGGTTTTCTATCTAGAGAGGGCAGGTCTGGAGTTTCATGACACACGAACCTGGTGGCTCTGTTGCAGAAGTGGAATCACTCAGTAGGATCAGGAGAATACACAGGACTCCACTTCCAGCCCCTCTACCTGAGGGGTCTGAGAAAAGAGGCACATTCTCAGAGATTGTTGGCACCAACATTCGTTTTCTAATGAAGTTTTGAAGGCCTGAGAGCCTCACATGTTTGTGATTGTAGCAATTGCTAGTTTAAAGGTCAAGTTTCAAATGAAATCTGAAACTGAAAGTTTTCATGTAAATGAAGATTAAGTGGCTTTTTGTTGTTTGTGCCAAGAGTTCATTTCTGAGAGTTGTGGGAAAGCAAAACAAAGCCCCAGTCTTGACTTCTACACTGGCTTCCAAAAAGATCCTCAGGCTAGAAGCTTTTGCTAGACTTTGGGCTACTTTCCTTTGTCTCCATGTGCCTCCAGGTTGTCTGAACTGCTGCTAACTGCAGATATTTGGATGAGCGAGAAGAATAACTTAGGATATGGAAAGCTCTTCCCAGATGTATTTTAAAAGATACAACCACATGGTGAAGAGGAGCCCCCACATCTGGAGTCAGATGACTGTGCTTGGGCCCTAACACAAGGTGACCTGAGTGACTGTTGCCTTGCAAGGCTCATGTTAACCCCTGGGCCTCAGTTTGCTTTGTTTTGTTTTAATCTGTAGGGGAAATAGGAGCTCCTGCCACACCTGCTCATGAAATTATTGTGAAGATCAAATGGGCACATGGATATAAGTATTTTTCAAGTATAAGATGCTATGTCATTGTTTAAAGAGGCTAATTCCAGCATATTAAAGGTAAAACATAAATATTTCTCAAATGACTGAATAATCAAACCATTAATGGCTACCTAGAATTTGTGATGAATTTTAATTTCATTTTTCAGATGAGGGAAGTGACCAGCGATAATGACCTCCAACTTTGGTAGATAGCTAGATGGCTCAGAGGCCTGCAGCCTGTGGGAAAGGCAGCAAGGGAGACCATGTATCTCATGGAAAGGGACCACCGTCAGTGCTGTTCTCTAGAATAAGCCTATTACTGATAGGCACATTCACAGACTTAAAGTTATCAGACTGTTTCTGCAAGTATATGTAAGCGATGGCTCCAATACTTGTCCCCGACCTTCAAGATTATCTTCATTTTAATTTTTGTTCACATATCCTATGGGTGGATGTTCAGAAGCTCATGGTCCAATGCTGATTTTGGTTCCTGGCATCATCAATCCAAAAGGTCCAAGGTGACAAATCAGGACTCAGTAGTCCCAGAACGGATCAATGTCTCTGTCTGGCCTAAGTGGCTTCATTGCACACCCAGCCGGGTTGAGGTGAGGGCTGCCCCACATGCTCAGCCTTTGAGATGCCTGATTCACCTGCCCAGTGTGACCACAGGGTGGGGAGCCTATAAGACCCTGCCAAGAAGACCTTAATGCTAAGAAAAATCTCCAGAATTGGAGAGCAATAGGGATCCAGTCCTGGGGAATACTTGGGTGCTGTCTGATGGGACCCTGATGCCTTTCCGCAACTGTGCAGGGGAGATGGTTCCATTCTTTGCCTTCAGGGGTACAGTGCAGACTTTCTGGATGAGGGGGCCATGTGGGTCTGCTGCCTCCCCAGGTTGAGGGGCTTGAGCCTGTGACTGGCCATAGATGGCTCTATAGGGATGCCTGGGTGGCTCAGTGGTTGAGCGTCTGCTTTCAGCTCAGGGCATGGTCCTGGGGTCCTGGGATCGAGTCCCACATCAGGCTCCCCACAGGGAGTCTGCTTCTCCCTCTGCCTATGTCTCTTGTGAATAAATAAAATCTTTTAAAAAAATAGATGTCTCTATACTTAGAGCTCTGCTCACATACTTCCCAGCAGCCCAGCAAAGACTCTTCTGTGAGTTCATATTCCTTAACTCTCGACCATCCAGTGCGGCTGAGTGGGACCAAGCTGGGCTGTGGAGAAGGGGGCTGTGGGGCTTGTACCGTGATGCTTTCCAAGTACGATCGTTTCCAGAACAAGATCGTGTATCCTTTGCCTACTGGCTGATTGTCCATGCAAGGACTGTGATGCAGGGGTCAGGTTGTGATGCAGGGGTCAGGTTGTGAGTGTGTGTGTGTGTGTGTGTGTACATGCACCTGTGAACTTTCTAAGATCTAGACTCATTTCCAATCTCATGAAATCCTTCAATCAATCTCCACTGCCTGTGGAGTCCGATCTCTGTGCTTAGTGCTTGGGGCCCTTCACGGTATGGCTCATCTTTCCTTCCCAGTTGTCTCTCTCCATGGGCTCAGCACTCCATCCTTGCAGGAACAATTATGAACTACTGACACTCTCTGCTTACTCATTTCCTGGTCTCGTATAAGCTGTTGCCCAAGTCTTGAATGTCCTTTCTTCTAGGACTTCTCTACCTGGCTGACTTGTGATAGCCTTTTAGGACTGCACAAAATATCACCTCCTCCGGGAAGCCTTCCTTGACCTCTCAAGAATGGGTGAGGTACTCCTCATCTGTGCTGGTCCCATAGTACCAGTCCTCAGCCCTCCTGAAACACCATAAGCGGTTTAAATCGCATTTTCGCCCTTGCTTCACACATTTTCCTGGGTTGATCATGGGCTATTGAAGAACATCTTACCTTTATTTCCTCAGCCCTTAGCAGAGTGCCTGGCATATGATTGGCCCTCAGGAACTGATGTTGCTTGTATAAATGGATGAATGACGAATGGACAAATGGACATCAGGAAGCTCTTTTCAAGGGGGCTGGTGTCTCATATTCCCTCCTCTTTCCCCCACAGAGGATGGAAGGCAAGGAGGTGAGAGCAGGGAAACAAAAGTGACTGGAGGTTCTGAAACTGAAGAGGCTAAGGAAGGGCCCTGCAGAGAGATGAGCAAGAACTGGGCCTGGAACCTGCCAGAAATTTCCTCTTGACTCAGCCTCCAGGATTGGGCTGAGTATGAGGTGGCTGGTGGTGACCTTGGCCCTCGTGTTCCAGCTCAGAGACTCTGTAGGGGCTTGTGCCTCAGTGGGGTGGAGGTGGGGGAGTTTCCTTTGTGACTAGCCCAGAGTCCTGGGTAGAGAGGGGAGGACACCCATGGAAGAGACCAGAATGTAACATGGAGGGGGTAATGACACAAAGCATCTCAAAGTCTCCGAGGGCCTGAGTGGACAATGGAATGACCTTAATCCAGGGCCCCAGCCACTTTTCTGCCAATGCCTGCCTGGCCCCCATCTGCTCTTTGCATCATGTTGCTGTGACTACCGTGGAAGGAATAGGAAGCACCAAATCCAGGCTGCATCCTGTGCAGGTAGGTAATTGGAGGCAAGGGAGGCTCATGCCAGGGCGGCAGATTTACTTTTTTGGGCTGTGAGAGTGAGTGTACTGTCTGGGCAGGACGCAGTGTGGCCCAGCCATGTCCCTCACCTCCTCCTCCTCTCCTCTGGGGACTGTGGGGCAGAAAGACGAGGCCCCAAGCCTGAAGCTCCCTCCTGCGGCCGGGGTGGGTGAGACAAGGGACGATCCTGCGGGGAGCCAGGAGGCCTCCAGCTCTGGTGGCCAGGGCAGTCCGGCTCTGCTGGACCTGGAAGGAGGGGGGGCCAGGGGCCGCCTCACCCAGCACCCCCACCCCACACATCCCGTGTGTGCCTTGGAAACCTCCGCGGTGGCAGATTCAAGATTCCAAATCCTCTGTGCTCTGGATTAAAAAGCCCACCTACTCCCTGCTCCCTCCAATGGTAATTTCATTGCTCTTCTCTGGCGCCACCTGCAGGTGAGACAGGTGAGGGCAGCTAGGTCTCTAACCTCATTAACCCCGAGGGCTTAACGAGAGAATAGAGAGGGGTGGGAGGGTCTGACCAAAGCTTTTCTTCTGACGGTATAGGAACGGAGTTTACAGTAGTCTGGGAGGTTTTGTGGAGAGGATCAGGATGCTCAGGATGCTTAGGAGCGTGACAGCAAACAGGATCAGAGTACTGTGGGAAGGAAGGGCCATGGTTTCCAATGCTCTTCGTATGGGGAAATTGAGGCAGGACGCCTTCTTCAGGACGTTACAGTCACAGAAGGTGCCAGAGGCCGGCCCGTTGGCCACACGAGGAGACCTGCTGCTCAGATCATGCCTTCCTGGGGCACCTTATGTGGATGCCGGCGACTCCTTGGGCTGAGCAAGCTGGTTGTACTCCTGGGGGTGGAGGGGCGGCTTCAGCGAGCCTCATGACGTCAGAGCGCTTGATGCTTCACCCCTAGGGCTTCTTTTAGGCAGCAAAAGGGGAAATTGCTAAACTTGCCCAACCTGCCGGGGATGTGAGAGGGTTAATTCGGGCTTGTAATTTTCTTTGAAACAAGCAGATGAAAGAACAGTTTAAGCACAGGGATCATATGTGAATAATTCACTAAAACTCTCCCTTTCCAATGGTACAGATTCTCATTTCCCATGCACTTATTTCGGCTCCAGGTGAGTTGTGGAACCAGATTCCACTTCTCCTTGTGCATTGTTGTTGTTGTTGTTTTCTTGTGGTTCCTATGACACTAGGCTTTGCTCATGTTCCTCCCACCTCCAAGCTGGTGCCGGCTGCTGGCTTTAGGCTTGCCTAATTGCTGCAGTGGCCTGTGGGCTGGGGCCTGGCTCCTTCCCCGCTCCATCTGCACCCTCTACCCAGGCAAGTTCAGTACCATCTAGGGCCAACGGCACTCCTCTTTGTATCCTCAGCTTTGACCTCTCCTTAGAGGTTATATTCCTATTTCCAATTGCCTACTTGACATCCCCGTATAGATGTATAATCTCAAACTTCACAGACCCTATTTTTACCCTTTCTTCCCCAGTCTTCTTCCATCTGAGTCAATGGTAAAAGCATCCACCCAATTGCTCAAGATAAAAACCCAGGAGTCACCTTTGATTCTTGATGGATCCTGCCCTACACCCAATCCATCCAGAAGTGGCATCCACTTTACTTCCAAACCCTATAAAGTTTTCATTCTCCTTCCTCTGTTACTGTTTGGTCTGAGCCACCATGCTGTCTGGCCAGGACCACTGTGTCCTGGTCCCTGTTTCTACTCTTGTCCCCTGTAACCTATTCATTCCCTACCCACAGCTAGAGTAATTGTTTTCTTTTCTTTTTTAGAGAGACAGAGAAAGAACAGGACAGAGGCAGAGAGAGAGGGAGAGAGAAAATCAGGGACAAAGAGAGAGAGAGAGCAGGACAGGAGCAGAGGGAGATGGAGAGAGAGAGAGAGAGAGAGAGAGAGAGAGAGAGAATCTTAGGCAGGCTCAATGCCCAGCACAGAGCCCAGTGCAGGGCTCAATCCCATGACCCTGAGATCATGACCTGAGTAGAAATCAAGAATCAGATGCTTCACCCACAGAGCCACCCAGGTGCCCCCAGAGTGATTCTTAACAAATGTAAGGAGGTCATATACACTCTTCCCTGATTTAAGTCATGTTATTAAATTCAACCTAAAAGTCACTTCCTCAGAGTCGCTGTTTCTGAGCACTGCAAGTAGCCACTGGTCACTCAGCCACTGCCAGCCTGTATTAAATCTCTACATAGCATTGATCTTTACCTGTTTCTTTTGTCAGTATTTTCCCTACAACTTCACAAGACTGGGGGCCTCATCTCTCTTCTTCATCGCTCTATCTACAGTGCCCTTACTATGCTTGGCACATAACAAGTTCTCAGTAAATATATATAAATGGATGAATGTATATGCTAGGCACTGGAAATACAGTACTTTAGCAATTTTACTTACGTACCAGGAGAAACTCCCAAGAGACATAATAATAATAATATGGACATGAAGAATCTCCTTACACTAAAAATCTTGCAGAGTTCGAGTGAAAATTCTGTGACATTCAATGCATATAGAAAATTCTATATGGCACATTTCCAAACTCTTATGGACTCCATGCTTTTCCTTCCCTTAAGTATGTAGCAATGTTCTAGTTTGGAAAAAAATGCATTCATTTGGTTCTTAGTAAATGCTAGTTGAGCTGGATTACAGGCTAGTTTATTAAAAGAACATGACACGGCTCTTGCATTCACCATGTGTGTTCTTGGCTAAATCTCTCAAATCTCTGGGCCTACTTCCTCCTGTTTTCAGTGCAGAGAATGGAGAGTGAGAAGCCCTTCTGGTTCTAATGGTCACTAATCTTTGAAGAGACTATCCTATGAATAACTAACATTGGTTGATCATCTACTATGTGCTGGGTGTAATAATGTTAAGAGTTTTATGTAAATTATCTTATTAAATCCTCACCACAGCTCCAGAGATAAGTGCTAGCTAGGGTGGTCGTCATCACACAGGTGAGGAACCTCTGGCTCTGGAGAAGCTTGGTGACCTGACCAAGGCCACAGCTGGGACTAGGACTGATTTTGTGCACTGACTGCTCCCCCATATGGTCTGTTGACATGGACCGGCTTCTGCTGGGTCATCTAGGGAGCCTGAGAGAGGCTCTGCCAACATGTACCTCTGTGTTGTCTGTCCCTTTTAGGAGAGAATTGCCAAAAGCCATGGCTCCCAGTGTGGGTTCTGCACCCCTGGCATCGTCATGAGCATGTACACGCTGCTCCGGAACCAGCCTGAGCCCACCATTGAGGAGATCGAGAACGCCTTCCAAGGTAGGGGCCTTAGGCCACAGCCTAGGATGGGGAATAGCAAGTGGGCTTTGTGGAGGTTAGGGGAGGGCCAGAGTGGAAGCCAAGGATGGGTTAGGAGGTTGAGGAATTGCCCTTTGGAGGAAAGGCTCAGGCCCCAACGTGCTGGCTCAGGTCTGCTGGAGTTGAGCACTCTCTGGGTCTGAAGAACATTTGCGTGGTTTGGAGACCTTCTGGGGTCTCCTGCAGTAGTGTTTTTATTCCTGAGGGTGTCCTCCTGTGTTGGGATGGGGTGGCACTGGGTGGCTGGTACAGGAGGAGATCATTTGGGAAATCCACAGAGGGTAGTCTTTTGGCTCCCTTTCTTCTCAGCTTGTACTAGAGCAGGATTCTGCAAAGGCCACATCATGATTCTGAACCTTGGGCAGGAACTGGCTTCCCACTTTGCCTTCTGTGAGTGGGCCTGGGAGCCTGGACAAGGTGTCCGTTCCTCTGAATTGAACAGAGAAGACTCCCCATCCATTCACCATTTCAATTCATCATTTATTCAATCAGTGTATCGAGTCCTATCATGTGAAGTGCTATACAAGGTACAGGGGACACAGAGATGCCCCAGGGGATGAAAGACAGTCTCTACCCCCAAGGAGTTTGCACTCTGGGAAGAGAGTTGATAATGTAGTTTGATAAGGTTACTGATAAGGCAATGACTAGGCCATGTGGGTGCTCAGAAAAGGCACCTGGTTCAGTCTGGGCCGTCCAGGAAGGCTTTCTGGGAGAAGTGATTGATGGTTTGAGGTCAGGAATACAAGAAAGAGGACAGGGTGTTCCAGGCAGAGGAAACAGATTAAGTAAACTGAGCATCTCACTGAGCCGGGAGCTAAGTCACACCCCCCCCCCCCAATCCCCCCCCCCCCACCCTGGGGCCTGCGCTCACAATACAGCTTTCCCCCCCTTGGCCCACAGGAAACCTGTGCCGCTGCACGGGCTACAGACCCATCCTCCAGGGCTTCCGGACCTTCGCCAAGGTAAGAGGGGGCCCGGGGACAACAGCGGACTTGCTCCTAAAGCAGCAACACTCAGGAATCACAGTTGGGAGGGATGCCAAGGGCTTCTGGAAGAGAGAGGAAAAAGACAGGGTGGCCAGCTGGCAGCTCGTCCTGCTGTGGATACCTGGCACGGGCACGGCACTCTGCCATTCTCATTCAGAAGGTTCTCGTCAATAGCCCCAGGACTCTCCTTCCAGAAGGCTGGCTCCAGGAAGAAGCTCACTTCCTCCAGGGCATTTGGGTCTGACAGCGCTCCTTGGGCCCAGGTGCTGAGCCTGGTGTTAAAGAACAACCTAGCCCCCCAGCACCTGAGCCTCTCCTCCTGTCCTCTCCCAGCTGCTGTCTGCAGTTGGCGCTCCGTGGGCCTCATGAAACTGCTAATTAGATGTCCAGACAGTTTGTGCATCCCGGCAGTGTTTGTATACCTCTGAGGGAGAAGCCACAGTCGGGCTGTGCGGGCACCGATTCCAGAACCCCAGACACACACCTGCCAACTGGTAGGGAGGACAGAGTGCTGACCTCTCCCTTCTTGGCTTATCTCCTCAGATTTTACCTGATTTCCCCAGCTGGGTCAAGCTGCTCCTGACTCCAGTCAAACCGTCTCTTTGCAGTTTGATGCTGGGTTGAGTGGGGGAGTCACAGACCCTGTGCCTTTCACTGACCTTTAGGGTCGCTATATTATGAAAAGGGGTATTGTATCCCAATGAGCACAGAGGGTGAAGAAGGGGGTGGGGTCTCCAGGGAGGGAAAGCAGCACACTCTGCTGAATGTGGTTTGATGACAAAGGATGAGGAATGAAGCGTGGATTTCAGTGAAAATGACTGAAAGCACCGACTTGGAGTCTGCAGACCTGGGTTCAAATCCCATCTTTTCACTTAGCTGATGCATGACCTTGGGCAGATTTCCTTGTTTCTAAAATGGGGATTATTAGAATACCTACAATATTATAATGTTATAATAGTACATATATAATTATAAGAAAACATGTTATTATAATAATATCATAAAATTATAATAATACCTATAATAATTCTTACAGCATTTGTGGAAAGTACTTCTTGTAAAAGCCCTTAGAACAATGTCTGGCATGTCTCAAGTACTAAATACATGGCAACTATAAATTATGATGCTGGTATGTTTTTTCCATTACTCACTATTTGATCTTCATAAATTGCTCAGGCTTCCCCAAGAACCAAGGATTAATCTTGTCCATGTATTTATTTCTGAAGAGGCTTCTCAAAGAGATACAATTTTACCGGCCTTCCTTTTTTCTGGAAAGAGAAGGGCTTTCGAGTGTAGTCCATGGTGTGTTCCTTCCCAGGGTTGAAGTTTTATCATCATTGAAATGGTCCTGATTCCCTTGATCCAGCTGCCAGGCAGTGTGAGCAGAGCAGAGCTTCCAAAATGACTGGCACACAGGGTGTGCTTAGAAGCTCATGCACATCACTCACTGGAGACCCCTCCCCACCAAGTCCTTTTTTAGAGCCTCTGAACTCTGACTTTGCACACAATTCTAACGAACCTGCTTAGTTCATTCGCATGCCCAGAACACACATTAGGAAAGTGAGGACGGTTTGCTAGAAGGAGGCACACTGTTCACAGCAAGAAATGATGATGTCCATCTAGCAGCAAAAAAGACATGGAGGTACTGTAAAAATTAGCACAAGCCGGTTCACCTGGGTGGCTCAGTCAGTTTAGCATCTGCCTTCTGCTCAAGTCATGATCTCAGGGTCCTGGGATCGAGCCTCGCATTGGTCTCCATGGGGAGGCTCCGTGGGGAGCCTGCCTCTCCCTCCCTCTCTCTCTCTCTCTCTCTCTCTGTCTCTCTCCTGCTTCTCCTGCTTGTGTGCACGCTCTTTTTGTCAAATTAAAAAATAAAATATTTTAAAAAAATTATCACAAGCCTATAGTCCAGCCCGCTGAGGAAAGGAGAAATCTGTCCTTGGAAAACACCAGCCTTATTCAACCTCACTAGACACTGAGGGCAGTACCACATTATTGTACATCACAGTAATTTATGTCATGGCCATGCCAATGAATTCTCAAGAAAAAAGAGCTAAGGAAGACTGTGCTGACACTTTATCTGGAAAATGTACATCTGTGAAATATGTCCCTCCCCACAAGGACTGGGTGAGTGAGGCTGATGGCTTGCTGTACACAGGTTCCCTCATTTCAGGTGGGGTCTGGTGATTCCTCCCGCATTGCATCACCCATCTCCAGGAAGAAAGATAAGAGACACTAGAAGAACTTTATTTCTTTCTCCCTTTTTGTCTAAACACAGAGGAGAAGTGGTGGGAAGGTCCAAAAGGGAGAGCTCTGAGAGCCAGTGGCAAGACTGTGAGCGCGGGAGGGCCTGGGGTCTGCACACAGGACAGCGCGTGCAGGGGGCTGAGGCGGGGAGGCTTCTCTCCTGGTGACACGGCTGACGGTGCTTTCAGGTTCTCAAAGGCCGCACATTCAGCCTCCAGGCCCTTCGAAGGCTTTCCTAGGCACCCTAGTCGAGGTGTGACTCATCCTTTGGGAAATGTGACTCCTGTGATTCATGTGCGGAGGGGCTGCCCCAGACCTGCTTTTGTAGGAACAGGCTGCTTGGACTTGTGCTTGGAGCCGTGCCTGGGAGTTCCTCCCACCTTTGACTCTCAGCATCACTCCACGATTCTGGAATGTCTTCCAGCTGCTAAGCTGGGACTCCTGCCTTCTTTGGACAGATCACTTAGGTGAACACATCCCATTCCCACCTTCAATGCCTCGGTTCTGGGAGGCGGCGATCTGAACTCTACTCCATACTGTGCCCCCGGGCACCCTGAGGGGTCCTGAGCAAGTTCATTCCCCAGGGGTGATGGGTCATTGGACCTGTACCTTTAGCACAGACAGGGTCACAGTGAGGAGGGAGGAGCTTTTAGCTTTTTGGCAAGAAGGGCCTAATGCCTAATGGTGAGGTTATCTGGCACGCTGCCTGGACACATCTCTGAGGCTAGCACTGGTTTGGACCTGCTTGGAAGGAGCCGCACACAGACCAGAGCCTCAAAGGCGCCCAGCCAGGCCGCACAGAACTTGATGATGCAGGAGCAGAGGGCCAAAAAGCACCAATGGGGATTTCTCTCACAGAAGTTTCCTAAGGAGGGAGCCTTAAAGGGGGAAAATGGGCATAAAGATATGTTTTGATAAAATAGGACTTAGCTTTATAGAGAGATTTTCTTTTTTTTTAGAGAGAGAGAGAGAGAGTGAGCCAGGATGAATGGGGTTGGGAGGGGTAGAGAGAGAGAGAATCCTAATCAGGCTCCACATCCAGTGCACACAGTCCAGAACCTTAGATCCTGACCTGAGCTGAAACCAAGAGTCCATGGCTTAACCAACTAAGTCACCTAGATGCCCCTAGAGAGAAATTTTGTCAAATTAAATTTTCCTGCTACTTCCAGGAGAGATCCTATCTGTTTATTCATGAGTTGCTTAGTTTCCATGAACCAAGAAAGGGAAAGTGGTTAAAGCAGAGGGAGGACTTCCGTCCCCGCAGAGGTGGGTGGGATGGGGAGCAGCCATCTGCTGTTCCTTTTGATGCCGAGATAGTAGCAGAGCCAGATGCCATTGGACATTAGTGATCCAGGTTCTTTTTAGCTTCTGTGAAAACTCTTTTCAAGTATTTTTTGTGTGAATATTTGTCATCTCTCTAGGATGGTGGGTGCTGTGGAGGGAGCAGGGACAACCCCAACTGCTGCCTGAACCAGAAGAAAGACTGCTCAGTAAGTGGGTCCTCCTCTCCCTGGAAGCCTGGGGGCTGGTCTCAGATCAAAGGAGGCGATGGATTCTCTTCAAACTCTGAACAGCGTGGCTGGAAGAGGGAATAGTTATGCCCGGAATTGGGGGAGGGGGGGCGGTGAATATGCACATTAGCCCTGGGTCTTCTGGCAAGAACTCTCTGTTCCTGCCTTTCCAGGAACTTCTGGGCCCTCCACCAAGTGGCTGAGGGCTGCAAACAAGCTTGCTTGGACAAGGGGCTGGGTAGGTCCCACAGGACATTTTAAAGGAGGAGATAGGATATCACCCTCATGTTCCCTTTTCCAGCGTGTCATTCTCTCGCCATCTTTGTTCAACCCAGAAGAGTTCATGCCACTGGACCCCACCCAGGAGCCCATCTTCCCTCCAGAGCTGCTGGTAGGTGGTGCCCAGAGAGAGGCCCAACAAAGTCTCTGTGCCATGAGCCTCTGGAGACCCACTTTATTTCATACCAACGGGGACCTTTGTGTCCTGGTCTGTTCTTCCTTCCTTCCTCTGACACCCAGAGGAAAGGTCCTTCTGTCACACACTCCCAAAGAGACTCACAGTTCTCCCACACATGGTGCCCTGAGCACAGAGAGCGTCCGGCACATCTCGTAGAGTAACAGGTGCTCCAGAAACATCTGCCGACCTCTTGGCTAAATTGAATGCATAAACCCCCAAGCAACCCATTCTCTTCTCTGCAAGCAGAGAAACGAAGAAACAACAAACGAAGAAAGCTGTACTCAAAGGGTTCAATCCATGGCTTGCAGCTCTGTTTTAGGAACACTCTCACACTCACCCTCTCACTGTGGCGATTCTGCTTCTTTGCTCCAACATTTGTGGCAGGGAAAGAATTGAGCCCCTCTGCGGGTTCTCAAGGGCAGATGCCAGGGGGTGTTGCGCACACGAAGACACCTAGTGAGTCCAATGGGCCGGAAAGAAGGGCTTTGCAACTGGCCACCGGCATATCTTTCTCTGGATTGTGCATCTTGCAAAAACTATCAGTTTGATCTGTTTTTTTTTTTTTCTCCCAGCCCCACAGCACCCCTCACACACTAGAACCGGCCCTCTGTTGTATACCCTGATACCCCTTTGTCACACCTCTGCCTCCTCCCACACCCCGTCCACTACACCTCCGGGAGACAGTGAGGGACACTGCACAGAACCCGGGCTTTTGGTCAGGACGGTTCTGTTGTGGCAGGTGAAGCTCCCATAATCTCCTGGTCCCCTAAAGACAAAGTGAGATAACCTATGTAAGAGCTGCAACACACTCCCTGCCTCAATACAGGACATTCCCCTTCCTTCTCCCTGGACCTATATCATCATTCTTAATTCAGTATCAAACAAATCGGTAGAAGAGTTGATCCCACTGCAGACTTAAATATATCAGGGAATGGCAGTGGGAAGGGGACAGTGCGGTAAGAAACTATATTTTCCAGAGGCTGAAAGATGTTCCTCAGAAGCAGCTGTGTTTTAAAGGCGAGCGAGTGACCTGGATCCAGGCCTCCACCCTGAAGGAGCTGCTGGACCTCAAAGCCCAGCACCCCGAGGCCAAGCTGGTGGTGGGGAACACGGAGATTGGTAAGAGCCAGGGTAGCCGTGCCGCCTGCCTGGGGCCAGTCTACCTGGAGCAACCCCTCCCTGGCCCCATGTCCTCAAAACACTTGCTTCTCCTTCCCTGCCCTCCTTTCCCATTTCCTATATGGAGGTGATAATACCTCCTTAAGGGGTTGTTCTCAGGACTGGATGACGTCCTTGCTGACTGCTCTGCATAAACACGTAGAGGGCCAGCGATGTGCCAGGGACTATGGGATCAATTGTCACTCTTCCTTCCCCTGAGCATCTCCCAGTCTGAGTGAAGATGGAGTAATGTGGGTCACATGTTAGGCTGATGCCTGACAGATGTTAGGGGTTCCACAAATATCATTCTCTTGCCCTTCCCTTTTTCTGGGGGTGATGTGGTAAAGGCCAAGGAGAGGTGTCCAAATGTGATTGTGTCTGCATTGCCCATAACTGTGGCCACCTCCCTGTTGGTGCCACCTCCTGGGACATGAGGCTCACAATATGCAAATAGGTCAGGGTGACTCATGTTGTGTAGCTCTCCGCCCCACTCCTCAGAGGGACAGAAGCAGAGGTGCTTGAGTCCCTGCTAATCTCCATCCACTTCTGGAGCTGGCCTGTCCCATTTCCACTTTGCTGGGTCCTAAGCCCAGGGAGGCTCCGAAGAAAGAATCATGGCATAGCCAAGGTCTACCTTAGAAGACCTGTGGTTTGGGGGTGTGGGGGCTGGACATGCTTTTAAGCAGCCACAAGCAGTCCTGTGGGAGTCTCCTGGCTCTGGTTCTGGAAGGAACCCTCTGGGCCCTGAATTCTTATTGGATCTGTAGACACAGAGGAGAGGCCCTGCCTTGGCTTCAAGCTGGCAGAAGTACAGAGTAGGCCCTGCCCTTGTGAACACAGGTGCAGGACAGAGACCCCAATAGTAGTAATGTGACACAGAGGGGCTGGCAGGGTGGCCTATGAGATGTGCCTCAAGTGATGTGACCCTGACGGCCTGTGTCGTTATGGCCCTAGGGTCCAGGGAAGCATGAGTTAAAGCAGACAATGACTGCTGGAAGAATTTTCGAGCTCCTTTGACCTAAGACATGTTCCTTGCCATGGGGTCGCCTAACATCCTGGACCCAATCAGATTCTAATAGAAGGGAATCCACAACAAATGTATAAGCTTCAAGTTAGAAATAATTCCTTGAGACCACTGCATCTGCCTCACCCCTTCTTCCTTATACAAGTACACCCAACAGGATAACCACTGACAGCCGGCGCAGGGGCTTGGGGGAAGCTAGACGTAGAGAGACTTGTCAAGATGGGCCCCATATGCCTTCTACCTGCATTCTTTGTCCTGGGAGCCAATATTCAAACAGGCCAGACTCCTCAAAACCTGGACCACCCATCAGAGACTCTAGTCAGCACACAAGAGGGTGGAGAGGAGGCACAGACTTTTCTTTTTGAACCTTCCCATCTGGAGCTCTGTGGGAAGGGTTCAGAGGGTGCAGAGCTAACCGGGTCTGAGGAACAGAGGTGAGTCTGTTCGCAGAGCTTTCTAACTTGACTGGCTCAGAATAGAAATCAGGTACAGATGTGTGGTCCCGCAAGCCACGCTCTTGAAGGCCTCAGGCAGATGTTGGGGACCGAGGAGGCAGGTTTGATGCTTTCTTCCTTAGACAATTTCCCTTTTTGTCTGAGTGTTGGACTTTCCTGTTTTATTACTATTATACTCCGACTCTAAGAATTGCTCATGAACTGAAACATGCCTATTCTTAACTGTGTAATTTGGGCAAGAGCCTAATCTTCCTAAGCCTTAGCTTCTTCATCTATCAATGGAAAGTCACAGTATCTCACAAGGCTATTGTAAGGCTAGAATAAGTTAAAATATGTAAAGCATTTAGATGGGTTCCTGACATATTTTAGTATGCTGTGTCTTCATATGTGATCCCCTCCACACCTGCCCCCTCCCCACACACATGTTAATTCAGGTTCATCTCATTTGAAACGAAAAAAACACATTAGTGGAGCCTAATGTGATTCCACGTGCACTGAGTGTGTTTTTGACACAATCAAGTGTGCTTTGCTTATTGAAGCACAGAAATCGTAGTAAAGGTGTCAGAGCACAAACACAGGGTTAGGAAGCTAGATGAAGAAAATGAAGCTTTTGTGAGAAAAAAAAAAAAAAAGTTTATCTCATTTGAATTCCCATAGGGTTTTTTCTCAGGAGGGAGAGAGGGAGAGGAAGACACAGTTTTCAGGCCAATAGTGTGCAAACCGTACTGAACCCCCGAATCCTGTCTCCTGCACCTGCCAATGCCGAGACCCTCGCAGAGCATGATGCCATTGCGAATATGTCCTACATCCTGTGTGAGTGGTGGGAAGAGTGCTGAGGCCTGTTCTGGTAGGAGCCTCTGACTTCAGGTTTCTCGTTTCTCTCGAGGCATTGAGATGAAGTTCAAGAACAGGCTGTTTCCTATGATTGTCTGCCCAGCCTGGATCCCTGAGCTGAATGCAGTGGAGCACGGACTGGAGGGTAAGGAGACGTTTGCCCTGAGCCCAGGGAGGGAGGGGCTGGGATGCCAGGAATGTGTCACAGGGGGCATAGGAGGTGCCAGGAAAGCCACTCCTTTGACTCTCACTGCTCCCTGCTTCTTCTGGAGTCACCCTGTATGGAGTGAAGGGCACCCTTCATTGCCTTCCTCCCCTGAGCATCCATGGTAGGGTGCCAGTGGGTAAGGGGGGCTGTGAGATTTTCAGTAGTCATTCTCAGTCCTGGCTACACATTAGAATCACTCATGGGGCAGGGGTCAGTGCTCAGAGATCTTGGGTGCTTCTTAAAAAAAGCCAGGACTTCACCCTCAGATATCTGATTTTATTGAGTTGAGAACCACTGGTTTAGAGAGAAATGCATTCTGGTTGTAGCATCAAGAGACCTGTGGTTGAGTCTTGGCTCTTATAATTAGCCTTGTGGCATTTGGCAAGTCATTTAACGTCTCTGGGCCTTCATTTCCTCATCCATGTAAAGACGTGAAATCTGGTTCAGCCTCATGCAGAGACCAGTAGAGTGTCCTAGGAGCTGTGTATGAAGGTGTCTTCTGAGCTGGGAAGGGATCCACTGTTATTCTGAGCTTGTGTTTCCAGGTATCTCCTTTGGAGCTGCTTGCCCCTTGAGCATTGTGGAAAAGACACTGCATGATGCCGTTAACAAACTTCCTGCCTACAAAACAGAGGTGTTCAAAGGTGTCCTGGAGCAGTTGCGCTGGTTTGCTGGGAAGCAGGTCAAGTCTGTGGCGGTGAGTCCCTGTTCAGGGGTCCCCAAAGCTCAAGATATGAGGCCTTTGTCACAAGGTGGGGGTGGGGTGGGGGCTGGTCTGGTCTCTGACGAAGACCCAGCGGGCCTTGAACTTTGGTGCTTAGAACTGCCTGGGGTGCTTGTGAAAATGCTGATTCTTGGGCCCCACTCTCAGAGATTCTGACTCAGTAGGGCTGGGCTGGAGCTCCGAAGGTGCTTCTGATGAAGGTGGCCTGTGGGTCACTCTGGCTGGCTATCAGCAAGTGGATGAGATTTTAGTTAGGGAGAAGCCAAATTGGGAGGGGGGACTGCCTTTCAGGGTTGAGAAGAGAACCAGAGGGAGACTGCCCCTGTCCAAGAGGAAAGAGGGGTCCAGCCATTGACTGTTCACAACCAAACTTCAGACTAGTTCCCAGGCTCCCTGTTTGCTAACGATGTTCTCACACCGGGGGCCATTGGAGGCTCAAGGCAGCTGATGGCGTTGAGTGGAAAGCCACCCCTTCTCTTCTATTTTGTTGTTGTTTTCCATAAGAACAAAACCCAAAGCTAAAAGCCCAATCCCATTCCTTCACCCTAGCCTAAGCCCCTGTCACCTCTTATTGTGGACGAGAAGGCAGAAGCTCAGAAAGCTCCACTGAGTTCCCCAGCTCGGCTGGAATCTACTTTGAGGAAACACTTGCATGCATCACGGAAAAAAACACCTCAACTCTTTCAGAAAAAGTTGGGGTGAAATTGAACAAATTAAAGGAGCTGACCCAGGTCATCAACTGGTACATTTCAGACCTGAAATCCAATCCTAAGTGTTTGGGTCTCAAACATTGTCGTGGATGCCCAAGTGGTGCTAGTCTTGTGCCTTCAGCAGATGTCACCCACATGCCCATGGTCAGGAGCCAGCTGTGAGAGCAAGGTTTTCCTGGGTGGGCTGGGCTCTCACACACTTTCTGTTTGTTCTAGTCCATTGGAGGGAACATCATCAATGCCAGCCCCATCTCTGACCTCAATCCTGTGTTCATGGCCAGTGAGGCCAAGCTGACCATCGTGTCCAGAGGTGAGAGCTACATCATGCAGAAGTCGAGAAGGAGGACTGTGTGGGGAAGTATCATAAGATAGGTCACTTTCTGGAGAGACAGAGCCCAAAGTTCAAAAACCTGGCTGTCCTAAGGTTTGGATCCCTGGAAACTGCAAGGGAGATATACCCAGGTTGGAGGCCAGGAGAGTTGGACCATGTCTTTATTAAGAATTCACAACAGGGGATGCCTAGGTGGCTTAGCAGTTAAGCTCCTGCCTTCGGCCCAGGGTGTGATCCTGGGTCCCAGGATTGAGTCCCACATCAGGTTCCCTGCCTGGAGCCTGCTTCTCCCTCTGCCTGTGTCTCTGCCTCTCTCTCTGTGTCTCTCATGAATAAACAAACAAACAAACAAACAAACAAACAAAAAAGAATTCACAACAGCCTCTGTTGTGCAGATGCCTTACCCACTGGTGTGCTAGAGCTGGAATGCACAGGCTTGCCACAGCCTGGATTTTTAGGGAGTCTGAGTGTTTGTTAAACATGGCCATAATTAACAATTGAATTATATAAAATTACAGTAGAATAAATGACATTAAAAAGAAAGGTAGTAAATAGTAAAAATTCATCACTTTGTCTATTATTTTAGTCTATTTTACTATTGCCCATGCTCTTAAGGTTATTCCCATCCATTATAACTGCAGACTGGAAATGCTATATCACAGTATGCTGCTGTGCATCTTCCTTGTCTGAGGGTCCCCGAGACCACTCCCAGGTTTGATGACTCATGGGAGGTCAGGGAGGACTCAGAGGACTCAACATATCATTGTACTCATGGCTATGACTTATAAGTGGGAGGATACAAAGCAAAATCAGCCAAGTGAAGAGGGATATAGGGCATAGGCTGGAGGAAGCCAGGCATAAGCTTCCAGAGCCTTTTTCCGATGGAGTCACACAGGACACCCTTAATTCCCTCAACAACAAGATACATCATAATCAGGCATGTGAAGTACAGTCTTCCAGGGAAACTCTTTAGAGACTGAGCACTTAGGGCTTTTATTGGGGGTGGTCACATAGCTCTGCCTGGCACAAGCCAAAAGCCCAGACATTCAAAAGGAAGGCAAGTGTTCAGCATAAACCCGGCTGTTTATATGAACAGTTTAGACACAGTGAGTCATTCCTACTGGAGAATGGTGGGGACTCTGCTGAAATCCACATTCTCGGAGGACAGCCCACAGCCAACTGATAAGCAGGCTTTTCAGGAGATGGTAGGCCTGCTGTGTCAACTCTTTGCTACCTTCTTTCCAACTTCATGTTCACTGATGTCACCTGGTAGCTTGAAATCGTCTATAGCAAGAGTGTTGATACTGTAGAAGCTAGCAAATACCACAACTCAGGGCTTCCGCCTGCCCACACATAATCAGTTGTTAAACATGTACCAGCACACCACTGAGTAAGGATTTTAGATAGAAGACCCTGGCCCCAATGTACCAGCAACTCCCTCTGTTTGTGGGCACCAGAGACCAGGGTGGGGAATTCACTGGTAGATTGTTCTCTGCTTTCTCACACTGGCCTCTCTGCATCTGGCTTTGTAAGGCATCAAGAGAACAGTTCGGATGGACCACACCTTCTTCCCTGGCTACAGGAAGACCCTACTAGCCCCGGAGGAGATCCTGCTTTCCATCGAGATCCCCTACAGCAGGGAGGTGAGATGTTCAGTTGTATCCCGAATCACTCTTACCGGGGCTAGGCGCCAGACGAAGAGACCAGAGTCTGCCCTGGGGACCAACCTTTAAAACATCTCTCAACTTTAACATTGTCTCTGAACATTGCCTTTAACCAACCATATTTCTCTTTGGACAGTGAGGAGTTTCAGGGTAGGGGGCATAGGGCATGGCTTGGACTGTGAAACCGACAGCTAGACATGTGATCTTGGGCATGTCAGTTCCACTTTGTGAACCTCAATTTCCTTTTCTGTAAAATGGGCACGATGTGACCCAGTGTGGAGGTTATTGTGAAGATTGAAATCGAGAATTCATCAGATTCCCAGGAGATGTCTAGGAGCCAGTGGGGCGCTCCGGCGGGCAGCTAGAACACGATTTCAGAAGCACGTCCAGCTGTGGAGCATTCCTGCCCCAGGTCAGAGGAGAGGGGTTTGACTGCTGAGTGAAGAAGCTGATTCAGGCCCTCACATGCTGATGAGGTGTTTATTTACTGACCTTGCTCTGGGTTGGCTTAGTTGAATTTCTGCTTCATGGGCAGTTTTTCTGCCCTGTTGAGGCAGGTCTGGGCACTTCTGGCTTCCTTGCTGTTGTTCCTTGGGGACTGTGGTGTCTTCATCTGTGTGATTCTCTCCTCCCTTGGCAGCCACACATTCTGTAATGGACCTCATAGAAAAGTGATCTGTGCAAGGCCGTGAAACCAGCCTGAATAGAGAGTATTATGGGTCTCACCCCAGCTAGTGCTCGAGTGAGTGTTACAAGGCATGTTTGCCCTTGCTAATTTTGGCCTCCTTAATGAGAATGCTAATGAAAGTAAGGCCATTATGTCCCCAAGGTGGTTTCTTCATGACTTCCTAGCTTGTCCTTATAGACCATTTTGAGCAGTGATTCCCAGAGTTTTTGTATTTCACGGATCAGTATCTTTTTCTTTTATTTAATTATGAGTTGGGGAAGGATGAGAAAACAGATAGCACCGTCCAGTTTTTATTTTGCCAGATAGAGACATTCATAAAAACATTTCATAAAAGAAAGGAGATTTTTATACCCAGAATTAGGAAGGATTTCTTGAAAAAGAACAGCTGCCAATCTGACACTGACATTTCACGGTACCCCAGCAGAAATGTCACCGTGGACTGGCACGGTCCTGGAAGTGAGCAGCTGGAACCTCTGTTCCAGAACCAAGTTCAGACTCTGGGCTCACTGTCCCAGGACCATGTTTGACATCAGGGATCTAGACTAGCTTTATGGTTGAGAGAAGTCTCTGTGGCTTCTTGGAACAGAAGCCTGTGGCCATGCTGGACCTCCACAATGGGCCTCATTGTGCTTTCTCCAGTAAATTTTCCCTTAAACTTCTGCCTTTGATGTTAATTAGAATTTGTGGTGAGTTCAGACCTCGAGCAGAACTTGGCACAGAATGGGCTTGCTATCAGATGGTTCTCACCTGGAAAGCAACTCATGCTCCCCTCCTATTGAGAGGGCCTGGCTTAAACCCAGGGGGAATGGATGTGCAAAGCACCAACATAGCTATTGTTTCCTAGGGTGACTCATTCTTTCAGGAAGCAAGGTTTCTAACTGTAGCCAATAGACCAGTGGGAGGGACAAGTTAGAGAGGGCATGTGCACAGGTGGCCAGCTGAAGGTGTGCTTCAGACACCCTCTGGCATCTCGTTGTATCTGCGTGAGAGGCAGTCAGGCCACTTTGGGGCTGTGCCAAAAGCGGAGGTTTTGGCACAGCCCCACAGAGGCTGGGTGGCTCAGGTGCTGTGTGGTTCAGAGGCTGGGCATTGGGATGGGAAGATGGGGAGGCTGGGGGTCTCTGAGGAGCCTTTGAAAAGACGTCTTTCCTCTTCCTACCTGTTGGTTGAGAGCACCCCGTTCTCCTTTGTCCCAGACTTTCAATTTTCCTGACTACCAGGGAGAAATCCCAACCCTTCCCAGCTTCTGGGAATGTTATGTGGAACTCCTCCTGAGAATGTCTTGGTTCTGCTTGGATCTTTGATTCCTCCCTCCGGCCCCTTCCGGGTTTGCGATGGCCTTGTCCCTTTATCCCTCCTTGTGTCCCCATGCTGCAGCGTTGCCATCTGCAGTCCTTGCCAAACAAGATGGGAAACAAGAACCCCTTGATTATTTTTTAGGGTGAGTTTTTCTCAGCATTCAAGCAGGCCTCTCGGAGGGAAGATGACATAGCCAAGGTGACCAGTGGCATGAGAGTCCTGTTCCATCCAGGAACCGCACAGGTAAAGGAGCTGGCCCTTTGCTATGGCGGAATGGATGACAGAACCATCTCAGCTCTCAAGACCACACGGAAGCAGGTGGAAAAGTAAGAGCCACCAGCAAGATAAAACCGCCACAGCTGCTATGACTCCTAGTTGTCCTACTGTTGCTGCTACTACTGCGATGCCTTTTGCTGTGACCACTGTTACCACCCCTGCTCCATTTACTACTGCTCCTAGTAGCATGGTTACTGCTAATAGCATCGCTGTTGCTGCACTGGCGTCACCATTGCTACTACTGTTGCTACTATCACTACTGCTGTTACCGCTACCACAACAGCCATAACTACGGTTACTATTCCTATTAGTGCTGCTGCTTCCACTACAATTAGTACAGCTAGCGCTAGTCCTATTGTTACTGCCAGTACTCTTACTACCATTCCTGATGCCATCACTCCTGCTTTTCCTACTACCATCACTACTCTAATGTTACCACTGTGGCTAACCCTACTATCACTATTGGTACTATTACTGCAGTCTCTTGTACTACTAATACTATTATTACTGCTACTACTTTTACTGCTGCTACTCCTAATATTACTACTAATAGCATTACTGTTGCTGCTACTGTTAATGCTATTACTATTGCTATTACTACGGTTGCCACCATTACTGTTACTATTGCTAAACTAATAGTATCACTGCTGCTGCCACTACTTCTACCACGAAACACAATATTACTGGTGCTGTTGCTACTACTACTGCTACTTCTCCTTGTTCTACTACTTCTCTTATTTCTGCATTTGCTACTACTATTACTGTTGCTTCTACTACTACCACTACTACTGTTCCTGCCGCTGCTAGTATTACCTCTACGACTATTGCTGTTGCTACTCCTGCCACTACTACTGCTACGTGGCTACTATGGCTACTATGGCTACTATTACTACTGTTAGGATAGGGCAGCAGTTTTACCACGCCCTTCACTGGCACTATCCTCTGTAATCCTTACGATGACCATATGGATAAATAAAGCTTACCTTTGGAGTTTGGTTCCTTGGTTCCAATTCCTGGCTCCAACACTTACCTGCTGGGTTATATGAGTCAAGTTACTTAACCTTCTCATGCCTCAGTTTTCTCATTGGTAAAATGTGTCTAAAAATTTTCCCTGGTACACTTTTAAATTGAAATGAAAAGTAATGTTTCATATAAAGCACTTAGGATTTTGCCTAGTATATATGATAAGGACTCAATAGATTTTACTATTATTTTGGTGGTATTTAAAAAAATTATTGTATCTCTTTTTAAAAATGAGGATGCTTGAGGCTCAGGCAAGTAACTGGCCCAAAATTACAAATCTCTAAGTATCTGAACCAAATCTGGAACCAAGGTTCAGACAACTGTCACCTTGTACATAGCAGCCCACGCAAATGATTCTGAGGTCCAGATAGGGACACTCTCTCACTTGTTCTCTGGCAGTTTATGGAATGAGGATCTGCTGCAGAACGTGTGTGCAGGCCTGGCAGAGGAGCTGAAGCTGTCCCCCGATGCCCCTGGCGGCATGGTGGACTTTCGGCGGACCCTCACCCTCAGCTTCTTCTTCAAATTCTACCTGACAGTGCTTCAGAAATTAGAGAGAGGGAACTTAGAAAATGTGAGTATGGGGGTGGGGATGGTGGCAAGATACAGACTCTGTGCAGGACTCTTGTTTGGGGATTTAAGGAACCAGTCTGAGTGAGGAGGACTCACCTGTGGACCAGGTGATCAATTTGCTCCTCCCTTCCGAAGTCTGAGGGTAGAGAAGAGAGGACCAAGGACTCATGGCCCAGGTTGCCAAATGGAAATGGGAGCCAACAGGGTGGCTACGAGGCAGAGCACTGGGCTGGGCATCAGTGACATAGATTCTGGTCCTTGCAGTCATCATTTCACCTAAGAACTCGAAAAGGTCACAACTCTTGAACTCTTGGCTGGAAAAATCTGCACAAGGGCATGGGTAGACCAGATGACCCTTCCAGAGGCTGGCTGAGGCAACTGTGGTTTTGTAGTTAGAATGGGAGTGAGAAGGGAAGGTAGAATGTGAAACGACATTGGGAGGTGGGGCTGCTATAGCCGGGGGCCCAGTGGTCACTGTGAGGGTGCACGTTCTGGAGGGGGTATGGCTGAGCGGGAATCCATCTCCCCACATTGGTTCGCCAAGTGTTTATTTTGTACCTTTTATACATAACACTGTGCCAGGCACTAAGGGGAAGCCTTGTGTGGCAGGGAACCTGGTCAATAAAGGTCAGCCTAGAGTGACAACTGAGAAGATGATATGGGTAGTGCAAAGGAGGGAAGGCTCCTCCCCACAGACGTGGGGACAGCTGACTGAAATCCCTCTTTGAAAAACATTCATAATACTTACTTTCTTCTGGTTACAAAAGCAATAAACTTACTGTGGAAAACTTAAAAACCCCGGAAATGTGATAAAAATTAAAATTGAAAATAAAAAAATGAAACATTTTTGAATGGAGAAATTAAAAACTTTTCAAATTAACTTTTTTGAAATTAAATTTACTCTTCTCTCAGATCCCCCAGAAAACTACTGCTACTATTTTTGCTTATTTCTCTGACCTTTTCCCTACATTTATCTGTCCATCTGTCTGTCATTCTGTTTTCTCTCTCTCTGTCTGTCCTTCCATCCACCTATTTACAGACCTGTCATCCTCCTAGCTTTTGATCTGGAACATATCACATTCTAAACAGGTTCGAGGTCATGCTGTGTTTATGCTGTGTTTTATGTCCCCCTTCATTCTGTTGAGATTATATTGTGCATGTTTCCCATACCATATTTCCCACAGAAATGAGGAGGAAGAAGAATTTTCCAGCAAGGCTGGGGGAGAAAGAGCAGTGTGCATAAATGCAGGAGGGAGGGAAACCATTTGGTGTGTTGGAGGAAGTACAAACCATTCACCATGCAGGCTGCAGGGTTGGGGGAGTTGCTGAGGCTGTTATTAACTACTGAGCTCCCAAGCCTGCATGCTGATGTTAAGATAGAGTCAGCCAGAACTCAAAGGAATGTAAAATGAGGAGATGAGGGGAATAGTTGTAACTTCTACCCCTTGGGGACAATCAAGGGTGGGATCAGTGGTAGAAATAGTCACGATCACCACGGTTCTCTTGTCTCCACAGAAGTGTGGGAAGCTGGACCCCACCTATGCCAGTGCCACCTTACTCTTTCAGAAAGACCCTCCAGCCAACGTCCAGCTCTTCCAAGTGAGTATACAGAATGTATGGCTAATATCACTGGCCTCTGTAGGTCATATCAGATGATGCTGACCTTTTGGTGAGTGACCAACTTGAGTTCTGTATAGGTGCTCAAAGCTCCTTAGTGCTCTGCATAAATATCCAGTGAAGAAAATGGGAATCCTATTAATGTCAATGAAGCTATTTTCTCTCTTCCTTACTCAAATTTCTCTCTTGGGATTACTCTCATCTTCATCTGCTCCTTAAAGAAAAAGAAAAAAAAATTTTTTTTTCCATTTTGTCTTTTCTGGTGCCTCTGTGGGGCTGATGTGAAAAGCCAGGAGTTCTCTTGACCATGTAAACAAAACAAAACAAAACAAACAAAACAACAACTTTCTATCAATGGCAACTTTTTGGGAAGCACTAGGTCAAGGCTCAGCTTCTCCCATAAACATTTTGGGTTTTGTAGGCCATACAGTCTCTGTTGCAACTCCTCAACTATGTCATGGTAGCATGAAAACAGCTAGAGGCAATACATAAATGAATGTGTGTACCAATAAAACTTTATTTATAAAAGCAGCCAGTGGGCCACGTTTGACCCACAGGCCACGATCTGTGGCCCCTGGCTAGAGTATGGTGGTCCCAAGTATGAACTCTGGGGTCTGACCGCCAGGCTTGGAATCCAAGCTCTGCTGTGTCATAACTATAGCTAGATAGCTAGATAGCTCCTGGCATATATTAAACATTCAATACAATATTGGCCATTATTATTATTACTTGGAACAACTCTTAAACAGAATTTTATTATAAATACTTTTTAGAACATTTGGAAAGTACAGAAAGACATCAAGAAGAAAACAAAAAGATCCCACCTCCAAGAGAAAAATCATTATATTCTTCTTTATGTCTTTCCGGTTTTTCCTATGCATATATGGAAATGTATATACTACGTTTATAAAATGTATGTTTTCCCTACAGAATTCAAATGCTCATAGACACACACAATGTTTTATGTCCTGTTTCTATATTTAACACGAGTATTCTTTCCTTCTCATTAAAATTCTTTTAAAGGATGTCTTAACAGTTGTGTGCTATTGCATCGTATGCATAGAGCATAATGTTTTTACTCAACCCCCAGTGAATGGACATAGAGGTTCCTCTTTAGTAATTTATTTTTTGTTCCTCTGTATAATGATACTATGGCACCCTTCTCAATGACTTCTTATCTGCCTTTCTGTAACTTTGCCCTATGCCCCTCCTGCCTCCCCACCCTCCCCAATCCTTCCTCAGGTTTGCTTCGGCCTGAAGCTCTTGCACTTTCCTTGGGCCTGTAGGGAAACAGTGTCCTCTGCAGCTCAGCTTGACTGGTGACCACATTGTTTCAGGAGGTGCCTGAGGGTCAGTCTGAAGAGGACATGGTGGGCCGGCCCCTGCCCCACCTGGCTGCGGCCATGCAGGCCTCCGGGGAGGCTGTGTACTGTGATGACATCCCTCGCTACGAGAACGAGCTGTCCCTCCGACTGGTCACCAGCACCCGGGCCCATGCCAAGATCAAGTGAGTGTCGTAAATATACTCAGGAAGAAGGGCTCTGGGAGGCTTCTCTGGGGCCTTCTGGTCTAGAGAGGAACACAAGGACTTGTCTTAAAATCACATAGGAGAGGACCCCGGGATGTTAAGGGCTCAGTGATTCCTGGGAAGGTGAGGGGGTGACGTTGGAGGTATAGATAGGGGCCAGATAAGGAAAGCCTTGGAGTGCTGAACCAGGAGATTATGCTTGGTCTGAAAAGCAGGGAGGAGCTTTTAACAGGAGTGGGTTAGATCTGCACTTTGATAATTGGGCTAAACTTCGGTGCAAAATTTCAGTAGAACTTGAGTCAGTACTAAGGGGAGGAGAGTCTGATGGACCTGGGATTGTGTCCCTGCCTCTGTGCTTTGCAACAGGGACCTTGGCCTGCATATGTAAGCTCTCAGTTTCCTTGTTCATAATAGGATGTTTGCATAAGGATCAGTGATAGAGTCCACAAAGGACCTAGGAGAGAAGAGTGGCTCATACTTGTTTGTTGAACTTGGAGAAACCAAATGACAAGAATTGCCACCTCAATAATAATAATAATAGACACTCATATGGCACTTAATATTTGCAGCAGCCTGGTTTAAAGCATTTTACATATATTGGCACATTTACTCCTTTCAGCAACCCTATAGGCGGGTCCTATTATCTCCATGTTCCAGATGAGGAAATAGGCAGAAGCATGGTCAGTTACTTGCCCCAGGTCACAGAGTTGACAATGCCAGAGTTTGCAGCAAAGCCGGGGTTTGAAGCCAGGCAGCATTAGCACTGGGCTGTACTGCCTCTGGATGTTCAGGCCAGAGGCTGAATGTGATTTGCTGGTGGCGTTAGACACATGGCCTGCTGAGCAGAGAAACTCTCCCTTGGGCTGCATGCATTAGGGAATCCAGTCTCCTCTTCATTGGTGTTTCCTCTGCTGCTCTTAGCCACCTGGATACAGGCTCTGGGAATGGTAACATGGACACAGACAAAACCTAACAGATAAGTAAACTCTTCCAGTTCTGTGGGGGAAAGAAGTTTAAGAGAATACAGTTGCCAGCTATAGGGTAAATGCATTTGTCTTTGTCCTTGTCTTGAGCCCATACTGAGCACGCTGACCATGATACCCATTGTCTACATTCAGAAAACTTTGCTCCATCTGAGGGATGTATGAATGGATGTAGGAGGATGGGGATGGGGCTTTGTAGTAAATGCAATGATCCGGGCTTTTCTGGCTGCATGCACTTAGAAGGGAATGAGATACAGCAGAAGTGCACCTGGCTTGGGCTTTTGCTAACCTCACTTCGGGCCTAACCCCAGCTATGCTGCTCTCTGGCTAGGTGACTTTGGAAAAGCCACTCAATTTTCTCTAGCTGAGTTTCCCGAATGTAAACTGAGAACAATGACAATGACTCTCTGGAGCTCTGATGCGGATTGCCTGTTTGGAAGTTGATTGGTGTGCAGAGTAGTTTCTATACTATTCTCTGAGGTGCCTCTGTGCTAATTTCCCCATGGGGGCCTGGGCCAGTTAGAAGTACAGTGACACAGGCTCCAGGTGTTCTTCCTCTCAGGCCTGCTGATGGCCGGGGTGCCCTGCTGCCCTGGGATAGCTCCACGAAGGTGGGGAGAAGAATTTGGCTGTGTGACGATGTTCAGGGTCATTTGATCAGTGGTGAGCAGAAGCTTTCAAGAGTAAATGCTACTCACTGTGATTTGGTTCCCTAGTAGAGGCTCCATGGGATGGGGGAGGGGGGGGCTGTCCTGTTCATCTTCCATCCTCCCTGCAGCACTCAGCATGGTGACCTTCACAGGGTAAGCATTTAACTAGCGTTTGCAGAACAGGGTAGAATAGGATAGAATATAGGATAGGGATAGGATAGAATAGAATAGAAGGTGGAGAAGGGAGGAATTCAATTGAGGACAGGTATCCAGTGGGGTGATGGGTCTTCTGCTTTGGTTTCCTGCCTGGATCCCTCACTGTGCTCATTCTTGCAGGTCCATAGATACTTCAGAAGCTGAGAAGGTGCCAGGGTTCGTTTGCTTTCTCTCTTTTAATGATGTTCCTGGGAGTAATAAAACTGGAATTTTTAACGATGAAACAATCTTTGCAGAGGATGAGGTACGTCTTGGCTTTTTTAAGATATGAAGTTAGTGTAATGAGCAGTCAAGTTTTAATTTGTGCTCATGCGTCTAAATCCTAATCTTGAAAGGATTCCATATTTGCACATACTGTGGCCACCATCTGATTGGCCAGGGTGAAGGATAATCTGTAAAGGGACAAAGTCTGTCTGGTGGCACTTTAAACTTTCACTTAGTGTTTACTTGTCTATTTATTTATTTATTTATTTATTTATTTATTTATTTATTTATTTTTTAAATCTTTAAAAAAATTTTTTTTTTTTATTTATGATAGTCACAGAGAGAGAAAGAGAGAGAGGCAGAGACAGGCAGAGGGAGAAGCAGGCTCCATGCACCAGAAGCCCGATGTGGGACTCAATCCCAGGTCTCCAGGATCGCACCCTGGGCCAAAGGCAGGCGCCAAACCGCTGCGCCACCCAGGGATCCCCTACTTGTCTATTTAACTGACGGTTGCTAATTGCACATAGTAGGATGATGCCTGGCCAGAGTGGCATTAAAACAAGACAGGTGATTGTTTTTGAACTACCAATTAGGTTCTGAAGGGTATAATATCAAGATCCTTTTTAAAGAAAATAAAAATATGGCAAACAAACTAACTAGAATAGAAATCACAATATCATCACTATGTGTATTGATAATTCACTTATACAAAAGTTCATCTATCGATTTCAACCATATATGGAAGTCTCCTGCATACACACACACAAAACTTTCCAAACACTCAAGATGGTGGCTACAAAAATCCATACACTTATAGGATAGTCCTCAGGCAGTCATTTTACAATTCCAATACAAATCAAATGCAAATTGGAGAAGACTAGGGTTGCTGAAGGGCAGATTCACTTTATTATTAATGTACAAGTGAAGGAGAGAATCCAAAGCTATAACCATGGAGATACAAGAACTCCATTTGACAGAAGAACAAATTGCTTTTAAAAACTACAAGAGCCTCTAAGACTGCTGCTAGCAGGTGTAATCACCATAGCACTACTCAATTAAGTCAACAACTTGACAGCATCCTCAAGAGATAACCATCAGAGACTGTGTGGAGTTTTCTTTTCAGAAACCTTGTATTCCTTTTTTAAAATTATTTTTTAAAGATTTTATTTATTTATTCATGAGAGACACACACAGAGAGAGAGAGAGAGAGAGAGAGAGAGAGGAACAGACACAGGCAGAGGGAGAAACAGGCTTCCATGCAGGGAGCCCGATGTGAGACTCGATCCTGGGTCTCTAGGATCACGCCCTGGGCTGAAGGTGGCGCTAAACTGCTGAGCCACCTGGGCTGCCTGAAACCTTGTATTCCAATGTGATGAATTGGACAATATTTTTTGTTTATGTTTTGGGGGATGTTGGAAGAAAATGACCTGTGAAGGACCTGGATCATTAAGTAATGAGATAATAACAATCTCTATTCTATAAATCTAACAAAAAACTGGTGTATGGGTCATCAAGACTAAGAACCAGGCTTTGAGAACTACTGCTCCTGGGCATCTAGATGGAGTATAAGACATGATTGCTGCCTTCGAGAAGCTTTTGGTGTAAATCTGGAGACAGAAGACAAAAGGGAATGGTAGAAGGAAATGAAACTGGAAATGGGGGCAAGATTTAGTTGTGATCTAGCAATACACCAAGGCAAGATTGTGATCTTACCTTCTGGGTCTACATCTCTTCACCTGAAGAACAAGGGTGTTGGAGTTGATCTGAATCAATAGATAGACTTCATGCTGCCACGCCTCTCATTCTGTTGCTCACGGCAGTCATGACTAACATGTCAATCACCACATTCCACCCTGGGCGGCTTCTCCACAATCTGCCAGTAGTGAATCAGCAGAATTGGTCTCTGAGATGAAGTGAGTTTGCCATTCTGATACTAGTAATCTCCAAGTCCTATTCCAGTTCCACTGATTCTAAACACGTGAAGAAGCACATAATCCCAAATAGTAGGACAAAGACAAGAAAAGACCCCAAGGCATTCCTGAAATGTACCTTAAGAAAACTATGGTGGCCTGGACTTCCTTTGCCTTTTGAACAATCCAAAATAATTTGTTTTGTGAGGAGAATGTTATGTTCATTAACTGTCTGGGTCTGTTCCCAGGTGACTTGTATTGGGCACATCATTGGTGCTGTGGTCACCGACACTCCAGAACATGCACAGAGAGCTGCTCAGGGGGTGAAAATCACCTATGAAGAACTTCCAGCCATTATTACAATTGAGGTAACTGAGAAAGAGCTGCATGAAGAGGGGTGAGCCACCCATCCCTGGAGGCACCTTTACTGGGATCCTTTAGGGAGGATTCCAGCAATAGATGAAATTTTACATCTCTTCCAGCCCCAGGTTTGGGTAGTCTTCTGAAACCGTATGTCCCCATCATGATATCAGAGTCTGTTCATTAGTGGCCAAACTAGGTTCCTCCTTCCCAGTGCCAGCTCCCATTGTTCCTTGAGGGACTCTACTTTTCCTCAAGATCCAAGGCTGTCCACCTATCTCTGAGGAAGTGGAGGAATGCAATGCCTGGGGTCACACACAAGCTTACTTTAAGTCTGTAAGGCATTAGTAGATATCTGCGTGAGAAGAGAGAGGGAGTTCCAGCAGTTTCTCTTTCAGGTTTGGAAACAACCTTCCTTCTCCTCTGAAAGTCCAGTCACTGAAGCTTCTTTCTGATCCTCAGGATGCTATAAAAAACAATTCCTTTTATGGGTCTGAGCTGAAGATCGAGAAGGGAGAACTCACGAAGGGGTTTTCAGAAGCAGACAACGTTGTTTCAGGTATAGCCAGCACCGTGCAGTCCCAGATATGGACTGGCCCTGGGTACAAATTAAATTCAAGGGCTGGACCTTGGGTCCTGGAGCAGGGGAGTGAATATTTACTGGAAGAGTCCTTCTGATGTTTGTAACAAAACAGTAGATGGCAGGGAAAGACCATCTGCCATTTTCATCTCTGCCCTCCTGCCTCTAGGCTAGATAGACCTAAGTGATTCTCAGGAGCTGGTAGTATGTAGAATTTCGAAGACTATCAGAGAAGGTAGTGGCCACAGATCCTGGCCGCCCCCTGTAGGCCTGTAGGCTGTCCTCACCCATCTGCAGCCAGGACTCTCCCCCACCACTCTTCCTCCCCCCACCTCCACACCGTGGAGTTAGGCCCGCAGCTCCCATGTGGTGCAGGGCTGCCAACTAGACCCCTTTTGGAATTATTTCCTACAATGGTCCCTGGTACACGGTGGGTGTGCTCTCCTTAAGCAAACTTGGGATCAATGTGGGCGTCTTATTGCCTCCCCAGGCGAAGTGTACATAGGTGGGCAAGAGCACTTCTACCTGGAGACTCACTGCACCATCGCCGTCCCGAAAGGTGAGGAAGGGGAGTTGGAGCTCTTTGCGTCTACACAGAACACCATGAAGACCCAGGTAGGTGTCCCGTGGGTCAGCTCCAGGGCCGGGGGAGGGCACTTGGGGAGTGTCTGGCAGAGCACGTGTGGCAGTGTGGGGTATGGGAAGAGGGTGATCTGGACTGGGGAGGAGGGGATTTGAGGGTCGTGGACCTGGAACCAGACCCTGTCAACCAACAAGCTGGTGTCACTGAGTTATTACCTTGCCTTCCTTGGTTTTCCTCATCTGCAAGATGGACCTGGTAGGGTGTACTGATTAGGTGTTACTACTTGCATTGGGTCTGGTAAGTGTTGGCTTTTATCATTCCAGTGATATATGGCCTTGGTCAAGTCATTGAATCTCTGGCTCCTCCTCTGTAAAACAAGGGTATGGGCTTAAGTGGTAGCCACAGAGACCACTACATTATTTGTGGCAGCTCAAATATTTCCTGTTTCTGTACTTCTGGTAATGCGACAGTGGTGGGCAGCGTTTTGGGTGACTGATCCTCCCCTCACAACTCAACAGTTCCTGGCTAGATGGAATGAACTTTGGCTCTGAGAGTATGCTGTGGCCAGCCACTCCCCCCACTGGTTAAAGACAAGTGAATTCAGTCTGCGGTGACTAATAAGTGCTGGCTCCCAGGACCCTCAGCTCAAGGGCTGCCTGGGGAGGTGGTGGGGACACTTCTGAAATCAAGGACAATCTCAATATTCACAGCAGTAATTAGGTTCATAGATATCCGGCGGGACAGCTCAGGCCTGAAGTAAGTCCCAGTGATGCATTCAGGGCAAGTAATTTTTCTTTTGTCCACAGGCCTTCGTGGCAAACATGTTGGGGGTTCCAATAAACCGGATTTTGGTCCGAGTGAAGAGAATGGGAGGAGGCTTTGGAGGGAAAGAGACCCGGAGCACCCTGGTGTCCACGGTAGTAGCCCTGGCTGCATACAAGTGAGTCTTCCCTGCCAGCTCCGGGGAAGGAGAATAAGGCTGCTGCTACTAGGAAGGCTTTCCAGATTTCCCCCCTTTAGAAGTAGATTCCCCCTGCTTTGCATTTTCACAGCCTTCTGTTTTTAGAACTCTTGGCCATTGGGTTGAGGGTAACACCACCTGTTTCTTTGTGTTCCATGCATGGATCCATGTCTTGTCTCCCTTATCTGGCTGTGAGGGCCCCGAGGGCAAGGACGCATCTCATAGCCTTATAGTCCCTGGCTTGTCCAGCACGGTTCCTAGACAGCTAGAGGTGGAGCAGACCCGCACCAGTGCCAGGTGGAAAGAGAAGTCTCCAGTGCTGTTTTCATCCCTGAGATTGACAGGACTGGGCTGTTGCAGAGGCTCCCAGTGTTCTAACCCTCTGATGCCTCCCTCAGGACTGGCCGCCCTGTGCGCTGCATGCTGGATCGTGATGAGGACATGCTGATAACTGGTGGCAGACATCCCTTCTTAGCCAAATACAAGGTTCTAGATGTTGGGAACTATGTTGGGGATGGGAGGGACAGTGCCATCTCATCAAGAAAGCTGGGGATGAAGATCTAAGGATCCTGGGATGTACTCTCAACATTTTTCGTGACTACCCGTAGAAGTTCAAAGAAGAAATAGTAACGAGAAAAATTCAAATCAGCCAACAGCAACATAGAGGAATGATGCTGGCCGGCCACCTCCCAAGGGATGTCCCAGTGTGGCATTTATGCCTTTTGAGAATTTGCTCTGGTCCATCCTTGGTCTTTATCCAACTGTGAGAGATGTGTGACTTTTCAGCAGCCCTGGGTAAATCCCTACAGAATGGCCTAATGTGAATGTATTCACTGCCTGATGTAAAAATCAGAATGACCGCTTAGTGCTTAGTGATTTTCAATGAGAAATAAAGCTGCCCAGGGCCTGTAGTGTGGGTACCTGCTCCGCCAGACCACAGATGGCTGGTCACTGCCAGTTCCTCCGTGGGATGGTCCCTTTTTGGGTCCCTGTCCCTCTAAACACAGTATAACCTGCTAGATCCCAGTCTGGGAGCCCATCTCTCCATGGGCTGGCCTTTAACATCTCCCCTTTGACCTTGTCTGATTTTGTTTCATGATTGAACTCTCCCAAAGGGATCATATTTTCCTTATTCTGAAATTCTTGAGTGCTCACAGAAAGTAACTAGGTCTTCTGAGTCCCAGTTCCTCACTTATGGGATGGCCTGGCCTTTAAAGGTTTGTTCTGATGGCTGCATAGGGTCAGGGATGTGAAAAATATGAAAGCACATTCATGCTCGTGTGGGGTGTAGCTTGCCTGCTGGCCCAAAGCTGTGAGGTTCCCCAGTATCTTTCTCAGTTTCTCTGCCTGCCCTCCCCTCTCTGCTTCCTCACTCCCTCTCACAGAACCAGAAACCAGGAGTAGGTAGAGGGAAGGAGGAGTGTGGGGAGAAGGTGTGTCCAGGATTGAGGAGCCATGGAACATCACTGGAGAGATGTTAGCTCCTCTCTGCTTCACCTGTTAAGCCCCAATGACCTTGTTTTCATGGTGTGATGTCTGGTTCTTTCTGCTTCCTCCAAGTAGCACAAGTGGGCAGGGATGACTAAGGGTTACCAGAGGAAGGGCACTGTTGAGAAACCCCTCCCCTTCTCATCAGGTTGGCTTCATGAAGACTGGGAAGGTGGTGGCTCTGGAGGTGGAGCACTACAGCAATGCTGGGAATACCCTGGATCTCTCCCAGAGTGTAAGTAGGATGTGTCTCTGCCTCCCAGGGGCGGGTGGAGTAACTGGGAGGCCAGCCTGGTGCAGGCCACCCTCTGTTCCTGCCTGTTACCATTGTGGTAGCCTCCCTATTGATCCTCACTTTTAGGTTCTCCACTCTTGGCTTACTTCTAAAGCACAAAGATAATCAAATTACTTTCTTGATTGGAAACTCTTCCTGCTTTTTCAAGATACTTTGTCAGGCAAGCAAATTAGTTATAAAACTTTATGCATAGTATGATGACAGTGCGTGTATGTGTATGTAAAATTAACATATACCTCTGTAATATATACATATGTATATATGTGTGTGTATATACATATATATACATGAAATATATATATATATATATATATATATATATATATATATATATATATATATATATATAAAAATTCCAAAAGAACATACACCAAACAGTGATTGGGTAGGACAAAGGGGCACACTCACTGTCATTTCCTATATAACACATTTTTGTGATGTTTGAATCCTAAGTAAGGAATTGAATTTCTTCTTTTTTTAGTTAACAGTTTCATTGAAGTATAGTTTACACACCATGAAATTCACCCATTTGAAGTATATAATTTAATCATTTTTAGTAAATTTAGAGTCCTGCAATTATTATCATGATCTATTTTTCAAACATTTCCATCGTCCTAAAGAGATCTCTTATAGCAACTCCTGTTCTTACGTACCCTCTCCAGGCCCAGACACCCACCAGTCTATTTTCTGTGTTTATAGACCTTCTCTTGTAGTTGATTCATATAAATAGACTCATATACTATGTAATCTTTTGTGTCTGGCATTTTTTCCTCAGAATAATGTTTTTAGGTTCATCCATGTTATGGTATGCATTAGTCCTTCATTCTTTTCTTTTGAGAATATTTCATCATGTGGATAGACCATATTTTGTTTTCCATTCACCACTTGATGGAAATCTAATGGAAATCTGAGTTGTTTTCAGTGTTTAGCTTTTATGGATAATGTTACTGTGAACATTCTCCTATGAGTCTTATGTAGACATGAATTTTTGTTAATTTTAAGAATTAACAGTTACCTTTGTGGTACTGCTTTCTATAATTTTTTAAAATCTAAATTCTATAACCATACTAGTTACGCACACATAGATTCTTCCTGTAAAAATAAGTCAAACATTTCAGGAAAACAGAAGTTCCTATGAATCATATCCTCATCTCCTCCCCTCCCCCCCACCAAGCCAGCCACTTCTCTTTGCTAAGGGTTAACTGGCTCAATTAGAAAACTTCACACTTCAAATTCAATTAGTCAACTTATAGTATTTAAATAAAAAAGAAAGAAAACTTCACACTTTAGATCTCTCAAAAACAGAAACACATTTAGCATTCTCAGCATTTGCAACACATGCCTCTTGGTGTTGTAGGAAAAATCAGGTTGAAAAAGACACGGTGCTTGTCCCCAAAGATCTTAGAAGCTTTTAAATTCAATCCAGCAACCATTTATTGAGTGCCTTGGATGGCAACATAAAGAATATATGGCATTGTTTCTGCCCTCAGGAAGTTCATGGTGTGGTGGGGGGAGACAGATAATAAAAGACAAAATGAAATAGAAGTACAAGTTGATAGAGTGCTAAGGGAAAGCGAAAATGGAATTAATTGAGACATACTAAAGCATCTAGGCTAAGACTGAAATAATCAAAGACAAAAAGCAACCTGTGGGAGAGAGAGACTACACAGTGAAGTAAACCAAACCCAAAAGCAAACAAACAAATAAAAGCTGCCACTGATCTCATCAGAGAGATGAGTTATTATACCTTCAAGAAGGAAGAGGATGCCATAAAAATGGAACAGTAGGAGAATAACAATGAACTCTGGTGAATTAAAACTCTGAAAGCAGGAAAGTTGGAAGAAACTTGAGCAAATCTCCCCAAGTAAAGAAAAAATATAGAAAAATAGTAGAGAAAATACAACAAAATTCAAGGACTTGTCCAGGAGATCCAAATACTCAAGGTTTCAGAGAGAAAGAATGGAAACAAGAGAGAGGAGGAAACTATCAAGAAATGACTCAGGAAACCCCCCTAAACAGATGGGCATACATTTTGAGATTAAAAGAACCCATCCAATAACCAGCACAACAAAGAAAATAGATCTATGCTAAGTTACATCGCCACAAACTTGAGAAATGTGGGGATAAAGAAGATTTTACAATATTCGGGAAGGAGAAAAACAGAACTATTTCCAAGAACTGGAGAGACATTGATTAGATTTGTCAATACTGGAGAGCTATGATGTGCCAGTAAAATGCCTTCAGGGATTTTGCTGAGGGAAACTGGAAAACCTATTTCCAACCTAGAATCCTATATACAGCTGAATTATTAATCAAGGATGAGAGTTCAAGAAAGACTTTTCAGGCATGCAAGTCTCAAAAATATTCTTTCTATATACTCTTTTCTTTTTTGTTGAGAAGATATTCGAGGATGTACTCCAATAAAGTGAGAGTAGGAAATGGGAAGACATGGGTTTCAGGAAGGGGAGATTCAATGTAGAGAGGCAAAGAGAATCTGGGGTGAATGTGAGGGGAAGATCCCCAGGTGACAGGTGAACTGCCAGTTGAAATTGGAGTAGTCCAGAAGGCTGTAGAAACAATTTCTTCAAAAGATGAGGCTGCTAGAAAGTCTAAAGTGTTCAAACATACTGAGAACAGATTTCTAGCACTAGGGAAAACTTAAGTTGACTTAGTAATAATTGCATAGAAAACTAAGAAAATGAAAAAGTAAAGATAATTATTAGCTCTAGTGTGGTGGGTGGCGGGGGGATATTATCAAGAAAGAGAGAAGTTGGGGTGCCTGGGTGGCTCAGTCAGTTACACATCTGTCTTCAGCTCAAGTCATGATCCCAGGGTCCTGGGATCAACCCCCACATTGGGCTCCCTGCTCAGAGAAGAGTCTGCTTCTCCCTCTCCCTCTACCTCTCCCCCCTGCTCATGCTCTCAAATAAATAAATAAATAAATAAATAAATAAATAAATAAATAAATAAAATCTTAAAAAAAAGAGAAGCAATCAAGTATAACTATGTGGTTTAGCTGTCAGTATGTTTACAGGATGATATCAAACTGACTGCTGATCAGATTAAAATATAATTATACAGGGAGGATGGGGGACAGGAAGTTGATGTGTTTTGGGGGAAAGGGGGTTAGGTGGGAATGAAATCACCTTTTTTGTAACAAGAAAACAATATAAGAGTCTATAACTAAAAACATCGAGAAGTTTCAGTGTAAGACGTTATTTAGAGATATGAAAGTTAGTGTAAAGCGCTGATAGAGAATGAGCTATGGGAACTCTAAGTGGAGTAGAAGGAAGGAAAGTGGGAGCTGCTATTGTGCATAACACAACCTTGCAGCAGTATTTGACTCTTGAAACTGTTTACTATAAAACTCTAATGAGAATACAAAGTACTTTAAAATTAATCCACAAAATCACCTATTATTATTATTTTTTTAAGAGGCAAGGGTTTCCCCAGGGAGGAGCTGAATAAGAATGGTAGTTAGTAGGTGGGTAAGCTGAGGAAGGGCACATCAGGTAAGAGGAACATATAGTCAAAAAAGAGGATAAAGAAACATACGGGGGGCAGGTCGTAAGGAGTCTTGAATTCCATGCTGAAAGATATATGGACTTTACTCCAAAGAGAGTTGAGTGCCGTTTTTAAGCAAGTGGTTGGCCTGAAATGACCTTATATTTTTGTTTGAGGCATAGGTTGGAGGGTGGAGAGACACAGAGGCGGGGAGCCCAGTAAGGAGTCCTGTGCTGCAGCACCTGGGAAGAAGTAACGTGGGCCCGAGGAGCCAACAGGGCTGGGAAAGACACAGAGGGTACAGCCCTTGAAATCCCTTTGTCGCCAATGAAATGTGCCCACTGTTGTCTCCCATTTTGATTCCTTCTGCTCCAGATAATGGAACGAGCCCTATTCCACATGGACAACTGCTATAAAATACCCAATATCCGGGGCACTGGGCGGCTCTGCAAGACCAACCTGTCTTCCAACACGGCCTTCCGGGGCTTTGGGGGACCCCAGGGCATGCTCATTGCTGAGTATTGGATGAGTGAAGTCGCGATGACCTGTGGGCTGCCTGCAGAGGAAGTAAGCTGGGAGTCTGGTGGCGCGGGTCAGAGTGGGTTAACCTACCCTGAGGGGATCGTGGCTTTGTGTCTTGGACATCTCCCATGGGGGCAGAGGAGAGGCAGGTGCTGTTGAGGGGAAGCTAAACTTGGGGTTATGCCCCCTTGTCCTTGTCACCAGCAAGTCTTCAGTGTTTCTCTCCTTGCAAAGGTGCGGAGGAAAAACATGTATAAGGAAGGGGACCTGACACACTTCAACCAGAAGCTTGAGGGGTTCACCTTGTCCAGGTGCTGGGAGGAATGCCTAGCAAGCTCTCAGTATCACGCCCGGAAGAGTGAGGTTGACAAGTTCAATGAGTAAGCACCGGGAGGGGAGGAGTACGATGTCCTGGTGCTCTCTCGGGTCTCCTAATCTATAGCCTCTTTGCTGAACTCAGAATACCAGGCTAATAATTTAACGGGTACCTCATGAAGATGCTGAGTTTCTTCCCCCTTTCGTAAGCATCTCTTTAAGATACTGAAATGGTGTTGAGCCTGGGGGGCAGATGGGCTTACAGCCTGCCCTCAGCATCACAGCTCATCAGTATGGTTTGTGTTTACACATCCATCCACCATAGGGGCACATGGGTCCAGGACTCAGAACCCCACAGGTATACACCTGCCTCTAACATGAGTCTCTAAATGTGATCTTGCCATCACTCCATCAACTTGGGCCTCAGTTTCAAAGTGAGGATAGTTACACTCGCTCTGTTTCCTCACTGAGTTACCCAGGAAACCAAATAGAAAGTGCAGAGAAGGTGTTACCATGATCATCACTGAGCCACAGTTTGTCCCTGGGACAGTTAGAGTCCAAGATCACCAGGGAACCCTGACCCCATCTAAACTCCACACTGGGGGAAGTGATGATACTTTCAAGTCCAGGAGTGGGCCCTGCTTCAACTGTGCAGAAGGACTCAGAACCCAAATCCCACCTTTCTCATTTGGCTTACCCAACTTGAGGTATGATAAGTACTGTGTGGGCAGCTCCAAGGATGCCTTGTTCCAATTTTGCAAAGATGTTGTCTGAAACTATGTGTGGGCTGACACAAACGTGATGGAGAAGGTTCTATGAGAATATTCCTTTTTTCTCCAGGGAGAATTATTGGAAGAAGAGAGGATTGTGTATAATTCCTACCAAGTTTGGAATAAGCTTCACTCTTTCTTTTCTGAATCAGGTAAATGCCTTGTGTAATTTCGCCCTCTCCACTGGGCTGGGGCCGCATTTCCCCTCTGTGTGCAGCATTGCAAGGGAAGGGCCACTGTCACTGGTAGCAGAGCTGCGTGGAGGGGCTCTCTGCTGTTTAAATGAAGTTGAACTTGCATATCCCTGTTTGTCCAGAATGGCACAGGTCGGTAAGGGCAGCATGGGATTCAGAGGTTTCGGATCAACTTCTACTTCTTACCCTTATGGGTTATAGGGCTACAGATGCTACTCTGCCTTTCTGATCCTATTGCTTCATCCGTAGAGTGGACACAAAGACATTTGACCTCCTTCCCTCTGAGGATGGGAGGCACACCAAGAGAAATAGGAAAAACTTCTCCAGCTGTTGAGGGGCTACATCATTACATCACGAGATTTACACTGCTCTAGTTGTAGTTTAAGATTTCTATCCAGAACACTGCTGCTGGTTCTCTTTCTCCTGGGCTCTGGCACTGTTGGTCCCAAGCTTCAAGATGAGTTAGGATTTACTGAATTTTGTGTATCCTTCTCTTCCCTTAGGCAGGAGCCCTGATTCATGTGTACACAGATGGCTCTGTGCTGCTGACCCATGGGGGCACTGAGATGGGCCAAGGCCTACACACCAAGATGGTCCAGGTGAGCAACCTGGAGGCTGGGAGCCCTCTCTGGGACCGAGACCTCTGGGTCAGGGATGATGTGAGAAACCGAGCAGGAGCACAGAGAAGAAGCAAAAGCAGAAGCTGGCCTCAGCTCTGGTCCTGGCTCTGCTGCCCATTTACATGTGGCCTTTGGCAAGTCTTCTTTCCTCTTGGTCTCTATTTCCTAATCTGTGCAAAGGCGTTGGCTGGGTGGCCACTGGGGTCACTTCCGTTACCAACATTCTAGGGCTCTGTGATTGTGTTGGTTTGCAAGCTCCTGGGAAGCTTCCCAGGTATGATCTGAAACTGGCCTCTGTACTCAGAGGGCAGTAGGGAGACAAAAAAAAAGAAGCCTGGGTTGGTGGGCCACATTTTTTTTTAAAAAGATTTTATTTATTTACTCACGAGGGACAGAGAGGCAGAGACACAGGCAGAGGGAGCCTAATGCAGGATTTGATCCCAGAACCCCAGGATCATGACCTGAGCCAAAGACAGATATTCAACTGCTGAGCCACCCAGGTGTCCCGTAAGGTCACAGTTTTAATAAGCAAATGGAACTTACATAAGAGGCTTGCCTTGAGTGCTGACAAGATGGATGGATCCCTGCCCTTGCCCACTGAGTCTTAAAAGCATACATAGAGAGAGGCCTTAATTGGGTTTAGTCAAGGTACTGTGCAGGTGTTCTCAACCCTACATCATCATCCTCGGAGGCCGTGTCCTTGGAGCAGCCTTTGGGAGCAGGAAAAGCAAGCAGAACCCACATTTCAAGGACAGGGAAGTGGTGAGCCTCTGATCCCCAAGTCCAGCTCACGGGTCAGCTGGTGGTCACATCTTTCGATGACCTTCCCCAACAGTGTATAAGTGTGTATGTTGTGTCTGTAAAGGTAGTCAGCTTTCCCCACTCAGTGGAGCTAAGGTACTGCAACTGGATTAGAGTCCCTGCTTGGCTCACGGACTGGCCAAAAAGCCAAGGTTACCTTTAAAAAGTACTGTTAGTCACCATTAGGTTTATGAATTTTTGTTTTATCTGACAAAATCACTCCATGAAGTTCTGCTTCAGACTGAGACAGGTATGAGAACATCTCAGTCTCAAAAGGATTATAGTTCATAAAATTATTTTGTTGCCTTTAAAAGTAGCCCTGAATCTGTCCTGGAGGTAGAAGGCAGCCAAGTCCCATGCTAACCCCTCCCTGAGAGGGTGATGTTGTCTCTTTTCCCAGGTGGCCAGCAGAGCTCTGAAAATCCCTACCTCTAAGATTTACATCAGTGAGACAAGCACGAACACTGTGCCCAACACCTCTCCCACGGCCGCCTCCGTCAGCGCTGACATCAATGGACAGGCTGTCTATGTAAGGAGACTGGGCAGCCAGCAGAGCTGACGGCCAGCCCTGGGCTTTGGGCCCAGATGGCCTTCTGGGACAGGAGCTGGAAGGGTCCTTGTAGGCTCTTTGACTGTGACCATGCCTTTGGCTCTCTTACTCAGGAGAATGCTGTTCCTCCTGACACCAAGCTGAAAGAGAGGCCTAAGAGCCATAATGGCTTCCATCGAAGCCAAGAAGGATGAGTGTAGGAGGGGGAGGAAATTTGGAGGGTTACAAGAGGCATTCTGGAAAGACATCCTCCTCAGTGTTAGAACTGGTCACAAGACTATGGACTGAGGTTGGAATTCGACTTGGGAGGTGGCCAGGTCAGACCTGCTTGTTTCTCTTTCGAAGTGGGGGGATGTAATTAACAAAGGAGTTTGCTGGGAAAAGTCACCTCCTTTGGGATCACTCAAATATTTCAGAGAATTGGGTGCTCTCCCAGCAAGGGCCAGTGCTGGTTCCTTTGGCAGGGTCCTGTGGCTTCCACCCTGGCTCTCCATCATTCCAAAGAGGGTGGCAAGCCTATATGAGTGGCACCTTGGGCATAGCATTACTTGGAGGTAGCCTTGCCAAGGCCCTTGGGATTTCACCTGGGCCAAGAAATGCAGAAGACTAATATGTCCACTATGTGGTGGATGTGTTTTTAGGAAGCTTGTAAGACCATCCTGAAAAGACTGGAGCCCTTCAAGAAAAAGAATCCTAGTGGCTCCTGGGAAGATTGGGTAAGTCTGAGGTGATCCAAGTTGCTTTCGGAAATGAGAGACCTTGAAGGCTGTCCCTACTGCAGCAGGAATAGGGTCATGATCTAGTCACATAGGCAGAGAAGCTGTGGGGGGTCTGTATGGTTTCACAGGCCAAGGAAATTCTCTACCTTGCTGGGCTCCCTTCTCTGTGGTTTTCATAGTTGAGGGAAGGCCCTTGAGGGAAAATTTTGATACAGGATCTTAACAGCCTTGTGGGAACTGGAGAATTGGCTGTCCTGAGCTTCAAAAGGTGGGCTGCCTCTGGCCTGGTTCCTCACTCCACTTGTCCTCAATCTTGATGAGCCTGGTTTTCTTCAAACCTCCTGCTGTCAGAAGGCTGCCCCTAACAGCACTTCCCCTTCTAGCTCTGGAGTCTGGGTCCATTGAGGCTCCATCTGTGAAGAAGTGGAGAGAAAGACATTACCCAGAGTTTGTATCATTCCTGTGGTTTTAGAAGTGACAGGCAAGCACTCGTAACAAGAATGATTCCAGTTCTCTGGTTTCTGGTTTGGAGGCAAACCAAACACACCGGTTTGACACACCGGTGTCAGGAACCCTTGGAGGGAAGCCACAAGGTTGTCTCTCTCTGGTGGGAGGCTGCATCTCTTTGAACAAGCATATATCTCTGTGGCAGCCTAGTTTTACCATCTCCCAGAGTTAGGGTAGGAAATGTGGGCACAGTGGTAACATACAGAGTGAGCCCACACGTGACCCAGTTGGAGAGTACAAGTTTCCCTCAATAGACTTAAAGAAAATAAGCCAGTTCTCTCAGACCTCCTCACTTACTGTGCCTCATGTGACTGACCTTTCCTTCCCACGCTCGCAGTTACTGCACATGTAAATACCACACAAATCTAGGTTGATTTTGGTAGTTTATATTTCAGCATGGGGACACAGAGAGGCAAGCTTGAGCTGATCGTTGAGGGTAGAAAAGGATTTGGGTAGATACAGTGGAGGAACTGCATGAATGACAGCGTAGAGGTGTGGGGACATGGAAGGGCTGGGACAGAGTTGACAGCTGAGTTTGGCTGGCATGGCCATGATTGTGTGCAGCATGAAGCTGGAGAGAACACTGGGATCCTGAATGTCAGGCATGTGCTCTGGAGACAATGGGGAGTCATCAAAAGCTCTAGAGTAGGGGAGTGATGTGGGCAGTATGGCACGTTAGGACGCTTTTTGTGGTGGGCTGGGCTCCCCGGTGGGGTGGGGAGGCTAATAGAAGGGTGAAGACCAGTTAAGAGGCTGCCCTAGGGCCCAGGTTTCCAGTGTGGGGACCTAGCCCAGGTGAGAGTACAGTGCGGTCATCTCATGCAATGATCGTGTGAGGCAAGCTGTGGAAGTGGGAGCCGAGCCACTGGTATGCAGTCAGCTTCTGGATGAGGAAGGTGAATTCATGAAATCTCAGTGCTGCATCAGGGATTCTGGAAACCATGCTAAGCCCTTCCTGTTGTCTGTCTCCTCTCTTCAGGTCATAGACGCCTACGAGAACACAGTGAGCTTGTCTGCGACTGGGTTTTATAGGTAAGTACAGTGCTGGTCTCACCACCTCACCATGTGTTGTCATCCTAACCTCTGAAGTCCCCTCAGCACCGAATGCTCTCAGCCTTTGGTCAGGAGAGAGAAGTTCCATCAAAACTCTTATCTCTTCAATGGACTTCGGCTAATTTCACTTTAAAGATGCCCTAAAATACCCAGCATCGCTGTCTGTGTGCCAAGGAAGCAAAAACACCATATCAGAAGACCTGTGTTCTAGTTCTGGCCTTGAAGTGTACTATTCTACTTGGGAGAAATCAGGGATTCTCTCTGGGCCTATTTCCTCATTAATAACATAGTGGAACCATCACCAGCCACCCCTCCCTTGGGGTTCTCCTAGAACCAGGGGTGTCTGGTGTGCAGAGTTACCATGTGTGTTACTCTGTACTATGCACTGGATTTCTTCATGGAGGCTTTACCTTGAAAGGAGGACAGGAGGATTTAGAGCACATGGTCTTGTTACAAAATGCAGAATTCAGGGGAGCTTAAAGTGAGATTTGGAAAAGAGCATGTCCCTTCTGCTGCTTAGAAATTCAGTAGCAGCGCGAAGAGCTAGGGACCGTGCCCATGTGATTCAGAGGCTGTAAAAAGAATGTGATTATATTTACGATCACCCATAATGTTCTAGCTTTCTCTGGGAAGTTCAACTAGGATCTTTTTTTTCACAGATCAATGGGTTTGGAGAAATAGTTCAATATGTATTTTAGGCCAAATAATGTTTTGCCAATGCTTCCCGGATTATGTGATACTCAACCTGCACCAACACACATGAGTACAGATTTTCTCAGATGTTCTTGTTTCACTTTCAGAGTTGATAAAACTGGGTAATATAAAAGAACACCCAAGCGAAGATGGTAAAATCAGAGATCCAAGAAGGTGGTGGGTTCTCCTGGGAGGAGACTTTTCCCTCAGCTCTGTGCTGGTTTTGTGTTCATGCAGATTCTGATCCCATCAGCTCACATTATTTCTGTGTCATGCATAGAAAAACATAGGTGTGGAGGACTACAAGTTCCAGGTGCTAGAATATGCACACGCACACACATGTATGACTCACGTGAAGTTGGAACTGTAGAAGAAACTCCGGATTGAAGAAGAACAAAGTATAAGAGAGCAGTTATCGATAACACTTTTGTCAGATCATTTCTTGAGACTGGGAAGGGGCCACTAGCCAAGGAGTAATGTAGGCCAGTGGTTAGAGATGCACCCAGGCTGGCATGGGATGCTGACCTCAGCTCTCACCTGGAGAAAGGTGAGCAGCCCAGGAGGCAACATGGGCAGGATCTCTGGTTCTGAGACCCTGAATTCTAGTTCCGCAGATCCTTTGGAATGTGTCCTTCGTGTCCTTTGTGGGCTTGGGCAAACATGTCCCCTGTTTTTACCATGTCAAGGCCAGCACACTGATACTATATGCCGCTCGCTGCATAGAATGACGCACATAAGGTCCATGGGCAAAATTGAGCAGACGTGAAGCAGAATGCTCTAGAACACCTGGATTTCATTAACAGGTTCAAAATATTAAAAACACCTGGACTTTATAAAGAACAGCTGAAAGAAAAAATAAACCCCTTGGAGTCTTAGGATTTTGTGGGTCAAGCTGCATGTGCACACGTGAGAGAGACAGAGAGAGAGAGAGAGGGAGAGAGAGAGGGAAAGAGAGGGAAAGATTGGGAGTGGGGAGGGTGCTCATCTTAATACATCCGCTGTGTTTTCTTTTCTCTCCCCCAGGACACCCAACCTTGGCTACAGCTTTGAGACTAACTCGGGGAATCCCTTCCACTACTTCTCCTATGGGGTGGCTTGCTCTGAAGTGGAGATCGATTGCTTAACCGGGGATCACAAAGTAAGAAGTTTGCGAAGCCTTCGTACCAAGTTAGGGGAAAGAGAGGAGAAACAAGTGAATTGCAAATGCCAAGAACCGATAGAGACGCTTTCTGGCTGGGAAAATAATGTCTGACATCATAGCTGGAAAACTTCCTATAAAGGACCAGGAAGCAAATATTTGAGGCTTTCAGGGCCCCAAAGACTCTGTCTCAACTACTCTGCCCCTATCACTGTAGCAGGAAAACAGCCACAGACGTATGCAAATAAATGGGCACGGCTGTGTTTCCCTACGATGTGGTTTGTGCACACTGACTGTAAATTGCATATAATTTCCATGTGTCACACCACATTCCTTTTATTTTTGTCAGTCATTTCAAAATGCAAACACATTATTAGCACATAGGTCCTACAAAAACAGGGCTCAGGCTGGAATAAGCCCTTGGAACATAGCTTGTTACCTCCTTTCTTACACAATCTACCCAGACACAGGCTCAGAGTCCAGGGACCTGGGAACCAGCCTTCCCAATCATCCGTGGATGTGTGCGCAGTTACCTCTGATACTCAGGAAGGCCTAGCCTCTGCCATCCCCTGCCTAGCTGCCCCAACCTCACGCCTCAGCCTTGACGATGCCAGTGCCAGCTGGCAGTGCTTTCAACACCCTGCTGGAGCATGCCTGGGGCACTCTGCTTCTGAAAGTGCTATTTGTGTTGACACAATAATATAAGGGTCACCGACACCCATCTATCATCCCACACATTCCTTTCTTCTCACACTGCTTTTTATTTTCCCCACCTACTGTAGAACCTCCGTACCGACATTGTCATGGATGTTGGTTCCAGTCTGAACCCTGCCATTGATATTGGACAGGTAAGGCTCGTGGGTGACTAGGGTAGTGATGGACTTGGCCACAAGTATGTCACTTTCTTTCCCAGGGTCACCAGCCAATGCATTTTGTCCAATGTCATCTTAAAGCAGCTCTGAACAACATGGTACCATGTGAGTCTCCCTCAGCAGGAGTTAGATAGAGGGGAGCATCCCCAACTCTCAAGGCAGAAGACACATTAACGTAGATTCTGGAAAGGACACTCATGACCTCAGAGAACAAGATGATGAATGGTGAAGACACTGGGTGTACACACACTCCTACATACCCAAAAGCACATACAGATTGGAAGGGGCACCCTGTGGAATGGAGATTGAGTTTGGGATGGTGTGCAGGCAGTGGCGTCTGAGGACTTTCTCCTTCCTCCTTCTTCTTCCACCAGGACGCATTTTGTCCTCTAGGAAGTAAGCGTTGTCAAGCATGGAATGCTGGGGGTCACTAGGGCAAAAGACATGGGTTCAAGCAAGAGGAATACAGGGGTGGCTTGAAGAAAATCACTTTTGGAAAATATGGGAGTGTTGGGTAGGATTGGTGGAACAGGTGATAGAGGTGGGCACCAAGAACTGAAGTACTGAGCTCTGGTAGAAAACAGCAGGTGTATTTCTCAAAAATGGACAATTAGTGAGTATGCAGAAACGTAGTCCTTAGTCACTGTGTGCATTATCAATTCACTGAACAACCACTGGAGGAGCGCCGCCTAGAGACAAGCACTGCGCCCGGCGCCTCAGACAGAGGTGATGGCACCTGGTCCTGAGAACACACTTGTTGGGCAGTGGGGCACCCGGGGTCCATGGTGAGCAGGGAGGCTGGGGAAATGGCAGTGGAGCGTGGGCCGGTGGAGCGTGGCAGGTGCCCTGTGTGGGGGGCGCTCCTACTCCCAGGGGCAGGCAGGGCTGGGAGTTCTAAAAACCTGAATCTGCTCTCCAAGAAATCCCTCCCGTCTCATGCGGCTGCCTGCGAGTGCGTGGTCCCACTTAGCACACAGGAGGTGCGTGGGCCCCCGAGGGACACTCAGCCACCGTTAGCCTGGGAGCCTGCTTCTCAGCTTGGAGCTGCCGTTTCCCTAGTGGCAACATGTGAGCGAACATCTCCACCTGCTGCAGCTGCTTTTTTTTTTTTTTTTTTTTTTTTAGATTTTATTTATTTATTCATGAGAGAGAGAGAGAGAGAGAGGCAGAAACACAGGCAGAGGGAGAAGCAGGCTCCATGCAGGGATCCCGATGTGGGACTCGACCCTGGGTCTCCAGGATCACACCCTGGGCCAAAGACAGCACTAAACCTCTGAGCCACCCGGGCTGCCCTGCAGCAGCTTTTAATGAAAAATTATGCCTACCATGGTGTGACCCTTCTGGAATTGCTGACGAGTTCTAAATCTAACCTTCAGTGTTAATGCCTTTGCTCTGCCTATACCAACACCTGGTGAAGGCCCAGATAGATGATCCCAGGCTGGGCAGGAGCCAGGTAGGCTGGGGAGGGCTATTTTCAGCTTCTTTCCAGGTCCACACCAGGTGAGGCCTGGTGCCCGATGTGGGAAGCAGTGTCTGTCCTTGGGGAGGGGGAAAGCAGAATGACCACGGTCTCTGCCTACCCCACAGGTGGAAGGAGCATTTGTGCAGGGCCTTGGCCTCTTCACCCTGGAGGAGCTGCACTACTCCCCAGAGGGGAGCCTGCAGACCCGTGGCCCCAGCACCTATAAGATCCCTGCATTTGGCAACATCCCCACTGAGTTCAGAGTGTCCCTGCTCCGCGACTGCCCCAACAAGAAGGCCATCTATGCGTCCAAGGTACAGCTGCCCTGGTCTGTGCTGCCGCCTGGTCTGCACTGTGGGAGGCTCCAGGTGCTAAGGAGTGGCTCCAGCCACCCGCCGTGGGTCTGCAGGGGGTTCGTCTGGAAGGACAAGAGGGCTTGCTTGACACTGGTTTTGGTGAGGATGGTGGAGGGGTAGGCAGTCCCCGCCTGAGAACAAGAAAACTGGGATGACACCACCTGCGTGTGGTCAAAGCTATCCCCTTGGGGACACTCAGAGGAATTCCTTAATCCAATCCTGACCTACATCGGGGTCTCAGGTGGGCATCTTGATGCTTGATCCTAAAGATGATCCCGTGGATACACCCTCCTCCCTGAGTTCCCACGAGAATAGCCCCCATTCATGGCAGATGAGACAACATCTCGGGGTAAACCCTTTGCCTCCTTCAGGGGCTGATACCTGACCTTAAACTTGATCTGTATGCCTGAAGCATTATAGCCATCCTCTATTTCCCCGCTGTCCCCAACAAGGATGAAAAAATGGTGAATATCAAGTAAGCTGACTGATATAGTCCTAGATCTAAGAAGGAAGACAGGCGACCACTTGTGACCAGTGAAACATACCCATTTACTCACCTCATGGTTTACTTTACTGTGGTTGGGTCTAGACACTCTGTGATCCCTGCCATCAACTCTCATGCTTTAGCGTGCCTCGGGATCACCGCGGACTCATGATAAAAATGCAGTTCTGGGGGGCCCATCCCTAGAAATTTGGATCCAGTAAGTCTGGAATAAAATACACATTTTTTTTTTTTAAACAAGTGTCCCTAGTGATTTTGATACAGGCAGTTTCTGATCTGTGCTTTGGGGGACAAAACCACCTCTGCTAGAAAATGTTTAATTCCTGCTTGTCTTGATGCCTATATTCTAGACGATGCTATAAGTGCAATTATGGTGCCTGTAAATATTATTATGGTACCCGTAAATGTTGTTGTCAGAGTGGCAGCAAGATGACTCCTCTAGCCTCGTAACTGTGAGGAAAGGGTCAAAATTCATGTCAGACATTTTTGTCCATTAAATATAATTATTTAATACAACTGGTAATGGTGCATTTTATTTGCATGGTGTCATCACAGAAAATCACGGAGTGAGAGTTAAAAAGAAATATGCCAATGAGGTTCAACCATTTAGTAGGTTGATGTTCTCAGTCCCTGAAGAACTTTGAGCACCCTCCCAGCCTTACTGGGTACAGCCCACTGGTGGCGGCTGGGGTTCCCAGCAGCACCAGCCCTGCAGGTGTGGGGGCTGGGGTCCCTTTGCCTGATTCCCTGTCCTGTGCTCTGTCCACCCAGGCCGTCGGGGAGCCGCCCCTCTTCCTGGCAGCCTCTGTCTTCTTTGCCATCAAGGACGCCGTCCGTGCAGCTCGTGCTAGGAACTCAGATTGTAAAACGAAGCTTTTCCGGCTAGACAGCCCTGCAACCCCAGAAAAGATCCGCAATGCCTGCGTGGACGAGTTCACCACACTGGTATGAGGCCCCTCGAGCACCCTCTCTGTCTGGGGGAGGCCGGGGCAGAGGTCTGAGCATGGCAGAGAGGGCAGGGAAATACCAGGCTCTCTCCACTGTGCAGCCTTGGGTCCATGCTGCCTTCCGCCTGCCATTGAGGCACCCCCTCCAACTTGCTAGAAAACAGCAAGAAATCCCTTCAAGCTGTAGCTTATAGCTGGGTCTTCTTAGAGGGAAGCTGGCTCTTTGGTGCATAGCTATTATCCTAGATTTCATTGTTTTCCATGAAGATGAGGATGATGGATGGAAGCCCCCAAGAATTTTATCTTTAGTGTCCATCACTGGCAGGTTTGAGACCCGTCTTTGTGAAAGTCACAGTGTGTGTACTATGGAGACAGAAACCAAAAGAGAGTTAATTAATCAATTAGATGAACCACATTTGTTCTCTGATTGGTGTGTGCCATGCTGATACTGGCACACGTGGGTCCCATGAAGACTTGGAAGTCTTTCAGGAAACCAGATGATTGTATTATAGGATAACTGGTTACTACCTCAGTGTACGTAGCAGAATGTAGCAGGGATTCCGTGGTCCTTGGTATCATTGTGGGAAGTCCCTATAAGATGCTTGTAGTGGACAATGCCTGGCAAAAGAAGACCATGGAAGGACAGTTTCCTCCACTGTTGCCTCTGAGTTGAGCTGAACTGGACACTGCGCACATAGACTCTCCTGCTGTCTTTGCAATAGCAGCAGCCTCTGTTGAGTTAGAAGAACTGGGTTCTTCCTGATAACCCAAGTTGGATCTCCTCTTAGGTATTTGATAGGAGATTTGATAGGCCTTTGGGGGTTTGGGTTTAGAGGTGAAATGGGTACTCATGGACCCATGTACGGGGAGGGTACAGGAGAGCCTCTAGAGCAGGCATATCTGCCATCCCAGGCCTCAGCACTGAGGTTGAGGGAGGCCAGTGGGTCCCTAAGTTGGCCACCCTCATCTGCCAATAGCTTTAGCTATGGGGTAAGAACTATGCCAGACTATGCGTGGAGCTTCCAGGCAGTGAGGATGCTCGAGATCTGCAGCAGCTTTCCCACAGCCCAGAACCTTCCAACATGGCCACAATGCTGACAGTTCCCCAAACTCCATTCCCTGGGAGGTGAGGTGCTACATGGCTCCCCATAAACTTACACAGGTTGCAAATTAGCTCCTTGCAAATGGTCCAATGCAGAACTCATTGATTTAAAGAGACCTTCTTGGTCTCCAGACCTAAAGGACAGATTCTCATCCAAGCCCTTTTGCTCTGTTACAACACACCAGTGATTTAAAATCCCTGCAGTTGGTTTGCATAAGTAGCTGATTCTATGAACCAATCATGCCTTTAAGGACTGAGTACCATCCCTGCATCTTCAGAGCCCACTAGAGTGTCTACCACATGGAAAGTGCTGATCAAAAATAAATGAATGACTATGAAATTAAAGGGTCCTGCCCTGGGGGGAGCTCCCAACAGCCGAGACTACAGAGGAGCGTTTGATCTTGGAATGGTGGTTGGCAGTTGGTGGGAGGTGGCATGTGCATCAGAGGGGGCAACATGTCCTGTGCTGCGGGAAGACCCTGGCATTGAGTTTTTGCTGTTCCTTCCTAGTGTGTCACTGGCATACCAGAAAACTGTAAGCCCTGGTCAGTGAGGGTCTGAAGAGAAAGCCCCCAGAAGAGTCTTCTTATGCTACATCAGAGCTTCCATGGAGCATGGAACCCACCCTGCAGAGCATGAGTCTATACAAGTTGTGGGATGATGATGCTTGATTCATCAGATTGGTGTTTGGAAGAACACTGAATGCGTTGGAAGATTTTGATCACAAATATGATTTGCAAACTTAACAATAAGGAAATTCAGAACTGTCAGGCCCATGTGGCTAATAGGCAATTAGAATCTTTTTATGTCTGTTTTAATCATGTTTTTGAAATAGGTTTAAGAAGTTCTTGTGCTATGTCCCAACTCACAGGACAGGCTGTAGAACCTCAGGTTCAAAGAGGATGCCCACAAACCTCTAGAAGCTTAAATTCTAAATCCGTGTGCTTTTTTCAGAAAGCCTTTCCTTCAAACCAATGAATGTCATAATATAACCTCAAATCCATACTCAAATTTGCAGCGGGACAGTGGGGTGAGATTCAGACCTCTACCCACCACTGGGTCATTGAGGAAAATAAACAATGAAACAAATTCAAGGTTAATTGAATCTGATCATGTTAAGTGGCAGAAAGTAAATTATTCCACATCATCAAAAGCCAACCAACCCAATTATTGAGCACCTACAATGTGCTCGGTTTCTTTCTCTTCCCTTTTGTACATTAAAAAAAAAATCAGGTTGAAAAATCTTCATTTGAAGCCACAATAATTTCCATTTAGAAATCATGCTACAAAAATCAAGATGAGCCAGAGGAATCATAGTCAAGGAGCCTGGGTTCTCATCTCAGCTGTGTCTCTATCTGCGTGACCTTGGTCTGTCACTTCTCTTTTCTGTGCTTTATTTTACTGCAGGATGAAAGGGTTGGACTGGAATAATCTCTAAGGCCTTCTCCAGCTCTAAAAGTCTATAAATATATGACCTGAAAACTCCAGTTATATAAGGGATCTGCAGCTATCAGAGACTTGGCTCCCTTACTGTGATGTGATATCTGGGCTTAGTGAATCCTGCTTAGATTCTCCCAAGTTCCTGAGGTTGGTAAAGAGAACAGGAGAGGAGCAAACATCCCTCTAGCTGCTCCAACCGGTGACTTCATTGCTGTGTGGTATGGGGTGGGTGATGTGTCAGTCATGTGCCTTCACTGCTTCAAACACCCAGCTTTCTGCCAGATGGGGCCATGGTTCTGACCGTGGAAGGAGAATGATGGAAGCTATGCACTTGAGCCTGGTGCTTGATGCCACTAATAAAGTAAATGGTCAGCTTGTTGGCCTATGAGAAATGCTTATTAATCATCATAATCTCCCCAAATGCTAATATCTGCCATGTCTTAGCCAGCCTTCATTTCTAGAGAACACATACACCAAACACACACACACACACACACACACGCACTCTTTTGGTGGAAGAGGGACAGAGGGAGAGGGAGAAAGATGGTAAGCAGGCTCCACACCCAGCACAGAGCCCTAAATGGGGCTTGATCGCACAACCCTGAGATCATGACCTGAGCCCAAATCAAGAGTTGATGCTTAACCAACTGAGCCACCAGGGGCCCCCCCACACTTTCTTACAAAATTCCCTTCCTTACAGTATTCTAGATACGCCAGCTGTTTTACAGCACATTAAGAGTAAAGGACATTAGAAATTGAACTGATATTTATATGGATATCCTTGCACGTCCATTTCACTGACTTTCTGGAATGTTCTAGGACATTAGGACAATAGCCTAAGACTGAGATCTGTCCACTGTCATCCGCAAGCCTGCAAGGGCTAAATGACCGTGAATTCTCTTCTGAGCTTAGGAACAGAGAAAATGCAGAATGGTTATGAAAATCCAACAAGCAAGTGCTTTGCGAGCCATAAACCACTGTGTGGTGCTGAGGTCTCCTTCTCTCAGTCACCTGGCCTTGCCCGGCCCTGTTAATCGGTAAACTGGAGTGTCTGATGGGAGGGTGCTTGGTCTTCCGAGCCCTGCAGACCGATGCGGCCAACCCTGCCTGCAGTATCCCACTGCAACCTGCAGAGGGCGGTGGAAGACTGGACATGAGACCAAACCCAGCCCGCCCAGAGCATCCATCCGGGGTTAGTTACCAGGGAGCTGACTGAGGATCTCAGTGTAGACAGAGTATTTTCACAAGCTGGACTTAAAGCTGACTTAGGGTTTCAGAATGACAAAATCTAGAAAGAACCCTCAGATGATGTGGGTGTGGATCAGCCATGGCAGCCTGAGCTCTTGATGAATGGCCAGTGAGGGGAAGAGGGAAGGCAAGTCTTCTTTTCTGAGTGTCTGTAACTTGCCAGGTGCCACACGGAGTGCTTTACCTACAGGATCTCATTTAATCCTCCCAGTGGCCCTATGAGGTATAGATTTAATCTCTGCAGCTCCTTGAAGGAGAAGCCCTACCTGTAGCTCACAGAGGACTTTGTCAGCTGGGGGGTGTTTACTCCCCGAGAACCACCCAGGCTTTACAGCCAGGAAGCCTGGTGTATACCAGGAGCTGATCAGACTGACAAAGTGGGATCAGGCTAAGCAGGCTTCCAGAGGTTGTGGGAGGCACCCTGGATGCTTAGCTATTCACCTGTAGGCGGTGTTGGGTTCTAGTGTTGGCGTGGCCAAGCTGCTCAAATGTTGTCTGAAGGCAGCTGAGGAACATCACCCTACTCCAGAGCTGAGGTGACTGCAAGGCCATGATGGGGAGGGAAGGATGGATGGAGGGCGTAGGAGAAAAAGGCAAAGAATGAGGACAGAAATAGTCCTTGCTTATTGATTTATGACTGGGAACATCCCTGAGCCCATGGTATTTTTATCTTTAGTTGAGGGAGAGCTTGGAAGCCATTTGCTGCCTATTTTAGATCCTGGGATAAGGCTATTTGGAACCTGTAGCTTTCTTGGCTGAGGCTTGACATCACCCTGGGGCCCCCTGGCCCAGGGGCCTGCCCTTTTGTTTCATCTTTATCTTGCACGGCAGGAGTTCATGTCCCTAAGGCAGGAGACAAATCTTGTGACAATCTTGTCACCCGAACAAAGCAGCCCATGGATGGGAGTGGAAATGTCTGGCTTTGCCCTTGCACTGGCCCAGCCCTGGCCTTGCACATTCCCCCAGACCAACTCAGCATTCTAGAGCATGGGGACCATCGAGCTCAAGCTCTTTGTTTGAGAGCTGAGAAACCTAAGCCCAGAGAGGGTCACTGACTTGTTCGGGGTCCCATAGCCCTTCAGTGAGATGGACAGGCTTAAGACAAGGGTGCCCAACTCCTGGTGCAGACTCTAAATCAGACCTCTGCTGGCCACATGGGCCTGCTCTTATGCAATTGAGTCAGGTTGCTGGGGGCTCTGATAGACATTTAGTTATACTGGTTGAGAAGGAGATATGGAGGTCTCCGGGCCCAAGGCAAACACTGTGGCAAGGGGGGCATATGACTCAGCTTCTGGAGCAGGATCATAAAATGGGATTCTTTCTTAAGCCCCACCAATTGGAACAAAACAGTAAGTGGAAAACATCCCCTCATTCCAGAGTGAGATGCTAAGTCATCTATGCGAGATTTGTAGAGGGTGTGGCTGGAAACTGCCACCTTTAGCTCATCATCTACCTCAAGAAAATAAAGGGTTGAAATGGAGTTTCAGAAATTGGAGAGAGAGGACTTCTTTGAATATAGCAAGCTGTATATCCTCCCTGCCAAAGAGAAAGAGCAAGGGAGAGAGAAAGAAAGGGAGACAGATTGTATTATGGGGGTGGGGGCGGGAGTGGGGTGGGAGTGGGGTGGGAGTTCTCCCCAGTCAGGCCATTGGAGGGGGGGCTTTCAAGAAGACCACTCAAAGACCCAAACCGTAACAGTTGCTTGGTTGATCTTAACTGTACCTCGAGTCTCAATCATTATCCAGGGCCACTTGCCCCATTATCATAAAAATGTCCTCTGGTCAAAGCATCATCAATTTCCTCTACTGTTCCATTGAATCCTCCTCTTTTCCCAAGATAGCAAACGAGTCCCACACAAAAGTGACTGTGTGTGGGAGGCTGTGTGCCTTGCCATTGTTGATTCCTTATATGTTAACATTTACCTGGGCTCTGAGGAAGTGGCATGCATTGCTCTGATGGTATACCTAAAGCAAAAACATCTGAGAGCCAGAAGGGACAATTCCAAAGGACCTAGCTCAGTGGTCCTCACGTGGGAGTGGTTTGTCCCTCAAGGGGACATTTGGCAATGTCTGGGGACCTCTTTGGTTGTCACAGCTAGGGAAGGGGTGGTGACTCCTGGCACCTGGTGGGTAGAGTCCAAGGATGCTACTAACATCCTGCAAGGTACAGGGCAGCCCCCTGAAGCAAAGAATTATTTAGCCCCATAAGTCAACATTGCTAGAGATGAGAAACCCTGGTCTATCCAACCATCTGTATATCGGAGAGGTGACTGAGGACTCTGGATGTGGCAGTGGCAAAATTAAAGCCCAACTTGTTCTTTCTACTGACCTTGCTGACTCTCTACATTATAGCTTCAGTTCTGTGTAGCAAGTGTGTGAAATGGAATGAATGGAATGGAAGCACGGTGAATGGAAACCTCCTAGTGCAAGAACATACCAAGAAATTCTTATTTCTAAATGGATACTCCAGAGGTATCCATTCTGTGAGGGATTGCCCACCCTGCAAAATATAGATATCTGTATCATATCTATCATATCTATCATATCTATATCTATATCTATATCTATCTATATCATATAACTTATACATATATATCCAGAAAGGCAATGTCTGATCTATTAGTTGAGTTTCAAGTGTTGTATTTTATAACCAGATACACTGTGAATTTGTTTCCTTTCCTATGGTCTATTTTTAAGGAATTTCTTTCTTAAATAAAAAAATTAATTATAGTGCATATCAAACATAAGTAATACAGAGAAAAATCAAAGACAAATATATACGTCCCACCCAATTCTAAAAATGTTTGCTTGCCCACATTTGTTTCCCATGTTTAAATATTAATGTTATAAGTAGAGTTGAAACCCTCCAGTGTATCTCCCACCCTCAGGCTTTCCTCTCTGCCTTGAGGTAATCTGTGTCCTAAGGTTTGTGTCTCTTCTCCCCATTCATGTTTTTATATTTTTACTGTATATATATATATATATATACACATATATCCACGAGCAATGTATGTACTCGTGCACGAGTGCGTTTTAAAATTCATACCCATAAGCCACCAGAATAGCTCACATTTAAAAGAGTAAAAACTCAAGTATAAATAAGATGCAGAGTAACTGGATCTCTCATATAATGTTAGGGAAGTAAATTGGTAAAACCACTTTGGAGAACTATTTGGGAGTCTGCTAAAGCGGAAGGCATGCATATACTCTCTGGCCCAGCGATTGCTGAGCACATACCCAAGAGAAGTGTGTGTGCATATGCACCCAAAGAAAAGTCCAAGATTCATCACAGCAGCACTGCTTGTTAAGACCCAAACTGAAAAACCCCAGAGGTAGATCACTAAGAGGGATGTAAATTAATTGTGGCATATTCATGCAATGGAACCTGGGCACAGGCCAGAGTGAGTAAGCTGTAGCTCCATGCTTCAGTAACCATGCAGCTCACACACACAACACGGAATGAAAGAGGCCAGGCACAAAGTGAGTACACACTTTTTGTGTGTAGGATCCCATGTATGTAAGTTCAAAACTAGGCAAAACTAACCTATGGGGTTTGGGGTTGCAGTAGTAGTTATCTCTGGAGAGGCATAGTACCTGGAGGAGAGTGAGGAGGTCTTTCTGGGCTGCCTGGTAACGTGCTAGTTCTTAATCTGGGTGCTGATTACAAGGACCTGCCACTTTTTGAGAACTCATTGAACTGTTCATTATGATTTGTACACTTTTATATATGTATATTTTTCTTCAATAAAAAGTTTTCTTTGAAAAAAACTATGTCCGTGGTATCATATGGGGATAACCTTTCCCAGCTCGAGTTTCTTTTTTTTTTTTTCAAATATTTTATTTATTTATTCATGAGACACACAGAGAGAGGCAGAGACACAGACAGAGGGAGAAGCAGACTCCTCACGGGGAGCCCGATGTAGGACTCGATCCCTGAACTGGGATCACGCCCTGAACCAAAGGCAGATGCTCAACCGCTGAGCCACCCAGGAGTCCCTCAGCTCGAGTTTCCGTTCAACATTACATTACCTTCCCCCACTTTTTCCAGAGAGAGTGCGTGTGTGCATGCACATGTGGGTGGGAGGAGGGGCAGAGCAAGACACAGGGAGAGAGAGAGTCCCAAGCAGACTCCGCACCCACTGCAGAACCCCACACGGGGCTCGATCTCAGGACCCTGAGATTATGGCCTGAGCTGAAATCGAGAGTTGGCTGGCTTAGCTCACTGGGCCACCCAGGTGCCCCTCAACATTACCCTTTGGATATGTAACCATCTTGGCCCATTTGATCTGGTTCAGTCATTTATGGGTTACATTATGTTTTCTTAAATGTACTTGTCAAAATGTATTTTTTCATCGCTCTGCTGAGGGATGTTCATGCTATTTCCAAGCTTTCATGATTACAAACAACACCATTTGGTGTTTCTCTCCTGACCATGTTCTTTTTTTCTCACTGTCTTCCATTGGCTTCAAGCATTTTCTTCCCTTCCTTCCCTGTTCTCTCTGCTAGTTTGGCAGTTCTGCATTTTATTTCTACTCTTTTAAAGGTAATTGGTACATTTTTCACCTGCCCACTGTATTTAGCAAAGCCTGCATTTATTTAATATTTACGTGTTGTCACCACAGTGGAAGAACCTTGGAATGCATTCATTCCGATCTTTCTCTTCCACCATGCTTCTATCACTGAGCACCAACATTTGACCTGGTTTTAACACTCGTGTGAGTCATTAGCAGTGTGATTCTTGTGCAGTTGAGCATTTAGTAATGCTCATATGTTTACCTTTGTTTTTCTCTTCCCTGCCTTTATAACCCACTTCTTCCTTCTGGGTTCAATGTCCTTCTTTCAGAAACACACCTGTTAGCAGTATTCCACTCAGAGTTTGTGAATGGTCAACTTAGTCTTTTTTCAAAACATCTTTATTTTACCTTCTTCCTCCAGTGATGGCTCCTCTGGGTATTGAAGTGTAAGTGGCGGCTGTTTCTCCCAGTCCTAGGACCATCGCTTTCTGGTGACAGCCCAACAGCCATTCCCTTGCAGGTAGAGTCTTCTGTCTCCCTGGCTCCCTTTCTGCTGCTAAGATATTTTATTTCAAGGTATTCCATTGCGTAGGTATGGAGAAACTTTTAATACATGATGTTGGAGATTCACTCACTTTTTCATTCCTATGCTGGCATCAAAGGATGTTGGTGGGGGTCTACTCTACTCAGTCACTCAGAGACCAAGGGTAACAGAGGCTCCCTCACCGGTAGTAGTTGCATCAGTGGGGATGGGAGCTTTTCTGGGAGCTCTTGTTCTTGACATCCTGACTTTGAGTGCCCTCTTCTTTTCTGGAAAGTGGGGGTTTCCCTTTCTTTCCTTTGAGCTCAGCTGGGTGTTACATTATTTTACTTTTTTTTTTTTTTAACAACATTTGTATCCATTTGAAGCAGAAGAAGAACATTCATTTAATTAAATCTTCATGTTGCCAGAAGTCGAATGTTTTAAGAGGTTATATACTGAAACATTTTTGATCCTAACTTTCAATCCTGTTTATTTTGTGTACAGATTTGCGTCTTAGAGCCAACTGCTAGAGCGCTCAGATTCCAAGCATCCAAAAATTAGCATAGCCTACTTCTGCACATTCTGGTTTTTCTTAATGCTGTCACTTGCCATCATCAATCAGCTACTCCTTTGTATATTTGCAAATATTTCTAGGGCCCATTGCCACAGCAACTCATTTTACTAAACAATAACCACCCATATAGGTCATGAGACATCCTTCCGGCAAAAACTTAACACTGACTACATATGAGGAATGTGCTCTGCCCTGGAAGGAAAATAAAGGTGAGGAGGCCTCAGATACTGCCCTGCATAGCACACAGTCGGGCAGGAGAAAAATACCCCTGATACAGGTGGACCATAGTCAAGGCTGAAGAAACTTAGGAGCAGAATGCTTGGATGGAGAAATCAGAGAAGGTGGCATTTGTACTGGTGCTGAAGGATGGTGTGTTAGCTTTCCAATGTGGCCCTACCAAATTACCACAAGTTTCATACATTAAAATGACACCTTGCAAGGTACAGCATGGGACTAGAGTCAGTAATACCACATCGCCTATTTGAGAGTTAGTGTCCCACAGTTCTGTAGGCCTGGGGTGTGAGTACAGCGTGGCTCTATTAGATCCTTTGCTTGGTTTCACAAGGTCAAAATCAGGGTGTTGGCAGGGCTGCATTTCTTTCTAGAAGCTCTGGAGATGAATCTGCCTCCAAGCTTGTTCGAATTGTTTCGATCCTTGTGGTGACAGGACCGAGGTCCCTTTTCCCTGCTGGCCATCAGAAGGGGGCCTGCCTTTCCTCCTAGAGGCCACCACACTCCCCTAAATGCTTTATGTGTGGCCTCATCCAGCAGTGGGAGGTGAGTCCCTCTGATGCTTTGGATTTTTCTGACTTCCTTTGCCACATCTCTTCTGACCCCAGCTGGAGAAGTTCTCTGCTTTTAAGGGCACCTGTGATTATACTGGGTCCACCTGGAGCATCCAGTCTAGTCTCTCGATTTCCAGGTCTGTAACCTGCACTGCATCTGCAGACTCCCTTTCGCCAAGAGAGGTCACGTACTTACAGGGTCCAGGGGTTAGGGGGTGGATATCTGGGGAGAGCCGTTACCCACCTAGCACCGATGGGTAGAGTTTACCTACGTTGGGGGCATGCCAGAGGGCTCCTCAGGCCCAGGGAATGGCAAGGACAAACTGTGGAGGCAGGAGCTCACGTGCAAGGAGCAGTGAGAACAGCTGGCTTTCCTTGGGCGTAAATGGGCCAGTTTCTTCCAAATGATGAGATACGTGTGTGCAAGAGTAAGATCTTCTGAATGGGAGCCCAGCAGCCACAGGCTCCTGCCCCAAGGGCATGGGGAGTGCAGGGCCATCCCCTCAGCCCTGTGGCTGAAATTGCTGTCTAGGCATTTCTAGGCTTCCTGCATATGCTTTGGTCCTCGCGATTTAACAGCATAAAAGCCAGGCACCTTCAGTAAGTAACTTTTATGTATTATTACCTATCCATTGCACAAAGTGCGGGCAAATCAGAAGAGAATGTGATAAGCACCAGTCACCAGAGCACTCAAACAGAACTGTTAATGTTATGTCGTTTTGTGAGATGCCTTTAAAAGTTAGCAATATATGCACCCAGCTTTCCAGGTCTGTTCATAGTCTTCCTCGATGTCATCTTGAATGGCTAGGTGGTTTTCTATTGTATGGGTGGCACCGTGGTTTATTTAACGAGTCCCCGATGTTGACATTTGGCTGGGTCCCAAGTTGTTCTATTAACATAAACAACTCTGAGATGAACACAAGGCTTGTTTGTATAGACATGCTGAACAGGATGTCATCAGACCCTCAGCAGGAATGCAGAGGGGGGCCTGGGTGCAGTCCCAGCTGTTAGGGTGCATGGGCAGTTTCTTCATCCCTGCCTCTCGCCTGTCCCCAGGAGTGCTGTTTGTTGTTAACTTGCTCCAGCTACACCGGAGAGGGCTCTGCTGGGGACCCTGGAACTGTGGCATGAGGAGGGGGCCTCAGGGCAGCAGCTGAGGGCTAGGGAGGACCATGGAAGAGCCCCAAGGGTGTGGCTGGCCCTGAGCCCTGGTGAGCAGAAGACCAAGGGAGACGTGCCTGAGCTTCCCAGGATGTCTCTTGGCTGTTGTTTCCTTTGGAAGGAAAGGAAAGTACACAGCAAAAGTATGTTGTTTCACTAGGCTGAAGGTGGATGGACATACCATTGCTGCGGGCTGTAGCTAGGACGGTGACAATATTTGTGCTTCCCTGGCTTTGTCCAGCTCCTGCTACTCTGTTTTCCCTTGCTTCCAGCTGCCTGAACAAAATGGAAGATCTGAAAACTAAATGAGTTCCTCTGGGTGGGGGAGTAGGGATTGACTGGGAGAGAGCACAGGGATCCTTCTGGGGTGAGGAGACATTCTGTATGTTAAATGGGGTATGCGTTATGCATCTATCAAAACTCAGGGAGTGTTGCAAATCAGCTATGCATTCACTGTATATAAATGAGCCTCAGTATTTAACAAAAAATTTAAATGTTTGACATTTGCAAACCAGCAGGATCTTGCTATTTTTGTGCAGGTTAACATAAATGAGATAAGGTAGAGTAGAAACAGGAAGGAAGGCATGGGGCGGGGGGGAGGGGGGAGCGCTGTCAGGGGCTGATCTCCTCAGGATCTGAGCCAGGGGATCTCGGGTGAGAAGCTCAGTTTAGTGGGCTCTGACCCTCAGCCCTCATCTGCATGAAGGAGACATAGCCCTGCCTTGCAGGCTGCTGCTGTGGTAAGGATTTCAGAACCTGTATATAACAGCCCAGCGTGGTGTCTGACAAAGGACAGAGGGTCAACATGTGGGAGTCATTCTTGAAACTTTTCCAGGGATATCAGGCTGCTGTTGTGCTCTGTAATTCCTCTGCAGGGTGTGGAAGAAGTCAAGCCCCCCCCCTCCCCCCCACCCCCCCATGAAGAGGGGAAAGAAGATAGGGCCTGGGGATGCTTCTAACTGCTATTTCTGAGAGCCAGAGAAACTCCCACCTAGGATTGCCATGCTGTACTTTTCTGGGGGTGGGTACTGGGGAAAGTGGACTGTAGGGGGGTGAGGTAGAGGCCCAGGGACCTCGCGGTTCTGACAAGAGGAGGTGGCCTGGGGTGCAAAGCAGATAAAAAGGAGCCATGTAGCTGTGTGCAGCAGAGTGCTGGTCATGTGACTCTGCCTGCAGCCAGCCAGCCCTACCCTTTATACTGCTGCGTGCAAAATGAACCTGGTTACAACAATAAAATATTAATCTAAAGTAAATTTTGGAGAGATTATATAAATACACAACTGCTTTAGCTTTAAGATTACTTATGTTTGAACAGCAGGTTGCATGTCTTAAAGTCTAGCTCCTGAGAATGTATGTGTAGGCCATGCTTGCGTTGATATCAATCTGCACCCCTACAAACTAGAGGGCTCCCCATGCAACCCACAATAAGTTAATCAACAAAGAGGAGCTAACCATAAGTTATCATCAAAGACCAAGAAGAGCAGTAATTTAAAATCATGACCAGCTCAAGATAGTCCTATGGTTGCAGCAAGTCATTCTAGACTCACTGGGGACTTGTGGTGACTTTTTTGGGCCTGTGCCTCACGCAGTCCACAGGAAGACCTCATACTGCATGGCTGCCTTCTTCCTTGGGAGAACAGTGAGTTGGGGTCCACTGTAAACCTTAGTAAATTTTAACATGAGTTAACAAGTCCCAAATACTAGTAATTCAGTAATAACTTTACCAGGTAGGTATTTGCTAAGTAATCTTCTGATGTAAAATGAAATTTTATACAGATTAAAGGGAGGACCTTTGAGTGATGTAGAAGAACCCTCCCAGCACTCCAGGGGACTAAATATTCTACACTGTCAAGCCTTGGCCTTGAGCAATAGAGTTGCCTGAGATAGTTAATGAAAATGCAGCTTCCAGGGCCCCCCTTGCAGAGATCAGATGAGTCAGGATTGGGACCTACGAATCTTCATTTTAAACAAACACTTGTTTAATTCGTTTAAAATTAAGAAGGGATGCTGATGTAGGTGGTCCAAAAATAGGAATTTATTGCAAATGCCCCAGAAAAGATTGTGGTATCACTGTGGGCCAGGTGCTGTATGCACCTGATATTCTGAGAGCGTCTCCAGGATGGGTGGGTGCTTTTAAGAATTCTGGGTGGTTCATATAGCCAAAGGTGGGGAAGGCAGTGAGGACGGACCCAAACAAAGTAGGCTCCCTCTGTGGGAGGAATGTTGTGATCAATGAGTGGTGGCAGCTTGGAGAGAATTAAAGGCCTCCTGGTAAGGGTGGGGCTGAGGGACAAGAGACTTAGAAGTCAAGGCCAGAGAGGCAGTGAGAGGGGGAGAGGACCATGGAAAAGGCTGGAAAGACATAGAGGAAGTAGTAGAGGAAAAGAAATACATGGCATCAGTTACCTACCTCATTCACTGCTCACTACTGTGCTGTGAGCTGGGCACTAGCATACCCTTTTACCAGTGGGGAGATGGTGCTTGGAAAGGTTAACCAATTGGCCAAAATACGTATGGAGTCAGGATTTCATCCCAGGTTCATATAGTTCCTGACGTTTTGCTCCTTACCTAGTGCTTTGTCAGGCAAGTAAATGATAGGCAACCACTCTATCCAGCATTTATTCAGTATTTCATTCATTCACCCAGCATGAATGAGCTTCTACTAAGTGTGAAGAGCTGAGATAAGGGTAGGGGACTGACTGATAAACAAAAAGGACATTTTCTGAGACTTTTTAAAAAAAAGATTTTATTTATTTATTCATGAGAAAGAGAGAGAGAGAGAGAGAGGCAGAGACACAGGCAGAGGGAGAAGCAGGCTCCTCACAGGGAGCTTGATGTGGGACTTGATCCCTGGACCCGGAATCATGCCCTGAGCCGAAGGCAGACACTCAGCCGCTGAGCCACCCCGGTGTCCTTTTCTGAGACTTTGATAGAAAATACACACAATAGGCAACCATGTGCATAATTGCGACTTTGTATTCTTTTTCGTTGTAAGAATAAGAAAGGAAAATTGCAAGCTTTATAAGAAAGACAGCAGGAGTTCTTCATTTAGACTGAAGGACTAGAAAAGGCCTCTGTGAGAATGTGATATTTGAGCTGAGACTTGAAAGATGGGTAGGAATTAGTCTAGCTGGAGTGTGGGGAAGAATGTTCCAGAACTACATTATCCAAAGGAATTTTCTATGAGCATGGAAATATTTCATATTTGTGCAATCCAACATGTAGCCTCAAGCCACCTGTGACTATGGAGCACTTGAAAAGTGTCTAGTGTGACCAAGGAACTGAATTTCTAATTTTATTTAATTTTTATTAACTTAAATATAGATAAGCAGAGAGCCACGTGTATCCAGTGGCCATTGTATTGAACAGCACAGCTCTATAACCAAGGGAAAGTTTATGCAAAGCACCTGAGCTCAATAAGGGTTTGGCAGCTTCCAGAAACCTAAAGTGTTAGGTACAATGAAGAGCCAGGTGAGGCCAGAAGGGAGTGGCATTCAGAGTACGAGCACCTGCAGGCCTCAGGTGGATTTTCAGGTTTACTGCAATAGGGATGTTGAGGTTTTTGAGAAGAGGAATACCTTGGCCAATTTTATGTCTTTTTTTAAAAAAATATTTTATTTACCTATTCTTTATGTCTTAAGAAGTTTGCTCTGGGCTGGGGCAAAAGTATTATAGGCGGTGAAAGTGGGAGAAGAGAAACCAAGGAGAAAGCAATGTTAGTGGTTCGGCTTAAGGTAGAAAATGGAAATGAGAGAACTGAGTGGATTTGTGGTATAATTTTCAGACAGAATTTGACCCAACCCATGGTTTTAAAGATAGAATCTGGCTTCCTAGATCTGTGTTTTCTAATATGGTAGCTTAGAAAGCTATGTGGCTGCTTACATTTAAATTAATTAAAATAATTATAACAATAATAATTTTAATAGTTTTTAATAATAAAGTTTAATTCATTAAAATAAATGAAATAATGTGGCTTGCCTGCCCTAGGCACATTTCACATGCCCAGTGGCCACGTGGGGCCACTGGCTGCCACTATCAGACAGCAAAGCTTTAGTGAGCTTTCCCACCATTGCAGAAACTTCTATTGGATAGTGCTGAGGTACTTGGAAAAGTATTTAAAATAGGATCTAGAAAAGATCAAAGAGTTCATCAAGTAAAACACCCTCATATTAGAGGTGACAAGCCTGAGGACGCTCAGCTGACATTGCTAGAGCAGTACCTACCCCAGGCTCTCAGCCAGAAGCCGCCTCCACTCACCTGCTTTGTAAGCATCATTGACAGAAACACCAGCTTTCCAAAGGGCTTTGCTTCCTAAGCAAAAGGGCTTGCTTCAAGAACAAGGGCAGAGCAGCTCTCGCTTCTCCTTAATGTTTGTTGATGAGAAGAGGTACAGGGGCAGGACAGAAGGTTGTATGAATGACCTGATGACCCTGCTGGACAAAAGGTGAAGTAAGTTGCTGCGGGCAGGGGCTGAGTAAGCAAAGCTTCCTGGAAGGCTCAGGCCTAATTCTGACTCAGACCATTTAATAGTTCCATGGCAGCCTGGAGAAGGAAGAGTGACATATAAACAATAAAACACAATCATTATTTCCAGCTAGCACTGCCCAGCTCTGGAGACCCAGGGAATAGGGTTCTAGTCCCCTCAGCGGAAAAGAATGCATGACCCTCTGAAACCACACACCGCACAGCGGGACTCATTTTGTCATTCAGCCCCATGTGCTCACTTGGTATCTCCAAAGACATCCCAAAGAAGTGGGTTCCAAAGAACTACCACTGGCTCACACTTTATGTATGAGTCTAGACCCCAAGTGGGTCTTGTCTCCAGAGAAGCAAAGAGAAAAACAACAAGAAAAAACCTGAGCTAGCAAAGCTTCCTGGTGACTTGGTAATTCTGGGAACAATGAAGTGAGTACACAGGAAGTAGGTTAAAAGACAAAAAAAAAAAAAAAAAAAAAGCCCTGTTTTTGTCACCTCTGAGCCTCTAGTGATGGGCAGGGCTTAGCTTCAGATGGGTCAAGTGGAGGAAGGGGATGGGGAGGCTGCCTGGGTGCAGGCTTGGGAAGCCAAGGAAGACACAGTGGAGGTCAGCAGGTGTCTAAGACTCTGTGATCCACCCGGGGCCCTGACTTGCTGAACCTGAGACTGCTTCCCTGTGGACAGTGACATGGGTTTGTCTCCACCTTCCTTCCAAGCTTAGGCTGCTCTGGCTTACAGCACTCAGGGCCACCATATTTACCCTTGATGGAGGCAGTGGCATTCTGATGGCCTGTCAGTGTTTCCTGTTGCCCTGCATCTTTTTGGACTATGGACAGATGACCTATGACTACGACACATGAATGTCATCTCCTTCCATCAGTGCTTGGACTCACGTCTTTCATGTTAGCATTACCGTCAGTACTTGAACAGGACAGCCATGTGTTGAGTGCGGCCTACGTGCTGGGCACTGTGCGAAAGCTTCTCGTGCATTAGTTCACGTAAACCTTGTAATACCCTGTAGGACTACGTTCTCTCCACTTTACCAATGAAGAAAATGAGGCTCAGAGAAGTGAGAGTAACCATATGATCCAGCAATGGTGCTCTTCAATATTTACTCAAACGAGCTGAAAACTTCTGTCCACACAAAAACTTGCACATGGATGTTTATAGCAGCTTTATTCATAATTGCCAAAACTTGGAAGCAACCAAGATGTCCTTCAGTAGGTGGAAGGATAAATAAACTATGGTATATCTAAACAGTGGAATATTATTCAGTGCTAACAAGAAATGAGTTATCAAGTCATGAAAAGACATGGTGAAACCTTAAATACACATTACTAAGTGAAAAAAGCCAATCTGGTAAGGCTGCATATCATATGATTCCAACTATATAATATTGTAGAAAAGGCAAAACAATGGAGAAAATAAAAGTTCAATGGTTGCTAGGGCTTCAGGGGAGGGTTGGATGAATTGGAGCACAGAGAATTTTTAGGGCAGTGATTCATTTATTAAGACCCATAGAATGTACAACACCAAGAGTGAACTCAGATGTAAACTATGGGCTCTGGGTGATGATGTGTCCGTGTAGGTTCATTGATTATAACAAATGTGCTGTTCTGATGGGGGAGGCTGTTCAGGGGCAGGAGGGTTATGGTAAATGGAATGCTGCAATTTCCACTCGACTTTGCTGTGAACCTAAGACCGCTCTAAGAAATAGAGTCCATATTAAAAAAATATATATATATGTGTGTGTCCCTACCTGTCCAAGGTCCCAATGCTAGTGAACAATGGACCCAGGACCCAAATGCAGGGCTAAGTCAAAATATCCTGTTCTTCACTTTCCTGCTATCCTGCCCCACTGTAGTCTTTCATACCTTAATTGACATTGATTCCATGATGTGCCCATTCATTCTATTTTCCAGATAAGGAAGTAGGCTCAGAGAGATTAGCTAACTCACTTGAGTCACCAACTGGGTGGGCGAGGAGCTGAGTAGGAACTTGAATCTAGGTTAGCTGGTTCAAAGCTCTGTGTTCTTATCAGGTAACACATTGACTCTGACCTGGAAACTCATTTGGCCTCGAAACACACAGAGACTGGGGTCTTGGCTGATTGCCTCCACCTAGCAGGTACTACAAGACTTTTGCTCCCTGTTGAGTTCTTCCACCAGCTGCTCAGACTGGATGGAGCCCCGTGAACCCCAGGATTTGGGTCGTGTCTCCCCCAAGGCAAAATGCACAAAAAAGAGCTTTGTCATTGGTCCACGCCTTGAACAAAGGGATGTGATAAATGGAGAGCAGGGGCAAGGGAGGTAACTGGGCTTCCCTCATTTTTTCACCAGAGAAGGCTCAACTCTTCTTCCCTTGAGGGTATGGGATTCTGGGCTGGCCAGACCTCCTGGTTTTGGGGGAAAGCTTGCAACGGGGATGGAGAGGTTCTTTAGAAACCCTGGGAACATTCAAGACTCCCTTCTCGCGGGGCACCTGGGTGGCTCAGTTGTTTAAGCATCTGCCTTTGGCTCAGGTCATGATCCCGGAGTTTGGGGATCAAGCCCCACGTGGGACTCCCTGCTCAGTGGGGAGTCTGCTTCTCCCTCTCCCTCTGCCCCTCCCCCCCGGCTTGTGTGCATGCTTCCTCTCTCACTCACTTGCTCACTCACTCTCAAATAAATAAAATCTTAAAAAAAATTAAAAGACTCCTCTCTATGTCCCCTCTTTAGAGGGGAGTTTGACAATGCCCTCTCTTCCTCTGTGGGTTGAGGATGTACCTGATTTAAATCCTGACTACATTGGTCTTCCTCTCCTTCTAGTCTTTCTTCCTTTTGCTTCTAGGCCACACCCCTTCCTTGTTCTCTCAGGAAAGGTGGAGGGCACTGGCCATGTCTGTCTGGCTGGCAGGCTGGCACCTTTCTTTCCAGGCCAAAATCTACCTTCTAGCCCACTGATTTCACTGCTCTGTGTGGGGGGACAACCTGGAAAACAACCAAATGTTCAATGTCCTGCTGTAGAAAAGGAGCTTAAAACTTAAGCTGATAACAATCAAGGCTGCCCATGTGGAGTTGGGCAGGTTGTATACTGTCCATGGGTGTTTGGTAGAGGGGTGAGTGGTGAATGGGGTCTTAGATAGAGACTTTGCTATCCTGATCAAGCTGTGCCCCTTTAGCCCAGAGGGGCATCTCTATGGAGCACAGAAGTGCCAGGTGGCCTGAGATATTTTCGAGAGCAATGGTGATCACTGTTCATAATCTGCATTACTCTTGTTTTTATTCCTAAATACTAGTTGACATGGCATGGAAAGGGGCTGAACTTGGGAGTCATGACCCCAAGTTCAATCCAACCTGACTTCTCCACTTTTAAGAGATAAGAACTTTGTAAGTCTCTTGGCCTCAATGTACCCACCTCAAAATGCTCCCAAATACATGTTTTCCTTGGCCCTCACACACACACAAAAGGAAAAATCTCTGTAAGGAGAACAAAGCCATGGGTCACCATTCCTGTTTAACAGAGGAAAAGTTAAGTGGTCTGCCCAAGGACGATGAGTGGTAAGTGGTAGGGAAAGGATAGAAGCTGGTCTTCTCTTGTGGCTCCAGCACAGCCCGCCCCACACAGGGTGCCTCAGGCCTGCAGTCAACAGCTCAATGTTCTCAGCACTCATATGTTCCTTTATTATCTTCTGTGAGTCTCAAGGTGAACCAGAGGGGGCGGACGGTGGGTGCATTTAAGGTGGCCAAAGAGATGTCCATTGTTTTTTGTGGGGGGGGGGGAATGGTATTGCATTTAAATATTTTATTTATTTATTTTGAGAGAGAGAGAGAGTGTGTGTGTGAGAGAGCCAGTGTGTGTGCAAGGAGGGGGAGGGCCAGAGGGAGAGGGAGAGTCTCAAGCGGACTTCCTGCTGAGAATGGAGTGTGAGGCGGGGCTCAACCTCAGGATCCTGAGATCATGACCTGAGCTGAAATCGAGAGTCAGATGCTAATTGACTGAGACACCCAGGTGCCCCCAGATGTCCATTTTATCCAACACAGGGATGTGAGCGTCCAGCAGGAGTACCGTTAGGGAGCACAGTGCATCAGCCTTTTGCTGAATGACATTCTCGCAGTTTTGCATAGCCCCTTGCAGTTTCAAATGCACTTCTAAATATAATATTGAAGAGCTCACTTGATCTCCACAGCTCAGGGAGGAGGCGGTGGTTCCCAGAGCAGCTGTTTTATAGACACGGCCGAGTTGGGGGTGTGCGGAGGAGTGGGCTGACTGGCTCAAGCTTGCCGCCCAGAAGGGCTGGGGGTGCACCTCTAATGGGGCGTTCCAGTGCTGTGCCAGCACCCTCCCCAGGTCACCCTACTGTTGAGTCCATGGCTGCCTTCCTGGCGTCTATGGAGCCCCCACGCCCCCTCTATTGTCACATTCATATTCTCTCTCTCCCTGTCTCCCCCTTCATACACACACACACACACACTCTTTCTCATACATTCTTTTTTTTTTTTTTTAAGATTTATTTATTCATTCATTCAGAGAGAGCAAAGAAAGAGGCAGAGACACAGGCGGAGGGAGAAGCAGGCTCCATGCAGGAAGCCTGATGTGAGACTCAATCCTGGGTCCCCAGGATCACACCCCAGGCTGCAGGCGGCACTAAACCGCTGCGCCACCAGGCTGCCCTTTCTCATACATTCTTATTCATTCACACACATCAGCAGTGGAGTGTAGACTTGGACCCCCTCCCCCAGATACATACCCTAGTGGTGGGGTGTAGATTTTGACCCCCCCATATACACACACATTCCAGCTGTGAGGTGTGGACTTGGACCACAGCCTGCTCCCCAGGGGAGAAACTTTCCTTCACCCCAGCCTCTCCAGAGCCAGCTCTACCCCTACCCCCATTCCCCCCAGGCCCCCTGCACCCCCAACACAGACCCAAGCCTGTCCTCACACTGAAAAGACAAGGAAGGTCCTGGCAATTAGAGCTGTGCAGGAGGCATGGGGGAAGAAAATGCACCAACTTCCCCACTTGGTGCTAACACAGGCTTTTCTGTTTTTTCTTTTCTTGAACTTTTCAGCTATGAGGGAAATACACAGACCTTAGTTGGGTTTCTTTTTAAGTAGGAATCAACAGACCTCTTATATCATTTCTTCTAGGGCCTTCCAGACCTCAGGGACGGTTCTGTATGTGGCTCTCCTCCCCAAAGCCCCTCAGAGCAGAGGTCCCAGCTGGAGATGGCCAGCAGGGACCTCACTTCCTCTCCTTGGGACGGCTCAGCCTTTGGGCCCTCCCCACCCCACCTCCCACCATGTGCCAGGCTCTGCTGAGGAAGGTGCCCCTTTAAGGGCTCTGGGTATTTTCAATCATCTTGTGTTTCTGTGACCTGGAGTGGGGCAGGGCTCAGTGGGGGCTCTCTGGGTATTTTTCTTATTTTTGGACAATCAGCAGAGCAGAAATTCCAGGCTGTGTGTATTTAGAGAAGGCCCCAGGGATCCTCAGAGAGGAAAGTGACATGCTGACCTCCATTCAGATGAGCCCCTGGCAGCCTGGAGGCTTCTCCTTTCCACTCCTGGTGCTCTAAACCCAGGACACACTGTCCAGGGGCTCCCCCAGCTGCTGCAAGAAAGGGGGAGAAGCTGGCTGCAGAGTCTGTCATGGGCTGGCTTTGGAGTTGAGCCGTCACCCACCTCTTCCCCTGCCCTGTCTGCCAGGCATTTCCAGAACACCTCTTGGTGGCAGGCTGTGCTTTCCTCTGCCTGGGGAAACAGCTCAACTCTGGGCCACTTAAGGAGCAACCTAAAAGACGGAGATGCCAGCATGGCCTCTGGTGCATGGGAGCACCCAACAGATCCTCAGGAAGTGGGCAATTATTCCTGGCTGCTCCCAATAGTCTATTGCTGACTCTGTATGTGAGCTTCTTTCATCCCCGCCCCAGCTACAGCTCCCCCAGGCCATGTGGCAGGTCCCCCAGGACATGCCAGCCAGTTGCTGTTGGTCGCAGACGCTGGCCCAGCACAAACTGACCACCGCCTCCCTCCCCACCGGCCTCAGGCCTTTGGATATTTTTGTAGGGCGCTTACCAGTCTGGGCCCTGCCAAGATCTTCCTTGTACCCAGTAAGCCAGCTGTTGGCAGACAGGTGTGAAAAGAACAGAAAGCAGACATCGTGGTCTGCTGATTTAATTACTGTTCTCCAGAGCAGCCGAGGTTTGGTCTGGAAAGCTCCTAATGGCAGGTCTGTCTGTGCAACAAGAGCAGACATTGTGAGCTTTAAATAAGCGGTTGACAGGCCACTGCTGACAGTAATGTGAGACCAGCCAGTCCGGGCCGACTCCTTGGGCTTCCGCTCTCTTTCTTTCTTGCTGCAGGCAGCAGGCACGGTGCTTAGAGGAGCTCCAGCACCTGCCAGGAGGAGCCGGCAGCCAGAATGGGTGGGTGCAGTGAGCCAGCCCCCCAGGGGACACTGAGCCAGCATTGTGATGTCCAACGTGTGCGTGCCCTTTTCATTTATCCACTCAACAAATATTTATCATGCACCTATTATTTGCCAAATGCTGTCCTTTCCCAGGGACCCAAGAGTGAACGGTGCCTCTCAGTGGTGAAGGGTCAGACACCCTGTCTCTGTGAGACTTTTTATTCTCCAGTGCATTTCAGCAGCTGCTTGCACCTGGCTGGGCTGATGGTGCAAAAGAAGGCTCTCCAGCCGCAGTCTCCTGGACCATCATATGGAATTCAGCCCCAGCTCTGAGGAAGTTCCAGTGTTGGCTCTGGAAAACCCCAGTGAAGGAGGATGGTCCTGTTTGCAGCCTCTCAGGCAAATTATGGCCATCCCAGACGGCCATGGGGGCCAGTCACACCCCATGTGTGTGCATGTGCATGTGTGCGGTTGGATAATTTCATCTGCGTTCAAGCTAGAGGGCAGGACCTTATTTATTCCACCTGTGTTTTTTTTCCCTAAACTGAGATTATTTTCTTTTTCTTGATTAAGTCCAAGGCCTTGCTTTCTTTCTTTTTATGATGCTAGTTTAACTTTATTTTTTTTTAAGATCTTATTTATTTATTTTAAAGAGAAACAGAGAGAGGTTGTAGGGAAGGGGAGACGCAGAGGGAGAGAGAGAATCTCAAGCAGACTCTGCACCGACCTCGGAGCCTGACATGGGGCTCCATATCATGACCTTGAGATCATGACCTGAGCCAAAACCAAGAGTTGGCTGCTTAATTGACTGAGTCACTCAGGCACCCCTAGTGTAACTTTATTTTTAAATATTTTAATTGAGATATAGTTGACCTAGAACATTATGTTAGTTTCAGGCGCACAACGTGATGATTCTCTCTAAATATAGACACACATACATATACAGAGAGAGAGAAATGATCACCAAATATGTCTATTTAACATCTGCCACCACACATAGTTATAATTTTTTTCTTCTTGGCCCAGATGGCCAAACACACATATGTGTATTGTGGGGGAAGGGCAAACGCTTATCTGTAAGGATTGGCTATTACTTCAGATATTCTCAGGGATATATGGGACGAAAATCATGGGCAACTAAAGTATTTTGCAGGACGTTTGTGTAGAATGAACTATAGAAGTCATGATCCATCCATTTGCATCTGAGTTCAGAGACTAGGGGATCACACAAGAGGCCTTGTCATGGCTCTGGGGCTGTCAGACTCCAGCCTGAGCCACCCCTCCACCCCATCTTCCCTCCAAGTCAGCGAGATGCAGCCATATCATCTCCCCCGTACCATCCTGGACACGTTTGCCTTCCTTCAGCTGTAAGGGTATTGCTCTTGCCCCTCAAATCGTCAGTCTGCTATGATCGAGCAGTAAAGAACTGCACAATGGGGTGATTTTAGCATCGAGAGGATAAAGACTGGACACCTGAACACAATTGGACAACCGATTCCCTTCCTCTCTGGTTTTCTCAATGTACTCTCCCATTTCCTTCTCTCACATGCTTTTATTTTTTTCAGTTTATTATTTATTTATTATTTTTTAAAAAGATTTTATTTATTTATTCATGAGAGACACACAAAGGGGGGGTAGAGACACAGGCAGAGGGAGAAGCAGGCTCCATGCAGGGAGCCCGACATGGGACTCGATCCCAGGTCTCCAGGATCATCCCCTGAGCCGAAGGCGGTGCTAAACTGCTGAGCCACCTGGGCTGTCCTTAAAAGATTTTATTTATTTATTCATGAGAGACACAGAGAGGGAGACAGAGACGTAGGCAGTGGGAGAAGCAGGCTCCCCATGGGAGATAGCAGATGCTCAACTGCTGAGCCACCCAGGTGTCCCTCACATACTTTTATTTGAAGCTAATATCGAGGGCCTGCTTCATGTTGGGCACTGTGTTTATATGCATTGTTTCCTGGAAAACAATCTTGTGAAGAAACATCATGAAACCTTAGTTTCTGGAAGAGAGAAGTGAAGTTGTGCAAGGAACCTAGTGTGCCCAGTATCCCCCACCTACTTACAGGATTTGATCCCTATGGTCTGACCTCAGATCTCCTGCCCCATTCACTGTACTATGCAGACCCTCCCGGACAGGTGATGCCTGTGTCATGTGTGTCTCATTCATTGTTAAGGTGAAGGTTTGTCCCTGAACCTGTCATTCAATTAATTCAAGAAAGTGGCTGATATTGTCTCATTTCTTGCTTACAAGACTTGAGGCTCTACATCTCTATGCCCTTAGGTGAAACCTGCCCAGGTCTATAGCCCACAGGTCCCATGAGAGTCACTTGTCTTTTCTAGGTCCACCGTTGTAGATGGCCCTAGAGGGGACTACCCACAGAAGGGGGATGATGCCAAAGCTACACATGAAGTCCTGCTCCAATGCCCATTCTCTGTATGATCTTTAGGTAAGTTCTTAAAGCCTCAGTTTCCTCATCTGTGAAATGGAAGTAAAACAAGAACCTGCCTTACAGCACTATTGCTGGATTATATGAGGTACCTTGCAGTAGGCAGTTAGCGGAGCTGACATAGTATAAGCACTCAGTAATTACTATCTATAACAGGTCCATGGTCTGTTATCTGATTCTGAAGTCAGAAAAGCTCTGAAAATTGTATATGTGGTGTCAAAACTCATTTGGAAGCGAAGCCTCTCCTGAAGTGATGCATAGCTATATTTAGAAACGCTAATGAGGTATTGCTGTGGAGCCGCTGGGGCTGTTACATGATGCATTGTACACGCGTCACATTGCCCATCTAAAGTCTGAAACACTCTGAATCCTGAAACACACCTGGTTCCCAGGGTTTAGGATAAGGGATTGTGAACCTGGATTACTTATAAGTGCAGAGTCAGTATGTCCTCTGACTTTCAATAGCAATGACTGTCAGCTCTGGAACTCTGAGAGCCAAAATCCTGGAAGGAATGGAAATAACTCTTTTCTCCTAGAAGGAATTAGAGATTGTATTTAAGAACAGAAAGCATGAGAAGTCATGAAGTCAGATGAAATTCAATATATTTCTTGCTTCTTTGCTCTTGTGATCATTAGAGAGCTTCTATAGGGAGATGGTCCTAGATGAGGAATTATCTTTTAAGACCATTTCAGTTCCCAGATCCCAGGGTGTCATGATTGCTTCTTGCTTGTTCAGCATCCTGCTAGGGAGGCCTGGGGAAAGGAGAGCAGACCAGTTGTGTCCTCTCAAGGAATCTATGCTTTCACTGAGGTTAAAAAATACGTGCTCTTGAAACAGGGAGTAGTACGTTAGAAGGTTAAAGTAGATCAGAATATATTAAAAGATGAAGAGATCAATGCTTAAGTGAATAACAGAGATAGTATGTACTGTAGGACTTCAGGAAAAGGACCTCCAAGGTGTGGGAGCTAATTAAGGGTAAGTTAATTCTTAGAGAGAAAAGCTCAAGGAAGGGGTAGGAAAGGAGAGGAGTGGAAGGGAAAGCAGGGGCTTTGGAACTCAAGTCGACACTCCACAGGTAGCCACTATGTGGCTTCAGCAATTTGGCTAAACTTTCTCAGTCTTTGTTTCCTCCCCTCTAATGTGGAGTGGGTTCTATCTCTCTCCAGCTACAAATACTATAAATATTAGATAAAATACTGTATGTAAAGTGTTACCAGAACACCCCTTCTTCTTTTGGTGGCTCTTCCCTGCAGTTTGGCTCTCAGAATCTTAGCTCTCATTTGCTCCATGATTGCCTATGTTTGATAAAGGCATATAAACCAGGAGTACCCAAGCAACCAACCAGCCATTCAGTCAAGGCCTCAAACAAATGTCCCCCTACCCCCACTGCAGCATTTGACAACTCTCTCCTGTGCAGCCCCTCCAATCACTGTAGTCACACCACATCCTCTGTCCAGCAGTGGCCTTTGAAAGCCAGCTGGTCCATGGAACTTTGCCCTGAAGTCAGAGATGTTTGTTCTCAGGAGATCTCATTTTATCTTCTTAGGACCTCTTGACTTGTTAACGCACAGCACCACCCCATGAGAAAGTTCCCAATAGGTGGCGATTGCCCTGATATTTTGACTCCAGTGTCATTGTCCAGTTTCAGTAAGTCATAAAAATACCCAAACCATATAAATCGTACCTATCAACTAGGGGAGAGGTCAAAGGAAATGTAAAAACAAAGGAGAGTAGAGGTTCATGGTCAAAATGCAGGGGGAGAGAAGGCTGCATCAGATCTAATGCAGAAGGAAAGGGGAAGAAATAGTTGCCAGAGCAGAGTTGACACCAGAGCCCACCACACAGAAGCAGGGGGCTCAGGAAGACTGTCTCAGTTCTGAGGGGCTGTGTCTGCACCCCAATATCAACATCAGGTAGAGCTAGTACAAAGAAGGCTATGGTTGAATGAAACTCTTAGTGGTACGGCAGCAGTGGTTTGGTAGTACTGCCCTCATTCCACCTGTATGGAGGATGAAAGGTCCATGAGGATCCTTTCTCCTGTGGGGGCTGGTCTGGAAGAGCCCAAGGGCCTCAGGGACCAGTGACAGCAGGGAGAGCAGCCTGCCTAAAGTAGATGGGATGCTTGGCAGTTTAGATGCAGAGACTGGAGGATTTTGAACACCAGACTGAGCCTTCATCTGCAGCTACTGGGTGCCTGGGCAGTGTTGAGAGAACCAACATGGTGATTAAAAATGGGGTAAAGGGTACCCTGTGATGACAGGTGAGTGTGAATGTTTCAACAAGGAAGGGAAAGAAGACATGGAGACGAACAGGAATAAAAAGGAAGGGATGGGTCCTGCTGATATTTTTGTAATTTTGTTCAAATGAGTTTTATTATTATTTTATCAACTTAAGTTTTTATGGGATTTATTGTGGTAAAGTTCACATAAGATCGACCATCTTGAAGTGAACAATTCAGTGGCTCTTAGAATATTCATAATGTTATGGAATCACTACCTTTATCAAGTTCCAAACTTTCTCATTGCTCCCAAATAAGACCCTGTACCCACTAAGCAATTTCTCCCCATTTCCTCCTCCCTCCCGTACCTGGTAACCAGCTGTCATCCATCTTTATGGAGTTCCCTTTCTCTGAAATATTGTAGGTAAGTGGAATAATATGTGACCTTTGATATTTGGCATCTTTCACTCAGCATGGCTTTGAGTTTCATCCACATTGTTGCATGCATCAGTATTTCTTTCCTTTTATGTGTGGATGGACCACATTTGTTTACTCATCCATCTGTTAATGGACATTTGGGCCGTTCCACAATTTGACCATTGTGAATAGTCAGTAGAAACCTAGGTGTACCATCCTGGTCACATTCTGAAGATGACTCTGCTGCTGTGTCTTTAAGCAAACTTTGCTTGGAGGCTGTGACAAGTCAGACTTTGGGAAATGTATTTCAGAGGTCAGGTACCAGTTTCAATCACTGGTGAACCAGGACACAGGCACCACTAGGCAGAAGAAGCTAAATGTTAGATAGCTCCATCCTAGGGAAACAGCTCCAATTCAGCTCAAGAGGCCTTGGAGAGACAGTGTGGTCTGGTGGAGAGCACCCTAGGGTGGAGTCAGAAGGCAGGGCGGTGTTTTAGGATGGCTCTGTCATTCCCAGGTTGGGTAGTAGCTGAGTAGGTCTCTGAAGCTCAACCTCCTCCTTTCTCAAATGTGCTGTCACCCCTGCTGGCCTTATCACAATGCTGTTAAAAGGCTGCAGGGCCTGTCTCCTGCGGGAGCTACTCAAGCAGTCAAGGGTCACACATTTGTGCAGTGACTGTTGTTTCCCTGTTAGAAGACAAGCAAGCCGACTCTTGAGTCACTCTTAGTATGCTCTTGTGTGAGTCACAGGATGTTATCTGCAAGTATTAGAAAATGAAAATCTTCAGAAGGCTACTGGGTAGCCCACAGAATTAGAGAAATCAATAATCAGCCTCCAAAGTCAGGGACCACATAAGGGCTGGGGTGCCAGGGAAGGAGATGGACTGCTGGGACAAAGAAGCAATGGTCATTTTTCTGCCTTGGGTGGCTCCAGTCAAGGTTCCTGATCCTAGGAGAAGGTCTGGATGATGGGTCACCAGACTAGGGGAGGACAAGACTCCCTGACTGGCAGCTCCATCAGGCCAGCACACTGGTGTGGGAGGTGGAGGTGGCTCACCAAATGCAAACAAGGGAGCAGTTAACAGAAGGAAGAGGAAGTGGGCTCTGGGAGGCCCTAGAACCACAAACGTCCACCAGAGACAAACTCTTTGCACTGTTTGTGCAGAAGCAAGCATAGCTGGGGCCCTGGCACCAAAGGCTCTGGGGTTACCCTCAAAGCAGAGTTCAAGTTGGGGTGACCAGGGATTTGGGGTGAAGGTTGTGGCCTGGCACCTGCATACCCCCTGGGAGGTGCTGCCCTTCTGTGCCACATTCCATGTATGAGGTCCAACAGCTCTGCCTGAGAGGCCTGGACCAAATGACATCTGGTAACTAAAAATATCCTGGCTCCAGGGAATCAGCAGAAGGAGGCCTTCCAAAGCCAGCCAAGGTCCTCAATATATGTAGGAAACGATTAATCACACCCTGTGATTCTGCTTGGTATGAGTTGTCTTTACACTTTAAAAATAAATAAATGTGAACTGAGGTCCACCCGGCCCCTCCTTTCTTTAATCATCCATGTCGGAAGTGGTTGGTAACCCCTACTGCCCATGTTCCCCAGGATAGGGTGCCCTGCTTCCTGGGAAAACAGGAATTTCTCATCAGATCAACAGGAAATTCTATTTTTATTGATGTTAGAATTAAAAATACCACAGGGAGAGAGGGACACTCTCATATTCAAGCAGGGCACTAAATTTATCCTCCCACTGAGGTGCTCCCCTCCAAAATTGTTGTTCCCAGCGCTCATTCCTGGGTTTGCTCCCTCTGAGACTAGCCCCGACAGTGTAATGAGACAAGGAGCTGTGACATTCTGACTTGGTTTGCTCTCTGATCCCAGGCAGCAATGTTGCCATGAGGGTCACCAGGACTGGAGGAAGGCTGTGCTCCATTCAGGTCATGATCCAGCTGGGGGACCTATTCCAGAGACACTCGCAAACATGATGAGATAGCTCCAGCATTCCAGAGCCACCTGAGCAGTCCTGGCCAAGAGTGGCCCTGCAGTCCGTGTACCCATTCCCCCCAGTTTGGAGAATGGCATTGATTTGCTGTGAGAAGCCAGCCCCCAGAAAATCAGGGAAGGAAAGCCAAATTTTATGGAGGCCTGATTGTATGCCAAGGACGTACTAGTGGGTACCGGCGGGGCCGGGCCATCCGATGTGTCCAGCAGGCATCAAGGGAAGGTAGCAGCATCGGCGCCTTTCCTGTTTTACAGAAGAAAGAGCAGACACTCAGAGAGGTTCTCGGGGATTGGAACCTGGCTCAGCTTGATTCCAGAATCTATAGTCTTTTCTCTTGACCCTCTATACTGCGTTCAACATCTTGCTGCAGGTCGGAAGCAAAGCCCGTGGACCTAGTGGCCACTAGTGTGAGCACTGCCAGCTGGATGAATGGCAGCGCTTGCAGGCCTTATTTCTCCTGGAAGGAGCATCGGTCTGTTTTGCAGCGTGGCTGCCTTTGTTTGGCCTTTGCTGGAGCACAAATAACTACCTCATGCAGAGGGCGGTGAGGAATTCCCTCAGCATGCAGCTTGCTTGAACTTGAAAGTCACGTGGCTCCTTCTTGTAACCCTGCTAATGTACCCTTAGCCTTTTGTCTGGGATTTGTATAAACCAACATCTTATTTACTTGCTGAGTAGCGTTTTTGGTTTGTTCTGGTTTGGTTTATTTTTTAGTGGTACAAACTCAAAGAATGTTACGTAGCACCTAGGCTTTAACTCTGCCTCTGAAGCTGGGATCTGGATGGAATTCACTTCTCATCTTGGGGCCTAAGTCTCCTCATCTGTAGTAATGAGGGGCTTGACTAGGACCTGTGTTCTCAGTCCAGAGGCTACTAATCACAAGGTAGCACCCCAAATGTGACTCTTCTAAACTGCGATGTGCTGCAAATCTAAAATACACACTGGATTTTGAAGATCGCCCCTAGAAAGAATGTAAACTATTTCATTAATAATAATTATATTGATTACCTGTTGAGATGACAGTAGTTTGGGTGTAATGAATTTCACCTGCCTGCTTCTTTTTGCTAAGGTGGCTATTAGAACATTGACATGTATATGTGATCGGGACCATGTTTCTCACGGACAGGTTGAACTAGACCTTCTGGGGTCCTTTCCATTTGTGATGTGGTCAGGTTACTTGTACAGGGTTAGGTGACGGGGCGGGGCGGGGCTCAACAGAGGCTGTGGAGGCTGCAGGGACCTCTTCCTCTGGCTGCTCCTCTGCCGTCGCTCTCATGTCCTCCACAGAGCTGGCCCACAGTGGAAAGGGCAAGCCCACAGCTACCGGTGCCCTTGCAAACTGGTGTCTGTGGCAAAATGTTTGCCCTGACAGACACTGCACCAGGTCATGGCCTGTCCTCTCTGCCCCAATAAGAAGAGGTCACCCATACCCTGAGATCCTTCCTCCTCGAGGGTTGAGCACCCCTTAAGAAGTGCCAGGCATGTGGCTAATGGCTGAGGGGTAGCCTCAACTTCTGCCACTGTGTCCAAGAGTAAGAGTGAGTCTGCCACATTTTAGAACCTTGATAAGTGTCTTAACTTCTAAAGAATTGGTTCCTGAGATGCTTGGCTCAGTCGGTTAAGTATCTGCCTTCAGCTTTGGTCATAATCCTGGGGTCCTGGGATTGAGACCCACATTGGGTGCCTGATTATCTGGGTGTCTACTTCTCCCTCTCCCCCTGCCACCACCACCCCCTTCCCTGCCATGCTTGCTCACTCTCTGTCTCTCAAATAAATGAATACAGTCTTAAAAAAATAAAAATCTAATTAGTTTCATGCAGAGGCAGCCTAGAGAAAGAACAAAATACAAAAGAAAGGAATTAAGTGCTAGTCCTAGACAGAAACTCAATGACCAGGTGAAAAAAGGCTAAAAGCTCTTAGAATAGTCAAGAATTGGGGTGTGATCAGAAAAAAACAAAAGAAGCACACCCAGGACAAAGCAAGGCCACGCCTCTCATTGTAGGACACCTATTGCCAAGAGCCCAATACTTCTGTGGCATCAGTTAAAGTCTTGTGAGTGTTAGTTCAATGAAGGGGCAGGTAAAGGCAGGGTCTGGTAGAGGAGACTCAAGCATAAACTCCTACCTGTGGGCAACTGTATGAGGACCTAGGAGATGGGAAGGGAGATTCGAGAATGGGTCACCACATTTGCCTGGCCTTTGCCCCACCTGAAGAAAGCAGTGTTGGTCATTCCTATGGGAAAGCTAGGATACACCTGACGCCACCATGGATCATCAGCACATCCTAAGTGCCTCCTCTGTGGGGGTCACCATAATGAACCCTGTGGGGAAGGTCAGGCACACAGAGCAACATAGAGCAAGAAAGCCTCAGAGGGATTTTTGCTGTATATTGTCATTCTAGAAGAGGAGAAACTGAGGCCTGTGGGCAGGAGGGATTTACCTAGGATCACTCAGGACTTGGAATGCCAGGAGGAGGGGTGTGTGCCTTATTTGCTAGGCCCTGGAGGTTCTGAGCAGGTCTGTGAACTTATGAAGCAGTGTTGGGATGACACTAGCAGCCCCAGGCAGGGCAGGGGGTGGATACCAGGTAGGAGGCCACTGCTATCCTTGGGGCTGGAGGTGATAAGGGGGTGACAGTGGATGGTGTAGAGGGAGGAATAAAGATAAGCGGGAGGTTTTGAGTCATACAAATGGAAGAAAGGTGGCATCTGCAGAAAGGAGGAAGTCAGGATGGGGAGCACGTCTAGAGTGAGGGAGGTGGGGAGCTGTGCTCAGTTTTAGAGATAAACCATGGGATCTCTGTTCTCTTCTCCCGAGAAGGCAGAAGGCAAGGGAACACATGGAGAGAGAGCCCTAGATGGTTGTCTAGTGTGCTAGTGGGCTGGAGCCCTCCTCCTGGGTTGAAATTTCAAGCCAGTATCCCCAGAACCCCCAGAGAGGATCCTCTAGCCATCCAGCCTGTGGTGGATGTGCAGATGGCCCAAAGGGTACCCAGGGCTTTCCTGAGAGGGAACAGGAGTAACCCCAAGGGCTTATGGGGGCTCCCTCTTGAACTCTAAAGTAAGAATCAGGCAGAGAGACAGGGAGGATACTCCTGCCTGGTCTAGAGTCATGGTCAAAGGCATGAGCGAAATTCAGAGCCAAACAAAGGGGAAGCCCAGGTATCAGATGTCCTGTCTCATTCCTGACTCATCATTTTGTGCATTTTGTCCAGATCTCAACTTGCTGCTTCTCAAGCAATCATCCTGAGCTAATCTAGAAAAGATGTTGACACACCCTCCCAACCCCTGCTGCTCATGATCATCCGAGACTCTACGATTATTTAAAGTAATAATGAAAAGCAAAACAGGAAATTCTTATCCGTTTTGGCAGGAAATTCTTTAGCTGCGTGGAAGGTGCTGCTCTGGGGGTCTGTGCCCTCCAGGAACTGTTTGGAAATGATTTATGGTTCAAGATGGCGCCAGTCCTTCCTCAACCCACCACTGTAGACAAGGGAGGGATAAGCTGGACCCTGGGAAGCAAGGCCTGCATTATCTCGGAATGTGCATTTCTGTTGATAACATGTTCATTGTCTCCACTAATAAGTTATGGTCCTGTTTTTGTCTTGCCTCTGGAATGGGATGTGTCAAATTCAGGCAAAATAAGGATGTTCCATTTCAAATTTGAAAAGTTTAATTCCTTAGTATGTATTATTTTATGAGTAATCCAAGATAATAAGACTTAGGGGAGACGGCTTACATTTATTGAGAACACATGAGTTCCACATACTGCGACAGACCCTTTATACATGTCATGTTATCTTCTCTAATTGTTCCCCCACCTCACAGATGTAAAAACTGAGGTTCACCGAGGTTAAGTAGTCTGGTGTAAGTCACATAAGTAGGAAAGCTTGGAATGAGGAGAACAAAGTTTTCAGTAGACTCTGAAATACCTGAAGGCCTGGGCCAGGTCAGCCATGGTGGCCAGGACACCACCGTGTTCACAGCATCTGGCAGAGTGCCTGGAATATAGCAGCTTCAACCCCTAAAAGTAATTTTTTAAAAATATTTTTATTTATTTATTCATGAGACACAGAGAGAGAGAGAGAGAGAGAGAGAGAGGTAGAGACACAGGCAGAGGGAGAAGCAGGCTCCCTGCAGGGAGCCTCATGTGGGATTTGATCCTGGGACACTGAGATCATGCCCTGAGCTGAAGGCAGATGCCCAACTGCTGATCAACCCAGGCGTCCCCAAAAGTAGTTTTTGAATGAAAGAATTAAGGCGTGAGGGACATGGGGATGCTGATTATCTGGGTTTTGCTGTTGCCTATGCCGAGGCAACCTTGTTCTGTTCCCATAAGGTCTTTTGATTATTTTTAGTATACATAGCACCAAAGAGAACACATCTCATTAAAATTTTGAAGGATCATTGGTTTTTACTGAGGGCTGGGGTTATAGGCAGAACTGGGTCCCTTCCAAAATTCACATATTGAAGTGTAACCCCCAGTACCTCAGAATAGGACTGTATTTGGAGAAATGGTTTTGAGGAGGCAATTAAGGATAAATGAGATCATTAGTCCTAATTCAATGTGACTGCTGTTTTGATAAAAAGAAGCAATCGGGGGCAGCCCCGGTGGCGCAGTGGTTTAGCGCCGCCTGCAGCCCAGGGCATGATCCTGGAAACCCTGGATCGAGTCCCACATCAGGCTCTCTGTATGATGCCTGCTTCTCCCTCTGCCTGTGTCTCTGCCTCTCTCTCTCTCTCTGACTCTATGAATAAATAAATAAAATCTTAAAAAAAAAAAAAAAGAAGCAATCAGGATGGAGAGACATACAAAGACCCCATGGAGATACATGGAGAAGGTAAGCCAAGGAGAAAGGTCTTAGAATAAACAATTCTCCCTGGATCTTGGACTTGTAGCTCTAGGACTCTTAGGATAGAATTTCTGTTGTTTTGGTCACCCAGTTACCCCCAGCAAACTCATCCAGTTGGTCTCTCTCTGTGTCTCATTACCTACTGGGCCTTATGTCCATCCACCTGCCTTCTTCATAGACCCTCCACACACACACACCCCTCCCATCGTCTGGACAATTTGTTGCTTATGGTCAGAAGATCTACATCCCAGTAGTAGGGCTGTTATAAACCGGCAGGCTCTACTCTCTCAGTCGATTTCTTCATCCATAATTGTTTGGCTGGCAAAGGTTTTGTTTTTAACTGACTTTTAAATGTCTCCCTTTTAAAGGGCATACATTTTCCAGGTCACATTATTAGGCAGTGTGCCTATTGTCTTATAACTGTCTGCTTTACTCGCCTACATTCGCGTCTGAACCGCTTCTGGCTCCAACAGCCTAGTTATGGGATTCTAGGATGGTTTAGCAGGCAGCTTTCCCTGTGCTTGGCCTCCTATCCAGGAGGTTTCTCACAGCCAGTGCAGGGCCTGCCACTGTGAGGCCTCCTCCGTGGCCAGTGCTTCGTACCTGGTGTCCTGCCACCTTGTCTGTTTTCACATCTCTGATGTACTTCAAATTTCCACCTTTATGAACTTGGGACTACTCACCCTTGTTTTTATACCTTGGCCAGCATTGACTGGTTTGTAGGTTTTCCACAGGTCTGACTGACCTTAGCTATTCCATATTGATCCAATCATTTATTCATCCATTCAACAAATATTTATTGCTGGCTTTCCAGTATGCCTTTCTCACTATTACCTTCTGTGCTGCTAGCGTATTTATGGCATGTCTAAGAATATACAATTCTTTTTTCTTTAAGATTTTGTTTATTTATTCATGAGAGACAGAGAGGCAGAGACATAGGCAGAGGGAAAAGCAGGCTCCCCATAGGGAGCTCGATGTGGGACTTGATCCCAGGACCCCGGGATCAGGTCTTGAATCAAAGGCAGGTGCTCAACCACTGAGCCACTCAGGCATCCCAGAATTTATAATTCTTTATAACGTGTCTAAGATTTTTATTTATCCCTTTAATTCACTGAGGCAGACCCTGGGAGGGCATTATATACCCATTTTACAGATGTGGGAATGGAGGCTTACAGACCTTGAATTACTTGCCCAGTCACGTGACTAATAGCAGCAGAGCCACAGCTATTCCCCAATCTTCTGGCTCCATCTTTTCAAGACACCTGTTTGCTTCTAACTCCTGCCAGATGGAAGGGGGAGAGCTTTGTTGGCTTTGGAGTTCCTAAACTCTAAGAGAAGACACACTAAAGAAGAATTGTGGGCCTAAGCTCGTGAAGCTACTATTGAACCAAGTGGGCCTAGGATGGGGGAGGCTGGGTATGATGCAGTGTCAAAGGGGGAATCTGTGGATGTGGGTTCCATAGAGATGTGGCCAAGTGGGAGGGGAAGAAACCTGGGGAATATTCGAGCAAGCCCGAGCACATGCTGCAGGCCTGAGTGCTTCCCACCCACGCAGCATTTAGGAGAGGCCTGGCCTGGGGCCTTGGCTCTTAGGAGCTATATTTGTCAGGAGCTGAGGATTTTTTTTTTTTTATTTTTATTTTTTTAGGAGCTGAGGATTTAACAGTGAAATCTTGACTCTGAGTTGGAGAGCAGAGAGCTGGAAGGTCAAGTGACCAGAAGGCTCTAGATAGTGGTGGAAACTAAGCAAGAGCATGAAATGAGGACTAGCATGGAGACTGAGATGTTAGGCCTGCACTAAATTCACTGAACAGCTGAGAATGTGTTTCCATAATTCTTAAATCCAGGTGTTCTTTGTGCATCAAGATACTTCTTGGTGGCCTAAAAATTGGTCTACAGAGTGAATTCATTCTCCTTTTCAAGTCAGCCTTTCTACCTCTTCCAGGATTCTGATCAATTTGTTCAGCTTTACCTGGGACCTTCCTTGTTTTAGCACTGAAAGCACCACATCCTAGTTAACTCCTCAGTTCTGGGCAAACCGAGATGGTAGGTCACCCTAAAGATCTTTCCCTCTACTGACTCCTTCCTGACCTGTGAACAGGCCCATGACTCCTCTTCATTAAACAATTCCACTTACCTTTGAGCTCCTATTCCACTCTCTTTCATCTATGGATCACTAGACTTCATCCACATGGAGTCCATCTCACAATGTCCCCTCACCTTCCAGACAACTCCTGGATCTTCCCTATCAAATTTTCCCAGCCCTCATTCTTGATAACCACTGGGTGTTGGGATCCCATTTTCTCCTCCCAGCTTTGAAGCTGCTGCTTCTCTGTCTCAGATCAATCCTTCGGGCAGGCCGAGAGGTTTTCACTTTAGCAGGTTTTCATGAGAGTTGGCCCTGCTTGGCTTGAGCGCACAACTTTTGAAGTTCAGCTGCTACATGAAGTAAGGAGGAGGAGGCCTTATCATCCAACCTGGGAATGGAATACTTCTACCCAAAAGCATAGAGAAGGAAATCTGGGTATATCTTTGGCAAGAATTCTGAGAGTGTTTGGAAATATCCTGTCATTGGCTTGGGAGATGAATTCTCCTCCTTACGGTGGCCTAAGAAGGCTCTCTCTTCATCTGCCTTTGTAACCGTCTCCCCATTCTCCCTGGAAGGTAATCAAGTCCCCAGTTGCCAGGCTCTCACAATGTAGTCAGGACCCTGATCGGGACAGGTGAGAACCAGCTAGTCGAATCCTGAGAGCTCTGTTCATGGGGAAAGTGATTCTCCTAGCTGATAAAGGCCTTTTCACTCATCATGGGCTCATTCATTTTTCCATTGGAATTCAGGGGCAGAGCATGGCCCTCTAGTGAGTGACGATGGTCAGAAACTAATGAGTAGATAGATCACAAGAAATTGCAGACATGAACAAGGTCAACAGCTTGACTGGTCAACCTATTTTTAGTACCAGTGTTACAAGTCTAGAAAGGACTTTGAAGAATAATTAGTCTATTCTTCTTGTCTCTAGTGGAGCTGTATGTAAATAATCTCTAATTTTCTATATTCTAAGTCTTCTTATTTCTCTGGAGAGTTTGTGCCCTTTGCTCCTTAAAAATAAAAATGCAACCCTCCACCCCCCAAAAATCTCCTCCTTCAATCGTCTATTAAGCATTTTTTGTGTGTTTTTAAAAACTATATGGCTGGATATAAAAGAGGTAGAAGGGATATTTTTTACCCTTGAAAAGTCTCCCATTACAGATGGGAAGACAAAGTATACATAGGGATAAAAACTCTTGAAAAGACTTCTTGTTGCTTCTCCTAGCCCTGCCACTTAATGGATGTCAACCTTGGCCAAGTAACTCTGATGTCGCATCGGAAACTTACTCTTTAAGTGTCTCACTTGTCATAACAGTGCTCACATTACAGGGTTGTTCTGGGATCCAGATTAAATGCATGTAAGCAGCCTAGCCTGTATACAGTATATATTAACAAATGTTAGCGATCACTAATAACTTAATTCTTATAAAAGTTCTGGCAATAGAAAGATTATTACCTCTATTTTACAGATGAAGAGCACTGATATTTGTTCAAGGCTAATACTTGGTGGATTTGGGCTTCCAGCTTGGGCTCCTGACTTCCTAGAATCAGCATTTACACATGGCTTGGATGAGTCTACCTCCCTCGTGCAGGGTAATAGTACCCCAACAACACCAAGAGCTTCTAGAAAGTAAAATAGAAGGCTTTAGTGTGCAACTGGTCTGAAAATGAGTGATAGTTATAGAGGTGGAGGTTATGTAGGTCTCTGGGTGTCTGGTGGGCATAGGGGAGTCTCCAGGGGAATGGCTAGCATCAGGCACATGCTCACCTTCCAAGATTTGTCCTTGTCACCATTTGTCTGCCTCAATTTCAAAGGACAGATGAGGCACAAGCTTTGGGTACGGGACGGCTGGCGATCTCTCCCCTAGTGGCCCAAACCTCAGGCTCCCCACACTGCCGTGTGACTCACACAGCCACACCAGGCTAGATTCTTCTCTGACTGTGGCCCTCCAGGGACTCCATTCACTGGGCCTGTGCCAATTTGTCCAGCACGGAACACCAGCAGATCACCCTGGGTAGTGCAGGCAGTTTGGGAGAAAACCACAGGAATAGGAAACCCAAGCCTATCTTCTGGTACCTTACAGTCTGTTTGGCAGACCAAGCAAAGGCCCTTGAGACCCTTAACAAGCAGCTCAGTCTTTTGTGATGAGATGCTGACTTTATGGGTTCAGGGAAGGGAGAGTCACAGTGGACTTGTCATCAACCGGGGCTGAGAAGAAAGAAAAGTGGAGATAGCCAGAGTGGGCTCATCTGCTGGCCACTTTCTGTGGAAGCATGTTGGCAGGCAGCGTGGGGGAGGACAGGGTCTAGAGCCATGCCTTTGCCCCAGAGACACTTTTGGGGGGCGGGGGAAGGTGATTGCTATTTATCAAGTACTTTCTCTGTGCTGGCTCCATTGCAGACATGGCCCAGTTTTATTCTCATGACAACCCTGGGACAGTGGGTTTAATTATCTATAGTTTACAGATGTGGTTCAAAGGCGGGTTCAATTACCTGCCCAGATGATATGCTGCGGAGGCGCTGCTGATGGGCTTGGTGGCCTTGAGAGGTGACTGTTTAATCACATGTAAACATTGTTCTGAATCTTCAGATTGCTCAGCTGGAGGCACTTTTCAATGTTGTCTTTCCAAGGCTGGAATTGCTTAATAGAAACAGGATAGGAAGGCTCTGATACGGTGTTTTGCAAAGTTGTTCCCGAGAACTCTCCAAAACTATTGCACCACTAGAGAAGCAGGATCAGAACAGTTAACAAAACACACACATACTCACACACACACAGCACACACATGGATGCACATAGACTCTCACACACACAAATACACAATATACAAGGCACACATACGGATGCATACAGGCTCTCTTTCTCTCTCTCACACACACATAAGACACACTCACAGATGCACACAAACTCACACACACACACAAGGCACTCATATAAATGCATAGACTCTCACATATATACATACACATGGCACACAGATGCACACAGACTCTCTCTCTTTCACACACACACAAATATACACACACACAAGGCACACACAGATGCACACAAACTCTCACACACATACAAGACACACATAGAGACGCACACAAACTCACACACACACAAGGGGCTCACATAAATGCATAGACTCTCTCTCTCTCTCTCTCTCTCTCTCTCTCACACACACACACGCACACACACGGATGCTAAAGCCCTGTAGACACTGCAGTGCTCCCACTACATACTTTGCAAAAAAATGTTGGATTAGGGCCAGAAACTACAATAACTGAAATAACTTTGAAAAGAAACCCTTGGGGGCAGTGGGAAGAGCCAGAGGAAGGGCATGAGAAGGATTATCTTACTCTTCATGCTTGTTTAATGTTCACAGAGAAAGGGAGCAGACTGAAACTGATCAACTCTCCCATCCCAAATCTGCTTTTTATATTTAAAAAAAAGACTGTGGTTTGAGACACATGAATTTGGTTTTCAAAAGAAATTTTATTTTTGCATTAAAAGAAATTTAGAGGGTTTTTTTTTCAAACTTATCTAGAGAGTTGCGTTTCCTGAGCTGTAAAGAAAAAAAAATTCTTTCCCTTCTTGAAACTTATCTCCTTTTCTTTCAACAATAAGTCATATATTGGGTTATTTTTTTTCCATATCTAGATCAAATGGGACCAACAACAAAGGGAAGTGATGGGACAAGTTGATCTCAAAGGTTAGCCACAGTAGAAAGCAGGTCCTCTAAGAACTGAAGTGGGGTGCCAAGAAAGGGATCTGGGGACAAGGGGAGCCCCATGTGACCCAGATGAGCTGCTCTTATAAAGATGAGGACATTGTACTTAATTAATTACATGAGTATCTATTTAAATCTTCTTTCTTTTCTAGACCCAAATTCCTCCAACTCAAAACTCCATCCCTCACAATACCCACCAATCATGGATTTTGTGTTGCCTAAGTGAGATGGGAAAGAAGAGCCAGGGAACCCAACCGGCTGATGCCGGAGCTCATGCCCACGGTGCTTCCATCATCACTGGGTATAGATGTTGAGCTCCACATGTACAGGGAGGGCTTGATTGCTTTTTCCCTTTTTTTTTTTTAAGTTAATAAACTTTATTTTCAGAAGAGTTTTAGGTTCACAGCAAAACGGAGCAGAAGTGCAGAGTGTTCCTATATACCGCCCATCCCCACAGGGTCATACAGGCTCCCCACTGTCAGCACCCCACACAGCAGGGGTCCATTGTGACTGTGCAGGAGCCCAGCTGATGCATCATTATCATGCAAAGCCCACAGTTTACATTTGGGTTCCCTCTCAGTGTTATATACTCTACGTATGGGTTTTGACTTGTGTGTGTTGACCCTACTTTCTTTTCTTTTCTGATGTGGTTCTATGTGCATGTTTATAAGGCAAAATATTATAATAACTAGATAGTGAGTACGGGAAGATACCAAATCTAGAAGAAATCTGTCTGGACATGTGGGGGGCCAGGGAGATAGAACTCCACTGGTAGGTGCCTGAAGTTGGGTGGACATGAGGGTTTCCCAGGGCCCATTCAGCTCTAAGACCTGCGCTTCTATAAGCTGGCCATCCGTTCTCAGGGACACATCTATGAAGCCATATCCATGGGGGTGCTATGCCCCCATTTTGCCCACTCTGGCCCACAGGGCTTTTATCATAACGATCAGTCGGGATTCATGGTGTCTAGGCTTCTATTTGTTTGATAGTGTCTGTAGAGGATTATTTGTCCCCACACTTTTCAAAGATGATAAAATGAGGACATGGAATAAGATCTGCATCATTTATTATACTTAATTAACTATGCATAACATACAATTATTTATATAACAAACCACATATAATATACAGTATGGCTCTGGTATTAAATATGATTCTTCTTCACTGAGGACCTGGAGGCACTTTAGTCTAGGACGAATGTGCCGCAGATCCACCGATCTGTGTCAGCGAAGACATTGCTAGTGGTTCTGGAAGCCACACTGGGACTCAGGTCTTCCCACTGGTGTCCCCAGAGCTGCCACCAATCCATGGCCACTGGATGTGGAAAGAAGCTAAAGGTGTTCTGATTCCCATCAGATCTTCTTTTGTTGTACCAGTTCTTTGTGATCCACTGATCTTTACAGCCTACAAATCTGCAGTTAAAAAAAAAAAAATCCCCGGGGATCCCTGGGTGGCGCAGCGGTTTGGCGCCTGCCTTTGGCCCAGGGCGCGATCCTGGAGACCCGGGATCGAATCCCACATCAGGCTCCCGGTGCATGGAGCCTGCTTCTCCCTCTGCCTATGTCTCTGCCTCTCTCTCTCTCTGTCTCTCTGTGACTATCATAAATAAATAAAAATTAAAAAAAATTTAAAAAAAAAAAAATCCCCAACTCATCACTAGGGCTTTTATACCAAACGAGGTAACATTTGGGTCTCTATGTGCAATTGTATGGCCTGCTGCTTAAGGACAGGTCTTTAACAGTTTCATTCCTCAGAAAGCATCCTTCCCTCTAATGCTTACTTCTTTCTTTTTTTTTTTTATTTTTATTTATTTATGATAGTCACAGAGAGAGAGAGAGAGAGAGAGAGAGAGGCAGAGACACAGGCAGAGGGAGAAGCAGGCTCCATGCACTGGGAGCCCGACGTGGGATTCGATCCCGGGTCTCCAGGATCGTGCCCTGGGCCAAAGGCGGGCGCTAAACCGCTGCGCCACCCAGGGATCCCTCTTTCTTTTTTTAGAGAGGGAAAGGGGAGAGGCAGAGGGAGAGGAAGAGAGAGAATCCCAATCAGACTCCATGCCCGGCGCAGAGCCCAATGCAGGGCTCGATCTCACGACCCTGAGATCATGACCTGAGCAGAAATCAAGAATTGGACACTTAACCCACTGAGCCACCCAGGCGCCCCTCTAGTGCTTCCTTCTTGAGAAGCCCTGGCTGGAGCTGCAGCCCAGGAAAGAACGCTCTCTCCCTCGACTCTTGATCTCTGTCTCTCTCAGAGCATGTTCCAGAATGCAAGGGATTTTCTTTTGGCAAGAATAGCAGAAATTATAGATTGAGAATGATTTGCAAAATAGTCTCATTCTGCACAGAATGAGGGTCTTGTGGTCCTTCTTATCCTTCACTATTAAACAACCTTCTGGCTGGAGCTGCCTGAGGTGTAATTCTGGGAACATTTTCAGCTTTTCCCATGGTTCCGTGACTCCAGCTTCGCCCACTATTCCAAGTGGCCTGCCAAGTAGGGTCTGGTGCCACACGGCACTTTTTCCCTGGCAGAGCCACTGCTGCTCCTTGTATGGTCGACTCCCCAGTGTCCAGGAGGCCGTCCTCTGATCGGGTTTATCATAGAGCCGTCGGCTGTTCGATCATGCCAACCGGTACACATGGAGCCCCTCTTTGCCAGGCCCTCTGCTGGAGGTTGGGTGCCCGGGAGTTTGGCGTGCAGGAGGCGGGCTAGACAGTGTTCTTGGGTTCGATGCTCTGAAGGGGAAGGGAAGGAGGTGGAGTGGGCGGAGGGGGTGGTCGGGCTCCACGTGGTCAGGAGGGCTCAGCTAAGGCCGAGGAGTTCTGAAGCCGGGATGGCCCATCGGAGCTGTCCCAGGTTGGGACAAGGGGACCAGGCCCTCTGTTTCCTCAAGGACCACTGGAGGACGCAGCTGCCTTGGGACGAGGGTGTGGCCCTGGCCGAGGCAGATTTCTGCAGCCGAGGGCGATTTCCAGAGTCAGCTTGAGCTTGAGGGCTGGCAGCTGGCTGTACTGCCTGCAGCGAGGCAATAAACACTCAAGGGCGCTTTTGGCGGTGGCGCAGCCAGGCCACGGCTGTGTCCATGAGTGGTGTTAAGCCCGCTCCATGCCCTTAAGGAGCCAATGGTCGGGATGTTGGAATTAAGCTAGAATGCAAAAAACGAAAGCTGTAAGGTGGCAGCAGGCAGATGGAGAACCCCAAGCCCTAGAGATCTGTGGGTGGAGGGTTGATGGTGGAGGTAGAGGTGTCACATTTGCTTGGGGAAGGTATTTGCATTGAGTCTTGGAAAATACTGCCTTGAGAAGGTTTGTCATCAGCCAAGGGAGCCTGGTTGAAATGTGGGGTGCACCTAGTGGGCTGCCTCTTCGCAGACTGCTGGGCCTGAATTGCGCACCGAGATTCGGTCCCTGGGGCTGACGAGTGCCATCTGGTCAAGCGCTGCCGTTCAGAGGCTTGTTTTCTCTTTATCTCGAGAAGTTCCAGGAAGTGTGGCTGGGAGGTTCAGGGCTCCTGTTATCTCTGGCCTCACTTCCTGCGGCCACTGGCCATGCCGGGGTATCGAAAGGACAAGCTACATCTGTTCTAGGGCCTGGACAGTGACTCCGCTCAGGCCAAGGAGCACCCACAAGGACTTTCCTGCAGTGAAGTCTAGCTTTTCATTCCTTGGCATGTTCCTGAGGAGTAGGATTTTCTGGAATGAGGGGAATTACTTTGTCCTGCTGAGAAAGCTGTACAGGAATTTAGGAAGCCGATAAGATCCAGAGGAGAAGGCCACATATGAGCAGGTGCAGGCATGGTGGCCTGTCCCAACAAAACACCTGCCTGACCCTGAACCTCCCACCTTCTTATCTGTCGGGTTGCCAGGACCCTCTCCCACTGGACTTCTGCTTCATTCTTAGCTGTGACGTACCTGTGACCAGAGTCGCAGCAGCAGTATCTGATCCCATGATCGCACAAGCAAACTGTTGGTTCCTCAGATCAGCATAGGGAGACTCCAGCTCCGTGGGATGGGACAGACACGAGTGACAAGAGTGATATGTGTGTGCACATGTGCGTGCACATGCCTGTATGCTTGTGTGCATGCGTGCATCGCTGGCCTATGGGGGACAGAAGGCCTGGTCAGGGGAAAGGAGATCCTCTGACCTCCTGGGATGAGAGTGAGGAGGAAAGCAGGAAGAACAGGGATGAAAGAGGCAGTGGCCTAGGAAAAAGGAGACCCGATTTCACCAGTGTCATTGTGCCAATATGTTTGAGATTCTCTCAAAGGTGAACCAGTCCCAGTCCCACCCCAAGATAGGATTGGGGTGCAGTGAGGGTCTTCTCTCTACACTGAGCTGGCTTTTGCTACTCAAACAGGGAGTGAGAGATGCTATGACAAGACACTGGCTGGGGCCTTCACTTTATACAACAATGTGATTCTGAAACTTTGTGGATGAAGAGAAACATTTGCCATTTGGGTCATGTGTTCAGGATGTCTGAGGATCTGCTATTACCTATGAAAGTCTTGGGTGGTCTGCATTGAAGCCAGGTTGTCTAGTCACCACCCTCCTCCCAAGCCCACCCCCATGGGTGCTTCTTGAGGGTTCAGAGCCCACTGTCAGCATGAGCTCATGGTGGTTGGGAGGCCAGGCAGGGATTCAGGGCTGTGCAGGTGCCCACAGATTGTCTTTGGACCCTGGGCTGGGGTGTCCAAGCACACTGGTTCTTCCTGGATCCTCCACACTCTCTTTCCTTTGTGCCTTTCCAGGACTTTCCTTCCTGTAGATGGAATTCTCACCTCTTCCCAGAACCGAGCCTCTTCTAGCTACAACAGAACTCACATGTACAGTTTTATGCTCTTGGTGAACTTTCCCCTCTGTTAGCATCCTCACAATATCTCCAAAACATTGAGATGACCCCCACTTAGGAGCAAAGTAAATGGAGGCCCAGAGGCCACATGGTTTGTCCTGAGCCAAAATTCAGGCTGTGTGCATCCCTGGTCAGCTGCTGACTCCTAGCCTCAGGCCATGGTTCCAGCATCAGATTTCAGTGTGGAACTGCCCCTTGTAAAACTCTGAGTCAGGAGATAGAACTGCTGTTCCTTTCTTAAAAGGTTTTATTTATTTATTCATGAGAGATACACAGAGAGAGGCAGAGACATAGGCAGAGGGAGAAGCAGGTTCCCTGCGGGGAGCCTGTTATTGGACTCCATCCCAGGACCCTGGGGTCACGACTTGAGCCAAAGGCAGACACACTCAACCATTGAGCCACCCAGGTGCCCTGATAGAACTGCTGTTTTTAATGTTTCCTTATTCTATAGTCTCATGTGTTCTAAGTGTGCACACTCATAGCCTCTGGATGCTTAGAAAAGGATTATTATTTTGAAAGTTCCCCAGTCATCATTCCCTCTGGAGATCCCTGCCATACCCTCTCTTCCTCACTGATCCAGCAAGACCCATTTCAGAGCATCCTCCCAGCACACACACACACACACACACACACACACACACACACATGCCAGGAGTCCTCCCCTGCTGTGGCCTGGGTCTCCTCTGCACATCACAGCAGCACTCAGGCACCGTGGTTAGGTATAAAACACAGGGTGGCACAAGGCCATTGGCCGTGCTGTTTACTGGTGCAGGCCACTGCTTCATCTGACCTCACAAGACTTGTAGCTTCTTGAGCATAGAAAGGAAGCTACGAAGCTAGAAAGATGTGGTGTGAGCTGCTGGGTCTGCCTATGGCATGGTTCACTTCAGCAAACTCTCCCCTGAGTATATCTGGTTGGCAGGACCTAAAATCACATCCTGAATCTGGTTGCGAGGGATTCTGGGAATTGCAGTTTTTCTCTGTCCAACCCGTATGCCTTCTGTTTAGCTCTAGGCAGACACCTGCTCAGTCAATCCCCAATATCTATATCATTGCAGAGAAAAGGGAAGTCCCATCAGTGTTTGACTCCATTAGTGACAAGTTTTCCAGCCTCAAAAGCGATGTTGAAGGGCCAACGGTGATGCTCTGAGACGCTGCAGAATGTGGCTCACGCTATGAAGGACTTTGTGCAAATCTCTCATGCCTTCAGCTTCAGGTGACCTTGGTCATTAAGAAGGCAGGAAGTGGGGATCCCTGGGTGGCTCAGAGGTTTAGCACCTGCCTTTGGCCCAGGGCATGATCCTGGAGTCCTGGGATGGAGTCCCGCATCCCGCTCCCTGCATGGAGCCTGCTTCTCCCTCTGCCTGTGTCTCTGCCTCTCTCTCTCTCTCTCTCTCTGTCTTTCATGAATAAATAAATAAAATCTTAAAAAAAAAAAAGAAGGCAAGAAGTCAGTATCCTGGACTTTTTCTCCTTTACATCCACTCAGTGGACTAGAATCTTAAAAGAACTTACCAGGTATTTTGATCATGATAGTCTAGGTTAGGCTACGGGATAAACAGCCCATGACCACCAGTGGCTTAGCATTAACGTGGCCAGGGCTACCACCTTGTTCATGCCACCTGTCCAGTGTAGACTGGTCAGGGACTTCGGAGTGCCCCAGGGCTTTGGGCTGACCACAGGTCCATCTTCACACTTCCCCTCAAATGCATTCCTGGTGAGGCAGGAAAAGCAGAATATGGCAAACTACACGCTTGTTTCTGTGAGGAATGAACATGTTGACCCTCCGACTTCACTAGCCAAAGCAAGTCACATGGCTCAGCAAACGTCAAGGGGTAGACTGGCAATCTTCCTTGCACTGAAGAACCGAGTATGGTTAATGGGACTGATCAACTCTGGTGGGAGGCAGAGGGGACAGCCATGCCCCCTACACCGTCCTGGTTCCCTGTACTCCAGCTGGGGCCACTTAACATTCCCCCATTACCATTTTCCCGCAGGCACTGAAAAGTTTAGCTTTAAAGATACGGATACAATTTTTACTTGAAAATGGCCTGTGAAAAACCCGGCACAGTCCCCAGAGGCATAATTCTCATCATGCTTTTCCTCAGATACATCTGTGGTTCTCAGTCTGTCATGACTTTGTGGGCTGGGAATGCTGCATGTTTACTTTTGAATAAAAGCCCTGCTTATCTTTCTTGAATTCGGGAGAGAAGGTGATTGGCACAAGAGGTGCAGCCCAGATGGCTCCTCGGGTTCAGCGCAAGTGCTTCACCCGGGCTTTCTCTGACCACCTTCTCCCCAGCTGGAAGCCATCTGCTCTCATGAGTCCCTACTTTGCCTGTGCTCCCCACTCCCTCCCTCACCCCCCATTCCTGGCACGGTCCCTCATTGCATTATCAACGTTTGTATAAATGTTTCACTTCCCCCACTAGCTCTCTGAGAGCCAGAACTTGATTTGATCCATCTAGAACTGTCCCTGCTACACAGATGGCAATTCCTAAGTATTTTTGAATAGGTCAAAAAATGAACCTCTATCTTTACTGTAGGGCCTTTCCTGCTGGAGTATTTCAGTGTCTTCTGAGTAAAAGAAAGAATAGGTGGGTGGATGAATGGCTGGATGGCTGGATGGCTAGATGCACAAATGAAAGAATAAAGGATTGAATATGTATAGAGTCAGTTAACCTCTCCTAGGGAAGCTAAGCAAGCCTATTGTCCCCAGATAGTTCTGCTGATTCTGACCGGCTAACACAGAAATGTGGGCTCTTGGAACAGAGGGGACAGATGGAAGTGGAGTGATGCAGGGCCACTTCTCACCACTCTGCAAACTGAGGCCCAGGCCCTGCTATGGCCAGCTGTGTCCCCTGCACCTGTACACAACCAGACTTTGGTCATGATTGAACTTGAATGCACCAGGGGCAAAATTTGCTGGGACAAGGGTGTAGGGTGTTACTCTCTTCTCTGATGGTTTCTGTGGCCCAAACTGAGCAGGGTGGAGGAAGAAGCCAAGGGACAGTGGAGTCTCTAGCAATTCTTGCCTGTGAAACTGCCCTGCTGGGTCCCTGCTTTCTACATGAAATGTTTTCCAGGCTGAGGCATGATATAGCCCCGGGTCCCTGAAGCCTAGAAGAGGTCAGTGGCCTGAAGCAGCAAGAGCCAGAGGGATAGCCCCAGAGAAAGTGTCCTTCCATTGTTCCCTTGCCCATTGAGAGGAGCCTCAAGTACCACTTCCTCTTTCTTGGGAGATGGGAAACACGCCACCACAAATTCCTGTGCCTCACAGATCTCTGCAGGCTGGAGTCCTGAAAAGGGAGGGCAGAGAGGCAGGGTCATGTGGGGCAGTGTCCTGTGTCCAAGTGGTGGTGGGGTGAAGGGACTAGCAGACACCCCTCTTTCTTCTGCAATAAAAGGACAGAAACGTTACCTCCCCTTCATCTCAAAGAAACGCATAGAGCTGAGAAATGGTCCCTCTGCGGGGCTTAGCACTCAACGTAGGGGACTTGAGACTTCTTTGCCTTGGTCTTCTCTCGCCTTTCATCTCATGAGAAAGAGAAATGTGTGGATGCAGAAGGAAGCCCAGAGATTTGGGGACCATCTCCACCCCAGTGGTAGGGAGTGGTGCTTCCATGGGGTCCGCCTGGATAGTCCCTGGGCCAAGAGGCATCAATAAGGCCAATGGGATGCTGTGTATGGACGCTGACTCTGGGGAACCCGATCCTCTGCCAAAGATGCCACCAAGAGCCCCAAGTGAGAACCCACCTCCCTCCCTTGGCCTCCCTCAGGCTCCTTTGGAATGATGCTCTGTGGCCAAGCAGGTACCAAAGGATAAATGTGCTGTATTAACATGAATACTAATGACAAATGCACTGCAGTAGTAAGCACATCATAGTACATAGAATATTCTCTATATAGTTTGAACATAGATATAAAATAAGTTACACTTGTTTCTATTTTCCATCACAGTAGGAGTATAGCATACAAAGTGATTGGTTCAGTGGCCACAAAGCAAGCCAAGGGAAAGACCACGAAGGAGGGCGTAGGGCACTGAGAATGGCAGGGATGTGTCAAGGATGCTGCAGGGTCGCTGGGGCTCCTGCAGGGAACATGACCTCAGACCCCCCACATTAGCTTTCTGAGGATCAGCACGAGACCCACTTGAGGAGAGGAGGTGGCTGCCTCTGAGCTGGGTGATTCCAGGCCCTGGGTGGGTGGTGGAGCATTGACAGGGGCAAACAGCATCCAGCAGGCCGACCCACTCTCCCGCTGGCGCTGTTGGACTTCTGTGACTTTAGGAACATGGGCTGCGTAGCCAGACGGCACGGTTTGCTTCTGTGATGTGACAGATGGCCAGACTGATGGCCCACAAAATGCCGGCTGGCCCTGCTCCCTCACCCGCCTGCTCTGGGAGGGCTGAGGTGCCTTGCATGCTTGGCCTGTTCGCCTCGGTTCATCGGCGGCTAGCAGTGCCGGGATCCTGTACACATCGCCGCGGCAGAAGGAAGGGTCTGAGGTCCTGGCTCTGAATCCTCTCTCTAGCACATGTGGCTTCTGCGACTTTGAGAAAGTCACCTAAAGTCCTCTGAGTCTCAAGCTCCTCATCTGCCAAGTGGGGGGACTGGTGCTCATCTCCTTGGGGGGTGGCGAGGGCCGAATGGGATAATGTGTGTAAAGTGCCCAGTACAGTTCCTGGCACCCAGGAGCGGCTGGATGAATGGGAGCAGGGTCTGGTCATTCAAACATCAGGGCTGGGTGGGAAAAACACGAACCTCCCCAAATCTGTGGAGTAAAGCCACCCTGACTGGCTCTGAGTTGAGGATTTAGGGCAACTTCTTTGCCTTCTTCCCTGCCAATTTTTCCTCTTTTCTCTCCAGATCTGAGATTCTTTGAAATGAAGCAAGGGCAGGGTTCAAGGACTGGTCAGCCAGGCAGACAGAGGCTGAGCCTGGGGAAGCACAGAGCTCAGGGCCATGTCTCTTCCAGTCCGGGACCCGGCCGAGGATGCTTCCTTCTAGGCTGCCCGCAGCAGCCCCTTCCCTCACATCTCTCGGCCCTGGAGCATTGCTTCCCTCTGGGAAGCCAAAGAGGGGAAGACAGCACCGCAAACAGTGCAGCGCCTAATAAGGGAGAAGCCTTTTCCATCTGCTCCGAGCCTGGGATCTGGAGGTGGAGGGGCCACCGTTGGGAGGGGGCTGCCTCTGCGGGAGAAGGCAGCTCTCTGGGTGGTGGGAGATGGGAGGGAGAGAGGGATGGAGGCCGTCCTGAGGCCCTGTGAGCGCTCCCGTGCGTCTCCCAATGCTGAGGACTTGGAGATGTGTCCAAAGACCAGCCTGGAAGCCTGGGGATGCCTGCCCCTTCTCATCTACAGTGCAGTTCTCAAGCTCTTCACGCATGTGTACGCGCACGTGTGTGTGTGTGTGTGTGTGTGTGTGTGTGTGTGTGTGTGTGATCCTCTCTATCTCCTCTGACCCCTGCCGGCTCTGAACCTCCTCCGTCCATCACTCAGCCATTTTTCTCTTGGATGGGGGCAGCAGGTGGGCGGGCAGCTCATTGGGCAGCTCGTGCCCTTCCAGCTTGACCTTGATGAGGTGGTTGGCCAGGGCAAACTCCTCGTCATCCAGCATGCCGTCCTTGTCAATGTCAGCCAGCTTCCAGATCTTGCCCAGCACGCTGTTGGGCAGCTTGGAACGCACCATCTCCTTCTTGGCATTGGCACCTGTGATCTTGCCGTCCACCGGTGACAGGGTGTAGAAGATCTCATCGTACATGGGCTTGTCCCTGGCCACCACCCACTCGGCGTCATCGATGCCCTCCCCGGCCCCCTCCCCGTAGCCGTGCCCGAAGGGACCATGCAGGGTGCCCTCGAACGCTCCACCCTTCACCATCTGGACGGGCCGCTGCGTCTCCTCCTGCCGCACCAGCACCATTAGCTGCGCAATGTCGTGGGCCAGCATGTCATCCACCACCTCCAGCAGCTTGCTTTTCAGTGGCTGGAATTTGCTAAAGTCCTGGGCCTGCAGCTGGTCCTGGGAAGAGGGAGAGAAAAAGAAAAGTGAGGGTAGAAGACCAGGGAGGGAGATCGTTCCCCTTGATGGGGACCCTGTCTTCTGCTAATGCTGGAATGTTCCCAGCCCTGAAGGCTAAGCCAATCACAAAATAATGAAATACTGAAAGATGTGAGAGAGGAGGAGAAAAAAAGGTACAATGGCCCTTGGTGGAAGCCTTCAGGAGAGAATAGTTGCAAGGGTCTGGGGAAGAAAAGGAAATTTAACCAATACTGGTTTGCTCCATTCATCTAGAATCCTTTTAATGCTCTAGAAAACAATTAAATTTCTCTTTCACTAGTTTCGGCTACTGAAGAGTGGTTCCTAAATGCTTTGTCCCCTGAGACGGGGGCATGTGCGTCTCTCTGCTTTAATCTGGGTTCTTTCTGAGCAAAAGGCAGGGGCTTCACTGAGTGATCTCATTCACTCCCCCAGGGCCTTTCTGAGGGAGGAACATCACATTCTATCCCCATTTAGGGAAGGGAAGACTGAGGCAGAGGCAACAAATCACAATAGAAGCCAAGGCTCATCCTCACACCAGTGGTTCTTACTCAGGATGCTCATTGGAATTACCTGGACAGAGTTTTCGAATATCGGCTTCTCCCCTGAGGGTCCTGACCCAATAGACATAGGCAGGCAGGCAGATTCTGTAAAAGCTCCCCTCCTTGCCTTCCCATGACACCCACACCGCACAGCAAGAGAAATCTGTTCCACTTCGCACATCTCTGCAATTCTGAGAGGTCCTGGGTCTAGAACACCCAGCTCCTTCTTGGCCTTTTTGGTGACAAGGTGAGAGCTTTCTGCTCCTGCCCTGGCTCTGGCCACAGCAAGCTCAGGACACAGGGCAGACACCAGTACACAGGGGAAGTCTCAGGGACTAGCACATCAAGTTCACTGTAGAAAAATTCAGAAAACACCCACAGCTACATTTCAAGAGAGAGTGTTAGCTCGTGCATTTCTCACCTCCCTTCCAAGGCAGGGCGGGACCTGGGAGGCCAGTGGGGCAGGGGGTTGGGTGTGCAGGGCAGGAGCAGATGAGCCCTTCCTCCTCCCCTTGGCGCATAACCTCCCAAGGTCCCTGGTGTCTCTTTCAGCCCAACCACAGCTAGGTGTGTGGTGGGCTCCTAAACAGACATCCTGATGTCTTCTAGGGGCACAGTGGGTACCCCCATCACCCCACACAAATGCCCGCCAGGATGGCCACTCACATGATTGGTTCAACGTCCCTAACAACACATCCTAACGTGGTACTGGCAAACAGATGAGAAGGTGAAATCATTTATGAAGCCAAGGGATTCCTCACATTAGTAATGGGGTCATATGGTCCCTTTCAAATGTTATCTTACAGATCATGACACTCTCAACAGAAAGAGAGTTTATAAATTGGAAGTATTCTAAGTACAGCTGAGTGACAAACCTGAATTATGTTAAAGTAATTCTAAAGTCAGAAACTGGCTCGTGGATGGCAGTTATGGGAATGAATGGATATATGATCAAATGTGTAGTTTGAAGGTCTACTTTTTTCTCTTTCTTTTAGCACATGGGAAACTAAAAATGCCTATTTGAACCTCTAGTGTTGAGCTGAGAAACAAGTTCCCAAGCCAACCATCAGCAACAGGAGCATAAACAGTATTACTACTATATCTGTTGCTATTCTTAAAAAAATTCTCTACTTCTTAGAAACCTTTTATTTTTAAATAATCATAGAACCACGAGATGTGGTGAAAATTGGGCATATGGATAGGTCCGTTGTGTTCAGCACCCAGATTCCCCCAGCGGTGACATCTTACCTAACTTAACACTGCGTTTTAAGAGTACCATCTGTGCCAGGCTCTGTGCTAAGCACCTTGCAAATACTACCTCCCTGATGCTCCTAACATCTATAAAGGTGGGTGGGTGCTCCTGGAGCCTCAGACTACAGGGGCTACAGGGGCTCAGAGAGGATCCAGTCAGTATGGTGTGGTGGTTTTTCTCTTGGGCTGTGGGGAGAGCTCCTGGCTCTTCTACTAGCAACCTGTGTGAACACTTCTCTCAGAAAACTACCAGCAATTAATTACAAAGGTTAATTACTTTTGTAAACCTCAGTTTGCTCACCTGCAAAAGGAGGATGAAAATGTCTCCCTCAGAGGACTGCTTTGGGGAATAACATGAGAAACACCGAGATAGGGGCCCATGGTGTACCCCTCGGATGGCAAGCCCCTGTGTAGACTTCTGCCTCCGTGGCTTGTGTCCCAAATTGTTCTCAAGTGGGAGCTCAAGGGTAAATGTGAGCACTTGAAGGTCTAGAGACCCCATGTTAGGTGACATCATTTCACATCACATGATGGGGATTCCAAGCGGTGGTGGCTATGATTGGGGAGGTTCTAAACTGGGGGCATCAGGCCCCAAACATTGCATATACCCCTGCCTCAAAGGGAGCGCTGGGGCTCTGTGTTCTCTCCAGGCCCAGATATGACACCTGCTGGGCCAGTGGCCGTCCAGTGGGGAGCACCAACCTGGGGCCATCTGCTCACCTTATGATTCTGGGTCAGTTTCCATCTGGGGCGTGCAAGGCTGGCTTTCTCCATTGTCAGGCCACTCAGCTGGCTCACATGACATTGTCCCTTGTCCTGGAGCCCCAAACCCTGCTTACCTGCATCCTCTTCAGGTTGGGAAAGTCTCCAGGTGAGATCTGGTGCTCCCGCTCGATGCGGCCATAGATCTCAGCCAGGTTGTTCACCAGCTCCTTCTTCTTATTATCCTTTCCAAACACTGACGGCATCTCCTTCTTCAGGGAGCTGATGATGTAGGCATGAACCTGAGACACAGGGGCAGAGAGAAACCTTCCGATCTATTCCTTCCCTCCGGGGTGGCTCTCACCCATCTCTTCCCATAAATCCCTCCTCCTACTGCTACTTGTGCAATCATTCCCATCTCACCCCCTCACCTCTGCATGGTTTCTAGCACTGAGCTGGTTTCCCAGATCTCAAGGAAGGGTGGGATGATGGGGAGTTACAGTCAGGGCAGTAATAGGGATGGTAATACTGTTGATGATGCTGGTGATGAGGAAGATGATGATGACAGCCAACATTTCCAGAGTGCCCAGCACTGTGATGTGCCCAGCTGCTATATTCCTTTTTTTCTTTTTTTTAAAAAGATTTTATTATTTATTCGAGAGAGAGAGAGAGAGAGAGAGAAGCAGAAACATAGGCAGAAGGAGAAGCAGGCTCCATGCAAGGAGCCCGACATGGGACTCGATCCCAGGTCTCCAGGATTGGGCCCTGGGCTGAAGGCAGCGCTAAACCACTGAACCACCAAGGCTGCCCCTGCTATATTCCTTATTTCACTTTGTCCTCCCACCCTTTCATTGTATAGCCATGGAGATAGGTACAGAGAGAGTAAGGTCCTCACCAGGGTTAGGATCCCAGTTTGAGAACTAAGGAGGTAGGCTCCCATCTGGCCACCTGATGCCGGGGCCCGTGACCACAACCACCAGGCTGCCTGGGTGATGCTGGGACTCTAGGACGTTGTCACACCCGAAGGTAGTAGCTCAGGGTGGTGGGGGTGGCCCTCAGCTCTTGCAGCCAACTGACCATCCCACCCCCACCCGTCCCACAGGGGGCCCAGCCTTACTTTGGCCAGCCTGGCTCTCTTGATGAGGTCGTTGAGCTTGCGCAGGGCAGCATTTCGGGGCAGGCTCTGAATATCTCTGAACAGGTCCTGTTCCTCGGCCTCAAAGAGCTTCCGATTGTCAGGGATGAGAAGGGGGTGGGACCAGAAGGAGCCAATGTAGACGCGGATGACCTCCGGGGTGTTCACGATCTTCCCCAGGGACCACATGAGGGCCCCGTACACCCGCATCAGCTGCTGTGTCTCGATCTGGTCCGCCTTGTTCAGCACCACCCGCATCTTGTCCTCGTGGTTCTTGAGGGCCTTGATGACCTCGGAGAACTCATCAGAGATGTCCAGCTTGTGGGCATCAAAGAGCAGGATGATGCGGTCCACGCGCTCTGCGAACCACTCGAGGACGGCCGCAAAGTCGTACCCTGTGGCAAAGGGACGGTCAGAGGGAGGGGCCCCGGGGCCCGGGGAGGGGTTCGGGCAGGGGCAGTCAGGCGCCGCACATAGAGCAAGGTCTCGGGAGTCAGATCTGGGTTCCCACCCCCGGAGTCCTCCACGAGTTCACTATTTGGCCCTGAACATGTTACTCAGTGTGTCTGAGTCAGTGCGTCCTCACCTATAAACGGGCATACCTATAGCTCCGAGTTAACAGAATTAAAAGGACCAGATGCGCTCGGAGCACATAGTTGCTATTACCATCATTATTCCCATGTAGTCTTTTTATTCAGAGACGGGCTCTGCCCAGCAGCAAGGTAGGGGCACAGTCAGTGCCCCCGAGAGACTGGGGCACAGTGACTCGGCCAAGACCATCCTGCTTGCAGGACGCAGTCACCGGGGCGTGGTACTCAGGTCCCCAAACCCCAAGTTCAGTGCTTGCTCTGGCTGGCAAGACATTCGTGGCCCAACCTCATTTCACTGCACCCCTGGAGGTGGGCAGGGTGAGGAGCCCCACTCCCACTTTTTGGAGGGGAAAACAGGTTCACAGATGAGGTGATACTCAGAGAGCCACTGAGGGGTGAGGCCAGGACCCTGGGCTCCCCATGTGGGTCAGAGGGCAGCTGTCCTGCTCCTGGCCACCTCCCTGCCTCCCTGCCTTCCTCACCCCTCCCCGCCCCCCTTGCCCACCCAGCAGCTCCACAGAGTCCAGGAGGCCAGTGCCTTCCAGCTTCCAGTGAGCCTGCAGCCTGTGCCCCTTCTCCTGCTCCCCTCTCCCTCTCCCTCCCTGGGGCTGCTCCCGTCTGTTCCACCCTCCCAGGCCCGGCTATTTTAATCTTCCCTCAGTACAGCTAGGTGGAGGGCTTCTCTCACCTCCCAAAGGCAGTCCCTCAGAGCTGTGGGCAGGAAGGGGGCCAGAGGACTCCGAAAACCAGGACACCCTGACCCCCTTGCCCCAATCCCCACCCTGGAAGGCAGGTCACGGCTTTGCTGCTCTGATGCCCAGAACCAGCAGGCCTGCCGTCCTTGGTAGCTGGGGAGGGCAACAGGGCTCATTCCCAAATCTGGCCTGACAGGACTGTGGCTGCGTGCAGGCCTTGGGCAGGGCGGCCCGGAGAGCGTGCTGCTGCTCCTGTAAGCAAACCACAGAGCAGCCACTCCTAACCAGCTGGGGGGCCAGAGCCTGGCATTTTACTGACCAGGAAGTGGAGGCTCAGAGGGTATGCGGGGCCATGTGGCAGGAGGGGGCAGACCAAGATCAGAGCTCATGTCTCCCCACCCTCTTGCCACCCCTCCCGAGGCTAGGGAAAGCAAAGGGGCCAGAGAAGCTTGGGGAAAGGAGGCTCCTACCCCACCAACTCTATCCAATCCCTACTGGCACCAGCCATGCAAGAGGGGGCTCAAGCTGCAAAGGCTTGAGGGAGAGTAGGGACAAGGCTGACCTGCCCCCAGTTCGGGTGGAACAAGATCAGCACCAGGTCATCGCTGCCAGAAGAGGATGGCCACCTGCTTGCTCCTGTCCCCTTGGCTGGGAGAGGTGCCCCTTGGTGTTCTCAAGGTGGGATGTGCTCTGAAGGGGTCACCTGAGGAGCACTGGCCGGGGAGTCCCTTCTACTTTCTGCTCAGCCATACTTGCTGTGCGTTCGTGGACAAACAGCCTTCCGTCTCTGGTCTCTTTGCCTGTCAAAGCAGGGGGGCTGGACTAGAAGATCTCTGAGGTTCCTTTCTCCCTGCTTCTAAGACTAGAGGTGTGAGGGTGGGGAGCACAAGTGGAAGGATGTTGGTGACACATGAGGCGGGCCTCCAGGACAGGGAGAAAGAAGGCTGGGGGCGTCTTCAACACCTTGGGGTGCTTGGGTGAGGTCTCCTCCTGTCTGAGGACCAGATCAGCTTCTGGGAACCTTTTCTGAGATTTTGTAAGCACTGAGTGCTCCTAGTCATCCCCCTACTTTTGTGAATTCTGTGTGCTATCAAAGCACAAAGTCAGGTACGCCAGCTGCCTTCTCCCTGGATTTGGCCGGGAGGAACATGAGGATCGAGCAGTGGGGGCCGGGCTTCCTCTGAAGCTCAGCCTCTTGCACCCAGCTATTTAGAACCTAGCAGCCTTGGGATGGGTCATTGTCTCCGGACTAGGCTTATGCACACTCAGGAATGGGAGCATCTGAAAGGCATGGACTGGAATTTATTTTCTGTGTGGCCTTAGCAAATCCAAGCCTCAGTTTCTCAGCTGAAAAGTGGGGATAAGAACACTTGACGGATGAGGGGTCAGTGGTAGAGCCACGGCAACAGGATCTAACAGTGGCAAGAGGGTCACTCTGGAGGCTCTGCCCTAACTTCTGGGGTGACTGATCCTCTTTCCCTGGTTGGTCTTGGGAATGGCTCTGAGACCCCTCCACAGGAGCTCCTGAGTACCTGCAGCAGCCCAAGGGCTCATGAGATATGAACTAGTAGGCGGAGGGAGAGTCAAGCCCCGAGAGAGTGCATGAGTGCAAAGACGGCCTTCCTGGAATCCCTGGGATCATGTGTAGCCGGGCTGCTAGCTCCAAGAGATCTGATCTGCGGGCATCAGGCCGAGGGCCTGGGCAGCCTGCAGAGATCCGGGGCTCTCCCACCAACCCCCAGGCTCCAGAGAACTGGAAAGGAAGCATTTCTAAGTAATGCCAAGCAGGAGGAAATCAATGAGACGAAACAATGAGTAAGGCAACTCCTCAATCACCCACTGGCTTCCTGCAGTCTGAAGTGTAATACAAGAGAGCTGACCACACATTTCTCTGTATTTTCAGCCACATCATCCACTTGATCCTCACAAGCATCCGCATGCCAGGAGGTACACAAGGCACACATATCTTATGGGGAAGAGAGGGGACAGAGAGGTTAGGAGCTGGCCAAGCTCACATGGGCAGGTTGTGGCTAATGCGGGACTGGACCCCAGACCCCTGACTCCTCTCCACACCCCCTTCTTATGCATAGTCATCTATGGCTGGGGATCAGAGGACTAAGTGCATAAAAGGTCTCATCTTGCCTCCAAAGATTTAATGACATCTTAGCAGAAAAGAAATAAAAGTGCCCCAATTTTCAAAATGCGTGAAGAGCTCAGATGACAAGAGGGAACCAATCACATTGTATGCCTCCTACATGTAACCTTGAAAGGGGCCCAAAAGACATACCACAGGCCTCTGATGACCGCAAGGCTGTCGGCGAGTCCTTGTGACAGGTGTCAGGACTCTGCTGGTCTACTCCGCTCATGATACCCACACGGGCACATGTGTACAGCATAGAGTCTGAGGCCCAGAGGTCCCTACGTGCAGGCCCCCCTCCAGGGAGAGTCCAGGGATGGGCCAGGGACATGAGGCTGCAAGGACTAGCCTAGATCCTCCATGGTCTTCCCCCACCCCCAACCAGGGGAACTGTAGATGAGAGTCCACCCCCATTCCACTCCCTGCCCTCCCCCTGGGCAGGAGATGACAATGTGCTCCAAAGCCACTAGACTGGGTATCAGAAGACCAGAGTTCCCATTCCAGCTTTATGGCCAGGGCATAGTTTTACCTCCTGTGGCCCTGCTGAGCTCACCTGTGCAGGAAGGCGTCTCCTTGGAGGGAATGTGAGCACCATGCCCAAGGGGTTGCTTTTCTAGGGTGGGGCCTGTGGGGATTTCCAGCTGAGAAGGAACAGGAAATGTGGTTCCCAAGTGTAAGGACACTCAGGCTTCCGGAGCTGTCCCACTCCTGCTGCATCCTTGCTTCTTCCCAGTAATGAACCCAGGGCTGGGCACATCCTGTCACTTCCAGGAACTGCCTCCCTGCCCCTCTGCTGCCATCCCAGTGCATCTTCATCCAGAGACAAGTGCTGGCCTGGGATCTCCTGGACTCAGGTTTCCGGATGTTCTCTGCTTCCTCTCTTCCCCTAAGACACCCTCCCCTAGGCCTGAGCAGAGGGGCCACACCCTGAGCAAGGACTGCACTTTTTCCAGCTCCTGCCCAAGACTTGAGAGCTCCTTCCCATGAAGCTTGAGGCCTGGGAGCTCTCGGGAGCAGTTCCCTTTCCAGCATGTGCCACACTGGAGCCACCAGGCCAGAGGCAGCTCTGCGCAGATTTGGCATTGCTGCCCCTTTTTGCTACTCTCCTGAGCACTGTCCCCAGCATGAAGCTCAGTGGATGAAGCGTGGGCTGGATTTCAAGCCCCACGTGCCTCTCCGCCTGGGGAGCTTGTGCAGCGCACAGTCTGCTGGACAACACGGGGGCCCTGTCCTGTCCTGAGCTGGCTAGATGAAGGGAAGAAGCACCCAATCTGTGGTGCAGCCAGACCCCGAGTTCTGAGTGCCCTAGGAAGGAAGCCATACAAGGAGTGTTTGGTTCTGTGCACACGCCTCTGGGGGTGTGTGTATGTGTGTGTAGATGTGAAGGTGTATGTGTGTGTAGGTATAGACCACAACTACCAGGTTTTGAGGCTGATTGTGAGCAAGGATGGCAGAGGCTCTGCATACTGGAAACTTTCCTGATATCTGAGGGTGTCTGAGGCCCTCCCATTCTAGTGTCCCTCTCATGCTGAGGGCAGTGCAGCCCCAAGCTGGTGGTACAGTGCTAGTACCCACCTCCCAGCTCTGGTTTTTATCACAGGCCGCTTCTGCCAGCAGTTGCATTTATAGTGTGAACTCGGGAAGGCAGAGAGAACGAACTGGCTGGTATAGCCATTCATGGGGCCATCACTTCTAGAGGTCGGGGTGGGGCGGGAAGGGGTAGGGAGGGCAGGCAAGAAAACCAGCACCCAATTTGCCAAGGGCAGCTCCTGAGGTCCAAAGATGAAAGCCGGAGAGAAGATGCAAGAATAGGAAAACAATGCAACGGGACAGGAGCTGAGGAAGGCAGGAGTCCCTGGAAGCAGGCCTGCCACATAGAGCTGCACAGGCGGTGCACGCACACCCGCAAGGGAGAGCATTCACATAGATTACCCTGGATTGTATAATGGGCAGCCCTGGCTGGCAGATAGAGGGGAAAGAAGGGAGCACCCGGTGATCTAGGCCCAGAGCTGATGTCTGTGTTTCCATTACCATCGGTAGACCCCCCAAGGTCATGGGATGGCCATCATTACCCCTTGTTACACAGGACACACAGGCTCAGAGAGAAAATGCAACCTGTTGAGACCCATACTAGTCCTAAAACCCAGGGCTCCGAACTCCCAATCCAGTGCCCTCGGAGATCCTAGAGGCCCGAGTCCTCTCTAGACTCACCTGTCAGGCACATGTGCCACCGTTCCCTCCCAACCCCCAGGTGCTGGAGATTGAGACATTGTGGCTCTCCTGAGCCTTCCTCGAGGAGACCCAGGTGGTCAGGGTGAAACAGAAAAGCTCCTTTAGGCCTAAACTCAGGGGGAGCCCAGATGAAACTGGGCAGGTGCAGGGGGTGGGGGAGGTGTGCTGGTAAGGACGGGGAGTGTGTTTAGGGAAACAAATAAAAGTGAAACAAAGATGTCTGAGCCTCCCCTCCACAGGGCTTGGGACCGAGTACCTCAGGACTCACAAAGGCTCAGGGGAGAGGGCAGGTGAGCCTTTCTTCCCAGGGCTGTGGGTGGGTTTATGTCTCCAGACCAGCTCCTCCTCAGCTCCTGCACCACCATACGGCCCAGAAGTAGGGAGCCTGAGCCCCGGGATCCCATGGCTAACCTGCTGATCACATGGTGTGTTAGCATAGGCCCCTCCTGGTCTGCTCCCAGGTGTCATCTCCTCAGTGAAATGGGAGGGAGGGAGAGGCAGGGCTTTCCTGCTGGGGCCTCTGCCCACCCCTCTGCCCACGTGCTCCCGAATGGGGTCCTGAGGAGCAGGCTCCGACTTTCCTGCAAGACGGACCAGGGTCCTGAGGCCCTGGAGCGGGCTGCTGACCTGAAGGCCTCTCCCACTGCCTTCCCTGTCTACCCACTGCCAGGGCTGGTTGTACCCACTCATACAGCCATGGCGGAGCTGATCTGGGTCCTGCCATGCCAGAGAGCTGCTCTCCTCAGAGAGGAAGCTGGGGCAGCTGGCAGGAGTGCTCACGGTGGCCCAGTTCTGACACGCCGGGCCTGTACCCAGCCTAGCCCCGATGGCACTTGGGCCTCCCCTGGTACAGCCTTGGGGACGCTGACCTGTTGCCCATGAGGCAGGGGCTCTCCTCCCAGGGACCCAGGAGCCTGGGGTTAAACAGATGCCAGCCCATGTGGGCCATGCCCTTGGAGGAGGGGGTTTCTGGGCCCCAGCACAGTGACACAGACACGCTGCAGGACAGATTGTGTCTGGCTGCAGAGCGCAGGAGCCAATGCACATGCAGGAGGGAAGCAGTCAGTCACCTACGGCTACTGCCCAGAACCCCTGCTGGTCCCAAGGCTTCCCTTCCCGGAGGCTGACTTCTGAGTGCAGACTTGGCTCCAGCCCCGCTCCTAGCTCCAGTACTGGGGTGGGAGCAGCTTCATCTGCTTTGCTTGCTGGACACCCAGAAAGGGCAGGGAGCTACCTGTGGCACCTGGCAGGATGTGGCAGGAGAGACTGGGGTGGAAAGCCAGGAGCAGATTTTGCTTTTGTACAGCATCATTTAAGCATTTTAGAGCTAGGAAAGCTAATGATGATGATCATATACTCTATACTCATGAGCACTTGCTATGGGCCAGGCAGAGGGCTTTATACCTGTATTATTTCTTTTAATCCTCAAATAATCTGTAAGGTAGATAGAATCATTTCCCCCTATTTTAGCGATGCATAATTGAAGCCAAGAACCCTGCCCAGGCTCACTCAGCTAAGATGCGGTGGAGGCAGGCTTAGCACGCTGGCAGCCTGGCGCCAGAGTTCCATCTCCTGACTGCCAGGTCCAGGGACCTCCCTGGTGAGAAATCGCCCCGTATCTGTCTGGAGTGGACAGTTTTCAAAGTGCTGTTACATACCCAGCTCCCTACTCTTATGCCCCAGAGCGTGCCCCCATCCTCGCATTACTGGGCTGAAGTTCTCTGCAGGCATCTGCCTTTCCTGCAGGCTGCAGGCTCCCTAGGCCAGGGACTGTAGGAGCCTCAGAAGCAAACCAGGGTCTGGCCCATGGTACTGCCTCCTGGAGGATGAATAAACCTGATGAGGTGAGTAAGGCGACACTGATGTCTCCTTTTACAGATGAGAAGACTGTGGCCAGCTGTCTCCTGAGCTACAGTGGACCCAAACTGTCCTCCGGCTCCTGCCTAGGATCATCCCACATGGCACATGAGGCAGCGCAAGCTCATCAAGGTACAAGTAGGACCTGGGGTCTATCTCATAGAATGGAAGCACGAGAACATGCCAGAAAGAACTTAGTGCAGAGCCAGAGCCAATCCTAGCAGGTGCCTCACTTACCTCGGCTGATCCTCTGCTTCTCCCCAGAGAGGATCCCTGGAGTGTCAATGACGCTGATGCTCTCCAGCACGGGGTTGGGCAGCTGGGCACACACGAATCTGCATGGGGCGACAGCAGGCCTGCGCTGGCCTCTCATTGGCTCTCACGTGGCCTCCCACACCCCCGCCCTGAGACGGAGGTTCAGAAGCCTCCAGTACAGACTCCCAGGCTCCAGGCCAGACTCCGCCCTAGAACTAGGCCCAGGACCTGTATTTTGAAGAAGCTCCCTGGGTGATCCTGAGGCAGCCGTGATCCTTCAATTGTGAGCTCCCTGCTGTCAGGGACACTGTCCAAACCTCAATCTCCAAAGACATCCAAACCTTAATCTCTGCCCCCAAGGAACAGTCAGGTGAGGAGAGGAGGTGTGTGCACAGGCAATCACAATATGAGGTGAAATGAGACCATTTCCCCCGCCCTCAGGGAGGTCAGGTGAGGGGCTCAGGAAATCCTAGGTAAAGAGATGGCTTCCAGGGAGGCCTTTCTGGAGGAGGAGGCACCGGAGCTGGCCTTGATGAATGGGTCACGCCACCCAGGAACATTTATTTGGGCTTCCAAATGCACTGCTATTAAGATAGCGGCTAAGCCTTGTTAAAGGAAATATTTCTAGGGTTACATCCTGAAGTCTCAGAATACAAACTGGTAAACCTAACTTAGGTCCTTCTTACTTTGAGCCTTCTCTCTTAGATGCCGTTTTTGGCAGAAGCCTAACAGATGTCTCATTCCCTCAGATACACCGGGGGTGTCATTCCCAGTGGGATGGCAGCAGAGAGGCAGGGTAGGGGAGGAGGCCAGGCACATACAGAAGAGGGCATCAGGGAAGGCTGCACAGAGGAGGCTGGGGTGGCCGGGGGTGCGGCTGGGAGGGAGGCAGGGCTGCTCTAGCCTCCTCGTGAGGGCCTCGAGAGATGTGGATTTTGTACTGAGGGCAACAGAAACCCATTTATGCTGAGGAACATTTTAGGCAGAGAGTGACTCAGTCAGATACAGTAGCTGTCAGTGAGCCCAGTATGGAGTGCTGGCCACGTGCCCGGTGCTGGGCTGGCTAGGTAATGGGGTGGGGAAGTTGGTGACACAGCCCCTGGCCTGTCGAAGCCCGTGCCTTCCTTATTCCTGAGGCCCAGCCTCATTCTGGTCCCTAGGTTCTACAGCACAGTCAAGTATTCTACAAAGATTTCTTCATCTTGCTGAAGCTGGCGTCACCTGGGTTTCCGACACTTGGCGACGAGGTGGTCAGGTGCATGGGCTGGTGTCTGGGACGGGGGCTGTGGTTGAGGCTTCACCTGCGCTGAGCTCTTGGAAGGGCAGAGGGCTGATGGTGGGGCCCGCTGAGGGTGACACCAGGTTACAGGAGCCAGAGAGAAAGGGACAGAGCAGACTGGACAGGGCCTGGCCAGGCAGGCAGGAGGAGCACTGGGGAGCTGGGAGGGAATAGGCTGAGAGGAAATGACAGCGAGGAGAAGCAGGGGGAGGGAAGGGTGGGAAATACCCTCGGCTCCCGATCACTGAGAGGTCACAGCAACCTTTGCATGGGCAGCTGTGATGGGGACACAGGGCGAAGTGAGCAGGTGATGCCATGAAACTCGGTGGTGAAGGGAAGTGAGAACGAACTGGTAGGGTCTGCTGCACGGAGGTCAGTGGAGCATGGAGGGGAGAGGCGGGGGTGCCTTTGTCAGAAAGAAGGGACCGCTGATGGAGCAGTCCCTGAGTAGCTGGCCCCGAAGCACCCCGAAGTGGGGAAGGGAGGCAGAGAGCTGGAGGGGAAAGAGAACACAGCTTTCTGCAGACTGGTGGGAGTGGGCTCGGATGGATGCAGGCGACCTGGGAGCCTGGACAGATTAAAACCCAGCTCCAGGGACTCCACCCATCCTGGCTTCCATCTTTTCTAGAACAGGAGGCAAGGGCATCCACTGGAGGAAGAGGAGGAGGAGGAGGAGGAGGAGGAGGAGGAGGAGGAGGAGGCGGCGGCTAAGGGGGTTGGAGTGGGCTTGAACAGGACCCCTGGGCAGCGCTGGGACGGGAGCCGATGTCTGGGGGTAGGCTCCTGGAGTGTGGCTGCGGTGGTGCTCGAGGCACCTGCAAGGGGGCTTCCTCCGCCCCCTGTCATCCCAGCAGACACACCTGGCAGGTGCCACACCGACACCAGTCTAAACACCCATCCTCTCAGCTCTTGAGTGCTCCTGGAGAAAAGTGCAAAGCTCACAGCACCGTGTTCTGCTCCCAGGCTCCTGCAGCGAGCCATATTCTTTCATTCCTCTCTGCTCTTTGGGGATTTTCCCCTCAGTTTTCTTTACCTGAAGTGTCCTTTTGTCCCACCTTTTCAGCATCATTTCGCTTATCATTGAACACCCATGGCTAATGCCAACTTTTCCACAGAGGCCTCATCAGCCCTCTTGCCTTGGAGAAGGATATTACTCTTACCCTATTTCACAGATGGGCAAAGTGAGGCACAGAGAAATTAAGTAATTTGTCTAAGATCCATGGTGCCCTTTGGTAGGACTTGGACCCAGGAGATCTGATGCCAGAGCCCATCATCTTTGCCTCTATTCTAAATGCCTCCTAGTAGAGAAAGTAGTTAACGTTGTTCAGGTGCAATACATACACGGAGCTGCGGTGTGGATGTGCAGAACAAGTGTGGTCGGGGTCAGCCTGCATTCTGCGTAAGCAGAATAATAATGGGAATAATGGCTCAGCTGGCCACACATTCCCTACCTACAGCTTTCATCACCCAGGATGACCCAATGACCCTGGTGTCGGCAGACTTACACTCGTCCCAGGGGAGGAGAGGTGACCTGTCCAAGGTCACACAGTGAGTTTAGTAGGAGAGGCACTGCTCAAACTCAGGGCTCCCACCCTTAGCACAGGGTTCCTTCCACCTAGGAAAGATAATGCCCAGGAACAGAGGGGAGCCTTCCTCTATCTCCTTCCAGTTGGATGCAAATTCCCTCTGTAGTAGAGTTGACCCTTGAATATTGAGGGGGTTAGAAGTGTCAATCCCCCCTGTCCCACCCCACACAGTGGAAAATTTGCTCATAAATGGACCCATGCAGTTCGAACCTGAGTTGTTCAAGGGTCAGCTGGATAGACAGGAGCTGGGACCGACACAGTACAGCCCTCTGCTTTTATTGGAGGAGGTGCCGATTATGGGGATGTGAGTTAACTGGTGTATCCTTCCCTACTCCACGGTCAGGAGGAATTAGCCTACTTCCTACATCCCTAATCAGTGGTGACTACCTCAGTTACATTCCCAACAAGAACGGGACCACCACGAGACTCTGGGTATGGAGAAGGCACTGAGCCTCCCAAGACCTCATCCCTTCCTTTTCAAACTCCAAGAAGAAGAAAAGAGAACTTAGGACGTGTGTTCGGAGAACGCACCTGTTCAAGAAGGCATTGCCGAAGGCGTTGAGCTTCCTGAAAGGCTTCTTAGGATCCACCACCAGGGCGTTCCCAGGGATGATCCCCTCCACCTGTCCATACATCACGGCGATGAAGGAGTCAGTGGTCGGCTCAGGCCCAATCCTCATGCCAGGGAAGTCCTGTTCCAGGAGGTACCTGGTGGAAGGGAGCACAGTCATCACACAGGGTTCTGTTCTCAGGGCACAGGTGTGCACGTCTGCCACTGGTGGGTGATGATGCGTGTCACGGCAGAGGGGCAGGTGAACAGCAATGATGTTCTGTGGCAGGGACAGATATCCCTGGATGGGAAATGCAAAAGCCTCTGGGGAGGAAGCAGGATGTAAGCTGAACTTAAAATATCTAATCTGTGCTTTTTGGTCTTTATCTTTTTCCCTCCCCGAATCAGGAGTTGGGGGTGAGGGGAAAGCAAGTTTGGGCTCAGCAATAAAGCACAAGTTGAGGGCAGCCCAGGTGGCTCAGTGGTTTAGTGCTGCCTTCAGCTCAGGGCGTGATCCTGGAGACTGGGGATCGAGTCCCACGTCGGGCTCCCTGCATGGAGCCTGCTTCTCCCTCTGCCTGTGTCTCTGCCTCTCTCTCTTTCTCTCTGAATAAATAAATAAATAAAATAAAATCTTAAAAAAAAAAAAAGCACAGGTTGAGACTGAATCCTGCACAGAGTCCAGCAGACTTCACCACTGAAGGTCGCCTGCTCAAGTGCCCGCACAAAAACAGCTTAGAATGAGGCCATCCATAGACTTGGCTGACTCTCCTTAGGTCTGTACTCATTTACATGGTCACTCAGTCATTTAATATAAAATATAAAAACAGTTCATCATCATACGGTGTGAAGGGCACACTGTGAAGAGTCGGTCTCCATCCCATCTAAGACTGTTGGTCCTACCCTCTGGCCTCGGTACTAGGCTGCAGCCTGAGGTGGCAGGTGCCTCCCTCTGCTCTTCCCCAGGTCCGGGGAAGGGTGAGCCCCAGGCCACTGCTTGTCTCCATAGCTCCTTTTAGAGGTCAAGGGCAAAGGCAGTGAGCCAGAGAATGAAGAAAAGGAATGCAAAAGCCTCCTCCTGGACCAGCGGTCTGAGGACCGCATTTGAGCTACCTGCAGCTCTAGCTAATGGTGCCCAGACCCCACCCCGAGGCCCTGCTCCACTGGCTGGGGGTGGTAGGGTGGGGTGGGAGGGCACAGGCCACCTGTCCTTTCTAGGAACTCCCTCCTTGATTCTAACATGCAGCCTGGGTTGAGAACGTGCTCTAGACCAGCCTTCCCAATTTCACTGATAAAACCACTGATGCTCAGTAGCATTTCCACCTGCCAGACATTACCCTAATCACTAGAACTTCTCAGGGCTCTACAGCAGCCCTACAGGCAGGTGCTGACGGACCTCAAGCTTAGTGGGGTTATGTGGCTTTCTCCAAGTTAAACAGCTGGTAGTGCAGCAGGAACCCAAATCCCTAGCTGAAGGGCTGTCTTGCCCTAACAGTGGGCTGATCAAGGCCCCACAGGTCAGGGCAGAGCTGGGATTGGCAGACATGACTCCACCATAAGCCTCCCCAACATGGACCTGGAGCACCGGTCAGGCTCTGCTCAACAGGCTGGTAGCTGGGGAGACCTGCTGGGGTCTCTTCTGGCTCCTCCACATCCTGCGTGTGCTTCCAGGAAGTGTTCTGAGCCACTCATTTACTCTGAGGCACAGGGCAATTGACGTGGGGTTGCTATGGGCTCCCTCCCCAAGGAGCCAGCAGAGAAGCTGCTGCCCAGGAGGTCACCCCTGTCACACTAGAGGGTTCTTGGTTGCCTTGGGAAGCCCCTCATCTTCTCCAGGTCAGCCTTATAATCCAGGTGTGGAGGCGGGATTTTCTCCCATCAGAGGACCACACTGAAAGCTGGCACTTGACTTGTGATAAGAAGAAATGACAACAGCTGCACACCTGGACAGCATGCCTGGCTTCCTCAAGCACACCTTCTCTAGGGCCTCAGTGGAGAGGCAGGGCATCTCAGCTACCTGGGGCCAGCGACCTGCTTCTCTAACCATGAGGGATATGCCCTGCAGTAGGTACATATGCTGTGCGGACTTCACCATCTCCACGACATGGGAGATTATAGTTCTGATATATTAAGCACTTGCCATGTGCCAGGCACTGTTCTAGACTTTTCCATGGATTATTTCATTTCATCTTCATCTCTCAGATGTGAGCACTATGATCCTTCTCATCAAGTGGGCCTAATGAGAAAACCCATGTCATGGGGTGTTCCAAGGGTCCTGTGAGTTGCAGGCCTTAAGCACTTAAACCAGTACCAGCACCAAGATTACCAGTCATTGTAAAAAAGAGGAGACAGAGGTCAAACAGTGTGTCCCAGGATATGCAGTCAGTGAATAGCAGAGCGAAGATTTGAACAGTGGCACTCGGCCTTGAGAATTCATGTCCCTGACCACTACATTCAATGTCTCCTTTCCTGCCTTAGGTTCCTTGACCAGGAAATGGGAAAAGGCTGAGCCCCACAGGGGTCTGGCAGGAGCCTGGACAGGATCCAGGCCTTGCAGGGAGAGTTAGGCTCTGGTGCCCACAAACCGAGGAATGTCCTCATCTCCACAAACACCCACCACTGAGGTTCACAGCTCAGTCTCCATGAGTGGGATGTGGCCCATAGAAGTGGTTGCTGGGGTGACCAGAGCAGGTCCAAGCCCACTGGCTCTCCAAGACCATTCTGGAAACCTGAAGCTGCCTCCTGAGAGTTCTGGCTGTGCCCAGGGAAAGCCCCATCCACTCTTACCTGTGGTGGAAATGGAGCACCTATACTGTGTGTGCTTGGGTGAGAAGCCTTAGCAGGGCCCTCCCGGCAGAGAGTGTGGCAAGTGGGAATTCTGAGCCTGGAGCAGGGTGCTGGATGCCATCAGAGGCGTCAGGCACAGCTGACATACAGATGGGTGGAAAGAAACAGGCCCGAGGCGGCCTCAAGAATGCCTAGCCTGCAGAGGGCCAAATCCAGTGACAAAGTATCTTCCTGACACAGGCGCCTCACATTCCAGCCCTGGGAGAGACACGGTGTACCAGCAGATGAACAAAGGGTGACACTTCCCAGCATAACAGGGGCCACTTTCCAGGCAATTCTGGAGCTGCGGCCTCAGGCAGCCAAGGCCTGGCGGCTGGGCCTGCTGTCCTGCCCCTCTTGGCTAGACCCGCGTGACCCCAATCGGCTGACCACACATGGGTCTGGAGAAACACAGAATCCAACAGAGCCACCAGCAAGTCCAGAGACACAGGCAGGCCAGAGAACCCAGCGCTTGGTAAATTCTCAGGGACATTTGGGTATGGCTTGCAGCACCGAGTGCCCCCTTCACAAAGCCACCACTGTGTCCAGAAAGGAAAAGCTATTGAGGGATCTCATGGCTGCTTCTCTATGGGGAGTGATACAGATCGCCTCTGTTGCCAGGCAAAAACATTCCCACAGCAGAGTAAAAAAAGAAAAGTTAATTCAAGCCTGGGTGGGAATGGCTGAGATGGGGACACATAAGAATAAAGAGGGACAGGCAGGCTGGGCACCCACAGTGTGGCAGGTGTTGTTCCAGGACCTCTCCCCCATATTACTCCACTTAATCAGTCCCAGAAGCACCGTGCGATGGCAGCATTACTTTACGTCTGCAGCTGAGCAAATTGAGATGGAAGTTGCCCCACTCTGAGGCCAAAGAACAATATTTAGAGGCCCTAAGAGTGGAAAAGATTTTGGTGAACACTTTTGCCCCCTGGCCATCCACTGCAAAATTGAACAAATACTAAACCATCACAGAGGTGTAAGGAAGTCCTACGCAATTCTGATTTTCCCTCATGAGGAGAATTTTATTTCACGTTTTTTAAAGCAAATTATTTTTTAACATTTTCCTCATTTTTCTGTGTCCTGCCTGGCTGGCAATCTAAGCATGTGGCCTGCTTTACTAGTGACCAAAGCACCCAGGGTAAAGGCGGGGAGCCAAGAATCTTAACCAGGTCTGCCTCCAAAGTATCCGTGCCCTCGACAGCGGGGCCAGACCACAGGCCACAGCTCTTTGCATATCCTCAGACTCTACAGCACAGGTTGCTTTCCCCTCTATGTTACAGATATTTGTGTTGTACACCTGTGTCTTTGCTCTCTCTAAGCATCAGGCCCTTAGCTTTGAAACAGGGTCAAAACAATAATACTGGGGCATCTGGGTGGCTGAGTTGGTGGAGCATCTGACTCTTAATTTCGGCACAGGTCATGATCTCAGGGTCTTGAAGTCGAGCCCCACGTTGGGCTCCACGCTCAGTGGTGAGTCTGCTTGAGATTCCCTCTCCCTCTCCCTCTGCCCCTTCCCCTGCTCATACGCGCAAGCGCTCTCTCTCAAATAAATAAAATCTTAAAAAAACAAAAGCAATAATACTCGCCCTGTTGGGTAATACTTGTCTCAGGAGGTTTTAGGGACACCAGAAAGTACCCTATAATCACAAAGTGAGGTAGTAGATGGGCCATCTGAGGGCTGAGTCAGCTCTTCTTCCCGGAGCAGCTACCACTGTCCCTGGCACAGAGCAGCCTCTGCCATGGGACAGAGTGACCCCAGCACAGAGGAGACCTGTGGCCAGGCTGTCAAGCCTTCCACTAGCCTCCTTCTCCCGCACCCACACTGCAACAGGCCGGCCCACCCAGTCCACGACTGACCCAGCACTGCCCGCCGCCCCCTTCCGATTTCTCTTCAAGTCTTTGGAGGTAGAGGCAAGATGCTCGCCTCCCTCACATCCCTCCCCTTTCCCTCATCCCAGCTGTGGGTGGAGCTGGACAAGGCTTCCCCCACCTCCTGAAGGCCAGCCTCTAAGCCTCTGCTTAAAGAATCAGCTAGAAAGAGGAGGGTAAATAGTAAAGGCCCAAGCGCAGTGCCTGGAACATAACTGGTGCTACACTGGTTCTTTCCCTTCTTAATCCAGAGAGAAACCCTACAGAGTTGGTTGTTGCTAGTCACATGTCAGAGATGAGGAGACTGGGGTTGGGACAGGTTAGGCCTTCCTGATGACGTCTCTTGGCCAGCACTGGGAGAGCCTGGATTCTGCTAAGCCAGCCTGCGTTCTTTCCATGGCCTCACCGTCAGTGGGAATGGGTTGGAGGCCTTTCTCCAGAGGTCCCCTCCTGCCAATAAATGCTTCTCCTGATGCCCTCCAGACACCAGACCTGAGGCAGGTGGACTCATTCCTCTGGCCTGAGGCAGTCTTCTCCTTGGAGTAACACTCTAGCCTTGCAAGAGATGGCCAGACTTCCACCCACTCCCACTTAGGGACCAGCAAACGGGAGCCCTCACAGGAGAAGGGTGTCCTCTACCCTCAGCGGGAGGATATGACTGGGGTGTTACAGGGACCATGGTCAGCAGAACAGACCCTGCAGAGGTCAGTGGGTCCACCTGGAATGGTGGCCCCTTTCCCTAGTCCTCTGGCTTTCCGGAGGATCATCTTTTGCGTGGTGGAGATGCCGTAAACCCAGGGATGAGGCCTGGGCTGTGGGGACTCCAGGGTCGTAATGAGAGATAGCACACACCAGCCAAATGCTGAGTCACCTTTGTGGGAGGATGCAAAGAGCCCCCTGAAGAAGTGAGGGAGGTCCACAGGGCCCCCTGAGGAGCCCCCACCTCAGCCCTGCAGCCCCACCACACGCTCAGACTTCGCAGCCCGAGTCCCATTGTAGACAGGCGTCAGGTCTTCAGGACCAGCCCAGACCTCCCTGTGGAGACCCAGGCAGCTTCGCTCAGGCCGCCTCAGGCCCCCCACTCCATCCCCTGGTCCCCCACTTCCATTCTGCCTTCTGCTGTGCCCCAGCCAGGCCCCCTCCCAGCCCGCCGGAGCACTCGGGCCTTGCTCAGCCCCTGGGGCAGCCGCGATGCACCTCGGAGACCAGGGGGCCAAGCGTGCGAGGGAGCAGGGGCTGAAGGCTGCGTGCCAGGGAGAGGAAGGGTGAAGGGAGGCAAACAGCAGAGGCTGGAGGAAGGCTGCCAGGGCCAGAGGGACACAGCGCTACTGTATCCGAAGAGGCAGCCTGTGTGGAGGGAGCAGCTACTGGGCCAATTTATTGTTTATTTTATTACTGTGGGTTGTAGGCCAGGGAAGCTATTTCAAGCAGAGATCATAGCACATTAATTAGTTATCAGAAGAATTAGTTATCAGGAGAATGTCCTTTTCTGCACGTTCTTCCTGAGATGAGAAATAGACCCCATGGCAAGTACATAAACTGAAAGTGGAGGGACACTCAGGAGGTGGAGGGCCAAGGGCCAGGAAATGAAGAGGCAAGTCTTTGTTTCCGTCCCTCACAGGTTCAGGCCAGGATGGAGTTGTGTGAATCAGGGCACTCAGGCAAGCAGCAGGGGTGGGAGAGGGAGCGAGACACTGGTGGCTCCTCCAACTGGGGCCTTCGTCATCGCTCTGGGGAAGGGGTGTTGTATCAACCTACCCTCTTGGAAAGCAACTCAGAAATACGGTTCTTAGCACCAAAATCAAAAAACCAGAAAAACTTAAAGGCATGATGAAACTGTACAACCTTTGGCCTAGTGATTTCACTTCTGGGAATCTCTGAGAAAGCAGTCCAATATGTAGAAAAATATTACGCATAGAGGTAGTGAGGGTGGTTCCACAACTGAAAAATTAGAGACAACCTCAAACATTCAAAAGAAGCAGACTGGTTAATGAATAATTGCAATTACACACAGCAAAATATCATGCGGCTCTTCAAAATAATGCTTACAAAGATTTTTGAAGTGACATTTAAAAATGCTCCTTCTCTAAGGGAAATACATTAGCATGCAGGATTACATTATGGCAATTGTGTTACAAAATAGCTAAATATACCGGCAAGATAAGTATATATGTATTTATATTTAAAAATGTTTTCCCCTAAGTCGTGGGCTTGTGAGTGATTTTTTTTTCTTCCTCTTCTAAGGTATTCTGGTCTACATTTTCTGATGGAAAAAAAATAGCTGCTTAGTGGGTTTAATGAAAAGGAGGAAAATATGTAATTTGGTTTTGGAGGGCTTGCCTGTGCTACAACCCCTCCCACCCTCGGGGTGGACTCTCCCTCGAGGGGGATGGCTTTTGATGCACTGAGCTAAATTCAGTTACTACATGACTGGGGAGGGAGAAGTCTTGTACTTGGAGGTTAAGAAAGCGAGGGATCTGCCTCTCCCGGCCTTCCTGTCTCCCTCAGATAAGGAATAATCTATGGCGACTTGACTCTGCCACTCTCTTAGGACCCAGTTAACAGCCAGCATGACTCAGGCAAAGCAAGGAGAGTGTCTCAGTCAAGAAGCACTTAAACCTGTCTGCCGCTCCAGGATCCTGTCCCTGGAGACACTCGCCTTTCCCCATCTTCCCTCCCATTCTGTAAACATCTATTGGGAGCCTCCCGGAGCTGAGACCCCAGGTGAGGGCCCCAGGGAGCTAAGGCACAGTTATAAGTTCTGGTGCTACTGGAAGGAGAAGCTCCACATTATGTACCAGGGGTTATAACCAAGGTGTGTCCAGAGGGCCAAGGAGGGCCCGTACCTTCCCGTGGGGCACAAACCAGGCCAGACGGAGGAGGACACGGATGACAAAGGAAATCTTGTGCAGAGCCTAAGGAGCTCTGAAGTGCCTTGGGCAGCAATAGGTGCTTACTGAACTAAGGGAAGTGGGTTCCATCAGAGGTTCTCCCCGTGAGATTATATGTAAATTTGTACATTTCTGTGTATGTATCTGTGCATTTTTTCTAAAGATAGGGCCACAGCTTTTGTTAGATTTTCAAAGGATATACTGACCTTTTAAAAAGCTAAGAAAGCAATGGATTAGATTCACTGCTAAGAGTCCTTGCAGTTCTGACAACAGAAGGTATCCAAAAGCCAACAGCTCCCCACCCCCCACCCCGGGTACCTAACTTCTTTAGAAATCACTCAGCCTTCAAAGCTGCTGAGCCCAAGGCTGTCCACCCCGCAAAGGGAAACCCGATCTGGTGTTCTGTTCAGACATGACACGTTAGCATGGCGCAAGCCCTGCTCCCAGAAGGCTTGTGTATAAGCTTAGCACTAGAGAAAATTAGTATCTAGAAAATTAGTAACCAGACTGTTAACTTTTCTGCTCTTGCCAAACAAAGCACAGTGCTTTGCATGGTGCAGGTGCTCGGCTGGTCAATATTTGCCTGGGATGGAAACAAGATTTGATTTGAATGGGAACCCTGCTTTGAAACCTTCTGCAGGAGCTGAGCATCACTGATTTTGGCCACCACACCCTTTGCCACACAACAGGAGTCTGACTCGACAGAGGGCCACAAAGCACCTGCAGCAGCTTGGCAATGGCTGTAAATGAGGCCAGAGGAAACTGCCTGGCCTTGCAGGTTGTATGGACTGAGGTCTGGAGAGAAGCCTGTCCTGCAAAGATAGGAAAGATGGTCATCACTCTGGTGGATAAGGTACGGACCTTCTCCGAGTGCCGGGTGGACAGGCTGCCTTCTTGAGGACCCCTCAGGCCTAGGATTCTGGAATTGAAGGGAATAGATGACTCACCCTCAGAGTCACGGGCATTTAGCCAAGCATCTCCGCCCATGCATCTAAGACCAGCAGCCCAGGTGGGCCTCCTACTCAGTTACGGGGCTTTGGACAGTCACTTAACCCCTCTAAGCCTGGGTCATCTCACCTGCCAAGTCAAGGGACTGGATGAGACAATCTGCCCACATCTCTTCCACCTCTAAAATACGTTAATGTTATTACTGAGCCATTAAGATCAAACAGGGGAAGAGAAAAAAGCATTCTGCGTCTGATACGTTCCTGTCCAGTCTCCAAGAGATCTACACAAGGAGCTCTGCTCAGAGAGGGAAGCTGATAAAAAAGGACAAGTGGCACTGCCCCAGCAGGAGCTAAGTCCCCAGTCCACCTCCTCAGCTGCAGCTGCAGAGCCCCCCACGTGAGTGGCTGAGCCCTTTAAAAGGCAGGGGAGGTGGTCCAGGCCATGAAGGGCATGCCCCTAATAAGTGAGGGTGTGAGGCACCCCCAGCCAGCAATAAGGTGCTCTTGTGACCAGTTTTCTCACTGTGCCGTCCAGGCCTCAGTTTCATCATCCATAAAATGAGGGGGAATGCAGAGGGCTCTGAACTTGAACACTTCAAACTGACCTCGGGAGCAGAGAGGCAGTAGGTAGGGCGGGGTGGGGGACCAGCAGTGAAACGGTGGGGTCAGCTCTGCGCACACAAACACCAGACTTTCTTCAGCGCCCTCCAGGGAAGGAAGGCTTCCCGTTCGTCCCGGGCAGGGGGCCGCCAGGAGCGCCGGAGGACCCAGGCGCCGGGCGGGGAGGCGGGCAGGCGGCCAGGGCCGGGGCGGCTCACCTGATGAAGGTGGTCTTCCCCGTGGAGTACTGGCCCACCAGCAGGACCATGGGCTTGTTGTCGAAGTCCGCATCCTCCAGGGCGGGCGAGTGAAACTCATGGAAGCGGTAATGCTCTTCCAGGGGCAGCAGCTTGGTCTTGTAGAGCTTCTTGAGCCCCTCGCTCACCGTCTGGAAGACCTCGGGGTCTTTCCGCCGGCGGTCGTCGGAACCCAGCCAGCTGAACATCGCGGCCCCCGCAGCCCCCCGGGCGTGCAGCCCCGCGTCCGCGCCCTCGGCTCCCGGGGGCAGGGGCCCCGCAGCGCCCGCCCGCCGCTCCGAGCCGCGCGGCCGCCTCACCCCAGCGCCGGGCTCGGCCGCACCATGGCCCGGGCGCGGGCGGGGGGTCCCTGCTGAGCGCCTTCCCGCGGCCCGGCCCGCCTCCCGCCGCCAGCGGCGACCCGGGCGGGGCCCGGAGGAGAGATAATCTGCGCCGGGCAGAAGGGCTGCGATCCGGGAAATTAAAGTCAAACCTGCAATTAAACTGCCAGGTGCCGGGGTGCGATGTCGGGTCCCCGATCTGCGCCGCCGCACCCCCGCCGACCTGTCCCGCCCTGGCCCCGGCGCCGCGAGGGGATGCTCGGCGGCCGGCGCGGGGGGATGCTCGGCGGCTCGGCGCGGGGGGATGCTCGGCGGCTCGGCGCGGGGGGATGCTCGGCGGCTCGGCGCGGGGGGATGCTCGGCGGCTCGGCGGCGCTGCGCAGCCCGGGCACAGCTCCGCAGCAGCAGCAGCCCGCAGCCCCAGGCGCCGGTTTAAATGCCAGCCGTGCAGGAAGCGGGCTCGCGGAGGAAGTCCCCGAGTACTGGCAAGGCCAGCCCGGCCTGTCGGTGCCGGCGCCGAGAAGCTGAGCAGGGCGCCGCCATGTGTGTGGGCAGGCGCTGCGCTGGGGACCCGGCGACCGCAGCCGGGAAGGGAGGGATGCTGAGCCCCGGGGGAACGCTCCGGTATTTCAGCTCCGGCCTCTGGAGGGTTGACTTGGGAACAGCGCCCTCTCAGGGACGGCTGTGAAGACGGAGCTGACCCCCTCCGCCCTCTCCCTGCTATTAAGACAGCCTTTCCTTTAGTGCCTGAGGCCAATTCCTCAGGAGGACAGGTACCTGGTATTGGGGAGACTTTTTCTTGGGGCACAGAAGAGTCCAATATCAGGTTACAAAAAATGACCAGAAAGGCCACTGCCCAAACTTTTTGTTAGATCTAGGGTGAAGTCAAAAGAATGAATTCCCATTCATTCATTCATCTGTTTATCTCTTCCAGTAAAACAAAACTAAACAAGCAAAACTCCCATAAGTGGTGAGCCTGTATTACAGGGCAGACGCAATTATGGTGACTGTGGATACAAAGTTAATCACAAAGATGAGCACACATAGGCTCTCCCTTCCGGGAGCCCCATTCTCCGGGAGCTGTAAGGAGGAGACAGGAGCAGAGGGCCATGGGTGCACAGAGGAGGAGGCATTCATTTGGTCTGTATAACATTTTTTTAAATGTATATTTTATTTATTTATTCATGAGAGACACACAGAGAGAGAGAGAGAGAGAGAAGCAGAGACACAGGCAGAGGGAGAAGCAGGCTCCATGCAGGGAGCCTGATGTGGAACTCGATCCCAGGTCTCCAGGATCACGCCCTGGGCTGAAGGCGGCGCTTAAACCACTGAGCCACCCAGGCTGCCCTGGTCTGTATAATCTGAGCAAGGCTTCCCAGAAAGCAGGACTACATGCTAGATCTTAAATGATGAATCTCCAGAAAAGCAGGAAAGTCATCCCAGGCTGTCCACAGGGCATTTGCACAGGTTGAGAAAAATGGAAGAAGTCAGAGTAAACAGTTTCTATAGCTAGAGTGTAGGGTTCAGGAGGGTGGAAGGGAGTGAGTGAGGCCAGTCCAAAAGGCTTTGCTTGCCAGAGCAAACATCACATGGGGGATAAGGAGCCAATAATACTGATATTACTAATAATTGTCAACAGTAACTAAGCGCTCAGCACGTGCAGGGGCCTGGGCTAAGCTCTCAGCAGGCATGTGCCATTCACCCCTCATAGCAGCTCTGAGGCGGAACATATTATTTCTAGCGTTGTGCCAAGAGAATGGGGTGGGGACAGTTGGCCATGTGTAGGCAAAAGGGGTGGCATCATCTGTAGGGAATTTAAACACAATAATAAAACCAACTCAGGATGCCTAGGTGGCTCAGCGGTTGAGCGTCTGCCTTTGGCTCAGGGTGTGATCCTGGGGTTCTGGGATCGAGTCCCGCATCAGGCTCCTTTCATGGAGCCTGCGTCTCCTCCCTCTGCCTGTATCTCTGCCTCTCTCTGTGTCTCTTATGAATAAATAAATAAAATTAAAAAAAAAACAACTCAAAGTCAATCTACTTTATATTAGCATCATTCTCAACAGTGCTAGTGAGAAACCCCTCCTCTCCACCCAGGTGGATGGCTCCCCTACACTGCCTTCCACAGATGAGGACATCCTAGGCTAATGGTCCAGGCTGGACCATTGATGCTGGTAGCAGTCGGGGAGAGGCTGGAGAGGCAAAAGAGGCTGGAGCCCAAGGGACTGGTTAGGAAACTGTCTGTAAAAATTTACAAGACAGTGCAAATAGGATGGGGAAAAGGTTGTAATCAAGAAACTTTTTATAGCATAGAACTGACAGATCTTGGTAAGCAATAAGAAAGAGGAAATGAAAGTAAACCAGAGTCTGGGATGATTCAGAATTTTCTACTGCAGGAGACAAGATGGTTGGAAACAGTGGTCCACCAGTCAGGGATGTCAGGAAGAGGGCAGATTTAGCCTTTAAAGATGATGGGTTGGGGTGACTGGGTGACGGGCACTGAAGGGGGCACTTGACGGGATGAGCACTGGGCATTGATGCTATATGTTGGCAAATTGAACTCCAGTGAAAAATATATACAAAAGATAAAGATGATGTTTCAATTACTGGAACATATGGTATTTCTATTTTTAATTTTTCGAGGAACACCTACTGTTTTCCATAGTGGCTGCACCAATTTACATTCTCACCAACAGCGCACAAGAGTTCCCCTTCCTCCACATCCTCCCCAACACTTGTAATATCTTGTCTTTTTTATTCTAGTCATTCTGACAAGTATAAGGTGGTATATCTCATTGTGATTTTGATTTGCATTTCTCTGTGATTAGGAATGTTGAGCATCTTCGGACTATACTTATCATGGTGAGTACTGAGTAATATACAGATTTGTTGAATCATTGTATTATACACCTGAAACTACCATAACTCTGTTTGCTAATTATACTTAAACAACAACAAATTAAAATTAAAATACATAAAGATGATGTGCTCAGTCTGAAACATTGTGGTGGAGACAGCTGTGGGAGCTCCACACAGAACAGTATGGTGAGGCTGCAGGGATGTGGTGAGGATTATCAGAGGTGGGCATTGGCTAGAATCTCTTCACTTATATCTCGAATCTCCTGACTCCCTCCTTGAACACCAGAGGTGATTGCTGTTACTCCTGTTGGAGTAATCACTCAGATTAATATTTCACCCTTGGTGTTGGGGCGCCTGGGTGGCTCAGTCAATTAAGCATCTAATTCTTGGTTTTAGCTCAGGTCATGATCTCAAGATCGAAAGATTGAGCCCAGCATGTGGCTCTGCACTGGGCATGGAGCCTGCTTATGATTCTCTTTCCCTCTCCTTCTGCCCCTGATCTACTGCTCTCTCTCTCTCTGTCTGTCTCTCTCTCTCTCTCCCCCTCATTTCCTCTCTCCTTCTCTCTCTCTTAAAAAAAAAAAAAAATATATATATATATATATTTCACCCTTGGTGTTTATGTTAGCATCGACATCTGAGTACAAGAAGTAACATTGGGGGACATCTGGATGGCTCAGCGGTTGAGTGTCTGCCTTTGGCTCAGGGCATGGTCCCAGGGTCTGGGATTGACTCCCACATCAGGCTCCCCATGGGGAGCCTGCTTCTCCCTCTGCCTATGTCTCTGCCTCTCTCTGTGTGTCTCTCATGAATAAATAAATAAAATCTTAAAAAAAGAAAAACAAGAGGTAACGTTTGAAATAACAACTCACATGGTGTGGGAACAGAGCAATCAGAACAGACACCTGCCCACCCAGGGGAGAAGGCCTAAGGTCCCATGCTATGCTGGGTGTTTTTTTTCCACACACAAAAAAAGAATGAAAAGATATTATGGTACATAAAACCAACAAAACAGCATCCAATGTACATAATTATGCCTGTATATCTATAAGGAAGAGGAAAACATTCCAATAGAAAAACCAATAGAACAAAATGCCAGAAAAAAAAAAGAACAAAATGCCAGAAGACACAAAAATTCCTTTTATAGAAGTGTTTACATGAATGTCCTATGGACATCAAAAAAGACATTAAACCTCAATGGTAGTATCTGGAACTTGGGGAGGTCTGGGTCTGTCCAGCAAGGAGAGGCCAGGAGGCCCAGAGTGTCAAGGAAGAAATCAGAGGATTCCATTGTGGAAATATTTCAGTATTTTAGTAACTAGTACAGCCATGGTGTTGTGTACCACTGAATGTCAGTCCTGAGTGTCTAATTTAGGGAGCACCTGTTGACACATCTAACTCTAGCTTTCAGTCCTGAAGAGTTCTCTGGGAAGAAACCAAGTAATAGTTTAGCATTCCTTCATAGTAACAATGGTTATAAAAAAAGAATTTTTTTAAAGATGTGGTTTATGAAAAACAAAAAACCTAGGGATAAATCTAACAAAAGATGTGCAAGAAAATAATAAAACTCAACAGAAAGATGTGGTAAGAAATGAGAGAGTCCTTGCATGTCTAATTATGGAAAGATTCCATGTCTCAAAGAGGAGAATTTTTTTTTACAACATAATTGCTAGATTCAATAATTGATAGGATTTAAATTAAAATCTGAATAGGGTTTTTCCTTGGAAGTTAACAAGGTGATTCTAACAATACTCCAAGAATAGCTAAGACATTGAAAGAGAAAGAAGAGGAGGAGGTACCGGAGGAAGAGGAGGAGGAGGGCGAAGGAGAAGACAGTAACTCCAACAGAAACAATGAGGTGAAGGGAACTTGCCCTAGCGGACATCACTATCAAGTTGCAATAGTTAAGATGATGTGGTTTTGGTTCAGAGAGACCAATGGAACGATGACATGGTAGAAGAGCCAGCAAATGTGGGAACCTGATTCACAGAAAAATTGCAACAGCTATCACATATATATTACTACAAGGTCAGAAAGAATGTTTTCAACAATTCAACAGAATGTTTTACACCAAAAGTATAAACTGAAATGGAAAAGATTAATGAACTTGGCCTTGGTGAATGTAAGCATTAGTGCTCAATGGAATAGACAAAGAGAGTGAAAAGAATTACGTTACAATACATAAAACCTCATTAGTAGTTAGAGAAGCACCAAGCCACCATTAGATAACACTTCACATCCACCAAAGTGATCAAAAAAAAAAAAAAAAATTTGGATGACACCAAGTGGTAGCAAGGATGCGGCACAATGGATACTTTGCCACGCTGTGCGATTTGTAGATTGCACAAATTCTTTGGGAGACCATTTGGGATTGTCTGGAGAAGCTGAAATCCTCCCCTCTGCAACTCTGCTCCTAGGTGTGATCTAGAGAAACTGTGCATGTGCCCAGAGAGATCAGGATAAGAATGTTGATGGCAGCTCTGTGTGCGGCAGCCAAATATTACCAAGAACTGAATTTCCCTGACTAGAAAGGTGGATAAATAAATTTTGCCATGTTCATACCATAAAGCAAATCTCTTACAAAATACACTTCATATAATAAAATAAATACAGTACAAAAGAGAAAATAGAGGAACTAGAACTACCAATGATAAAACAGCGCTGAATAAATCAAGCCAGAGGGGAGCTGTTATATGTAGCCTAACGCCATGTCTCTCAAGTCTGGGATCTTGCAAAAGCAACACCAGTGCATTGTTTGGGGATGCGTGGAGGTTTTTGAAAAGAGAAGCGAGGGAATATAAAACAATCAGGAAAGTGGTGTCCTCTGGGGACTACGAAGGGAAATGGAATTGGTGATAATTTACATGGGGGGCTCCAACTATATTTGCAATGTTTAATTTATTAAGTTTAAAAATGGATACTTGGCTGTTCATTTATAATTCTCCCTACCCTTTGAAAAAAAATCTGGTCCTTGGATGCACAAAATTAGATTTTTTTCATAATCTGTGTGTGGTTCAAAATGAGCTCTTTGTATTTGGCATTTTTTTTTTTTTAAGTAAGTTCTGCTCGTGGCATGGAGCCCAATGCAGGACTTAACACATTTTAAAATAATGTAATGGAGCACCTGGTGAACCCATCAGCCAATCCAAGGACTAGAAAAATAAGCAATAATTTACATCTACCTACGTGTTCCTCCCCTACCCTGCTCCCACCCCACCCGGAGTTTAGTGTGCTCTATTTCCTTGCTTTTTAAATTAATGTCAGCACATATACATGTAAGCCTGAACAACACATTGTTGAGGTCTACGGCTTCGGAACTTGATAAACAGCATACTGGGTGGCACGCAGTTGCTTGAAACTCCATTTTTTCTTACTGGACATTCTGTCCGCAGCATTGCTTTTCAGCCCTCTCTGGCTCCTGGGCGCCTCTCCTGCCAGATGCCTCCCCAACACCCAGCACCTGGCTCCTCTATTCTATCACCCCGACAGCTCGCAGGGGGTCCCAGTCAGATCCCCTGCAACATCCTCGCTGTGTGATCTTGGGAAAGGGACTTCACCCTCCAAGCCTCCACTCCCTGGTCTCTGGACTGGAGAGAGTAATAGGATTTGGGGGGATTAAAGGGGACAATGGGTGCGCAGGGCTTAGGTCAGTGCCTGGTCCACTGACAGTGCTGGATGTACACTGTCAGGCCTGCATCTAACAACCACCCTGACTCTCAGACACTGCGCACACGCTGCCCTGTGCTCTGGACCCGTTTCATAAGCTGGCGCATAAGTGAGTATCTCTTTTGGTTCTTTTGTATCTTAACTAAAGATGGCTCACTAGCTCAAAAGAATATAATTGCTAATAGAATTTGTGGCATTTGCTATAGGCTCTTGGGAGTGACACTATGAAATAGGAGACTTTCCCTTCTTTTCCCCTTTCTGTGTCCTTTCTCACCAAGATCACCAAGGTCTGGTCAGAAGTGGAGGAAAAGAGGTGGACACTGCAGAGGTGACTTGGAATAAGCTTGATTCCTGGTTCAGGGAGGCTGGCGGAGTGAGGAAGAATTCAAAGGGGGGCCCAGTATCCACAACCCCAGAACCCAGGCCCCTCTCAGCCTGGCCCCTGCCTGGGGAAACTATAGTTTACTCATTTTGTTGGCCTCCGTTAGAGGGGAAAGTGCGTCAAGTCAGCCAATTCTTATCATTGAGAATTAGGCTAAGCTTTTTAACCTCTTTATAAAACATCCTCATCTGTGACACCAGACCTAAGAATGATACTTATACTATTGTGGGAATAGAATGAAACAGTGTGGGCTGGGGATCTAATACAGTTTTATGCATTTAGATCTATCTATTTAGCTATCTGTCGATATAATTATAGACTAGATATATAGCGCTCAGTAAATAGCAGTTCACTTCCCCTTGAATGAATGACAACTAAATACACATAAAGACAGGGAAGTCTGGAATAAAAATAAGATTAGCAAATCGTGCTCCAGAAGTGTATAAACAGGAAAGGGGATGAAGAAACAGGGTCAGGCTGAGTTCAGTTGTCCAGTTGTCTAGGAACTGCTTTCCCCAGTCATGCCATTACTGTCACATCTACGTAATCGCTAGGACACATGTGTGTTGTACACAGCAATTCTTGTGGGAAGGAATGTAGTTTCATCTCAAGGTGTACCAGGAACAGAGCTAACCTGGAAAGTCCAACATGACAAAGAGGAAAGCCCACACCATGGAGGCAGTGGTGTATGTCTGGTTTTATTGAAATGCCTGCTCGATGAGCCTCTATGGCTCAGTTTTCTAAGAACCTCATTTCCCAAAGGCAAGACATATGTAACTTGCAAATGTGAGTTATAGTTAGAAAACCTGCCCACCATTACCTTCAACCTCAGACTCTGCTTTTGTAGCACCGTGATTCTGGTGGGGGAAGGGAGCAGGGAAGGGTAGGGCATTACCCTTGCAGCAAGGGGTCCTCACAACAATTCTGCAAGTGAAGACATGGATGTTTCCCAGGGTGGGACACTTAAGCACAGACAGGCTGAAAGCTTTGCCCACCCTGGCATCTTCTATGGAGGTAGCTATCATTCTACTTACTTTCCCCCTCCATCTGCATAAGGTGTGAGGCAGCTTACCAAAATCTCTGAATGCTAAAAAATAATTTAACCCTGAGGCAGTAGATAGGAGGGGAATGGGCAGGTAGGTAGGTGGTGCAGTGACTGTTAGGAGTGGATGAACTCACCTGGGGCTCCTTGAAGGTGAGCAGCTCTGGTGGCTCTGAGCTCCTTGATCAAAGCAAAAACAGAAACAAGTTCTGCACCCAGATAGATCGGTCTCTCCCTGTCAGCGGTCTTGGACTACTCCATTCTGCTAGACAGCCTCCCCTGGGTGAGAAAAGTGAAAAAGCAGTGAAATGCCAAAGCATAAACATCCAGAGCTGAAGGAGCCTAGAACTAGCAGGAGTCCCGAGCACCTTTCCCAGGTAGTAAGTTTTGTTGGTCCATCCACCAGGGGGAGCTAACAGGAGGCTCCTGGAGGAGGAAGACTGGGCTTTCATCTCAAAACCTAGTGTAGGGGGCATCTGATTGGCTCAGTCCAAGGAGCCTGCAACACTTGCTCTTAGAGTTCTGAGTTCAAGCCCCACATTGGGCGTAGAGACTAAGTAAAAGAAAAAAAAAATCCCTAGCTCAGGGCTAGTCCTTGACCCTAAACTTCACGAATGGCTGAAGTAATTCTTGATGAGCAGAGACTGGAAATGTGAATTTCCTACATCTGGCCAATGATTATAAAACAAGAAGGCCATGACCATCCCAAAAGGTGCGTGGGCAGAGGCAACCTGATAAGGCAGAGGATTTTTTTTTTTTTTAAACACGAGAGCAAACAACAGTGGAAGTTACAGCCTGCTCACATCTTTAAAGGTCAGGTTCTTAGTAGCTACCTTTTGCTTTGTCTCTATTTTAAAATCGTATGTCTTACATTTTATTTAGTTTGCATTTTGCTTTCTATTTCTGATTATAGTTTTTTTTACTTACTGAAGTTTAACATTGATTTATAGTAAAAGCTATTGATTTTATTATTTATGATTCCTTTTCTTAATACACTAAACTTAGAATTCCCTTGATAAGAAATTTGAGATTTTTTTCTTGAAATTGTTCTGTAGTTTAAAATTTTTATATCTAACTTTTAAATTCATCATTACTTTCATTATTGTTGTCGAATGGGGTGTTTCCAGATGCTTGAGAAGTTCTCTGTTAAATAATCTTCCATTCTCTTTTCCATAGCAAGTCTTCTTAAAGATAAATTAGTATAAATGATTAAAGAATGTGGGATGCCTGGGTGGCTCAGCAATTGAGCATCTGCCTTCGGCTCAGGGTGCGATCCCGGGGTCCGGGATGGAGTCTCGAATCGGGCTCCCTGCATGGAGCCTGCTTCTCCCTCTGCCTAAGTCTCTGCCCCTCTCTCTCTCGATGTGTCTCTCATGAATAAATAAATAAAATCTTTGAAAAAATTATTAAAGAATATAAAGTCTATTTCAGAATGATCTATTCTGTTGCAGTGAGCAATTTGTCTATTTTTAGTAACATGCCATTAAAATCACTGCGATCTTATGATACATTTTAATATCTAGGATGAATATCCACCTTCCCTTACTTATGTGGTTTTAAAATTTCTTAGATATTCTCTTTCCTCTTGTCCTCCTGTCTTCATCCTCTCTCACTCTCTTTTGTTTCTTCTAACTGAAAATTAATTATGCAAATTCACTATGCTGTTGTCTCCAGTCAACATCATACTATGAGTATTGCACATATCTTAGAAAACTATTGTTTAAGTTGGAATGAATGCTAATACTCAACTACATGGAAATTTCATTAATTGAATTAGCCGTACTCCATGGTGGACATAGAAGTAATTTGCAGAATTCTTGTCCACCATAATAAAAGCTCTATTTCAAATTTATCTATTCTGTTTTAGTGATCAGATGAAAGATGAATATTTATATATATATGTCTTCTTTCCTGGTTTTATTTACCTAATTTATATAAGTGGAATTATTGGGAACATCATTAATGCTTTTGATACTTATCACCAAATTGCTTTCCAAAAGAGGTACATCAATTTATATCCCTATCACAATGATACCAGAGTTTCTAGGGTTTTTTCCCCTTTTAGCAAAGTATGTTATTAATTAAATATATTCACTGGGACGCCTGGGTGGCTCAGCAGTTGAGCATCTGTCTTTGGCTCAGGGCATGATCCCAGTCCCTGGATCGAGTCCCATATTGGGTTCCCTGAGAAGAGCCTGCTTCTCTGTCTGTGTCTCTGCCTCTCTCTGTGTGTCTCTCATGAATAAATAAAATCTTTTTAAAAAATATTCACCAATGTGGGAAGTGGGCTATGATATTTCATTTTTTAAAATTAGTAGATGTATCATTACAAAAAGTTTGAAATTTTTCTTGTGTTTATTAACCATTTATATTTCTTCCATGATTGTCTATTTTTGTTTATCCATTTTTTGTGTGTGCATGCAGGTCATGAGAGACACAGAGAGAGAGAGAGAGAGAGAGAGAGAGGCAGAGACCCAGGCAGAGGGAGAAGCAGGCTCCACGCAGGGAGCCTGACATGGGACTCTATCTGGCGACCCCAGGATCACGCCCCGGGGCGAAGGCAGGTGCTAAACTGCTGAGCCACCCAGGGATCCCCCTATCCTTCATTTTTCTTTAAGATTTTATTTATTTATTCATTAGAGACACACACAGAGAGGCAGAGACATAAGCAGAGGGAGAAGCAGGCTCCATGCAGGAAGCCTAATGTGGGACTCAATCCTGGGACTCCAGGATCATGCCCTGGGCAGAAGGCAGGTGCTCAACCCCTGAGGCACCCAGGCATCCCTATCCTTCATTTTTCTAAAAACGTTTAGTTTTTTTTTTTTCATGGTTTTGAAAAGAGCTCCTTATTTACAATAAGGACATTAATCTCTCATGTGTTTATTCATCCTGACTGATTTTAAAGAAATTTTGTCAATTACCTTCTCTGTCTCTTCAATCCTCCACAATCCTCCACAAAATGGAATCAGTGGGATTTTTTTGAATCAGAATCTTATTAAAATTATAAATTAACTTTAAGAGGATGATCACGTTCTTAATGTTTGCTCTTTTCATCCAAGATGGTTTGACTTGCTGTTTATTCAAATATCTTCTTTATCTCTATAAACTGTAGCTCTTATCAAACAGGTCAAAACATTTCCTTTAAGATTATTCTGTTATTTTATATTTTTATTTTTTTTAAGATTTTATTTATTTACTCATGAGAGACACAGAGAGAGAGAGAGAGAGAGGCAAAGACACAGGCAGAGGGAGAAGCAGGCTCCATGCAGGGAGCCCGTGGTGGGACTCGATCCCAGGTCTCCAGGATCACACCCTGGGCTGAAGGTGGCACTAAACCACTGAGCCACCCAGGTTGCCCCATTATTTTATATTTTTATTGTTACTCTGAATGAGATATTTCTATTATGATAACTTCTGTTTATTGTTATATATAGGGATGCCATTACTTTAAAAAATTTGTCTTAAGTATAGTTGTTTTACTTAATGCTCATTAATATAATAATTTCTAGTTTATTCTTAGTTTTTCTAGTTATATGAGGATCATCCAACTAGTGTTTTTCCTCTTCACAAATACTATTTTGGTTTATAATTATATTTCATATTTTGAATTTTCAGAACAATGTTGAAAAATTTTTAAAAGGAAGCATTCTTGTTTTGTTCCTAATTCCTAGATACCTATCTAGCTTCTTCTTTCTTTGCTCCCTTGACTTGGGAGTTTTGATCTCTATCAACACTTTTTTCTTTCTTTCTTTTTTTTTTTGGTCAGATAAAAAATGTTCTGCTAAAACAGAGCATCTAGTATGTAGCATCTTCTCAAATTTAATGTGCATATATTGTGTGTATATAGAATCCTACATACCTAATTATATATATATGTAACATACTCTGAGTGTTCTGTTTTAGAAGTCTGGATAGCTGGTGATGCATTAGTAGAAATGAGACCATGGGAGGAGCTTGGGGGTTATCTAGTGATAGCCACCAAGGTACTGAAGCACTGTCCCAGTATCTTCTCAAAGGGTCTTCCTTTACAGGATGGGACAGCATTCACATGTTAGAGACATGAGATTTAACTTCTGGAAAACTCAATGTGAGTTAACACTTAGATGTATTGCCAAAAATAACTCTAAGGTTCTAGCTGCCTGAAGACAAACATAGGAAATGATGACTATTGGTATTCACCAAGAGCCTGTTAGATAGCAGGCATGATGCTAGGTGTTCTCACACAGATTACTCACATCATTTTCATGAGGACAGTTCAAAGTGTCAAGAGAGAAACTGAAGCTTAGTACCTAGAATGAAGCAGAGCAGCAGACATGCCACAGTTTTTATGAAGTGTAGTGTCTTGAGCTGAAATAGTATACCCCAGATATGGCCTGATGTGGCACATTTAACAGGGAGGGAGCCGGTCCCTGCATTGTATTATGAAGAGTTTAAGGAACTAAACTAAAATCTTTATTTTATTTAAAGATTTTTATTTATTTACTCAGAGAGAGAGAGAGAGAGAGACAGAGAGAGAAGCAGGCTCCATGCAGGGAGCCTGATGTGGGACTCGATCCCAGGTCTCCAGGATCATGCCCTGGGCTGAAGGCAGAGCTAAACTGCTGAGCCACCAGGGCTACCCAAGAACTAAAAATTTTAAAGTTATATTTGAGGGGCTATCACATGGGAGAGCAAACACTATGGATATAGCCAAACTACTACTGTGATATTACCCACTTGCAGATTTCAATTACTATCTATCTGCCTGCCAATAATCATGAACATTCCTATCTCCAGCCTAGGCATTCCCTGGATGGCCTATAGGCAGCACACACTCAGTCCCAGGGATTAGGGGGTCCTCAAAGACCTCTCAGAAAGCACTGAATCTAATCATATGGAATAATCATAATCATTATTTTAACAAAATTTATTGAGTGCTCTTTATGTACTAGCCCCTGAACTAAACACGTTGTATTCATTGAATACAATATTAGTCGGATTCCTCCACTAATCTTTCCAAGTATTGTATGATTACTGTGTTGTAGATGATTAGAGACCCTCAGAAGTTAGTTCAGAAGTTGATGATCAGAAGACGGTTAGAGACCCCAAGAAGTTAGTTCAAGCTATCCACCTGAAACCAGTAAACTAATAAGCACAGCTGCAACTTTTTACTCAGCTCTTTCTCATTTGCCTTTAACATTGCCTGACTCGCCTTGGGGAGGCGGATTTGGGGGCATTGCCTTCCTGTCTCTGTGTTTGGCTGCCTCTCAAATAATTCCTTTTCTTTCTGCATGTTCCGGGTCCCAGTGATTGTTTCTGCTGTGCATCTGGCAGATGAACTTGGGTTCAGTTACATAACCTGTAAATGGTGGAGTCAGGTTCAAGCTTCCAGGTTTATCTGGCTCTGAAGGTGAGCTCTTTCTAGGACACAAGTGCCACAGAATGGGCAGATAGAGGTTGAAGGCACCACACACTGGGGAGGCCCAGACATGAGAGCCCTCTAGGTGACTGATGTTTTCACAGCTGCTGCCTCGTTCCAGAAGCCTATCAGAATTATGCTTTTCAGTTAAAGGGATGTTCAGGTTTTTTTTTTTTTTTTTTTTTTTTAATGTTTTGAAAGGCACACACAAACCCTTCCATGGAACTGTAGGAGGACAACATGTTTCAGCACAAATCCCTGCCACGTTCCCGTTGAAGGCTTTCGCCCACACAACTCCATAAAAGCCTGTTGTTTTCTGGATGTAGAGAAACCCCTTATTTTCAGAGAATGCAAAGTTGAGGATGGCTAACAGATATTGTTAAGGTTAGGAATTCCTTCTATTGCAGATCCTGCAGCCTGCATGCTAAAGACACCACTTTAAGATGGTTATGCATGACAAAACGCTCAAGAACTGGAGCTGCCATTTTGGCAACTCTTCTGGAGTCATCACCCAGGTGGGATACTGCTGACTACAGGATGCTCTTGTCCTCCTTTCTTGGATCTCTTGGGCATTGGGCACCTGTCTTACTCATTTTTGTACCCCTGGAATTAGTTATGGTTTATTTACCATTGGGACTTCTTTCCTAACAGAAACCTGGCCACCACCTCTTGGAAGGAAATGCGGAAACCATGCTGTTTTCCTCAGCAGTCAATTTTCCCTGTCATGAGCATCCTAATGGCAAACAAACTTTCTGCCAAGAAAGATAGCCTAGGTCACAAGTCAAAAGGAAAATAACAAATCAACCAAAACAAAAAGCAAGTAGAGGTAAAATTGTAAGACACTCAGGGGAAAAGGATCTCAGGAAGAAGTAAGGGTCAGGAAGAAGAATGGTTAGAAATACATTCTATAGTTGTGTATTGATTTGGATGAGTTTAATAATGCCAAGAACACAATTAAGAATAGAGGCAGAAGACAAGGTGTATACAATGAGACAATGAAAGAAAAAAGTCTAGACAACATTTTTATCTGTTAGGGAATCAGACTAAGAGCTAAAAAGAGAAATGAAAACAAATCATGTTGTAGACCTTTTTAAAATTTTCTTTGGACAGTTTTTCTTTGAAGGAATAGTCAATAGCTTCATAATTGTGTGATTTCTCTTGTGCTAGGAAGACCCATCATGCAAAAAAGACTCCCTCAGTGGCTTATTATTAATAGATGAAGGTCTATGCATCAAGGTCTGTATTTTGTCCTGTTCTTTTTTTTAAGATGGATTTATTTGAGAGAGAGAGCATGTTGGAGAGAGGCAGAGTCTTAAGCAGACCCTATGTTAAGTGCAGAGCCCAATGTAAGGCTAGATCTCACCAGCATGAGATCACGACCTGAGCCAAAACCAAGAAGTCAGATGCTTAACTGACCATGCCACCAGGTGCCCCAATCAAGGTCTATATTTTGTAATTGAATCATTGGTACTTGACAATTCAACTATTATTAGCCACAAGCATCTTTTCATGATTAGGTTATCAGATTCCAATGGTCATGGGAGAAAATATGTGGGGGAAAAAAAAAGAGGCAAGAATGTTGGATGAATGGAGGTTTCACAAACTTGCTACAGAAATGCTAACATGTACTTACCCATCTGAGTGAAACATTAGGTGCCTGCCATATATGTGTCCTAGATATTGCCCCAGTATGACTCCAATTGTTGTGCAAACCTGCTCTGCTGGTCCAATACTAGATCAGAGAAGGTAGGAGAGAGAAGATGTAACTGGAATGGAGGCTGATGGAAGAAGGCTCTTGCTTCTGCTTCCATTTAGTTTCTTTCCACCCAAGATTTAGTGAGCAATTCTGCCCCAAGATTGGGGAAATATCCAGGCCCCAACTGAGAGATTCTGTGGGCTCTTGAAGTCTGTTTCAACAACTTTGCTTGTTTGCTTTTCTAGGATCAAGCAATTGACTTGCATCCTAATACCTCATAGGTCCTCTCTGCCCAGAACCTCCCTTCCAATTAGATGGATATCAGATGTGTTTCTGCCACCTTTCTGGGAATCCAGTTGTGCTCTGTGGCCAGGTCACTATTGCTATTTTGGACTATCTCTGATGCGATCTGCCTGCCCGCCTGGTGCTTAACCTAGTATATTTCTACATTTCTTCACCCTTTCTGCCCTCAGATCATCATGCCCTGCCTCCCTGATCTGCATGGCTTCCAGTGCACCTCCAAGCCCTTTCCAGGTACAGCAAACCCTGTCAGTTCAAGTTCACTTGGGTTATGAGTTAGAAATAAGTGTCCTTGAAATTCTGGTGAGCTCTTTGATAATGTAGGAAAACACTCTCTTGTTGAAAACAAGCAAACTTATCTGTTTTTTTTTTTTTCCAGACTTTGTAATGAATTTCTTAAAGGATATTTTCCTATGACATTCTGAATGTTTTGAATGTTTTGAATATAAAAATATTGACAACCTAGGTCTTAGAATTTACGTTGGAATCTTGGAGATGAGTTAGCCCACAAAGCCTCTTTTTATAGTTGTGGTTTTTGGATAAATTTCTAATGCTTGAAAGTCATATATGGAATCACTCAATTTTTCCTTTCATTCTTTTGAACTTGATGTGGTCCTTTCTCCAACTCACAAATCAAGTCCCTCTTCTTTACCTTGTTTGACCCTAGCTTTGAAAACACATAAATGATTAAACAAAAATCAAGCAAGAAAAAAATATCAGAGAATAGTATAATCTGTCAACTGATTCCATGAAGCTTTGGTGCTGCCATAAATAACTACCAAGACCTTAAATTCCAATCTAGAGGGCTGCCAGTAGTAACCTTTGCCAGAGCCATAATGCCTCTTGACTTTCTTGTTTTACTCTTGTATCCACAGAGAAAGGAATCAACACAAGAAATGATAAGAATTTATCCATAAGTATTTTAGTAGTCTTTCCCATTTATGGTTGTGTTGGACACCTAATAGTTTTACTTGTTTTTTTTTAATGTGAGTTGAATTAAACAATGGAGGTGACCCATATGAACATGAATGAACACTTGTGAGCGGTTATATGTACTATACTTGGCACCTTAACTTCATCCTCAACTCGACTTTTTCACTTATTGTTTCACTGCCTGAAATTCAAACAATCAGGAATTTGTTTGGACAAGGAGCTCTCTATTTAAAAGAAAAAAAATGTAAATCCTTATAGTAAGGTTAAGAATGTTATGGGAACTAGTTCCATTTATGAGAACTAGTTCTATCAGATTTAAGAGAACTAGCTCTCACTTATGAGGCATTTATGAGAACTAGTTCCATCAGATTGTTTTCTGGTGCCCTGAAGGAATGAGAATTTTGCTTGGAGGAAAAGGAAGGACCCACTTTGGAGAAAGCACTTAGGTTTGTGGAAAGAGTAGGTTTGTTTAGGGCACTTGAAGAGTCCCTGAAGTGGGGTAAGAAGGTGCCAGAAACAAACTTGTTTTCCTTTGAATGTTTGTTCAAGGCAGGTCCCAAACAGAGTCGTAGAGTGTTATAACAAAAAGCTGAGAGATGATGGAGTACAACTTCCTTGTTTTATGCAACCTACTAAGTCCCTACTAACCTATTTGCCTGGCTTTACAGAATCAGGGACAGAACTTGGACCTGAATCTGCATTTCTTAACGCTCATGCCAGTGCTCCTTCTCCAATATTCTGCTGCATAGCACAGGTAAGGGGTCACTCCTTTCCCTTTGGATTTTCCTCTAAGACCCAGAACCCAACAAGTGTTCAGGCCCTGCTGCCTTGGAGCTTATATAGGCCACTAGAGGCCTCCTGGGGACTTTACCACTTCTTAAGCCTTGTTTCCCCTGGAGAATGACCTCCTGGTCGTAAATCATGAATTCACTTAACCCACTTTTATCCACAGCACACTACTGGGTCAAGGGATCTCCATGTTGTACAAAGATAGAAGGATTCATCCCCAGATGAGGAGGGAACATCTGACTTCTGAATGACTATAAGTCATAGGGCTCATGTGAGAGGCCAGTGAGCCTCCCTGGCCTTGTTTCTTTCACCCTGAACAATAATTCACAGGAGGGTCAGAGGAGGAAATGGTCACTGGGTTTTGCCCTCTTCCACACAGTTCATGACAAACCTAGTGGGGACCTAACAAAAATAGCTCTGACATAGAGTGAGTGAGTCTCAGCCCTGCACTGGGCGTGGAGCAGGTAGGTATCCAAGGTTGAGAAGCAGCCCCAGCCAGCAGTTCCTGAAATAACAACCAATATAAGAGGAAAGATAAGTGCCAGTGTGAGGGCATAAAAATGAAAAAGTTAGGTCTGAGACATAACTTGGAGATCAGTCATAGCAGCAGTCCTCTGCATGCACATAGATTGCTACGGTTTTTAGAAAACATTTTCACATTCATGACTTGATGTATTACTAATAGGGATGAATCATTATGCTGATTTTTCAGAAGAGAACATTGAAGTTTTCTTAACCAAACTGGATTTTATCCCCTGTCTTTTGATTCCTAAATCCACTATTCCTGCTATCCACACAACACCCTCTGACCAAATAGTGTAAGGAGGGCTGGCTGTTTAAACAAGAAGGGGGGTGGCGGGCGGCAAAGAGTTCAAAAAATTTTGAACTCAGGAGGAACGCTTTGGATTTGACTTACTGGTGACAGAAAGATGTGGTTTATTGATCAATGTGGTGAAAAGCTAGGGGATTATGATGCGCCTGGGACTGAGTTCCATCTCTGTTACTAACCAGCTGTGGGTTTGTCGGTGGGGTCACTGCTCTGTACCTCAGCTTTGTCTTTGTAAAATGGGGGTAATAGTACCACCTCACAGGGTTGCAAAGATTCATTGAGATTCTGCATGTGGTGTACTTAGCATTGTACCTAGCATGTCACAAGTGCTCGATAAATGTTGGAATTTTGGCTATTGTCTTAGTCTGCTCAGAATGCTATAGGAAAAAAACATAGACTAAGTGGCTTTAACAGCAGAAATTTATTTAATTTTATTTATTTATTCATAAGAGACAGAGACAGAGGCAGAGAGGCAGAGGCAGAGACACAAGCAGAGGGAGAAGCAGGCTCCATGCAGGGAGCCCGACGTGGGACTCGATCCCGGGTCTCCAGGATCATGCCCTGGGCTGAAGGCAGCGCTAAACCGCTGAGCCACCCAGGCTGCCCACAGCAGAAATTTATTTTCTCATGGTCACAGATCAAGATCTGGTAGGCTCAGTTTCTGGTGAGAGCTCTCCTGGCATTTGGACAGCTGCCTACTGTCACTGTACCTGCAAATGGCCTTTTCTCCATGTGTGTGTGTGTGCATGCACACACACACACACACACACACACTGGTATCTCTGGTGTCCCTTCTTATAAGGACAGTAATCCTATGGATTACTTGTCACTATGACCTCCTTTATTTCCTCATTTAATACAAATACAGCTACACCAAGGGGCTGGGGCTTCAACATGTCAATTTATGGGAAGACACAAATATTCAGTCCATCATATCTATTATTACCAGTATTATTTTTCTTACCAGTACTATTAAAATGTGTGAGGGATATTTGCACCAAAAAAATCAAGGTGTGTAGGATTAGAGTCAGAGCAAAGGCTACAGCAGAGAAGCCGTTGGAAGGAAGAGGAGGAAGGAGTTCCAGATATATAAGGGACTCATTAATTCCACTGATAGTGGGTGCCAGGCATTGCTCCATGTCCTGTGGGAGCAATGGAGTACAAGCATGGAGTCAAGCAAATGAGAGCTGACTCAGTCTCTGTGCTGAGCTCTGCACAAGCCATGCTAGGAGCCTAGCACAAAGGTCCTGGGGTAGCCAAGAAAACCTAAAGAGGAGTCACCACATAAATGCCAAGAAATGTTTGGAGAGAAGAATAACAAGTGTGGAATACAAGGAAACAATCAATGGAGGTCATTTCTAGTCCTGAGTGGCCAAAGACAAGAAGACAAATGGACAGAAATGGGGGATCCAGGACATGGGGTTGGTAAAGAAGAGGGAGATTTCTTAATAGCACAGAGGAATCACTGTGTTCCTTCTCAGCAGAGAATATCCCTGCGGGCTCTATCAAACTCTAAAGACCACAAAAGACCATAAACATTGTATTATTTCCTGTAATGAAATAATGTTCTAAGTCATATCTCCAAATACCTTCCCTTATCTGGAAGTGAGAAGATGACTAACTCTCTCTTGTCGAGGCATTACTGAAACAAATTCTGTCTGTGTGGTTTTCTAAGAAAATAATCGGATTTGTGCAATACCGTCACAAAGCCCTGGGTGCTCCACTCCCTTCCAGAGAACTTACAGTGGGGAGGAGCTGAGGCTCTGGGAGCCAGAAACCCAGACTTACAGACAAGTACATATGCTTAGAAAGGTCCATATATAAGGCTGGTCTCAGGCAGCAGGCTTGATTACACTGGGACTAGAGCCTGTCCATTTTCTTAAAGGAACAAGATCTTCAGTGCAGGTAAATTTCTTGACCTCCAAGGGTCAAGTTTAGCCCAGAGTCCCTGGGGGCCCCTGGAGTGCCTGGGTTCAGACAATGAGAAAGAGGTAGTTGCTTCTGCTAGTTTGAACTTTGTAGGTTAGAGTGTATATGGAAAGACTCCAGACCTTCAGGAGTCTGAAGACCTGAATTGTGTTCTCAACTTTGCTGTCCCTAATACACGTGACCTTAAGGGACAGACTTCAGCCTTTTGGCCTCAGTCTCATTATTAAGATAAGGGGATCTTTGGGCATAGGGGATCTCTGGAGTTCCTCCAGTTTTGGTTGTTATCAGTGGTTATTTTGTGGAGTAATTGATGTCGCTAGGTGCTGTCATTTCCCAGGGCTCAGACCATTCCAGGGATTTTCTGAGCCTCCTTGATTTTGGAAGGGATCTGGAGGTGGCTGGTTCTTGTCTGGGACCTTTTGTGGGATTCTGATGTTCTGGGAGGCAGGCTGTTCTCTGGGTGCTAATAGACAGTGAGGCTAGTTTGACTTCTGTGAAAGCAGATGTGAGGAAGACACCAGTGATGATGCTTACATTCTGTGAGAGGGAAATAATTCCTGAAGGAGACCAGAATATGTCACCCCAAAATATGCCTCTTTGATATAAAACTTATTTTGAACTGAAGGCACTTGAGAAGTGGTAAACATAGAAAAGTTCTCCCTTTTCTGCCTAAAGGCGGGAAGTAAATTTTCCTTTTATTGGAGACATACTCTTATAGGCCCAGAAAAAGGTACTAGAGGAATCTTCATATAAACCTACTGAAAATAACCCTTATCTTCCTTGTTCTTATCTTAATTAAGGAAATTCTTGTCTTAGTTAAGGAAAATAAGGACTACTTAGTTCTAGCTGGGCTACCTCTAGCCCAAACTTCTTTGTCTTGTCAATTATTCACAGATTAATTTTTTCTTTGTCTAAAAGATAGGAAAGTTTCCAGCTCTGGCCACTTTAAGTCTTCATTTTATAAAGGCTCCCATGTTTGTGTAAAAATTCAATAAAATTTGTGTGCTTTTCTCTTGTTAATCTGTTTTTGTCAGATTTATTTTTAGACCCAGCCAGGACCCTAAAAACTTCAAAGAGAACTTTTTCCTCCCCTACATCTCTCACGTAGTAGTTATCAGTATGGCACTAGGACTCATTTAAAGAAGAAATCACCATGGTTGGAGCCATTTGCTGGCCTCTGGACATGAGAAGTCACTAACTGGGGCTATGGATGATTCTGGAGGAAGGCTGGCAGTTCTCAGCTCAGTTCATAATCCTTTTTTATGGTTTGGGTGGGAGGTCATCTGGATATAGGCTAAACATTATTGCTCCAGAAATGCCAGGTATAGTCTATAGGAACTCAGGGCTGGAATAGTGATCTTAACCATGAGCTGGTGAAGTAGACCTAGGTTTTTCAACCTGGGGACTCTCCCTGACCAGGCAGGATGAGAAGGTGTCTTTGACTTTTAGAATGAAGATTCTTAGGCTGGTGGGTGCTGACCATTATACAGAATGAGCACCTTGCAGTGAAAAGAAGGCCTTCTGTAGAGTGGGAGCCTGGCCACTGGCCCATAACTTCCCTGTGGGCAGAAATTCTAACTCATCTTGTACTCCTATCATCAAGGGTGATGCTTGGCTCATGGGGAAGCACTCAATAAAGCTTGAATCTACCACTTTTCAATCTCCCTATAAATCTCCTGACCATCAAACCAATCAATAGAAAAGAGTAGAATAGACTCATATATTAGTGGTATAATTGGCTTTGTGATAAATGTGTTCACTCCAAGGGTAACCAGTAAACTGATTCCTAACACATAGATTGGTTTTCCTTTTTTTGAAAGTTATGTAAACGCTGTCATAGGGTCTCTGTGTCTAGATTTTTTTCACTCAGTACTGGTGTTTGTGAATTCTATCCATATTGTAGCAAGTAGTTCTTATTTGTTCAGTCTCAGTGCCATATAGTATTCTGTTGTGTGAATGTAGCCCAATACTATTTATCCATGTCCATGAGCATGTGGATAGTTTCCCAGTCCAGACCTAATTTGAATAATGCTGTTATGAGCACTGTTATTATAGGTCTTTTGATGCATAAATTTAACCATTTTTGTTGGATAATGCCCAGGGATTGTTGTCATGGGGTGTATATATGTTTAGCTTTAGTATTCATGGCCAAACCATTTTCTAAAAGATGTTTTTGATTAACTTACTTTCCCCAGAGTTTTGTCTTAGTTCCTAACGTCACAGCTTGGCATTCTAGAGTGCAAATCCTAACCTAAGCTGCAAAGCCATCATTCCTCAAGTCCAGGACTGAGCCTTTGCAGGAGGCAGGGGATACTCTTACCCAGCATCCTTCTACCCAGTTTACATACTTGGACAATGGGCAAGCAAGTGCTAGGTCAAAACAGATTGAGGACTGTTCTTTCTGAGCAGCTCCTTTTACAATGGTCTCTGCCTGTCACGCAAGATCAGAAACCCTTAGAATACCTTTTCTAAGGTGAAAACATTGGTACATCATTGGGGTGACTCAGCTGTGAGGAGAAGAATCAAATGTGCTGGAGGGGCAGAGAGGACTCTGGGGAGGAAGAGAAACCTGAGCTGAACTTTGAAAGGTGGATGCATTTGAAGCAGAAAGAGCAAGAAACACCTTATATTTGTGTGCACATAAAAAGAGAAGTTGGGATAGAGAAGAGGTGTGTGCTGTAGGCTGTTACACAGAAAGGTGCCCAAACACCAAGAGCCTGACCATTTGGTTTGAGGCCATGGGCTGTGTGGATCTGAAGGGAGTGATGTGGAATGGCCACTTAGAAGATAAATGCAGGACCAGTCAGAAGAAAAGCTACCTCTCTCTGACCAGGTAATGTATCACTAAATCTGTGATTCTTTTAAGATATAAATACTCCTGAAAAAAAAAAAAAGAGGAACTAATTTAGATCTGTTTTAAAACTCTTTCCTATTCAAATGTGTTTGAAATGTTCAGAAGAGAGAAAAATTGAAAGGGTTAATCCATTGAAAGTGTGGAAGGTGATGGAGAAATAAGAACAGGCTAGGGTTTGGCCATTTCCTGGGTGGGAGCTATAAAACCAGAAGCAGGCCTGAGGGAATAGAGTGACCCCACTGGGATTCTGGATGAGGGGCTCACTCCCGTAAGGCTGAGCAGGCTGAGTGCTCATTGGACATCCTCAGAAGTCTCACCTGTACACAGGAGTGCTGACTGGGGCGACCACCAAGTTCCTTCTAGCCTTTGATTCATATACAGTGACATCTTCCACACAGGCTAAGTGGATATTCCTAAGCCCAAGGAAAGCTATCTTTATGTGGGGTGTCTGCACTTCTACAAAGCCACAGATTTATGCCTGTTCAGTGTTCCAGGAAGTCAGATGAAAGATGGGGCTGTTGGGAGTGGGTAGAGAGCTCCACAAAATTTTCACATCTCCAAATAAGCAGTAAGCCAGCCCATAGGAACCCCTAGCATCACCAGCGAAGACAGGGCACTTCCTGCCTCTCCCCTTGTCTACTCCCAAGGTATATGTTCTCTTTGGAGACTTTTTTCTTTTTGAAGGCGAAGGCTGATCTTGATTTTGCTTTGTTTCCCAGGGTGCTTTGCCCTGGAATCTGCATAATTCCCCTGGAAAATAATCCCAAAGCCAACATGGGTTAGAAGGAAAGGCTGTTAATGAGGCTCCTGAAAGCAACCTCAACCTAAAACAGTTCTTGGGGATGTGACCAGAACAAGAGAAGAGCAGCCAAATGATTGACAGCTCACAAAAAAATTCATATCCTGTATTTCATTTCAGCTTCACATCAGGAGGGACAGAGAGGGCAGGCTTTATTATTCATTACATTTTGCAAATAAAGAACCATTTATTCATTCATTTAGTCAACCTGTCAGCAAGCATTTATCAAGCATCTGTTTATTCATGATATATATTGCCTAGCTCTGGGAAGCCAGAAAAAAATATATACCATTCTTATCTTCTATAGCTCATAGTTGGGCCACATTCATTGTTTCCTCAAAGTCAAATGTCTTCCCTAATAAATAAAGGAATGCTTAGGGTCTTCTGCGGCAAACTATATCTAAATTAGACATACCTAAATAGTAAAAAATTTCATGATCTTTTCAAACCATTAATTTTGCTGTTGGGGAGGAAAAATTTTCCTCTACCCTTCCAGCTTCTTTTGGCTGGTCTAAGAATTAAATTGACATGAAACGGATGAACAGGAGAAAATCAAACTTAATTATGTAAGCAAGAGGGCTCCAAAAATATGAGGTCCACAGGTAGTCAGCAATTGAAGCATATTTATATGCCATCCAGAACTAATGAAAAGGATGCAAAGATCTAGGGCTTGAAAGGAAAGGAAGACAATCTGTCCAAAGATGAAAAAGAGTAAGAGTAGAAAAATGTTTGCTGGGCTTAAGCAACAATGGTAGATAGAGAGGAATTTTAACCAACAGACTTTTCTAGGTCCCATCCTCTCTACCGCATATAGTTCATATTGTCCTGTAGTTATTTATAGTAATGGTCCCTTTTCTGAAATAAGTCCTCTATCTAAATTCTCTTCGGCAGTTAGGAGAGAGCCAAAAAAGACAAATTTCTTGAATCTTCTGTTTCTTAAAAATAAATAGCCTAATGTAATCCACATGCCAAAGAGACACACCTTGGGGTGGCAAAGTTTGCTCCCCTACATAGCAGAACAATTTCCTTTTTTACAGACAGGTCGTGATCTGTACATAGAGATGTGGGTTTTCCTATTCATAATCAGTACCCACAAAACCACCTGAGAACTTCCCAGGAATGTCTGATGTCATCACATCTAAAAATGAGTTAGAGATGAGACTTTAGCAAAAAGAAATGGTAGGCTACATCTTTAAGTCTTTTTGAGACATAAATGTAACTAAGTGTTGAGTCTATAAAAAATTAGTGAATCAATTAGAGATAAAACTCTGTTGCATTAACATAAGTTCTTAATGATGGACCTAGTTAATCACATTTTATTCTATGAATTCCTGTTTGGAGCCTACCACCATGTCTAGCATTGTGCAATATCAGTTTATGTGAGTTAGACTGTGATTTAAACAACTGTGTCTGTAAAGGGCCAGCCAGTAAATATTTCAGGATTTTTGACTGTATGATGTCTGTTGCAACTACCTGACTCTGCTGTTGTAATGTATATTGTGGAGATAGCCATAGACAGTACATAAACAGGTAGTGTAGATATATTTCAATGAACTTTATTTACAAAAACCATCAGTGGCCAGATTTGGCCCATGGGCCATGGTTTGCCAATTCCTGCTTTAGACTAAAGTTTTTTCAAACTACTTTATATCATCTATTTTGAGTCCTAAGAGTATACACAGTATACGTGTATGTATGTGTTGGCTCCATTTTACAGGTAAGGAAGCCAGCTCAGAGAGGGTAAGGGGTCTGCCCATGGTCACACAAGTAAGAGGGGGCAAACCCAGATGCCTCCCGGGTTTTCTAATTTCGAATCTATTGCTCCATGACCACAGCCTATGACACAAAAGAAATACAATCCCTGCCCAAGATAAATCAGGTAGAGCCGACAGTTAGTCTTGTTCCTTTGTTCCAGCTGTCAAAAGCCTGGAATTGATCATGTTTCCCATCCAATGCTTTTTATCATGCAGACCGACCATTGTGCAAGAAGCCTAGGTTTCTTTTCCAATTTTACCTCTGACAGCTTGGTGGGAGTGGCAGGATGCCAGAGTTCTCTGCAAATTAATCATCCCCTAGGAGGATTCTACAGGTCTGTAGCACCTGTGAATGAGAATGTGGTTCTTATTTGTTTTGTTTCCTTTCCAGATCCCCAAAACTACCTTTATGTGTGTGTGTTTAGTATAGGTACAGTGTCTGACACATAGTAAGTGCTTAGGACACATGTGAAATAACCGAATATCAGGGCAGGGACTCAAGGCATGGAACACTCAGGTGTCTTACTTGGTAATGTCCCTCAGTGTTCATCAGCAATTTAGAACCAAAAGGCTTCATCTGGATTATGAGCACCAGGGACACCCCTCACCATCATAGAGCTCCACCTTGCATCTAATGTCTATAGAGAAGGCAAGCAGAGCCAATGTAGGAAAGGGAAATGGAGGTTCTATTTGCTGAGTAAATAGATGCTCAGGCATGGGCAGTGTGCCTTTAGGCTGCACACTCGAATACCGTGTGCCTCAGTCAGCTTTTCCCTCTTCATTTGCATGGTCTGATATTATGGGTCTGCTCCAACACCATGTACTTATAATAGTTAAAATTAATTTCCAACTACAACCAAGATGCCCCTGGCCCTTTGCAGAATGCTGTGGCAATCTGAGAATGAGCCAACTTCAGCCACAGGTTGTAACTTACAGAAGACACATAAGAACTGCCAACTCCCCACATTTGGGTCTAGATTCCCCTTAAGGGGCCTTAAGAATATTGTTTAAAGACAAGATATTTATGTGTTTGGCCTCATTCTGAAATTTGGAGGGTGAAAGCATCTTGTGATGGGCATTTTGTCCTCTGAACCCCAGCAAGGCACCAAAACTTGTCATGAGATGCAATGTTTTCAGGCATGGAGAGCAATCTGAGTGTGACCCAGCCCTTGGGAGGGAGGGCATGGGAGGGGCTGGTCTGGTTCTGAAGCCAAAGGACCTACTGTTACTTATCACAGCACAAGCTGTGAAGGATTGCTGTTCAGGTTTGAAGGGACAAAAAAGTAGGACTTAGCCTCTTTGTGGCCTTGTGTTTGTGATAGTCCATATCAGGAAGAGACTCAGGGGAAAACACAAAGCCCCAGTAACAGCATTTGGATTCCTGTAACCCAGATTAGGAGAGTGCCAGGTCTTCCCCCAGGAAGTATGCATGCATTTGTGACAAATAAGAACAGCCAGAAATCGGACTGCCCTAACCTCCAAGAGAGGTAAGGGTGTGAGGCAAACAGCATTCCATCAGTGTTAATCCTGTGGGGGATAAAAACAGGTATTAGGCAGAGGAGGTTTCTGTGTGTGAATCAGTCAGAGCAAAGCCCACAACGGGATCCAAGAACAAGACCATTTCATGAACTGATCACTAGCAGTACATGATGGGCTAAGAATAAAACTAAGGGTAAGTGTTTAGAAATGTTTATAGTAATTGATCAAATAATTTTATTTCTGTTGAATCAGAAAAAATTTTTTTATTTATTTTATTTATTTTTTTAAAAGATTTTATTTATTTATTCATGACAGTCACAGAGAGAGAGAGAGAGAGAGAGGCAGAGACATAGGCAGAGGGAGAAGCAGGCTCCAAGCAGAGAGCCCGATGTGGGATTTGATCCCAGGTCTCCAGGATCGCGCCCTGGGCCAAAGGCAAGGGCTAAACCGCTGCGCCACCCAGGGATCCCAGAAAAAAAAATTTTTTTAAAGGAGGGCTTATATTTTATATATCTTTTTAAAATTTCATTTTTGTATTGATTTATTTTCATTAAACTCTATGACAAGCTGAAAATAAAAAATATAGGTGTTTCACTAGTGATAATTTGAGGAGCACCAGTTAGGAGGCAGTAAGGTGTCCTATGTGGTAGACAGTGACAGTCTGGATGAGGAGAACTCTGTGAAGACCAGACACACAAGGGAGATTTCTTGGTGGAGGAGATAAAGTTGGACTTTGGAGGATAGACAAGATCTTGACAAGTGAAGAGGCCCCTCAGATCGCTCCTACAGATGGAGGGAGTACTCATACTTGGCATAGACTTGTCTGTAGGCTGCTTTTAGTGCATATACTTTCTGTCCCAAGTACTGTACTGGTGCAAATGGAGGCAGTTGGCATTGAGTGCCAAGCACTGTTATGAGAGTGAGAGCCCTGGGTTCAGGAGAGGGCTCTGATGAAATTTCCCTGTGTAGCACTGGGAAAATCACTTGATCCCCATGAAGCTAGAAAAGCCATGAGGGCTGGTACTGTCTCTGATGAATGGTGCTTAGCTCAAGCCTGGCCAATAACCAATTCCCAATAAAATTTTTGGTGAGTCAATGGATGAATGGGTTTTGGTTTTAACACTTGAAAAATGAGAGAGGATAGATAAGATTGGTGGTTTTCAAACCATAAAATGAGAAATCTTGCAAAGATGCACTGTGGTCCAACCTGCAAATTTAAGCCTGTACACTTGGTTTTCTGTAGGATTTCACTTGAAGAAGGAACTCCACCGCTAAAATAATTTTGGGGAAACACTGGATATGATGACTCATTACTGCACAAAAACAGATGTAGGAGATATAAAAATATGCTAAAATTTTGGGTTTGGTGGAGTCCACTTGGCCGGCAGAACTCTTAATGTGAAGCTTGTTGACAAGCTTCAAAGAAGGATCCATTGATCTCTCACAAGTGTATGTAAAATTTTACAGGCTATTGAGTATCACTTGAGAATGCTATGATTGCATGCAATAGAAACACATAACACTGGCTAACATGGAGAGCACTGCAGAGTCTGGTCATTACCAAAGCTTAAGTAAGCAGATGGTTTATCCTTCTCATGTAATAAGTCTAGAGGCAGGCCACCAAGGCTGGACCATTTGTTCAAGGAAGTCATAAAGATCCAGACTCCTTCTAGCATGTGGCTTTTTCCTAGTGGTCCCTCTCGAGGTGTTACTTCTACTTTCCAGGAATGGGAATGGGAGGAAGTCAAAAGGAAATTTGGGAAAGTCACAGCTTTTCTAAGAGCCCCACCTGGGAGACTGCCACCTTTATCTCACTGGCCTGCTGTATATTGGTGGCCAACCTGTCCTGCAAGTAGCTCTGGGAAATCAAGTGTTTAAAACTAGAATCCTATTAATAAGGCAAAGGAAGGAATGGGTAGGTCCAGGCAACTGTCAGTATTCACCATAATATGTATGTGATTTTTTTTTTTTTACATTACCAAAAATGTCTTTAAGGTAGGAGTTAATTTGAAGAATATGTAGAAGGAGGAAAGCAAGAGACATGGTTTTGCAAGGAAGACAGAGGAGGACATTAGAGCAGGAGGAAGGACATGTATGAGCTTGGGGGTGACAGCAGGTGGGCCCTGCCAGGCAGGATAGAAGGGGCAGCTGAGGCTCCTTCCTTGTCTGACACAGGGACCCTCAAGCCCTATGACCCGAGCTTCAACTTCCTGTTGCTCTCCTCCCTGCCCCACCCCCAAGCAGCAATGTCCCTGTGACATTGGTATAGTCAGGGCCCCAGGTCCCAGCCCTGAGCCTGGAGAGATCCCTCCTTTTCCTCAGGTCTGGGCTGGGGGAGCCCAGAGCCCCCACCAGAACAAGTGCTCAAAGACCTTCAATCCCTAGGATGAGAATCAGACCAGGTGCTGCAGTCTGCCTCACCGCTCTATCCTCTTCCTCCTCCTCCTCCTCCTCCTCCTCCTCCTCTCCAGGGGAATGGCATGCTATCAACAGGCAGTGAGTAAACTGAACGTGGGCTCTCCATTCCAGGCAACAGAGACCATCCAGGAAGACCCCTGGGGTCTGTATCTACACTTGGCCATGTCTCTGTGGCTACCTTTCCGAGCCAGATGGAAGCTGGGGCGGAAGAACTCATTGGGGGACTCCTCACAGCTCCCCAGGCAGGACTACGATGCCCTGAGGGAAGTGTGCCTGATGGAAGGCCGCCTCTTTGAAGATGACAGCTTCCCAGCCAGCCTGCACTCTGTGGGCAGTGGGCCTTTATTGAGGAAGCTGCCGCCAGGCCTGCAGTGGAAGAGGCCTCCGGTAAGGGAAGAGGGTGCTTCCCTACAACACACTCGCACACACACACACACACACGCACACACAGGTCAACCCAGACTTTCCTTGAGATGGTGTTCCAAATGCCATGTCTTACTGACGTTGGTCCCCACATGAGGGGCATGGGCGAGTGCCCACATTCCCATTTTCAAGATGGATAAAACCAGGGGTGGCGCTGAGAGGGCCTGAGATGTGGCTCTTCCTCAGCCTCTACCCAGAAATGGGGGGGGGGGGCAGCAGCAGCTGAAGTACTGTTGGGCCTCATTCAAGATGGCAGGGCATCCTGAGCTGCCATCGATGTTACCGGCCAGAGAGGCACATTCTCACATATCTTCACTCCCAATCCCAAATCAGGCCCACGGAACACATAAATTAAGAAGTTATTAATCACCTTACAACAACACTATTCACTTTCTAAAGTGCTTTGACAGTTTCTTTAAAAGACAACTTAATGTGTTCAAAGGCAATCCAGCCCCCGCCCAACTTGATTTACACAATAGATTTCCCAAACATGGCTAGGGAATGAAGTGGAGTCCTCAGCCTGGGCTGCAGATTCCCTGCCCTTCTGGGCCCTGTTCAACCTTCTCACCAAAGTGTATGGCCCCAGACTAAGTCCCTTATGTGTGCAAAATTCCTGAGTGGGCCTCCTAAACTAGAGAGCCTCCAAGATCCTTCTTTTCCCAGAAAATTTGGGAACCGCTGACACAGAGTCTATCACACACCTGACCTTGGGTGAGCTGTGCCAATGCAGAACCTGAGGGTCTTAATGCAGGGGGAAGAGCAGGGACTATCTGCTTTACCTCCTATGGCTGCCTCACCCACATCTCAGCATGGAAACAGAAATGCAAAGATGACATTATGTTGGGGGGGGGGAATGGGAGGGACTATTCTAGGACTAGAATAAGGAGAGTGGGAAGATCTCTAGGAAAAATGTAAACATCCCCTAAGAGGCATACTTCCATTTTAACAGAAACTCTAAGGAGAGGCATTTTGGACACAAGTGTTATACCTCAGTATCCACACAGAGTCCTCCAGGACTCCGGCTGACATGGGCTGCCAGAAGCAATGGGAAATGAGACGGGCTGAATCTGTACGCCAGACTCTCTGGGATAGCCCCAATTTCACATATATTCTAAATCTAAGTCCCCATAAGTGCGGTCTTGGGGTATGGGAAGCCATGGTCACTGTAGCTCAAGGAGCTTCTTCTTGGTTAGAAGGACAGTTCTATCTATCCCCACAGGAGCTGCACAGCAATCCCCAGTTCTATTCTCCTAATGCCAAAAGGCTGGACCTGTGCCAGGGAGTGGTAGGTAAGTCTGTACAGCCCTTGGAGACACAGGCCTGGCAGCTTCAAACCAGGCCCAGCCAAGGCAGAGTGGGGTTGGAAAGGGGGGAATTGAGAGATCCCAGTGGGAGAGATGGCCACCCCGAGCTCCACCTTGAAGTGCTGTGTCTTTTGCCAGGAAAATCATAACAGCTGGTCTTCTGGGGATGCATGGGAATGCCAAAGCTTGCCCTGGGATAATTCTCATTACCAGTTTACAGGTCCAAGTTGTCTTGGGAGGATGTGCTCATTCTGCTCTAGTCCCCACAATGAGTCCTTTTTGGCACAGAATTCACTAGATGCCCAGGTAGAGTTCAAGCAAGTCTATCCTCATCCCCAACTTTCTTTTCAGGGGAATAGAAAAACCCTTGGCCACAAGGGAAGGCACAAATGTAGTGATACCTGTTTCACAGACGTGGAAATAGATCCCAGAAGTGTTGAGGCTTTCCCAGAAGAACATAAACCAGTTACGGAGGCAGGACTTTAGAAGATTTTGGTTGTGTTTGTTCCTGAGGATGTGGCATTCAGGAAGCTAAAAGGTGGTCCAGGAATGTGGCTCAATTCTTGGTGGCAAGTTGAGATTCCAGCCAATGCTCCTGCCCACCTTCTGCTTACTCACTGTCTTTTCCCCCCAGTATATCTTTCCCTTCTACTAAACTAGGCTACAAGCCCAGAGAGGGAAGCAATTGGGACGAGGCACAATAAGTCTTCAATAGATCCCGGCAGACACTTGTAGAATGTGCCTGGATGTGCAGTAAGTACATCCACGCAGACACTATGCTCTCTGGCTTAGGTGACTGCTGGTTCTTGGCTGCTTTGCAAGCTCTGACTTTGCACCAGGACATCCTGAGCCGGGTCGTACCCCTGAATCAGAATTTCACTGAGAAGTATGCTGGCATTTTCCGGTTCTGGGTGAGTAACCTCCTGGTGCCCATGACTGGAGGAAGCCAAAGGAAAGAGGGTTCTTAGAAGAGTGATGTTTTTACCTCCTGGGCTGACCATCTTCCATGGCAATCTTCACTCACCAGTGGGTACCTTCCCCTTCCAGTTCTGGCACTTTGGGAAGTGGGTTCCTGTGGTGATAGATGACCGACTTCCTGTGAATGCAGCTGGCCAGCTGGTCTTTGTCTCTTCTATCTACAAGAACTTGTTCTGGGGAGCTCTTCTGGAAAAGGCCTATGCTAAGTAAGACAAATCTTTTTGTCTTTTCCATTCCATTCCATTCTGTTCCCTCCCCTCCTCTCCCCTCCCCTCCCCTCCCCTCCCTTCCCTTCCCTTCCCACCCTTTCTCCTCCCTCTGTCTTTCTGTCTCCCTCTCATCAAGGTTGGGAGAGTGCAAGAGGAGATAGGTAAATTTTATGATGTGAGACACTGAGGCATGATTCAGTGAATATGGAAGTGGTGTATCCAGAGTCTCTTGTGTAGGGTTTATCCCATCTGAACAAGTGTTTGGGAATTTTGCCTTCCCCTAATGGATTGAGGTTTTTAACAAGAATAGGAACTCAGGGTATACATTTTCCCCTTTGCCCCTGGGATGGAAGGAAGGGGTAGCAGGCACATGCCCAGAGAAGAGCAAAGGAGGCGGTTCACTAGACTCATGTGGACCATTCCAGGCTACAGTATAAATTCCCCTTCCCTTCTGCTACCATGTTTACTCCTTCCCTGGGCAGACTCTCTGGCTCCTATGAAGACTTGCACCGTGGACAGGTGTCTGAAGCACTTGTGGACTTCACTGGAGGAGTGACCATGACCATCATTCCAGCAGAAGCCTCTGGCAACCTCTGGGACATCCTAACCCGAGCTACCTGCAGCAGAACCCTCATTGGCTGCCAGACCCACTCAGGGGTGCGGCTGGACACACTAGCAGCATGTCCTCTCTTGCTTCTATCCCCTTTGCCCACCAGTCCCAAGACCCCCATCCAGCTCTTGCTTTTAGAGTCCTCATGTTCAAACCAGAGCAGCCAAGTTGAGCCCTCGGGGCAGGCGAAGCTGCAGTAGAATGCAGATGGTATGGGGACACAGGTGCTAACAGTGACTAAGCGTCAATGTGGTGCAAAGTGCTTTACTAGCACAACTGGTCTTTAGTGCCTGATTTAGTAACGACCAAGCACGGGGAGCTAGATAGAGTAGGGAGCCCTGGAGTGAGTGCTTCCTCTGTGAGCGACCACCATGGCACCCTGTGTGATGGTTTAGCTGCTCTGAGTCCATCCTCTGTACAATGGGACAGGAATCACTGCAGAATGGCCCCCTGACGTAGAGGCTCCAGCGAGACTATGGGTGCTGAAGAGCCTTGGCCACTGTGAGGACACAGCGTGGGTCTGTCCCAGCCTTCTGCATAAGCCCTTGCTCCAGCCACACAGGTCCCCGTGACCCCCAAAGAAGCCGTAGGCAACAGCAGGCTGAGAGGAGCTCTCTTGTCTCCACAGAAGGAGAGGGTGCTGGAGAACGGGCTGGTGGGCGGTCATGCCTATACCCTCACAGGAATCAGAAAGGTGGGTGGAACCAGCCTCTCTGTTTCCCTTTGGGCTCCCCCCTCTCTCCCTGGGCTTCTCACCTAGGCTTCAGTGAGCATTATTATCTGTTCCCAGTCTAGGGGGCACATTCTTGGAGGGTTTTACGATCTTTGGTTTTATCACCAAAGCAGGTGGTGGGTTCCCTGAACGTGTGCACCTGTGTTCTGGAGATATGGGGGGGGGTCCAGCCAGGGGCACCTGCAGGGCACCCTCCCAGCCCCCCTTGCCTGAGGGCGGCCCTGCCAATCAGCCATCCAGCCCTGCTGGGCCTCACAGCCCTTTCCTAGAGACCCCCTTTGCTCTGGGCTGCCACTGATGACCTGCATATCTGGGGCTTCCTGCCCCAATTCCTGCTTCTTTCTCTTCTCACACACTCCTTTTCATCAGCCTCCCAGGTTCCTTCCATGGCTATTCACCTTCCGAGCTGTGCTAAGCATGGAGGGAAAGATGTCAGACAGGGACCCTGCCTACACAGAGGTCACAGTTAGGAATGGAGACAAACCATACGTAAAAATGGTATGGAAGCAAAGTAGAAAGTGGAGGGAAGAAAGAGTAGATGAAAGGCTTTAGGGGCTCAGAGGTAGGAGAGAAGACATTTGACTGGTTGGGTTGGGGAAAGTCAGGAAAGACTTTGTAGAGGAGGTGGCATTGAGCTGGCTCTGGAAAGGTCAGGAGATTTATCTAAGGGAGAGGGGTGCTTCTGGGGAAGGGAGCTGCAGGAAAAGCATTCGGGTGAGAAATCTGTAGGTTCCATCTTAAAGAGCCTTCGATGTCCCCGCATCCTCCAAATCCCTTTTATTCTTTCAAATTTCTTGAACCTAGCTCCCGCCTATCATCTTCTTCCTCCTGGATCTGCACTGGTCATGTCTGTGTGTGTGCCAAGAACTTTTCATCCATCCTCTTATTTCGTAACAAACCTTCAATTTTATTAATCTTTAGAGTGATATGTTTAGGTCTGTATTTTGTTTTATATTTATTTAACATAGCAAAATTTAGCATTTACGATGTCCTAAGCAGTGTTCCAACTGCTTCACGACTGTTAACCCAATCTGTGTGAGGGGATATATTAGCGTCCTAGAGCTGCCATTACAAATTACTACAAATTGGGGGACTTGAGACCATGTAAATGTATTCTTTCACAGTTCTGGGGGCCAGAAGTCTGAAATCAAGACTTTGCAGGCTCTAAAGGGGATCCTTCCTGGCCTCTTCTAGCTTACGGTGGCTCCCTGCATTTCTTAGCTTGGGAAACGGAGCTCCAATTTCTTCCTTCATCTCTGCATGGCCTCTTCCTCTGTGTCTTCCCCTTTTCCTTTCCCTTCTCTTGTCACTGGATTTAAGACCCACTGTAATCCAGGGTTATTTCTTTTCTTCTCTTTAAAGATTTTATTTATTTATTTGAGAGAGAGAGAGAGAGAGAGCATAAGTAGGGGGAGCGGCAGAGGGAGAGGGAGAAGCAGGCTCCTCGCGGAGCAGCAAGCTGGACTCCAGGCTCAATTCCAGGACCCTGAGATCATGACCTGAGCTGAAGGCAGATGCTTAACCAACTGAGCCACCCAGGTGCCCCTCCAGGATGATTGCATCTCAAGTTCCTTAATTTTATTTTCTCTGCAAAGACCCTTTTAATAAATAGGATTACACTGGGGTGCCTGGATGGTGCTGTCAGTTAAATGTCTGATGCTTGGTTTTAACTCAGGTCATGATCCAGGTCCTGGGATCATGCCCCGAGAAGAGCTCTGCACTCAGCAGGGAATCTGCTTGTATTTCTCTCTTACTCTCCCTCTGCCCCTCCCTACTGTGTGTTCTCTCTCTCTCTCTCTCTCACTGGAATAAATCTTTAAAAATAGATAAATAGATAAAATCTCACTGACAGATTTTGGGTAGATCTATCTTTGGGGGGCCACCATCCAATGCATTATAGCAGACGTGGCTATAAGCCTTGCATTACAGATGAGGAAAAAGACCCAGACAGGTAAAGAACTTGCTCTAGATCTCAGCAGCTCATAAAAGACAGAGCCACTTTCTCTTCTCCCCATGCTCAGGGCCTTTGGTCTTCCACTTCAAGGTCTCATCTGGCAGGGAAGGATCTCACCCAGATATCTGCAACATTTGCATTTGGCACTCAGCCCAGACACCTAAATTGCTTCTCGTTTTGTGCAGGTGACCTGCAAACATGGACCAGAATATCTAGTCAAGCTGCGGAACCCCTGGGGCAAAGTGGAATGGAAAGGAGACTGGAGTGACAGGTGAACACGGGAGACGGGCTGGCAGGGGTAAGGATGGGGCAGGGCAAGCCTGCAAAGGAGGCTGCCATCTGCACACAAATTCAAAAGTGTTCTTTGGTCTCCAGCTGAATTGGGAGAGCATTCGGATTGTGAAGGTCAATCACTCACATTTATGAGACGCTTAATGACATATAGATGGTTTTCTCATTCATTATAATAATTGAGCTAATGTTTATTGAGAGCTTGCCAGCACTGTGCTAAGCACTTTGAATTTTTTTCCTGCCCTTATTTATTTAAAACTAAAAATTACCTTGACTTCAAATGTGCTGCGATGTCCCTGGTATGCAGTCTGGCATATTTCCTTCAAGCACTTTGAATATTTATTATCTCTAATCCTCTGAACAGTGCTCTTATAAGGTGGGGAGTTTCATCCCCATTTTACTGATGTAAAAACTGATTCTTAGTAAATGAATTACGTAAGGTCTTTGGAGTCTAATCCAATGTTCTTTCCCAGGCACAGTTTTGTGTGCTTTTGGTCTCATTGAGTCAGAGGTAGACAGATCTGGATTGGCCCCATCCTTCTGGCTCCGTGTTGTGACCCCTGGGCATTCTGTCCAGATCAGAATGTGATTCCCGTGTCACCCTCCAGGGACTTAGTTTCGGGCTGGAGTCTGAGCGACATTAGGGCTCACCTCATTTGTTTCCCCCACTCTTAGGGTCATAACCCTGTGCTATCTGCTGTCAAACGTCTGAAAACAGTGGTTTTAAAAAAATATTTTGTTCCATTTTTAGTTATTTATGGTGGAAAAGTGATGTAGGAAAACCTTACTCCTTCGTGGTCAAACATAGAAGTTCAAAATGATGAGCTCTGAAAATACGTAGTACCGATGTAGGTTCAAATGTGCTCAGACATTTCATAACCTTGTGACTTTGGGAAAGTGACTTAATCTCTTTTAACTTCTATTTCCTAATCTCTAAAATGGCAATAGAAATTCCTACCTAGTAAACTTGTTGTTAGCCTTACATGAGATAAAGTATGTGAGGGGCCTGGCCCAGAGCTTGGGTTAATGTGATGTTATTTTTAGAAGACATGATGTGAGATTATTAGTCTGCCAAGCAGCATGAAGATGAGATAAATAATACACTATCGAGCATTTACTGGAGTATATCTCCCATGTCTTCCATGATCCTTCATTCCCTACAGAAGCACCCTTTTCTGTTTTCAGCTCAAGTACATGGGAGCTACTGAGCCCCAAAGAGAAGATTCTACTGCTGAGAAAAAGTGATGATGGAGAATTCTGGTATTTGACTTGGGGACTCGGGACAAATGCCCTGGCTTACATTTGGACACCTAGCCTACAAATATTTACTGGCCACACATATGTCAGGCACCTCTTGTGCAGAGATCAAGAAGACCTGTTAGGGATTCACAGCCCCTGCAAACAGTCACAGTCTCTATGATGAGAATAGTGACAGCTGGCATGATGCTCAGTGGACATTCAAAGCAAAAGCGAGGGTGGCCACCTCCTTCTCTATGAATTCTGTTCTGTCTCTTGTATCACCCAGTACACTCAATCCCAAGGTATTGTCTTTCCTGTCCTACAAAGGAGATGAGGAAAGAATGTACATAAACTATAAGCTACCTTAGGTCATCATGGCATGACTCCCACCCCCCCAAAGTCACTTATCCCCTTTTATGAAAAGCCTGAAGACGCACTGAGCTGATGCTGTTTCTGGGTCTTATGCAAGCCTCATCTGCTCCCCTTTTCCTTCACTTTTTGCTCTTACTATTAACTTCCACCCTTGTTCCCATGGGCCTCCCTTCCCCCATTTTGTACTCTTTCTAGACTACTGTGACCCCTTTCTCCTTGGAAGTGGTCACTGAACTCAAGAACTCTGAAAATACTATTAACTTCTACTTTACAGATAAGCAAACTGAGCATCAGCCAGTTCAGATAGCATGCCTTGGGTCACAAAGTTAGTGAGTAGGGGGCTAAGATTTTTGTCAATTAACAGTTGAGAACTGACTTACGCAATTATTATTGAACATTTATATCTCAATTGGCTAGCTATGAACGTCTCAGTTCAGCTTTATCACTGCGGTCAGCGAAACAAGAACATTTCCCCCCCCACTCACATGTTGCAGGAGGCTGCTTCCAGCTATAGGTTGGGGCTGGAGGGTGGTTTTTTGATGGCTCACCTCTCCCGCTGCATCCTCACACTGACCTAGCCAGCTCTGCTCTTCTATGTCCAAGGCCAGCTCAGCTGTACAGAAGGGTGAGATCATGGGGCCGGGGCTGCTAGGGCTGCTTGGTTCCAGCCCCTGCTTTGGTCCTGATGAGTAGACATCATACTGTTATCCCCATTCCTCTCCACAGGATGACACTGAAGGACTTTCAAACACATTTCATGCTTCTGGTTATCTGTAAGCTGACCCCAGGCCTGCTGAGTCAGGAGGTGGGCCAGAAGTGGGCATGTACCACGCGGGAGGGGAAATGGAAGAAGGGAAGCACAGCTGGTGGCCAGATGAAGTTGCCCCGAGGTAAGCATGTGCACAGGAGCTGGGGCTCTTGGGGTTTCAGTGGCAGGTTTGCCAGGCAAGGGTGAAGATGCAGGCAGAGCCACTGTGGAGAGTGGTGGGGCCTGCGCCCTGCCCAGGGCATCTGGCTGAGGCTTCAGGGACTTTGCTGACTTAGCTGCATGCTCTGGCCCTGGGTTGTGTCCTACTCAGCACCGAGAGGCCACTGGCACCCATGGATTGTAGAAGGGTGGGTTCAATCTTTGGTTTTAGGACAAAGCCATCTCTTTGCTGAAATAACCACCCCTTTAAGGCAGGATCAAAATAGTAATTTTATCATATGTATCAGGCCCTCCTTCCCTGGAGGTTGGTGGTGAAACAAAATCAAGGATTCCCAGCTCACCAGTTACAGGAGACAAACATGTCTGAATTCTCAAAGAAGAGAGATTTGGTCACTGTGTCCCTTTACCCACAAGGGAGATGCTGAGCCATCTCTTTGGAAGGAAAGATCCATGGGGTATGATCCCAGTGGGCCAGGTGCCCTGGGCTCTGGCTTCTCCCTCTTGCAACAGAGGTCCCCCCAAAGGCTGAAGCTGCCCTTAAGCTAAGGCTTGGTCTCTGTTCAAATGCAAATCTGCCTGGGATCATAGACATGTTCTCCTCAGATAGTTAATATAGTCGCTTCCTCAGGCAGTCAATGTTTATGGGGCACAAAGTCTATGAGAGGAACTGTGCTACGCAAAGAGGCTATAGTCATGAGAATAACTCTTGGTCTGTGTGTCTATAGAGCATAGAGATTGGGGTGGAAGAGGTGGGGTGGGAGGGGGATACAGGGAGGCTGAAGACCCCACTCTGTGCAGATGGACCTCTGGGTGGGAATCCCTAGGCAGGTGCAATGCTAGGTGAGGCAGGGGCCTGGCTCACCTTACTGTGCTCTGCTCCAGACACATTCTGGAAGAACCCGCAGTTTCTGCTGTCTGTCTGGAACCCTCAGGAGAGCACAAGGTTCCTGAAGTCCTGCAACGTGCTGGTGTCCTTGCTCCAGAAGCCCAGGCATAGGCATCGCAACTGCAAGCCTCACCTTGCCATCGGCTTCTACCTCTTTCGGGTAAGTGGGCCTCTACGGCCCATGGCCTCATAGGGCATCTCCTAGCCCTGGTCATCCTTCCTTCCTGTTCCCTGTCTTCTTCACCATCTGCCTCTGTCTACACATGGACCTGGGTGCAGACCATGGCTCTGTCTCTTAGGAATATGTGATCTAGAGCATGTCACCTGTTAACACTTGAGCATCAGCTTCTGCTGTAAAGTGGGGACACTGATATTTATGCAAAGGGTAGATTAGAAAAACATTGTGTACCAATGCTTCTCTTTGTGCCTGGCACACAGTTTGTACAATCAATACCTGTGTTCTTTCCCTCTCCCAAAAAGTCAAGGTTGCCTTCCCTCACCCTTTTCCAGAATTCCTGATGATGGATGAAAATGTCACTGACTAGAACAGCAAGTCTTATGGGAGAGAAGGGAGCCCCTGGGTGGGCCTCTGTTAGTTTGTGTTTCTGGAAGAGTTGCCTTCCCTGCCCAATGATGCTTCTTTTTTTTCTGTTTTTCAGTTGAGCAAAGTAAGTGTCACACTTGAGCAGCTGGCCCTGCTTTGGAGTGATGTCAGCTTGACCATAGCAGCCTTATGTAAGGGGCTGTGGGGACGTCTGGCAACAGTGCTGAAGTGATGAGCACCTGCCATTCTTTTTACCTAAGGACCTTGAGAAATCCTTCTGCCTCTACAGGGAGGTCTCTGAGCCTGGTGTAGAACCAATACATTCTAGAATTGATTAAATCCCTGCATAAATACCTAGCGGTGATATTGAAGACCATCACAGCATAGGAAGAACAGTAAATCACCATCTTGCCTGAGATGTGAAGCCCATAATAAGACAGATTTGTAGCATATGAGATATGAGGAGACCATGCAGCCCGCCTCCTTGGGGACAAGGGACAAAGACTGGGAATATGGGACAGAAACAAGCAGAGGACAAGAATAAGTGTGGATCTCATGTGCAGTGGCAGCCTAGAGGGAGCACTTGAGAAGCTTAGAGATAACTCAGCCTCTGCGAGGTGGCAGCTATTACTTTGTTTCCCATCATAAACAAGAGTGGAAAACTTCATTTTCTCAGATTAGACTGAATGGAGTAAAAGGGTTTTTGTAAAATAAACCATTTCTGCATTGGGTATCTTGGGTCAGTTTTGTTTTTTTTTTCCTCCTGTAGAAACAGTGAGGGCTCCTAAAGTAGCCTATAAATTTTTTAAGTTATTTATATCATGCATGTTTCTAAATAGAATTTGGGTCAGCCCACAGTAAAATTGTAAACAGAACAAAGCTATAAGCCAGTTAAAAATATAAAAGGCAAGAAAAAAGTCACATTTGGATAAGGTAAGCAGTTGAGTCTACCAGGAACACTAAACGTAGGACAGCTAATATGGCTAATTATAAAATTTAGTTCTGAGATTCCTAGTAGCCAGGGCAAAGATGGCAACAAGATGGTTCTCTAGTTCTCACTGTCTGATAAAAGAAAGCATGCGTCGTCAGAAGATACATGTCGTTTCCTTAGTCTTGAGTGGAGCCTATGATATAAATATTTTTATGTGAATGAGTAATGTCTTTGTTATCTGTACATAAACTGGAGTGAAGATCCAGTACATGGTCCTCCTCTCCCTCCACAATCCTTGAGGGAGAGCAAAGAGGAGAGGCAGCAAGAAGGAAAGAGAGGGGAATAAAGGAGGGAGAAAGAAGAGAGACAAAGAAAATGAAAGAGAGAGAGAGAGAGAGAATATGAGATAAAACAAAAAATACATGCCCAGGCAATGTCAGAGCCAGAGCCTGATTCAGATCTTCTGAGATTTTTGTCCAATTCCCTTTCCCTTCACTGAGATGATGTAGGATGCCCAATTTATCTGTATGTAGCTATTTTAACTAGGGCTCTTCCGTCCTCCACCCACAGTACTATGGTGACCAGAAGAGACTGCCTCCTGAGTTCTTCTGGAAGAATGCCCCCGTAAGTTGGCCTGAAGCATTTCTCACAGAGAAAGAAGTGAGTCGGGAGCTGCATCTGGAGCCAGGGACGTACCTCATTGTGCCCTGCACCTCCGAGGCTGGCCAGGAGTCAGAGTTTGTCCTGAGAGTCATCTCCAGGAAGCACATCTTTCAGTAAGGGCACGGGATTCCCCTGGAGGTTGGGGTCCACTCGGGCCAGGGGAGGTACGGAGGAGGAGGTGGAAATGGCAGAGGATGGGGTCTCTGTGGCCAACACAGGAGAGGGGTAAGGAGAGCGGGGAGCTCCTGCATGGAGAGCATCCTTCCCCTTTCCCTCCACACTCTACTAAGAAATAAACAACCTGCTAGGCAATCAAGAGAAAAAGCTAGAACAAGCCTGGCCCCTACCCTCCAGAAGCTTGAGGCTTAGAAAGGACAGGGATGTATGAGCAGTGGTTTATGCTACACTGTGTCCAGTGCAAGCATTTATCTACACAGAGGGTTAGCAGAACAAGGAGGAGCATCTGAGCCAACCTCTCATGGTCCTGGGGGGAACAGGGGTGGCTTTGAGGAGGTGTTCACTTCTAGAAGATGCATAGGGGTTGTTCACATGAGGGGAGGCTGTCATCAATGAGCAGGCTCAGATGCCATAAGTGTGTGCAACGGAATCAAGAGACACATGTCCCAGCCCAGCTTCTTCTGCCTATAATTGTTTTGACACAACAGCCCTTCGACGCTTAGAATCCAGTTCTCTTTCTTTTTTATTTCATGGTTTAGCTCCAGGTGGTTTGACTCGACCTCAAGCCTCACTGCCTGTCAGTGCTGAGTCATATATATGAGTAGGAGTAGTTCGGTGTGGGTGGGGATGGTAAACGGTGGGCCCGGCACAGGGCTCAGTGTGAGCAAAGGCATCAAGATGGGCAACAGCACCGGGACATGTGGGGGATCCACTTGTGCTGGGCCATGTGGCTGGATTGTCAACTCCAAGGAGAAGTAGGGGGGAGGGTGTGAGAGCTGGGCAAGCCCACATGGCACATCAGCTAGGGAACTCGTTCCCCAGGAAGGGAGAATTTTGGCCAAAATGCTCCCAAGAAGTAATCCTGCCTTTTGTTTTCCCTCAGTGAAATTGGCTGCCACACCAGTGCTGTCTTCTCTAAGGTACGTAGGCAGGTGGGAGTGCATGTGCTGGGACTGTTTCCAAAGCCTGGGTGGTGGGCTTCTCCCCTCACATTCACATGTTGGGGGAAGAAGTCCACAGATCCTGAGGACCCCACTCTATGGCACCCATACTACGTTATCTATGTGCCCTAAGAGCCTGGGTTCTGCTCCTTTTGCACCAGGGCATGGAGGGTCCAGACTCTAGGTACATGAGTTATACATTGACTCGCTTCTGTTCCTTTCTACCTTAAAAGAAACAGGTGTTTCTTTTACCTGTTTCACTGTTTTTGCTACTTCCCCAAAAGCAGTGAGAACTGGAGAAGCAAAGGATGTGTGAATGCCGTGGTAGAAAACTTAAGAGCATGCTCAAGGTCCAACTTATGGATTTCTGGGGCCTGTGTGCATGAGCGTCCAGTTATCCAGGTGAATGACAAAGTCTTGCCATGTGTCTGTTCCTCTAGGAAATAGTGGACCAAAATGCAGGGCAGGATGAATTCTTCACAAAACTCTTTGAGAAGGTAAGTTGGCCAGATGTGGTGGTGAGCAGGGGGCAAAGCAGGGGCCAGAGTGGAGCATAGAATCCCACGGGGGATGTGTTTGTCTCTGCCTGCTCCTGGGTACAAAGTGTGACGTGAGACTACTGTTCCCCAAACTGCCACTTTCTATTCAAGTCCTCAAGTTTTTAGACAAGTAAGTAGAAGTGGATCTTCTCCGGAAAACTCCTGCAAAATGAGTATCTGATCTTGGAAGTGACATTGATTAGTTGTAGGAGAAGCAGCTTTGATCTTTAATCCCTGAGAAAATGTACTATAGAGTTAGGAAGCAGTGTTGGCAGTTGCAAGAGCGTGGTAATGACGAGCCCTAGGGATCTCGGGGAGTCCAAGGAGAAAGACCCCTTGGGTGGTCTCCTAGAGAAGAGATAGGGCTGGTAAGAGGGCATTAGGGAGGAGGAGGGTCTAGGGCTGCACACCTGTCCCCTTGAGGTCTTTCCTTGCGCTGACCCAGATCAGGAGGCCAGTGGCATGAGTGCAGGACTCTGGAAGCCACTCTGTCCCTAATCTGCAGGATGCTAAATCCACTGAGGAATAGGACAAGAAGTACGCTAGAAATCTGGGGTCTAACAGCTTAGTGATGTCATCAAAACTGGAAGAGCATGAGCTCCTTGTGTTAGTAACACTAGATTTAATTCACAACATGCCTACCCTTCCCCCCCGCCCCCGATCTTCTCTCATATTTGCTCTTGGCATTTTGCCTACTGTAGCCAGAGAGGATAGTCAGAGTCTTACACATGCCGTTCATAAAAAGTTTTTTTTCCATACCAGGGGTTTCCAAACATTTTCTGTTATAGTCCTTTCATCAAATGGAATCTCACTGAGAATCACTCTAATACATATAAAACAGATTAAAATGATGTATTATGAACGTGTAACTGTTTTATAAGCTCACACTGATGATACTGACATTTCATTTATGTTTTTTAAAAGTTAAATGTTAATATAAAGGGTTTCTTCTGATAAACTCTAAAATTAAAATTTGGAGGCTTGGCTGAAGATAGCATATTAAGAATAAAATTCAAACCAAATTGTTTGCTGAGCTCCTAAAGCATCTTGATAAAACGCAATTTGAAAAACATCATTATTAGACTGCTTCCTATGAGTCTTGCCCCACTGGGGTTCTCTGGACTTGACACCCAGGGTTACTTGCTCTGCCCAGAAGTAGCAGAAGTAGCGTGCTGAGCAGGTATAGGAATGACTCCCTAGCCCTCTTCTCCCGCAGCCCCTCTGCACCTAATGAGCTTTTGGTAATGATAATTTTCTCCTGCCACTCTGCTCCCACGTCAGTATCCAGAAATAAATGCAATGCAGCTGCAGAAGATCCTGAACCACATGACCTGGTCAAGTGAGTATTTTAGAGTTATCTTATAGGGCTCTGGGGACATAGCTTATTTGAACTCTGGGTCTGCTCTCTTTCCCTTGTGAATTGTTGCACGAGGGTCCCCTAAGGGGCTGTGTATTGCACCAGGGTGGATCATGTGGTCTGAGGAAGTAGTAGAGAAATTTATACAGCTTGGGAAATAGGTGTTGTGTTTTGTTTTGTTTTGTTTTGGTGTTTGTTTTTTGGGTTTTATTTCCTTTGCTTTGCTTAGTTTGGGTGTGTAGAGATATAGGACTATGAAAATAAGGATTTCTAATATTTTGCTAGTTTGAGAAGAATATCCAAGTACTTCTTTCTTGGCATATAAATTTCATGTGGAAGAATTGTACCCAGCCTGGCATATAAATGTATTTATATACGATATATGTATTGACTAGCCCACTAGGAGCTTTCTAATGAACTTGTATCTAAATTGACCAACCTACACAAATTTGAAAGAGGGGAGCACATCCCCTGAGAAGGCTACAAATGGCTAATGTGGATACCTTCATATTAAGCCTGAGATAAATTATTAGAAGAGCTCAAAGTCTGTGGAAAAAATTTTATATGTATATCTCAAGTGGGAAGAACATGATTTCTCCAAGGAGGAGAATGAATTTCAAAATGAAGAAAGCAAACCAAGCGATTAGAAGGTCTTTGACACCTAAGATGTGTGATTGCTTCTCCTTTGTGTGAAGCCAACACTTCAAACACAAACAAATTATAGTCCAGGGTATTGTATAACTCAGGGCTTGAAATAATTTCCAGATGGTTCCTCAAAGTCAAGTTCGGGTATAATAAGAGAGCCAAAAGGAGAGATTCTAGAAATTATGGAATCTAAGAATTCCCTCCACACCCTAGAAAATGAATTTGAGGGAAATCATCTAGAAGGGATAGCTCGAGCACATTTACAGTTTGTAAACGGTTTTGATCACAAGTATGCAAAATGGCATTCCAAAGAATGTGTGGACAAATCGCTTTCATTTGGTCCAATGAGAGAATTTTTGGATTGCCAGATCAGAGAACTACTGTGGTTTTGGGCAAAATACTTGGTAAAGTATCTGATGGTAAATGATGGCATATGGGTTGGAAAGTAGCAATATGAGATGTATTCACAAGTCTGATTACCATTCCCAAGAGTTATATAAATATAAAACCAGAGGGATAATTCTATGTCATGGATGAGAGTCTATCAGTATGATGAGAGGCCCTGGTCTCTCCCCTTGGTCCCCTTTACTTTCTCAGCTTTTATCAATGACTCAGAAGAAGATATGGGAGGTAGACTTATCAGATCTGCAGATGGCACAAAGCTGGAAGGAATCATTAATAAACTAGATAGCAGAATTGAAATTCAGAAAGCTCACAATAAGCTGTGCCCAAACCAAAAAGATGAAATAAAGTCAGAGTGATAATTAAAAACTGCCATTTCATTGTTTTTTAAAACTGATTGCGTAAGTTCCTTGCAGAAGAGATCTCATTTTTGTGGCAGTTTATGTGAAAGATATCTGGTTAATTTAGTTGACCTGGAGCTTAACACAAGCTCACAGTTTCAAGTTGCTGCTAAATAAGCTAATCTAAATTCAGGCTATATTTAATGGAAACATTTAGATTTGTATTTTTGAAACTACTTTCCGAGAAGTATCAGACGTAGTATTAGGAAGTGTTCCATGAAATAAAAGGGGTTAGATTCTGTGGTCAATTGCACTCGGGAAATTCTGCATTAAACAAAAACAAAATTTCATTGTTGGCTCCTCAGTACCTACTATATGCTAAGATGCATGGTAAATGGAGAAAAGGTTCTATAAATATACAATATTTCAAGTATGTTTGAACTCAAAACACTTTCTCTACAGAACGTCATCATTGGAATGTAATTTGGGAAATACTGCTGGAAATTTGGGGGAAGTCGCAGCCCATCGTACTCAGCTTCATGAAACTGCATCTGAAGGAGTCCATTCTGGTCTTGCTACCACATTTAGAGAGAACATGGCAAAGCATAGGGCCTAGAAGGAGGCGAAGACTGTTTAGAAGCCACATTTAGAATGGAGGGGAGACGTCGAAGAGCAGACATATGCCTGTTTAGGCTTTTTGGAGGCAGAGCTAGGACTAGGGACTAGGGACTAGGGACTGAATTTTGCAAATTTTGCAATTAACATAAATTGCTCCTGACTGGAGCTATCCATCCATGTGAAAAAGCGAACACCCAAAACTGAGAGACCTTCCACCAAACATCTGAGGATAGGATACTCCAATTCAGGTGGAACTTGAACAAATTGATCTCTTAGATCTCTTTCAGATTTGTAGTCCATGCCTCTGTGACATTCCTATGTCCTAGGAACACAGGGCCATGCTCATCTGACCCCCGTAGAAGCAGAGGCAGGCTGTAACTGGGGGGACTCTGCAGGGTTTTACAGTGTTCCTTGAGTATAGGAACCACCACTGAGCCTTCTCTCTCTCCACTGCCCTCTTGTTCTTATTCTCTGCTACCCTCCATATATGATGGTCTTTAGAACCTACAGGTGGCCTAGACAGCATGGTCTTTTCCTATTCAAAAAAAGGCTGTGCCATCCTAGGGCCAGCCCCCCATGCACACTCTGTCTATCTCCCTGCAGGTCTGGGGAGTGCCAAACCTCGCTTCAGCCTGGATGCCTGCCAGGGAATCCTGGCCCTGCTGGACGTATCTTTTCAGGTTTGTGGCAGGATGCCCCTGCTGCTGGTGGAGAGCTTCAGTCTGAGCCAGGCTGCCTGGTTTGAGTCCCAACCCTAGTGCTTCCTAGTCGTGTGATCTCAGGCAAGTCGGGTAGTCTCATTGTGCCTTCGGGCCCTCGTGTGCAGCATGGAGATGCTATTAAAAGCTACTCTGGGGCAGCCCAGGTGGCTCAGCGGTTTAGCGCTGCCTTTGGCCCAGGGCGTGATCCTGGAGACCTGGGATCAAGTCCCACGTCGGGCTCCCTGCATGGAGCCTGCTTCTCCCTCTGCCTGTGTCTCTGCCTCTCTCTCTCTCTCTCTCTCTCTCTGTGTGTGTGTCTCGTGAATAAATAAATAAAATCTTTAAAAAATAAAAATAGAAGCTACTCTGTAGTATCTGTGTGAGAATACAAATAGGGTAACGCGTGCAAAGTGCTTAGTGCTGTCATCGAAGAAGTCTTCAATATTAGCTATGAATAGCAAGAATCTTATTTGCTGACAGTGAGGATGAGGTGGCTGTGGTGTGGTGGTTGGGGGCAATTCTCTGGGTAACAAGAAGCTGCTACAGGAGGCTCAGGGTTCCGAGGTTTCCATTTGGTGATGGGGCAGTGGCTGTTCCCATCTACAGATCAGGAGATCAGAGTTCAGGGAGTTCAGTGGCATGCTACAGACTATGCTTTCCTGGCTCTCAGTCTTGTGAGGTTTCTAGCAAACCTTCTGCCTTTCTAAGTGGATGATTTAATCACAGTTTAATTATGCATCTAGAGAGGCACAAAGAATGGATAGTTGGGGGGGCGGGTTGCAAATATAAAAGCAGTCTTTGCAGAAATGTTGCAGAGGACAGTGTGGGGTGGTGGTCAGGTGTGCAGGCATTGGAGGAATTCCCAACCTTATTACCGGCAGGATGAATTTCAACAGAATCATGCAGGCCCCATTTTATCATCCATTACAGGGGGTGGGGAGGGAGTAAATACCTACCTCACCTATGAGGTAAAAATGAAGTAACGTAAGTAAAGCATGTGACTTGGTACTAGACCCAACTAGTATGGGAATGCAACTCCCCAGTGGCTTTGACCTTAACACTCTATCAGCTTAATGCGTCCGGTACCGTGAGCATCCAGGAGTTCAGGGACCTGTGGAAGCAGCTTATGCTCTGTCAGGTAAGAACAAGCCTTACCCACACCTCCTAGGGCAGGAGCAGAGATGGTAGTTCTGTGAAGCTGCATTAGGTACCACTCCCCTTTCAGCCCTGTGTACCCCGGTGTTCACCCAGTCTGCTCTACCCTCCTTCAGTGGGCCCCCCTGCTCTCTCTCTCTCTCTCTCTCTCTCTCTCCTAAACTCAGAGAGCCCATTGCAACAGTTTCCTGAATTTCTAAAATGCACGTCTGATCACATTGCTTCCTTACTGAAAGCTTCTTGAGACTCCCCATGGTCTTCAGATAAAGTCTAAACTTCGCATGGCACTGAAAGTCCTGCATCAATTGGCTTCTTCCTATTTTTCCAGTTATTACTCACTACTATCCCCCTTGTCTCCTGGGTCTGAAAGTTGGAAGCCCTTCAAGGTTTGGAGAATGTGCCTAAGTCAGGAACATTTAGCTATACCCAGACTGTCCATCCACATGATAAAAAACTACTCCATTCCTCGGGATCCCAGCCCCCATGCCTGTTCTTGACCTGGGCAGCAGGCCCTGCTGGTGGAGTCTCATGCTAGCCACTGGTCTGCTGCAGCATGGATGTTGGAGCATGGTGGGCTCTCAGGCAGTGCTTGGAAATTGAGCCTTTGGTGTGGGCTCTTCACAGGAGGTTTTCCACAAGCACGACCATAACCAGTCGGGGTATCTGAACAGGACCCAGTTGCAGGCTGCCATGAGGGATGCAGGTAGGTGCAGGCTGAGCAGGTGCCTCAGGGCACACGCTCGCCAGGGTGGGAGGGGAGGCGGTGTGCGACTTCTGAAGTAATCTTAATGCTCAAAGTTGCTTTGGAGTCCAGAGGCCCGAAGATGTGGATCTGCAAATAACGGAAACATATATTATTCCTATCACTATGGTCACAGCTAACATTAATGAGGGTTGGGGCATCCATGCTCTCATTTAATCATCCATGCCGTGTGATAATCCCGACTTTACAGAGGAAGAAGTCAAAGCTCAGGGAGGTTAGGTAACTTGTCTGGAGCTTGAACCTGGGACTATCAGGCCCCAAAGCGGATGTTCTTGACCACTCTTGGGCAGACTACCTCCTGCCTTGAAGGCCAGAATCCCACTTGATAAAAAGATCCTCATCCTGGTGGCCCAAGGGGGCAGGAATGGGAAGTCAAGATGGAGATAAAGTTAATGGACTAAACAATTAAACAATTAATAATGAACCACACAAAAGAAAACCTCCATGTTATCAGGATTCAGGTCCTGGAAGGGGAGGGACAATTGAAGGGGCCTCAGATGGAGGGGAGGGGCATGAGGTCCCCAGCACCCATGGCGAGTCTGTGCTTGATGCAGGAATCATGCTCAGTGATGACGTCTGCCAGCTGATGCTGATCCGCTACGGTGGCCCCAACCTCCAGATAGACTTTGTCAGCTTCGTCCACTTGATGCTGCGTGCAGAGAACATGGAGGGTGAGCTGGTGGGAAGAAGTAAGGGCCAAGACTTCCTCTGCATTCCTCGTGGATTGCCCACCCATCCCCACTTCAAGCAGGAGGGAGAACAGCTGCCAGCGCAGAAACACCAGGCCAGGAGCTATGAGGTCCCCTGGCTCTGTGTCTGAAAAACCTGCATTGCCCCAAACTCATGTATGCCACAGCTGTCCCAAAGGCAAAGGTCTGAGGCAGCTCATTTACCCTTGTAGGTGTGCCACATGTGGCTGCACATAGGCTGAAACTGAGTTTCCAGGTGAGGGGACAGATGGGAGGAACCAGTTCGTAATATCTCCACCCACATTAACTGTGTTCCTTTCTCCTGTGTTTTCACAGATGCCTTCCAGAACTTAACCCAAGATGGCAAAGGTATATACCTTCAGAAGCCAGAGGTAAGCCTTTCTCCTTGGGGTGGACTCACATCGTCTTAGGCAGAGGTGGCCATGGCAGGTCAGGCTCTTGTGAAGGAGCAGGGTTCTGGGGTTTTCATTCGACTGAGTTGGGGATGTAGTCCTGCATTCATTGCACCCATCTATTCATTCATCCACTCTTTACTGAGCACGCACTCTGTGCTGGCCACATGTGCAAGGGGCCTAGACACTGACTCAGTGGACCCAATGACTATGAGCAGCATAATGCCATGGGACAAGTCCATCCAACTTCATCACTCACTGAGTTCCCCAGTTACATGTCTGGGAGTCAGAGGGCCTCAGCTGGCTGGTTTGTGATTGGTGGGTGAACAGGGGGCTTTGCTGGGGTACTTTCATTGGAAGCTCTGGTCAGGCTGGTCTCGCTGCCTCGGGACAATGGCAGACATGCAGGGGAGCGAGCTTATACATGCAGGGTCTCCGAGATCAGGCACATTGTGTCCTAGAACTCATTCTGTTGTCTAAAGCAAGTCACATGGCTGAGCCCACTTCCAACACTTGGGGAAATAACCTTGTCTTCTGTCATGAGAGGCACATCAAAGTCACTTGCAGAGGGCATGGTCACAGAGAGGGTGAAGAACCCAGGCCAGCAATGAACTCCAGCACAGATGGTAATAGTGGAGCATTTCACAGAGGCCTTTCTGGAGGAGGTGACATCAAAGTTGAAAGCTTGAGGATCAAAGGGAGCCAGGGAGGCAGAGTGGAGAATAGGAAAGGCTCAGGCTAGAGGGAACAGTATGTGTGGTCCTGGCTAGAGTAGAAAGGATGAAAAAACTGGCTTACATGGAGTCTGAAAAGATCAGGATCAGATCTATCTCAGGAGCTGGCTTAGCCTTTCCCTTATGGGCCGGGATTCTGAGCTTGTCTGGGTAGCCTCTTAAACTTCGTACGGTGCTTTGCATGTAGTAGGAGCCTGACAAATGTTTGTTGAGTGAATGAGGTGATGTGCTGACAAGACAAATCCGTGCCTGACACTGATGGTCTTCCCTGATCATACAAACCACATGGGTTTACTGAGCACCTGCTATGTGTCAGATATGGCACTAGGTAGTGTTTACTTCAAAGACATTAGAGTTTGGAGTTAAATCATCTGCTATTTCTTTGTAAAAACACATCCTCTCTTTGGGCTGTTTTAGAAGGGCCTCATAACAGGTAAGGTTTCTTCCTTGATCTCAAATGTCCATTTTATGTACTGTCTTTCCAAGATACTGGGACCCTCAGTATGTGACTCACCTCAATCACAGTCATATTTGAATGTAAAGGTGGGAATCAGCTGGAGGGGCAATGGTTAGAATCTTCTGGTTCCACCTCCATTTCAAATCCCCAAGCTTCTGTCCTGATCTACTGCAGGCTCAGAGCTGGGAGAGCAGGACAACATAAACGTGCAATTGAAACAAGGCAGCCCACAGCCTGAGCAGGCTCCAGCGGTGCAATGTGCCATCATGGGACGAGAACTGGACTGAGACCCAGGTTGAAGCCACAGCACTGCTTGTAACTAGCTGTAGGACCCTAGGCAAATCAACTTCAATATGTCTGGGCCTCAGTGTCCCCACATGTGAGTGAGCTGGGAGCTAGGTGGTCATTAAGATCCTCTTCAGTTCTGATCATCTCTGGCTCCACGAGAAGGAGATCCTCAGGGCCATCCAAGGAGGTCTATAGGAAGTGACAGCCAACTTGTTGGAATTTCATGCTGGTTTTCTCTGACACCATTGGTAACTCCACCACTGTCACCTTCATCACCATCATCACCATCAGCAGCATTATGATATAATTGGCCTGGGGAGTGTTTTCTCTAGAGGTCTCCTCTATGTGAGTTGGGGGGGATTGTTCATCACACCCACATAAAGCTGTCAGACAAATAGGCCCATAAATGTAAACATGCAGAATATGCTCTAATGGATTTCTGCTACCCAGTTGGTCCACACACCTGCACACCACTGTCATGAGCATGCCCAATTGAATTCATGGCAGAAAATTGCACTGAGAATTGAATACAGAATCAGCCTGTATCTTGGGTATCATCATTCACCGGCACCATTAGGAGTCAATGTTGATTATATTTCAGGTTGATTTATACTTACTACCAGATGGTGTGGTCCCTCTGGCTAAACCATCCATTACTGTTCTGTCTCCATGGCTTCCCAAGAATGAGGGGGAGGAGGTCCCAAGTCCTATGTCAGGCTCCCAGGTCTGGTGACTGAAAAATAAAGCACCCTTAGCTGAATGTCAGAAGTGGGCCTGAACTGACCATAATTTGCTTCCCCATTATGTCCAGTGGCTGATGATGACTCTGTACTCCTGAGAAGGAGCCCTGTCTGCTTTCAGTGAAGACTCTGCATATGCCTCAAAGGTAGCTTTTGGCTGAGACCAATCCTCACTCAACCCAGTTACTGTTCTTCAGGACCACATCTCCGGTCATCATCTTCTCCGCTGGGAAGATTACTTTTCTGAAGATATCCCTTTGGATAGGGAGTGTGCAAATAGGGAAAGGAGTTAGCAAAGATTGTCTTGGACTTGTGAAGACCAACTGTTCATTCTCAGGCTGCAACCTTTCCACAAGCAGATATGTTACCTGATGTGGCCTAAGCAATCTGACTCTGGAGTTGGTGCCATAACCTTCAACAATATCGCTTCCATGGCTGTCCAATTTAAATGACCTTAGCCAAATGTTATCCCATTTAGGGTAACAGTCTAGGTTTCAAGATCTGAAGAGGGACTAATATGTCCTTAAACAACTGAACCAGCATCTAGAAATTGGTGTAGGCATAGGCTAAATTTCAACTGTGTGGAGGTGGAGTGGAGCTACACTGAACTTTCAAAACACAGAAAATGAGAGGATAGGCAGAGTCTAGGTGGGTTGAGCTGACTCTGGCATTTGAGATCACTGGATGGTTTTCTGCTACAATATCTCCAGATGGTCGAAATTGGGGCAGGAACCAATGAATTTAACACCTGAATTCTCCAAGAGCTCCTGCATGTAACAGGGACCCATCTGTTTACTTGACCTATGGACTATCAGATACATTTAAAATCAGTCACCAAAGCCTCTGTGTGCCTACTTTAAAGAGCAACAAATCCATGCTATATCAGTGGTGGTTGGTATCTCTGATTTTTTTGAACTACCATGCTGCCTTGCTTTCACAGCATCACTCCCCAACCAAGAATCTGGAGGAAAACCAGAATAAAGGCCACTTCCCCAAACCCTACATTCTACTCATAGGTTCACAACTCAGAGCCATTTGTTAAAATTCTGTTTATTCTTGATTTCCAAGCTGTTCTAGACATGTTCAGACATGACTGCCTGGTTTCCAAGCGAATAAAAGACTAAAGGAGGAATCTGAATGATAGGATAAAAAGATGTCCATGGACAGAACAAAAGGAAACCTGATAGTCCAATAAATGGGCACTGTAGAAGGAGCAAAAGCTTTCTAAGCATGGCATAAGGAAGTAGAAAAGTATTTTACTTAGAAAAAACTTTATTGATTCCAAATGACAAAATGTAAAATGGTTTTCCATAAAGTTCCAGGTATATGAAGTATTGCGGATTTTAAAATGATGATTATATGTTATAGCCAAGATCTTTATGTCTATTTATTTGTCAGTATCATTGTCTTTAGATTCTGCGATTGTACATATTTGTTTGAATTAAATAGCTATTGCTTCGGTCCCATGAAGGCAATTTGGAAGATTTTTGGGGGGTGGGAAGGTGATACCCTCATCCCATTCCTGACACTTGGACTGCAGTGCAATGGTTTGCTTGGTGCAGATGCCATTTATATTGAAGTTAATCAAGTCTGATAGAGCCTCCCTTCTAGCTTCTCAATGATCTGAACTGCCCTTCTATGTCACCCATGTGTTACCCTGATTCATATGAGTCTATCACTGTAGTAGCTTAGGGACACCCCCACGCCATGCTGACCTTTCCCATTCCTCCCAGTGCCCCCAAAGCTGAGTGCTGAGACCAGGGGGCAGAGGCATTTTCCTGCCCAAATATCCCTTTTCCATCCTCTGTCACTCCAGGGCACGGGAGGCAAAGGAAGATCCAGGACAGGATGTACTGCACAAGGGTCAGAGTGAAGTCAGGCTGAAGGTCTGAGAGGTGGACTCCTACATTTCCTGGAATTCAAAAGCCAAAAGTTTTAACCTGATGGAGACAAGCAGGAAGTGTGCAAACCTAGTAAAGGAAGAGCAAGGAGTCAGTCCTAGGTGCCAAGATAGGTGAGGTCAGGGAGTCCAAAGGTTGGGATGTCCACCCGTGCAACATAAGCAGGCGGGGCATATCAGGATGAGCACTGGTCCAGGCCTTTAAAGTCTCAGAGGGGAATAAAAAAATAAAGACCCTTACTGACAAAAGAAAAGGCCAGTTGTAAGAGAGTACTAAAATACCTGCCCTTTATTTATCCTGCTTTTTCTCTTTTCTTGCTCTCATGGTTTGTACAAACCTCAGTTACCAATAAGAACCTTCTAGATTCCAGCTGGAGCCTGGGGCAGGGCAGTCAGCAGCCAACTGTAAATAGCACTGCTTTCCTGCCACTGTCATGCTGGGTTAGAGAAATGATTTTAGCCTCTGGGATGCTCAATCTGATGTTTCCCCCAGTGAAATATATGCATTTATATTTATAATGGGAGAAAAGGAGGAAATGAGTTTTTCATGGGTCATGGGTAGGTCGAAGGGGGCCAGCTGTGCTGGGCTTAGTTTTGGAGCAGGTTACGTGCCCAGCTCTCAGGGAGCTTTGGAAAGATGGTCATCTAGGGCTGCTGACCCTATCTTTTCCCAGTGCCCTGAGAACGCAGGGGTATAAAATCCAACAGCAGTGAAAGTGAGGAGACATTGGGAAGGAACATTCTAGGGATGACATTGGGCTTCAGTTTACTCATTTGTAAAATGGAGCCCAAAATGTCTACATCACTTGGTCATTAGGAAGATAAATAATGCCTGCATACTACAGGCACTCAATAAATAAAGCATCTCTTTTTTTCTCTTAGGCAGTACACATATTTTTTACAACTGTTATAATTTATTTTTATTTCTTAAAATTTACTTTTGTTTCTAAAAAGCATGGCCCCTCATAATGACAGCTTTTTGTAAACACTCCAGATTTCACAGTACATTTCCACTTTCTTCTTCTTCCTCCACGTCCCCTCTCTGAACTCTTCAAACCGTGTCTTTGAAGTGTGGCCTCAGGAGGCCAGCCCCAGGCTCCGAGGTCAGGGACCTGGCCCGGGGACCTCTGAGAAAGTGGCCGTCTCCTTACGAAAGCTCCTCCTACGCCAGGCAGACAGCGGCTCTGCCTTCTGCTCATCTGGGACCTTGGGAGCAGAGGGAGTTGATGCAGCCCAGTCCAGGCTGCTAGCTGGCTGCTTTCTGGACCACAGACCAGGCAAGTTCTGGAAGAGTCTTCTAGGAGATGCAGGCTGGCCAGCACGTGTCCCAGAAACTCTGCTGGACGACTGAGTTGTGATCTAGAACTGACCGTATAGTGAGAAGGTGTGGCACGTCCACAGTCGGGAATGCAGCCCCTGGCGGGACACTTGTGTCCTCGCTGGGGTGCCCTACCCTGATGGGCTGGGCAGTGGGCTTCCATCTCATGGACATCTGTCCATCCAGCCGTGCAGCCAAACGTTCGGCCCTCTGCGGGAAGACGCTTGTCAGCCTTCCATAGCGGCTCAGGCACCGTGCTAGGCCTCGGGGACCAGAGTGAAGGTCTACTGAGGTGGCAGGTGACTGGCAGGTGGCCTGGCGCTGTGACAGGTGGGGCAAGGCTTCTTGGGAGATGATGCTTAGTAAGGATGTTAGAAACTAAAGAGAAAACAGCAAAGTTCCCCACAGAGGGTGCCGCACGGGGAGGGGGCGGGGGGAAGGCCCGGATGTGAGCAGTGGAGCAGTATGTTTGGAAGGCGGCCAGCGGGTCAGGGGAGCCGGAGCCTCGCTCTGTTCCAGGGGGCCGCCGGGGCCCAGGTGGCGCAAGCAGGCCGTGGCCAGGGCCCCGCAAGCCCTGTCACCTCATGGCATCCGGATCCTCTACCCAGGGCCGAGGCATCCCCTGAGAACCTCAAGCCTGGTCCTGAGCCGTTCAGGCCCTTCTTCGGCAGCAAAGCTAGGAAGTCAGCAGGGTGCAGGTAATGACAGGAGGCAGATAGAAGAACCGAGTCCAAATCCCTGCCCTAGTTCAGGGGAGCTCGGTCAAAGGACATCATCTTTCTGAATCTCCACAGCATCACTGATAAAATGGTGAGGACAACGCTCACCCCACAAGGTGAGTGTCATAAGATGCCCAACCAGCCTTTCTGGCTTTTGGCCTTGCACCTGATTTCCCTGGAGGCGGGCGCCTTTACTCCCCCGGTTGGTGGCCTGTGCTGAGGCTGTTCCAGCACTAGATGGCGCGCTGTCCCCGTGCAAGGGCTCCTTCCCACCTGTGGGCGGGCAGGTGACCACTTCGGCCACTAGCCTGGGAGATGGGGCGGCCTTAGCGCCCTGCCAGCCTCACCCAGCTCAAAAGGCCAGCTTCAGCCCACCCAGGCTCATTTTCCTTTTCTTGCTTCTTTTTTTCTGCTTAGTTTTTAATGGATGCCCTGCACTTTGTTTTAGAAACACTGTCCTATGAGTAATGTACAGCTTTTTTTTGTTTGTTTCTGAAAAAAGCAAAACTATGTTTTTAAGCCCTTAGTGTAAAAGCATCTCCTTGAGAGATACAACCACTCCCAGGCCACACACCCACGAACCCCAGCATCTTGCTTGGCACCCAGCTTGACACCTAGCTCATGTTTGGGATTTACTGATGAGTGAACAACTTTTGAAGTAATTCAGGTGAATCCCATCATGAAAAAGTCAGTGCATATTCGAGATGTTAACCAAAAATGTTAGCATATAAGGATTGCTTAAAGAAACATACAATTTTCCTCTGAAAGGGGCTTTCTGCTGAGGCCTAAGAAAGTTTACTCCCAGGGCATTCAAACCACTGCTGGAAAGCTCATCAGACTCTCCCTGAAGACATTCTTCTCTGGGTCAAGTTCCGAAGCATTTACTTTCAGATTGCAAGAGACAGTGGAAGCTCTGTGAGCAGTAGGAGGGAGCGGGTCCTGGGCCAGATGTGGACCAAGGCGAGGCCAGGTCGGAAAAGTCCTTATCTCTATCCTCAGCTTGCTCAGTTTCTCCTGCTTGCAAAAGAAGAGGCTGGGAGGGGGGTAGCCCAACCCAGGCAGGGTGGTATGGTGGAAGGCGCAGGCCTCACCTTGTCAGGGAGTCTGGCTGTATTTTTGCTCCCCTGACCAGCTGTCCACGCAGCCATAGATGAGTTCTCTGACTTCTCAGTTCAACGATTTAAAAAGGTTATGTGTGCAGTTGGAGGAGATTGGGTTGTAAAACTTCTAAATCAGCCTCTGGCAGGACATAACGAATTTACAAGAACACAGTCTAGCCTTAAAAAAAGATGCGTACTTGAGTCCAGCTCTACCATCCACTGGTATAAGTTACCTTAACGAATCACCAAGTGTTCATATCTACAGTCCAGAGGACGCCCTGTGGATCACGCATGATCACATACTTCAATTGCTCAGCACAGAGCTGGGCCTCTGCTGGGCCCTCTCTACTAGGGGAAAAGCTAAACGGTTTCTGAACCACAGCAAAGCAGAGGCCACGAGGTTCTGATGCCTGATACCCAAGCTTCGATTCTGCTTGGAAACCATCTCTTTGAAAGCTTTCGTACAAACGATCCAGGTCCTGGATTCATTTTCATTTTGGCTGAATGAAAGGATCGAAATGATTGTCGTCCTTGTTCTGACTTCCCATTGGCCTCACATCAAGTGTCCCCCAAGAGGAAGCCTCACCAAGCTTGACATTCTACTCACACAGCTCTCAGACCAATTTGTTCACCAGCAGTAATGGTGGGAGTCAGCCCTGCGAGGCCACACAGCGGGCAACAGCATGTGCTCAGGCACAGCAGGTGGACCAGGTGTGGGTCCCTAGGTTGCCCACCTCCAACCTTTCATCCTTGGTACCACACATGCTAGTGGGCCCGGTTCAGGCCTCTCAGCAAGACTGGCCTTTGGGCTAAGCCTCCCATTGCGTGCAGTTTGGGTCTCCCTGGGTGCACCTCAGATGGTAATTCATGAAGAACGTTCTTTTTCTGGTCTTTGGCTTCCTTGAGAAAGGAGAAATCAGAGATTATTAGGGTGTCCTTGGCCTGGGGTTTAATACTGAGAGGACCATGGTGGTCTCCTCTCCTCAAACTGCTACCATCTCTGCATGAGGAAGGAACTTCTGGAAGGAGTGGGCCACAGGCAGGCTTCCTGTGGACTCTAGGAGGCTGTAACATGTAGTTAGGTTAGTAGGCATTGTCTGGAAGCAGTTCTAGGAGATTGTCGCTCAGGCCTGCTCATTGCTCCAAATCTTTGTCCTGTCAGTGTGGATGAGTGTGTCTGACACCCAGGCTTCCAGGAGCAATGGTGGCTTCAGGTCAGCCAGAGCCTGGCTGTGAGGCTTGGAATCTGGGAGAAGAGGTCTAAATTCTGTGAGTTCTGCTGTGAAAGATGGCGTCTTCCAGGGGGTGGGAATGATCCTGCGAGGAGGTGCTGGTGACATAGGAAACACTCTTGACCAGAAGCCGGATGGCTTGAGCTTATATCCCCTCTGCCACCAACAGGCTGTGTGATTGTGTGGCCTCAGGAAAATCATTTAACTTTTCAGGTGTTGGTGTACTCACCTTCTGATTTGGTGGTAACTCCTGCCTCACAGGATGGTGACAAAGATTAAATAAGATTTTGAGTGTGAGAGAGCTCTGTACACCATATGGTGGAGGTTTTGCCCACAGCTGGGGGTTACAGCTCTAGGAACAGGCCTGGCATCAAGTGCATTTGCTAGATTATTGGAGAATATTTGATGCTGCTCTAGAAAATAAGAGAAACAAATGGTTGAGGATAGATCACGCTAAGTGTAGAAGCAGACGGCTTGAGAGACACACTTGATGTAGATAAAGGGAAGCACGTGTAAACACAGATAGGGAGGGAGGCGCACAACAGACACCGAATATTCATGACTCACGCTGAATATCCACAAGGCACGTGAAGCCCCAAATACTCAGGATGCAGCAAACACACAAGAGGCCCACAAGGCGCTCCCTCCTCAATCAGCCGTCAGTGCCCCCCATATGGTTCCATTCTAAGCCCTGGAAATGCAGCTACAGAGCCATGGCTCCCAGCTGACCAATTGGCAAGCTGCAGTTGTGACGGGCCGGCCCTGCCCCTGTACCTCTCTGACAGTTGGGCTTCAGACCCTTCTTGCCTTTAAGAAGGGCTCCATGCTCAAGCCTCAACTCTGGTGTCTGTAACTCCACCAACAGCACGAAGGGCTGAGGCAGCAGAGGGATGGACACATGAGCATTGCACCACCCAGGATTCAGTAGTGTGGTCCTTCCACCTCCCTCGGTATTTTGAGTGTGTTACTTACCCTGTCTCTCCCCCTTTGCTTCCCACTGTGTTTTAAAGTGATTCATCAACCATGTGATCTGAGCCTCTTGGTCTGGTTGTGAGCCCTTCCATTTGGTCACTGGAATAGCGTGCTGGTGGTGGGGTCAGATTCTCTCACTGCAGCAAGGTCATTTCCCCTGTGACACCTGGGGCTGGAGCAGGGAAGTGGGGTTTGGGGCAGGACTGTGCGCTTTCAACTCTCTAGCGTGGCTACTGAGATGTGGGTGCTGTGTCTACATGTGTGGTAGATGGAGGAGACTCCTCAGTGCCCCCTTTCCAACAGTCCTCAGCACCCAAACCAGCTGCCACGCAGAGCACTGAGCCATGCCAAAGACCGCACCGCGTGGACAATTTCCCAGTCACCTTGCTGCTCCCTCCCCTTGTCCTAAGCAAAGGGCACAAAGAAAATGGGGTCAGAGCCCAGCCTCTGTCACATACTGTGAGATTTAAGCTAGTCAAGCTCTGTGTCTTGGTTTCTTTATTAGTAAAACCAGGCTCTAAGTAACAGCTACTGTTTATTAACAACCCAAGCACAGGTAAGACAGTCCTTTTTTGAATTTTACTTTACCATATGTACTTGATTTTATTATTTATATAGTTCTTAGTTTTGTTTTTTAAATAGGCTAGGCTAAATCCTAGTGCCCAGATATGAAAATTCAGCTCCTGTTCTTAAGGAGGTTGCAGTGTGGTTGGCGAAAAATGCAAGGAAGTCATCCCAGTACAGGGTATAAGGACCACACTGGGGAACTCAGCTTAGTTAATCCAGGAGTCTTGGAAGCATTCCTGGAGGACACATACTCAGCATGAATGTTTGGAGGAGAGAAGGATGATCTAGGTAGATAGGACCAAGCATGAGAAAGCAGACTCCTCAAGAGAGAGACACTGGCTGTCATGATTTAGCCTGTCTGGGAGAGATTGTTCTACTAGCTTATCAGAGGACATATTGGCAGAACTAGAAATGGGAAGAAGTTCAGAGAACATAAGTGGACTACCCAAGGTCTACAGGAAGCAGTAGGTTCTCATGACTTATCTCTTTCTGGGCCCTCTTCCCCAGTTCTTAGAAGGTCCTGATAAGTGCCTTTCCAGTTGGGTCTGCTGGCTGAGGAATGAGCTGCTCTGGGAAGGGAGGTGGGACAAGGAGGCTGCTCCATTCCACCGCATGTCTCAGAGACCCAGACAAAGGCCAGGCTGAAAGTGTGATGGGGACAGGGGAGCTCTGAGACAGGTGTACAGGCCAAGCCCTACTGTTCTGCCCAGGCCACAGTCCATCAGGCGGGTCTTCAAGGCGGTAGGGAAAGAAGAAGAGGCTAACATGTGGCTTCATAGATTGTTCTCAGCTTTAAGCTTTCCCCACTCAGCCAGAAAGCTTTTTCTGTCCCATCCATCTTTTCTTTTTAAATTGTATTTATTTATTTGAGAGAGAGAGAACATGCACACAAGTAGTGGTGGTGGGGAGGGCAGAGGGAGAGGGAGAGAGAGAAAATCTTAAGTAGACTCCCCATTGAGCGTGGAGCCTGATCCAGGGCCTGATCTCATGACCCTGAGATCATGACCTGAGAGGAAATCAAGAGTTGGATGTGCAACTGACTGAGCCCCCTGGGTGCCCCTCTGTCCCATCCATCCTGTGAGATGTGTAATAGGCACAGCCCGAGAAGCAGATGGGGCATTCAGTAAACAAGACAAGGCATTCTCCACCCAGATGCAAACCAATAAGACCAGGCCTTCTGGGCAGGAGCTTTAAAAATTACTTTTTACCTCTGTGGAATCTCACCGAATGCTAGGAGGCTGTTGAAACAGGATTTCCTTTCCAGGGGATGTTTGTTTGAAGGAAACCATCTTATTGTTGGAGGAGCCATCGGGGCCCAATCAGGAGAGAGAAATGCACAGTGTGGTGAACAGGAAAGCTTCAGATAAAGACTTTGTAACAGGAGATCGGGGTAAGGAGAGATTGGCTGACAAACCATAATGAGAGCTAAGCAACGCAACATAGCAGGGGTCAAGTCGTGTGCTAACCCTAGGGTTGAGATAGGGTGGCCGAGGGAGGGCCACCTTCCCCCTCTCGGAGCTGATCCAGACTTTGATGAAGAGGCCACATCTGTCGCTCATGAATGGCAGAGAAGTCACTGTGGTGTCATATGGCAGAGCCTGTGGAAATCTGAACCCTGGAACTTGCTGGAAATCTGCCCTCTAGTATGCCAGAGAACGCTGTTCATGGGAAGGTGCCCCACCAGGGGTACTCTGCTGCTAAACTCCCTTTAAATGTACTCTCCTCACACAAAATAGTAAAAAGACATGAATGCAAGGGCTGAGAATTAATAAAGTTAGTCATTTTTACTGCTTCATCAAAGACATTCTTAAGTGATATTGGCATATTTTCCCCCTTTTTTACCATGAGTGTGTGCTGCTGAAGGACGAGAGTACGTGGTTCAGTCACAATTGGACAGGTTGGTGCCAGGGCACCTGTGGTTTACCCACCACTGCTTCTGCACCATTGGGGTAAATGTCAACACAGGACACAAGGGCAAGAACAGCTTAGCACTGTTATTCAAATAGTTTGACTTCTCTGGGCCCTGGAAGGATCCACAAACCACCCTTGGAGATCTGGGGGGTTAAATGACCTGCCCAAGTTACAACCAGGAAGTAGAGTCAGAATTCAGACATGGGGCTCCTGGCTTCAACTCCTATACTCTTTCCACCAAAGCTGTTGAGAGGCCCAATAAATAGCATACCTCTTCCCTGTCCAGATTCTCAATAAGTTGAGAAATAAAACTAGAGTCTAAATGTCATTTTTATCACTGTTAGAGACCAAGTTGAGGGATGTAGCATCAGGTCTGGTGACCAGGTGGGCTTGCTAATAGCATGGGCACCCAGCCATGTGGCGCCCACCATGTGTGGGGGAGGCTGGGGAGGCAGCAGGGCGCACTGCCCCAGAGACGGGGCAGGACGCAGACAGTCTGCAGCTGCTCACCCCAGGAGGTAGAAGGTAGAGCAGGGCTGAGTGTGATCAGTTATTCCCAAATCTTGACCTTCTTAAGAGGGGAGAAACCCAGCCTTAGGACAGGATTCTCAGATAGTCACAGCTCTCCCAACCCACAGTTGGGATGTCTTCCCTTCATCCCATGTCTGTATCCTCATTCCATAGCCCAAGACAGTCTCCAGGCAGCCAGTTCCCAGGATTTCTCATTTCCTAGGTATGCCCAGCACCCCTCCTGAGGCCTTTCCAGCTTTCTACATCATGCATCAAAAACAATTAGATGCACTGGGGCGGCTCGCTCGGTTAGGTGTCTGCCTTCGGCTCAGGTCATGATCCCAGAGTCCTGGGATAAAGCTCCACATCAGGCTCCCTGTTCTGGGGAGCCTCCTTCTCCCTCTCCCTCTGCCTGCCGCTCCCCCTGCTTGTGCTCTCTCTCCCGCCCTTCTCTCTGTGTCAAATAAATAAATAAAACCTTGAGGGAAAAAATCAGATGCTTTTTCAGTCAGATAAAGGATGTTGGAAGTCCCCTTAATGAGAAGCAGCAGGAAGCTGGAGAGGAGAAGCAGGCTAGTTTCTCGTGGTCAGAAACCCCAGGTCAGGGCACCCAGAAGTGAGGGGTTTCCTGGAACCCAGCCCCCCCCCATCACGCTCATGTACTTTTAATGTCTCTTGGGAATTCAATCTGCAATTGCCAACAGAGGATGTGCCTTTGGAGTGACCAGATGGGGACACCCGCCTTCCAAGAAGGGCCACCACTGAGCACCTAGAAAAGCAAAACAAATCATTACATGGCTAAACAGTGAGACGAGCCTGAGCCGCAGCAGCAGAGGCCTTTCTAGTGATTAAATATTTGTGCTGCCAGCTGCGCACCCCCTGTCCCCCTGGACGGCGTTGTGCAACAGCGGTGAGCTCTGCTTCCCGACTGCGCGCCATCAGCTGTCAGTTACTGTCATTCCTCTGCTCACGCTGGTGCGACACCACGGTCCTCATGTGAGCACACGGAGCTTCCGTGGCTGTCCATGCTGTCCAACTTTGCAGGTGCTTTTATGTTGGTTTGTGTCACCAAGTGTGCAGGGCGGGCCCTCTGGCACCTGTGGGTGACCTCCCCATCCTTCCCCCAGCCCAGATCCCTTTAGGCAGTGAATCCCCCTCAGGAGCGTGGGTTCCTCTCAGGCCTGAGCAAGGAGACTCTGTGACCTGCCCTGCAAGCCGCCCATAAAGCACCACAGGGGTCAGTGTATTTCATTAATAGCTGCTGCCTGACATGTTGCTAGGAGCCCATGGGAGCTTAAATAAAGATCCTTTAAGCCAAAAGTAATAGTGTGCATGGGCCATAAGCAGAACCAACCTTTAAGTTTGGGGTTTTGAAACTGAAAGCTTCTTCTCCCTTACAAAGAATTAAAAAAAAAAAAAAGTGGTAAGCAAACAAATGTGGCTAATAGGCACTTAAAAGCTAATATTTAGGAGAAACAAATAACTTAAACCTCAGGTATGTATCTTCAAGTGTGAATCCCTCCTTAGAGCCCTAGATTTATGAGGTTTCATTTGGGGATTACCCATTTGTTCCCTGTGGCTTGGTGTCTTTACTGGTTGTTCTACTCTCGCTATCACAGCCCTGTAGGGAAAGTGGTCTTGGAAGGAGTCAGTTTGCTTCAAAACTGAGGCTCCTACTTGGTTTCAAACCATGAGCTCTAGGGGTTTGGGTGCTTTACATGTTGTAGGATACCTGGACACCTCCCTAGAGTATCTGACCAGTGGGGCCTTAAATCAGAATTCTCTGGGGACGTTTCAAACATGCACAGCTGCCAAGGTTCTTCATTTTAACACATGGCACTTTCGTGGCATGTCACGTTCTTCGAGTTTACAGATGGTTTTGTGTTGGATGTGTCTTAGGGTGGCAGCTTCCCTGGGGACAAAGGGAGGCACCTTAATTCACCGCCTACATATAAAATTCTGGGCCAAGATGTGAAAATCCACGTTTCTCACGAAAGCTCCTGTTTTGATGAAAAATCACTAAAATGGTTCTGACGTATGCAGAGAACAGTGTTTCTACCCACCTCTCTCTGTTAGCTTTCACGTATTCCATCCCCCTCCAAGAGAGGCTCTGGTCAGACGTTTCCAGAACATACCAGACTCATACCAGACACCTGCCCCATGGGCACTGGCAACTCTCACCTCCTGGCATAATGGCAAATGCTGGCTCGTGCATTTCCTCATCCTCGCTCCTCTCCTGCTCTCAGACCTGCACTTGGTCCGGAGCTCCCCAGTGCAGGACACTGAATCCGACCTGTTTGGCAACACATTTGCCTTGTCGAGGAGAGGGTGAGGAAATGAGTGTTTGGCTTGCTGGAGCCGGCATGCATGCATTAATTTTAGGGTCTTCATCTGCTTTGGTAGATAAATCACAAACATTTCCATGAATAACCACGTCTGTTATGCAAATTGGTTTCCATCCGCTGGTCTGTTGAGAATAATGTTCCATAATTACAACAGTTATTTACTTATGGGCAAATCGGCTTTCTTACCACCTTCTCCATTTGAGAGAAGCCTCCCACTGCTGTCGGAGCCTGTAGATCTGGCCAGGCTGATGGGCTCTGCATTTGTGAGCCTGTGGTCTGAGTTTGTAGACCTTTGTGAGCCTGGGGCCCAGGAGGATCCAGAAAAGTCCTACCACTGAGTGGAGATTAGAGTCCCTTCTCTGTGCTAGGACGTCTAAGACACAGTTCTCAAGGGGTTGACAGCTAGTTGAAGAAAGAGATCACATGGAACAAATGGAAGAGAAATGAGGCCTGAAATGTGTGATCCTACCTGGATCGATACAGTAAGTCTTCAGCAAGGAAGAGATTGGTGTGAAGAATTCTGACCTGGCTTATCCGAGGGGAATGTGCCCTGAGCTTTAGAAGAAGGGAAGGATACCTGGAGAGGCCTTAGGTGAGCAGGCATTCCAGGCCCAGAGCAGAAACTGGAAGAAGGATCTAACATAACATGGGCTGTCCGGGTAGGCCTCCCTGCCTGGAAGGACCCGATGGGTACCGAGCCACTACTCTCTGGCCTGTGTCATGTCAGGTGACACAGTGGTGAGGCAGGGAGGTATAGCTCCAGATAGGGAAGCTGAAGCAGGGAGAGGTTAAAACAGATTGCTCGAGGTTACAAAACCAGGAAAGACAAGGCTGGAAAAGAAGGTCGGATCAGACAACAACGGAATTTCTAGAATCCAAGAGAGAGATCCTAGAACTTGACTCTATGGGATCTTGATGTTCAGTGAAAGTGACAATGTCAGGAAGAAGACAAATCAGAGTAGGGGGTGGCTGGGGAGTGGGGACAATGATCTTACCTTCTTTTCTGGATCTCTTGACTTCCCTCCCCAAAATGTCTTTTTCACCTTGATTTTGTAAATTGAACCCAAAGAATGTTATCCATATTTTTTTATTTTCCATGTTTCACAGTTAAGGAAAATGAGACAAAGAAAAAGTACATCCCCAGCCATTTTGGCTTGTTTTACTAGCTGGTCACAGAGTGCTGACTCTCTTGGGATGTGATCTCTCCCCCTTAGTTACAATTAATAGTGGTACTGATGTCATAGGACATTCACTCCATACTTTCAGTATTGCCCAGAGTGCCTGACAGAGGTAAGTCCTTGTCTTCAGACAGCTTCCATTCCAACATGGAAGAATTTAGTTTCTACTGAGCAGAGGCATAGCATAGAATAGCTACAGGATCACATGCAGAAAAGCCTTTGTTTCCCTGGATGTCCTCTTGGTGGGAACAGATCAGAAATCTGAAAGATTGAGTATGCTAAAGAGTCTAAGTTATACAAAGAGACTGCTGACACATACAACCGAGGATTGAGCCAGATAAACCAAATATAGGATTTCCCCCTCATCTGGCAGATGGAGGGATATTGAGAAGAGAAGGGGAGGCTCGTGAGAAAGATCAGATCAGCTATGGAAAAATAAAGGAGTAATAGTTTTCTGCACAGTAGTTACCATGTCAGTAACTCCGCAGCCTGATGGATCTCATGGGCACAGGGGATTTATAGAGGAAGCAGTTTCTAGGTTATTCATTCATACCTTTATTCCATGAGTGTTTATTTAGAACTTACTCCATGTCTACAACTGTGTGAGGCTGGGCATTCAGAGATGAACAGACACAGCCTGGTTCATCCACAATTGGTATTCTAGTTAAAGGGACCCAAATGTTCAGGTTTATTAAAATCAGCATGGTGCTCTGAGGAGGGGTAAGTGTAAGGGGTTATGCAAGACCAAGGAGGGCTCATAATCCAGAATCAGGGAAGACTTCCAGGCAGAGGCAACATCTACTCATCATGCTGCAGCCACACTGGTCTTTTTGCAATTGCAGGTTCCTTCCCACTCCAGGGAATCCTCATTTACTGTTCCCTCAGCGTCATATGCTGTTCCCTCTCATCTTGACTCTTTACTCCCATACATCTTCAAGTCTTGGCACAAACACCTCTCAAAGAGGTCTCCCCTGGGTAAACCCTCCAAACCTAAATGATGATTCCTCTGTTGCTTTTTTTCCACTACTCTTTTCCTTTCCTTTATAACACAAATGTATTTGCATCTATGTGAATCTTTAAATATTCGTCTATTTTCCCCACTAGCATGTAAGCTCCTCAAAGTAGATTTTCCTCCGCTGTGTATATAATAGTGTCTGCGACACAGAGGACTTAATAAATCTTGGTGGGATACATGCATGACCTTACCCAACAAAGGCAAGTCAAGAAACCCTCTGAATCTGTTTCTTCATCTGCAAAATGGGATTTATGAACCAACTTTCTAGGGTTTCTGCAATGTGGTTGACTGAGTAACTTCCCCCAGAGATTCTCACATCCTCATCCCTGGAGGCTATAAATATGTTACCTTTAAGGCCAAAGGGTCTTTGCAGATATGATCAAATTAAGGATTTTCAGATGGGGGGATTATTCTGGATTATCCAGATGGGTCTGCTATAATCACAGAGGTCCTTGCAAGAGGCAGGCAGGAGATCCTCCAGATGGAAGGTGATGTGGTAACAGAAGCAGAGAGACTTGAAGATGTTATGTGGCTGGCCCCGAAGATGCAGGAAGGGGCCACAGGCCAAGGACTGCAAGTTAGAGAGGGCAAGAAAGGGATTCTCCCTGGAGTCTTGGGAAGGAGCCACTCCTGCTGATACACTGATTTAGCTCCAGGAGGCTCACTTGGGACTTCTGACTTTCGGAACTGTAAGAGCAAAAAAAATTACGTTATTTTAAGCCTCTCAATTTGTAGTAATTTGTTACAGCAGCAATAGGAAACTAATACATGTAGGGATCAAATAAGATAATGTGTGGGAAGACTCTTGGAAAAACACAAAGCCAAGAATCATTATTAGTTTATGACAGCTCACCCTTGTTTATTACATTTCTGTGCGGTGCTATGTAGGTTCCAGCTCCCATAATGAGGAGAGATGCTTGAATAATAGCCCTACACCCCAAGGAAGGGTATTTTTTCATAGTTTATAATTGCCATAGAGCTTGAAAATCTTCCAGGTCTTATAGTTCTTAATTATGCTCTCATGCATATGCATCAATTACCCACATGCTCCTACCTAGCTTGTTACTGCAAAGATATTTAAAAAAAAAATATTTGGAACAGTTTCCTCTGCATGCATCTCCCTCTGAAAATATCCTATGAAATATTTCACCTCCACTGCAATAATCTGCTCCAGTTGGGACATGCTTGCCAATCTTCCCTGCTCGACAGAATTAAACCTCCCCCCTCGTCTGCCGTTTCCGTGCCTGTTTATCCTACCTGGCAATTCTCTCCTCTTAACTCCCAGTGGCTTAATTGCAGGTTTGGTCTTCTGGGTGTGTGTCTGCTTTGCTGGGTATGATCTGCAATCCAGGAGGGGCCGCGGAGTGCCTGACCCAGGTGGTTATATTTAAAAGACAGTGGAGGGAAGGGGGAGGGGGGTGTTGATGTTTTTGCTTGCTGTTTCTCCCTAAAGAAGTGGCTCTGCAGGGAGTCTCAGTGCTCCAGAGGCCATTTCATCTGCAAATGACTTTGTCAATTGATAGCATGTGTATGAACTCCCCAAGTGGCCCTTCCAGTGATTTTCAGGCCCGCCTGACTCAGTTTACCAACTTGTGAGTCAGTTTTGTTCTTCCCTGGCCCCCTCTTTCCCTTCAGTTCCTTCTCTCCCTGACTTCTCCAGTGTAAGAGATGCCCAGAGGAACTCTGCCTGTGTCTGTTGGGAAGATCATAGATCTTCATGGGGCATTTTCATCAAACGGACCAATGCCATTCTGTTGCTGAGCTAAAAGGTGGCAGACTGTCTCCATTTTTGACTGTTACATTGAACTTCAAAAAAAAAATGTCATTTGTGAAACAAGAGATCTCACCTTTGGAAACCTCCATTTTATAACGTGAGTCGGATCATTAGGTAAATCCTTCAACCTCTCTGCAGCTGTGTTTCCTTGTCTGTAAAATGGAAGTAACAATAGAAACATGGCCATATTATGGGGAGGGTTAAATTAATTAATATGTAAAATGCTTTCACATACAGTCACTTGGAGAATGCTTGTTCCCTCCTCTGTCCGCTCACCCCGCTTCAAAATTTTTTTAAAATATTTTTAAAGATTTTGTTTATTATTTATGAGAGACACACACAGAGAGAGGGGGGCAGAGACACAGGTAGAGGGAGAAGCAGGCTCCATGCAGGGAGCCCGACGTGGGACTCAATCCCGGGTCTCCAGGATCAGGCCCTGGGCTGAAGGCAGCACTAAACCGCTGAGCCACCCTGCTCAGCAGGGCTGCCCTGCTCACCCCATTTTTGCACTTGAGGTGCATACACACCCTCTGGTGAGGTGGCTTTAAAGGAAGGTTCTAGGGTCTCAGTCCAGAGAGTTAGATTCGGTTGGTCTTGGGAGAAGCCTGGGAATCCGAACTTTGAGCAAGCTGCCCAGGTGGCCTTCAGACTGCTTTAGAGACTGCTCCCTGGGCTGTGAAGATGGTGAACTTGGACCATAAGCATCCTAAGGGCAGCACCTCTGGGATGTCAATTTGTGTATCATCACAGTGGCTGTCAAAGGAGACACATCCCACACATGTTGGCCAATGTTAAATGAATACCCCTGTCCTCTTTCAAGATTACCTGATTTATTTTTTTCAGGTTTTACTCCTTAGGGGGCAATTAGAAGGCTATGTATAGAGTATACTATGGCAACAACCCGTCATCTGAACGTTGAAACATGTACCCAGGGGATATCTGGGGTCCCCAGTGTCCCTCATCCCAGTGTGTCCAAATCGAATTATGTTCAATAAGCCTCAGTTCAGAGCTATGTTCTTTCTCCATGATGGCTTTCTTGGTTAGAGCTAACACTACCCTCCCCCACTTCAACCAGTTTCTCTCTGTCGTTTAAGATAGGTTAACTCAAAAAAATAAAAATAAAATAAAATAATAGGTGAACTCTGACAGGTTATGCATGTACATTAGCTCTCTCAGCAGACTGCACAGCCCTTTCTTGATAGTTTCCCCCCAAATATTTCTCAAATCCATACTCCCACCTGGGCACAACTGGCTGGGTCCCAGCTCTACCATCTTGCTTGTATTTACTACATTGCTTGTATTTACTACATTGCTGCTTTGGTCTGTCCACAGCATTCTTCCCCCCATCCAAATCATTTTTTTCTTTGTAGCCAGAGGGAGTCTTTGAACACAGCAATCTCATAATGTCAGCCCTCTGCAACCCTTCCTTACCCACCTGCCACTTAAAATCCTCCCATGGCACTGCTTCCCTAACTATTGGGATAAAGCCTACAGGTTTGAACATGACCTCAAACGTTCTGTGGAGTTGAGCTGCCCCTTGCCTCTCTGGTTTTATTGTATATTAGCATCTCTTCACTTGGGACATCTTGTGCTCCCTTAAATGCAACACACTGCGTTTGGGTACATGGCCTTTGCGCATGCTGGTCCTCCTCCTCCTAGAGTTCTCTTCTCTCATCCTTGCCCCCTGGCCTAGGTAACTTTGTTTTCTGCACTGAATGCAAATCTCACATCCTCAAGAAAGCCTCCAGTTCAACCCCCTCGCCCCAGTCTAGATAAAACTCCTTTGTTTTATGATCTCAAACTGTGTTCTTTCCCTCATTGTCCTCATCTTACTTTATAATAATGTCAGTAGTACAGATACTTGATTAATGTATGTCTCCAGGAGAGCAGGGACTTGTCTGCTTTTGTTCACCTGTGTCTCCTTTGCCTTAGAAGGTCAGACTTAACACATACCAGGTGAATAGTTGGTGAATAAATGAAGAAGTTAATGTGCAGCTTTTACTTTGAATGGGGGCTATTGTCTTGAACTCACTCAAAAAGCACTTGGTTGTATTAAGTTCTAGGAATCATAATTAAGCTGTTGGTCTCTAGAAAATAAGTCAGAATTGAAAAATTTGTGCAAACTGGTTTATGGCTTAACTTGGACTCAGCGACCATCCTGATTGATATGTTATGACTATCTTCATTAAGTTTAAGTCTTTCAATTCTCAAAGGAAGTAGATTTTGCTGACTAAATGACTTACAGAACAGACTTGGGTAGACAGATGGCTATAGAGTACTGTGTCAACATGAGTTTTGGAGACAAATGTTTTTCAGTGAGCAGGAAGGTGTCTGTATGCTCAGATAACTGGAGTATGAGCAGGTGAGTGTAGAGGTGGAAGATGTGGAATGTCTAGAGGAAGATCCTAAACAATCATACACCGTATTGTATATGGTACCCTCCATCCAAAAATGAATCTAGGAATATTATCTAAGACTAACTGTGGTTGAGGGGTGCCTGGGTGGCTTGGTTAGTTAAGCATCCAACTCTTGATTTTGGCTGAGGTCACCATCCCAGGGTCCTGGGATTGAGCCATGCTTTGGGCTTCCCACTCAGAGGGGAGTCTGCTTGTCCCCCTCTCCCACTGCCCCTCCCCCTGCTCATGCTTTTTCTCTCTAAAATAAATTAAAAAATTTTGAAAAGAGTAACTATAGGTGAGGGTAGGTGATGGGACTATAAAAGCCATGGTCAGAAAAAGGATGCTCAAAAGGTGTAAAGAAAATATGGAAGAACAAAATTATGTGTTGAATGACAGGCAGCAGTGCACAGAAAATTCAGGAAATAAAAAGACTCAAGAGATTCCCATCCCAGAAGCTGCAGTCAATATAGCTTAGGGTTCCTGCCCTAGTCAAAGCTTCCTCCTTGGCCAGTTGCTCCCAGCCCAGATTGAGAACGTTGATCAAGGCAGTCATGACTAGAGTGTGCAACCTGCTCTTGCCCTTTACTTCTCATATCATTGTTTGGTCTAGAGAAGTTTCCTGAGTGGAGCTGAGCCAATCAGATCTCTCTCTCTCTCTTGAAATTTGGAAGTGGAATACTGAGGGACTAAGAGGGTTGTCATTACCTGGGCCCAACGTGTATACAAGCAATGGCATCAGAGTCAGCTCCAGTGCAAGCCAAAGCTGAAATTATGAGAGTAGAACCCATGAGCAGCAAGATAGAGCAAGCTAGAGAGAGGTTGCAATCAAAGGACAATTTGTGTCAGAGAGAAACAGAGGGTAGCCACTTGCTTTGATCCTGTGCCTTTCAATTACTTGGATCCTCTTTCCAAAAGGCCCAGCTGGGTCAGGTGACTACAAGTTCTGTATATTCTCAATAAACTCTCTTTTAAGTAGACTAGCTTAAACGGGTCTCTCCATTCTTTATTTTCAAAAGAAATGTGAGAAGGAATCAGTGATTGAGCACGTGATGGAGTAAACAGTTCCCACTTGAATTTGAGATGTACCTGGGAGGACTCAACTTTCCTAAAGAGTAGAGTCACAAACATAGCCTCAGAAGAAACAAGCTGGAAAACTCATGCCTGTGACTAAGCTGAAAGCTAGTTCTCGTATTTATACATACCATTGGCAGTCTCTGTTACACTTGAATGAACGAGATTTTCCCGCCTGGACATCTGACCCAGCATGAGGTGGGCTAATGTCCTGCAATGGAGGAACACCTGAGCCTGAGGTCCAAAGTGGAGGGTCTTCTTTGTTGCTTTGAGAGATGGTAGTGGGAATGACAGGCAGAAAGAATTGCTTCAGCTTTTCCCTCTTCACCTCCAAGCGCAGCCTGGCCCAGCAAAGTGCTTGTAGTCCCTTCCCTGCTCTTCTAGATTATTGCTAAGGTCTTAGAACCATGATGATGCCCTTGTAAAATTACATTGGTTGCTATTCCTTTAGGATGGTGTCTCAGCCGCCAGCTCTAAATGCTTCAGGTGTTCAAAGCAGCAGATTCAGCACCCTCCTTATTGGCCTTGGTGTTGCCAGTTAGCCAGTAAGTATTTACTGAACATCCCCTGGGTGCCCATCTCTGCACCAGGTGTTCCATGTATTTGGCTTATATGTGTGAAGAAAACAGTTAATTGACTACTAGTTTTGCTATTCTGTTGGAAGGGTTCTGACGCTTTGGTGAGCATTGCCAGGGCAACCAGGCCAAGAGTCTGTTAATTAATTAATATCACAGTGATTGCGCCCAAGTCTAGCTAAAGAGAAGAGGGAGCTGGTTGGGATGATTTTCTTCCTTGTGAGGGATAGATGAAAGAGAAACATGGAGTTTTATAGCATAATAGATGTTTTGTCTTATTTTAAGGCTAACTGGGGAAAGACACTGAAAGAACTGGCATGAGAGGGGTTGTGGATGAAAATAGTTCAGCTCATAAGCAACTGGATGACCAGAAGAAAAATAGCGAAGAGAGAAGGAAACTATCACTGAAATATCTATCAGGAGAAAAGCTCAATTGCTGAGTTTGGGTTCCGGTTCCATGTTAAGGCTAGCCTTCTGATCAGGGTTCCTGAGAAGATCCACTTAAAAAGGCTTTCATGGAAACAATTGGGAATCCATGAAGAAAGACCCATACTTGTGTGTTTTGTGTATTTTTTTTAATATCGCATGTGTACATATTTAATAACAAAAACCAATTAGTGCTTGTCCGGCTTCCCCATTGGGAACACAAAGTAAATAAAACAAAGACTGTGTACATGATGGTTTTTTACTTAAAGATGCAAATTCATTCTTCCCACAGTCCTGGCTGTCTTTTTGTGTTTTGGGCTCCATTCTATAGCTAAAGGTCGTGGAGTATGGAGTGGACTCCAAAGGAACTCTAGTAGGGTGAACTGGGCTGATCAGATTCTTTCTCTCTTCAAGGATTTCACTAAGAAACTAAATTCATCAATAATTAGGAGCTTAAATGGGGGCTCAGGGGAGGTCACAGAGACTGGTGCTAGGCAGCCGTTTTGTTCTATGAGTACCCAGAAACAGAGAACAAGACTGGGGAGAGAAGGCAAATCCCTTCCTCATTCATTCTTTATTCATTTAAAACTGTTCGATGAGCACCTTCTATGCGTCATACTGTCTTCAGGGCACAGGTGATGCAACACTGCCTAAACAAAAATCCCTTTCCTCAGAGAGTCTACATTCTGGTGGAGTAAGAGAGAGATATAGAATAAATAAACATATCTTATATCTCCAGTCGTATGAAGGGAAAAAAAAGCCCCTAAGGCCATAAAGATTGATATTGATGGTTGTGAGGCTGTTATTTTGACAAGGAGGAAGGAGAGGTAAAACAAGGAAACCATCCATGTGGCTATCCAGGGGGATATAATGAAGTGGGCCACTGAGAGGATTTGAGACAAGGCTTCATGTGGTCCTAGAGAAACGGAGAGAGAAATTCTTTTGAGATCTGGTTGTCTTTTTTTTTTTTTTTAAGATTTTATTTATTTATTCATGAGAGACACACAGAGAGAGGCAGAGACACAGGCAGAAGAAGAAGCAGGCTCCCCACAGGTAGCCTGATGCAGGACTCAATCCCAGGACCCTGGAGTCAGGACTTTAGGCGAAGGCAGACACTCATCCCCTGAGCCACCCAGGCATCCCAAGGGATCTGGCTGTCCTTACTGTCCTTACCGTCTTTGGGTTCTTTTAGATCCTTGGCTACATATCCAATGAATTCCCCTTTTTTTTTTGCTTAAGCCGGTTTGAGTGCTTTTCGTTTCTTGCAGTTAACAAATTTCAAAGTCATCTGCAAATCCACAAGGTGAGTCTAAAGCAGTGATAAGCTCTCTAGAATTTCTGTTAAGGCTCCCTGGTCAGAGCATGTGGCTCTTTATCACCATCTGATGATATCCGTAAAATGCAGGAGCCTAACACAGGGGCAAAAAACAACCAGTCTGTGAGTAAAAGAGATGTCAAGAGGTAATAACTCTGCAACTGTTTCTTATTCCAGTTCAGCAAATCTTGAAAACGCAAGGAATTATAGTCTTGAAAGGATTAAAAGAGTCTTTGTGCCAAGATCATTCTATTTCATCTTGGGGATTTGAGGAAACTTAGATACATTAGTTGTGTTTTTTTATTTTTATTTTTTTAATGAGGGCCACTGTTGGTCCCCATCCTGGGCTCTCTCTAGAACTGTGTAGACCCCCAGGACACACAAATATCCCAAAGTCAAAAAAGGAACCTAAGGTTATGCTGTGGCTGGTGGCTATTACTGCCACTGGACTTATGTTGTAGGAAAATATTTATTGAGTCCTTTGATGCCAGACACTTGGCATATATTACCTCCTTCTATCCCTAAGGAACTAACCTCATTCTAAAGATGAGGAAACTGAAATACAGAGATTAAGTGCCTTGCTGGATCTGTCAAGTTTGTGGTTGTAAACTCCAGAAGATTACGGTGACTGACAGAGCAGAAACAGAATATTGAGATGCATTTGGGCTGCCCACAGAGAACCAGGGCTAAGCTTCCAGAGGTATGCCTAATGTCACACCACAGAACTGGTCTGATGAGCAAGCTACCACTACCCTTATAGAGAACCAGATGCCAGTGTTTGCCTAGCTGCCATTTTTGGGTAGGTATGCAGCACCATTGCTCCTGCTATTGATGCCAGCACCATGCTTCTTTTGCCACCTAAAATTCAACCTTCTAGCTGTCATGACTCCCACTGCTCTCTGTCCCTTTTCTCTAGTCTCATCAGCTCCCGTGTAAAAATTTGGCAAAGTGGTTTCTTATTGGGAGAGTGTAAATCTGGGTCCTAGCTGCAAGAGAGGCTAGGAAAGGAAGTGGCTAGTCTTCTCAACTCCCAAGACAGATTGGTTTAGTGGGAGAATTCCTCTAAAATAGAAAGTGGCTCAGAGGAAGGCAGCCAGACATAAGTCACATGCCCACCAAAGTGGTCAATACGGAATGTCCTGTGAAGGGTGGAGTTGGTGCTCCATTTCCAGAACCCATCACTTCCCATTCCCTCTGGTAGAGCTGTTGATAGAGTGGAAGGAGATGCTCTCTTTTAAAAATGTATTAAACAGGGATCCCTGGGTGGCGCAGCGGTTTGGCGCCTGCCTTTGGCCCGGGGCGCGATCCTGGAGACCCGGGATCGAATCCCACGTCGGGCTCCCGGTGCATGGAGCCTGCTTCTCCCTCTGCCTGTGTCTCTGCCTCTCTCTCTCTCTCTCTCTGTGTGACTATCATAAAAAAATAAAATAAAATAAATAAAAATGTATTAAACAAACATGGTGTTGAGTATTTTCATCAAGTCCCTAAGTGGTGAGGGGTGCAGAGGTACAGAAGACATGGTCCTTGCCCCCAAGGTGATAGCTTATCTAGCCATCATTATATGGTCATGAGCAGCAATGATGGATGATCAGGGTGCCGGCCTGCTGACCTTGAAGGTCACTTCCCTGTCTGACGCCCCATGAAGAGGGCTCATTCCTGGAGTGAGTGACTCCTCAGGGACAGAAAGCTCTAGATTTTAACTCTGCTCTGTGAGACTGTGGGGCTTTCTGATCTCAGGCCAGTCATCCTGACCACAGGAGAGTTCCTTTCCCGAAGGCTGAGGACAGACTGCTGGTGGTGATTAACTTTGTAATGAGAGAAGAGGACTTTTGAAGAAGGAATATGCCGGTGCCTCTGGTGGGGTATGAAGAGTGCCTCTGGTGGGGTGCCTCTGGTGGGGTGTGAAGAGTGACGTTCTGAGGGCATGGCTCCTGGCTGGACAGATCTGACAGCCTTGAGGGTAAGAAGAGTGGATATCCTGAGAGAAGTCAGGAGAGGCTGAGAGACAGAGAATCAGGAGAGTTTGTCCTTTATTCCACATCTTTGTCTCCCATCTTGCACTGCTGGCCCGTGTCCCACCGTACTTAGCCAGCCAACAGTTTTCCTGTTACCCTTCACATGCACTATCGTGGTCTGCATGTACATGCTTGTGTATATGTGCTTAAGCATTACTGTCCTGTTAGCATTATTAGGCCATTTCCATTCAGTTCCTATAAATGGGAGCCCATGCTACCCCCCCCACCTCCAAGTCAGACACACACACACATACCACACCCCCATGCACACTCCCACACATATCATATACCACATACACCACACCATATCACCCACAGCACACTGCCTTACACCCCCACGCCCCCACACTACACCCCCTATGTACATACACCACCACACCACACCACCCACACATCCACACACACATCCCACAACCCCCCATGCACTACACTCTCTACATAGCCCCCATACCCAACCCCCCCCAACATTACAGCCCCTATGCATACCCCACATCATACCATCACATAGCCCCATACACACCCCACACTCTCCCTCCACACTACACTCCTAACACATACCCTACCCCCCCACCACACACACATCACCCGTCATGCCACACTATACACACACACCACCTATCACACCACACCACACACATCATACCCCCCAAACCATACACACCACACCACACATACCATATCCCCCCTACATCACATTCCCTCAGACCTCCTCACCACATGCACACACGCCACATATGTCACACCATGCAGACCATATCTCCCAACACCACACACACACCACACACACCCACCACACACATATATATACTGCACGCCACCCCCACATCATACCCCCCATTCCCCACCATACACACACATACACACACACACCATACCACACACCTCCACTACACACACATCACATACTCCCCTTCCCCCCACCTCCTGCTCCCCATATTACCAGTAAAAACCTCAGAGCCATTGCTGCACCCTGGAGATTGCTTTGTCTTTGAGAGTCTGAAAAGAAAAACCCATCAGCCATCAGAGATTTTAATTATTTATTTTTAATTACACAAGCAATGCATGAATATGTTCTACTTGTAAAAAATTCACACAATACATATAAAATTAAAGTCTCCCTCAAGTGAAGAATTTTAAATAGTTCTGGTCCTCACCTGTCAGTCCACAGCAGACTGTGAATGCTCTGGTGAATGTTAGCGAGCCTGGCAGGGGTTTAAGGAAGCATGGAAGCCTTGTTACACAGGCAAGGGCGAGGGTGCTGGGGTCACTTGTAAAATGAAATGAGGGTCTCAAGCTGAATAGATCCTTTCTGTTTAGAAGCTGATGACTTTGCCAGGACTGTGCTCTTAGATTTTTATAGTTTGTTTTAAAGGAGTGAGGAAGAGGAGGCTTGGACTCCTGTACCTCCCCAGAGATGCACCCTTTTCCCTTACACCTGTGGCCTTAGGGCAGCCAGCACCACGTGCAAAGGTCCAGGATCCTGCCCTGCCGGCTTCTATTCCAGAGGGCTGCCTTCCCAGCTAGGGCAGAAGAAAGAGAATCTTCCTCAGGCACAACCTGTCCCACCTAACTTACTGAAGGGGTTTCTCAGTATTGGCTCACATTCTCCTTGAGCTTAAGGGACCTGGCTATATTTGGCCATCACAAGTGGGAAGATTTTTGTTAAATCCATCTCTTTCTTCACAACATTCTATCAGTGGGTGTTTTCTGATGACTCAATAAACCCCTGTATAAATTTGCTATGGAACTGAATAGAGATGCATCAAGGGTTTTGAAAGACGACTCAGAGATGCATTGATCTGAAGAAAGATGGAAGCAGAAAGAATCTTAGGGACCATTAGTTTAGTTCTTCAATTTCAGTTTACTTCCCAGAGAAGTAGGGTCTGATGCCCCTGATTCCCATAGGCAGAGTGAGAACTAGGATTCCTGGTGTCAGACCCTCTATTCACTATACCAGTGTTGGAATCCATGCTGCCACAGTGATCTACCACAGGACCTGGCAGGTCACAATGATTCCTGGCCCCTGGGGCTTCATCACTTCTATTTCCTACCTTAGATTAACCTTGCAAAGAATATCAGATGAAATAATGACTGTTCAGTGCCCTACAAATCGCCAAGCAATTTCCCAGTACAAAAAGTGAACTGCAGCTCAGTTATTAGAAAGACAAGCATTCTTAATTAGTCATCTACAGCAGCATTTCTCCAAGCACGATTGTCGCCTACCTGGATAAACATTTTTTGGAATCTGGAGAAGAAGCTTTGCATTTTTGTTTTGGTATGTCTTTTTAAGTTCCCTGGAAACTTGGTTATGGACTGAGTGTCCTATAATCTTAGGAGATTATTTTTAATTCAGTTAGGTATGATAATGGTGTTGTGGTTATGCCCAGGATGTCATTAATTTTAGAAAATGTGTGCTGAAGTATTTGTGGGCTATCCAGGGATTTTGTTTTGGTGTTATGTATCATGATGTCTATAATTTATTTTTAAGGGCTCAGCCATTATGAGTGCATGCATGCGTATGCCCACATATATATGGCAAAAGATTAACTACTTTTAAATGGAGGTGGTGGATATGTTATCGGTGTGGCAGTTGAGTAGATATAGTCTATCTTTCTGTATGTTTGAGAACTTTTATAATAAAACAACTAGTAAAACATTCTCGAGGTGATTCTGATTCTCTCTACTGGTTTGAGAACCATTATGGAGCTGTATTTACCAATGACGGTATGTGAGTGGAAAAGTCTTTTTAATTCCCTCCTTGGCATCTCATTAGAATTGGAGTCACTATTCCCCCTGCAATGCTGTCAAGGTTCTGTTTCCTTTTGCTTTGTTTTGCCTGTGTGAGTCATCTGCAGAGCCAAAATATTGATCTAGTAGGCCATCTTTGTCATTTCCAGGCAGGCCCAGACACATAATGAACTCAATTAGAATATATGGACTAGACCAGTGGTTCCCAAACTTGAGTGCCTAGAAACATCGCCCATGGAATCTCAGCAGGATAAGGGTGAGACACAGCTATTTGATTTAATGGCGATCAGATGTAATTCTTTTTTTTTTTTTTTTAAGATTCTTAAAAAAAGATTTTATTCATTCATGAGAGACACAGAGAGAGAAAGGCAGAGACATAGGCAGAAGGAGAAGCAGGATCCCTGAGGGGAGACTGATGCGGAACTCCATCCCAGGATCCCAGGATCCCGACCTGAGCCAAAGGCAGATGCTCAACCACTGAGTATCTGGGTGCTCAGATGCCCCCGGGTACCCCCAGATGTAATTCTAACATACATGTAGGCTTGAGACCTATATTCTAGATAATAATGACCACAAAGCCAAGGTCATAGATTTGCTTTCCAACTTAAGAGCTGCGGAGCTGCACACAAAGAAAAGTTTTGTCCTTTTATGATATCCTACACACCTTTCCTGTTCTACCATTTTTAAATGAAGGTTTTGATGGAATAAATGAAAAAAAAAAAAGAACCAGAATAAAGAAGGGAAATGGATCAGAGCAATTTATTGTTGCAAATACATATACTATTTCCCCCCTTCTTTTGAGGACCCACTGCATTCTATTGTAGAGGTGGTTGCATTTTATTGATCGGTGGAAAGGGACCTGTATTTGTTGTTCTCAGATTACCCAATGTATCAATGACTTCAGGAATCTTGGATGAAAAGGTAAAAATGTTTTGTCAGCATCGGTGAATTATCATCAAAATGAATGAGACTTTTAATAAAAAACACCTGATAAAAAGTTACCCAGCAAACCGAAAGGAGAAATTGAGTCTCAGGAGACAGAAAAATTAACCACTCCCTCCTCACCCAACTGTCTGTATCGTGAACACTTTCTGGGGGTTCTTTGGTCGCCATAGAGAAGATGGGGAGAACCCTGGATCCTGCAGCAGCTTCCCTTGTTCTTATGTAATACGTCTTTGCAGCTTAAACCTTTAATTAACCAGAGATGTCATCAAGAAAAGTTTGCCAAGGAAGAGGATGCCTGGTTTAATTAAAAAGATCTTTAATAGTTATTAAGGAAATCAATTTGGAAGTCAGGCCTGAGAGCCGTGATGGGGGAAGAAATCACTGAGAGGAACTTTGCCATCTCTCGGGGTAATGGATTTTAACCCTTGGATCCGCATTGCCTCAAAATCCCCGGGGCGGTGGTGCAGGGATGGAGAGGAATGCTTATCAGCACTCATCACTTTAAAATCTACATTCCGGATCCAAGAGGCAGGTCTGCCTTATGGACGAGGAGCCTAACCTTTCTGGAACGCAGTTATCCTGGCAATTGAGGGAAATAGGAAACCTTTATAAATTGAAAATCTCCTACCTCATAAGTATAAGCTATTTTTTTTCCCCAAAGAGATGCATTATTTCTCCCAGAGGATTTGTGCTTCGACTGTACATCAGGCTTCTTTCCATTACTGTGCAAACCCGCCTTCTTCGGATCAAGCTAGAAAAAGGGATTTGGCTCTTTGGAGCACAAGAGAAATATTATTTTCACTTGTCTCATGAAAATGATGACACAAAAGGTGAAATAGCCAGAGGATGGGCAAAATAAATTGTCTGTGTGGAAGAAAACTGCAAAAGGGAAGGAATTTTTATTTTAAAAAACAGCATTTTGCCAACAGGGGGATGATATTAATACTATCCTCTGATGCAGCCCAGTTGAGTTCAAATGCTGAAAGCACTTTTCAAACAGTCTATGTTTAATTAATATTTGTACAGCACTTAGAGAAATTGAAGACAGGTGCAGAGTATGGCTACAAAAATAATTTTCCTGTTGCAATGGATCTATTTCTCCAGTGGACCGAAGCACCTCTACCTGGGACTCCTGTTATTACTCACTGGAAACTCAACAGAGAGGAGGTACCAGGTCTTTGAACACTCGAGCCTGCACCCTAATGGTCAGCTTATACTTTCTTGAAGAGCTGGACATAGGTCTTATATCTATTTATATTCCTCATAGCAAATTGCCCAGAATCTGTGCTCACAATGTGTTTGTTGATTGCTCTGCTGATTACTTGGAGACCTCTGGGCTTAGCAGCACCCCCTTCCCCCAAAGTGTCTTCACTATTTCACTTGAGGGACATCACTTGGAGAACTGAGGGGTCTGGGTAGATACAGGAGAACCTAGGCTTTAGCAATGAACTCATTTTCTTGCTGTAGGCAGATCATGTAGCTTCTTGGGGCTCTACTTTCCTTAATTACAAAATAAGGAGCATTGAACCAGATGTTGTCCAAGGCCCCTTCTGACCCTAACGTAGCAAGATCTGTTATTTCCCTTTTGCCTGAGCTGGGTATATCTGTTCTAAGTCAATAGAACGATGATGATGCATGGGAAATATCAGTGCTTATTAAAACATTTATGGCTGAAGTACAGGTTGTAAACCGGCAAGCAGCAGGCTGGCTCCAGACTGCACACCTGTTTAGTTTAGCCCACCTGATTTTTATATTATTTTTATTTTTGGAAGGATGGAAATTGAATTCGTTAACAATAGTTATGATTCAGGAGATTTCACATAGTTGTCTGGACTTCTGTTTGTGTTGAGAAGTTGGAAGACTCTGGCACCACTTTACCCACGCTGGCAATGATCAGTTGGAACTGCCTCCTGATGAGTCTCACATGTACCCCTACCCGCCCCCCCCCACCGTGTCCTCAGAATGAAGGTTGAATGCCAGTTCCGCTGCTACCACTGTGCTTACACTGTTGTCTCCCTGACTCTATCCCGTTGTACTTGTTCATGTTTCTTTCATGGCCTGTGTAGGTATGTGGGCGAAAGGGAGAGACAGTTGGAGGGATAATTAGAGTCTGATGTCAGGGACCCATGCCCTCTGAAAGGACATCTGTGCCGGGAACCCGGCTGCTTTCTGGAATGTGTGAGCAGCTAGGTGGGTAAAATGCCTTCAGCTGGTAAATGGGATCAGACACTGACTGATGTGGGCAATAGAATTATTTCCTATTTAAAGCTAGCTCAATTTGTCCACCTTGTCTCATCTTTGGATAAATGTCTTGAATATCATTTACTCTGAAAAGTGCTCCACATGAACATTTAGATTATCCTGAGCTCAACACACATACAAAAGAACTTTTAATAGCAAAGACCCACGTGTTTAGTCACCTAAGAAAATCAATCTCATGTTTAGCAACATCACTGGAAGCCCTCCTATCCATTAGAGTGGTCATGTAATTCATTGTCTAAAATAGCAATTTCTTAAAAGCCAAAGGGGGGCTATTAATATTTATGCCAGGAAAATAGGAATAAACTGGGAATTTCTCACGTGAACTGGGGCACGTGGTCACCCTGCTCAATATGCAATAACCACTCATGACTCAATTACAGGACATGCCCCTGGACCCTGGAAGTTGTCCTGGAAATTAGGTTTGTCCCATTTATCCCCTGGGGCATGCTTGGTTCCTCTCACTGTTGACATTCCCAAAAGATTGGAAAGAACCCACCTCAGTTCTGCTCTTTCTGGGATTCCAGCTCTCCTACTCCCTTCTACCTTTCACAAATGCCTCGAAGCTTAAGCCTACCAAGGACTGTCTTTGACAGTCAGAGATGATGCAGGTGGCTGTCAGACCTGGCTGCCTGAAATTCTGGGGACCTGGGGGAGTAAACGACAACTGTCTGAATCCCTCCGTTTCTTCCTCTTGTGTCTTCCTTTTCAGAGACCCTTCTAGGTAATTCAGGTTGAAGAATTTTCCTCTACTTTTCTGTAAGCTGATCAGGTCTCCCCTTCATGCAACTAGAACTTAGCACTTTCTGGATGGGTGGGTGGAGGTGGTGGTTCATGGCTCAGGTCACTGCAAGACACTACCACTGAAGACCAAATCACTTTCTACAACCAGGGAAGACATATCATTGTGGCAAGAATAGTTTTCTATTTTGTATTTGGGTAAGGAACAAAGAAAGTTTGGGGGGGGGGGGCATTTCAAATAGTGAAAGAAGAAGCAGGCTTTTGAAATGCAAAGATACAAATCCCTTTCTAGGAAGCAAATCCTACCTAGGGAAAAAAAAAAGGGGGGGGGGGGGAGGAGGCGTTGAGGGAAGCGGGATGGCGAAAGGAGTTGTTTAATGGATAGAGAAAGATCCAGAAAGGTGATTCTCAGATCTCTTAGATAAAGCCACCCACCTACTCATCAAAGATAGGAGGAAAAGCCGGTTGGCTTTATCCTTCTGACAAAGATGCACCAATGTGGCAGAGAGAGGAGGTAGGGAGATTGGCAATTCTCATTTACCAAGCAGCCTCAACTACTCTATCACTCACTTTATCAAAAAGCCTTGCAAGAGGCTTGGGGCATGTGGTCGTGACCGAATCTATGGTGGCAGGAGAAAGGGAGAGGAACATAGAGGCAAAGGGGCTGATGCATTATTTACAGTTGGAGAATTTGAATGGAGCAGACTGCAGGAGTTGGCCCCAAGACCTGTGTCTGTATGACTATGGAATAAAGACAAGACATCTTTGAATTCTTGGTGTGCTACCTTCTGCTGCCAGGGACCCTGCCAGTGCTGGGCCAGCATGCGTGTGCCTCATCTCTCCACTGGGCTACAATCTGCCCTGCTACCAGTTACCTTTCCGTAAAGACCTCAGCAGAAAGCTGTCCAGGCCTCTGTGGGTAAAATCTCATTCGGTTGGCACAGAGGGCATCTCGCTGGTGGTGACAGGTCTAATAAGCATGCAGATGGAAGACACGCATGCACACACACTCTCTCACTTAAGTCACACAGTGGGCAGAGAGGAAGGATGCAGGGAATTGGATCCGAAAGAACAAAAGGCTGCAGGCTCTGCAGCAAGCTCAGTGAGAATGACGAGAGGACAGCTCAAGGAAGCCAGAAGCAAAGTGTGAAAACCCAAAGCAAAAGCCGCTGGAGAGCATGTGCATTGGACTTCACAGCTTCCCCCCTGCTTCCAGCTTACATTTGCTCCATATGCTGCTTTACACAGCTTTCCGGGGCCATAATGGGTTTTATTCCATAGTTTTTATACTAACATGAATGACTCACATCTGCTCCGATACCCAATTTCCTCTCTAATGTCTTCGGCTGTGAGGAGAGAACAGTTTGCACAGAACCTGCCAACGATAGGAGTGGCAGAAAGAGTCCTAATCCAGGGACAAGGAAGGCTAGGACCCTAGGTGTGTGAGCTGGAAGGGTCTCTGAGAGAGCATGATGTTATGGATGGGGAAACTGAGACCCAGAGAAATGAGGAACTTGCTCAGGAACATCAGGGCCAGAGAGGTAGATCCACTGTGGCGCACCCAGATATTCCTAATTCCTTATTCCTAATGAGTATACTTATTTAATTCATCTTATTTCCTGCCATGTTAAATCTTTTGCTAGGAGCTTTTCCTCCCCATATAAGTCTGTGATGAGAAAAAAGTAACTTGGATTAATCACCAGTGATAGCTAATCCCCCACTGGGATCAACTGTGCTCTGCATTACTTAAGCTGGTTATTAAAGTTTTAAATATCCGGCAGGGCATGGGGGACCCCGTGCTGGGTCCTGGGGGAGACCTACAGGGCTGGGTTCTGTGTGGGGACTCACCTGGCTTCCAGATGTTTGATGTCCCACCTGAAGTGGTTTTCAATCCTGATGAACAGTTACTGGTCCAACAACCCAGATTAATATGCCTTTTGGCTAGATCACGTAATGACACTTGGCAAACTGGATTCCCTTGACAGCTTCCATAGGCCCAGGGAATCTTCTCCACTTCAAAATAATGACCCGAGAAGCCAGCGCCTTGGAAAGCAATCTCTGCTCTCCTAGGCATTGCAGGTCCTGCGTGGAGCTGCCTCAGGATACCCAGGGCCTCGGTTTCCCCAGAAGTCAAACAGAATGAAGCACCTCAGCCCCTCGGCAGCAGGCAGTGTGGTGCCACCGCACCATCCCTAAAGCTTGGCGGTTGTGTAACTGTCTGCCATCTGGTACTCAGAAGCAGCACATCACAAAGCGCTGAGCAATGGACTACGGTGTGGTGCTGCAGCTCCTGCCTGGAGCCGACTGCATCTCAGCGGCTTGCCTGGGGGTCCCCTGCGGAGCCTGCCGCAGCACAGGCTGGAGCCCGCAGGTCCAGGCTGAGGCCCCTGGAAGAGATCCAGGGAGCTCAGGATGCTGCAGGGATGGGCTTTCGGTCTGCTCTCCTTAGTCCTCCCTGGATTTTTGCCTGGCCAAAGTGGCAGCTGGGGAGCCTACCCAACCTTTCAGCATACAGAGTTCTACTAAAAGTGAGCCCTGGACCCCCTTACCCCCAACCTCCTTGGCCCAGTTTCTGTATGATGGTCTGAGAGTTCAGCTGAATCTGAAAATGGGCTGCCAAGCGTACTCAGCTTTTCTGGGTTGACTGTCACCTCTGTTCCCAACCCAAAGCTTGTTACATACAGCCTGGCCAAGGAGTCTTTGGAGCCATGAAGCAGGACTGCCCTGTGGCTGAATGACAAGGCACCAAGCACAGGGAGCTTTCAGCAGATTCCTCCGTAACTGACCCCACTTCTTGGGGGGCTCCATTTTACTGGACAATGAATTCCAGAGCACTGCTTCACACCTGTCCCACCTGCAGATAGGGTATGGGGCTTCCCCTATGCTGAGCTCTGTGAGGAGAGGCAGAAGGATGGTGGCTACACAGTGGTGGGTTCATCCTCCTCACCTACCCCAGCAACTTAATGACCTAAGCACCCTCCGGGTACGGTTGTGTACATTGAAACGGCACAGTTCTGGCAGTCACCGTTCCCCAGGCAGGACAGAGTTTTTAATACCCCTCTTGGAGGGATCAAACGGTCAGAATAACACCAGCACCTTGAATTCAGCTTTCACAACTATTCACTCACTGTCAGAGGAGGTATTTCTACCATCCCCACCATTTACAGATGAAGGATCTAGGGCTAGGGAACGGTAAAGGACTTGCTCAATATTTGCACAGCTGGTTAGGTCTGACCCAGGCCTGGAACCCCCTAGTCCTGTGACAGCACCGTTATTCCCGCGGAGCTGAGGCCTACGTGGGAATCCAATTCCCAATTTGCTCTGCCTCCAGACCAAAACGGCTGGACTCTGCAAAAAGGAGAATGCACACTCCAAAGGCATTTGGGAAAGGCGTCTTTCCCGGGGCCCTTTTCCAAGTACCCCATAGGGTTGGCACACCTTTGGATCCCCGCTTCCTTACAAGCACGGAGCCCCGACGCTTTACAGGGACGGAAAACCCTTCAGGGAGATAATTGCGCCTTAATTTTTAAAAAGAGTTCTTTAAAGTTAAATTTAGACCAGCTCAGCGTTCCATTAAGCAGAAAAAGTTGCCTGGCACCTGCGGGCGGGCGGAGAACCACCCCGGGGAGTCGGCTGAACTCGGCCTGGCGGCTGAAGTGCCCTCGCGGAGGGCGGGAGGCGGGGCAGCGCGGCGCGGGCTCCGGGAGGGCGGGGGCCCTGGGGGCGGGCCCGGGACTGAGCGCCACGTGCAGCCCCCGCGGCGGGCGGGCGGGAAAGTCCTCCCGGGCCGGCCCGAGGGCCCAGCTTGCAGCCTCGGGTCCCGCCCGCCCCGCCCCGCCCCAGGCCGCCCCGGAGCCGCGCGGTGCGCCTCGGTCGGAGGGCGGCGGTAGCGCCCCCTTGCAGGGCCCCGCTCGCTGCCGCCCGGGCTCCCCGGAGTGGGTCTGCCGGGCCCAGGCTCTCGCCGCGCTCCCTCCCCCTCCTCCGTCGTGCTCCTCCCGGGGGGCCCGGCACAGCCTCGCCTTCCCCCCTCCCCGCAGCTCGAGTCCGTTTCCCCGCGGCGGCGGCGGGCGAGGCGGCGGCGGGCGAGGCAGCGGCGGCGGCGGCGGCGCGGGGAGCATCTCGGCCGCCACTGCGCTTCCCCGGCGCGCGCGGGTGTCCGGCTCGGCCGCCCTTCGCCGCCCCCCCCGCCCGCCCCGCCCCGCCTCGCCTCCGCGCCCCTGCTCGCCTCCCTCCCGAGCGCGGGGCGCCCAGCCGCTCCTCGCCGCCCGCGCGCCCGGACCCCGGGGCCGCCGCTCTCCCGCGCTCCTGCCCCGCAGACCCTGGCCGCCAGGGGGTGCCCCCGGGGCGCGGCGCCGCGGAGACGACCCGGCGAACGGGACCATGCGGCGCCTGACTCGCCGCTTGGCGCTGCCGATCTTCGGGGTGCTCTGGATCACCGTGCTGCTGTTCTTCTGGGTGACCAAGAAGAAGTTGGAGGTGCCGCCGGGACCCGAAGTGCAGACCCCCAAGGTACGGGCCCGGGCGGCGGCTTGCGGGAGTGCGCGCAGCCCCGGGAAGCCGGGGCGGGGGTCCGGGTGCCGCGAGCAGGTGGCGGGGCGCCGGGTGCGGCCACGGACCGACGCTTCTGGGTGCAGAGGGGCCCGGGGCACCCAGGGGACCCACGGAGCGGGGCGTGGGAGCGGGCGGAGCGGGGCGCCGAACTTGGGCAGGCGCGGGGGTCCCGGGGCGCAGGGGCGCCGCCCACCAGCCGCGCAGGGGTGTCGGCCGGCGGGTCGGGGCACGCCGCGGGCGGCGGGGGGGCGGGGGCCGGGGCTGGCGCCCGCGAGGAGTCCGGCCGCGGCGCTGACCTGCTTCCTCCCGCGGCTGCCAGGCCCGACCAGGGGAGGCCGGAGGCCCGGGGTGCGCCGCGCCTGTGCATCACGGGCGAGCGCGGTGCCGCCTCCCGCGCGCCTGCTGCCGGGGCGGGGGGGGGGGGGGTGGGCGCCGGCCTGTCGCCACCCCTGCTTCCCAGTTGTCCCCGAGCTCTTCAGCTGCGTGGGACGTTGAATGCGCCCTGAACGCCGCTGAGGAGCACCGGCTCCTCAAGCAGACGTCTTGGTGTCGGTGGGGAGTTGGGGCAAATGAGGATCTAAGCGGCTTTTCCAACTCCTGCCCAAGTGCAGCCACAAGGTTCTCCCTCCAGACTCACTCCTTCCTTTAATTCAGAGCCCCCATTCCTGCGTCTCCTCTTCCGCAGACCCGGCCCTGGGACCCAGAAGGAGGACAGCCAGGCAACATTTGTGAACTGGGAAAAAGCCCTTGGAGGAGGTTGTGGTTTGAAGCAGGAGGCCAAAAAAGGGGCAGAAGGGGGAGAGAGGGGAGTCTCCCCGGGAAGTGTAGCACAGAGGACCCGCTTTGTGCCAGGCACACAGTGGGTGCTTCTTCCTAAGTAATTTTATAAGTTGGGTGGTATCCTAATTTTGTAGATTAAGAAACAGGTTCAGTCTTTGTACCTTGCCTTAGATCCCTCTGGAACTCAGACCTCTGATATTCAGAATCTTTCCACTATATCAAGGTGTCTCTCAGATCCCCTTTTAGCTAAGTCTTCTGGAATCTTGCTAATGCCCAGTTGGGTTCCACAAGCAATGCGCTAGGTGCTGTGGGTCCAGAGATGCAGAATTGGCTCTCTGGAGGTAGGGGATTTGCTCAGGAATGGGCCAGGACCATGCAGTTCGCTGAGGGCCAACGGGGCTCAGTGCTCTGGGTGTCATGGGAGCCTGGCGACTTCCTGGAGGAGGAGGATGTAACAGAACTGAGTTGAGAAAGATGAACAGTAGTTTTGCCAGGAGGTAGGGAGGGCATTCCAGGTAGAGGTTAACTGTACCGAACAGGCTGAGAGGAATGACACAGCAGGTTGTGTGAGTTTGGCATAATTTGAGCGTAAACCACATGGCTGATGACAGGAATGAGGTTGAGGGCAGGTATATAAGGGTCAGATTGGCTAGGACCTTGTGGGTGCTAGGGGCCCTGAGGGGGCGGTTAGTAAGCAGGGGAGTGATGGGATCAGACTGGTGACTTCAAGCAGCCTTTGGAGCACTGGATCAATTTCCTCACCTCACACCTGCACCTGCAGGGAGATCTGGAGAGCTTTTCTTCTTTCTCCCTGGGGTGGTTCTGCTCCTTGTGATGCAGTTAATGATGCCTGCAGGGACGTGAACTCTCTCCATTTTGCCTTGAACCTCATTACCTTGAACCTCATTACCGTATGCTTATTCTTAGTTTACACCAGGGAGCTGGGACAAGAAATCTGTATCCCTCTTTGTGCACTTTGTCTCTCATCCTTACCTGGTGTGTGCTGGACACACAGTTATTGAGTACAGCTAGATGCCAGGCTCTGTGCTAGGTTTGGGGGCTGTTGTGATGAGGATACTGTGTCCTGTTGTGATGAGGATACTGTGTCCGTGCCCCTTTGCAGGGAGCTGGGAAGGCTTTCACGGATTCCTGGTTGAGTCAGAATTATAAATAAATGCATAGTGGATGGGATTGGGGGAGTGGTCTAATAGTGGAATTCTGGGCATAGTGGGTGCAGGCATGGAAGAGGGGGTCTTCTAGTTTTGACCCTTTGCTTTTTGTCTGAACATCTTATTTCTTCTTCCCATTTCCTGTATTCTTTCGAAGCACAATTAAAATCTTGATACCTTTTATTATCAGGCCCCCTTCTTAGTGTATTTCTCCTTTCTGTTTTTCACCCTGGGTGTATGACCTTGTGTGTCCACATCTATGTGTTGTGTGTATTTGTGTCTGGTACATGTATCTAGGAAAGAGATGGAGAGACAAAGAGTCCTTCTTGGCGCCAGAACAGTTTTATTGCTGGGACTGATCTATTTTGGAAATTTGCACATCCTGTCCAGAGGACTGCAGCTGGTTCCCAAACCTGACTGCACGTCAGGATCCCCTGGAGAGCTCATTTAACATACAAGTTTTGGGTTTATTGCAGTGATTATGATTCAGTGGGTTTGGGAGAAGGTTCTAGAATCACTGTCTTTACAAGTGTTGCATGTGAGTCTGAAGCGGCCTATTGATGGGTATCATTTGGAGCTAGATGAAGAATACCAAGTGTGTTGATTTTTTTGTGGTTTGGTTGGCCCCATGTAAATATGGCCGGATTATTTCATTCTTCTTGAGTTCTTCCAGGACCGAGCTCGTGTGAGCATGTGCACTCAGGTGAAATAACAGTAGCTAGCATTTGTGTAGTGCTTTACAAATTCACAAACTCTATTTCATGGCATATTGGCTCACTTGATATAGGGCAGATCATACTTTTATGCAGTTGAGACTGAATGATGAAGTTCTACAATTGGCCCAAGATAACAAGGTTATTACTAAGTGGCAGCATCAGGGATCAGAATGGAATAGGGTCATTTTGGGACAGGCTCCTTCCATGCCGCCATGCTATGTGGACTGCCTGGGTCTGCACTTGTGGCTGATGGGGTAAGGCTAGGGATATTTACAGCCTGTGCTTCCCAACCTACTCTCCAGCGTTTCCATGGCTCATCCCTAGACACTTTCCTTTGGAGAGCTCCAGGGAAGGCAGAGGATGTTGTAATTTGTGAGGGAACCACCTTGGAGGGAAATTGTGCTCTGCCCTTGGAGGAGGTCATCTGGGGCAGAGGAGGCTTCTTTGCACCCCGATGGGGAGGGTTGCATCCAGTGGTTGAAGCACCACTGATTTAGGAATCCTTGCCAGGGCTGATTGTTGCCTCAGTGGTAGGGATTCAGATGGAACATTTGTCTATTGTAGGGGAAAAAACTCAGTTGGAGTGAGTTCACTACCCCAGCTTTTCCTAGGAAATGTTCATTCCTTGTGCGGGGGGGCTGGTGGGGGGAGCTCCTGCCTTGGGCATGTCGAAGCCTTAGGGAAGTTTTTAATCTCGCCCAGGCACCTTCCCACTGTGATGGAGGGGGTGAGCTTATTTTCCAAAGCACGAGCAGTGGGCTCATCTTCCCTTAAAACCATTTAGAGAAGTCAGGGAATTGGTGGAGGGACTGGAGACTATGGCCGGGGTTCCTGGGCCAGGGAGCCCTCTGTATAGATTCCATGCAGCAAGTCACCTTCCCTGGGGTCTGCTACAGGCTCTAGTTCCTGGGTCCTTCCTTGCCTTCCCACCCAGCATTGAAAAGCATCCTCATTCACCTAGTGATGGGATCTCCAAAGTGGGCCTGATAATAAAATAAAACCTATGCCTTGTCACAATCCAACTGATATAGAGAAGGCATGCTGCACTCCTGGTTTAAGGAAATTAATTGGATTTTTTTTTTTTTTTTTTTTTTTTAGTTCCAAGAAGGGCTGGTTCTATTAATAGCTCAAGTAAAGATTTCTTTAAGTTTGACTTTTTAATGTTGATTGGATTCTTTTACCAGGTCCCCCACCCCCAAATTCTGCAGAGCTCTAATTCCTAATTGAAAATCATATAACAAGTTTGGTGTCTTAATTCAAACTGTATTTTAGTGATAAATACTGTACCACTATAAATACCTGAAAAATGTTTTCATTTCTTCTTTCCAATATCGTTTGTTTGCCATTTGGAGAATTATACAATAACTGACAGAATTAAAAAAAAAAAAAAGCAGCAAATTTGTCTCTTACTTCCAAGAAACTAAATTTAGTCCAGGGGCTTAGGGCTTAGTAAAAGAAAAAGAATTTGAGGCTTGAGGGTACTTTTTGAGGAAGGTATTGGAAATGTAAAGGCTTTGAATAAAGTGCCTCGGGCCCATGTAGATGTATTTGTGCTCTACTAGAAATATAGCAAACACTATCAGAAAAGAGCTTGTCTTTCTGTAATATTTGCATACCGCAAATACCTTGAGTATATGACACTGTTATTTTATTCCCCATTTAGTAGATCATTTCTCCCATTAGAAAAAAATCATGAATTTTAGAGAGACCCTATTAATCTGCTGATACTCAGTGCATGCATATTGGACTCTGTCCAGGGAATTTTGATTCTGGCAAGAACACAAGGAGCCCACTGTCAGATGAATGTTGGCCCATTCATCCACTCCTGTGTGCTGGTACCTGTGTCCTGCGCTGGGCTGTTTTTGCCTCTGCGGCGGTTCTCAGAGCAGGTGGAGGGTAGTGTTGCCTTGTGGTCCAGCAGGGGTTGCTGTAAGAGAATGGGAAATATGAAAGTAGTAGGTTGGAACGTCAGGTGTCCAAGAAATGGCATGTCTTTGTTTTGTGGATCACAAGAAGCTACATTTTTTTTTTAACCTTGAGCTCTCCCCCCACCCCCAAAACCTGGGCCTTTAGGTGGGTGAGAATCATCTCTCCATCTTGGTTGGTTTTTGGCCTGCCCTGGGTGGTACCCATGTCCCAGCTTGCTTTCCCAGCCAGCACACCCCTGCAGGGCCAGGCGGGAGGCCCTGTTCTCAGACCTATGGATCTGTTCTGAGGGACTCCCTTTGAGTCACTCTCGGGAGCTGTCTCCCTGAACCCTTGTTCCCCTGAGTGGCCTCCTCCTTTTAGAAACAAAGACCGGGAATCCCTGTCTCAGATGTTCTGGAGGCACAGAACGATCCTGCTCAAATCCGAGAAAACCAAGGGGCAAAATCAAGAAGGAAAGAGAAATTAACGTCCTTGTCAAGAGCCTCCCCAGCCTGTCAAGAGACTATCCTTTTTCAAGGTTGCTGCTGTGTTTGTATCATTTAAAAGTGTTAATTTCCGCAGGGCAGGTCGTTTGTAAACGGCCCAGGGACAGAATGAGGCTGCGGTGGCTGACGCCGAGGCCCCGGGTCTCCACACGGGCCTGGTTCCCGGCCCTCTCGTCTACCTCCTCTCCTGCATCCTCTCCCACAGCTTTCCATCCCAGATTTCCAGAACACTCTTATCCCTTATCAGGCACATTTGAAGAAACGTGTTGCCGTGTCCTTGTTTACTGTCCAACGTGTACGGTTTTGTCCCTCATCCAGAGCATCTCAAAGTCCCGGTGGCACTTCTGGAAAAGCATCTGAATTAGGGAGGAGGGGCACATCCCCGCTCGCCTCTCCGGGCCAGTCTGTGAACCCTGCACCCTGCCGTGGCTTTGGCACATTCCACCCCGGAGCCCCACGTCACGGACTCCCCATCTGCCGGGGGAGTGAGCGTGGCTGTGCCCGCCGTCGCCGTCCTCTCCGGTGGCTGCTGACTCTGCCACTGGTGGCTGCTGACTCTGCCACTGGCTGCGGTGCCCCCCAACTGCCTCAGAGACTCGCTCCCTCCCCTGGGAGCTCCCCAGCCTGCAGTGGGTGCAGCGTCACCCTCTGGCCTTCCTTGTTCACCTGCAGCCCGTTGGCAGAGCCAGAGGTAACTCAGGGGCCTTCCCCTGGGCCCCAGTCTCCCCAGCTGTGAGATGGGGGGTGGGGGCGTGCTGTGGCCCCGCGTCCGTCTCCCACTGGCCCCACCAGCAGTCTCCATCGATTTGGGTGACCCGCAGATCACGCCCAAGTGAGACCTCGTGGCTATAAATAATTATGCCACAGATACTCCGTGTCTCTTACTTATCTTTTAATTATTTTACCAGAAACGCTAGATTAACCAAAAAATAAATCAGTCTCTGAGTCCTCAGATGTTGAGCTGATTAAGAAAGAACCCCTCTGGGCTCTGGAGGAACACACACGGTACTCGGGTGCCCGGGGGAATTCTGCAGAAGCTCCTGAAATCTGCTGGCTCTGGTATTTTGGTATTTCAGAATAAATGGCCTGATGTGACCTTCTGGGGCAGCAGCCTTTGCATTTGGCAGCAGCTGCTGCCGTCACAGGACCTAATGAGCGCCAGGAAGCTGAGGGGGGAGAGGGGAGGGGGCCTCCTGCTGTGAGTGGGGGTCCTCTGTCCTCCTGCGCCTGTCTCCCCAGCAGCTCTTCCCTCCACCACGTTCTCCGTCCCCATCTTTGCGTCTCCTGGAGAGCTGGTGGGGTCTGGAGCACGGAGACCCGGGACCCTGGGCTGGGAGCCCCAGGGAGAGGTGGGGGCCTTGGGGGACAGGAGCCCGGGACTTCCCTGCAGGCTGCAGCCGGGGTCAGGAGCGGCCTGCGGGGTCCGTAAGGCCGGAGGGAAGGGGCTGCCCTGCCCATCGGGCTCGGATGCCCTGCTCCGCAGGGACCGGGGAGCCCGCTCCCCCACTGCCTCCTGCACGCTGCCGCTTCCAAGTACCGCGTCTCTCCCGCTTACCGTTCGCAGAGACAAGATTAGGCACTTAAAAAAATAATTAAATTCTCCTCATGTCACTTGTCTTCTTAACTGTAAGCACTACAGAGATCTTTCAAGGAAATGCAGGAGAGAGCGGCGCGCTCACATGTTCCTGCCATTGGGTTTGAATTCCCAGATGAAGAGAACAGCCACCCAGCTGCCTCCTTCCTAATGATCCCGGCTGTTTAAACCCAATTTGCATCTCATTCGGGGCCAGGAGAGCATCTATAGAAAGGGTGTGACCGCCCCATCTTGACAAGCTCTCTCCAAAGAGGGCTCCCTGCCTCTCTTCCTTGTCTCACTAAGGTTTAGAAATTAGGATTTTCTTCCCCGTGGTCGGGACTGAAGATTTATGTAGCTCCTCTTGTTCCTTGGAGAACACCCTAGTCATTCATTACTCCCCTAGCCCCCACCCCCGGCCCCGCCAAGCCACAGAGAGACTGGTCCAATCAATATTTATGCGCCCATCACTCGCAGCTGCAACACACAGGCATAATGCACGCCAAATTCCTTGATGGCCATTGAAAAATTAGCTGGCACCTATATATCAGGCTCATTGTTTTCTAGGATCTCGGGGAGATCGGAGCACGTGGTGCACAGATTAATTAAGCTGCCCAGATAATTGGCTGTTAATAGATGGCCAATTGATGGCTGCCAGCTGGGTGCTGAATTGACTGAGGTCCTTACCGTGGGGCTGGGGTCTTCATCGGCAGAGGAACTGCCTCAAAGACTTGATTAATTAACGGTGGATCAGGAACAGGACGTTAAGTGGTAGCTCCTTTCCTCCACCACTTCCTGTGATGTTTTATGGTTTACACAGCGTTTGTGTTCACACATACCTCATTTGATCTTTCCTGCAACCACATGAAGTGGAAGTTATTATTATTACTCTCACTTTCTCGAGTATGATGAAGACGAGATTGGAAGGGGGAAGAGACTCTGGCAAGCATCCCCGACCAGTAAATGGCCTTGAACTCACTCTTTTGACTCTAAAGCTCGTCCTCTTTCTATTCTGGCCATGCTCAAGTTCTGGTTAGCTTCCCTTTCTGGGGAGAAATGAAATCTGTTTTATGGATGTGTATATCATATGTATGGTTTCACATGGACAAAAAGTTAATGCTCTTGCTGAGAAATGACTCCTGACCTCTTAAACACCAGCGTTGCTTTTCTGCATGCAGTAGGGAACTGAGAAGTGGGCTTTAGGGGCACCAGAGAGCCCATCTCAAGAAGGCCACTGGAGGGCCAGGCCCTCCAGTGGCCTTCTGGTTTTCTTCCAGGATGGGCCAGGTGTAACACGCCCACAGGCCCTACAGGATTGTTCCACAGGATGCTGCCTTCTGCTGTGGGAAGTGGCTCCGTCCTCATACCGGTGAGCCCACACTCACCAGCCAGGCCCCTCCTGGTTTAGCTGGGGAGGTTGACAGCAAGAAATGAGGCTCTGCTGTCATTCACGAGGCTGCTGTCTCAGAAGTCAACAGGATTGTGCAATTAAGACAGACACCGTTGATTTGAATCCCTTTCATGATGAATGTGGTCCTTAAACAATCAGAAGCAATTCCCCTCTAAGAGGAAAAATGTCATTTGAAAGAACTGAAAACGTCCTACTTGAAATGTGAGGCAGGTACGTGGCGGGGGATGACTCCAGGGAAGTGCCTTTAGGAGATCGGTGGCATCACTGGAACCTTCATCTCAAAGACAGAGGGCGCCCTGCTGGTCATGCTGTTCAGCTGTGAAGACCCTGGATGACTGACCCTGACCTGTAGCTGGGCTGCTGGCTGGACCCAGCACAGGACTCAGCTTCTTTGTGGCTGCTTGGGAGGATGGGTGTGAGTTATAGTTGCTGCCCATGTGCATGTTTCAACTTAGGAAAGGATAAAATCAGGAACTGCTAATGTCTTCCTGGATATTTTAGCTGCAATTCGGATTAACTACCGCAGGGCTCATCGTGGTGCTCTTATGTGGCCTGAATGACAAAGTCAGTGTCTACTCCAAGATCCCAAGCAGACACATGACTTTTTCACTGCTGTCAATTTCCATAGAGCATGGCAACATTAAAGGGAACTGTATTTTTAAAGACCGTGTGTGGAGTAAGAGCAAAAAGAAGTGTAAGCCTAGTAACTCTTGGTATTTTCCCTCTCCACTCGGAGGCCCTAATGATTTTCTAATCATATTTGCTCAATTCTGGATGAGATCACTCCCTGTAATTTCTCCCAGCCTCTCTTAAAACTGACATTATGGTTTCCGCTCCAGGTTTCAGCTTTTCTCCTAAAACTGAGGGTATATTTTTGGAAGTCTTCTTGGTAGTGTCTGTTAAAGCTGAACATAGTACATACCTGTGTCCCTGCAGTTTCACTCCTAGCTATAAGCCCAAGAGAAGCGAATTTGTATTTCAATGAGCATTATGCACTAGAATAGGAGTCGGTAAACTTTTTCTGGAAAGGGCCAGATAGTATTATTATTTTTATTTTTATTATTATTATTATTATTATTATTTCTTCTTCTTCTTCTTCTTCTTCTTCTTCTTCTTCTTCTTCTTCTTCTTCTTCTTCTTCTTCAGGTTATACAGTTTCTGCTGTATCTACTCGATAGTGCTATTGTAGAGTGACAGTATATATAAATAAATGAGTGTGGCTGTGTCCCAATAAAACTTTATTTATAGACACTGAAATTTGAATTCCATATATTTTTCACATCTCGTGAAATATTCTCCCTTTAGGATTACGTATTTTCAAATATTTATACGTGTAAACTGCATTCTTAGTTTGCAGGGTGTGCTAAAATAGGTGGCGGGCAGGCCAGATTTGACAGTGGGATTCTATTTATATAAAGTACGAAAACAGGCAAAACTAATCTATGATGTTAGAAGTCAATTTCATGGGGACTCTTGGTTCGAGTCAGTCACAAGGAGGAGTCAGGGGAGGGGCACCTGAGTGGCTCAGTCTGTTAAGTGTCTGCTCAGGTCGTGATCTCCGGGCCCTGGGATGGAGCCCTGTGTGGGCTCCCTGCTCACCGGGGAGTCTGCTTCTCCCCCTCCCCTACCCCCTGTGCTTGCTCTCTCTCAAATAAATAAATAAGATCTTAATATCTTTTTTATTTATTCATGAGACATACACAGAGAGAGGCAGAGACACAGGCAGAAGGAGAAGCAGGCTCCATGCAGGGAGCCTGACGTGGGACTCGATCCCGGGACTCCAGGATCACGCCCTGGGCCAAAGGCAGGAGCTAAACTGCTGAGCCACCCAGGGATCTCCCTTAAAATCTTTTTTTTTTTTTTTTTTTTAAAGGAGGCAGGGGACATTTGGAAAGGACTGGTTCTGTTCAGTTTCTTGCTCAGGGTGTTAGTTACTCGATGTGTTCACTTTGTGAAAATTCATCCAATGCATACTCTTTTCTATGTGTGTATTTCACTTCAATGAAAAGTCAAAAAAAAAAAAATCTGAACTGCGTGTGTGGCTTCTGACTTAGATTTTAGCACCTCATTTGGGGGTCAGAACATAGTAGCTTTTGTTCTTTTTATAGCTACTGGTTCCTGTTTCCTGGATAAGACTGTCTCTGGAGAAAGGTCTTGATATGTCTTTCCAGTTTCCCAAATCTTACTCCCTTTTATCATCGGGGAAACATTTAACAACTGGCATGGTTGGGCACCAGCCAACCAAAGTATGTGCTGAGTGTTAACCCCTTAGTTCCTGGATCATAGGAAGATGGGAAGGATTCCTGGAGAGTGCTCGTGGTTGCGGGGCCTTCAGGACAGTGGGAACCTTGAGGAGGAGGTTGGCTGCTGTAGCTGTGAACTCTACCTATGCTTCCAGGTAAGAGATGGAGGCTTAAATCCAGAGAATGGAATTATGTGGCACAAGCTGTTAGCTTCAGGAAACAGCTCTTTTCTTTTTTTGTTTTGTTTTGTTTTGTTTTGTTTGGTATTTCGGATAAAAGCAAGGAACTAACAGTCTGAGCCTCTAGTACATGCCCGGTGCTTTGTGTGTCAAGTCACCCATTCCTCATAACAGCCCTGTGCAGTGGGGACTATTCGCTTTGTTTTTCAGATGAGAAACCTCAAGACTTAGAAAGTTAAGTGACTTTCCTCAAGTCCTGCAGCTCAGAAGTGAGGAGCTGGATTCCAGATGGGACCTGTCTGGACCCTGAGCCTACTCTTTTTCCCTTGTTGAGGCCATGCTTCCATCTCTCCCTACACAGTCACACTCACACCAGATGTGCTCTCTTGGAAGTGAAGACTCCAATAGATATTGACCTTAGCCAGTAGCCCTTTGAGCAGCCTTTGTTCTGCTTCTGGGCATTGTACACATCTTGTTTCGACCAGAAGCTATTGGTGCAGTAGTTTCATGTCAGAAGCTAGCTCTTCTAGGACAAGTCATTTTATAACAACATTCAAAGAGAAAACTTTACAGCATTTCCAAAGAGAAATATATTGTGCTTTTGCCACCATTTGACATCCTTATAAACACTTCCCTCCTGCAGATGACTGGGAGTGTTTCTGGTCCCAGGGTTGAACTTTAAAAAAGGATGTCTGCAAGGTATCACATTCATATGAATGGTACGGTGTGCTTTAGGCACACCTCAAGACTGATTGGAGAGGGGACAGTGAGAAGTGATCAACAGATGGGAAAATGCAGAGGCCCTGGTGGATAGCTAACCACTCCCAATATCATCCCTCGGAGAGGAGGAGTTTCTTATCCAGCATAATAGCACCAATTATTTGGTTGTTTGTGCTGAGGAGTTGAAAGCTATCGTGTGCCGGGAAAATACTCAGCATGGAGCAGTAATTATGGATCAGCTGATGATAAAGGATGCATTGGATTGACTGCTAATTAGATTATTAGCACCAAAAACAAATACCTGCTATTAGTACCGTGAATAAGCTGCACTTATATTTTCTACTGTAAATGCATATTCCTTTTTATAATGTGCAATTTCCTTTCTTCTCTTTTGGGGCCAAGACTTCCAATTTCCTCCAGTCATCTTAAACATATTTGTTTATTGAGCTGTAATCTGGTCATTTTCTTGTTTCCTTCCAGACTCAAAGGTAGGGGAGGGTCGGGAGAGCTGCTATGTAGTGAGTGCCACGTGTCATACCCTGAAGTGTGGGAGGTCTTTCCAGGGAAAAAGTCGGGCTATTCCGGAGCAACATCTAGATCTCTTCCAAGGGGACAGCATCTTATGAGGGATAAGGGATTGTAGAGCTTTCCCTGTGAGCTCAATGCTGGAGTTAATTGCCAAAGATATGACATGGTTGGTGGTGGTGGTGGTTGTTTTTTGTGGCACTTTAAGATTTGGTGCTTGTTATCCTGGGTTCAAGGAGGATGGGATGGACATTTGGGTGTTTCAGGTGCCAGCACCTCTTCTCCCCTCCCCACCTTGGCCATCTTTCTACTTTCTACAAGCAAGTTGAATGTGTGTCCCTAGCAGTGTGAGATTTCAGCTGTCTTCCCACCGAGGGTGGCTATGAGTTTCATGGGTAGGACCATCTGAAAGAGCCTTTGGGAGCTTCCTGAGTTGCCTGGAGAGAGATGCTGTCTCCAGCAAGAGCCAAGGGGCAGCTCTGGCTATAACCTCGGTAAGTGATGCAAGTGACTGTCAGGTGTCCTTTCTCAAGTGCTAGAGATTGACCACCATTTGACATCCTTATGACCATCATCATATGCCAGGAGTCTTTGCAGGAAGGAGAGTATTCTGAGGAGAGAGGGGTGTGTGACTATCTTTTGGGAGAAACGCTAAGTGCTTTATCTATAGTAAGTCATTCATTAATTACCACCCTATGAGGTCAGCAGGCTGAGATTTAGCTGGTGTCTGTCAGTACAGTCATGCTGGGAGTTTAAGGCTGGCACCCTTCTGATTACACAGTGCCTGAACCATACAGGTTGTGAAAATGTTCTCTTATAAATATTACCTGTGGATGACATTGATTAGCCTTATTTTGCTAATGAGGGTCTTGAGATTCAAGTTCCAATAACTTGCTCAAATCAGGAGAGCTAGTAAATGGCAGAGCTAAGACAGGTCTGGGTGATTCTGGAGCCCATGTTGGGGTGCCATCAGGATGGTTCACAAGGGACAGTGAGCCCCTTGAGGGAATTTCTCCTTTTGAATGCCTAGCTACCATGGGGTGCCTGACACTGGGCCAAACTCATTGGTTCATCCCTCAAGCCCCTGTGGGGCTGTATGTGAAGCCTGGTGCAGGAGATGTCCCCGCCAGGGTTCTGCCCTCCTTGCCCAGGGCAAATTTGGGGCAGCAGTAGGGTATGGAGCTGTGGCTGTCTGCTGGCCCCTGGCCACTCTTCTCTAGAACCGTCTCCTTCCTGGATTTTATACTGTGTTGTGTATTACTAGAAGGACGCAACTATGTCTCTAGGATGGCTTTTTCACAGTGAAAGGGACTGTAAGATGACGAGGAGTCTTTTCTCTCTTTTGAGTCAAAGTGGAACATGAGGCCAAGGGGATGGAGAGAATCTTTACTCAGGTTCACGGGATAAAGATTTAAGGCGATTGCTTTTGAATGTACTGGTTGTCTTGGTGAGGTTGACTTTCTACCCCTGGGCATGGGACTCTTCTATTCACTCAAAGGACTCTAGGGAAAGTCAGCCTCCTCCTGAAAAGCTGTTTCGCTGAAACAGAAACCTGTTACTCCACCAGGCCTCTTATTAGAAGAAGCAGCACTTAGGATGGTCTTAATTTTAAAGTCATTCCGGTGATCTTTGAAGAAGTACATCTGCTTAGGATCTGCTCATCCCCAAAGTGTTTGCTGTTTGAAAAGCACAACACTGGTGGAGGGAGGACAGGATGGGAAAACCAATTTCAAGATAGAAGATAGGGTGACTGAGCGACCCACATTGATTGAATTTGTCAGGGATGCCTGTTGTGGTTCTGTACTTTCTGGGCACCCAAGACAGGTCTGCCTGTGGGCCACATCTGGTCCCTTCTTCCTGCTATTTTTGTATGGCCTGGGAACTAAGAGTGGGTTTTTTTTTAATGGTTGGAAAAAACTCAAAAGAAAAATAATATTTTGTGACACATGAAAACTACATGAGATTTCAGATTTCAGTGTCCACAAATAAAGTTTTATGGGAACACAGTCACACGCTGGTTCCTTTATGTGTTCTTCGTGGTGGCCTTCACACTGCGGTGGCAGAGTTGTATAGTGAGGGAGAAAGGGTGGGTTACAAAGCCAACATTTTACGGGGTCCTGTAGAGAAAGGGTTCACTAATCCCTGCCCCAGACCTTTGCTTCTAAAAGTGTGATTCCTGGGCAGAGGTGTTGGTGCACCTGGAAGTTTGTTAGAAATGCCAAATCTCAGACCGCCCCTACCGATTTTATGATTTTACGTCTGCATCTAAGCAAAACCTCCACGTGGTTTCTGTGCAATTAAAGTTTGAGAAATGCTGTGTCAGATATCGGCTAACTCTTACAGAAAACTTGTGTGGGACAAACTGAGGTCTAGTTAGTGCCATATTTCCCTACGTATTGTGTATTCCATTGGATTAGACTATTCAAGACTAAACTCCGCCCCCAAGACTAAACTCCCCCCGCCCCCCCTTTGGACTTGGAATTCTACTTAGAGCTGCAGGGAGATTCAGGAGGCTTCCTCAATGCCCTGTAACATGAGAGGAGCCTTGAATCTTCCAGGCATTGTGGTTACAGCAGGAACATCATTGACCAAGCCCTCACCATTGTGCTGCTCCCAGGCTGGTGGGTTCCTTGTGAGGCCAGGACCCCTACACTCAAGAGTCTTGCCTCCCTAGGGGCAGCACCAAGCCATTCCTCTTGGATCCTGCTACCCTCTGGGTGCCCACCACTCTTAGGACTGGCTGCCTCCATTGTTTTTCCAAGTTGGAAGAATTCCCTTTTTTCCCTCACCCTCTGGGCTACTTATTCCTTCCAACAACATTGGCTTTTGCCTTCTACCTTCCTGGAAGCATCGAGTCCTGATTATGTGCTGAGATGAGGGGTTAGTGTAGGGCTGGGGTGGGAGTGAGCATGTGGAATGCAGTTGAGAAGAAATAAAATGAACATCCCAATACATTATCCTACCCTACCTGCAGTATATTATGATGCAGTTGATGGGTCAGCCCATGTAATCTAGGACAGTAGCAAATGTAGACTATCTTCTTGTAGAACAAGAGGTAACTCCTACAGGAATTTAGAGCAAAGGAGATTGTGTAGGTGGCAAAAGCAAGGGAGGTCTTCTGAGGTTCTGGGACTCCAGCAAGAGTGACTGGAGGTCATTGGAAACTAGAAACAGACCAGGTGTAGAAGAGTTTGAAAGTAAAGGCATTTGCTTATTTTTGTTCTAAGATGCATGTATGTCTGAAAGTGAACAGTTGGGAATATTACATCCTACTCAGTGGGGACTTTGTTCAGTAAATGTTTTGGGTTTAAGGGTTTTAATTGCTCAGGGTATGCTTATTGCTCTTAAAGTAGCAATTCTGTGAAATTTTAACTTGATGTTCCCTTTCTTTTATCCTTTTGGCCTAAATAAGAGTCACTGTGTATGTTCTACATTTCTCACCAAGGTCAATTCAGGTTTTTCTTGACCACCTCTTTTCATCTTTAATTTGTGGGGCTGCTCTTAGAGAAATGCTTTATGGAAAATCCATCTTCCCTTTCTATATTCCCTTGAATGAGGCCTTGGTAGGGCTGTGGCCACAAGTCACCTAGATTAGTCATGTCCTTTGAAGGGTCTGCTTGGGGTCCTGAGTCCTGAAAACCTGAGTCCATGCACATGACTCATGATGTACCAAGTTAAAAAAAAAAAAAAAGTAGGATTCAAAATTGTGTCCGTAGTAGGGCCTTGTTTTAACATAAGATGTACATTGAAAAAAACTCAGAACATCCAAACGGGTGATTTACCTAAATGGGGTATTGTCTAGGCTATATTTCTCATTGCTTATGAATTAATTATTTGATTGATTGATTTAGGCTTATCTGCTCCCTAGCTTGCTCTACTTCCTTCTCCCCCACTTAGAAGCAGTGTAGTAACCTAGATATGTAAACTTCTGTATCTTTCTCTGTGCACCTGTCATTAGCACAGAAACGTAGACACACATTTACAGATCTGTTAAGGTCATTCTTACAAAGGAGAGGAGAGATGGATCATGTTGTATATATGTATGTATCTTTGCACCTTAGTAGCCTAGAAATCCTCGGGTCAGCCAGCTTGTTTTTAATGACTGCCTAATATTCTGTGGTATGGATGTGCCTTATTTCATTCACTTGTTTCCATTTGGTGGGTGTCCAGCTTGTGTCTTATCCTTTGTTACTAAACACAGTGCTGCAGTAAGTATCTATGCACACATATTCTCACACATTGGGGCTTTTGCTTCTATGTGATGGATTTTGAGGAATGGGAATTCTGAGTCAAAGGGAATCTGATTTTTGTATTAATGGGTATTTAAGATTGCTTTTAGAAACAGTGTAATAATCCACATTTCCATCAGCAAAGTGTAGGTGCTCTTTCCCCAGCATCCCCTTTAGCATAAAGGTTATTTTCCTTTTGCTAATCTAAAGGGTGGGAAAGGAGATCCTATTGTAATGTTACATTCCCCTGACCATCAGAGGTTGAATATGTTCTATGTTCATTGCTCTTAAGGATCTGGTCTTCTGTAATGTATCTATTCGTATCCTCTGCCCATTTTCCAGGAGGCTGTTTATCTTTTTCTTGACAGTTATTAGAGCTCTTTGTATGTTGTAGACAATGCATATTGGTCATATGTATTACAGACTTTTTTTTCTAATCAATTGTTACACTGTTGATTTTGTTTATGGTACATATTGCCATGTAATTTTTTGCTTGTTTTCATATAGGTGAATATGTCTTTTTAATAATAACTAATGAGCATTCTGTCTTATTAAAAAGATCTTTCTGATATTATATGTAGGTTGTATATCCTAAATTTCCTCTTCTACATGACTTAAAACAATTTTAAATCTTAAGTCCATCTGGAATTAATTTTTACATCTAGTTTGAGGTAGGGATTAAACTCAAATTAAAAGGGCTTATTTTCCTCTAAATGGGAAGGCATTTATGTCAGTATCAATAATTAAAGAAACTATCATGTCCTCTGGTGACTGACATACTACTTTGTTTCCCATAAATACTGAGTTTTAGTTCTGGGAAATCCATTCTGTTCTCTTGACCTATTTATCTCTTACTGTGCCAATATGATACTTTTACTGGATTTTTTTTTTTTTATTAAATCCAGTGGTTACTTGAATAATCCATTGGATTCCCTAGGTATAAAATCATATCATTATCAAAATGAGTTAAATTTCTCTCTCTTTTTTGTATGTTTCTTGGTTATTTCCTTATCTTGTTTTGTCACATGAAAACATTCAAAATGCCATACCATGCTAATATAGGACTTTTTCTTGATTTTGGTACAAATGACTATAGTGTTTCATTATTTACTGTCCACTGTTATGAAATATTTTTATTGTATTTTTAGTCATTTCCTTTTCCTATTTTGCCTCATGTTTTTAAATTAGAAATGAGTTTTTGAAATTTTTCATATTTTGATTGAATTATATAATTTTTCTCTTTTTTGATGCAGTGAATTATTTTGATTCCCTTGTTTAAACCATCCTTGCATTCCTGGGATAAACCGTATATAGTAATGGTTTATTTTTATTTGTATGGCTGGATGATTTTATTTGTTGGTGTTTATTTGGAATTTTAACATTTGTATTCATGTTAAATTGATTTATAGTGTTTTTGGTACTCTATCAGAGTTTATATTTAAAAGTAAACTGTTGCAGAAAATGAATTGGGAAGATATTTTTTAAACATGTGGGGATAGTTAAATAATTTGTATGCATCTGTTCTTTAATGGCCACATGAAACTCAGTTCTGAAATGATCTGGTCCTATTGACTTCTCCCATGGTAGCTCTTGACTACCTGGCATACCTTTTTTTTTTTTTTTTAAGATTTTATTTATTTATTTGAGAGAGAGAGAGAGAGAGAGCACAGCAGGGGAAGGGACAGAGGGAGAAGCACACTCCCTGCTGGGCAGGGAGCCCAGGACTCTGGGCTCAACCCCAGGACCCTGAGATCACGACCTGAGGCGAAGGCAGACACTTAACCTACTGAGCCACCCGGGCACCCCCCTTGCATAGCTATTTTTATTTTTCAATCCAATCTGGTAGTGTTTGTATTTTAATAGGAATACTCAGCATATTATAATTCATGGAATAATTGATATATTGAATATTTACTGTTTAGTTTATTTTTATCTTTCTCCTTTATATTATTTTCACTAGTTTGGCCAATGACCATTTCAACTCCTCTGTCCTTTTTCTGTTTGGACACCTTTCTGTGCCATCAACCGAGTATTACTTTCCTTTTCAGTGCATTCAAATACCTATTTGTATGAAAGCAAGATATCAGCAAGTTTTCCCTGCCAAGCTGTTTTCCTCATTCAGTCATTATCACCCTGATGTGCTGAACTTTGTAGGACAATTTTTACTTCCTTACACTTGCTTCCATTGTAAACAGGTAAAACTTCAGAAGGCTTTTATTCACTTCATGATAGAAATCATCTAATTTCCAGGTTTTGCTAGGATAATTGAATACTTCTAGAACTAAATGTCAGGTTTTTCTTTGCAGAATGCTTCTTCTTTTTCAAGTACTATTATTTGTGACTTACATTACACATTTTAAGCCCTTTACTACTATAGATATAACAACTCAGAGGTTCACACTCACCACTGTGTTTCTCTTGACCTTGCCCATCTTGAGATTTCTGTTTAAATTCACTCATTTTTTGACTGGTGCATTTTCCTCAGATGGATTATCTTTTCTGTGAACCCTTGGTTATCCAGATATTCTGCAGATTGGATGAGTGGGTGAAATCTCGGCTACCTGCCAGTCTGGATGGCTTCCCACTGTTTTCCTGATTCCGGTTTTGCAAATGGCAGGTATACTTGAAGCCTAGTTATGTTTCCTTTGTAAGTTACCTGTTCTTTCTGATTGCAGCATGAGATTTTCCCCTTATTCTTGAAATCTAGGAACACAGCTTGGGGTATGTCCTTTTCCATGATTCCTACAAGAAGCTCAGTTTCATTTTTAGGCTTGGGTCTTTCTTCAAGGGAAATTCTCCGCTTTCTTTTCTTAAGATTTTGTATTTATTCATTTAAGACAGAGAGATACAGAGAGAGTGATAGAGAGCATGAGCAGGCGCAGAGGCAGAGAGAGAAGCAGGATCTCCACTGAGCCAGGAGCCTGACATGGGGGTCAATCCCAGGACCTGGAGATCATGACCCAAGCTTAAGGCAGATGCTTAACCATTTAAGCCACCCAGGTACCCCTAATTTAATTCTTGTCTATTCTATATGTGTTCCTTTTTCTCTTTCTGGGATTACTGTTAACCCCAAATTGGGTCTTTGGGCTGCATCTGTTCTCCCCAAATCTTTTTGCCCTGATTTTTAGGTCTTTGTGGTTTTGCACTAGTGGTGCTATCTTTTTCCATTTGATCTTCCAGGTCACTAATTCAGGTCTCTATAGCAGTGATCCCTTTTCTCAACTCACCCGATAAGATTTTTAGTATGAAAATCATAATTTTTGTTCCAGAAAGTCTTTGTATGTGTGTGCTGTGATTGAATATCATTAAATCCTGTTATTATTTTTGTTTGTGTTGTTCTTTGGCTCCTTTATCAGCTGTTTCATCAACAGCCCCCATTTCTAAGTGTTTCACTTCTTCTTCTCTCTGGCTTCTGGTCCCCTCTGTGGGTGGCTCATTCCCGTTGTCTACTGGATGAGGCTTAGGCCAGCTGTCTTGCTGTTTTCAGGTAAGATCATCAGAGAGTGGTGATGGTATTGTCATCTTGACTTGTATACCTTGGAGTGGTTTCAGTTGGCTGGTGTTGATTCCCTGAGACAACAGAAGGAACCACCTGAATTGCTCTAGCTCCAGGCTACTGAGGACTTGGTAGGTCTGTTCAGCTTCCAGCTCTTGCTCTGGACCAGGGAGATGGAAGGCCCCCTCAGGGTGCTCATGCCTGGGAGAGTTGCCTTTCTTCCTAGGCTTCATCTCACTCTTAGCTGAGCTGTCCATGAGGTTTGGGAGCTCTGCTCTTGCTCGGCACCTCTCTGCTTTTATTCTTCATGCTATCTTTCAGTCCTGCCTCAGTTTTTTCCATCCAGCTCTGCAGAACCTGCGGTCCCCCTCACAGACTCCACACCACACCTGCATCCTGGCCTCAGGGCTTTCAAGGCTCACAAGAACACCCTGTGGTTGGATTGGAGTTCAGAGAGACAGCTCCAGATATCAGCAGGTGCATGCTCAAGACCTCATCCCAAATTGCTTCATCAGTTTCTGAATTTTCAACAGTGAATTTTCAGAAAGTTCCAAGCAAATTCTGTTCTAAGATTTTGGTTTCTTTGAATATAATTAAGTTCTAGTAGGAACATGAGAAGGTGCAGTCTGTGTTAATTTTCGTATTCTTCTACATTCCAGGAGAGGGTTTTTGCTTTAGTTATTGGGAAATGTTACTGTGATTTTATAGCAGCTTCATATAATAGCACCATTGAATAGGCCTAACTCATCTTGACTGAAATGGCTTCATTATGGGGCCATTTGGGAACTTCTAGGCTTAATCTATCACAAAGTAAGAGTTCCAGAAGGAAATGGTGATGAGATTCTATAACCAGACAAAGGAGGATTTGATGTAGCATGGGCATCAAAGTGAAGAACCTGAGGATAGGAAGAATGAGAAGATTTGAAGTAAAATCAAGAACAAGCTTGATGGTGTTGTGGGCCGATCAGCATGGTATTCCATCTTGTTCCATAGAGTAGACAGAGTGCCACCTGGACCCTGGATTGCTAGGAAGCCAGTTGGCCAAGGTGTTATCAGATGTCCTTCCAAGTGAGAACTGGAATGAACAGTCATGAATAGGTCATAAATGTTGGCCATGTTTCTTTGAAGATTATGGCATATCACAAAGATTAGCTCATGGATAATTCAAGAGATCTTCACCTTTTTCAAAATTTATTAAACACCTCTTGCATACAAAATGGTATGCCGAGTGCTGTCCCATACATCCCATTTGATCTCTACCCAACACTCTGTGAGGCAGCATTTTTACAGTTTACATGAGGAATGAGACTAAGAAGTGAGTGACTTATTCAAGGTCATGTGTCAGTAAATGCCTATGGCATGCCTTTATGAGTGATTAGAGGGCCTGACTCAGATGGGACAGTGTTGTTGAAAAGCATAGGTTTTGGAGGCGCCTGGGTATCTCGGTGGGTGAAGCATTTGCCTTTGGTTCAGTTCATAATCCTGGGGTCCTGGTATTGAGCCCCTTGTTGGGCTCCCTGCTCAGCAGGCAGTCTGCTTCTCCCTCTGCCCTTCCCCCCTGCTCCTTCTCTTGCTTGCTTTCTCTTTCTCTCAAATAAAATCTTAAAAAAGAAAGAAAGAAAGAAAGAAAGAAAGAAAGAAAGAAAGAAAGAAAGAAAGAAAAGGAAAAAAAAAACCCCATAGATTTTGGTCCAGGCTTTGCTCAAACAGTGCTTAGAATAAAAAAACAAGGGCAGTATGTTTGCTGTCCTGCGCCTGGGGGCTGGCTCATTGCTCTCGGGAGGAGCATTTCGGGGAACACTTCTGCTGAGTGGGCAGGCGTGTGACTGTTGGCCTTCTCTAAAGGGCGATCTTTTATGGAGTTTGAGACTGAAATGGGAGCTCAGGTCCCCTGTGGAATAGGGAGGGTTACAAAGAAGGAAATACACAGAGCTCTGGGGAGAGGAGGCACCCAGCCCCATGGTTGGAGACAGCCCCCATCCTGTGGGACTGTCCTGTTGCTAAGGTGCTTCTGGTGGCTAGTCAACAAACTTAAAGATAAATAAGCTATGAGAAAGGAGCAAAATAGATGGAGGAGGAGGGGGCGGGAAGGATCAAATGGAAACTCATCTTGCCTAGAAAAAGTTACTGAAACCAGGTGAGGACGTCCATTTGGAGCAAGGCTGTAAGTAAGCCCCTGTTCACCTGCATCCATCTGCTTTGTGTGAAAAGGCGAAGGGCACTCCTGGTGCGCTCACGCTCACAGTGATGCAGCCAGGATTCCCCAGGGGGCTGAGCTCAGGGGTGAGCTCCACACGGCCTGCAGTATTTCGTTATGCTTTACTTGCTGTTTGATGGGTTGTAGTTTGAAGTCCTGGATGAAAGCCACACATGGGGCTTCCACGGGAGATGTCCCAGACAAATGAGTCTGGGGAACCAGCAGACAGTCCTCCTTGCCCAACCCCCCAACTCCCACCTTGGGCTTCTCTGCTGTTGATTCAGTAAACAAATTAAATTCTGCACATGTTTAGCGACTATCTACCGTGTGACCAGTGCTAAACTCCGCATTGTGGGAAGAAAAGTGTAAGCAGGCCCTTTGCCCTGGAGACTTGTGGCATCTTGCAGGGGAGCCACCCCGGGAGACTTCGTCCTGGTGTCCTTGGAGCTTGTTAACGTCAAACCCTGGTCTGCGTGCGGGGCGGCTCAGTTGTGGCATTTCCCCATCCACAATCCCGAAGGTTCCCCCAGGGCTTCAGAGCTGAAGCCAGAGGCAGCGTTGTGTTCTCTGCCTCCCTCTGGTTTGCTGTCTTTGAGGCTCTGGAGCGCCTGCTGTTTAAAATTCTCTGGCTCTGCTGGGAGACCAGAGGGGTGAGGGATAGTTTGTCTGACTCTGTCTTACAAAAAGGGTGTGCACTTGGTGGGTCAGGGATGGGGAGTTCTAGGCCAAGCTCCCATCTATACCTTGTATCCACCTGAGTCTAGTTGAGTTATATCTTTGAAAATCTGACGAAGAATATTTTTCTGCATGAATCTAGTGCCCATGTGAGTTGCTGTAAGTCTCACCGATTCAGTTTTACCCACTCAGAGAAAAAGACCAATCAGCTTGACATTAATTCCCCTGAATTTGAGAACAGATGGTTTTCTGAGCACTTAGGAAAAAAAATGGGGTGATTGCCACGACTAGCCTGGCTCCCCCAAGAACATAGCATGCTTTCTTTCTTGTGAGACTTCCACTGGGAGGTCAGGGGAAGGAGATAGCAAGAGATGGTCAACACTTAGCCCAGGGGCTGTCACTCCCTCCCCTCACACTCCAGCTCTGATTGTCCCATGCTAGCATATGTCCACAGTTTTCATGGAAGCCAGCACATGCTTGGCATCTCCTGGTACGCTTTGATTTTGCTCGTTAAAGATTGCCTTCTGGGTAAGAAACAGGGTTCTTTCTTTTTTGTGACTTTCAAAATCCCTGGCCTGTTCTGTCTCCAAGATGCCTAGTGTTTGAGAGACCTGTCCTCCAGAATCAGTACGAGTAGGACAGCCTTCGACTTGACGAGCCAGTGAGTGGAGTGCCTAGAAATGGAGCCAGGAGGAATCTGTGTGCTTCTTGCATTTATAGGGAATACAAGGATTTAGGAGGTAAGAAGGGGAGAAAGCAGGATCTCGTCTGGCTGTTCAGAGAATATTGTTTCAAAGAAAGGCAATACAAAAATTAAACCTTTTTTTTTTTTTAAAGATGAGACTCCAAGACAAGGAAAGAATGGATTTGTTTTTAATGATTTCAAGTAGAATTGAGGCTGTTCCTGCAATTGTTGGAAATAAAATTGGTTAGGAAATGATGTCAGCAGAGAGTGGGGACTGTGAACCAGGAAAATAAATGAGCTCTGAAATCACCTTCTATTTTATAAATATTGTTTCTGGAGCTGAGAAAATTGAGACAGATTATTCCTTTCTCTCTCTCCCAAGCTATGGGTAGAAGAAGCCTTGAGTATCCCATTTGGACCTTGTGAGGAGCATCTCATCTTGTCCTGGCGCGCTAAGTAGCTTTGTCTGCATTTAGACACACTCCATTTCCCCTTCAAGGACCACTATCAGCAGTAGCCAATTACAAACACACCTCATAACACATTATTGAGACACACTGCACGCAAATAAGCTGGAGAGACGTTTAATGATTGTACTGCATCGCGTCCATGACAATCTGTCCGCACTGCCGTAGGACAGAGGGGCTGGTTCCTCTGTGTGTGTCGCTGTGTATATGTGCTTGTGAGCATTGCATTTGCAGTGTGTCCTAATTAGACATAATTCGAGCCAAACCAGTTTACACTTTCAAGGAAGGAGAAAGGGCATCTTTTCACATTCTGACAGGCTCTTTTGAAGCCTTGGATTCCTTGTCTTTGGTTTTCCAAAGCTATCAGCGCTATTAGCAGCCTGAATTCATTTCAGAATGGGGAGTGATGCATTTTCAGACTCACTGGGTGGCTTCTTTCTGTTATCTGTTTCTCGTGGAGAGGCAAAAGGTGGGCAATTTCGAGAAATGTTACTTAGGCAGTCACTTCCTGGCTTGGTTGTGCAGTGAGAGTTTGCCGGGTTTTATTTTCTCTGCCATTTACCAGTGCTGTTGGTCTTGAAGTAATGACGGCAGTTTTGCCACCGTGACAGCTGCATTCCAGGTCGGGGTGGAGTGGCAGCTGATTCACAAAAGCACAAGGCCTTCCTTTAGGGTGTTTGGGGTCTGGGTTCTGGGAATGAGATCGCAGTCAGCCTCAGGGGACAGACCAGAGTCCTCATTTGTTGAGGCAGGAAGCTTTTGAATTTGTCAGACCTGCTTGCTCCCTAGGTCTGAAGATGTGGACCCTGGGAAAAGGAAGTGACTTTCTCAGGAGTACCCCGCTGGTTTGTGGCAGAGCTTATCTGGAACCTGGCCTCTTGGCCCCTATTCCAAATTCTTTGCATTCTGGTTCCAAGCTAGCTTCTTTTGTGTCATAAAATGCAAGGCTCAGTAGGGAGCCTGGAGCTGCCAGCAGGGAAGCTGGGTGCCTGCTGGACCCTCCAGCTGTGAAAACCATCACAGGAGCATGCAAATGGTAACACTTGTATAGTGCTTGTTCTGGGGAAACTGTTTCCATTCCAAAGAGCCTTCTGAAGGAGGACATGTGATTTCAAAGAATTATTTTGTCAAAGGATTGTTCTCATCCTCATTCTTTCGGAAAAACTGAATGCCCAGTTTTCCTACCAGTGTTGCCTTTCTTGAGTTTTGCTCTGGTAGTTCTGGGCCTTCTTTGAGGACGTAGCAGAGGGAAGAGAGAACAAGCCTTTGTGTTTGCCTGTAAGTCAGCCTGAAATGTTTTCAGCCAGATGGAAAACTAGGTTGGGTCTTCTAGAGCCTGTTTGTATAGTTGAGTGGGTGACGTGTCCAGCCTCCCAAACTTGGAAAAATTTACTGTTCACACTTCATTCATATGTTCCCTAGTCCTTGGCAAGCGAATTGCTTTTGAAGAATTTATGTTCCCATCTGCCACTTCTATTAGTAAGGGTGATATTTGTGACTGATGTGGTGATGGTGAAGTCCTGAGGCCTCGGTGATTTAATGTTGCCTGTCTGCAGCCTGAGACTTTGGGGTTCAGGTGGGGTCAGAGGCAGGAGTCTAGGTTTGGTATTTCCTAAAACACTCCCTGGCTGAGAGAGCCTGTGTTTGCTCACAGCCATGCGGACGGTGCCAAGTAGTGGCACATTCCTACTGTTACTTTTGCAGCCAGCGAGAGAAATGAGACAGGGCAGCCAGCAAATTGGTATTTTGAAGAATCTGCTATGTCTTTGGGTGTGATTGTGGGTGTTGGTGGGGAGGCGGTGAGAGTCTGAGGCATGGGGTACGAGTCTAGTCCTAAAGAACCAGCTGTTTCCTGGCTGATGGTTATGGAAGAGCAGATGCAAAGGGAGAAATAGGATGAGAGGTAAAATGATCAGCACCATGGAAAGCACCATGCTTCTTGGCATTGAGGAGAGCCTTCCGAGCAGCAGGGAGACTTGCCTCATGTTTGCACCTTCCGTACTCAGCGTTGATCATCTTCAGAAGGAGCTAGGGAGAGGGACAGCTGTTTCTTCTGGCAGTTCTGCTCATGGGAGGCTGAGGCTTAAGGGATGACTGGTTTGAGATGTTGTGGTGAGCCAGTAGAACCGGCATACCAGACTTGCAGAATGATATGGTTTGTGCAAAACAACCTCTTTTGCTTTTGCTCTTGGATATCAAACAAGAGCAACAAGGAGAATAATTTAAAAAAAAAAACCCAACCGTCATTTTCAGTGGAATTAAAGAATAGGTATAATCTATGGAATCTGAAATAGGGGCAAGGGCTTGCCCAAGCATCTGGGTTTGCGAGAGACCACTGAGAGAAAGTGTGTGTGTGTGAAGAGGCATAGAAGAGTGGCAGGAGGGCCTCTGGGCAGAGCAGACAACCGAGAGTGCCAGCAAAGTGCATGACCTGGAGGTGCAGGGACATCCTGATGAACTCCAGCTATATCCCTTATTTGCAAACACTGGGCAGGACTTGGTGTGAGCAGAAGTGAGGAAAGGTGCCTTCTGAGTCTCTTTTGCTTTGGAGAAGCAGAGGAAGTGGATTAATACAAAGAATCCTCCAGAGAGGTCTTTTTGCAGGAAGAAATGTCTGTGGCAGTAGAAAAAAAAGTTGTCCCCCTCCTCTCCTTCTTTCCTTTGTTCCTAACATTTTTCTTGATGTATAACATACATTCAGTAAAGTATATGAATATTTTTTTTAGCTTGCCAGAATTTACCCACATGTGTCCTCTTGTAACCAACACCCAGATAAAGATCTAGAGCATTTTTGGCACCCTGGAAGTCTTTCTGGGCCTCTTCCAGATCATAACCCCTCCCACAAAGAGAGCTTTCTTTTATTTTTTTAAAAAGATTTTATTTATTTAAACATGAGAGACAGAGAGAGAGAAAGAGAGAGAGAGAGAGGCAGAGGGAGAAGCAGGCTCCATGCAGGGAGCCCGATGTGGGACCGGATTCAGGTCTCCAGGGTCACACCCCAGGATGCAGGCAGGCATTAAACCGCTGAGCTACCCAGGGATCCCCGAGAGCATTCTTTTAATAATGAAAGTTTGCCCTGCTCCTTAATTCCATCTCACAGGAACTTCCTGCAAAAAACTGGTCCACTTGGTTTCTAAAAGTCCACCTCACATAGTGATAAGTAACAGAAGAGAAATTGGGAGCATTGGTAAAATAGAAGCAAAAATATTATTGTGAAAAATGTCAATGTGGCCACAAAAATTAAGGAACCTCCAAATAAGGAACATTCCCAGGAAAATGTTCTTAGAGAGCAGATGAAAATTGCAATCAAGGATTTCACGATAAATTTAAAGACCTCAATGAGGCAATCATTTCTATGAAGAAAAACTACTAAGCAGAAACAAGAATTCTGGAAGGGGGGACAGGATGGCGAGAGGTGCAGAAACGTGAGCTGTCAGTACTCGAGGAGGAGAAAGGAGGAAGGCAAAGCTAACTCAGAAATGAAGATCGAGTCCGAAGGATCTCAAGGGAATATAGATACTGGAAGATACAGTGTGGGACATAGGCAATAGACGTGAGAAAGGTGGATAAATGGATTGAAATAAGGAAGGCATTCACGAAGATTGGAAAAAAAGTGGTAGATATAGAAGACAAGCAATGGGAATTTGGCATATATGTAATTTTAGTCTCTGAAAGAAAATACAAAATAATTGACTAGAACAGATATTTAAAATATAAATTAGGAAAGCTTTCAGTATGTAAAAAAAAAAAAAAGACTTAAATCTAAATGTTAAAGAACACAAGTTTGAGTGTTGGGTGAGTTACCCAGAACAGTTAACACCAAGATATATAGCCTTCCAAAGTTTTGACATTAAAGATAGGAAATAATCCCCTCCTTCCCTCCCTCCCTTCCTCCCTCCTTCTTTCCCTCCCTTTCTTCCCTTCTTCCTTCTCATCTCCCTTCCCTCTGCTCCCCTTCCTTTACCAGCAGGGTAGAGGATACATGTAGAGGTGCCATGCCTAGAAGGTGGCTAAAATGATTGGAAGATTAGTTATGGGGGCAAATAGGTTAATTTATTGAGCAAGTAAATGAATATAGAGAGGTCAGTAGAACTCATGTTTCTCACTGTTTGAGATTTATAAACATGAAAAGAGGGAAGGCTGGAAAGAACCTGGGGTGCTGGACTGGAATTAGAAGTACTGGTATGTGTGAATTTACATACATACATTTCCTAACCCATTGTGTTGAAACGGTCTAGAAGCAGTAGAATTGCAGTAGCCCTGAGTGCCCACTGAGTACTCAGATCTTGATTTCTAAATAATATCCTCCACTAAAAATTACTGGTACTCCTCAGAGAGATGGCTGACTTAGGGAGCGAGGCAGGGAAAGTATGAAATGAACCTAAAAGGTTCTGTTTTGCAGAAAGTCAGGGAAAGATTAGGACATATCAGAAGGACACAGAAGCCACCTTGGAGTTTCCACAGGCCAAATTGAAGGCAACAAGAGCATGAGTATCAGATGGCAATCTATTGACTAAAATAGAAATCCATAGTTCATACTGTTATAAATGAATGAATGAATGAATGAATGAATGAATATATAGATAAATAGGTAAGTTATAAGTAAATAAGTAAATGGGGGAGAAGGGAAAACTCTTCCTTACTAGAGAGTGCCGACTGATTAATGGAGAAGGAATGGTGGAAATAGATATTCACCCCTTGGCAACTATCATAATGGCAGTTGAAATAGGCAGGAGTTGTCAATGGATGCTAACTCAGGTGGGTGGAGATTTCTTAGAAGGATCACATATTGCTACAATATTGGAAAAGCCTCCCACAAAGTTGTCATCAAATACAATGCAAAGATGGTAAAGTGTAGGTGGTGAGACCAGGCAGATACCACTTTGGCCAGATGACCAAAATCCATGTCACTGGTGGTAGGATGGTTTGACCTAGGGTGCCCTGGATGAGATACACTAACAGCATAACATCTGCTGTATTTCTAGCAAGAAAGCATGGTTTCTGTCTGGTCATGAGGAAATATAAGATGGGTCGAGGCCCTACTGAATGAAAGGTCTATAACTCATTTGAGACCTCTAAAGACTTGAGAAGCAGAGAAGAACTGAGGAAGTGTGCCACACTGGAGCAGACTGATGAGACATGGCAGCTAAATGGAGTATGTGTTGGTGAATAGGATTGTGGACCAAGAAGGAAAACGAGGCATTGTTTGAGCTGTTGGAGAAATTTGAGTGGGTCTGTGGATGGGGCTGTGCTGAACCAGTGTCGGTGTTTTGACTCAGAGGGCTGTATGGTAGTCATATGGGAGTAGGGTTCTTGTCTTTGGGAGGCATACAATGGAGTATTTAGAGATGATATACATCCTGCCAAAAGAGAAATCCCCTCTCTCCAAAGATGGGGAAAATAGACTTACATGTCACCATCTAGAGATGTGGCGTGAGGGGGTGTAAACATTTGTATTATTCTTGCGGGGTTTTTTTTTAGGTTTGGATTTACTTCAAAATTAATAAAAAAGACCACGAAAAAGAATAGTAAATAAAAGGAAAGAATTTACTGGGAATCTGGGCAAAGAAAGTGAGTTACTTGTGGGAAGAAAAATATCAGCTTGGTCCCAGTTTCCTTAGCAGCAACATCTAATGCCCCAAAGACAGCAAAACATCTGAAAGAAACGCAAGGAAAGAAAAGTGTGAGCCAAAATTTATATCCATCCTAGCCATCCATCTTTTAAGTATAAAGAGTTTTGAGCATGCGATAACTCAGAGAATATTGTTCCCATGAGCCCTTCCTGAGCAAACTAGTAGAGGATGAACTTCAGCCAGCAAAGAGGAGACTGAGGTTGAATGCTGAGTATTTCCAACCGTCAATCTACACTAAAACTAAGATGAAAACAAATATAAGCATTAGAGCACCAGAGAAGAATGTCAATGTTCTGTGCCCTGATGATGACGAAATGACACAACCAACAAATATGGGAAGGGCAGAGGGAAGAGTAAATTCTCCAAATGCTTCATTCTGTAATAATAGGGACTCAAAGGATGTAATTTAGAGCTGACAAAAGAAGTGATCTAAGCATAATTATATTTAACAATAAATGGTAAACATTAAGAAAGATATTATTATTGCCTGAAGTCAGGTGGTGGGAGAGAGAGGCAGCATAGCCAGAGGAAATGGTGCCCAAGGGCTATGTCATGCGTTTATCGTCTCCCTCCCCACGTGCAGCTGCCACCGTGTTAACATCTCCATACACTTTCATAACTGCTATCCAGGGGTCTGTGTGTCTCTCTGTCCCCACTCCAGTGATGCCTTTGCTTTGCCTCTGCAGAAAGAAGTGAGGGAGAAGAAGGAAAAATAGGCCAATTTTATCTTCGCTGGTAGTATAGGATTAATAAATCATGTCCAAAGACATAGGTTGAGATTATTATGTAATGTTGCAGTTATGAATGCAACCACTAGAAAAAAACATGAACCCTCTCAGAAGAATCACACAGGAGAAACAATCATAGAAAGACTAAAAATAATGCCAAGAAACCAGAGAACGTGATATAAAATGAGAACCAGGAACAAACCTATTTGTCATGTTGCTAAATATAAATGAGTTTAACTCACCTTTTAAAAAGATTTCCAGATTGGACCACAAATCACAGCCCAATTCTATAATGTCTGTAGAGATGCCCCTAAAATAAAGTGATGCAGGAAGGTTGGAAATACAGGAAGGATAAAGGAATGTGAGAGAAACACAAATAAAGAGTAGTAATGTTGAGCTCAAATGAAGCATAATTCAGGTAAAAATGCATTAAATGAAGTAAAGGAACTTTATAATGCTAAAGTGTACATTTCACAATGAAAAAAACACAAAGCAGCAATATTGAAAGAACCAATTTCAGGAGATGCATGGAGAAATAGACCAAAGCACAATAGTAACAGATCACTTTAATTTACATGTTTCAATCTCTAAATAACTGGACAAAAATAAAAATCAATATTGAGACCTAATTAACATAATAAAGAAGATCTGATTGATAAATAGCAAACCCTGTAGACTAAAGGAAGAGAATACATCTTTCAGGGGCCCATGACACATTCACAAATATTGACCATCTATTAGGGGACAAAGATAACTTCAGTAAATCCCAAAAGGTGGGAAAAAAATACAAGCAGTATTCTCTGATACAATTAAGGTAGAAATTTTTTTTTGGTAGAAATTAATAAATACTAAATTGGAAAAGCAAGAGACCATTACACTGAATGTAAAATCAAATCAAAACATAAGAACAAAATATTTAATGCATGGTTTAAAGAGGAAAATAAAAACTGATATTGCAGATTTTCTGGAAAACAGTGATTAATGAAAACACTATTAAAACAGATGTGCTATAGCTAAAGCAGTACTCAGAGGAAAAATGATGGTCTTAAATGTATTTATGCAAAAGAATAACATAAATTAATCATCTAAGTCAAAGAATTACAATAGAATAAAACAGATTACAGCAGAGGGAAAGCAGAAGGAAGACATAGATAAAAGTAGAATTAATGAGTTAGAAAACAAAACAGTTGAAATAAATTTCAAAGAAACAGTGAAATAGATAAACTACTAGTTAATCCAATAAAGAGAATGTGGGAGCAAGTATAGATACATAAAATAAGAAATGATATGTGGGAAATAATTACATAAATAGGAAATTAAAGGTGTCACAAAAGACTGCTTGACTCAGGTCCATACAAATACGTTTGAAAGCCCAAATGAACGAGATTTTCTTCCAAGAAAATAAAATGTACTCAACTGACCCCAGAAAAAGATCCAAAATTTCCAAAGTGGAAATTAGAATGCAACCTCCCCCCGAAAACTTTCAAACAGATACACTTTGCCTCAAAGAAGAAATCACCAGCCTAAATGGTTTTACAGGAAAAATTCTATCAAGGAACAGACAATTCTAATACGTTCCAGAGCATAGACAAAGAAAAACAGTTATAAGCCTGACAAAGAAGGCACAAAGAGAAAACCAAAGACTAATCCCATTATGAATATCAATTCAAAATTCCAAAAAAAAGAAAAATTTAGCAAGACAACTTCAGCAATACATTTGAGTATCTAGGTCATAATCAAGAGGGTTTTATTCCTAGAATGCAGAATGATTCTACATTAGTGAACATTAGCAGAAAAAATATTCATGGTTATCTTCATAGATTCTGAAAAGGCCTTTGAGAAATTTCATTGATCATGTTTTAATAAAAAAAATACACCCAAGACAACAGGACAGCTGGGCACTTTCTTAACATGCTAAAAATACATCCACCTCAGACTAAAAGCCATCATCAGGCTGAATGGGGAAACAACAAATGAATTCTCACAAAAGTATGATTCATCTTGTGCTAGTGATGCTTGCCAATGCACTAGACAAGAGAAATCAATTCTAAGAGAGAAGTTCAGAAGAGACGAGCGTCACTATGTGTGCAGGTATTGTGGTTGTATGGATGGACAACATAAGAGAAATCACTGCAAAACTAGTCCAAACAATAAAAGAATCCCATAAGCAATGTGCAAAAATCAGTAAACAGAAATTAATACCTTTCATATGCACAGACATCAAATGGAATATACATAGGAGGAAATGCTCTCAGTTACAATAACATCAAAAAACATTGAATGATGAAGAACTTGGCAGAATGTTATAGGCACATACACAATTAGTTAAAAAGGAACAGAATTAATAACCTATAAATAGATCCAAAAGCATATGATCATTTAGTATGTGTAAAGGTGGCATCTCAAATCACTGGAGGAAAATTTACATATGTGCTATTAGGATAACTGGCTGCCCTATGAGAGAGAAATAAAATTGGATCCATACCTCACACCGTATATACATCAGGATAAAATTCAAAACAAAAATGAGATGTGAATGTTAAAACTATAAAAGTACCAGAAGATAGCACAGAAGGGGCCTTTCTAACCAAGATTTAAATCCAGAAACCATAAAAGAAAAATCTGTCTTATGTGATTAGATAAAAATGGAAAGAAAAAAACCCACCAAAATCATCTAGCTAGCAAAAAAATCTACATAAAGTAAACTGAAAAGACAAATGACAAAAGACTAATCATCCTAATAGATTAAGAGCTCCAAAGAGTCAATAAGATAAAGCATTTCAGTCTAATAGAAAATAAAATAGGCAAAGTATATGACCAGATAATTCATGGAAAAAGAAATAGTATGGTTCTAAATGTGTTAAGAGATATGCTCAACCTCACCTCATAAACAATCTAATTAAATCTCTATATAAATACTTTATTTCACCTATCAGATTGCCAAAGGAAAAACAAGATGTAGAACAATGTGTATATAATACTAATTTTATATAAAAGGTGATGGAGTGGGAGTGGGGCAGAATTAGAATGTATTTATATTTGCATCTGTATGCATAAGAAATTCTGGAAGGATATATAACAAACTGAGAGTGGTTTGCCAATTGGGGTGGTGACGTGAACTAGGGATGGACCAGGGTAGAAGGGAAACTTTTCATTGTGTGCCCTCCCTCCCTTTTTTTAAACCATGTAAACACATTTTTAAAGAGGATTAGTAAACTAACAGGATTTTGACATATTCACTGATGTATTTGTCACGGGATGATGCATGCCCCCTTGTCTGCGCATAGAAAAGGGTACAAATGCTTCTACTCCAAGTAAATGTAATTTGCTCAAATTCACCCTCCTCCTCCCCACCCAGTAAGCCGTGAAGGATAGGGGCAGAGCTCCTCGGAGCCCACCATGAGTTTTTCAGGTAGAATCAGCATCATCTCGAATCACTAACTTTTATTAGGCACTAGAGTGTTTGTTTGTAGAATGCAGTGCATTTGCTGAGTTTGCAGTTTGCATTTCCCCTGACGATTTGGTATGGATCTGGATCGAGTGTTAGATGCTTGTTTTGCAGCTTTTTAATAGAAATGTAGGATGGTGATTGATACCAGCTTGAGAATGCTCAGCTCCCTATTATGATGTACATCTGAGCAGCTCCTACAAATGGAGCTTAGGACATAACATGATGGAAATGAATGGATCATAGAGATTGACTCATAAAACTCCCCCAGTTCACTGGTGAGGGGACACTCCAGCCCTTGAGAAGATTTTTGGCTAGCCAATGTGAGCTAGAGCTAGAACCTGAGGTTCCAGTCCTGGGCTCTTTCCCATCTGCCCATTTCCCATGATCACAAAGGTCTTGGCTTGGTCAGTGTGGTGTCCCTGTGTGGGCAGAGCAGTGTGGGAAAGGCTCACGGGGCATGGGGGTGAGTGCCACTTGTGTTAGAAGGCTTGGGTATGACCTACAGGAAACCTGACCCAAGGGGGCTTATACAAAGGAGGAATTAGCTAGCAAAGCTGGAAAGTCCAGTTAACACCTGTGGTTTCTCTCTGTAACAAAGACTCTTTTTTTTTGTTTTCTCATAGCCTGTAACATTCAAGTGTCTTCTTGGATTTGTTTATTTGGTAGCGCCATGACAGCAGGGGCCTCTTCTGGCTCATCTACTCTTTTATCTCCCATATCCAGAGTAGATTTTTATAAATACTTGTGGAAGGAGTTAATTCTCTGCCCTTGGGGTGCAAGGTGGAGGAGGGAGCATGTACATGGTCTGTGTCTGGAGAGAGATTGCTCTCATAAAACACTGATGTGACAGTGGATGCTAGGAGCCCAGAAAACCAAAGTCCACTGCATCTCAAAGACTTGCAGACCATCTTTAGCTCTCTTCTCTTTCCTTGTTTCCTAGAAAATGTCTTCACTGTTCATGTTTTCCCTTCCACTGGGTTTGACTCAGGAGGGCAGAGAGAAGCTTTTGTAACTGTAGTTGGTTGTCCTGTCTCACGGGAGCAGGAGGGTCTTGAGACCACTTAGCCCAATCCTTCCCCAGCTAGAGGCTCCAGACTGTTTCTCCTCATTTAGAACTGAGATTGTGCTAATGGTGTGTAGTCTCATAGCATGAAAGGAGGAACACGGTTTTAGGAGGATGCTTTCCCTGGAAAACATACAGAAAGAGGACAGGAATCCAAAGCAGGAGGTTCAGAGTCCTGACTTGTCTTCAGAGGCCATTGCCTACCATCGTCACAACTCTCCAGTTAGGTCAAGCTGTGCTCTGGCAAATGGTGGTGGTAGTGGCCATCTTCCCTGTGTGTATGTTTCCATGGTATTCAGACAGGTTTTCACATAGGGCATGTGTTATTAGCCGACTCTAATTTGAAACTACAATGGTCATTTGTTTGTTGTGTGATCTTAGGCAAATCATTTAACTTCCTACTTTCAGATTACACTCCTGCAAAGTGGGCATAATAGCACTCTTCCCTGTGTATTTCCCAGGATTGATGTGAGAATTAGACGAGACAAAGCATAGACAGGAGCTAATCTTTTAATGACCTTGTTTTATCCCCCCAAAGTAATAGATCTTAAAGATCTTCTTAGACTAAAGCCCTTGGTTTTAGAAGGAGGAAACAAAATGACAAGAGGTTTGGCCAGGGTCGTATGCTTAGGTAGTAGAGGAAGCTGTTTCTCAGTCTCTCTGAGACAGTACTGCGGTAAATAAAATAATGCTCTCTGTCCACCAGGCTCCCCCTGAAAAGATGTCCCCACCTAATTCCCAAAAATTGTATATGCCCATTACATTATAAAGGGGAATTGAGCTGCTAATCAGTTGACCTTAAAATAAAGATGGGATCCTGGATTAACCAGGTGAGTCCAGTGTAATCACAAGAGTCCTTAAAGTGGAAGAAGGATGGGGTACTTGGCCAGCTTGGTTGGTAGAGCATGCAACTCTTGACCTCAGGGTTATAAGTTTGAGCCTCATATTGCACGTAGAGATGACTTAAAAAATAAAATCTTGGGGCACCTGGGTGGTTCAGTGGTTGAGCATCTGCCTTTAGCTCAGGTCATGATCCCAGGGTTCTGGGATCGAGTCCCACATCAGGCTTTTGCAAGGAGCCTGCTTCTGCCTCTGCCTATGTCTCTACCTCTTTCTCTGTATCTCTCATGAATAAATAAATAAAATCTTTTTTTAAAAAAATACAATCTTAAAAAGAAAGTGGAAGAAGGAGGCAGAATAGGGGCTCAGAGTGATTCAGTGTAAGGACTCTACCCTCTGTTGCTGGCTTTGAAGGTGGAGAGGAAGGAAAGAGACCAAGGAATACAAGCAGCTTCTAGAAGCCGAATGAGGGAGGGAAACCAATGCTGTCCTTAAGCCTCCAGAAGGGATGCACCCTTGTTGACACCTTGATTTTAGCTTCACTGAGACTCCTGTTGGACTTCTGACCAATAGCACTGTAGGTAAATACATTTGCATTGTTTGATGCTACTAAGCTCGTGGTAATCTGTTAGAGCAGTCCTAGAGAATGGATACAGGTACTCCTTTATCCTATTTTACAAATGAGAAAACTAGGCAGAGAAAGGCAGAGACTTTTTCTAAGTCATAAATCTCAACTGCTTTGGGAACTTTTTCTAGAGAAAGAAGTTGATGTGTTGAGTATATTTAATAACAGTTATGAGAGATAGCCTGGAAGAGATTATTAACTAGATGGTCTTGGAAAGAAATCTTCCTCTCTTTCTAGCTAGCCGGTGTTCTAGCCGTGGAGGGTCAAGAGCTTTAAAATCTATTATTTTTCAGTGACCTGGTATAATCATTACTTGTCCTGATGAGTAGGGAGGTTGACTTTCTTTGTTTTTTTTTCAGGACCAAAGAACATTTTAGTGGGAAAGTAAAAAGTACGAAGTTAGAGCAGAAACCATTGTTGGTATAATTGGAAGTGGAGACTTTGGTGTCCATCCTTTTGAAGGATGATTTCCCCCGTGCCCAATTAGCACTGGGTAGGAAGGAGTAGCTTAATGCAGAGCCCGTGCTGTGTCAAATATTTTGATTGCAGTTGTTCTGTTGTTGGAGCTGATGCATATTTGTTAGCACATTTGGGGCAAGGTTGCAATTCCTAGACACTGAATGCCGGGTGGGGTCCTAGTGCTCACTCTCCCTTTTGGTATTTGTGTGCGTGGCATTAAGCTATTAAGGTGACAAATCTCTATCAAAATGAAGTCACCTCTGTGTTGTCTTGACTATGCTATTTATACCTCTTTAACTCAGCATGTTATTTGTACTGTTAGTGACTCAGCTAGAGTATTCTCATTGATTCTACTCCGGACTTGACATTTGCCTGGTGGTTCTTTTGTATCGGCTCTTGGCCTCTTCCTCATTTTGATCTTGATATTCCTATTCCATGGCTTTGACCTTGCTCCTGGTCCAGTCTGCTCACTGGAAAGACAAACCACTAAGGCTAGAAAGAAGAAATGGCCTGCCTGGGGCCCAGTATCTCTGTGGCAGCAGTGGGGCCCGAGCCCAGTTTCTCCTACTCCCTTGCTTGCCCCTACCCAGCACATTCCCTACAGCCAGTCTGTGTAGAATCATCATTGCTGGACCAGGCATGGCCTGTGCCTTCCAATCTCAAAGCCAGCCTCGTGTTCTTGGGGAAAATTAATCCTGAATTTCTATTCTTTCTATGCTAAATGCTGAGAGCAGAGTAGAAGCTGAGACACCTGGGGGATGGCAGTTTGGCATGTGGAATAAAATGGATCAAGGGAGACCCAAGGCCAGAGAGTGATTGAGGGCATCTGGCCACATAGTGCCAAATGTCCAGTTTCTATAGCTCTCTGATCACACAAATAGCTTTGGCCTACAAATGGAGCCAGGTCAAAGCCTGCAGTTGAGTAGATCTTATTGTACCAAAACAAATGTGAATTACCTGCATTCAGTGGGTTTCTAGCCAATCAATATGCTTGAGAAGGGTTTCTCAAGTCCTGCTTAGGGTAGTTGAGTGCAGGCCATGGACTAACCTGGCAGCTTTACTGTTCCGTGCTCACAGATGTTTTTCTTTGTAAGAGGCTTAAAGCCTGTAGAAGTTTTTCAGGCCATTTGCATTCAACACCTGCTGGATGCTACAGAAATAAAATGATGTATACATGATAGATAATAATAAGAGATGTAACACTTGTCATTCGTTAACAGTGCTATTCATTATTCTTTGCGGCAGCGTGGTGTGATAGACTCACGTTATCCTCTTCTTGAAGAGGAGAGACACAAGCAGAGTGTGTGGGAATCGATGTATGATGTCTTTTTACTCCCTCCTCAGGATGTGTGGTTCCAGACTCCCTAGACACTGCTTGGAGAGGTGGCACGGCCTCCCCTCTGGGTTAGCTAGTAGGATCTGAAGTCCCCAGTCCTTGCAGAGCCTGGCCAGGCCCTCATGCTTTGAGCCTCCCCTTACAGTGGTTTGAGCTGTTAAGTCAGAGAATCCATCTCAAGCCAGCTCCTGCAAAATGAGACTCTTGCAGCGGTCCGGAAGCGTGGTGCCAGACCCGAGGCCTCCTGAATGGTCAGGAGCCCAGGAGTGAAAGGCTGCTGGGAGCTCCTGAAATAGTTCTTCCTCTGTCTCATCCTTCTCCTCTCTGTATATCTGCTCTATTCCTCTTCCCGGCAGACCAACACTCTGCTCCTTAGCTCTGGGCAGAAAGGTTATACTGCCAGCCAAACGGAGCTCCCTTATCTTCTCTCTCCTCCCTGACCTGCTCTCAGGTTCTAAGGTAGAAGACCCCAGTGGGCCCAGCTCCAGACAGGAGCCATTTCTAGTCCCCCAAGCCATCGCCAAAGCAGGTTGCACAAACACGCATCCCAGAACATCCTGCCCTATGGTTGCTTGTAGTAAGGAGGTCTTTCCAAGCTGAGTCATCTTCTAAAAGGTGCTGGTCACTGATCGCTACATTTCATATTTATGATGTTGTACACTCACTACCTTGAATATATGTAGTGATAGGGAACTCGTTGCTTGAGACAGCTCAGATGATTCTTTATCCTGAGCTGGACTGGGTCTCCAGCCCTACATTTACTCCTTGCAGCCAGAGCAGAGTCCTTATCTTCTTTCTTCCTGACAGGTCTTGGATAGTTGAGGGCACCCCTTAATTAACTCTCTAACCATTCTTCCTCTGACACATACATGTCTGAATCTGAGCATATGCCTGTTTGCCCTCCTGAATATGATCCATTTTGTCTATAATCTCTCTTAAAGTGGAATTCCCAGCCCAACATCAAATCCCAGTTCATTCTAGATCTTTTTCTAGGAATAGCCTTAAGGCAGGTAGAAAGATGATCTATATCAGGAGTTGGCAAACTTTTTCATTAAAGGGCCAATTAGTTAAATAATTTGGGTTTACACGCCATATGGTCTTCGTCGCAGCTACTCAAGTAACTTTCTGGTGTAGCATGAAAGCAGCCACCGACAGTATGTAAACAAGTAAGTGTGGCTGTGTTTCAATACATTTTTATTTATGGATGCTGTGATTTGAATTTCAGGTAATTTTCATGTGTCACAAAATACTCTTCTTTTGACCTTTTTTCTAACCACTTAAAAATGTAAAAACTGTTCTTCATTCATCTGTCATACGAAAACAGGAGGTAGGTTAGATTTGGGTAGTGGGCCACATTTTGCTGACCTCTACTCTATGTTCTGTAAATAAGTGCCCCCGGTCAAAACAAAGACAGTTACTTTCACCCAACCTGAAATATCACCACTGTTTAAGGAGGAAAACATGCCGTCTGCGGAAGAAGAGAAGGGAGGTCAGAGGGTCTGTTTAAAAATATACCTGAGACAGGTGATGCAGTCTTTACAACTTTAGTATGAATTAGTATTAATTAATGCCTTACCTTTATAAGACACTTACCAGTTTCCAAAACATGCATTATTTGATTTTGTCCTCACAGCATCTGTGAAGTAGATACTTTAATATCTACCTTCACAGATGAGGAGATGGTGCCTTAAAGATTAAGTGACTATCGTGGGGGATGCCCGGGTGGCTTCGTCAGTTAAGCATCTGCCTTCAGCTCAGGTCATGATCTCAGGGTTCTGGAATCAAGTTCCATGTCCGGCTCCTTACTTTTCCCTCTCCTTCTGCCTGCTGCCCCTTTCCCCGCCCCCCCTCCCCACTGGTGCTCACTCTTTCGCTCTGATCTCTCTCCCTCAAATATATAAATAAAATCTTGGGGGAAAAAAGTGATTACCTTGGGCTCCATAGTTCAGACAGAGCTGAGGCTTGGGTCGTGTTCTCTTCCTACCTGTGTTAGCATACGACAAACCATTTCTTAGGCACCCACTTGTGCCTGGCACCCTGCTAACTAAGGAAATACAGATGGATAAGATACAGCCTCAGACTCAGATTGCTCAGATCCTAGTAGGGAAAATACCTGAGGACATTTCAGCCGTTGGTTAGAAGCTCAGAGTTGGGTGCTCCTGGAAGCTCAGGAAAGGGGACACCCCCCAGCCCAGCCATGGACTGGAGTGCTTCTTGAGGGACACTTTGCTCCAACAGAGGGGAAGGGATGGGTAAGCTTGAGTTTCTCATGTCTGGAAATGATGGGAACTCAAGAGGCTAGGTTGGAGGCCTTGAGTTGAGGGAAGGTGAGCATGCTTACCTGTCTTACGAGTTTGTTGGTGGCAGCCCTGTTGCCAAGCAAGTGTTCTCTAGACCAGACCTGTTTTCTCCACATATAACTGGTGGGTGTAAAAGATGGCAGCACAGGACCTTCTGAAACTGACAGGTTCCTTGAACTGAGGCTTCAAGGTACATTCAGCCATTCTGGCTCAGGCAGGGAAGGCCCTTGGGAGTAAGCTCCCTCTGTTCTCCTTCAGGTATAAATAAGATCCGCATGGCTAGGATGGAGGGAGCATGTCGGCTGCTTGTTATTTCTGGGACCCCTTGCATGAAATACAGACTCCCTAGCATCACCTGTCAGATCTGGCAGTTTTTGTTTCATTAAAAATAAAACAGAAAGCCCTCTAAGCAATGGCATTAAAGAACATCTGGAAAATAACCCTCTGCTTTCCCAGGGAAGATGTCAGTACATCCAAGGCAGGATTGATGAAAGAATTTTTGAAGCAGCCAAGAAAAGAAAATGGATCAGGCTTCAGGGAAGTTGGCATAAGAAGGGAGCCTTAAAAGAAAAAAAATAAAAAGCAAACCAGATAACATATCTGTCTTCAAAAACAATAGTTCTGGTGGCTAACTCTTAACAGCTGATCTTGCTTGATTTATTTTGGTCCAATCTGGCTGTCCTAGCAGACAGTAACAATACTTTTATTTCTTGAGCCAGTTAACAAGTAATTAAGCCTCCTTGGCATGAATGTCAGTGTGCCTTTGGTATTGTGCAGGGTTCAGAAGAAGCAGACTGCTTGCTGCCCCCCCCCCCCCCCCCCGGCCCCGTGGCAGAGGGAAGGGGCGAGTAAATCCTGCATCAGATAGTGAAAAGGCTAATCAGGTATTGGGCTGGAGTGTAGATTACAGATGCTGTAGGAAAAGGGAGGGGTCATGGTAGGCTAGAGTCCTTAGCAGAGGCTTTCAAGGAGAAAGTAGGACTTTGTAGAATTTAAATCAGTAAAGAAGAGGCGCCTGGGTGGCTCAGTTGGCAAAACATGTGCCTTTGGCTCTGGTCATGATCCCAGGGTCCTGGGATCCAGCCCGGTTTCGGGCTCCCTGCTCAGCTGGAAGTCTGCTTTGCTTCTCCTTCTCTCTACTCATGCTCTCTTTCTCTGTGTCTCTCTTAAATAAATAAATAAATAAATAAATAAATACTTAAAAAAAATAAGCCAGTGGAGAAAATTAAGAGGACATTTAAGGGAGAGCACACAGAAGGCAGCAAAGTACCCCCTCCCCACTTCCAACTACACTCCCCACCTGTGACCCTGGCTCATCATTCCTTGAGAAGATTGAGTCCATTTGATCTGTTCTTAACCATCCCAGGCTTTCAAACCTTCTGGCATCTGCATCCACCTTTTCTCCTCTTATAACAATAGAGGATGCACTTCCTTGCTTACCTAAGGTCAGCTCCTCCACTTGTCCTTGGGATCTCATCCCTTCTTGCTCTTCGTATAGATGTTGCCCTTCCAAAGCTAGCTCACCTTTCCCAGGCACCCGAATCCTCTTTCATTTCATAGATCATTTTCCCATTAGTATATAAATATATCTGGTATCACCTGTCTTAAAAATAACCCTAATTACACATTTCCCGCCCCCCCTTGTGTCAATCAGCTATATTCTCCATAATGCTAAGCAAAAAATAACCACAGCCTCACAGGGGCATACAAGAAGTATCTGTCTTTTTGCTCATAGGCCTGTGGGCTGGCTAGGGTTCCATGGATCTAGGCTGGGCTCCTAAGTTGTGGTTTGCATTCTAGTCTGCCACGTATCACTCATCTTCCATCATCCAGAGGCTACCCAAAGTATGTTCTTCTCATGGAGGAAGACAGGAGCCAAAGAGAACAAGTCCAATTGGGCAAGCACATCTCAAGTCTTTGTTGAAGGCATATCTACACACCTTGTTGGCCAAATCACATCAGATGTCCAAGCCCAACATCAGCGGGGTGGGAAATACATTCTTCTCATGGAGATTGAGAGAGGGAGCAAATACTTACTGAACAATAACATACCATGTCCTTCCTCTTCAGTGCCTTTGTTCTGGTTCTCTGGATAGCTTTTAGAAGGGGTTGCCCATACATGATGTCTCACTCACTTCAGTGGCTCTTCTACAACCACTCTACCTGGGCCTATCTCGTCAAGGTAAGCAACATCGTCCATACAGTCAAAGCCAACAGATGTGTTTCCATCCTTGTCTTAACTTCCTCCACCTTGTGTGTCACTCCCTCTTTCTGGAATTCCTCTTTCATGACTTAAGCAGCTCCTGGTTTTCCTCCTTCCTCCCTGACTCCTCATCTGGCCCCAGCTCAGTGGTGGCATTTCTAATAACTTGGTCTGGAGTTCCTCTTCTCTGCTTTCTTGAAACCCCATAGCTGTTTACAGAGTTTGTGTACCTTCTCTATGTTGGTGACTCCTGAATGTCTGCCTTTAACACAGGAATCTGATTTTTAGGCTCCTCTACTCTTAAGCCATCTTAACATTGACATTCGGATGTCACGGTCACCCCCTAACTTAGTACATCCAAATGGAATTGTTTTTCCCTGTATAATTTGCCGCTCAATGTCCTCACCTTCAGCTAGACAGAGCACATTGGCACCTGCCTCAGAGCCTTTGTAAAGGCTATTTCTCATGCCTGAGATGCCTTTTGTTTTTCTTCTGCCATCCCCCTGTTTTCCTTCCCATGACTGGTGTCTGGTCATTGTCCAGGTCATGAAGTCAAATGTCCCTAACCCAGAGAAGCCCCCCTTCACCATCCATGCTGCCTCATTTTTTTTTAATGTTTCCTACCAGTTAGCATAATTGGTCATTCTTTTATTTGTTCCCTTGGATGTTTTCTGTGTCCTTAAGTAGAACATAGACTTTTTAGCAGGCGCTCAGTAAATATTTGCTGAATTAATGAATTCGAAAGGCCCTTGGAGACTGGTTCACTGTTTGCCAGCCTGCAGGCTGTGGACCCCTGGAGGGCTGTGGAATTATTACCCTGGGTCCGAGGATCCATAGTACACCAATCATTGCTTTGCTGTTGGATAACTAAGTAATAAATCTCACTCCTAGGTGTACTACTGTTTTTCAAATGATGATATTGTAATGAATAAAGTACAGATTCATTTGAAGGTATTCCTACATTCATAGGGCTATTTTATCTCACCTGTGAACATAATTTGTATAACTTCTGTCTTTATAGCTGTAGAAGGATGAAGGTACTAGCTCAAGGTCACATTCTTCAGCAGTAGAAAGGCCTGGAGGGGGTTGGAAAAGAAAGGTCAGGGGACTGGGGAGCTGCAAAGCCTGGTGATTAAGAGCACGGCAGTGAGGCAGATACTCTGAAGGTACCTGGATCAGCGGGGTATCCCACGCCCATGGGCTTGAGCTGCTGTTTGTGATTGAAAGGCTGTGGCTGGCGCCGTAGTAGCAGGTGTCAGGGTCGAAGAGCTAGTGACTCCGTGGGCCTGAGAACCAAGGGTTAGCCTGGAATAGAGTGTGGTCCCAGTCCAGAGATCTTGGGATGCTTGATGGCCAGGGTTGGGTGTGGTGGTGGCAGAGCCAGTGTCACATGTGGGCAAGAAATGAACCCTTAACATTAGAGGAACAGAAAAAAAGCACAAAACAGCGAAGGGGTCGCAGTCATGTTCAGAGAGGCTGGGCAGTGGCTGCTAACAACCACAGGGGAAGGTGGAAGGGGAATGATGGCCTGGCGAAGAAGGAGGTGTGTCAGAGGTGGTGGGGTCTAGTGTGGGACTTGGGGTTCCCTGGTGAGTACATGGGCATCCTGACTGCCCTGCCTGGCCTGCTGTGCCCCCATGACCCCCGCTCCATTCCTGTTGCTTTCCTGGGAGTAACACTTCCTCGTCATCTTTTGGCTCAGAGTTGAATGGATCTGTGGCTGTTTGAAACTCTGAAGGTCATACTTGAGCACTGGCTCCGTCCTTTCCCTAGAAGTCTCTGTCCTGATCCTAGATCACCTTTCTGGATGCCTGGAAGGTAAGAAGCAAGAAATGGAGACTCCGAGCCAGGCTCCTCATCAGACAAGTCCATCTGGTGTGGCTAAATGCCATTAATGGGGGAGTGGGCTCTCCTTCTTGACTTGTGGGCCTGGCACCCTGGTGGGTTAGCAGATGTCTGCTTGAAGTTACGTTCCCCATGTATGGAGGGCTGTGCTGTGCCCCATGCAGTGCTAACGGTGACACATGCTGCCTTTAATGCTTGCTCACACCAGCTACGGGTGAGTCAGCTTGTAGATCAGAGGCTGAGGTTCAGCAAAGCTACTGTGTCATCAAGGAGCAGAGCCATCGTTCCAGGCCTGATATGTAGGGTGTCTGCACCAGTCTGCTCTTCCCCGCCTGAGCAGCGTTCCCAAGCAGGTCACCTCCACTACCTCCATGACATCAAAGCCCTTAATAAACATGGGGGAGCTGGACACATGCCCTGCAGGGGTTCAAATGCCACACTGGACGGCTGGCCCAAAGAGGACTCTCCTGGCCCTGAGGACTCTGCTTTGTCGCATCAACCATCATTATTAGTTCAGTGCACGTTCTGGATCCCCATCCAGATCCACACCTTTAGGATTCCAGAATCAACTATCTGAGCTTCAGCCAACACACTGAACCACCCAGCAGCTTCCTTGTCTTGATCAGCTCTCTTCTCTGAGACTAGTTTCTTAACCAAAAAAGGGAGGGAGTATAATGCTAGTTATTTTGGAATTTTTGGTTGAGGATTGGAGACAGAGTGTGAGGGGGTGCCTCTGGCCCTGGCTGTCCCAGGGCTCACTCGGCATCTGTGAGCTGAGGCTGAATTGGAGGTCTGGACCAGAACCCAGTGTGCCTTCCCCTCTGCCGTGCTGCATACCAGCAGCCCGTCGACACGGTGAGCCTCATCCATCCCCAAGCCCCTCGGTGAGCTCAGGGAGTGCTCAGCTGCTTCCACAGCAACAGTCTGTCACCAGGATTTTCCAGGCCTTCCTTGCCCCACCCCCCACCCCTCATTTGAAGATTCAGCAGCAGGAAGAGAGGAAGTAGGGACCCAGAGCTGAGTGACTGCCCTTTCCTCAGGTCACTCGTGGGGCTCACTGACAGGGGTGTGGGGGAAGGCCTTGGCCTGACATGGGGGGAGCAGGGCAGCCCGCAAAACCACGGCTTCCTGAGCTTATTCCCAGCCAAGTGCCCAGGCCTTTCCACAGAGGCACGTACAGGGAAGCAGCAGGAGGGAATCCCAGCCCAGCACTCCACTTGCTTACGTGACAGGCATGGGTCAAGTGCCAGTCACCTGCCAGCTCCTGCAGTGAGGTGCTGGGCAGAGGTTAGCACTCGGGGAAAGGTAGGGAGACCTGCTGGAAGTCCCTGATCCCGGCACAGCCAGACCCCACGTCCTCACTATTCCTTCCTTCCTCCTGTTCTGTTTTCTTTAACTGGAACCGTCAGGAGGAAATGATTAGACTGGGCAGCTCATTAACAGTTATCGATTCTCTTCATTCCCTTCACCAGGTGCCTTGAAGGGATAAGCTAGACGTGGTCCTCAAACAAGAAAACCCTGCTTTGCCCTTGAGCAGATGTGATGTCCGGCTTCCTGACTATACTGGCCCTTGATCCCCACAGCTAAAGGTTCTTGGGGCCACCTGCAGCTTCTGTCCCACCCCCAGACTCTGTGATCAGTCTGGGTCCTTCTCAGGGAGGGGTGGACCAGCCATCCCAGTTCGCCTGGGTCTTTCTGGCTTTGGCACTGGATGCCCCATGTCCTGGGAAACCCATCAGTCCTGGGCAAGCTGGATAGTTGGTTACACCAGCAGGGAACACTTCATCACCATCATCATGAGTAATTATTAATACTGAGCACTTCCCATGTACCTGGCTGACCTGTGTTCCACGTTCTAAATCTTTAGGAGGCCACTACTCCCTTCTAGGAAGCTGAGAGAGAAGTTGCAGTTAATTCATCTGGTTAACTACACCACTTCCCTGAACCCCTAACTCATGTGTTGAGCATCAGCTTCCTGTGGGGCCCTTCCAATCCCCTTGTTCTAAAAACTGGTTTCCTCCTAGCTCCTGCCTTGTCCTGGTCTGTGGCTGTCCACCCCTCCTATGGCGGAGGTCCAGGGAGGACAACAGTCCCCTGTGACTGAGACCAGCTTTCCTTCTGACATCCATCCCAGAATTCTACAAGAGTCTGGAGTGTCGCACATGCACTGCAGTCCCTAGGTGTGGCCTTTACACCTGCACTCTAGATCCTGTGTGGTTGTCTTCACCTGTGCTTGCTCATTGACATCTCATGTAATTTATGGAGCATTGAACTGACAGTGAAAAATGGAATGGTTGTCTGGGTACCAGCGTGTTGTAAGTCTGTGGGTGGTTCACCCTTGTGGTCACGTGGCTGAACACCGGCTGTGCTCACTGCCACTGCCCAGCATCACGAGAGCATCGTACTGTATATTGCTAGCCTGACAAAAGATCAAAGTTCCAAATATAAAGTATGGTCTCTACTCAATGCATATTGCTTTGCACCGTGGTGAAGTCAAAAAGGTGTAAGTTAAACCCTCGTAAATCAGGGACTGTCTGTAGTTGGTGTTTGGTTGGCCTTCCCAGGAATATCTGCTCTTTGTCCTGTTTGCAAGGCATGAAGGGAAAAGTCCTTTTCATATCAGCCTCAGCATCCTATAAGTAGGCCAGTAGACCACTGAAAATAACATCATGCACTCCAGAGGCATGTATAAATGACTTTTGGGTAGGTTGGGCTCGATTAAAATCGAATTGATTCAGATCATGATTTGAATCACTAGTCAGGAAGAGTCGATTAAATCAATATTTTCCCTTCAAAAATGCATTCGTTTTTGATATAATTTTAATGCACAGTCTTCACAACTCTGACAGAGATAGATGTGGTTTTCATTTTTAGAAGTTACATACCATGCATTTTTAAGCTCTGATTTATTTTGACATTTCGTTGAATCAATTTTGCAGCCACTTCTGAGTCTTGAGTGATGACTTGGTTATTTTATTTACCAAAGCTAATCAAACAAATGTGTATAATTTTCCCAACAAAATAAGCATGTGCACTTTTGAATGTTTTAACTATTTTTTGCTGTAAATGTAAAAATGTGTCTTTGCCGAGATAAATTAGACTATTGGGTCAGATCCAACCCAAAATACTTATCATATTGTATTTTGGAGTTAATTCAATCTTTACCTTTCCTTTCTGCTTATTTCCATATTAGAAGAGAAAGGGGAGTTTTCCTAGTTCCCAAATGATTTTTATTTTTATCTTTTAAAAGATTTTATTTATTTGAGAGAGAGAGAGAGTGCACAAGTGGGAGGAAGGGGCAGAGGGAGAGAGAGAAGCAGACTCCCCACTGAGCAGGGATCCCGACTTGGGGCTCGATCCCAGGACCCTGAGATCATGATCTGAGCCGAAGTCAGACACTTGACCAACTGAACCACCAAGGTACCCCCAAATTATTTTTAAATTTAGGTTTAATTCATCTTCTTTGGAAGAAATTCTTGGATATATAGAGAAGAAATGTTTGTGATCACACACTCTTAATTAATATTCCTCTTCATCATTGTTGAGAATCCACGTGCTTACCTGCCAACCATCGGCCTGGCTTTCAGGAAGCCTTACCAGCATCTTTTGTGATTAATTGAGCTTTACCTTCCCTGAAACAAATTCTCTTTACAGGGATCAGTGGATTTTATTTTAAGAAAGTATTGTCAGAATAACAAATCATTTTAAGATGCACATTTGGAGTCAGACACAGTCTTAGAGAGGGCTCTCTTATAGAAGGGCTACTTCTCTTCTATCAGCATCAGAATGTTTGAGATACATACAGCTTTAGAGCTCAGATAATGTACTTCGATTTATGAGTTTACCTCTGTCTTTTCTGATCCTGTTTCTGGCTTCAACCCGTGGCATCATCTCTTAGACCTTGGCCATATGCATTCTCTGTCTGCTGGGAAGTCAAGTGTCTGTTGATACATGAATGGATAAAGAAAAGGTAGTATAAATATACAATGGAACATTATTTAACCATAAAAAAGGAAATTCTGTCATTTGTGACAGCAAGAATGAACCTGGAGGATGTTATGCTAAGTGGAATAAGCCGGAGGCAGGAAGAGAAATCTATATGATCTTACTTATATGTGGAATCTAAAATAGTCAAATTCACAGAAGCAGAGAGTAGAATGGTGGCTGCCAGGGGTCTGGGAAAGGGAAATGGAGACGTGCTCCAGATACGAAGGATGAATGAATTCTGGGCACCTAATGTACAGCATGTGACTGTACTTAATAATGCTTTATTATATGCTTGAAATTTGCTGAGAGTAGATCTTAATTGCTCTCACCAAAAACAAACAAACAAAAAGTTAACTATGTCAAGTGAGGGTGTTTTATGTTAAAGAAAAGAAAAAAGTTCTATATTTTCCAAGCTCTTTAGTTTTATGGGTTTTTTTTGGAGGGGGCTTAAAATGTAAATGCATTTTTGTTTATTTACCCTTTTCATATAATCCTAATAGAATAGAATCATAATATTTTAGAGTTGGAAAGAAGACAGTGATTTCCTAGTCCCGTCCTCAAACTGACGCTTTAATGTAAAAATTCAATGACTTGAACTGGTAACAAGCCTGGGATGAGTAACCATGTCCCCTGAGTCTCCCAGAACAGGGTGTTTCCTGAAATAAACCATGCCTGGGCTTGGGGGAATTTCTTCACCTGGAAAGAAATGATTTTTTTTTTAAACTGTTCTCCATATACCAACATCTAACTTTTATTTACTCACAGCTGTCCTTTACTGGACTCTCATAGTGCTGCATGTAGAGGCTAAGTGTGGAATGGTTTCTTAGTAGGGACACCAGATTTAGGAAATAGAAATAGAGGACACCAGTTATATTTGAATTTCAGGTAAACAATGAATACTTTGTTTAGTATAAGTATGTCCCAAATATTGCATGGAACATACTTATACTAAAACCGAACCGAGCAGGGCATCCTATATTTTATCTTGTGATCCTATTCTCCCTGTTATGTGGGGTTCTTTTTTTTTTGGGGGGGGGGGTCCTGTGGTATTTGTAAGATGTCAGGTGACATACATAATCCACCTTACAGGTGGCCAGACACGCTTGAGTTGTATTTTCACCGTATACTTTACTCTTCTGTGTTGTTCATTAAAAAAAAAAAAAAAAACTTATTTTGGTCCACTCTGATTTTGCTACCTGTAACATATGCATGAACGTGCACCACTGCGTCACTTTGAGAAGGGATCCCGATGCTTGCAGAGCTCATCCCCTGCATAAACTAATTTGCTTGGCCCCTGGTTGCAGCCGCCTGGCACAATGCAGGAGGCTGGAGTGATGCCCTGAGCACAGGGCCTGGTCTTCCCTGGGAGCACCGGGAGGTTCAGTGTCCGGGTGACCACCAGAGGGAGCAGGTGAGATGGGGGCCAAGTGTCATGAACCTCACTATGCCCAGAATGGGAGATCTAGACCCCTGTGACTAAAGAAGCCTGTGGAAAGCTGGTGCTGCCTCGCTCCCTTAGCTGGTTGATGGGAACCTCACCAGGAAGCTGATTATTGTTAGATGCATTGCTTTCTATTTGGAGGAGCACCTCTTCTCCATCTGTCTTTCCTCCTGAGGTGGGGGCTTGGGCTGTGGCTCTGAGTTCATATAAGCTGTTTTCCCAAAGGTGTGGTCACCTAGCCAAATATCCTGGTATGCATTTCCATTTCTCCTTTGTGTCCTCAAATTGAAAGTGCTCCAGGGCTGAGGCCTGGGTCCAGCCATCTCACTCGGAAACCAACTCCAGCCCCCCTGGTATAGCTCACCTGGTCTCCCTCTGAGGCCCTGAGATGGGCTGGTTGCCACAGGGCCCCCTGTTTGCAGCCCTGTGCTCCTCTGGTCTGTGAGCCAACCCTTCTCTGCCCTGTTCTCTCTTCACAGCTCCATTCTCTCTGACCTGAATCTTGTCCCTGGCTTTGATTATATGTGTGAGTGCCGTTCCCTGCTGCTTCTCTTGGTGGTCTCACCATACTTTCTGATTTCTGGGTCTTTGCCATGAGCAAAGAGCCTGCCCTGAGTGGGCAACGTGGCCCCCAGGAGCCAGGTCCTATGACCTCCCTGGTTGGGGTGCTGTGCAGGGTTTGGGTGCTCTGCAGGGCTGGGCCCAGGGAAGCTCATGTCAACTCGTGGGGTGCAGGGTATGTGGGACTGATTCCATGAGAGGCCAGGGAGGCCAGATCCTTTCAGGATTGCTTTGATGAGAACTCGAGACGTAGGCCTTTAATACTAAAGTCATATAGTTGGCTTTGATTCTGGACACAGTTTTCAGATAACCTTTAAAATGACAGGGTTTCTTATCAATCTATGTTCCTTTAATGAGAGAAGAGCTGATTGAGACCGGAGTTAGGGGGCAGACCCGGTGAGCTTCTGATGACTAATGTTATCAAACCTAATTACTATTTTCAAAGCCTTGCTGGACCTTGGAAGGTTGTCGAGTAGGATCATTACTGTTCAAGTTTTCTCCTCCTGAGCCTGAGCATCTCCTGCTGGAGCCTGCGCCTGGCACGTTCCGCCTGTTGCTCCTGTTGACTGCAGCACATAATTGGTCCTGGTCTTTGCCCAGCTCTTGGTCTCAGACCCAGTGCGGTGTCCACTGGAGCCAGGCCCCTCCAGATAACCTCTGGTCCTTCCTTTTTCCCTCCTTGTCGCTTCTGCTGTGGCAGAGCGACAGCCCCAGCTCCTTCCAGGGCTGCCCCAGCCTCTGGGTGTTTGCTGGTCTGTCCTGTACCCAGGGTCCCCGTGGGCCTGGTGTGTGCCCTGCGGCCTCTCACCCTGGGCTGTGGCTAGACTGCATGTGCAATGGATGGAGGTTGTGGTAAGCTGCCAATTATGGACTGAAACCCACAGGTGAAGAAATGGAGTGAGAAGTGTGTGTGTTTTGCTGGTACTTAGGGAAAAGCCCGTTTAATTAAAGGCAGATAAGGAGGTAAATAAGGATTTCTGGGGATCGTGGAAGGGGACCTCTGGGCACTTTTGATGTCATTATTGGATGATAGAACTGTTTATTATTTTAAAGTTTATTTTACAACTTAGGCTTTCATTTGCCTTCATACAGAAACTCTTAGACATCAAACGAGATTAGCTGGTGTCTTTGGAGGTTTGTAACAGGAATGGAAATGGGGAAAGAAATATTTAGAGAGAAGGAAAAAGTATTTCCTGAGATAATTGAGGGGAAAAGAGGGACAGATGTTACAGAGGGAAGCAGATGTTAAAATGGAGAGAAGGAAACCACTCGAGATGGCAGGAGCTGAGCTGTGGATGGTAAGAGGTAGGCATGTATATTGGATTTCAGAGCTTCCTTGAGGAATACAGGAGAAAATAAGTAACAAGGGAGCCCACAGTTTGCAATTAAGATTAGGTCCTTTAAATGCAGAAAGTTCTTAAGGACTCATTTTTGTGGCCATCATCATGTCACTTAACCTAAACTCTTTGCACCCGTGTTTACTGTCTGTAAAATGGGCGTTCTAATAACACCCCCCCCCCCATCATTGCAAGATTCCAATGAGATGATGTTTATAATGGCTTAGCACAGTATCTGGCATATCTAATCAACAGAAGCTGCAATTATTATAAGGATTATTCCTGTAATAATACAAATAACAGTAATCATTAATGCATCTGTCATAAGGGATAGGGTGCCATTGTACAGAATTCACATTTGTATAGGACCTGGGAGAGCTGGGACTATGTAAGTTTGCTGGAGCTTGTGACTGCCTAGCTGCTTTAGCTGACCTTACGTCCTGGTTCACTTTGCCAGTCCCATTTATAAGGGTTGTCCCAGTGTAGTTGTTAGCAATGCCTCCTTTCACTTTTTTAAAACATTTTATTTATTTATTAGAGAGAGAGAGAGAGAGAGAGAGAGTGGGAGGAGCAGAGAGATAAAGACAGAGATAAGCAGATTCCTTACTGAGCACAGAGCCCAACTTGGGGCTCCATCCCAGGACCCTGAGATCACGACCTGAGCTGAACTCAGACACTTAACCAGCTGAGGCACCCAGACACCCCCTCCTTTCATTCCTAAGTGTTCCAGTTGGATGATAAGCTGTAGAGTTACTCTGCGTATGGTTCTTGCTGTCTGAATCAGTGAGACAGTATTATTGAATTATTCATTGTTTCCTGTTTTCTCAGAGAGATTTTGAGTTTTTTGAGGCCATTATCTATACATGTATGTGTAAATCTGTGTGTATGTACACACACACACACACACACACACACCTAGTATTGTTTTGCATCCGCACTGGTGCTTCTAAAGTGCCCATCCTATAGGGATGTTGGTGACCTCATCCTTCAGGAGTCATCTCTATGGACCGCCTTTCACTGCTCCATGGGCCTGTCACAGAGAGGGAGTCATCAGAGGATGGTGGGCTAAGAGGAGAGATGGGGAGAGGGTGTTCCTAGAAACAAAGTTGGTTCTAAAGTGTGGAGCCGTGGACAGACCACGGTTTGCTTCCTTTCCTACCACTTAGGAGCTCTATGCTCCTGGGCAGTCAGGCAACTTCTCAGAGTCTCTGTTTATAGAGACAATGTGAGTAACAAATTAGACCTTGAAGGTATGTTAGAAAGGTGCCATTGCATGGAACCTGACTGGGTGCCCAGCAGATGGGAATCCTTGAGTAGGATAGCCCTCTGGATAAATGTGGGCAGCCTTGCATCCCTACCTGCTCCTACTGAGCTCCTTTCTCCTGCCCTTCCAGCTGATCATTATTCACCATGGGTTCCAGGGCTGTGGGTGACCTGAGCATGCTTGAGTTCAGGCAGCTTCTGACCAGGTAGACAGGTGGGTCAGTTCATCCATTCAGTAAGTAGTTATGGAAGGTGCATGTGGGCACAGTCTTGGGCTTGAGGGATGCCCTGGTGAACTGCCGGATGCAATCCCTGGTCTTGCAGAAGTCGTGACTGTTGGGAGTTCTTTGCAGGGTGCTTTAGAAAGCTTTCTTTCCCTGACTCATGAATGTATAGAACTTTCCAGAGTCACAGAGCCCGGCATCTGGGAGGAGTTTTTCTACCATACAGTTTGAACTTCTTGCCTGCCTCGAAGTTAAATCATGTTATTCAAATGGGATATTTGTGATTCAATAATCAATTCAACAGTGAAAGGAAAAGGAGCAGCTTGCCAGTCCTGGCAGAGTAAATCATCCCGTAAGCACATGAGGAGCAGCAGCCCCTAATAGCTCTTGTAAACATGCTGTCACTCTCGGGGTTGGGCCTGGTCCAGCCCAACCTCGCTCTGACGTGCATCTCTGTTTCTCAGAAGTGCTGCTACTGCCCGCTGTGACATATATTCTGCATCCGTCAAGAAGCACTTTTCAAACCTATGTCTCTGGGCCCCAGAGATTGTTTCTGATTGTTCCCAGATCAGTCAGTAAGCCTTTTGGGATGGAGCAGCTTCTGGGCGGGTGGAAAGTAGAGGCTCAAAGATGAGTGAGACACATTTGCATGTGAAAGATGTGTGGGGACAGTGGAACCCCTGTCTTGTGCCAAGCCCTGGTTATACCATCCCTAATGCTCGCAGCAGCTGTCCCTTGTTAGCTTCATTTCTCAGGTGAGGAAGCTAAGACTCAGGAAGTTAGGTGACTTCTCCAAGGTCACAAAGCTGAGATTTGGGTCCGGATCTGACTCTGCTGTGTTCTCTGCTCAGCACACTGTGAACTGAAAATCTCCGTCAGACCCGTCTCTGTTAGCTCTGTTTGCCGTGTAAACCCCAACTGATTATAATTATGTGCAGAGAACTCAGGGCTCATATAATATACAGGAAGACAGGTCGTCTGGGGTAAGGCTGAGGGCCCCGCGTGGCAGTAGAAAGAGAGGGTTCCACCCGATTTTGCTCTTCCTTTCCTTTTGAGTCGCCAAATTTGCTTCTTTTTTTTTTTTTTTCATAGCAAAGACAATTTATCTGTGATTTGTCTATCTTCTGCCTAGAATGCAGGCTCCAGGAGGGCAAAGTCTGTCGGTTTTCTTGAGCAATGTATCCCCTGTACTTCAACCAATATCTGCACACATCCAGCATGAAACAAATATACATATATATATTTAAAGATTTACTTATTTATTTGAGGGGGGTAGGGAGCGGGCATGTGGGCAGGAGGGAGGGACAGAGGGAAAGGGAGAGAGAATCTCCAGTAGACTCTCTCCTGAGCACAGAGCCTGATCCAGGCCTGATCCATGACCCTGAGATCATGACCTGAGCTGAAATTAAGAGTCGGATGCTTAATAGGCTGAGTCACCCAGGCACCCCACAAATACATATTTAAAGTCTCATCTTTATAATGAACATGTCGTGAGTACATATAATATGCCAGGCACAGGGCAAAGTTATTTATGTTATCCAGATCTGACAATCCCCGTGGAGTGAGTCCTATAAATAGCCCCATTTGGCAGAGGAGGACTCTGGAGCATAAAGCGGTTAAACAGCTTGCCCAGAATCCTGCAGCTGGTTAGTGTGGGAGCCGGGGCTGTTTGACTCCAGATCAGAAGCCCTCAGATACTATTCCTGGGCCACCTCTTGCTGCCATTGCTGAAGCAACAGGGGGAGGAGTTTGCCTGGCAAAGGTGGCCTGACCCCCGGGGTTCCTGGTACTTCTTCTGACCTTGGGTGTTTCCCTTATGTCTTCCATGTACCCAACACTTAGCTGTTCTAGTGCAAAAGCCAGTTTCTCATTGTGTGTTGAGAACACGGGGCTCAGATGAGACCCACAGACAGTTGGCAAGCCCAGCGCAGGAAACGTGTGGTCACGGCAGGAGCACTGGGCTAGAGTCTGGTGGGGATGGCTTGTGTCACCCTGTCCCACACACCTCTGCGTGGTGTCCTAGGACGCAGAACATCCCTCACCTTCTTGCCCCATCTAGAGGGCTGAGGGGCAAGTCCCATGGTCCCTGTGTGCTGAGGTGAGCGTTCCTGTCGGAGGGACACACCTGCCTGACTTGTAGAGGGACCGGGTGTCCCTAGGTCTCCTTCAGCTCCGGGAATCTGAGTCCCGTGAGTTCAGTGAGGGGGGAAGCAAAGGCAGGCAGAATTTTCCAGGGAAACCAAAGCAGGGGGCTGTGACACAGAAGTGAGAAGGGAGAGCAAGAAGCAGGGCTGGAGGGGACAGAGAGGGGATGCGCCCCGACTCGGAGGCAGTGAGCATGGGAGAGAGGAAGGCAACAAAGAAACAAGACAAGGGGAGCAGGAAGAGGAAGTAGATGTGCATTTACTGTGTGTATATGAGAGAGAGAGAGAGAGAGAGAGAGAAAGAGAGAGAGAGAGCAGAAGTGAGAGAGAAACACAGTGGAGGAAGGAGCCTGGAAGGAGGTAAATGAGGAAGGGGAAGTGAGCTCTTTCCAGCCTGAGCCCACCACTCCCCCCCCCCCCCACCCCCCGGCATCCCCATGCCATCTGCACAGCTCAGGTTCAAGCCCAGGCCACAATCCTTGCATCCCGAAATGCCCTGCCTGCCCCGGTTCACCTGTTCTTCCATGTGTCTTTCTGGCCCCTCCCGATCCCCTCTGTCCTTTCTTCCCCACAAGGGTGGTCCCTACACAGCAGCCCTTTCTGTCCCCTGGTGATGTCTCCGCAGGGGACGCTAATCGGCACCTCCAGTCTGGACCCCTGTGTCCACGCCGCCCCCAGAACCCAGCTGGCCTCCTGGGATGTGACATGAAGGGACATGGGGTGGTGTGGTTGGTTTCATGCTCTGCTGTTGCCATTTCGAAATTCGTAATGAGCGTTGAACAAGGCACTCGCGTTTTCATTTGGGGGTTAGGCCCTGCCAATTTGGTAGCCAGCCCTGCCTCAGAGCCCAGAAACCCACTGTGGGGCCTGAAGAAACAGACAGACGTCACCCAGAACTCAGCAGTAAGAGGAAGGGAGGCCCAGACATGTCTGGTCAGGTGGGGAGAAAGCAGCAGGGAGTAGCTGGGAAGCTGTGGGCAAATCCCTGGGCCCAGGTGAGCCAGGAAATCCTGTAAGGCAGGAGGCACACCGAGTCTGAGCCTACAAGGCCTCTGAGGCAGCAGTGTGGCTTTGGGTTGTCTGAGTGGGTAAGGAAGGGAGCTGGAATGGCCATAATGACAGATGCAATGTCACTTGACACCAGTTTCTGAACAAAGCTGCTCTGTCCACCCTGGGTCTCATATCTGAGTTGGCTGCCCTCGGAGCTATTGGCTCTTCATTGTGCTCTGGTGTCCTCTGGACTTTGTTCAGAAAGTCAGGTGCCCAGACTTAGGATGATCATCCTTGGTTTGAGTCTATTTCTGCTCTTTTCCAAGTCCAAGGAGGTCATGAGATCTTTCTGCCAGTAAAAACAGCCCTTACCACTCCTGCAAGTGCAGGTCCAGCCCTGAGAAGAGCCTGCCTCTCCCAATCCCTCAAACATCAAATCACCCCAACTTGTAAATCTCCATTTTTGCAATTGGACAAATGATTTTGGATTGCCCGACCAACTCAGAGAGTTGGGCATTTGCCTCCACGCTGGAATTTGGATGCACCTGAGGAAAAAAAAAATATCAGAATTCGAGATGTAGGATTTCAAATTAAAATTAGAAGTGTGGTTCACAGCGCTGCTTGTTTTGGCTGCGCTGGCTCATGGCTGTCAGCCGCCTCCCCTAGAGCACACTTGATAAATCGCTGCTGAGCGTTTTCTTGGGTTGGTGGAAAATGGATGAATCACAGGGCTTTTGGAGCCTAGCTGCAAACTTGTTTAAGGTCAGTGTAAGGGGTGTCTGGGTAGCTCAGTGGTTGAATGTCTGCCTTTGGCTCAGGTTGTGATCCCGGGGTCTTGGGATCTAGACCCCCGTTGGGTTCCCTGTAGGGAGCCTGCTTCTCCCTCTGCCTGTGTCTCTGCCTCCTTCTCATGAATAAATAAAGAAAATCTTTTTTTTTTTTTTTTTAAAAGTCAATGTAAAATGGGCAGGTGGAAGAAGATGACCTTTGAATAGGGACCCCTGGGGGTGGGGGGTGGGGGGGTTGGCAGGCAGGGTACAAGCATCTCTGTTCCTGAAAACAGGACAGCCCGGGCAGGGCCAGCATGGTGTTGCCATTTCTGGCTTCCTTCTGTCATCAGAGCAACATGAGGACCTAACAGCCATCTCCTAGGTTTGTTTATGGGCTCCTTTCAAGACCAGGGGCAAGTGCTAAGCCCATCCTGGATTTATGACCGGTGCTTGGGCAACGAGCGTGTGTATGGAGCAGTTCTCAGTTAGCCTGGGGAAGAAGGCCTTGAACGTGGGTCAGAGTGTGTGTCCTGCCCAGTGGTGGTGGCAGGCCCCTCCTGGGCTTCACTCAGGCTGTGGCTTATGGTTTGTGTCTTTTCTCCTAGAGGTTCTTGGAGGATGCTTTGTGGAGCTTGGAGGGGAGGTACAGAAGGATGGAGTGAAGCTTGTGGCTTTGCTGTTGATTGACTGATTAAGCCAGAGCCTTTACTTCACCCAGGTTTGGGCCAGTGTTGATGGATTTCTCTCCTCCCTGTCACAGCGTCTACTTCTCACGGAGCAAGGCAGTTCATCACCCCATTGGGATGGGGAGACAAATGACAGCACTGATATGAACTGGGGAGGGTTAGATAAAACCAGGGAGCTATCACACACAACAGTGGACAGTCATTTAAAAGGAAATCCATCTCATCGTGGCCTGAGGCCTCTTGGGAAGAAAGAGACATCTTCCTATGGCGAGTTCAGTTTTTACTGCTGGGGGTCAGTCTCCACGAGCCTGGCCCCTCCCTGCTCCTGCAGGTTGGCACGACCATGGATTGCTTCCAGTGCACTCTCCTGGGGTCAGAGGGAAGAGGGAAGACTGGACACTGTGTGGGTTCAGGTCTAGCACCCGCATTCTGGGGCCGCCCTTCCTCGAGGGAGGGGTTACATTTCACTGCTTGGAGAGTCGTCTCATTTGTAAATTGGGGGTATTAGAAGCATTTACATCATAGGGTTGTCATGAAGAATAAGGGAGAGACTGCCAGCAAAGGGCTCAGGATGTGGCTAGGGTGCAGTGAGAGGTGTGATGTGCGTAGGGCAGATTTGAGCTGTCTAGCCTGTCCCAGGACAAGCACACCCTAATAAGCACTGGCCTCACCTTCCCTATGTTGCCTTGGGGTAGCTAACTAACAATGAGAAGGCTTAACGCTCTTTCTGAAATACTGACCTTCCTCCTGCCCGTCTCCAAAAAGGAAGATAAAGTGGGGGGTCATTCTAGCATCTTACTGTTTAAAAAAAAAATAGCTCTATTGAGATCTAATTTACATACCATAAGATTCATCCATATAAAGTATAGACCTCAGTGGTTTTAGTGTATTCATAGGGTTGTACAACCATCACCATAATAAAATTTTAGAGCATCTTCTTTCCCAGAGAGGAAGCTCAATACCCATTACCATTCACTCCCCATGACCCCCCGCCCCCCCGGCCCCTGGAGACTGCTAGTCTACTTTCCATCTCTGTGGATTTATCTATTCTGGACAGTTCATGTAAATGGAATCCTACAATCTGTGGCCTTTTATGACACACTTCCCTCAGTGTCATGCTTTCACAAGGTCCATTGAGGTTGTAGCATAATTTAGAACTTCATTCTTTTTAGTTAGCAAATAGTATTTCCTTGTATGGATGTACCTCATTTTGTTCACCCATTTATTAGCTGGTGGATGTTTGGGTTGTTTCCACTTTAGTATGCATAACCCAGCATCCACTTAATCACTCTGGGGCCCCATGGCTGTTCAGGGCTGCCAAGGGCTGGTGGTGAGCTGCTATGGCCCTGCTTCTAGTTTGTATCCCCAGGGGTTAGGAGGGGAACAGAGGTAGTAACTCAGCACTTCTTGTGACTATTTGAACCAAGTTTGCCATCGGTTACATACCTTTCTTGGGGTGCAGCCCTTGCTGTTCCTTTAGAAGCAACTTTAATATAGGTGCCTGCAGGGCTGGGTCCCTGATAATGGGACCAGTTTGGTTCCAGTTTGGGCAATGACTTGGAGTCCCTGTCTGGGTGGGGCTGGAACAGGATGGGAAGTAGAGGTGCTTGAGCTCTGTTGCTGCTACAGATGGGGAGAATCCACACCCACAAAAGAGAAGAGCAAATTTTGGGAGGGTGCATCCCCAGCCTTTCTGCCTGCATCTCCTCCCACCCCCCCACCCCCAGGTGATGGCACATGCAAACAGTAATACTGTACACTTCCAGACTGCCCGGATTTGGCTTAGCCACAGGGTGACATTGAGCAGGTCAGTGAGCACATCGGAGCCCCAGTCGTTGTCTGAAAAATGGGGAGAGGCATGCCCACCTCATAAAATGTTAATGAAAATTAAGGGAGCTGATGGTACTGGAAGCAGAGCAAGGCGTCCACACGAAAGGTCATTTTTATTGCACGAGTAGGCATGGATTCTTAAGCCCTCCATTTACAATAGGGATAGGCTCCTCTGTCTTTGAAGCTGGTAAACTGAGGCATGGAAAGCAACCTCAGTCTCAGAGCCACTAGGGACAGAGCTGGAGATGCTCCTGGTTTCACAGCAGATCCAGTGGCCTGCAGACCACCCTACTTTCCTGAGCAAATGTGTTGTCTGCCCGTCACAGAAGTCCCTGGAAGGAGGACCCTGGAGAAGCCACTGTCTATGCTTAGGATGTGGATGCAGAAAGCCTAGGTCTCCCTGATTCTGGTTGTGCTGCATCACTGCTGTTGCTGGGGTGGGTGTCCCTGCCCCCAGTGGGTTAGGGCCGGTGTCCCAGGACCTCAGCAGGGACATGGGTGAAGTGAGGGGTGGCCACTTCCCCTTCCAGTGTACCCCTTTCTCAGCCTCACCAGACCTAGGAATTGGATTTCCACAGCCACACAGGGGCTTCCCACTCTGACTCAATTTTCCTCTTCTGTTTCTGGAGAGTGGCCCAGCCTGGGGGAGCCGGTGTGGTGCGGCACCATGGGGGGGGGGGGCGGCAGGGTAGGCTGGCCTTTGGAGAACCAGACCACCAGAGCAGGTGTCCACGGCGACGGTGGGGACCCCGCCTGCAGCCGAACCAGCGGGCCGCACTGCTCTCCCACTCTCCGCAGACACCCGTATTTGCACCCGATTTTCATCTTTCCAGCAGGATCGTTGGCCAAGATGTAGCTGTTGTCCACCCGTGTCAGCATTTCCGAGGAGAAGAGCTCTAATTAAAGGCTTCCCCGCATGGCCCCCTCCCTGCGCGCTCAGCTGGAGTGACATAAATTAGCCCCTTGTTTCTCTTGCACAAGCAAACCGAGACCCCTAAAGGTGGCTGGCCACCGCCGCCTGCCCCCCCCCTCCGCCCCCCGCCCCAGCCAGTCTCCAGGCAGCCACCCGGCATCCCTGGGCAGAGCAGGTGAAAGATGGCCTTTGTCCAAGCCACAGCCGTGCTCCTCTGGCTTCTGACAGGCTCCCAGCTGCTTTACAGCAGGAGAGGGTGCTATGAATTCTCCCTCGGTCTCCCTCCACCGCTGCTGCTCTGGCCCCTGGGGTGGCCTGGAAACAGCCTAGCCGAGGAGCCGATGGAAAGCAGCTAACAGTGGGCACACACAGAATGCAGCCTCCACAGACTGATGAGAAGGGGAAACAGAGTCATGGGGAGGGGGCATATGTGGTGTCCGACTCGGGGCTAGGCCCCTGGCAGCTGTTAGCTCATCTCTCCTACGTATCAGTTGTGCTGGCAAGTTAAGGTAAGCAAGGCTCAGAAAGGTGGAGCCACCTGCCCTAGGTCACACAGCCAGGGAGATGCTGGGGGCAGGGATTCGGATCTTGAGTTGAAAGCCTGTGCTCTGGTCATTGTGCTCCACTGCCTTTCCGTGGGTTGCGTTTTCAGGCAGTTTGTGGGGATATTAGATAAGTCATAAGGCACATAAGGCACGTGTCACAGTTGGAACTCGAACCCAGGTCAGCCTCTGGCCTTTGGCCCTGCTACTCTCCTTTCCCTGGGCACCTGGAGAAGGTCTGGTGGACACTCAGGATTTGTTGAGCACCTAGAGAGGCTGTGCAGAAGGTTTGTTGTTGTCATTCTCAAAGCAGGAGGCTCCCCAGTGCACTTGGAGGGTGATTCACTTTGCAATGCTTCAATTCACATAATTTTTTAAATCCAATACAGTGAGCAGAATCTATAAAATCTGAGACCCGGGAGGGGCCATTACCAAGCTGATGGGGCTGGAAGGTGTGCAGGGGCATTCAGTCATCCAGGGCCTTCCTCCTGGCCCCTGACTGGTTCTGGCTAGCCCCAGCCAGCACTCTGCTGTTGGCACCCTCATCTTGTTCCCTGGGACTGGCCAGGCACGGAGCTGAATGTTTTACCTACGGTGTCTGCTTTGCCTTAATTCTTGTCACTCTGCTGTGAAGTACCCTCCCTATTTTTCAGTGCAAAAATGGAGCTCAGAGAGAGTCAAAGATTCATCTAAGTACACACAGCTATTAAAAAGAAGGGAAGGATTTGGACTGTCTCACAGCAGTACTTTCCCCGTGATCATCTTAGCCTTCTGTGGAGGGAGGAGAGAGGCCGGGGGAGGCTTGAAGACAGAGTGTGAGACATCAGACATCATCTCTGCCCTTAAGGCCCTAGGGACTTAGAGCATCCACCTAATAACAGTTAAAATAATAAAAGAGAGGATGATAAAGGACCAGGAGGGATGCACAGACTGCAAATTTTGTGGGAGTCCCGAGCGGGGTGGCCTTCACGGCTGATCTGGAAGGGAGAGGTCTGTTTGGGGCTTGCTTCCAGCCTCCTTCCTTGCCCCCACTTTTCATCCCTCTACTTGAAGCATAGCCAGCCTGGAAGTGTGAGCGCTTAATCTGCCGGCAATGAAGGAGGAGATGAATCTCTTTAACCGTGCTAACAGTTTTTCATGGCTCTCTCTCTCTCTCTCTCTCTCTCCTCGTCCCTGTTTATTCTGGAGATCGATACAGACAAAGGAAAAGTTGTTCCCTGGGAGGACCTGGCTGGGCAGTTTTTTAAAAATATCCTTAGTCCTTCTTGCCCAGACCCCTTGCCGTTCCCTCATTACATTTATTTAGAGCAGAGCCATTTCGGACAAGCGATATACCAGGTGGTGATATTGAACCGGGAGCTCTGATTGCTGCAGCCTGGCCGGTGGCTGGGCTAGGGGACCACCTGGATGCCAGGTGCATGGACATCTGACTCAAGGAGCTCCTCTCTTTCCCTCAGACAGGAAGGTTTACTTTGTGAGCCAGAAGCAGGAGAGGGCTGCCTTCCAGAGGCAGAGGACCCCCTGGGGGTAGGGAAGGAGACCCCCTGGTGGGTGGGGCAGAGGACTGCCCTCCCTTCTCCCCCCCCACGCCCCCCCCCCAAGGGTAGGTGTTCTTCTGGCTTCAGCTCTTAAGGTGTGGGGGTGTCTGGCAAGATCCAAAAATCCAAAAGATGATATAAAGTGTACCAATCCAACAAGAATCCGTATCCCCTGTATCATATATTTTAATGTGTAAACGTAGCCTCGGCTGTTCTGTAAGCTGGTTGAATGATCCTGAGAATTAGAATAGACATTAACTTGCAAATGTTTTCCCTAGTGGAATCCTTTTAGTTTGATGGAAGTCTATGCCAGGCTGCCAAGGTGAACTAGATAGAGGGGAGCTCTGGGTTTTGGGTAGACTCTACTGCCTCAGTTTCCTCTCTGTGCCCCCATAGCACCTGGGGCTCTGAGGGAGGTCAGGAGGAGTTGGCCCCAGAGGATTTTTCTAGCTCTAATGTTCTAGAAATTGACTATCTTATGTTCTTTTTCTCTTGGGTTTGTGCCTATATCTAGACTCTCTAGGGAGCCAGTGAAAGCTGCGGTGGCCAAGACATTGTCTTGCATTTGCTGTGTGTCCTCACACACAGTAGGAACATGAAAGCAGATTTGTACCCAGTGGAGTTTCAGTCTCCGTTCTCACTAAAATCAAATGTTTGCAGCAGGGGTTCTGGGGAAAGAGCCACTCCTCACCAGTGTGAATGTGACATTGTTCTGAGTTCCGGAGGAGCTGGCCTGAGCCTTGCCATTCCCCCTGCTGCCATCTGTGAGAAGGGGCTTGCTTCTCAGCCCTGTAGGGAGAAAATGAGAACAAAACCCTCATCCCAGACATTTCCTCCTGTAGAATTGTCTTTTCAAATCTTTTCCATCCAGGCAAAATTATTCGTGAGTACTACCAGTCGATGATTCAGTTCATCCTCAAGATCTTATTGAAACCGTTTGGTTTGGGCACTGCACTAAATGCTGAGGGTATGAATAACCCTAAACTGTGATCCTGTTCTCAGGACTGTTCAGTGTAGGTGGTGACAGGAAGCAAGGCGGGGCAGATGGCAGGGTTATAGGATGTAGTCATCAGTGCTCAGAAAAGAGACAGGTGCAGAGTAGGATGTAAGGCTTTACTCTGAGATGGCCAGGGGACTGGGCTTTAAAGTATAAGAAATATCAGAAAGGGAGACAGAACATGAGAGACTTCTAACTCTGGGAAACAAACTAGGGGTGGTGGAAGGGGAGGAGGGTGGGGGGTGGGGGTGACTGGGTGGCAGGCACTGAGGTGGGCACTTGACGGGATGAGCACTGGGTATTATTTTGTATGTTGGCAAATTGAACACCAATAAAAAATAAATATATTAAAAAAATATAAGGGATAATGTACAGAGCGTTCTAGGCAGGGGGGAAGCATGAGCAAACCCTCAATGCCTGTTCTCTTAGGGTTTCCCGGTCGTTTGGAGTTGTCGGGATATCAGGTCCGCTGGGGAGAGTTGCTGGAGGTGCACCTGGCCAGAAAGTTTGGGTTCCAAATGGAAAAGGTCGTATATGCCGCAGGGTGAAGAGTTTGTTTCCAGGAGGAGAAATTTATGGTCACTGCTATTTTAGGCACATGGCTCTTGTGTTTTAGAGGAGACATACTGGAGTGAGGAGGAAGGGGAACTCAGTTGTCCTTGGGGTTGCCCAGGTGGAGAGGGGATGCTTTCGTCTCAAATTTGAGAGAAGAGGATGGATGCCAGAGATATCTGGGAGTGGGATGGATGAGCCCGTCAATGGACATGAAGGTTGAGAAGACAAATGAAGAAAGAGGCCAGGGGTGCCTGGGTGGCTCAGTGGTTGAGCGTCTGTCTTTGGCTCAGGTCATGATCCCAGGGTCCTGGGATCCAGTCCCACATCAGGGTCTCCCCAAGGAGTCTGCGTCTCCCTCTGTCTCTGCCTCTCTCTGTGTGTCTCTCATGAATAAATAAAATCGTTAAAAAAGTAAAAAGAGGCCAGATATTTGGCCTAAGAAGCTGGGCAGAGGGAGGAAGTTGGTGTTGCTCAGAGTCAGGTGCAGAAAGAGCACTGTGGGAGTGGGCGGGGGTCATGAGGTGGCCTGAGTTTGTGGAGTGTATGGGACATCCCTGGGGTGCCCTGCAGGGGGTCTGGTGAAGCCTGGGGCCCTTGGCATCAGAGTGAAGGCCGACTACCCGGGTGCAGATGAGCCATCGGGGAGCACTTTTGGAGGATAGGAAGAGAAACACCAACACTTAAACCTGAAAGGGAGGGGATCCCTGGGTGGCTCAGCGGTTTGGCGCCTGCCTTTGGCCCAGGCGGAGTCCCGGGATCAAGTCCCACGTCGGGCTCCCTGCATGGAGCCTGCTTCTCCCTCTGCCTGTGTCTCTGCCTCTCTCTCTATGTCTATCATGAATGAATGAATGAATAAATAAATAAATAAATCTTTAAAAAAAAAAAAAACCTGAAAGGGAGAAGAGGCAGAGAAGAAATGCAGGGTCCAGAGGAGCGGCCTCCCGTGTTCCTCAGAGATGCGCCCAGGGCTTCTCTGGAAAAGTCCTGACCAGGGGGCGGGGGTGGGGGACGCGTCCAGAGAGGACTCAGGCCCCGGAGCAGAGCCAGGGGACTCCGTAGAACTGGCTCCTTCCGTGCCACACTGGCTTCCCTCGAAGAGAGGTGACCCGCTGGGCGCAGAGCACCGGGACGCGTGGAGAGAGGGCGGTGTAAGGGAGGCGTCACCCGCAGGCGCCCACAGCCCAGGCCCAGTAGAGGCGCGGCGCGGCTCCCCGGGGTGCAGGCTGTGGGGAGCCGCTATTAGCAGCCTTTGATAGCAGGACTGTAGTTAATGGTTAGCAAATGTTTTATGAACAGCTTCCTCGCGCTCCGTGAAGGCGGATCCAATTTATTGGGAACGGAGCTGCTCGGGAGTGCCTGCCCGGCCGCTGCCCCCGCTCCAGGGCTTTCTCTCAGGCGCCGCGGCCGGGTCTGGCGGCCTGTGCCGGTTGCTGGCCCAGCGGAGGCCCAGTGGCCAGCTTGTGGCGGCCGAAGACAGTCTAGACAAGCTCCGCGGTCCTGAGAGATTCTCTCCGGCCCAGGAGGAAAAAAAAAAAATCATGACCGGGGACCTCCTTGGTTCCAGTTCTGGCTGGGAGACCGGTTTCCCCGTCACTCTTGGGCAAGCCATTTAACCTTTCTGCCTCTGGTCTCTCCATCTGTGAAGTGCAGCTAATAACACCTCTCTTCCTCTCAAGTGTATTGTAGGAATTAATGGCCATGAAGCATTTCGAGGGTTGGGGAGAGGAAAGGCTCGGGATGGTGTCCACACTAAGCATTCAGGGAGAGTCAGGAATTCCCGGTGACAGGGAGAGGAAGTATAATTTGACGTTACCAATAAATCAGAGACTAAATTGAGTTTCTGAGGGTGTGTGTTCAGAACAAGTCACACTCTAGGATAAGGGCATAAAGCATTGAGCTGTTTCCGTTCAGAGTAGAAGTGGGCTGAGATTTCTGTTCTTTTTTTTTTTTTTTAATTTAATTTATTTATTTGACAGAGCACAAGCAGGGGGAGCAGCAGACAAAGGCAGAGGGAGAAGCCGACTCCGAGCTGAGCGAGGACACCTGCCCCCACGTGGGGCTCGATCCCAGGACCCTGGGATCATGCCCTGAGCTGAAGGCAGACACTTAACTGACTGAGCCACCCAGGTGCCCCTCTGTTTTTAATTCAAAGAAAATGAGCACTTTTCTCATGGATGCTGAACAGGTGCAGAGGGTAGAGCTGGCTGGCTCACCTCCCCTTTAAAACAAGGGTTTAAAAAAAATGGTGTCTTTTGGGAAATAAAGAGGTTAAGCTTTTTAGCCCTTCAACTTTTACCTAAATGTAAGAGGTTTCTGTGATCTTTCTGCTTTTCCTGGAATTGTTTTCTCTAAATTACACAATTAAACCAGAAACGCTCAATGGCCAGTAGATGGATGACTTCCATGCCTTTTCTGTTCTTCCGTGAAGGGCCTGTCTTTCCAGACAATTGCAGGGTTGTGGTGGTGAGGTTTGTTGAGTCATTTATATCTGCTATCTTAGATCTCTCTGTTGGGAAAGAAATTGAGACGTTTAGAAAATTGGAGAACTAGGTCTGGTTCTGGTACTTAGTGAATGTATGATTTTGGATGAGGCTCTTAATATCTCTGAACTTGGTCTCATCCAAAAGATAAGTGTTGCAAGGCCCACTTTGTGATGTATGGATCAAATGGGGCATCCTCTGTGAGAGCTCTGTGTGCTCTCAGGTGTGGGCATTTATTGCCAGGAGGAACGATGAAGGAAATGAAGAGGACATGTGGAGGGTCTCATCCCCCAACCAGGTGACTCCTCTGGGGGCAGCCTGACCTCCTCCTTTTGTCCTTTGAGAAGTGACCCCCTGGCTGCTGATGCTTGGCCTCTGAGCCCTCTGTGCCACCAAGATGACATCCCCCTTCCCCCACAGAAAGGTTCTGGCCATTCTTGAAAAGGTATATTCTTGACTTGTTAGCCAAGAACAAGCTGCAAGTAACCTGTCCTTGGAGTTCATGGCTAGTTCTAAAATGGAAGGTGACTCCCCTGGCTTCCATGGGCCAGGCATCCTGCTCCGTCCTTTAGGCACACGGCCCACTGAACCCTCACAGCCCCCTGATGATGAGGCAGGTGTTGTGGTTCCCCTTTCCTGGACCGGCAGGCCCAGATTGGTGGGCTACTTTGCTCAAGGTCATGTAGCTAGGGAGCAGTTTTAGCAGTGAGGTTCCAGCAAGCAACAGCTGGCACGCATAGAGACTATGGCCTAGGGGACATTAATGAAGGAGCTTCTTAACGACCTGGGGGCAGGGGAAAAAGGGAGCCAGCAGAGGGCAGAGAAGCCCTCTGGGACCAGGAAGCACAAGAAGCACTTACCCACTAGGGCTGGAGGGGCAGAGGATGGCTCTGTAGTAGTCAGCAGCTGGGTGGGGCACAGAGCAGGATGGAAAGTGTCAGAGACCATATATCCGGGGGCATAGGATGCAAACCCCAGACTCTGACACCAGAATCGGGCCCGTTCTGTTGCACTAAGCTGACCAGTATTTCCTACTCTCGGGTGGGGTGCAGTTGTCATGTGATGTCCTAAGGCTCAATGACAAAAAAGAGAAGCAGCTGGTGATCTTCCTGGTGTTATAAAGATGGTTGTTGTGGGGCGCCTGGCTGGCTCATTTGGTGGAACATGCACTCTTGAGTTCGAGCCCCACCTTGAAGGTAGAGTTTACTTTAAAAAATGAGTAAAATTTAGAAGTTAAAAAAAAAGAGGGGGGCACCTGGGTGGCTCAGTGGGTTAAGTGTCTGCCTGCAGCTCAGGTCATGATCCTGAGGTCTTGGGATTGAGCCTGGCATTGGGTTCCCAGCTCAGCATGGAGTCTGCCTCTCCTTCTCCCTCTGCTCTTTCCCCTACTTGTGCTCCCTCTCTCTGTCTCTCTCAAATAAATAAATAAAATCTTAAAAAGAAAAAAAAAAAAAAGAGGGCTGTTGCTTCTCCTGTGGTGTCCAAGCCAGACCCAGTGCCCTGTGGCTGAGTCGGTCCTCCTAACTGGCCCCAACTTTACATGTACACAGTATAGCTGCTACAGCTGTTTCAAAATGTTTTTTTCCATCTTTGTTACTACCTTGAAATTACAGCAATTATTAGTCTATTGTAGGATCTTGTTGTTGAAAGCATTAATAAAAAAATACATGTATTACTGCATTAAGTTTTAGAAAACATTTTGAAAAACCACATTTGAATATGATTCATTTCCTTTGTATCACTATGCACTTTAGTTTATGCATTTATAAGCATTATTCTGAGAAGGGCTTCCCATGGCATGCATACACACAGAAGTCCTGGGCTGCATGGGGTGACCCTGCATACATTGCTGCCTATGGAGGTACCGGATTGTGGTTGGTGATACCTTGAAGGTCTCAGTCATAGGACCTGACCTGAGTCCCAAGGTCAAGACCCCTGGACCAAGCTTTAGGGTGGTTCTGGCGCTTTCTGTCTCTGGATTCACTGAGCCAAACGCTGATCCTTTCTGAAAAAATCACACTTCTGAGACAGATTGCTTCCCCAGAGTGTGATCTCTTCATCCCCAGCCTTCCTCAGAACCACTGGGGGAGCTTATTAAAATGTAGACTTCCAAGACCCCACCTTAGACCTACTGATCCAGAACTGGGGGGCAGGGCCTAGTTATCTGCATTTGATAAGTTTCTTGGGTGATTTGGGGGCTGCACTGCTATTTGAGACCCAGAGCCACTCCTCTAGATTGCTTATGCTCTGGGGCTTTTAATTTGACCTCAAGTTCAGAATTGTGAATTGAATTTTCAAGAACCCATCCAAGTTTTAAACCAAACTACACTCTGTTGGGATAAAAAAAAAAGCATGCAAGCAAGGAGAATCATGGCTTTTGGCACTGTACATACATGTCTCTCCTCTCATCCAGTGTCACAAGTCTTCTTGTTAGGCCAGGCTGTGTCTCTTTGCTGTCCTCTCCATCTGGGCCACACTTCAGAAGAGAAATAAAGCGCCTAGTCACTGTACTATCAGGGTCCCTTCCGCTGTTGGAAGGTAGGAGAAGTAACAGATCCACTGTTCAGTCTTTCAGGTGGCCAGTGGTAGCCAGGGGCTAGCCAGTGGGGAGCCTGTCTCTTGGCAGTGAGCCTGCTTGAAGTCCTCCTGTTACAAGAGGAGACCCCTTCAATGACCAGGTGGCAGGAATGTGCCCGGGGCTCAGAGAGCAGATGATGGCATCATGGTCCCTTTGGCCTCCAGCAGCTGGAGTATTAGCTGACCTGGGCTCTTCTATCTCAACCTTGAAGTTTTGCATTGCAAAGACCAGGCGGCTAATCAAGTGAAATGACAAGGCTGTGGTTTATCCAGAACCTTTAGTCCTAGCGTTTAGAGCGCTACCCAAAGGTCAGCTTTCAAGGGATAACTGCCTGTGTCATTGACGCCTTTTGAAATATTAGAGTAAGTCAAAAGCAGTATGCTGGCACCTTGCTAATGGGTGTATACTTTCCAAATTTTCATTAGCCCTTCTGAGGATTGCCAGTGTTATACAGATGATCCATTTGATAGCAGTGAGCATGAAGATACATAGTGTCTGTGCTGTGAATAATAATTTCAGCTTTCATTTAAATTACTCCTTTTCGAGAGCATGATTTCTTTTATGGGCGGTATTTTCATGCCTGAATCCTCCTTTGCTCAGCTAGTTTGATGGGCAGAACTCTGGCTCAGAGTTTCCTGCTTCTGGTTCCTATGGACCACCCAGAAGATGGGCAGATAGATATTCCCAGCTGCTCCACCCTGAGGACCCGTTAGTACTTTAAATCTTGCTCAGTGGTTTCCTGTCTTGAAGGATGTTATCCACTAAATAAGTGGCTCTGATGTTATGGTGCTTTTGTTTTTCCACTTTCAGGAACCAAAATATATTTACTAATTAGAGTTTCTGATTGGCATGGGAGCCAGTAATACTGACTGCATTGATTTCATTCTAGTCAAAGGCAAAGAAATGTGACATCTTATTTCTCCTATGGGGCTTTATCAAGCAAATGAAGTCTACTAGGCTTTGGAATATATGCAGACAGCTCGCAGTGCCCTATTACTACATTCAAGGGCCCCTGGAGATTGGGAACCCCTGGGTTGTTGTTGTTCTTTCTGTTCATTCATTTGTTGATTCATTTACAAGAAACTTTTGTGGACCGGGCAAAGTACTGGGTGCTAGGGATGTAGCATGGAGTGAGACAGACCAGAGTCTGCTCTAGGCAGAGACAGGGAACAGATCAGGAGAGGTCAGGCAGTGAGAAATGCCATAATAACCATAAAACAGGATGATGGCCTGAAGAATCGCAGGGGCCAGTTCAGATTAGGCAGGTGGGAGAGCCTCTCAGAGGAGGGGATCTTGGAGACAGGAATGACAAGAAGGAGCCAGCCATGCCAAGATTATCCTTTGTCACGTTGATGGAATAGCCAGAGTAAGTCCACACAGATGTAAATGGGACGTCAGTCTTCTATCAAACCATGGGAAAAAAAAAAATCAGAACAGCCATTAAGGAGACAGCTCACCCCAGAGGACCAAAGCATTTGTCACACTTCCTCAAAGTGGCCAGCCTTTTTTTAAAACCTCTCTCCGTAAATCATGTATGATCTCTTTGAAGGTATTTGCTCTCCTCACATGCACAGAGCCTAACGCAGTGCCTGGCTCAGAGGAGGCCTGCAGTAAATTCTATGCGTGGATGAAGGATGAAGGAATGAATAAGGTTTTCAATCTCCTCGGGCTTTGCATAATGATGCTGTGGTGGGCTTCTGCCTCAGCAGTGACAGGGGCTCAAAAGTGGGCAGGAACTAGTAAAAGAGCTCTTCTTGGCCTTGATCTGACTTACTAGTCACTCGAACACAATGGTCTGAAGACCAGCATGAGAAGAAAAAGATTAGCTCCTAGTGAAGTATGAATGCCCTGCCGTGTCTCTTGTTAAGGAAGCACAGTAGCTAAGAAGCCAGTGTAATCAGAAGTATGATTATCTTTGGCTTCAGGCCACAGATGGAACAGGTGCCTCCAAGGGAAATGATGAAATATCCCGTGTGGGATGGTCCCTAGATGCATTTTTGTGGATCTTATTTTGAAGGGTGGTCCTGCTCGAGAACTACAGCTGGCTAAGATCTGATTCATGGCTGCATTGGAGATGAACAGACACAGGAGGGTGTGACAGAGGGTCCCAGGAAAGTCCTGGGCAGAACACCAGCACAGGCCTACAGGTACAAGAAGTAGAATGCAAGGCAAGGGCCTGGAGCCCAGGGAGGGCTGGTGGGGACCCCTGAGGCTCTGCTTTGGTGTGTGTATCAAACTCAGTCCCTCAGCTTGGGGTTGGGCCTGGGCCTGGGCTGAGTGAGGTGCATTTGTAGTTGATCTGAAATTAAAAATTAATTGGGCATCTGGTCTTTTTATTTGGTAAATTTGGCAATTCTGATTTGAAGGCAAAAGGCAGAAGCTCCCAAAAAGGACCAGATTTCTAAAGCATCTGCTGCTTGGCCGTCCTCTGCAGGCAAAGTTGATGGAGTTGGTGTGTTTCTTCCACCTCCTGAGCACATGTTCCTCTGAGTCAGCAGTTGAGCTGGGGGAGGGGGCCCGAGTGGCTTGGACTGATGCAGAGGGAAGAGGTGTCTTGGCCAAATGGAGGAAGGGAAAACTGATGTCTTCCAGGGGACCAGGCTTCTCCAGAGAGCAGGCTGCTGGTCTGTGCTACCCATCCTTGAACAAGTGAGTGAAGTGAAAATGCTCAACTTTCTACTTTGTTGTTTGACCTTGAGTATGTCTTCTGGCAGCCCCTAGAATGTGACATAGAAGATGTCATGCACCCAGCTGTATGGGTCAATGTTCCTCTCAGGTGAAGGTTCTCTCCTTCACAGAGAGGGGGGCCCAAAGCTCGCAGGAGCACAGAAAGATGAGTGGCTCAGTGTTATGTGGGGTACTGGGAATGCAGCCCAAGCTTGTGGACTCCTGGGTCAGCTTAGCATCCACAGGCCCTGGGCAGACTCGCAGATGCTACTTCTTTCCTCAACTCTGAGAGAATTGCAGGTGGGACAACTTAGAAGGGGTAGCGGCTGGCCCTGGTGAGGTGGATCTGTTGCGTGCTATTGGGTAACTCGACACCTCAGTGAGCACATCTCCCTGGCAGGTGGCATATTTGTTCTCCTCACTGAGGAAATTCTGTTAGCCTGAGGCACACATGACTAGGGGGGAGTAGAAAGTTGAGTGACGTGTTGTTATTTTTGAGTTGAAAATGAGAGGCAGGGGTGGAGAATGTCCACTGAGCTATTTCTGAAGCGTTTGTCACTGTCACTTTTGAGTTCAGAGAGAGACATCCTCCTAAGACAATCAATATGAACTCTTTATTTCAGTGACTGAACTATATAGCTGTGGAAGCACCTGTGATGGGGTGTCACAGTCTCTAAATCCACGGAGGGACGTCAACAGGATAGTGAAGGAAACAGGTGCCTCTGACCCTGCCAGTGATGTTCTGGACTCTCTGCTTCCCTTGTATTAGAGTTTTCCAGAGCAGCAGGCCTGGTGTGTGTGTGCATGTCTTCATATCCACATCTATCTATCTGCCTCTCTGAATGAGATTAATTTTAAGGCATCGGCTCACATGATTGTGCAGCCGGTGAGCCTGAAATCTACAGGGCTGGACATTCAGGTGAGAGCTGGTGTTGCAGCCTTGGTTTGAAATTCATATGGCTGGCCAGGCAGGATGGAAACATAGGGAGGGTTTCTGTGTTGGCCATCTTAAGGAGAATTCCTTCTTCTTTGGGAAACCTCAAAACCTTGGTCTTTGTTCTTTAATTCATTGGGTGAGGCCCACCCACATTAGGGAGGACAGTCTGCTTGACTCAAAGTCTGTTGAGCTAAATGTTAATCTTCATTCAAAGTCTACTGACTTCTATGTTAATTACATGTTTAAGATACCTTCTCAGCCACGTTTAGACTAGTGTTGGCCAAAAGACTGGGCCCCATTGCCTTGCCCAGCTGACACAGAGCATATGCATCACAGTGAGCTTGTCCAGATGTGCTGAGTGTGCCGAGCCAGCCATAGACACAGGTGGAATGTCGGGCACTTTTGGGAGAATATTTCTCTCCAGTAAGGGGCTGGGCCACTGGCTTTTCTACAGGTTTGCAAAGGTCAGTGTGTCCATCTTGATTTCCCCTTCTTTTCTTATTACCCTGTCACATTCTTTTTTTGCTTGGGAGAGATCAGTCTTTGTTCCTTTAAGGCCTTCAACTGATTGGATGAGGCCCACCCACATGGCAGAGGGTCATCTGCTTGACAAAGAGTCTACTGATTGTAAATAGGAATCACATCTAAAACATACTTTCCACAGCAACATCTAGACTGGTGTTTGACCAACTGGGCACTGTAACCTAGCCTGGTTTAAACACAGAATTAACTGTATACCTTCTCTCTGCTTCATCCTGATAATTGAGAAACTCTGCTGTTGCCTGAGATGAGAAGGGTGCACTGCCAGCCTTTCCCTCCCCGGCCAGGGATATTACTCTGCCTTCATGATGAGAATTCCAAACACACCAGCTGGGTAGAGGGTTTCTGTGAAACCCCTGAAGGCAGGTTCAAAAGGATTCCACCGTTGGGCTGCCTGATGTGAGCCCAGAGTATTTAACGTGGCTCAAGGTTTTCTACCCAGTTCATTTTACCCTCTATCCAGGGGTCTTTTCTTGGAATGGAGATGGTTTCTCTGCCCCATCTTCCTGCCTGATTCCTTGGATTGCCCCAGACCCCACTACTCATAGTATGAAGACCCTTAACTTCTAGAAGGGCTGCACATTCTTTTTGTTATTATTATTTATTAAGCTTTTTAGTTTGGAATAATCTCAGATTCACAGAAAAGTTGCAAAGCTAGTACAGAGAGTTTCTGCACACCCCTCACCTAGCTCCCCCTGACATTGTCATCTTATATCCTCTGGAACATTTGTCACAATCCAGAAATCTGCATGGGTGCATGACTATTAACTCCAGACTCTATTTGCCTTCCACTCATTTTTCGGTTCCAGGCTCGGGTCCAGGACGCCGCATCGCATTCAGTGCTCAGGCAGGCACCCGTCTGTGTGCCACTCCTCACCACACCCCACCCCGCTTCTCCCCTTCTCCCCGCTGCAGTCTGCATATCTCTGGTTGAGTGGCCACTGACTGGAAGCTCATGGTGATAGCTGTTGATCGTTGTTCAGAGGCCCAACCGGAGCTTTCTTCCCTCCTGCCCACTGGGAGGAAGGAAGTCACCCTGGCCACTTGGTAAATATTTTACGACATCTAATGGAATCAAATTGTTTACTCTGCAGAAAATAGAAAGGCATTAGTTAAAGAAAGTAACAAGCTGGCTGGTTGCTGACTCTTCAGGTTTAGTGAGAGGCCTGGGAGCCTGAATGATTTCCAGTTAAAGGGTTTTAGTGCTGGCCTGCAGCTAGACCATCCCAGAAGGGGTTGGCTCCTGCTGGTTCTCAAGGCTGTGCCCTAGCACCAGAGCCCCAGGGGCCAGGATTGGGAGCCAAGCTCCTGCCATCTCAGACTCACTAGGGACCCTGCTGGGTTCCTGCTCAGCTCTCTTTTTTTTTTTTTTTTAAGATTTATTTATTTATTCATGAGAGACACAGAGAGAGAGAGTCAGAGACCTAGGCAGAGGGAGAAGCAGGCTTCCTGTGGGAGCCTGATGGGGACTTGATCCCAGGACGCCGGGATCATGCACTGAGCTGAAGGCAGACACTCAAACACTGAGCCACCCAGGCACCCCAGCTCTGACCCCTAATGCCTCACCGTAGACCTCATTACCAAGTAGTTCTCCCCTTGGCTTCTTCCTCCCCAGCTGGACTCTTTGGCCCGTGCCCCGTGGAGGTGACCTGCAAGGCCGTGGACCTCATCCTGAAACTGTCATGTCTCTGCCCTCCTAGGATCCTGGTGAGCTGTGCCCGTCAGCACAGCCCCTCGCCCACAAGACCCAGCCTTCTCATCTGGAAGGAGAAGCCTGGGGCTCAGTACTGGGCCCCGAGACAGAGTGAGACAGCGCAGCTGGTGGTGGCTGGAGAGTGCGAAGGCCTGTGTCCTCACAGGGCTGTGGGTCTGGTACATTTCCTGCTCCTTCGAGCCCCCCACCCCATCTCCAGGTCCTGTGTCTCCTTTTTCATACTTTGCCCCCCAAGAGTTTCATTTCACAGAAGAGTGAGATAAAAATGTTTATTATTTAAACCAAGGCGTATAAAGGCTGTAGTAAATTGTTTTGATGCCATTTACAAGCTGTGCATTGTAGTAAAGTTTAATGTGAAGTCAGAAGGGAATCAGTGAGGGAGGTCTGAGCAGAATCTGGAATGAGGAGGAACTGGGCTTTATAGACCCTCAGGTCTGCAGTTTGCTCTCCTCTTGGCACGCCACCCTGAGAAGGGCATTGTCTGCTTTGGTCCTCCCTGTTTGCCCTGGGGCTTCCTCTGCGCCCCCTCAGCCTGCAGACTCCTCTGCCCTGCACCTCCTCACCCCCCATCGAGGTCCTCCTCACCCCCTGGGCCCCTGCCACATAGGCGCCACAGCTCAGGGATTCTCCGTGACCATGGGCCAGAGAGTGAGCTGCCAGCTTGGTTACAGGGTGCCTCTACCTAGGGCCGTGCTGGCCTGCTGTCCCCTGGTCACCATGGAGCCAGGGCCCGGAGATGGCTCAGCCCTGCCCTGGGGCGTTAAGGACAATTTGGCTGGACTTTGGAGATTTCTGAGGAACCTCGGGTCATCTTTCTTGGTCCTCTTGAACAATAATCATTCCCACTTGGAGCATTTAATAAGTTTTGTGTATGATACCTGAATGACACAGACCCTAACCTGAGAAGGTGGGATCTGAGGCAGATGACACCTGTGTGGGTGGTCAGATGCCCGGAGTAAGACAAACGAGGACTGTCAGGGAAGCAAGCGAGTGGCTCTCTGTAGTTCCGCTACAGAGAGCTGGCTGGATAAAATATACTTTATGAGAACATGCAGCGTTTGCAAGGACAACACAGGATATTTGTAATGGCTGTGCTCCTCCCTTCTCATTTGTGAGGGAGGGCTGGCCAGGCAGGGTAAGGGGAAGAGAAGGGAAGGGAGTGTGGGGTGCTGTGGGCTGGAGGGGTCCTGGTGGGAATGAACAGGTCAGGGGAAGGGCCTAGTCTTCTGTTGAGTAGTAGGGGTCGAGTTCAGCCCTGATCGTGAGGACGGGAGGAGCCTCTTGGGTTGGGGGCAGGGCATTGACCTGGCCCAAGATGGAGAGAGGAATAGCAGGAGCACCGAGTGAAGGAGTCAGCTCAGAGACCTTGTACTTTGAGAAGAGGAAGAGACTGTGGTTCATAGTGGGCCCTTCAGCACGGGAGGGCAATATCAGAACTCCATGGAAGGATGCAGATGTTGGTGTGGGAAGACAAACGAGGCAGGAGCTGGCCTGGGAGGCTGTCCCAGAGCCTGGTCGTCTCTGGCACTCCCACTCTTTTATTTCTGCTCCTGAGGACCTGACCGTTCACTTCATTAGTTTCCAAAGGCTGGTGAGTAATAATTGGATGGAGAGATGGAATTGGGTGGGGGCAGGGAGAGCTCCTCCCTCAGCCTTGGTCTTCCAGAGCAGCTTTTACCCTCCAGTTGCCATTAGTGGTTATCAGCTAACAAAGAAGTAGAGCCCTGACTTCCCTAGTCAGGGTCCTCGTAGGGCAGATTGGCTGGTTGGGGGCACATTGGCCATTCCTGTGTCCCCTAGCCAGCAGGGCCCAGGGTTCCTGATAGAAAGCAGGAAAAACAGAGCACTACGGGTTTCCTGACCCCCACCCTCCCGCCTGGTGTGGACAGCATGTACACCCAGAAGTCCTCCTTGGGTGGTGATGAGGCTACTCGGAGCCTGATCCGGGGCCTGCCCCTCTGGGCCCTGGCCAAGTGGCTTTAAGGCCCTCATGTCTGGGCTGTTTCTCCCAGAGGGCTGGGAGCTATTTCTCGGGTGTTTGGAGGCATCCCACGTGCTCAGCAGCTTTGGATTAAAATGTTCTGAATCTACCTATTATAGACCTTAAGCTGGAGCCCCGAGGGACTGGTGCTTGGCTGCAAGCCTGCACTCCCAGAATAGGTCGGGTACTGGAACTGGAAGCCAGCCTGGAGATGGGGTGGGTGGACAACCTCGGGCTCCCACAGCTCAACCGTGGTTGTACGTGTCCTCTTCCCAGTCTTGGCTAGTAGGAAGCTTCTGTCACAACTGGGTCCCCTTACGCTCTGCAACTCATCTGTGGAGATGGTCCACATGCAGATTCTGAGGCCTGCTTGCCGAGTTTGTGATGTGTTGTGGCCCTGGGATCTGCATTCTGGAAACACTCTCCTGAGTGATCCTGACCTGCAGCCAGACTTGGGGCCCCTTACCCTAGTCCTCCTCTGCTCGAGAAAGGAATCCTTCGAGGTCATTAGGCCAGGCTCTCGAGAATTTGGACATGAAAGGGAGATGGGGAATCCTTGGGGATCCTGGCCTTGTTTTGAGTTCTACCAAGGTAAGACCTGCTACCCGTGATGCCCAGTGGATCTCAGAGAAATGGTTCTCAGGAAGAGCCCGTTCCAAAGCTGTTGGAGCCCAGTGAGTGGCTACAAATGGGAGCCCAGCCCCTGGGACTCCCTGTCTTAGAAAGACATGGTAAGGTAAGGAGCAGCGTAAGGAAGATGAGGGGCTCTAGGGTTGCAGTGACATAGGGTTACCCTAGCAGGTTCACCTCCTTCCGCAGGAGTGATGTCATGCTACAGAAAAGCCTCTAACAGCCCACATGCTGACTTCATGTGAGATGTTCTCCTCGTGCCTTCCTTTCTTGCCTTGCTGGGTCTCGCTGGAGGTGTGGGGGAGGTGGGCTGGCAAGGCGGGCCTTCTCCATGCTCCTCTCAGCAGCCTGAGGCCTGCAGCTCAGCCTCCTGCCTGGCAGGCCCTGCCCTGTTCTCTCCTGGAGGAGTGCTCATTGCCCCAGCTGATGGCTGCCACTGGGCACCCTCTGGTGATCTGTGCTGTGAGATTAGCCCTGCACAGTGGGGAAGACTCATGGACGCCTGGGTGGCTCAGCAGGTTAAACGTCTGCCTTCGGCTCAGGTCATGATCCTGGGGTCCTGGGATGGAGCCTCCCATCGGGCTCCCTGCTCTGTGGGGAGCCTGCCTCTCCCTCTCCCTCTGCCTGCTGCTCCCTCTGCTTGTGCTCTCTCTCTGTGTAGGATAAATACATAAAATCTTTAAAAACCTAACAAAACACCGGGGGACAGACCTGAATGGAGTCTGTTTCCAGCCACACCCCCTCCCAGCATCTGAGCCCAGGTGAGGGGCTCAGCCGCCTTGAGCTTGAGGTTCTCCACTCGCAAAAGAGGATTTAAAAAAAAAAAATTCTCTGTCTGAGATCTGCATCAGGCCTGGAGGAAAAAGTTTCTGTTGTGTGTTTTCGTAAAGAATAAATATGCAAACCCATAAAAAAGAAAAAAGGATTTTAATGTCTATCCTGCCTCCCTTATAGAAACGTTTTAAAGACAAGTGAGCTGAGGGATGGGAGACTGTCTTGAAGATTCTAAAGTAAGGCCTGTGAACTTGAAATGTATGACATACATGAGTGGGCCGAGCAATGAAGAGTGGTGGGAGCAGTGGACTGGAGAGCAAAATCAGATTCGATTAGAAAAAATAGGTACCGTAGGCTCCAGATAATGCAAATTTAAGGACCAAATTTGTCTTGTAGGGCAACAATAAACTACTGTAAAGTGTCATTCGAAAGCCAGGTGGCCATCATGAATTTCCATACCACACTTCTGACGTTTTCCAAACAATGCCCTACAAAGTAGTTTATGGCTGGATATGTTTGTGTTTAGGGGCCATGAGGTATGGGCTCCCGGGTCAGCCTGCTTCAATCCAAAGCGGTCTCTGGTTGCTTGGGCACATTATTTCAACTTGCTCTGCTTTCTCTCTGTCTCTGTCTCTCTGTCTCTGTCTCTGTCTCTCTCTCTTTGTCTCTCCATGTAAAATGTGAATGATAATAGCATGTACTTTCAGTAAGGATTAAATGACATACTCCATGAAAAGCTTAGCCCAATGACTACTTGTAACTTAATCTACCCCCAAAGAGTATATTATTATTTATTATTATTACCGCTATTGTATTGTAATATTATCCCTGCTTTGTTGCACAAAGGATTGGAGTGGTGTGTGCAACAAGAACAGTGTGATGACTCCAAACTCTGGGAAACGAATAAGGGGTAGTGGAAAGGGAGGTGGGCGGGGGATGGGGTGACTGGGTGACAGGCACTGAGGGGGGCACTTGACGGGATGAACACTGGCTGTTATGCTATAAGTTGGCAAATTGAACTCCAATTTAAAATATTTAAAAAAATATTTTAAAAAAGAGATGGAAATAGAGAGTAGGAAGCTAAGAGCAGAAAAAGGTCACCACAGTGGCCGATCCAGGCCAGAGATGATGGTGGTGCCTTTGTCCCTGGGTGCTGGGACATAGAAATGCCCCCCTCATGGCTATAGCTTTAGAGTTCAAGGTGTGGGCCAGTGTTCTCATCCTCTCATGTGTCCCAGATCCTGGGCGATGTTCATAGATTTCAGTGGTCCCATCCTTGGCCTGCACCTGTATCTAAACCTCTCCCTGCACATCCTGGTCATGCTTCTAATCCCAGCATGCAAATAGCTCCTGACGTCTGCATCCTTGAAGCCCTTTCTGAAGGTTTTCTAGATGCTGATTTTCTACGACCATGTTGGTTTGAATGTCCAATGCCTTTGATGGATCAGACACCCCATACTTAGTAACTACCAAGTGCACTTGAGATAGAGTGTAGCCAGAATGTCATTTCTTGAAGCCTCCTTTCTGGTTTATGCATTGTTAATGTAGAGTATTGAAGGAAAAGCTTCTAGAATACAGAAATCATACCCCTCTTTATCTTGCTCTGAATTGCATCCTAGGCACAGAAAGATACTTAATAAATCAATGTCTTGATGAAAATGGTGGTGTTGTCAGTAAATGATAATAATCAGGAATGCAAAAGAGAAAGCATTACTTGATTTGAATGTGAACCTTGGGTTTTGGGGGAAAGCACACTCTATGCAAGTTCCGAGGGGTGCATATTTTAAGGGGCAGTGTGTTGAGTTTGCAACGCCTGTTGCTGGATGAAATGAGCCCTGCGCTATTCTGTTGCTGAGGCTTTGCAAGTATTACTGCAAACTCCAATGCATCAGGACAAAAGGCCTGTCTTTTCCCAACACTGTGTGGCTTTCAAGGGTTTACTAATGGGAACATGAAGAAACAATTCCATGCAGAAATTGATCTCTGAATTGATCTTGGAGTAAGCTGCTAGTCCTTTGCTGTGTTGTTATAGAGGCCAGTATATGAAGTCTGCCGCCAGGAAACTTGACAGCATTCACAGAGGGCGGATCCTCCTGGTACTGCTCTCCAAGACGCAGGGAGGCATCCTACAGCCAGGCAGGCCCATTCCCTCCTCATCCTTTACCTTTGCCCACCCCACCGCTGATTTCATCACTGTTGTGTCTGATTTCACAACACCTTGTAGAGACTTCTTTGTTTACGGGTTGGTCTCTCTGGACTGTGGGAAGAGACTGCTGTGGTGTGATGTTTTATTAATCTTTATATGCACAGGACACCCCCCCCCCACACACACACACATAGTGAGTCTTCAATATGTATCCATTGAATGAATTAAATAATTTTGGGAAAGCACTAAAAATCACATGGTCCCTCCCTTCCTGGTGAGGTGGAGGACCCCAGCAAATTTTAACCCCTTGTCTGGAGTCCCATGGGCAGACTAACCATGCAGGAACTGGATCCTTTGCCTTCTGTCTCCAAGTGCAGCATTTTACACTGAAGTGGTTGAGCTGTGCTTTTTCTCCTCTTGTTTGTCTACATGTTTTTTTTTTTTTTTCTTCTTCATTCATCCATTCATTGACTCATTCCTACGTTTATTTCTCGAACAGCTTCCTTTGAGCTAGGTACAAAACAACACAGATAAAGAACACTAACAGCTTTTATTTTAGCAAGGGAAGATAGCCAGTAAATAATAAGCATGTTCAAGGAGGAAAGTATATGGTGTGTCAGAAGGAAAGAAGTGCTGTGTAAAAAGAAATAGGAGAGCAAAGCAGGGGATTGGAAATACCAAGGAGGGGCAGATGGTAGGCTGCAGCATTTCATGGGGTGAAAGTGACAAAGTGAGGCTTGAACAAAGACTTGAAGGAGGTGAAAGATTGTCTTGCCAATATCTGGGGGAGTGTGTTCCAGGCAGAGGAAAGAACCAAAGCAATGGCTCTAGCATAAGAGTGTGCAGGAGTGCTGGAAGAACAGCAAGGGGCTGGTGGAGCTGCAGTGGATGGGCCAGGTGAGGATAGGGGGAGCAGGAGGGGATGATATGAGACAGGTGACAGGAACTATGTCAAGGAGGGCCTTATAAGCCAGAAAAAGGACTTAGGCTTACACATGGGGGAAATAAGAAGCTACTGGTGGTTTGGAGGAAAGGAATGATATGACTTGACTTGTATTTGAAAAGGACCATCCTGGCTCTTGCAATAAAATAGGCTTCAGGAGAGGATGGTAGAAGCAGTGAGACCCATTAGGAGACTGTTAAAATAATCCAGGTCAAAGTAGTAGAGGCTTAGTTCAAGATGGCAGCAGCAGTGGAAGTGGTGAGAAGGGCAGAGGCTGGGTGTGCTTGTCAAAGAAAGCCTGCAGGGGTTCCTGCTGGATTGGATACAGGGTGCAAGAAAGAAAAGGGTATTTCAAAGTATTTCGACTGGATAGATGGGTGGAGTTGCCCATCTTGCAGCCCCCGCTCCTACCCCTACTAGTTCCATGCCTAAGGTGGAATTCGAGTGGGGAGATACAGTAGGCTATCTATCCTAGTGAGACTACGGTCCACCCCTATTTTTTGTGCCTTCAGTCTTTCTTCCTCACCAATTCAAACACCACTCTTTTAATAATCCCTTTGAAATCCATCACCTCCTTCACAACATCTACCTGGACTAATTTTACCTGGCTGAAGTCTCCCAGTTCATTCCATAGTCATACACGGATATGCTTTACTTTAACACAGTAGATGGGTTTTTGAAAAGAGAGGTGTAAGTCACCTTTCCAAAAAAATATTAAAGCCTATTTTATATTCACCAGGGGAGCTAACTATTTAAAGTACCCTATTATTAATGCTTTTGTAAGGTGAAGAATCCTTTTGTTAGACGACTATGGATCTCCACTAATTTATCAGTTATGAAAGATCAGGGTATAAACGTATAAAACTGAGCACACACTTGTATAATATGTCTCTAGACATGAGGTACCTGCTAAGCATCTCATCGGAGGGCCTCTTGGGACCTCAGGCTCAGAGTACTCTCACCTGAGCTCATCATTTTCCTCCTAAATCATCTTCCTCTTGTACTCCCTGTTTCTTGAAGGCCTGAAGCCCCAGAGTCATCTCTTGATGTCTGCTCTCCTCATTCTCTTCCTGTTCCCAGTTCACCCTCTCCACATTTGTGAACCCCCTGCATCTCCTGCATTCTCTCCATGACCCTCTACTTCTGTTATGGTTCAAGTGCCCAAGACATTTTCATGGACTTCTTAATACTTTGCCCCGTAACTGCTTCATCCGTGTGGTCTCAGAGCACATCCCACATTCAGCTATTCAAGTCAACTGCCCAAAGCATCCTTCTTACCATGACCCTTCTCTGTTTAAACATCTGTAACCTCCCCATCACCTTGCTGTGGCTTACAGTCTAAATCCCTGAGCATAGTGTCCAAAACCCTGCCTGTGAGCAACCTGTGTGCACTTTTCTGATTCCCTCACCACCACTTATCCCATTCATCCTCATGTACTGTGAGGGGCATCTGTGAAGAAGCATGTCCTACACCCCTGCAGCCCTGAGCATGAGCAGGTGGGGGCCTGCACCTGCACCACCCCTGGCCTGCAGTGCCCCTCCGGCCACCTTATTCTGCTCAGATCCTTCCATTTCAGCTTGAACAACCCTTCTTCTTTGTAGCCTTTTCACTCCTCAGACAGAAGTGACCCCTTCTTTCATAGCACTTTATGCAAGTCACTTGTATAACACATATCCCTCTTCTAGTGTTTTGTTATTCTTCCTGTCATGTCTTCTTCACCAACTTACATCCTTCCTGCCCACTGGGTGCTATCATAATCCTCACCTTTTTCTTTCATGCCTTATGTGTAGTGAGCACATAATAAGGATATGTAGCATGACACTATGGCTGTCCTTGTTCTTAGCGTGTTTTATCATTGACATAAGAGGCCCACATTAAATTGTAAGTCTTGAGAAGTCTGGAACTGTCTTTGGCTTTTTTTTTTTTTTTTTTTTTTTTTACCTTCAGTCCTTACCATACAGTCTCCACAGATGGCATTTATTGTGCTAAGTGCCAAATTCTCCCGTTAGCCCTTGTGTTTTAAGGTTGCATGATCCTAATGGTGGAAACTACAGCAAATTGGGAATTCATCCAGGCACTCTGGCCTCTGGTTTGTTTATTTATTCATTCATTTATTTATATCTCATGTAGCAGGAATGAATTTCAGGCCACAACAGTAGGGTGCAAGAAATGTCACATTTCTTTATATCTCTAAATCAAATTGAATCAGTGCCAAGCTTCCACCTGCTGAGCTGGCAGGAAATTTAATTTGTCTTTTGAGAGACCACCACTCCCAACCACTCCCCGAGGATTGTATAAAAGCCTTAGGTTTCTCACCAGTTCTGAAGATCCATACTGGTTGTGTCCTACCCCACATGGTCTGCAGGCCATTGGCTCCTCTACTTCCATATTAAGAGAGCTTGAGGGCCTAAACTGGAAGCATTGGTTTTTTTCTGAGATGCACTCCTGTAGTCCCAGGGACACAGTAAGGAGAGAAGCTCCAGTGTCCACCACTCATGGTACCTTCACAAACCAGGTCTATCTCAGCATCAGAGGACATTCTCAACTTCCTCCAGATGAGAGAGGGAAAATATCTCTTGTTCCCTTTATCCTTTTAGTATGGTCAAAAAAATTAATTACACAATGATTTTCCTATCACACATCTTAATAAAAGGATTTAGGCTCAGGACACATCCTAAATCCATGACAGTAGAAAAATAGAAAGAATTGGGACCAGGGAAAGAATTCAAAACTTCAGTAACTATAATTGCTATAATTAAGCTTCACATTTGACTCTAAGCTTCCTGGTTGCCAAAGTGAAAAGGGAGACATGGTTTCATGATTCTGTTATCAGAAAGGGGAAAACAATGAGTTTCTTAAGCGAAGCAAAGCCTTTTCTATTGCTTCGTTCAAAAATAAATTTCTTATGTGAACAGAAAGTCAAGCAGAGGTATTGCATACAGACCTGTGTATCTTGTAGCCTAAAGCTCTTGATAACCCCTTGCAAGGATAAGTATTCATGGGAGCCTGCACATAGGAGCACTGACCACACACATTGATCTGTACTTTTGCTACCTTTATTTCCTGTTCCAACTTTTAAATATGGCCAGATATTACTGACATCACCAGTGCACCATAGTCTTAAGTAGAACAAAGATTGAAGTAAACATCTGCTAAAGATCATAACTTAAGTGACAGAGAAGTGTGATTAATGTGAACAAGTAGGTTTTGCTCTTGATGTTTCCTTGGTCTGTTGATGGCTTTGGCCGTTACTTTCTCCTGCTGAAATCTCTTTGAGCAAAGGGACTGGGACTCTATATTCATCATTGAATTGCCAATGCCAAGCATGGTACCTGACTTCACAGATGTTAAATAAATCATTGTTGAATTAATATGCTGGTTTATTGCCTCTATTTCATATCTGTAACATGATATTTTAAGTTACTCTCTTGTGTTTCAAGAATAATATGGAGCTAAATGCGAAAAGATTTCCTCCCGAGGCGGACCCTTCCCACCTCATATATGACAGAACTAAGGAAATAGGCTTAATGATCCATCAGTGATTTAGGGAACATGGGAGGAAAAGCATGTATACTGTTAGTGAGGACAGTGAAAACTGGTGGGCTGCTGGGTAGAAAACATGAAGTTGTGGTCTATAAAGGAATAATTATTATATCAAAAAGCATAGGGGATCCCTGGGTGGCGCAGCGGTTTGGCGCCTGCCTTTGGCCCAGGGCGCGATCCTGGAGACCCAGGATCGAATCCCACATCAGGCTCCCAGTGCATGGAGCCTGCTTCTCCCTCTGCCTGTGTCTCTGCCTCTCTCTCTCTCTCTCTCTGTGACTATCATAAATAAATAAAAATTTTAAAAAAATCATAAAACTGGATTCAAGTCTTAGAGTATATCTTTACTTGCTGTGAGACCTTCGTCATATCATTTCATTTTCTCATCTGTAAAATGAGGAGAATAGCATCTATTTCTGGTGGTTCCTTTCTGCAATAAAAAGTCTCTCTATAAACTGAGAATTACTAAGGGGATGTTTCTTATTATCCTTGTTGTTACTTGTTGTAAGTGAGAGATAGGCATCTCAGAGAAATTGTATGAGAGGAATCTCACTGACCAGAATGAACATGATATATTCAAAAGTCAATGATTAAGTTAGAATAAATGAATCCAGCAAAGTTACAGAATACAAAATCAACACACAGAAATGAGTTGTGTTTCTATACATTAACAATAAACACTTTGAAGAGGAAATTAGGAAAACAACTTTATTTATAATAGTATCAAAAAGTATAAAAAACTTAGGATTAAACCTAACTGGGGTGAAAGATTTGTACACTGAGAACTACAAAACATGCTGCCAAAAATAAGGAAGGCAAAAGTAAATGGAAAGACATCCCATGTTCATGGACTGGAAGACTTAATATTGTTAACATATCAGTACTACCCAAAGTGGTCTGTGAATCTGTTGTGTTGGATCTTTCACAATTCCCATCAAAATCCCCGTAACATTGTTTGCAGAAGCAGACAAATCCATCCTAAAAAATTTCATTGGAATCTCAAGGAACCCTGAATAGCCAAAACAATTTGAAAGAGTAGAACAGAATTGGATGAATCATGGTGTTTGAGTTCAAAACATGTTCTAAAGCACAATAATAAAAACCGTGTGATACTGGCATAAAAGACACATATAGGCGAACAGAATAGAATAGTGGGTTCAGAAATAAACCCTTCTGTGTGTGGTCATACGATCTTCAGCAGTGGTGTCAAGACCTCTCAATGTTGAAAGGACAATCTCTTCAACAAATGGTATTGGGAAAACTGTACACCTGCTCACAAAAGAATTCATTTGGACTCTTACCTTACATCACAGACAAAAATGGACCCAACATGGATTAAAGACATAAGATCCTAAACTATGAAACTCCTAGAAGAAAACAGGGAAAATCTTTATTGTGTTGGACTTGGTAATGAGTTCTTGAATGGGGCATGAAAAATACAGGCAACAACAACAAAAATAGACAAAACTAAATCAGCCTTAAAAACTGGTACATAAAAGGACACAACAGAGTGATAAGGAAACCTACAGAATGGGAGAATATTTGCAAATCCTTTATCTCTTAAGGACTTAATATCTAGCATATACAAAGAACTCTTACAGCTTCACACACACACACAAAATCAAATAACCTGATTTAAAAATAGGCAAAACACTTGGATAGACACTGCTCCCAAAATAATATACAAATGGTCAACAAGCATATGAAAAGATACTCAAAATCACTAATCATCAAAGAAGTTAAAATAAAAACCATAGTGAGGTATCACCTCACACCCAGGGGATGGCTACCATAAAAAAAAAAAAAAAAGAGCTCTTACAAAAACAGAAAATAACAAACATGGTTAAGGATGGAGAAGTTGGTAACCTTTTGAGCTGTTGGTGGAATTGTAAAATGGTGCAATCACTATGGAAAACAGTATAGTATTTCCTAAAAAATTAAAAATAGATCATACAATAATATGACCCAGCAATCCCATTTCTGGATACATATCCAAAAGAATTAAAAGCAGGGTCTTGAAGAAATACTTTTGCACCCATGCTCTTGGCAAGCAGTATTCACAATAGCCAAGAGGTAGAAGCAACCCAAATGTCCATCAACATGTGAGTAAAAAAGCAAAATGTACACAATGAAATATATGTATCAGAATACCATAGAGTCTTGAAAAGAAATCCTGTCACATGCTACAATATGGTTGACATTGTGGACATTATGCTAAGGGAAATAAGCCAACATGAAAAGGACTAATAACTTATGATTCCACTTATGTGAGGTATCTACAGTAGTCAAATTCATAGAAATAGAAAGTAGAGGGGAAAGGAGAGTTATTTAATGGGCATATGATACAGAGTTTCAGTTCTGCAAGGTGAAAAAGTTCAGGATCTATTTCACAACAAGGTAAAAATTCTGTTTTTTAACAATTAAAAAATTCTGTTGTTTAACAATTAAAAATTGTTAAGATGATAAATTGTACATGTATAATCTTTATCATGATTAAAATAGCAACAACAACAACAACAACAACAACAAAAAAAAAACCTCAGCTGTTGAAGCACTTCCAAAGGGCAGAGTAGTTATCTCCAAAAATTGCTCTGTCATAAAAACAATGAGAATGCTGGCAAAAATTGCCCAAACCAACTTTTCTAGAATTCTAAAAATTGACGACTTACAATGTTTTTTCAAGAAAAGTGGCTGAACCTTAGTAAGAACAGTGAATTTTGTGACATTTTAACTTGCCCTGTTTCCATTTGCTTCAGCTCTGCAATATTATCAACAACCAACAGTCTAAAAACTACAATAGCTATGAAAACCGGCATACTAGCAGCTCTGGAGGAGGCAGAATGGAGTTGGAACCCCCTCCCTCCTTTCCCCCTGCCGAAGCCCCATCTTTTGAGAATTATCACTATTTGACCTGTCTGGTGGTTCCCTGAAAATGCCCCATTCTTGGGGCTTATGTTTATTTGACCTAACTCAGAGAGCACTCACTGCAAACATCCCTATCATTAGGGCATTTGTAAAAAAAAAAAAAAAAAAAAAAAATAGTGGCAAATTAGTGGCAATTATTTAGTATCATTGTGGCATGAAACAGTGATAAACAGGGAAAATAAGAAGCTGACCCAAATACTTAAAAATCTAGGGAATAAGATATCAATTGGAGGCTGCCATATTCTTGCTAACCTAGAAAGCCACAAACATGTGGCACAGCCACAGAGCTGTGTTCATGGCCAAGAAATACCAGAAGAGGCCTTAATTTCTCACCCTTCATTGATTTTGAGGCTTTATGCAGGCAGGAATGAAGGATGAAGCAGAGTTGTAATGTTAAAGGCATGCCCTAACACACACATACACAATCTCTCAGGAAAGTCACTAAACACACAAATAGCCCTAACAGCGGCAATAACAAACCCTGAAGAGGAGAAGTTATCTGATTTCCAGAGCTGCCACATTGTATTATTTAAATATCCAATTTTCAGTAACACCAAAAATTGTAAGAAATGCAAAGAAATAGGAAAACATGGCTCATACACAGGGGCACAAAAGGAATCAATAGAAACTGTTTGTGAGGAGCTCAGACTTTGGACTTACCGAAGACTTTAAACCAGCAGTTATAAATATGTTCAAAGAACTAAAAGAAATTGTGCCTAAATAATTAAAGGAAAGTATGCAAACATTGTTTCATTAAATAGAGAATATCATAAAGAGATAGAAATGATCTAAAAACTGAATAACCATTCTGGAGTTGGAAAATGTAATAACGGAAAAAATTCACTAGAGAAGCTCAACAGTAGATTTGAGTTGTTATAAGAAAGAATCAGAAAGCTTAAAAATAAGCCAGTTGGGACTATGCAGTCTGAGGAACAGGGTGAAAAAAGAGTTAAGAAGAATGGACAAAATATCGGAGACCTGTGGGACACTGTAAAGCATACTAATATATGAATTATAGGAATCCCAGAAGAAGAGAAAAGAATGTGTCAGAAAATTGAAAGAAGTGATGTCCCAAAATTCCAAATTTATGAAAAACATTAATCTGCACATCCAAGAAATTCAACAAATTCAAGTAGAATGAACTTAAAGAATTCTATACCTAGACACATCATAATCACACTGTCAAAAGTCAAAGACAAAGCGAGCATCTTGAAGGCAGCAAGAGAAAAGAAGAGACTTGTCACATGGATGAGATCCTAGTAAGATTAACAGCTGACTTCTCATAAGAAATCTTGGAGGTTAGAAATCTGTGGTATGAAATATTCAAAGTGTTGAAGAAGAAAGACTGTCACCCAAGCATTGTATATTCAGTAAAAGCCATCATTCAAATATGAAAGAGAAATTAAGATATTCTCAGACAAAAACTGAAGGAGTTGGTTATTAGACTACCTTCTCTATGAGAAATATTAAAGAGGGTCTTTCAGGGTGAGATGAAAGCACACTTGATGTGATTTAAATCCACATGAAAAAATAAAAAGTAGTAAAAGCTGCTATAGTATAAATATATTTTTATCCATTACCCTTTTAGTTTTCTTATTTCCTTTTAAAGACAACTATACCAAGCAATAATTATAAAACCTTGTTGATAGGCTTATAATGCATATAATATAATATATAATTTGTATGGCAAAATTAGCAGCAAGTGTGGGGGGAGGGTGGAACTATATTGGAGCAAAGATTTTATATACTATTAAAAATAAATTAATATTAATCTGAATATGGCTGTTATAAATTAAGACATTAATTGTAATCTCTAGGGAACCCACTAAAAAATAACCTTAAAAAAACAGAAATGAAAGAAAGAAGTGGAGAATAAAAACTACACTAGGAAACATCCATTTAACATAAAAGAAGGCAGAAATGCAAAAATAAAGGAATAAAGACATAAGACATATGGAAAACAAATAGCAAAATGGAGTCATAAATCCTACCTTAACATTAATTACATTAAATTTAAATGGACCAAACACTCCAATAAAAATGGCAAAATGGATTTTTTAAAAATTATTTAACTATATGCTATGTATAGGAAGAACTCAAAGAATTTGGAAGTAAAAGAATGGTTAAAAATGTGACACAAACAAGAACCAAAAGGAGGCATATTAATATTAGGCATAATAGATTTTAAAACAGTGTTATTTAATAGAGACCAAGAAGAACATTTTATAGTAAGAGAGTCAGTTTATCAGGAAGACATAACAGATGTAAGCATATAATCAGAGCCCCCAAATACATGAAGCAATAACAGAATTGAAAGAAAAAACAGTTTGACAATATTTGGAGACTTCACTACTCCACTTTCAGTAATGTCTAGAGAAAGTCAGCACATGACCAAAAAGGAATAGAAGGTTTGAACACTATAAGATCTAACATAGTTTTAGAACGCTTTATCTAACAATAGCAGATTACATGTTCTTCTCAAATGCACATGGGACATTCTCCATGATAGACCAGAAGTCAGGCCATGAAACAACTTCAGTGTGTTTAAAAAGATTGAAATCATACAAAGTAGTTGCCCCAACCACAGTGAAGTGAAATTGGAAATCAATTACAGAAGGAAATCTGGGAAACTATACTCCTCCAAAACCAGTGGGATTAGAGAAGAAATCCCAGAGAAGGTGGAAAATACTTTGGGAAGCATGAAAATGAAAACACAACGTATCTCTGGTGCAGCCACTCTGGAGAACAATATGGAGATCCATATTGTTAAAAAGAAGTTAAAAATAGAGCTACCCTACAATCCAGAAGTTGTACTACTGGGTATTTACCCAAAGAATGCAAATTATGAATTCAAAGGGATATATGCACCTTGATGTTTATAGTAGCATTGTCTATAATAGCCAAATTATAGAAACAGCCCAAGTGCCCATCGACTGATGAAATGGATAAAGAAGAGGTAGTATGTATTGTGTGTGTGTATATATACTTAAATATATATATTCATATATTTTTATATATAAAGGAATATTACTCAGCCATAAAAAGAATGAAATCTTTCCATTTGCAATGACATGGATCAATCTAGACAGTATTTATGCTAAGCAAAATAAGTCAGAGAAAGACAAATACCATATGATTTCATTCATGTGGAATTTAAGAAACAAAATGGATGAACAAAAGGAAGAAAAAGAGAGAGAGAGAGAGAGAGAGAGAGGCAAACCAAGAAATAGACTATTAACTATAGAGAATGAACTGATGGTTACTGGAGGGGAGGTGGGTAGGGCGATGGGCTAAGCAGGTGATGAGGATTAAGGAGTACACTGGCTGTGATGAGCCCCAGGTGATGTGTGGAAGTGTTGAATCACTGTATCTAACACCTGAAACTAGTATAACACTGTATGTTAACTAACTGGAATTTAAATAAGAACTTTTTAAAAATGTGTGAATCCACCTAAAAAAAAAAAAGAAGAAGAAAAAGAAAATACAACATACCAAAACTTAAGAGATGCTGCCAAACCATTGCTTAGAGGGAAATTTCTGGCTTTAGGTGCTTATATTTAAAAAGAAGAAAGATCTCAAACCTCTACCTTAAGAAATTAGAAAAAAAACCAGATCAAACAGAAGGAAGGAAATTAGTAAAGATTAGAGCAGAAATGAATCATGTAGAGATTACAGAAACAACCACAAAGATCAAAAGTCAGTACCTGGAATAGCTATTGGAGCTCAGGGGAGCTCTCCAGGCAGAGCTGCAAAGGACAGTGGGGCCGTTTTGCAGGGCCCTGGTGCTGGACTAAAGCACTATATTTTGACATGCGGGCTGGTAAGAGTCCTTGAAACTTTCTCCTAGAAGAGTAACAACATGAAGTAAGTGCTCTAAAGGATTATTGGGTGTCGGTGTTCATTACTTGGAGGCAGTGTTTGGTACATTATAAGGGCTAAGGAGTGAGATCAGCAAGGTGAAGCAAGCAGCCACTGTGCTAATCCGGGCAGCTAGAGACAAAAGCCTAAGAGCAGAGTCATCGCCATGGAAGAGCATGTTCAGTATAAAAGGGTTTAGGGAGGAAAGTAGACTTCAGAGGATTTTTTTTTTTTTTCAGATTGTATTTTAAGTAATCTCTACACCCAGTTGACCTGACATGGGGCTCGAACTCACAACCCTGAGATCAAGAGTCACATGCTCTACTGACTAAACCAGCCAGGAGTCCTGACCTCATAGGTTTTGGTGGCTGTTTGGGTCTTTGATCTGAGAAGTAAGAAAGGAGAAAAACTGAGTGTATTCTTGGCTCTGTAATTTACTAGCTGTTTGATCTTAGGCAGTTCTTCTGAGCCCTGGTCCCTTTACCTATGAGATAAGAATAGCAATGCTTGTCTGGCCTACATTTCAGGACTTTGTGTATGATTGAAATGGGATAATGGGTATAAAATAGGTGTAGAAGCTACTTGTGAATGCTCAAACTCTTGACAAGTGTGAGGGTTTGTTTGCTATTATCAAATAATGAGTTCAGTTTCTGATGTGCATTTTCAATAATGAGAAACTCTCAGTGGAAAAGTTGTAAGGATGGTTGGAAACGTGGGAGGGAATTCTGCGAGAAATTAGTGCCAGAACTAACATTTGGGCATCACCTGCCTATCTTGGGGAGGGTAGTGGGATGTGGGTGGCTTGGGCAAGCATTCAGCCAGTGGAGAAATCCAAATGGCTAGGGCCAGAGACAGGCCGGGGTGGAGCCAGGAACACAGAACCAGGTTCCCTGAGTTGCAGCTTGCCATTACCCCTGAGGCGTGACGGAGAGGATAGCAGGTCTGGATGAGTGGATGTCTGTGATCTGTACATGGGAGTTTCCTTAGAAAATTAAGCAGGCGAAATAGTATGACCGGAATTTGGCTGGAGAATCACAAGTAAGGAATGGTAGGCAACAGGGATAGCCTGTTCACCCTAAACGATTGGCTTTGGAAGAAAGAATTGGGACAGTTTCAAAGTCTTGTATTGAAATGTCATGGCTTCTGAATTTGAAATAGAAACTCTGTTGTGGTTCTGCTGTTGGAAGTGTCAGGGTTATGAAGGAGGCCACCGGGAAAGATGGGAACCCCATCTTTTCCCTGCTGCTGGTGCATTGCATTTTGCAAGTAGGAGCCATGCTACACAAGATAGGTCAATGGGAACCCCTCTCCATGGAGGCAGGAAGGAAATGCCTGGCAAATCAGAGGTACCCCAGAACCTCAAGACCTCATTCTCTTTTCAGTGACTCAGCCTGAGCACCTGCAGAAACAGCCCACCCGAGCCAGCAGAGCTCATTTCAGAGACCTGATTCTTTTACTGCCATCTGTCCCTTTACGTGCAACACCAGCTAGATTATGCCCAATCTGCTCCCCAACCCAAGGATGTTCACTGATGACAGTGTGGCACTAAGCTTGGGGTGAAGTGTGACTCCAGGCCCCTCCCAATTCAGGACTACTCTGGGGGCTGACTGATCCAGTGGTCCCTTAGGGGTTGGGATGCAGCCTTCCCTGGCACCTTATCCCACAGAGCCCAGCTGTTTTTCCAGCATGAGCTAAGTACAGCTCAAGGCAGGGCTTCCTGGCTCCCAAGTGTGGGACACATCTTCTGCTCTTGACAGCAGATCTGTGGGAGGTTGATATGGCCTTAATCAGCTCAGCTGTGCTGCTGAGCTGTGCTGAGGAGGGGCTTCCTGTCCTGGGAAAGAGAAAGGATCTCGGGGTGGTGACGGCAGCAAGAATATTCTCAACAGCTACCCTGGCAGGAAGATTGCAGAATCCAGTTGTGCACTTGCTTGCACAGACCTCGGGCTACTTCACTTACTTCCTGGCCCCAAGATACTTCTTAATATGCTTGACCTCAGAAGGCACCAGAAAAGTAAAAGGAAGAAAAGTCAAGCCCAGCTACCCAGAACTGCCAAATTCATCGGTTTCTTGCAGCCTGAAATGAAAATTACCCTGCCTTTGGTTGCTGTTTAGGATACCCAGGAGCCCGGTGCTTCCGTCCTTGCACATGTGGTCACTCTTGCTCTCCCTCCACACCGTCCTGATTTTCTCAGCCCCACCCCTGAGTACAGGTGAGGATAATCATTCTGGGATGTCAGTGGCTGAGGGTATCTTGAGTAGGTGACTCCTCAACAGCCATCCCCACCAGTTCGCTGGGGATCACAAGCACAGAAGGCTTCCTGAGAAAAAGCACTCTTACACAGGTTAGGGCTTTGGGCCTGGGCCCCTGATGGGTCACCCACCTCTGGGAGCTGGCCTCATCACCAGGGGCTTCAGGGACTCCTTTGTATCCATGAATCTGGCCCCTGGGTATTCCTCCCAAAATCCCACCATGATTTCAGCATGATCTTCCTGAAGGGCAAAGATGCCATGTTCCAAATGAAGGAAGGTCCCTGGAAGGTGGTATGGCAGGTACAAGGACTTCCTAAACGTACAGGCAGCAGGATCAGGGCACAGCGCAGCAGTGCCAGAGACAGAGCCCCAAACGGGAAAATGCTTACTGGAGAGAGAACATATTGTATCTGATCCATGCTCTGTGACTCCATGAGGGTGCAGAGGGGAAGGAGAAAGCCTCTGTCTGTCCCCCAAGTTGAAATATAGAGCCAAGATCCTCCACCCAAAGCCACATTTCCTTATGGAAGTCTAAGGTTGGTAGCCATTCTCAAGGCTTGGGCAGGACATTCAGAGACTTCCTTTTTCTCCATATAATGTTGTCTGGATGGATTCAAATGTTGCAAATGTGTGCCAACAAGCCTAACTGTTTGGGAACTTGGTTTCCTTAATTTGGTGAATAACATGGGGAGGAGGAAGTGGTGAGCCCAGTAGGGGAAGGTGCAGTGACATTGGTAGATGAGCAGCTAATCCAAGAATCTGCAGGGCCATATGCAAAGGTAGACTGGTTCAAAGTAGTATTAATACTTTAGTGAACCTAAATAGAGTTGTTTCCTCATCACCAGTTGTGATGATGGCTTCATACCTAAATCCAGTCGTTTGAAAACAATGGTCTGGTGAACTCAAAATGAAAGTGTATCCAAGTCAAATGCTTTATTTTGTTATTATTTAGAAATATTTATTATTTTTATGTATTTCCTTTTTTATATATAAATTTATTTTTTATTGGTGTTCAATTTGTCAACATATAGAATAACACCCAGTGCTCATCCTGTCAAGTGCCCACCTCAGTGCCCGTCACCCAGTTACCCCCCCTTATGAGCATTTCCAGTTACCCATGCGAGGCAGTGGTAAGCAGGAAATAATGGAACTTGCTCCCTAGCCCTGGGGCTGCTTATACTTTGGGGCCACATGATGGGACTCCTAAGACCATCCAGACATTCACCCCTAAAGTGACCTCCGGGTGTCAGGACAGGACTTGGATGTCTACAATTTTGAGAAAGGGCCTGGAGTTTCATAACCTGCTTAAAGGCTATAATGTTACATTCTCTGAACTCAGAGTGATCTCCATTATAGGAAACTACGTTCTCATCTTAGCATTGTATAATTTGAGCTCGCTGGCTTGGAGTGTGAGGTTTTGCCAATGTTTCTGGACATCCTCCTGCTAATGGAGACAGAAGTGTCACCTACTCTCTGCTGTAGGCAGCTGAGATCATTGGTGGCAGTTTCCTATAATTACTGCATTTTCTGAACAATAGTAGTGACTTCTTTAACTTTTGTTTTCTAAGCCTTTTCAACAACTTTATAACTTGCTAAATACCTCTGTTAAATCCCTCTTGTTTAAAATACCTGGAATGGGGGCACCTGGGTGGTTCAGTAGGTTAAGCATCTGCCTTCAGCTCAGGTCACGATCCTGGGTCCTGGAATCGCGTCCTGCATCAGGTTCCCTGCTTGGCAGGGAGTCTGCTTCTCCTTTTACCCCTCATCCCACCCATGTTCTCTCTCTCTCTCTCTCTCTCTCTCTCTCTCTCTCAAATAAATAAATAAATACATAAATAAATAATAAATTTAAAAAAATACCTGAAGTGGTCTCTGATACAAACCCTTTGTTTTTCTCTTCTTCTGTCCCACTCTGGTGTCCAGGCTGTGTGATTTCTAGAACTGGGGGAGCAGTATTACTGACAGGAGCAGTATTTCTGACACAGACTATTATGTGTGGGAGACACTGGGGGGAGGGAGTAGGTAATTGCTGCCATGTCAGGGAGCCTCTCCCACATTGGTCACCAGGAATGGCAGCGGTTTCCACAGATCTCCTTAGCTTCATTCCCAGCACGTCAGTTAGGTGCTGGAGACCCCACTGCTTCCTCCTGTGCTGTTCTGAAAACTCAGAATGGGCAGGCCAGTCCGTACATAATTGATTTCTGATATGCTTCTGCAGTGGTGAGGACCCTTGAAGTTGTCTGGTGGGGAATTTATTTGTTCATTTAGCTGTTTTCCAACTGCTCAACGTCTAGAAAACACACATGTGATAAGTGCATTTGTATGATATGTTCTCATAGAGATGATGTGCTGTGGCCGCAGAGAGCAGAGGGCTCACTCTTTTCTGAAAGGACAGTGGGAGGCGTATTAGTTAGCATGTGGACTGCAGCAAAGACACCAAAAATTGTAGTGGTTCAACCAAGATGGAAGCTGCTTCATTTCTCTCTGTATGGTCCAGAGGTGGTCCGGGTTGGTGGCACTCTGCAATCTGAGGTCACATGGAAAGCCAAGCTCTGTCTCGTTGCTCCTCCATGCCTCAGAGTGTTGTCCTTGTCGTTACACTCACATCCCAGTCCAGGGGGCAGAGGGAGGATTGAGGGATAGTCAATATCCTCTTTAAAGGTCAAGACCTGTATGTAGCCCACACCACTTCCACTCACCTTTCATTTGTTATGTGGTTCCATCTGGCTGTGGGGTAGACAGGGAAGTACAGTCACTAGCTGGAATCCAGGGTCTCTGTTACCAAATGGATGACGTGGGGCAGGATTCAAGGCCAGGGGGCTTCACTGGGAGAGGACGCAAGAGCTGCTGCTGCCCTGCGTGAGGCTGGCTCCATGGAGGGCCCGTGGCCAGTGCTACTGGTGGAGGCAGTGGGCTGATGCTGGTGGCCGAGGCAGTGCAAGGGTATCAGTTTGTGTAAGAGCCTCAGAGCTTGTCTGTCCCTTCATTTTACAAATGACAAGATGGTTGCAGAGACCTGATGTGACTTGCCCAGGTCCCCCTGCCCAGTGGGTTACTGGAGAGGAACCGTGATCCCACCGTACGCGCTTCTGGGCCTGTGGTCTCTGCAGCCTGCACGGTAGCATTTTTTGTGGGTGGGGCATTTCGATTAGTGGGGGTCCAGGAGAGCTGAGGGGAGCACGTAAGAATGAGCAGGGCCCTCATTCCTGGCCCTCCGCCTTTGTTCTGGAAAGCAGCATTTCTGTTTCTGATTTTGTTTTTTTTGGTTTTTAACCTGGCCAGTCTGTCCACCCCAGGCCCCTCCCGGCCATGGCTGTCCTGGCCTGCGAGCTGTCCTTCCCTCCTCCCACCTCCCCTTCCCCGCCAGATAGCGCCGCAGTGAAATACCACCTTGGCTGAGTCAGGGCGTTTGTCATTTTTACACCGCCACGTCCTAGTGTCTTCTGCTCCCGGTGACAAATAAATCCCTGGGCTGATGGCTGGCCCCGGCCATTCATTAAGCAAATAAAGCCCCAGTGTGTGAGTCGGAGACTCGTAAATAATCCCTGGTGTTTTATCCCAGTCGCCTGCTGCCTCCCTGGCTTTGCATATTTATAATACAGGAGCAGTATTTCTGACACAGACTATTATGTGTGGGAGACACTGGGGGGAAGGACGGGCCCCAGCTCTAACCTGGATGGAGCTGGCCTGTTAGCAGCCTGGGTGTGGGCAGTGGCCCCAGAGCCCTGAATCTGCCGTGGTCCGCCCATAGCTGGTCCCGGATGGACTACGTTCTCATCTGGCTCTGAGTTGAGGTGAGGACAAGTGGGGAGACCTGGGACAGGTGGCAGGTCCAGCCTGTTGTGTCGTGGGGTAGGGGACCATCATCTTGGATGTGGCTGTAGAGAACATCAGAGGCCTCCTTAGGCGAGGTAAGTGGTCAGTGAAGGACCCATAGGGATGTGTCCCCTCAGAGGGGCCAGGTACCCTCATGCCTGTCCCTCTGGGCAGGCTCCTATGTCAGGAAGTCAGGCTTCTGGCACCGAGGAGCCGAAGAAGGATGAGGAAAAGTTCACGCTAGTGACAAGGAGCATGGTGAGAATCGTTAACAGGACCATTTAACATTAAAGGTGGGGTTCACGTGTACAAGCATATTCGTATGCGCTATGCACCTGACTGCATATGGCCATGAGCAGCAATCCTCATTCACCTGAGGAAGATGCCACAGATGCAGCCAGCTTGCCCCCAACATGCATGCGTGTGCTCACGCACACATGCACACACACACCATGGCTCTCTTGGCATGTCATACTCCTCAGGCAGCAGTTGTTACCCAAAGCCTTCCAGAGGCAAAGATTGGTATTTATAGAAGTGTACGTACGGCCTACATGGCTACGTGATGGGGGATGTGAGTTTCATTTCGACTCCCATTTCACCGCGTAGGGAGGGCATGTGAAATTGTGGTGATAAATAGAAACATAGATCATGGGCATCTAATACTTCATCCCAGTCCCGAAAGGAATACTGTTAACCCACTGGTATCTGTGTGCCAGGTTTCTTCCTAAATTTGCCAAGGGTTGGGCAATCCCACTCGTCAGCACTTTTGCCTGGGATCTGTGTGCCCTGTGCTAGGACCTCTGAGGCCTGACTGAGCCCCATAACTTCTTAGATAAGAAAATACTGAAAGCAGAACCTATCTTTAAGCCCCAGTGTGGGGGTCTGGTTCTCCACCAGGCTTAGGTAGTGTCAAGTGGACCAGAGTGTTTTTTTTTTAATAAGGATTATGGTGCATCAGTGAATTGTACATTTTTAGGTGCCAGACAGAATGAGAATGTATTACAAACAGAAAGGGCGAGTGTCATTCATAAAAGGTGAGTCTCTCTTGTATTTATAGGTGTAGATGCTGTGTAGGTGTCCTGGTCTCAGTGCAAAATGTATTTCTCACCTTAGGTTGCACTGGAAAAAGTGGACAGCATGGGGAAGACAGGAGAGGATAGGGCTCTGGACTCAAGAGTTGTGGGTCCTGGGTTCGATTCCCACAGAGACAGGACTGGAGCCTGTTGTGATTCTTGGGGCAGGCTCCCTTCTGATAAATGATAGGCACAAAGGCCTTAGGAATCTCCTTAGAAGCAAACATCTCCATGCGGCAGCCAAGATGACCTGGTGTCACCTCATTCTAGGCCCCATTCATCTCTGAGCCAGGGCAGGGTGGCCACTTCAGCCATCACGGGCCACACTCCAGCATCTGTCTGGAGAGAGAAGACAAGATACTCTGCATCCAATTAAAAGCAACAGGAGGGTGTCAGGGAGACAGAAGTAGCTCTCCTTCTTGGAAGCCAGCCAAGGCATCCTCGTGCCAAGATTAAGAAGGATAATAACAACAGCCATAATAGTGGGACGAAAACACTTCTACAAGGCCTCAGGGACTGGCAAAGTAATAGGAGATGGGAAATCAAGATGGACACTCTGACCCTTGCAAACATCCTACAGAAAAGCCAGTGGCCTAGCCCCTTCCTGGAGGGAAGGGTCCTCCTGAAAGTGCCTGATATTCCACCGGGATGTCTGGCCAGCTCTGCACACTTGGCACATCTAAGGACAAGCTCACAGCAATGGTTAATGCTATGTGTCAGCTGGGGGAACCTGTTGGCCCCAAGTGTTTGATCAACACCAGTCTAGGTATTTCTGTGAAGGTATTTTGAACATGCGATAGGCATTTAAATCAGTAGACTTTGGGATCCCTGGGTGGCGCAGCGGTTTTGTGCCTGCCTTTGGCCCAGGGCGCGATCCTGGAGACCTGGAGACCTGGAGACCTGGATTGAATCCTACGTCGGGCTCCTGGTGCATGGAGCCTGCTTCTCCCTCTCCCTGTGTCTCTGCTTTCTCTCTTTCTCTCTCTCTCTCTGTGTGACTATCATAAATAAATAAAAATTTAAAAAAATAAAATAAAATAAATCAGTAGACTTTGAGTCAGGCAGATTACCATATATCATGTGGTTGGGCCTCCTCCAGTTGGTTAAAAGCCTTAAGAGCAAAGAGTGAGGTTTACTAAAGAATTCATCTCAAGATGGGAATGTAGAAACCTTATCTGAGTTTCTGGTCTTTGGATTCCAGACTGCACCATCAACTCTTGCTGGAGCCAGTTCCTTAAAATCTCCCATCTCTGTCTCCTATTGTAGAATGTTAGTGATGGGAGGGCTCCCTGCAGATCCTGATGCCAGCCCCTCTCACAGAGTAGCAGAATAAGGTGGGGAGGGACGCCAGCTCTGGAATCAGACTTCCTGTGTGGGGATCTAGGCTTGTCAGCTTCTTAGCATTATAATAAATCTGCCTCAGTTTTTTCACCTTTGCAATAGGTATGATAGTGAGTTGTGAGAAGGATTAAATGTATTTAGCCTAAGTACTTCAACACTATTAATTTTATTATTATCATGCAATTTTTAAAAGTTGCCCCAAATGGATGAAGTGTCTGGCCTGCTGCACATGGAGTGTCTGTGGCATAGCTGAGCCACATGTTATGTATTTTGACTTCCAGTCTAGGAACTCCTGTACTGCTCTAGGAGCCTGTCATCACTGCCGGGAAGATGGTCCCAGAACCTTCTGTGTGGGATCACTCTCCTCAGAGGTTTTCAGTGGCTCCCCACTGCTTCTCCAAATAAAATCCATATTTTTGGGCTTGGTGCTTACTCAGAAAATGTTTATTGATAGAATAATGTACCAGACTCTGGACTGGGTGCCTGGGATACCCAATGAAGCTCCTGCCCTCATGGGGCTCACATTCTAGTGAGAGAAGATGGAAAGCAAAGGGATACATAATCTGTATGAATGAATATGTAGAAAAACAGAAAAGAATAAGGGGAAGGGTGGTCTAGATGAGACCTCTAAAGAGGTGAGGTAAGATCTGGACAGAAGGGAGTGAGCTGGGCAGATACCTGAGGGAAATGCATTCCAACTGGAAGGAACAGCAGGTGGAAGGATCCTGAGGTGGGAGCTTGATGGACACCAGAAAGGAACAGTGAGGAGCCCAGTATGATTGGAGTAGAGTGAATAAGAAGAGAGGAAAGAACACAGGGATCTTTGGACCACTGTAAGGACTTTATTCCTGAGTGAGATGTGCAGCCAGGAGAAAGTTTTGGGCAGAAGTGCAATGTAATCTGACTCATGTGCTTAATGGATGACTCTTTTGGTTGCTGTGTGGAGGATACCCTCCGAGGAGAAAGGGAAGAAACAGGGGAGACCAGTTAGAATTCAAGTGAGAGGCTCAAGTGAGCATGGGCACAGAGGTAGTGATGGAATCACCATAATCACATGGGTTATATTGCAAGTTTATGACAGAAAGGAAGTGAAGAGTGAGACGGAGGAGGATAGGATTTATGTTGAAGGCTGCAGAAGCGAGATGAATGAATTTGCCTCTTACCAAGTGGAGAAAGCTCAAAGGAGCAGGTTTGGAGAGGAAATCAAGACCTGTGTTGGGGACTTATGTCAGGAAATATTTTAGACCTTCCAGTGGAGGTGCTGTGTAAGCAGTTGGACATGAAAAGGGAGAGAAGTTGGAGGTAAAGATAAAAATGTAGGAGTCATCTTTATGGTGAAATCCTTGATGCTAGATGAGATCATGAAAGGAGTGTGTGTGGATACAGTGGAGAAGATGGCAGGGTGCTTTGGCATTTAGCAGGGAGGAGACTGAAAAGGGGTGGCCAGAGAGGTGGGAGGGAACCCAGAACAGAGCAGTGTCCCAAGGCAAAGTAGAAGAGCACCCCAGTGGGAGGGCTGGAACTACCATGCAATGATGCTGCTGGGTCAAGCATGAGAGAACTGAGAATTATGGATTGACTTTAACCATGTGGAAGTCATGGATGACCTTCATAAGGGCCATTCATAAATCATGGATGACCTCCATAAGAATCATTCATAAATCATGGATGACCTCCATAAGGATCATTCATAAATCATGGATGATCTCCATAAGGATCATTCATAAATCATGGATGATCTCCATAAGGATCATTCATAAATCATGGATGACCTCCATAAGGATCATTCATAAATCATGGATGATCTCCATAAGGATCATTCATAAATCATGGATGACCTCCATAAGGATCATTCATAAATCATGGATGACCTCCATAAAGGCCATTTCAGTGGAGACATGGGGAAAGAGCCTGATGGGCTGGAGCTCAGCAGAGAAGAGGAAGAGACAATGAAGGCAGGACTCTTTCTATAAAGACAAGCCAAGAAAGGGGGGGTATTTGTTGGAGAGGGATTTGGGGTCAAAGGAGGGTTTTTAAAAATAATTTTATTACTTAAGTGCAGTTGACATACAACATTATATTAGCTTCAGATGTACAACACGGCAGTTCAGTTCTATACATTATGTAATGCTCATCACAGTAAGTGTAATCACCATCTGTCACTGCACAACATATTACAATATTATGAACTATTATTTCCAATGCTGTACTTTTCATCTCCCCATGACTTATTTATTTTATAACTGGGAGTTTGTACCTCTTAATCCCCTTCACCTCTTTCGTCCATCTTCCCAACCACCGCCCCTCTGGCAACTATTAGTTTGTTCTCTGTATTTATGAGTCTGTTTCCATTTTTTCATTTGTTTTGTTTTTTTAGATTCCACGTATAAGTGAAATCATGGTATTTGTCTTTCTTTGTCTGACTTATTTCACTTAGCATTACACCCTCTGAGTCCATCCATGTTGTTGGCAAGATACTATTTTTTTAATGTCTGAGTAATATTCCATCATGTATCTCTCTCTCTCTCTCTCTCTCTCTCTCTCTCTCTCACACACACACACACACACACACACACACCCCATATCTTCTTTATCCATTCATCTATTGATGGACACTTGGGTTGCTTTCATATCTTGGCCATTGTAAATATGCTGCAATAAACATTGGGGTGCATAGGCCTTTTCAAATTAGTGTTTCCATTTTCTCTGGGTAAATACCCAGTAGTGCAATTACTAGATCATATGGCATTTCTATTTTTAATTTTTTGAGGAACCTCCTTACTGTTGTCCACAATGGTTGCACAAATTTATGTTCCCACCAGGAGTGCGCAGGGGTTCCCTTTTCTCCACATCCTTACTAACATATGTAATTTCTTGTCTTTTTGATACTAGCCATTCTGACAGGTGTGAGGTGATACCTCCTTATAGTTTTGATTTGCATTTTCCTGATGATTAGTGTGATGTTGAGCATCTTTCCATATGTCTGTTGGCCATCAGTATGTCTTTGGAAAAACATCTATTCAGGCCCCCTGCCCGTTTTTAACCAGATTATTTGGTCCCTTTTTTTTGGGTGTTGAGTTATAGAAGTTCATTACATACTTTGGATATTAGCCCTTATATCATTTGCAAGTATCTTTTCCCATTCAGTAGGCTGCCTTTTGTTTTGTTGATAGCACAAGAAAGATCTTTGAAAGATGGGAAATACTGTTCTAGGTTTGTGTGCTGATTGATACAAATGATCCAACAGAGAGGGGAAATGTGATGATGTAAGACAAAAATTATAGGAAAGAATTCCTTGAGGAAGCAAGAGGGGATGAGATCTAAATAGTATACTTGGTAGCTAAGGCCTCCCATACTCTACCTCACTAACATTATTTTTCAGCCACCAGAACCTTTTCCAGGCAAGGTTTAGAATTTTACCATTCCTTCAATCATGTCTTTTTTTGTTTTCCCTCCATAGTTTGGCCAGACCCTTAGAAAACTGTCTCCCACATCTCAATCTGTTGAAATTATCCTGTTCTTCAAAGCCTGACACAAATGTGCCTCTGCCATAGCATCCACAAGTCCCCTTTCAGAAGTGGTCCCTCTTGACCATCTGTGCCCTTTGCTAGGGCTCTCTAGAGCACTTAGCATCATTATTGACCTCTCTGCTAAGTGGACAGCTGCATAGCAGGGCCACCGGTGGCAGAGGAGTGGGAGGAAGAGGTCAGCTCCCATAAGCTTACCTAGAACTCTGCCATTAGAAAAGCCACAGGGAACCTCTGTCCATTTCAGCATCCATGACCCCAAGCCAGGTAGTATGAGAGGGCTGGGGCCCAGCATCCCATCATCCCCCACTGAGGGGACCCCTGGGGGCTCAGTGGCCATATTTTGGACCTGGCAATGTCCACATTATAAAAGAAAGCAGACTTTGATTTGCCAGCTGTATCAGTATTTCACTTGGTAAAATCAAGTCGGTGACAAAGAACAGCTCTCCCTTCATCCCTCCTCCCCTTCCCTTTCTAACCCACACCTCACGCTTATACACATATTTGCAAAACACATGCAGGGTCTCTGAAGATACCCCAGTCTCCAAGAACCAGAGGGCGAGAACACCTACTTACTTGCTGACGCACCTGCTCTTAAGGCCTTCACTGTACACACAGCCTATCCAATTTTTACTAATTGTGGCAACAACCCTGTAAAGTAGATACTATATCCCCATTTGATGGATGAGAAAATCAGCTACTGATTTGCAGAGGAGTGCAGAAAGCTCCCAAGTGCACATAGCCAGAGCAGGACAGAGCACACATTTTATCTCAAGTCTTCCACTTCCAGGCTCAGGCTCCCGTGCCTTTTCAACTACACCAGGGGTTGGCAGACTTTTTCTCTAAAGGGCTTGGTAGTAAATATTTTAGGCTTTGCCGGCCATATGGTCTCAGCTCTGCTGTTGTAGTGAGAAAGCCATGGACAGCGTGTTAACGAGTGGATGTGGCTGTGTCTCCATAAAACTTTATTTATCGGAGCAGGTGGCAGGCTGGATTTGGCCCACAGGTGTAAGGGAGAGGACGTCTGACCTCCTCCAAAGCTGCCCCTCACCTTGATGCCCTTTTGTGGCCACCGCTTCATACGACCCCTGGAGTTGTTCCTCCCTCGCCTGCACACCAGCTCATCTGTGCCATGCCTGCATGTTTTTCTAGCTCTCGCATGAATCTCTCTTGGCTCCGGGACGGGCATTCATGCTCCTGCCTTCCCTCCAGGCCCATTGGCAGGTGATTAAGAGCCCGGCTATACATTTCTGACAGCAGTGGCTGGCAGGAGGGACCGTGCGGCTGAGATAAGCAAGTGTGTGCTGGGGAAGGGGCCAGCCATGTGGGACGTGGGTTTCATTCCTGGAGAGGAGTAATAAGCATGTAATTGGCTTTTCAGAAACACTCAGGCTGCTGGAAAGCCTGTTTCTCCTGCACACCATGCACTCTTTAGAGTGGCAGAGACTGGCTCACCCAGAGCAGGGATGAATTCTGGATCAGCAGGTGGGGCTGCCTTGTCCCAGATGAGCACTATAAGCTGTATGATGTTTGGGAGCCAAGAGGCAGAGTAGGACAAGACAGAGAATGTAGGCTGGTCCTGCTGGGAGCACACTTCCCCTCCCCAGCGGGGGCTGAAATGCATCTCCGGAGGGCTAGTCCTAGACCCAAGGCGAGGAGTGGAGAATTCACCAGAGGCCGCACTGCCTGCAATGTGTAGATGAACCCATCCTCATATGATGCCAAGGTCACCTTGAAGTCCAGGCACAGGTGGGAATGGTCCAGCCTCCAGCCTTGTGCTGCCCAGAGGGGTGTTCTGATGGTCTCCAAGCCAAGGAGAGCAGGGGCTTCTGGTGGCCCCCTGCTTCTTTCTAAACCCCTCTGTTCCCTGCAGTGTAACTGATCACATGGAGGTATTAAAACCGGTAGCCAGGTTTTAGACAGAAGGGAGACAGAAAACTCAGCTTCTACTTTAGGTTTAGTCCCCTTTTAACACACACAAATGAAATGCACAGGTCTGCAGATTGAGTCTGTCTTCACGTCGGCGGTAATGACCCAGCACTGCTTTGCTGTGTGGTAGTAGCAAGACACATCCCTGTGGCACGCGTGTTCCTGGGTCCCTGGCCGTTTCGCTCGTCCGTTCCGCAGCGATGCTGCTCGTGGGGTGGACTGCCTGAGCACCTCCGCTCCCTGCGCCAGCCCAGCGCCGTACTGCAGTTCTGGCGCAGAGTGTCCTGTGTACTGCTCGGTTGCCAAGGTACCTTTCCACGCGTCCTTCGACGTCATTCCCATAGTGACCCTGTGCCCTAGGCGGGTCAGGTGTCATGCTTTCTGTTTTACCGAGGAGGAGGGAACGGAGATCACAAGCTCAGGATTCGTGGAGTCACACAGGAAGCCGGGGCAGAGACGGGCCAGGACTCCAGCACTCTTTCCTCTGCCCCAGGCTGCCATTGTCACCACGGTCGGTCTGGGCTCCAGGCTGGGGTGCGCGCTCCTGGACAGAGAGCAGTAGCCACGGAGGCAAGGAACCCTTGCATCCCCTGGACCCACCCAATCGTGACTGTCATGATGTGTTGCTGACTGCAGGCTCCCGACACTGGACTGGGCTGTGTGGTCGTGTGAGGAACCCTGCAGCCTCTGGCCTAGCCCAGACCTACGGGGCAGAGTCCCCATGAGCGGTCATTATATGAGCGAATGACAAGTGACCCGGGCCCTCACAAATGACGGCAACGATGGGAGCTAGTGGCGTGTGTTAGGCTGGGGAGTGTGTCAGGCGTCAGATGCTGGGCACCGCAGGTCCTGGAGGAAGGGTTCTTTACCATGAAAATCAAAGCCACTCAAAATAAGCCAACGGATTCTCAGCCTGGGTCCCTTTCTGAATTCAGGCCACACGGTCTTGTGTTGACCCAGAGCGTCAGCTGAAGGGAGGCCTGGCAGTCTCCGCCTCTCCTATCCCTCTGTCCTTCCCCGGTGCCAGAGACAGGCGGCCCCTCCATCAGCAGAGTGTCCCCTGGGGCTGCCGGGCCACCCGCACCCCACACCCTGGCCATGCTCCTGAGGCCACTGCTCCCCGCCCATGGGCATCCAGAGTCGTGCCGCCCCCCCGGGGCCCAGGGCCGCAGGCAGGGTAACCTCACCCTTGTCGCTGTAACTACAGCTGCCCTTATCACTCACCCAGACGGCTCACCGTTGTTTAACAACATATTAAACCATTAGTCTCTATGCCAGCGGGTTCAGCTAGTTCACAGTGGCAAGAGCTGATCATTAAATCCCCTTTGCCCTGCTTAATCTCTTTTAAATTGGTTGCTTTTTAATTTCATCAAGTGCCCTCTTTCTCAACCATTCTGTCACCCACCCGGTACAGCAGCGCTGGCATAGTCCTGGTGGGAGGGGGAGGCCTCAGCGTCTTCCCAAGGCAGGTGGGATCTCCGTGGCTGTGGGGTCACCGGAACAGAGCCTGAGCAGGATCCTCTCCTTGCAGAACGGGCCTCCACAGCAGGTGCCACGAACAGGTTATTGGTCCCACATCCCTTACGCTCACCTCTGACTCACTCATCAGGATTCTGATCTTTGAGCCTTTGCTTCATCAAGAACCTGGGTCCCCTGCAGGTAGAAACAAAAATCTTGTGTCTTCTCAGGAGGAAATTTGAATATTTATAAGAATGGAGAGTGTGTTATGGATGTTACCCCAGTAACTTCACGTGTGGTTGAGGCTGTCCGGGAGTCCGGAGAATCCGTATTGCTGGGCCTGTCAGAAATGCTGGCGGCAGGTGGGGAAGGGAGGTGCAGGAGGCTGAGGGTCCGGTGTTACTCCTAGCAGGCCCTGTGGACCATGGGAGAGTGAGGTCCAGCTCTGGAGGTCCCAGGGCTCAGGGCATGGGGATGGAGGGACCTAGAATTTTAGGAACTCACTGAAAATGTGGAGCCAGAATTGATATGTTGAGATATCAATTGGAAGTGCCATTAGCAGGATGACCATGGGGCCAGACAGTTTGGGGTTCAAACGAAATGCCTGCCATGGTTAGCTTTGAGTCTTTGCTCATCCAGGAAGTGGTCATCAAGTTACTTGCTTGCCTGGTTGCTAGGAGGGGTCAGAGCATAATGCACATAGTGCTCCTAGCCCGGAGCCTGGCACTTTCCAGTGCCGATGGCTGATGTCCAGGGAGCATTTACTGCATGCCAGGCACTATTCTAAATGAGACAGGTATTACCCGTGTCTTGGGTCAGGATCCACAATGCAGAGCCTCGTCAAAGTGATGTGAGTGAGAGCACTCCGAGGAGCAGGGGCATGAGGGAAGTGGTAGGGCGGAGGAAGGGTAATTGGCCTTGCCATGCAAGGCTGAGGCCTTGGAAGCTAGCTTTGGCCTGGCCCCCTGGGGAGCCCCAGAGCAAAGTCAGCTCCGCCTTGGCACTGGCTGCTCCCTGGAGCTGGGGATGTAAGCTCCAGGAGAGGCAGGTCCTGCTCAGCAGAAGGCAGTTCTCTGAGGAAGTCTGGCAGCCAGTGCTCTCAGCTGCTGGGGGATGGGGGGACCGGTACAGTGAATGGGATCTGGGAGGGGCCCCAGTGGCACCCACCACAGTCCACCATTCCCTGGGGTACAATCCATACACCATCCAGGAGTCTCTGGGATTCATTCCGGTTGGGTGGTTTCTAGGGAAACCTGTGAGGGGAGGGCTAGCAGAACAAAACGTGGCTCCCGATGCTACAGTTGTTCCCAGGGCTGGACCCGATCCTCACCAGCCATCCTGGATCACCACCCCCCAACCCAACCTGCCCCGAGGGCCTGTCTAGGTGGCCTGCCAGGCAAGGTGATCCAGACTCTCCTCCCCAGTGCCCTGCTTACTGTACCTCTGGCAATCAGGACTTGCAGTACCTGCTTATTATCCAGTCGTGATTGAGCCAAGACATGCTCCAGGGAGTCCCCTGAATGCCAAGCATATGCCTCCCGCCTCCATTACACAGTGGGCCCACCTCCTCCCTACACCTCAGTCATCCTTCTGTTAGCGGTCTTCTGGGCCTGCTGCTCTACTGGTACGAAGAGTCAAAACTAAAGCAGTGGCAGCCATAGCTTCAGGTCTAAGGGGACTCTGTCCTAGTAGGTGGGTCCAAGAGGTAGAAGTGTCCCCTCTGTGGGGCCCAGGAGGAAAAAAAGCACAGACTCCCTGAATGTGGGAGTAGTGAATAGGTCCACTCCTACATTTACTCCCTGGTACTCAGGCCCATGAATCTCCCCTGCTGTCAAGCACCATATCCTGGCCACCAGCGCATGGCAGCTCCCAGAGGGATGCTGCACTCTCGGGGCATTATCACTAGGCTGCTATCGTAGCAACATGCCACCGGGCTGGCAGATTCTGGGTGGCATAGTGTGTTTTAGGACTGGTGGATCTATACTCTTGTACCTACTACTTTTCCCCCTGTCTGACATAAGATGGGTCCCCTGGTACCAGACAGTGTTATGGAGAATTCCCGATGATGGGTCGGACTCCCCGTGAGCTGCCTCTACTGGCATCTTTTGCCTTGCGAGGCAACCCTCGGCAACGGACCTGCTATTAACGAAACTACGGTTTCAAACTTCACCAGTGTTTCCACTAATGCACTTTGTCTCTTCTGGGACCCAATTCCAGGTCCCACGTTGCATTCGATTGTTCTATCTCCTTGGTCTCTTTCCATCTGTGACAGTTTCTCTGTCTTTCCTTGTCTTTCATGACCTTGATAACTTCGCAGAGTGCTAGTCAGTTATTTTGTACAATGTCTCTCAATTGGGTTTGTCTGCTGTTTTCTCCTGATTAGATTGAGCTTATGTGCTTTTGGCAAGAAGGCCGTGGAGGTGATGCTGAGCCCTCCTGAGCACATCATTTGGGGGGGGATTTGCAATATTGATGTCTTATTACTGTGGTATTCACCTCAACCGCTTGGCTAAGGTGATGCCTGCCAGATTTCTCCATTTAAAATTGTCATTTGTTCCCTTTATAGTTAAGGAAAGTCTTGGTGAAATGTACTTTGAAACTGTGCAAAAATCCTGTTTCTTTTCAAACTTTAGCCCACCTCTTTTAAGATAGATGGATGCAGCTTTTTTTTTTTTTTTTTGGATGCAGTTTTTATGCTGTTTTATGGACTCTTTTTAAAAATTTATTCATGAGAGACACAGAGGAAGAGGCATAGACACAGGCAGAGGGAGAAGCAGGCTCCATGCAGGGAGGTCTCTAGGATCACATCCTGGGCTGAAGGGGAACGTTAAACCGCTGAGCCACCTGGGCTGCCCTATGGGCTCTTTCATAGGTGGTGTTGACTTCTTTCTACAGTGCTCCTGTTGAGAGTGGAATTTGGGACACCCCATGCAGGGGGAGGCAGCTACCTCTCTGCTTTCATTGGCAGGGAATACCCTTCCACCCTGCCCAGGCTTTGCTTCCTGAGTTCTTTTCTTACTCGTTCACTTGCTAATTTACACTCAATCTCCTGTTTCTCTTGCTTTTCTCCCTCTTTCCTTCATTTGCTTGTTGAATTAATTGTGGTCCAAAGACTTCATGCTAGGGATGCAGTCACCTCTGAACTCTGCACTCTTGGGGTGTCTGGGATCGACCCCCATATCAGGCTCCCTGCTCAGAAGAGAGTGCTTCTCCCTACCCCCATAACTCATTCTCTCTTTCTCTCTTTCTCTCCCTCTCTCAAATAAATAAATAAAATCAGGGCACCTGGGTGGCCCAGTCAGTTAAGCATCTGCCTTTGGCTCAGGTCATGATCCTGGGGTCCTAGGATGGAGCCCCATGTTGGGCTCTCTGCTCAGAAGAGAGTCTGCTTCTCCCTCTCCCTCTGCCCCTCCCCCTGCTTGTGTTTTTTTTCTGTCTCTCAAATAAATAAGATCTTTTAAAAATAAATAAATAGGTAGATAAAATGTTTTTAAAAAAACACAAACTCTGCACTCTAGGCATGTGGTAGACCCAGAGAACTTGGGAGACCAGTGACCCCATCCCCATATTTCCCTGATAAGGAAATAGACCCTGATTTGTGAAGAGGAGCAGGTGGGTCCAGAGGAAACCAGTGCCAGATCTAGAACTCGGCCTCCTGACCTGTGTGTGCTGTGTTCCCCATGGTGCCCCATTCCTCAGGGCTGGTCAGATGGAGACTCCCTCCAGGCCCCCAGCTCCTCGTAGGAGGTAAAGTCTTACTTCCCATTTAGTCTTGAGCTTCTCAACCTCTGTCCTGAGGAGAGGGGTTGCTCTATGCAGGGTTGGAATTTGGGAGCCCCACACCCTCCCTGGGGAACGCTTCTCTCTGCTCTGACTTGTAGCATTGGGACAGTGACCTTCATGAGAGCCCAGATATCCCCTGAGCTCTCTAGACCCGAACGGTGGATCCTTTTGCCTTTTTCCTGGTGGGGGGAGTTGGGGTCCTTACTTCCATTCTTGTTTTTACCCTCATCTTTGTGAAATGTTTACCTTTCTTTACCATCTTTACCTTCACCTCTTAGTGAAATGTTATGTGCAAGGCACTGCTTTTTGCAGGGGTGTTTTCATTTAATCCTTAAACCCTAGAAGATGGGCACGATTCTCCTGCGTTACAGGTGATGAGGCTCAAGTAGGTTAAGTAGCTTACTCCAGATACATAAATGGTAAGTTTAGTGACCATTCCCATAGTTTTTTGGGTTTGTTTTCATAATTAAATAGATTCGGTGCTCTACTGGTTCTTCTACTTCATTCCCAGACTTTTCGTTTTGAACCATCCTTTCACTGGCCGGCAGCAATCATCTAGCAGATTCTTCCAAACAGCTTAGGTGCACTGTCATCCCGGAGTTCTCTGATGGTGAGAACGTCAGCCTCTCGCCTTCACCCCTGAACAACACCCTCACGGGGTAAGATGCTCTCAGGTCACATGTGGCCTTAGCCTCTGTGGCATCCATTCATTGTCCTCCAACGGTGAGTGTTGCTCTGAGCAAGTCTGAGGTCAGCCAGTGTTTTCCCTTTTGTAGGTGACTTATTAGGTCGGCCCGGATGCTTGCTGACTTCTGTCTTGATTTTCCGAGTTCAATACCTAAGCCAGGAAAGATCGCTGCGCCCATTGTCCTGTATCAGTGTTCCATGGAACGTGGCCCGCTCTTTTGTTGCACACGTCCAATTCTTGATTCATTTCAGGAGTGTCATTTAAGAAAAAGATGAATGCCTTTTGTGTGTTCTACCTATGTCTCTGCTTCATGTCCACCAGCTTTCTGATGTTGGCTCACCTTTGCTGTTTCTACATGGCTTTTTTCTGCTCCGGTGGCTTTCATCATGGAAGCCTTTCTCCTGTGCCATCACAGCCGGTCACCCGGGGACCTGCTGCTAGCAGGTGGCAGACCAGAACCGAGACCCTTTAGTTGATATAATTAGATTCTCTGCTGTGTCTGCTCTGCTTCTTGGAATTTCGACATTTCTTTTTGTTGGTTCTGCAAAAGTGTGTTGTGGTTTTCAACAGTATAACCCTTCGTATCATGTCTTTGTTTTATTATCTAATCTTTTGGCTCTTGTTTTAGTGAATTCACGTTCTTAGATTGTTCTAGAACCCGAAGCATTTTCGAGTAATTTATTTTTGTTCCTTAGATCATGCTTTCTTTCACACTGGGGTTTCTGGTGTGTGTGTGTGTGGGGGGGTATATGTTGTTGGTGGTTTATTATTATTATTATTTTTTTTCATGCTCTGCTCCCTTTCTTTGTTTTTGTTTTCTCCTTCCCAGCAACGTGACTGCATTATGGCCATTCAGTTGATCTTCATCTTGCCTGACCTCCTGACCCCAATTTAGGGCAGGGCAGTTTTATTTTTATTTTTTATTTTTAAAGATTTTATGGAGACTGAGACAGAAGCAGGTTCCCTGGTTCCCTGTGGGGAGCCTGATGTGGGACTTGATCCCAGAACCCTGGAATCACGACCTGAGCCGAAGGCAGACGTTCAACCACTGAGCCACCCAGGCGCCCCAAGGCAGGGCAGTTCTTGACCTCTTTCTTAGCATGTCTGAGCCTGTCCACTTCCCCCCACAAGGCGTAGTTTGAGGGCTGGGAGTTCTGCGTTCCACTTCCTGCAGTCTGAGCATGTTGGCCGGGGGAGGATGGAGAGGCAGAGCTGGTCTAGGGCTGTGAGCCATCTCCAATAAGGCACGCCACCTCTATGAGATACCAGAATCCACAGAAAAAAACCACTCTCCTACCTCTAGGGCATGTGCAGTTTGGACAGGAAGGCCTAATAAGCAGATAATTATAGTAAGTGCTATGAACTGAAGGGGACATTTTTAGATGCTGGGTCATAATTTTCAACTTTCTTCTATTACAGGTGGTGGCAGTTTAAGGATAAAGATACCAGTAAGGATACTAGAGTGGAGGGACCAGGATCAACCAATGCAGCTCAATGCAGCTGAAGTTCAGGGAAGGACTTGCAGCCCGTGGGAAGGGATGGGACTCAGTTGTATTTTAGCAGTCATTTCAGCAGCAGAGTGGAAAATTAAATGCAGATCTAAAGACTTATATCCCCAGAGCACATCTTTGGTCAGCTCTGCAAAGAGGCCAAGGAAATATATTTCTTACTCGAAACTGAAGCAGCAAGGAGTAGAAGAGTTCCTGAACCTGGCTGACATCCCCCCCTCCTTATCCTGCACCGTTTCAAATACCCTCAGCTTCTGGGCAACAGCTGGAAGACACCCCGCTTTCTCTCTTGGGCTGTCTCATGGACCTCTGGAGAGGTTTTCCAGGGCTGCCCAGATGGCAGCCGGGGCTGGGGGCTGTACATCTGGATAATCTATCTCAAAGTTGCTGTCTTTTTACGGCATAGCACAGGAAAGGGACCAATTATGGGGTCCCTCTGCACAGCAGGCCTCATTACTGTGCTCAGCATGAAATGGGCAGAGGCTGGCAGAGCTGGGAAACTGGCTTCTGCCCCCGAAAGGGTAGCTAGGAAGGGAGGCAGAAGGGCATCATTGATTTCTTCTCCTTCAGGCCATGTGAGCTCATCTTTTCAGGGAGGCACCCACGTTTCTACACTGGACTTGTCAGCCAGGTGCCTTCTGGGGCTCTGGGTAGCACTGGCTCTTAGATACTGGAAGCAGAGGTTTGCATCTGTGAATACAAGGATGTTGTTCTGGGGAGGAGGGCCATGGCTTCCATCACACTGCAAAGGGGGCCGTGCCTCATCAGAATAGTTAAGAATACCCTCTCTCTCTCTCAGCCCTACATTTGATGGGTGGGGGAACGAGCCAGAGACCCAGAGAGCAGAAGTGACTTCCCCAAGGACCCAAGATGTGGTGGCGGAGGCAGATCTAAAAAGCCAGATCTCCTGGCTCCCTCTAGGACATTCCTCATTGCCTCCTTGGTGACATCACTTCCTGCCCTGCAGACACTGAGTGTTTTCTTCACTTTACTAACAAATAAACATGGGGCTGCTATTTATTGAGTGCCTGGTGTATGCACAGTGCAGCACTTAATATTTTATAGTATTCCATTAGTTCATAAACCAGCATCATGGTTTCACAGAGTGGGCAGCTGTGATGTTCTCCATTGCCAAGGAAAGGTCAAATCACTTGCCCAAGGTCTCAGAGATAGAAACTGGGGGAGAAAGATGGCAAACCCAGCCCTGCTGGGCATATACTCTTCCCATTTCCCCTGGCTCCCTCTGTATGAGACTCCTATCAGCCTGGCCCATCCCTACAGGTCCAAGCTGGGACTTGCATGCTTCCCAAAGCATTCTGACAGGCCTGGCCCCAGGTGGCCTTCCCTTCTCTGGCCTTTTTTGTAGGCAGATGACCCTGATTCCCCAACCAGTCCTGCTCCTTCCTTGCTGGCTACCTTTGGGCATATCTCCTTCTCTTCCTCTAGCCTCTGCTTGTGTCTGACATAGGAATCATAGTATCCCAATCCTGGGGCTCTCAATGAGATAATTCATGTCCATAGAGTCATTTATTCAACAAATATTGGAGAATCTACCATGGGCTAGGAGCTACCCACACAGGGTATCACCTGCACAGTTTGCAAGGGTGAGTGAGAAGACATGGCTCTGGCTTTCAGGACTGCCAAGGCCTGGTCAGAGAGGCAGACAGGAAATAAAATACTTAAGAGTTAGCTGGTGCAGGCTGGGGTGTCCAGATGCTTTGAAGGAGAGGTACAAAGTTCTAGGAGAATATAAGGAGAGGGACACTTGGGTAGCTAAATGGTTGAACATCTGTCTTCGGCTCAGGTCATGATCCTGGAGTCCTGGGACCGAGTCCCGCATCGGGCTCCCCATGGGGAGCCCACTTCTCCCTCTGCCTGTGTTTCTGCCTCACTCTGTGTGTCTCTCATGAATTAAAAATGTATATATACAAGGACAGACTGATTCAACCTGACGTCCATGGAAGGCCTCTTTAAAGAAGCAACACTATGTTTGAGGCTGATGGCAGAGTAGAAGTGAGTCAGATGAAGACTGTTCCAGGGAGAGAGCCCAACAGGCATGGAGGCCTGTTTGCTAGGGCTGCCATAAGAAAATACCACACACTGGGGGTGGGAGGGGCTTAAACAACAGAAATTCCTTTTCTTGCAGTTCTGGAAGCCTGGAGTCCAAGGTCAAAGTGTTTACAGTGTCATTTTCTCTTGAGGCCTCTCTCCTTGGCTTGCAGATGACTGCCTTCCTGCTGTATCCTCTCATGGCCTTTTCTCTGTGTGAGAACACCCCTGCTATCTCTGTCTTTTTTTTATAAGGACACCAATTGTGAGGGATTAGGGCTTCACTCTGACGGCTATTTCACCTAACCACCTCTTTGAAGGCCCTATCTCCAAATACAGTCCCATGGATTACACCCTGCGCTCCCCACCAGATGACGTTATTTAACCCTAGTTACTTCTTTAGAGGCGCTATCTCCAGATACGGTCATATTTGAATCTTGAAGGGAAGAGAGAACTCGGCCTATAAACAGACAGGAAAGATCTGATCTTGATTTAGAAGCTGAAGAGGTCAGCGTGGCTGGAGTATCATGAACAAAGAGGAAAGGAGAATGGGATGACACTGGAGAGTTGGCAGGGGTGAGGGAGCCAGAGCGGAGAGGGGACATTATTCTGAGTGCAGGGGGAGCCACTGGAGAGGTTTGGATCTAGAATGGGAGAGAGAGGATCAGGTGTGACTTTCAAAAGATGATTCTGGAAAATGGGTGGTTGGGGCCAAGAGTACAAGTGCAGAGTGGGGCTAATTGCCATTAGTGGTGATGGGGCACAGCTGTAGAGATAGGGGAGGGCAGGGGGATGGATGGAGACATGTTTTAGGACATGGTGATGGGTTAGATATGTGGGGCGAGGGGTTCAGGCTAAAGGCAAAGGTGAGAGAGAAACATCAGAAAGAAAGACTGTCAGATTCCTCTGTGAGTCACTTACCCAATTCCTTCACGCGGGAAAGTTAGGAGGGGATGCTAGTTGGGACGGGAAGGTCAAGCATTCCATCTGGAACCTACTCGGGGTGAGACACCCAAGTGAGCATGTCAGGTAGGCCTCTGCTCAGTGTAGAGGTGGAGCTCAGCAAGGAGATCCAGGCCGGAAAGCTAGGTGGGGAGTTAGCCACCTGTGAGAGGGGGTGGAGGCACAGGAATAGAGGTCACCAGTGGTAAGCAGGTAAGGAGACGAGAAGAGGAATCAGGATGCAGCCCCTGAGAATGCCAACATTTCAAAGCCAGGGAGGAGAGGAAGCCAGCAAAGGAGATGGAGACGAGGCCAGAGCGTGAGGAGGAGCCTGAGAGAGGGGGGTGCTCCTAGAAGCCAGCAGACATTGGCTGGTAGGCACCCAGTCACTGTGGATCCCTTTCCTTGCCACTCTCCTTCTTACTGAATTTTGTCTGTTTCTGAATATCTATTGGCCCTTTCCCTCAGGTGACAGAAACTCAAGAAATAATGAGTTAATGGATGAGCACACACATGCGCAGAGTGAAGGAAGAAGGGCAGCTCTTATGGGTGGGCCTTGGTGGTTGGGGGAGCAGAGGGTGCGGGGGGACATGTGTAACTACCCTCTCTCGCTCCTGCAGCCCTGGGCATTGATTCTATCCGAGGGTCTAGGCTGGGTGCAAGTTTCCTGGAAACCCATGGCCCTGTGGAGCCGCAGGCCCTCTGGGGAGCCACTTCTCATGCTCGGCAGGCATCCTGGCCTGGTCGGGACTGAGCCAGTCCCCTTGGCTGCCCATGCAGGGAGCCGCCTCCCCCAGCAGGTCGCCAGAGTCCCTGTCGCCTTTCCTCCCCTAGCAGTGTCGACTGCACTGTAATCACACAATTATGATGCCATTAAAATGTCACATTTGGAGAAATCCATATAAACAAAGCATTAACAACCACTTGAAAATTGCAGTCTTTACCACTAATGACCTACTTTCTCTACACACCGCGCCCTCCCGCCACCCCCACTCGTCTGCCTCTTTTCCCAGCCCTCCTTTCAGAGGCACACCAGAAGGTACAGTCTGTCTGTCGTCTCTGCTGCCTGGAAATCCTTGATGTCTAATGTGCTGGAAGAAGCTTTTTGATGGGGCCCAAGACATCGAGACCAGGGGAGCCCATCGCTGAGCCACTGAGTGAATCAGGCAAGAGGAAGCTACACCTATGTAGAGCTAAGGTCCTGATGGACGGGCCCCCAGACAGAGGCTGGCTGGCCCTTGGAAAGTTGAAGAAAGAAGATGGTGCTGAAAAGTCTGAAAGGTGGCTTAATGCCTTGGCTGTGACCTTTCTTCGCCATCTTAGGAAGCAGAGCTGGAACCAGAGATGTAGTGGTCACATGCTCACAACATAACACAAGTTATGAGTTAGACAAGTGTCCTGCTTGGGGACTGTGGGCCAGGGGGCTCTGGATCCCTGCTGCTGTGAGTCCAGGAGAAGCAGGTGGGCTGAGCAGAGAGGCACAGGCCAAGAGAGCCTTGATAGTTTTAACTTCGTTTCCCAGAAGAGCGCTCTGGGAAATCTCAGATACTGAATTTTCTTTGTCACCAGAATCTGATTTTAATGCATGAAGAAAATGGATTACTTAAAGGAATTTTATATATGAGTGCTCTTATAAAATAAAGTGAATGAGTGCTCTTATAAAGTAAAACATAAACCAAAACAGCTCTGGCAAGTAATTAATCTCTTCCAATGTATCTGAATTGCAAATCTGGATTCCCATAGAGGTCCCGGATGTGATTAAAGCGAGAGTATGCCTAATTCTGAAAAAGCGAAGAGGAGGCCACCGTGGATAAAAGAAGTTGAGTTGGTGTGTAGGCGGTATTTTAAATAGCGCTTCTGGTACTTCCCACCCCCTCACAGTTCACAACTCACCTGCAGAAGGGATCATGCCACAAGCACTCTGATGAATGGGCAAGAAAGGTTGGTGACCAGCACGTCATTTGGGGGAGCAATTATTGGTGTTTCCTAAAGTGAGGGAAATGGGGGTCTTGTTTATGAGCAAGTGCATCCTAAGCCCCTTTTAATAGTTGCGTGACATGGTATGGACCACATTCCCACTGTGTCATAAAGATGGCCAGTGTGTAGGACAGGCTCTGGAGGATCTCTCTCTGTTTTTCAGCCCACTGCCATTATCACTCGCTGTGCCACCTACAGTGCTAAATTTGCCCTTGGCCGAGGCAGGCCTCCCACCCTCACCCGGATTCAGCAGGCAAGCCGTCCGGGTACTCTGGGTCTGCTTTTGACATAAAAAGAGCCAGCCAGCGGCCCCCATGGGGTCCTGCCAGATAAAGTCATTTCAAAGTCATTCACTCCAACCCACACCTACATATTCAGCAGCTGACCTAGTTTTCAGGGAGCTGGAGGGTATCTGGATGTCACCTTATTTACAGAGAAGATAGAGAACGCGCTAAGCTCCGGCCTGCGCTGCACACGGTATCTGGGGAGATCTGGCCTCCACCTCGGAGGTGTGGAAAGGAAGGGAACAAATTCTCAGCTGAGAGCTTAAGGCTGCTTGCTAATGTCACCTTCGGGGAGTGAATGACAGGGCTTAGGGGACACTTGAGTCTGAAACTTCTTTTCTAGCCAGAATCTAGTTTAGTGTGTGGATTAGGAAAGGTGTTTCCAGGTAATGTAGTAGAAGGTGTATGACTGCATCTGGCCGTATTGCCTCCCTTCTTCCTCATCCTGCTCTAGGCAGGTGCTGGCACAGGGGCCCCTCTGCCCGTGACCCCCTGCCACTGCGGGTCCTGCCTAAGGACCCAGCAGAGCCTACCTGTTTGGGTTTAATCCCAGCACTTCCACTTACTTGGCTAAATCCCTTTAGACTCTCAATCCTCAGTTTCCCTTCAGTAACATAGGGTTCGTCATAGCACCTACTTCTGTCTTGTCCTGAAGATGTGATGAGTAACATTTTTATTTTTATTTTTTTTAAGGATTTTATTTATTTATTCATGAGAGACACAGAGAGGGAGAGAGAGACAGAGAGAGAGACACAGGCAGAAGGAGAAGCAGGCTCCATGTAGGGAGCCCGACATGGGACTCGATCCCCGGGTCTCCAGGATCACGCTCTGGGCTCATGTGTTCAGTGGAAGAGAGGGGTCCACCTCAAGCAGGGAGTCCTGACGTCCAGGTTCCTTGGCTGATGGGAAACCTGAAGTCTCAAGCAGGGTCAGGCTTCTGACCTCACCCCTGAGATTCCTCAGGTCTCTCCCCAGAATCACCGGCACAGCTTCTGTGCTGGCCTGTGTTCCCACCTCCACGCTGTACAAAGGGACTTAGCTCAGAGGCCCTGCAAAGCTCAATTTATACCACCCTAAGCTAGAAGTAACCCTTAGCTATTATGCTTTTTTTTTTTTAATTTTCGCAATGAATCATTTTATTAACTCAGAATTTTTGCTGTATCATAATTTGGAGGCTGTACGTGTGTCCTGATAGGGTTTTAGAAGAGATAGTGGGTTGGAATCATCTATATCCATGGTTCTCAATGCTTTCCAGGGAACACTGTCAATGTTTGGATGTATTTTTAATTTTTATGACTAGAGAGATGAGTGGTGCTTGCGTTTGTGCTACTGGTATTTAGTGGGTAGCGGGTAGAGGGCTAAAAATTCTATAGTGCACGGAGCTATTACACGTAAGATAGTTTTACATCGTATCATTTGCACGGCCCTGAGCTCAAACCCATGTTTGAGATATGAACTTTTGCGTAGGTCCGCCCTGCTGAGGGTCCCAGGACACATCTGGTTAGTAATGACCTGTGCTTTTATCACAGCAGACAGTCAGGTGATGCAAACAGTCACCTGTGGATGCTGTCAGAGACCGCATTTCTGCCACAGGAAGGAAGAAGCTAAACATAAATTGGCTGGCTGTAAATTGCCTTTTCTCTCCATTAGCATTCAGTCCCCAAAAGAAATAATAGTGACTGTAGCAGTGTTGACCATAATAATACGTTACATATGCATTATGTTTTGCCAAGAAATTTTTCAGGCTGTGTCTCATTTCTGAGATCTAATGTGGGCCTGTAAAGTGATGTGGGGTAAAGATTAGTACTGCCCTTGAGACGAAGGGAAAAAACTGACCACAAGTAGTTGAAAGGGCACATGAAGTAGACCGAGGCTCGGACCCAGCTTTTCCTGACTTGCGTTCTCTTCACGACATCAAAGGAAACTTGGAGAAGGATTACAGGGTCATCCCTGGTGCAGTGCTCCCCCCTCTCTGCCCATCTCCACCTTCTCACACGCAAACACTCTGGCAGCTGTAATTCTGCTGAAATTCTACTGATTTCCAGTGAAATCAGGCTGAAATGGATAAGGGGCTCCCTGAAGGAGAAAAGTCACAAAAATGGAACTTGCGGTGTGAGCACTGTTCCCTTCCCATCAGCCTTCCTCCTTTATCTTTCTTTACCATTCTCCTTTTATTCCCCTACTGCCCCCAGGGTCACAGTTTGGTGGCCTTCAGGCCAAATGCAGGCCTGTGGGCATATTTTGCCTCACCCAAAGGGGAGATCTAAAGAGTGGTAAGTAGTAGGCAGGTGTTGTGCGATACTTAAATGATACTTACTGGCATTTCTGTTCTCAGTGACCCTAAAGGCATGTCCAGTTGTGACCCCTGCTAGATACCTGGGTTCAGTAGTGCCCCTGGACAGTTGCTTGGCTCCATACCTATTCCTTGAGGCAAAATTGCTTTCTGATGATCCCTAAAGATACTTCCCAGCTCTGCGCAGGCAAGGAGGGAGGAGGAGTCTGACTTTGGGGGAGAGATTTCTTCTGTCTCTGAGAAATGCAAATCTTGTTTTTAGTGCTTTATTCTTTCCTTCTCGAAGTCGCTTCCTGTGAGGCGTGGGGCAAGACCCTAACCTTGAGGCCCCCTCTCAGTCCTGCCAGAGGCCACTGTGGCCCAGTTGAAAGATGTCTGCAGCAATCCCTTGCAGGTGCACCCCCAGTCTGAGGAGGTGACCGCTCACGCAGGGTGGCTCACTGTCCACACCAGAGATGGGCTGTTGCAGCGTCCTGCTCTGTCCAGCTGGAGGCTTCCCCTCCTGAGCCCACTTCTGACTGTTCTCTTCCGAAGTACAGATTCTCTGCTTCGTCTCTCTTGGGCACCGATTCCATCCCTTAGAGCATGTTCTCTTTCCAGCATCCGCCTCCTGGTTGGGGGCAAATGCATCTGCCTGTGTCACCATGTGGTCCACCAAATCCTCTTTCTCCTGAGCCCCGTAGGGGTACCTGGCTCCCTGCCCTCCCCAATCTCTTGCTCCCTGGATTCCAGACCTGGGAGGGACGAGGCTTCTGGTGTTCGAGCAGTTGGCTTCCTGCTCCAGTCTTTGAACACAAGAGGATGCAGAAATGAATGCTGTGGGTAGAGCTAGCTCTCACCGTCCTCATGCCTACCAGCAATCAGGGGGTGTTCTTTATGCCAGCTGTAGCAATTTGAGATGCCACTCCAACTAAAGGGGGGGGCTCTGGGTTTCGTCTTTAGTGAATTTAGTGAACTTAGGAATTTGTAGGACTTTGAGTAGGAAGGGAGCAGACACATCGGCATTAGTGCTCAGGCACCCTGGCACCTGCGGGGGAGCCGGGCCCTCTTCCCCATTCTCACGCAGACTTAAAAACTTCCCCGGTACCTCCCTGTCATGCTAATTAGTAAGCAAATTAATCTTCATATAAGGTCCAAATTGTGTGTGTTTCTTCTTTTCTATTCCAGAAACAAAAGCTGGGCTTCTGTCCATTCTATTAATCATATTATATTTCACAGTTGGGGTTTTTAGGCAATTAGAATAATGATCAGAACTTCTCCTCTTCCAGAAAGCTCAAAGCCTCTCCCAAAGCTGTATTTGTGTGATGTGTTGTTGGGATACAAGGTGGTGTGTGTCTGTTTGGGGCAGTGGCAGGGAGGGGAGAGCTGGGCAGTGGAGGCTCTTGCTGTCAGAGCCTCAGTGAGATTGACTGGAGGACTGGAGAAAAGCCAGTGTTAGGGTTTTAGGCTTGGCCTCCAAGCTGGCAGACTTTCCCGGGGCTCAGAGAAGCCGCAGCAAGCAGCTCCCAGCAGACCCATTTTGTAGGTGCCTGGCTCTAGGGTGGGATAGGGGGTGAAAAGTAGGGAAGAAATGGAAGGAGCTAGAATAGAAGAATAAACTCATCCCTGCTGATGACATGCTACCTCATTTGGCCCAAGAAATAGCCCTTTCCTCCTCCATTATATGTCCATTCCATCCTCTACATTCTTTAAGGAGTGACTTTCGTATAATTAATACTAACCATTAAACTACAGCATTAAAGGAGCAATTGCCTAATTCTGAGGAAAATTTAAATTTATTACCAGCACCCGAGATAAAATGAATACTGAAGAGAAGGAGAGAAAACCCTGCAGAAGATAAATAGAAAGCCAAGTGGGATATTGACTTGATCCTTCTCCAGTGCAGGGTAATTTGGCTTCTAAAGTGAGTTAGATCATAATAAATTAAATTTAGATTTCTGCACATCAGTTAAATAACTCCCAAGACAGAATTCCAGTGAGAGGAAGAGGTGATAATACATGGTGGAAATATTAAAATGAAGATCTTATCTAATAATCCATAATTGATGTGCTGTCCCTAGATGAGGGAAAAGGATTTTCCAGCTCTTTCCTTTGCTATGAGCCCAAGTGAGCTGGCTGGCCCTTCCTTCTTTGTTGGAGTTTGTCTTGCACGCTGGGGCAGAGGGGGCCAGGGGTGGAGGGAATCCATTCTCAGGGTCCTTCCTTTTCCAGACCTTTCATCCTGGGCAGGACTTACATAGAGATTGTGCCGTCCTCTTCACTCCCTGGACTGGCCCTTGGAAAAATAAGATCAGTTCCCAGCTGGGCAGACATTAGAATAATAGTAATGTCATTGGGTGAGCAGATACTTCTCCATTTTTATGACTGCCCAACAAGGGGCTAAAAAGTGGCCCTGGATGAATGAAACATTCAGTGATGTTGAAGGAACACAAGCTTTGAAGCCAAAAGTCCTGAGTTAGTCTCCATAGCGAACTTTTGATCTTTGTGGTCTGAAGCAGGCTCCTGTTGTTTCCTTAACTCTCAGTGTTCTCATGTGTGAAATGGGAACAACACAGCTGGCTTGCCTACGTCACAGGGGTAATACAAATGCAGCATTGTAGTGAAAAAGCTTTGGAGGTAATAATAAGCTTTTCTGTTTGGCCTGTTTGATACTGACCTTCAATCCTTATTATACTTTTTCATTTCTAAAAGTTATACTCAGTTCTTTTTCAGTGAACTTTTGTTCTTTGCTAATTTTTTATTTCCTGTTTTAACTGTTTTATCTACGGTTATGCTTTATTTTGTATCTGTAATTCCTGCCTCTGAAGTCTCTGGAAGATCTAAATCTGTTGTTTGTAGTTTCCACTAACTGTCACTCCCATGTGTCTGATTTTTTTTTTTTTTAAGATTTATTTTACTTATTTTAGAGAGAGCACGCAGTGGGGGAGAACCAGAGGGAACGGGAGAGAGAAGCATAAACAGACTCTGTGCTGAGTACAGAACCTGACGCAGGGCTCAATCTCATGACCCTGATATCAGACCTGAGTTGAAACCAAGGGTTGGACGCTTACCCGACTGAGGCACCTGGGCACTTCTGATATATATATATATTTTTTTTACATTTTATTTTATTTCTTTTAATAAATTTATTTTTTATTGGTGTTCAATTTACCAACATACAGAACACCCAGTGCTCATCCCGTCAAGTGCCCCCCTCAGTGCCCGTCACCCAGTCACCCCCACCCCCCGCCCTCCTCCCCTTCCACCACCCCTAGTTCGTTTCCCAGAGTTAGGAGTCTTTATGTTCTGTCTCCCTTTCTGATATTTCCCACACATTTCTTCTCCCTTCCCTTATATTCCCTTTCACTATTATTTATATTCCCCAAATGAATGAGAACATATAATGTTTGTCCTTCTCCGATTGACTTACTTCACTCGGCATAATACCCTCCAGTTCCATCCACGTTGAAGCAAATGGTGGGTATTTGTCGTTCCTAATGGCTGAGTAATATTCCATTATATACATAGACCACATCTTCTTTATCCATTCATCTTTCGATGGACACCGAGGCTCCTTCCACAGTTTGGCTATTGTGGCGATTGCTGCTATAAACATCGGGGTGCAGGTGTCCCGGCGTTTCATTGCATCTGTATCTTTGGGGTAAATCCCCAGCAGTGCAATTGCTGGGTCATAGGGCAGGCATTTTTTATTGTGATTTCACCTTTTGGTGAGCTTTGTAGGAATCCTGGAGATCTGAGTTGGAGATGCTTTTCTCTAAATAGGATTTACATTTGCTTCTGACAGGCAACAGGTTCTGCTTCAATATTAGAAGGAAATTTCTAGAAGTTGCAGGCCTTTGAAGCTTGGAGTGGGCTCCTTGGGACCTCTGTGTGCCTGGATGGACCCAGGAGGGACATCCCACTGGACACTAGAATGTTTTGCTGGGATTTCAAGTATTGGATGGATGGATGAATTCTATCATCTTTAATAAGTTGTATCATTGCTTTCAATTCTGATCTCCTGTGTGTTAACCTGGTGTATTCCAGCCTTCCTGCAGGAATCTGCCTCTGGACTTGCACCCTTCCTACCCTGGCTGGGGGGAGACTGGGTACCCAGAAAGGAGAGTCATGGGCTGGTGGGGTGATAGTGAAGGGGGCACAGAGATCCTCTGAGGGAAGAAGATCCCGAGAAAGAAGTTGGCTGAGAAAAATGATGGGAAACATGTAGATAGTCTTTGAAGATGACCCAAGGAAATAGCAGGAAGGCTCTGGGAAGACAGTGTCATCCAATGGTCGGGAGCATGGGAGCTGGAGCCAGACTCCATGGGTTTAAATCCTACGTCGAGCACATAGTACCTGTGTGACATTGAGCAAGGCACTTACTCTCTCTATGCCTTGGTTTCCCCACTTGTAAAATGGGATTGGTAAAATTAGCATCTGTGATTGTGAGGATTAGATAGATGCAGATGTTTATGACACATGATAGGTACCCCCGACGTGTTACTTCTTTTATCACAGGGTAAGTTTGAGAAGTTTTATTAAGGATAAGCACAGTTCAGAATAGGATAGAAGCCTCCTCGTGGGATAGAGACTTTCTCATTCTAATGGGGCAGGTTGTAGGTCAGGGAAGAAGAGACCTAGGGCAATGAGAGAGCTAGTAGCTGGAGAAAGAAGACAGGGAGCCAAACACATTGAAATCATAGAGAGTCACATAATCAGCTCTAATAGTATTAGAGCTAAAGAGCCTGAAAGTGGAATGAGAGGAACAGGCCAGGGAAGGTCAGAGGAAAGGGGACTCAGGGTATCTCCCAAAAGCATGGTGGGAGGAAAGAAATGAAACCACTTAGATGTGCTTCTAAGCGTTCATTTTTGGTGCCAAACTATTTCAATATTTAGTGCCCAGGTTTGGCTGACTTAATCAGATATATTCCATGGAAAAGATGGTCTTTGTTTTCTGTGCGTGGCATCGTACTTAGGGTTGGAAACACACGTGCTCTAGATTGAGCAAATTCTGGTCAGAGATGGGACACCTGGGTGGCTCTGCGGTTGAGCATCTGCCTTTCACTCAGGATGATGGTGGTGGGGTCCTGGGATTGAGTCCCATATCGAGCTCCCTGCAGGGAACCTGCTTTTCCCTTTGTCTATGCCTCTGTGTGTGTGTGTGTCTCTCATGAATAAATAAATAAAATCTTAAAAAAAAAAATTCTGGTCAGAGAGTCAAGTGAGATCTTGCTTGGGGGCCACGGGTGGTGGGGGCCCTCCTGTGTGGAGGGGGCACAGTCTTGAGGTGGGTTTAGGTCTCCCTTCCCACCAGGTTCGATTACAGGTCACCTTCCAGCTGGGCTCCTTGTGGCAGTCTCTTCCTTCCACTTTGTTGTGCACATGTGGCCAGAGACCACCTCCACCTGACCTGTTTCATATAGACCCAGCCGTGTTCCAGAGTTTTCTTTCACTCATGTGCTCTTTGCAGTCCACACTCTGGCCTCCCCATTCCTGAGCTAGCTATGCCCTGAACACATTCTCCCTCCTCCAGGTCTTCCTGCCTTTTGTCTGGGTTTTTCACTACACGTGTATACTCCTCTCATTTCATTCCTAAGCAAAGCAAACTGTGTTCATCATTCAAGCACGAACTCATTTGACACTCCTTCCGGGAAGCCTTCCCCACTTCCCTCATTCCTCTGGTATAGGTGTTAGAGATGTGTTCGTGCATGCCTCTCTGCAACTTTGCAGCCTCCTCGAGGCCTGGGGCCTTCGATCTTTGCATCTCCCCTCCATAGCACCAGAGTGCTCTAGGGGTCACCACTGATTTAGAGGATTGCAATGAATCTAATTGGGAATGAGCCAGAGGGAGATGATACAGGGCCGTATGGCCCTTCCCTGGACAGTGAGATGTCAGGGTCACCCTGTGGTGATATTCCAAGTATGGGTGACAGGTGTCAGGCTGTGACATTGCACAGCACACGCAGGGATCTCACACCACACCCCCTGTGTAGCAGCAGTATTCCAGGACATTAATAAAATCAATTATTGGATAAAAATCACTGGTTTCCAAAGCTTCATTTTGTGCTATTAGCAGGAGAATGCTGTTTCAAAGGGAGATAACAGAGAGAGAGAGAGATCAATTACCAGATTAGATCAAGTGGTGCGTGATCTAACTGCACACTGGCAGCTGCCCCCTGTGGGTAGAGCACCTGCCCTGCCATCTGTAGGGCCTGCCCTGGGCCTTCCTGTCAGGTTCCCCACGTACAGAGGGCATCCTGGTCAGCGATGGGATGGGCGGTACTCAGGCAGCTTTTCATACTTGCACAGTGACTAGAGTCAGTAGCACATGAGTGAGCATCTCATCCTTGGGGATATTGCCAGCCCCGGAGCCCCAGTCCTCACCTTCCAGGGCAGAGCCTGGTCAATAGGTTCTTCCCAGAGATACAGAGTTCTTTGTGCTTTGATGAACTTGAAAGGTCTGAGTGGCTCTCCCTGGGGGTGAAAATGTCAGCATCCATTCACTGGGCAGTGGCCACTGAGGGAAGCGTCCAGCGTGGGGAGGCTCTGAAGCCCACAGCCTCCTCTGGCTGTGCGGAGAGTCTCTGCTTGGGTGCTGAGCTGGTGTGGGCGGAGTGATGAGGCAGCCTGGCTCTGGGCAGGAGCCACCCCCTCCTGCCTTGTCAGTGGCCTCACCTTCTCTGCTGTGTGAATGCCCTGGAGGGCCTGGGAGACTGAGCTCTCCTTTGGGCTCTGCCACTGGCCCACCTGTGCAGACAAGCACATAACTTCTGTGAGAACGTGTCTTCCCAGCTTGGCACAGAGTCTGGGGAGGATGAAACAAGATCGTGAATCCAGAAGCTACCTTATACATTCTAAAGTGCCATGTCCAGGTACAGTGAGGGTATTACTTGTTCCCGCATTGATGCTTTGGAAAAATAATAGCAGATTTAGGGGCACCTGGGTGGCTCAGTCAGTTAAGTGTCCGACTCTTGATTGTGGCTCAGGTCATGATCTCAAAGATGGAACCCCGTTCCATCTGCACTCAGATGCACTCCATCAGGCTCTGCACTCAGCACGGAGTCTGCTTGGGATTCCCTCTATCTCCCTCTCCCTCTGCCCCTTCCCTCTGCCTACTCTTTCTCTCTCAAATAAATAAAGAAACCCTAAAAAAAATAATCACAGATTCCTGGGTTGGAGGAAGAAGCGAACACACAGGCGTCCATCTGGTGGGTCGCACACTATCATAGATGGATCGCCTACTTCCCATCTCTTCCTGTGGCATAGGGGGAATGACAGTCATTTGGTACCTGTTCTGCACCAGCTACTGTGTCAGCACTTTTCAGCCAGGTGTTCTCAAATTGCCCTGCTGAGGTGGTCCATGGGGTCAGGACACTAGAACGCAAGTCCCAGCCCTGCCACTTCCTGATGGTGGGATCCTGAGCAAGGTATGTAGCCTGCGGAGGCTGTTTTCTTGTCTGTGTAGTGGGCCTATGATCCCTGCCCACCTTCTAGAACTACCAGGAGCAGCGAGTAAAGATTCTCACATGGGACCCCGTACAGAGCGCTCAGTAAGCAGCAGCTGTCTTCATTGCATTGTTCTGTTTGTTACTATCGTTGCTGGTGGTTTTCTTAACATCCTACCTCTGGCTCCGTCTTTGGGCTGAACTTTGCTAGACAGACCTGTTCTCTGCAGTTGGGCGGTGACACGCAGAGGAGGCTGGTGGAGGGCTGGGAGCCATTCTCACTGACTTCCCATTTGTGCCACACAGACTTTGGAGGCTGACTGGGAGGACCTGTGGGACCAGTTTGATGAGCGGCAGTATCTGAATGCCAAAAAGTGGCGCGTTGGTGACGATCCCTATAAGCTGTATGCTTTCAACCAGCGGGAGAGCGAGCGGATCTCCAGCAGTCGGGCAGTCCCGGACACTCGCCATCTGAGGTACTTCGCCCCTACTCCCCCTTGTCACTCTCCCCCCTCCCCGGTGGTCATGACCGAGCAGCAGCAGGCTGGGTTCGTGCGGTGCCCACGCCAGGAATCGGGCAGATGTGCCATCTGCTGCCGGCTGGACGCTGAAGGGTCTGTGATGTGTAGCTCACACGCTCTGTGCCGCTCACTGCTGGGGCCATCCCCAGGCACTTCCAGGGAGAAATGTGTGGGCACCTCCTTCACCTGCACCTGGCCCCCCCCCCCCCCCGCACCCAGTGGCCACCCTGAAATCCTGGAGCACTGAAGACCCGATGGCCTGGGCCTGTGTTCCTGGCAGATCCCCATGGCATGGCCTGGCTTGGCTTTCAAACGGAGGGAGGGCAGGATGGCCAGACCCCTGGGAAGGCGGGTTGGTGGCCTGTTCAGTCACTGGTCGTTGGAAGGTCATTTCCTCTTGCAGCCCGAGCACGTTTTGTTGTGCGAGATGAACAACCAGAGGGGCTTCTTCACACGCCTCTGCTGTCTGCTTCGGAGCAGCCCGTTCACACAGGCTCGTTCTGCTATCTGCCACCCAGCCATGCCTTCCAGTGGGCTGCAGAGGTCAGGGCTGAAACACTGCAGAGAGCTTTATTTCTCAGCGGAAAGGGTCTTTCTGAAGTCTTTCTCGTTGCCTCATTACCAGTCCTTCCTAGAGTCAAAGCCACAGGCTACTTTGAGGTCTGAGTGAGCAGGTCTGTCTCCACCCCACCTCCTCCATGCTGGCTTCCCTGACTATACCTGCGTAGTCCAGCTGTGCCAAAGGCCCCCTGGGGGGTGGGTGTCTTTCTGCCTACTGTGGGAAATCACTCAGCACCAGCTCCCAAGAGCAGCCTGGCACGTTTGGCATGGAGAAGCTCAAAGGCATTGTTAAATTGAGAGGCTAGGGGACTGGTGTTAGCTTCCTAGCTTTCTGTCTCCATCTGGGTCTGTGGGTACCCGCTCGTGGACACTGGGGTTTATGAGCAGGGTGGTAAGAATTTTGATGACTTTTGAGGCTGGTCAATCTGAAGGTACTTTAAGCAGGCAGTCTGTGAAGGCCGATGGACTCTGTTTCCCCAACTAGGCTGTATAGCTTAGAAACCTTGATGCACATAATGTGTCCTGTGGAGGGGCTGAAGCCGTCCTTGTTAGTCACCACCATTCATGAAAGGAACTGGAGTCCTGGTTTCCCCATAGAAATAATGCCAGGGCAGTGAGCTGGCTGTAAGGCATCTGTGGCTTCACAGGTCTTCAGAAGAAGACTCCAAGAGTCTGCAAACTTAACCCTCCCCTTGAAATACCCATGAGACTCTTCTTAGCAGCACAGAGTCCCCCACACAGAGATCCAGGGCATTGGTTGTACCTCGAACATTCCCTGCTACTGACCTGAAGGCTTCTTAAAGTCAGAGTCTTGTATTACAACTATCAAAATTCTCCAGCACTAATCCTGGTCCTTGGCATCTGATAGAATTTTCTTTAAAAATTAGGTAATTTGGGGCACCTGAGTGGCTTCAGTGGCTTGGTTAAGCTTCTACCTTCAGCTCAGGCCATGATCCCAGGGTCCTGGGATGGAGCCCTACACTGGGCTCCCTGCTCAGCGGGGAGCCTGCTTCTCTCTCTTCCTCTGCTCCTCACCCTGCTCATGCTTGCTTTCTCTCTCACTCAAATAAATAAATAAAATATTAAAGAAAAAAAAAACAATAGGTAATTTTATTTCCTTGAGTGGAGACTACAGGTAGAACAGGGAAGAAGGAGAGAGAAGAAGGCTGAGAAGCCCCCCTGATCTCAGGTGGGGTGGTCCTTCCCCTGTCCAGAGTCCAGACCGTGAGACCCTCCAGAAGACAAAGGACAGCCTCCTGCCCAGGAAAGGAGCCAGTGCATCTGGGCAAGAGCTCTGCCCCCACCTGTAGAAGGGAGGCAGGAAGTGGGGGCTTCACTGAGCTGGCAGGTGCAAAGGGACATCCTGAGCCGGACAGATTTCTGTGGTCAACCTGGTCTGTGATCTGAGAGGCAGAAATGAAAGCAATTTACAAGGGCCAGAAATACATGCTGGTTGTGAGTGAAGAACTGACACAGTCCCCGAGGATCCGAGTTTCCCAGGTCCTGTTTGGGGCTCTCACGCAGTCTGCTGTATCTGTTAAGTAAGTGTGGTCCGCTGGCATGGCAGCAAGAGGGAAAGGAGGACTTAGACCAAATCCAAGGCACCCTTGGGGAATCCAGAGAGGAAAAGTCTATCTGCCATATGTCTGCCTCCGGGCACTGACCTTGCCCAGTAGGAGCTGGGATTGTGTTACTCGGAGGATTTCAGATTTGTGGATCCTGATTCAAAAGAGCAGCAAGTGGAGAGGACAGGATATTGGGAACGAAGGCAAGCACATGGGACCAGGCAGCCGTGGTAGGTCTGTTGAGCACTGACTGTGTATAAGGCCGTGGGCTAGTGCCAGCAGAGGCCAACAATTGAATTGGCCATCTCCAGGCTGACTTTGATATGGGGCTGACCCTGTGCACACATCACTCTTGTACTAATGAGCATTCCAGAGACTGCCAGCAAAGCCCAGTGTTCCTCTCTCAGATGGGCCCCACTGGGGTTGACCTGTCTACTACTGCCAGCCCTCATCTCCCAGGGAATCTGTGTCTGTGAGGTGAAAACCACCAGCTAAGTCCCTTAATCCTAGGATCCCAGCCTCCTTGTATCCCGACTTCATCCTGACATAATGCCTGACTTCAGCCAGCCAGTGTGCCTGGGCTGCTGAAGCCCTAAAGCCCTTCTTGGGCCCTGCCTACCCCAGCTCTGAGCAGCTGGGGCTGCTGGTGACCTGTCTCCTATAACACATCAGCAGGATTCTGTCAATGGCTGGCATTTGGACCTGGATCATACTTTGCCCTGGGGGCTCACCTGTACATTGCAAGCCGCTGGCCAGCATCTTTGGCCTCTACCCACTAGATGCCAGTAGTACCCCCCCCCCATGTTGTAACATTGCCAGATGTCTCCTGAGGGGCAAAGCTGCAGTGAGAATGAGCCACTGCTGTAGAGTCAGCCCCACTTGTTACCTGAGTTCTCGAGAGTGAAGTATCAACATGAATTATCAGCCCCAGCAACAGAACGAAGCCTTCTGCCCTCTAAGGGGAGCCGTCTTTGCTAGCATCTACTACAGTGCCTGGTGTGTGATAGACGTTCAAGAAACATTTGTTGAACAAATGTGAGGGAAAGTAAATCTGCAGACACTTGACTACTTTCTCCCATCTGTCTTCTGTGCAAAGAGGGAAAGAGGCCTGAGAGGCAGCCCCCTTACACCTCTCCCTCCATCTTCAGTGGCTTTAGATGAGGAGGCAGGAGAACAGACTCAGTGAAAGGGGAAAAAAGCATTTTCCCTTAAAGAGTTCTCATTACTGGGAAGAGAAGAGTGAAGAAACAGCATGGGGGAGTGGCCTGTGCTTATTAAATTTGCTTCCAATTTTCTTACCACAGTAATTGGATTCTGATTTATAGGACATGTGTGGACAAGCGCCTGAGACAGAACTATTAGCTGAGCATTAGAGCACACGCTGCTGGGCGGCTAGCATTGGGGACATCGCTCAGGAATCCAGAGATGCTGTGAGGCTGGAGGAGGCAGCAGGTGGAGGGAGGAGGATGAGGCTGTGGAGGTTTTCACCCAAAAGGCAGCTGGGCTGATGGAAAAGCCAAACTGCACTGGCAGTATAGAACCCCTCGCAAGCCTGTCGTGGTCCGGCGTCGTATGAAAGCAGCCCCAGAGAGGCCAGGGATTTTGTTTCCCCATATGGAATAGAACAGTCACATTGTTTTCTCAGTCCTCCTGGGTGCCCGGGGAGGTGGCTGGATTGCCCTAGAGAGTGGAATGACCAAGGCAAGGAGGCAGGCTGGGAACTCCCCATTCCCAGGCTTTATGGGGGGTGGGGTTTAGTGAGTGATGTCCTCATCTCGGCTACTTTAGAAAGTATCTGTGGTTTCAGATAGATACCCTGTACATTCACCCTTTGGAGTTGACAAGCGAGCCTTCCCATGCCCACCCACCCCTGGCCTAACATGTAACATTTTCACATGAGATTGAAGATTGAGATTGAAACCTGCTGTCATCAGCCATTAGACACATCTTGGCCATGACTCAGTTTCCTCATCCCTGATCCGGGGCCTGTGGGAGGCGTGGGGATCAGGTGAGAAGCCATGGCCTTCCACGTGTCCCCGCTCCTTTCTCAGCTTTGTTCTCTCATTGCAGTTGGACTTGATAGCCTTGAAGCTTCCTCGGTACATGAGTCACTGCAGTTTGCACATTAGTGCACGCTTCTGTGGTTGGTTTTCTCATTCTAGATGTATCCACATCCATGCACTCAGCTCTCCTGCCTGCCTCCCTGGGAATCTCATGACTGCACTTGCATTGGGGCAACCTAGTTCCACATTTTCCCCTGAGATCCATAATCCTGTTAACATCTACGAGAGCCTGAACTCCCAGGGCACCACCAGGGTCCTCTGGGGTCACGAAGATGAAGACGTGGCTGTCTGTATCACGGTGGCGGTAGCATGCCATAAATAACTGTTGAAATGTAAGGAAGAGACCACATCTAGCTGGGGTGAGTGTGAGATTTCCCAGGGGAGTTCTCCTGTTTATCCAGCACTGGCTGGTCCAACAAATCGTCCTCATTTTCCAATTGTGCCACCCCCACCACTGTCGCCACACATTTTGGTGACAACAGCTGGATTTGTCATCATCCAAGTAGCCCATAGAACATCTGGCAGACAAGAAGCCATTAAACGGAGGCACACCCCTCGAGCAGGGAGGAAATATTTTGATAAAGCAAATGTATATTTTTGCTGTTGCCTAGCAATACTTATTATGGGATTGCTTTGATTGCAGGGGAGCAGGTGGCAGGGTGGACCGCGCCCGTGAGCCGCGAGCTGGAAGGCGTTGCATCTGGGAAGCCTCATTAGGTCACTTCCTCCTGGCTGGCTGGGTTTGATTGTTCCCCTCAGAGTACCGTCCCAGCCTTTGTCCAGTGCAGTGCTAAATGGTTCAAACAGTGGGATACCCATCGCTTGCCTGAAGGGAAAATTCTACACTTCGATACATCTCACCGGGAAGACATTTTTCCTTTGCTCCTTTTCATCCTGGGAAATGAAGGGGCAGTGGCCCAGTCTGGGATTGCATGTCTCCCTCCTTGTATTTACTCGGTTGGAATGGCTGCCAAAGATCATCATCATTTCTCTCCTTGTACTCGTCACTTAGCAGTAATAGGATAAAAATCTTTACGGCTGGAACGGCTAAGCATAAAAAATGTTCATATTCCCTCAGAGTCAAGGCTCTTCCACTAGCTTAGCACAGAGTTGGTGATTCCACATCAAGGCAGAGGGGAGGAGAGAGGAAACCCATCACAGACACTTAGCTTTTGCAAACATGCTCTCCCCATCTGCTACGTTCTGGGCCCTCCTGTGCACCATTTTTCAAGACAAGAGTTTGTGAGCCTATTGATAGTAGCTCTGAGTGCGCTTCACTCCAGAGCATCGTGGAGTCTCAGGGATCCTTGGCAGGAGCCAGGGGGCAGCAAGCTGAGTTTCTGAACATCCTAGAAGCGGCTCTGTAGAAGAACAGTGTCTGCTGGCCTGGGGGTGGCTCTCTGAGTACCAGGTACATGGCATAGAAGTGGGTTCTCACTGGGGCATGAGGGCAAGGGAAACCACAGAGGCTGAGATGGGAGGTACCTCTTAGGCCGGATTCCTTCCACTCCTGGTCCCCTGGGTCCCTGCGTGCTGCCCCTGTCCCTCTGCCACTGCCTGCTCTGTGAGTTTCAGGCAGATTTCCCAGAGTGGTTGCATCTCAGCCTTTGAAAGGGGACCAGTCAAGAAAATTGCTGATGAGAATTCATCTGAACAAAGCACCCTAATTGATGTTTTCACACACCTTATTTAAGCTTTGACATTATGTGTCTCATTCATTCGTTTTCCCATTCTTTCACTCATTCATCCACTCAACACATTTATCAAGCACTAACCACATGCCAAGCTCTGTGTTAGAAATTGGTCTCCACTCTCCAGGAGCTCATGGTCTATGGAGAAAATGGGACTGACTCCTGATACTCTACTGTGGGTTGCTCTGAGGCCATATTTTTGATTCTGGAGCTAATGCATGGGACTTCCTGTCCCCGATTCCCAGGAACCCATCTCCCGCCCCGTCCTGGTTTTGGTGTCGCTATTTCTGTCTTGGCCACGGAGCAAGCCATACGAGTTACGAGCTTTCCTGTAAAAAAGTCAGAACGGCATTAAGCTGGCCTACCCAGGAGAAGGCATTTATACTTGGAGGGGAGGCAGAGGCTTTCTGAAGGAAATGGCATTTGAGCTGGAATTGGGGGCGACAGGTAGGATTTTAGCAGGTGGCAAGCATCCCAGATTGAGGGAGCAGCATACGCAAAGACGAGGTGGGAGAGCCACATTGTTTTGCAGGAGTCAGTCCAATTTCCTTGGAGTGTGGGTGATGGAGGGGAGAATAATTCTGGATGCAAAACTGGGGGTCGTGTCATAACAAAGTCTTGAATTGAGGATAAGGAGCTTAGAGTTAGTTCAGTCAATGTTGGAATGCTTGGACTTTCATTCTGTCATGGCCTCATCATCTCAGCGACCCCAGATGTCCTAAGCAACATGTCCCTGCCCAATGCTGGGTCAGCGGAGCTCCTGCTGGTGGGGAGTGAGTGGAGGGCATAAGGTAGGACTGAGCAGAACTGTGCCAGGCAGCAGTGATGCACTTCCCGCCCCCCCCGCCCCCCAAGGAAGGATAGACAATGGTAGGCAACCTCTAAAAGCAAGCTTAGCCTGAACTGGGGCGGACCCAAGGGGGTAGAGTATGGTATGGGATCCTGGCCTTAAGGCACTGGCCTCCTCAGGGTGGGGGTGTTGGGTCTTACACTGGGGAGTTTATTCTGGGGTGAGGTGGGAGAGATAAGCAAGAACTGGTCTGGAGGGAAAAGGAGCTGGTGGGGACCTGCAAAAGGAGTCTGTCCTTGACCCGCGCCTGACTGTTGAGTTTAGGATTGAGCACCAGTACTGGCTATAAAAAGACTTGGACAGAGAAGCAAGACTAGCAGATTGAGCACATACCTAGATAGAGAGATCCAGGCTCAGAGAGGTTAAGGGACATGTCCAAGATCACACAGCTAGTCAATGCTTAGCCAAAACTCAAAATCAAGTTTTCAGATTCTAGGTTTATAGATATATAAATATATTCTGTCCCCAACATAAAGCCCATATTATGTCCAAGTTCACTGCTGTGTGTATGTGTGTGTGTGTATGTGTGTGTTTTACTGCAGCTTATAGGGCAAAGAGAAGAAATGCTGCATGAGGATTTTGTTTCCCAGTTAAGGTAGTTTGATATTTCTATTTCAGCTTTGCTTGGAGGCATGGGTGTAGCATAGTTCAGTCAGCTAACAGAGTCAGTTGTTTCTTGTAGTGTTCTCTCAGCAAGACCAAAGAGAACCCATGTGCCTTTGAAAGGCACTAAATGGCTTTAGTTCTGGAGGCGTGTTTCTCTCCCCCCGCCCCCGCCACGCATCCCCACCCTGGTTTGCCTCCTTTATTACACATTGCCCGAGGAAGGAGACAATGCAAAGAAATGTGGAAAGACACGGAGAAGTGTGTTCAGTGCCTAGGATTGGGAATTTGATCTGGAACGAACTATTTCCCCCACAAAATTTATCCTGCTGATTATTGAGTATTATGTTACTAGGTGTCAACCTTCAAAATTAAACAATAAAGGTGGTTGAGCAGCAAATGAGTTTGGCCAGAAAGAACAGAGAAATTGCATTTTGGGACATACAAACTATGGGGGATTGTGGGCAAGTCCGAAGAACAAAAGGTAAAGCATCCTTCGTAGGTGAAAGGAGGGGTTTGGAGAGGTCGTTCTGAACAAACATTCATTGGACAAAAATGCAGTGGTGGCGGCTTCTCATTGGCTGCAGGCCAGGGCAGCTTCCCGTTGCTGGGCTGAGAGGAAATCTTCCTTCTTCCTTCTGGACTGTGTATTTTGTTGTTGGGTTTTTTAATATTTATTTATTTATTTATTTATTTGAGAGAGAGCGCGCGTAAGCACACAGGAGTCGGGAGAGAGGGGTGGAGGGAGAAGCAGACTCCGCAGGACCCGAGATTATGACCTGAGCCAAAGGCAGATGCTTCACCGACGGAGCTACCCAGGCGCCCTTGGACTGTGTGTATTGAATAAGGCTTCCTTTATTCATTTTCATGTAGGGATATATCAGTAAACAAGCAGTCCAAACACTTGCTCTCATGGAGCTTATTGGATTCAGGTAGGCTGCCTGGCTGGGATCTCCTTGCTGCCCACCGCAGGTTGCCAGTACCTTCTCAACAGTGGGCCACTCACCCTAAGAGGAAGGTTCCCATAAGCTAGCCTTGAAAACAAGCCCTAGCGCATGCACTTGGAGCTGGTAACACCACAAAGGGAAGGTGGCATCATTTCTCTTTCCTCTAATTATCCTTTTTTTTTTTTTTTTGTTCATTGATTTTTGGGACCCCACAGTGTTTTGGGACACATTTAAGAAGGCAGAAGGCTAAAGAGGAGACCCTGGATTTGCATTCTGCACTGGGTGTTCTCTTTAGTGCTGTTGGGGTCATCAGGACAGCTGACATGCTCAAGAGAAGAGATGGGATTGGTGAGTTTGGCTGTGGCTCTTGCCCATGTTATGGGAGGTATTGAATTCTTCCACTTTGGTGGCTCTTGAAATATCCCTGCAAGACCAAAATATGCCCGAAGACTCAGAGCCTCTCTTCATCTTAAGTAAACTTTGAATCAGAGTACCATATACGTACAGAAGAGTTGACACTTCATTCATGTACACTTGAAGAAATTTCCAGGGAGAGCCCACCCCCATTCCTACATCAAGCACCTCCATCAAGGACAAGATGACTCTTGGTGCAGAGCCACCCTAATGTCCCTGCCCCTTCCTCCCCACCGTGGAACACTCTCCTGACTTCAAATGCCATAGACTAATATTGCTTGTTTTTGAACTTTTATAAATGGATTTAATACAGTATGCTCTTGTGTGTCTGGCTTCCCTCAAAATTAAGGGTATGAAATCCAGCCACACTTTCAAGATGCGGTGTGTTCATTCTCACGGCTGTAGAGTATTCCTTTGTATGAGTATATTGCCAATGATATATATGTTCTACTGTGAATGCTCCTTTTTGGGGTTTTTCCTTTAATGAATCTTGTACTTGTCTTGGTGAACATGGGTCTCCACCCCACCGGCTGTGGATGCGTCTGGGAGTTCCAGGGGCTCTTCGCCTTTGTCATCAGTGACTGGCTTTCGTGTGTTTCACTTGAGCCTTCGAGAGCCTGAGTCATGTTATCTTCCTGTGGTTTAGGTTTGCCTTTCTTTGGTGATCAGTGAGGTGGAGCACCTTTCAGAAGCTCACGGGCCACTCTGGTACCCCATTGAGTGTTTTATACCTGCTCTCTTCACCTTCCTAGGCCATTTGTCCAACAACCAAAGCACAAAGCCTGATTTTTAGTCTGCCCTCTATAACCTTCTGAGTGTTTTGTACATTTTCTCCCACATAATGGCAGTGCAGTGAAGGAGAGGGAAGCTACTGGACAGAGCACGAGAAGCCGTGGGTCCTAAGATAGTGCCCAACCCTTCAGCTGTCAGGGTGTTGTCTCCTCACAGGTAAGAAGAGGGAAGTAGCTCAGGGATGCTTAATAAGGTCGCTTTCGAGCCCTGTCTGCTAGATGAAAATACCTCTGCTGGGAAGAATGTGCAGGAATGATTTATGGAGTGAATCTGATTGGAGGCGATTTCCATTAGCAGGACTCCCTCCAGCTCAGGGGCACCTCCCCTCCCCTGTGGCCCCGGAGGATTCCTTCCCCTCATACACTTCTCTTCCTGAGGGGACTCAAGAGGCCATGCGTGCTGTCCTTATCACCACCTTGTCCATTTCTGTGGGGCCCACGTGCCTTCCCCTGGGTGGAGGTCACCAGACCCCCCTTCCCAGCTGGAGACGCCAACGTCAGCTGCTTTAATGGCATCTTTGCACTTCTCTGAAGGCCCCTGGGATCTCTTCAACAGCAAAGCAGTTTGGCACATCACACAAATGGCAGCTTGAGTGAAGACTGGTAACCTGCCCAGTTTTTGGTGTAGAATAAAGAGTTGTAACATAGGAACCTTACCCCTTTGTAACCCGGAGCACTGTCATGTTGGGTTACCATTCCCCCCTAGCTCTGCAAAGAATGATGGGCTGGTGTGATGTGCCACATGCGTCTCTAATGACAGAAAGGAACGGAGCTAACAGAACAGGCCTGGGGACATCCTGAGAGGCTTGGGCACCTGGCATAATTCCTAAGTAAAATCTGAATGTCAGCAGTCCTCAGAATAAGAGCAACCACACCCTCCAGCTCTACGAGACATCACAGAGGCTCTCACATCCCCTTCCCGGGACTTTCTTAGCGACCCTTCAGGTGAAGGGATCACTGCCACCTGATAGGGGAGGAAAAGGAGCCCGGGCACTGTAACTGATTAACTGTGAGCTTTGAGATAGGGCATGTCTGCCAGTTATCTGCTGCTCCTCGGGTGAGTCATTCAAACTCCTCGAGCCTCGATTCCTCATCCTGAAATGGGAATGATCATGGTAGCCAGGGTTGCTGTCAGGGTGAGGCGAAATACTCCATGCTGAGCACTGAGCGCAGTCTTGAACCCCCAGTAAGCACTGTTTGAGCTGTGGTGAGGTGCTGATGAATCGTCAGATGGGTTTTAGTTCCAGGATTAGCATGAGCTCCCCGCCAGGCCCTATGATCTTTCCACGGCTCCGCAGCAGGTGGAGGAGGCAGGGCCGAGAGGGGGCCGACCCCGCAGGAGCAAGGAGCCATGTGAATGGGTTTGCAGAGGTCCTGGCTCTGTGCCCGCTCCCCCACCTCTGAGTTGGGGCACGTTCCAGGAACAAGGTGGTGCGGGGGTGGAGAGGGTGCGGGCAGAGAAGTTCTGCACAGAGCTTCCTGCCTCAGCCTTGGCTCCTGGCGCCCAAACACTTAACTTGCCTGAATGTCAAACTTAACTTTAAAAACCGGAGCGCAAAATAAGCAATGAGGCAATCGCGATGCCACGTCTGGTGGAATGTGTACTTTTAAAATAGTGGGGATGGAAGCCAAGGCCAGCAGAGGGAGTGATTTCGGGGCCGGGCGCCAGGAAGTGGAACTGAGTCTGATAGCAGATGAAAAGAGCAGAGGAGGTGACAGCTGTGGGCGGGCGGCTGTGGAAAGCCGGTGCTGGCCAGGGTGACAGACAGTGGGATGGAGTGACGTGAGCAGTGGGCCTGGGGGCGGCTGGAAAAGCAGCTGAAGAAGACACCATGTGACCGAGGAAGGGGGACCCGTGGAGTCACGTAGCAGCCTCGCAGCCAGGGCTTCGGTGTGGGCTAGCAGGATCGGCCAGTGCCCCTGTGGTCATCCTCGGTGTCCCTAAGGCCGCAGGAGCGACCCTTCTATGTGACAGAAGCCCACGGGTCCAGCTCTCACCTTCTGCCCCCACCCAGCCCCCACCATGACCTTGATCCCAGCCAGAGCAGACATCGTTCCATCTGCTCTCCTGCTTTCCTGCTTCTCCACATTTCCCCCTGGTTCGTCATATGAACACATCATTTTTAAAAAAGATTTTTTTTATTTATTAGAAAGAGCACTCGTACAGAGGAAGGGACAAAGGGAGACGGAGAATCTCCAGCAGATTCTGTGCTGAGCATGGAGCCCGATGACGAGGCTCAGTCCCATGACCCTGAGATCATGACCCGAGCCAAAATCAAGAGTCGGATGTTCAATGGACTGAGCCACCCAGGTGCCCCACTGGACGCATCTATCATTTATCCCTTACCCCGAGCCTCACTGAACCTGCCTATACTACCTCTCGAGAGAGCAGGCCGCCTGCTTTGCTCTCACCTGCTCCATCTCAGGACAGGTCCTACTGTTCACCTTGGAGCCAAGCCCAAACCTTTGGAGTCCCACATGGCCCACCCTTATTCTGTTGAGTCTGCCTCCTAGAGAGCCCGTGGTCCCTGGCCTTGCTTGCCATCCTCAGTGACTATCCCCTGTGGCCTGGGTGACTATGGCAGCCTCTACCACCCTCCAGTATGGTTCTGGCCCCTTACCAGTCCATCCCCCACTCTTTCTCCATGGAGAGTTTTCCAAATGCAGACGCTTCGCTTCCCATCTAAAACCTTTCAGATGGGATCCCTAGGTGGCGCAGCGGTTTGGCGCCTGCCTTCGGCCTAGGGCGCGATCCTGGAGACCCGGGATCGAATCCCACATCGGGCTCCCAGTGCATGGAGCCTGCTTCTCCCTCTGCCTGTGTCTCTGCCTCTCTCTCTCTCTCTGTGACTATCATAAATAAATAAAAATTAAAAAAAAAATAAAAAAAAATAAAACCTTTCAGATGTTGGCTCATCATTGGCTCACATCTTCCAGAAGGCAGGTCCACCCAGCCAGTTGGGGCTGTGGCTGCCTGACTGTGCTCGAGACTTCATGCCTCTTTATCTTTGCTGCTCTGTCTTCTCAGGGCACTCCTTCATCTTTCAGAAACCTGGGGCAGTTGTGTGGGGGGGGGGGGAGGAGGGAGGCTGTCCTCCATGAAGACATCTCACCCCCTCGGGCTAAGGTCAGCAGCTCCTCCTCACTCCTGAGCTCACTTGTGAGCCCTCATTACCCTGAGGGGCACACATCAGTCTCCCCGCTGAGACCTGGAGCAAGCTGGGGCCGGTGAGGTGTGCCAGCAGAGTGCCTGACACTGAGCCCCTCATCGGTACCGGCTGAGAGACTGTGCACCCGAAGAGCACTCACTGGATTCACTGTCAGAACCGTCTACTGAAGACATGAGGGTTTGGGAGTGCAGGTGTGGGAAAGCATCCTTGAAACAGAGAGAGAAATCAAATCATGGGAAATTTAAAACCACCTTCACTCAACAAAGAATTCTCTGTTAGCACATAAATCCGGGACCACAATCAGCCAGTGTTTATTGATCAAACAGTTCTCCTGACGTGTGGTAGGCACCTTGTCTATGTTTTCCCAGCTAAGCCTCCCAACATCTTCTCTGTGATTCCGATTTAGAGATGAGGACGTTGACTCACTTGCCCTTATGAGCATCAAGAAGTAGAAAAGTGGGCCCTGGCCCATGGAGAAAACAGCACAGCTTTGCAGGCAGGGGAGTAAGTCCCATGAGAAGCGTGGTGGCGGAGTCTGCTGTGAGTGGCACAAGGGCTATGATTCAGGCAGCCCTGGATGGGAAGGTGGAGGCATGGGGGTGGGGAGGCATGTGGAGGTCGTGTTGGAGGGAAGTGAGTGGACTGGGGTAGTAGAGCTGGAAGGCAGGGGAACTGCGGGGCAGGGCTGGGGGTCAGGGTGATGAGGAGGCCTTGGGTTATAGTCTGGTTTAGCTTCAAGGAACCAGGCGAGGGTAGGGAGAGTGGTGTGTGAGCGTGTGTGGAAAGCAGCGGGGAAGGAGATGGAGGGACAGTTCTGCAGGCTTAGAACAGTCAGGGGGCTCTTGTAGGGTGTGGCCCTGGCTTGGGGGGGGGTGGAGGTGAGAATAAAGGAGGCATGAGGCAGAAGGTGGTTCAGGACTGACTTGGAATGGACGGATTGGACTGATGAGACGTGCACGGGTAGGTATGAGAAGACCTGGCTTTTTACCTCTCCACTTGAGGGACAGTTGGCCCTCAAGCAGGCCATTTCTGAGCTCAGCGGGCTGGGCCTGGCTGCATCCCTGGACTCACTAGGGCTACAGGTCTTATCTCAGCTGCTTCAATCTGAGGATTGATGGCAAAAGGTAAAAGGAAGCCCTGACTATTCTCTAATCCTTTAGCTGGAAAGTCTGAGAAATATCTGGAAATAGCTCAGAGAGCATCAAAGGGAGACACCAGTCTTTAGCAGTGAGGGACAGCCCAGACTTGTGGTTTTCCATCTTTCCAGAACCTTCCAGCATGTGCCAGGGCCAGTGTGAAATAAAGGCCGAGAGCCAGCCAATTGGATGACCATCCAGGGGCACCCCAGGGGAGCGAGTAAGAGCACAGAGTCAGGAGCCAGCTCATCTGGTTTTATCTGGAGGCTCTGCTGCTTACTGACCTGCCCTCAAAGTCCCCTCCACAACGAGAGGGGAGGAGCCCCAGCACTACCTCAGAGAATCTTTGCGCAGATCTAAAGCTCTTGGAAGAAGACCTGAGCCAGAGCCAGGGGTCAGTAGGTGTTGTCTGTTATTACTATTGTGTAATGTGATTCACGCAGGGCTAAAATAAGACTCGAAGGAGCCCTTGTCCCAGACACCGAGGCATCTTTTTCAGAAACATTGCAAAAATAGGCCTTGGCCCACCTCCGCACTTCCTGGTCCCAGCTACGCTCTGCATTTGCCTTTTGAGAACATTCTCCCCTGTGTTGTGTGCACGCACACGTACACGCGTGCACACACACGCACATGGTTGCCATCTGGGTGGTGCTCTGTACCAGCGCACACAGATCCTGGCGGCATCCCAAGAGAAGCCTTTTTGCTGCCTGCTGAGAGCAGTTGCTCTTCCTGGAGGGAAGGTACTGCTGCCTATCTGTGGTTTCCCCAAACCACAGGGTCCCACTCATTTCAAAGGAGCTGATAAGCAAAACAGCAAAATCGGTTCTCCGGGAAAGCAAGAGGGTCCTGTACAGAGGGGAGCAGTGGTGGGTTCTAGGAGGCCTGAGCTCAGCCCGAGCTATCTGCCTTCCCCAGTCAGGTGCATTCTGGGTCAGGTTGCACGGACAGCCAAAGGCGTGAGGAGATAAATTGGGACCAGGGATCAGAAAAACCATACCAATGTGTTAGGTTCAGCAGCACCAAGAATGGACCTGAGGCTGCTGGTTCCAGAGCAAAGAGTGGAGATGTCCTGTCCTCCACGCTTGGTGTCCATGGTGTGGGGGGTGGGCAGTCAAATACAGGCTCATCATAGTGGATAGACCTTTGAGCTGTACTTTCATGTGTGAATTAGTGCAAATCTGATCCTTGGTGTCGGAAGAGAGGATACCATGAGAAAGATGTTCTTAAAGCTTAATTTTACAATTTAAAGGGTTTTTAATGATTCTGAAATTGCAGCCTTTTCTAATGTTTACACACCATTTTATGAAAGGATGATGTTAGATGGTGGGATTTTTAAAATATGTTCTCTCTCCCACAAAATAAGATGTTGCAATCCTAATAATGGTCTTTATAATTTTTTAAGTTTTATTTTACTCATACAAAAGAACCCTGCATCTAGAAATGATTGTCTGGCACTAATGCTGATATTTGAAATTGGGCTGTATACAAGCTAAGGTTGAGTAATATCTAGGATGTCAATGTCCAATAAAAATAGATGTAAGCCATGTAGGTAATGTAAAATCTTCTGGTAGACACGTTTGAAAAAGCAAAAGAAACAAGTGAAATTCTTTTTAATAATATGTTTTATTTAATTCAGTTTACCCAAATTTTGTCACTTTGACATACAGTGAGTGTGATGAGCTATTTTACATTGTTTTTCATACAAAGTCTTGGAAATCTTGTGCATATTTCACACTCCAATACCCAATGGCTATCACATCAGACAGCCTGGGTCCAGGCAAAGAGGGTGCCTGAGTCGTGCCTGGCAACCCTGTCTGGGTAGGATTGTCTCTCGCTTCTCACTTGAAAGAACAACTGTTCATCATCTTTGAACAGGTTTGATGGACACCTTGATAATACCAGACACTGTTCTTCTCCCTAGGACTTTGCTAATCAAGAACATTCTGGCCCTTTAAACATAGCTGGGTATTTCTGGTGCTACAGAGAATGTGTCAGAGTCTCCACAGGCACCAAATGGCTGTCTTGGATATCTCCCAGGACAACCTTTACCCAGGGCTCCCTGTTTGTGCCACTATGGCTCCATATTCTAACTTCAGTAGTTTTAGTGATTTGTTTGGTCTCTCTTCTCTGTATGACTGACCTTGGCACCTTGCTCAGTGTATATAGTTCAGCAGATTCCTTGAGCTGGTGTCACTCATACCTTGGCAAGGGACATTGTCCCCTCTGGCTTTGCCCCTGTGCGAGTGCCCCTGTTTCCTCCTTCATGCATCCACTCATTCTTCAGAAATGTATACCTACTGTCTAAGCACTGTGCTAGGTTCGGAGGTCGCAACACAAAGGAGTCCTTGCCTCGCTAAGTAGAGGGGAGAGAAAAATAAGTTCACAATTTTTGGTAATCGATTACGGAGATGTCCTAGGAGAGCGCACTGGGAAAACCTTGAGAGATCAAGAAATACTTTCCAGGGAAAGTAACTTCAAAGCCAAGATTAGAATAAGAGAAAATGGCCCAACCTTGGAAGAGAAGAGAGTGCATTTCAGACACATGGGAGGGAGGCCGTGGCTACAGAGGTCCAGAGAGAAAAGAGTGGGTCAGGCAAAAGGTGGCCGGATCTGGAGCATGCGGGGTGGGGAGGAGTCAGAAGTGGTGCCGGGTCACTAGGAGAGGAAGCCATAATTAGAAGTTTCAATGTCATTTTGTGAGCAGTTAGGCAGCATTGAAACATGTTAAAAATTTGCAGTTTGGAAAGATCATTCTAGCTGCAGTGTGCAGGCTAGATTGGAAAGGGATAAAGCCAGCTTGGAAGTTGCTGCAGTAATATAGAGAAGACATGATGGGAATGTGAAGAAACAGCCAGGTCGAGAGATAAATTAAGAAGGATTGACAGGACTAGGCCTTTCATTAGATTAGGAGGCCACGGAGAGGCATGATTCGAGAATATCTCTTGGATTTGAGTACACGGTAGATGGTAGACTGGGGAAGACAAAAGGCATAGCAGGCTTGGCTGAGGTGCTGGAGGCAGAGGGTGGGTAAAGAAGAGGTCACCTCATGGGGATATCCCAGGGAAGGTGCTCATCAAGATTAGGGATAGGGTTGGGGTCATTAGCAGACAGATAGAAAATTGAAGCCTTGGAAAAAAGTTGTGTCATCCAAAGAGAAGGAAGACTGAGAAGAAGTGGTTTAGGAGAATTTGGGTGGGATTGGGAACACGAGAACTTCAGATGAGGGAAGAAGAGGAAAACCCAGGAGAGGGGCACCTGGGTAGCTCAGTGGTTGAGCGTCTGCCTTTGACTCAGGACGTGATCCCAGGGTCTTGGGATCGAGTCCTGCATCAGGCTCCCTGTGGGGAGCCTGCTTTTCCCTCTGCCTATGTCCCGGCCTCTCTCTCTGTGTCTTTCATGAATAAATGAATAAAATCTTAAAAAACAAACAAACAAAACTCAGAAGAGACAGCCTAAGAGGATAGCCACACTAAGGTGACTTCGCTAAAGCCAAGGGCAAAGAATCAAGTATCGAATAAAGTGTGTGACTGTCAATGTCAAGTGCTACAGAGATAACAAGTAAAGACTGACAAGTTTCCACTAGCTTAGTGACACTGAGAAGTGATAGGGACCTTGGTGGTAGGATTTGGTGGGGAGAGGGGAAAATGGGGCACTGGAAAGCAGAGGTGGGCAGTAACGCTCTATAGACTGAGCCTGAGGCCTCTCTCTATCATCTGACTGGGGCCCCCAAGCTTGGTTCCTTGAAGGAAATAGCAAGTTCAGTCATTAAGACCCAGAAGATCTTAGACCACTAACTAGCAGGGTGGCCTTGGGCAGGTCATTTCACTGTTCAGGGCCTCAGTTTCCTCATCTGTGAATAAACAGGGAGCTGGAACCAATTTTTTCTAAACCTGTGTCCCACAGAATTCTCTTAGGTAAATGCTATGCTTTACTCACCATATATCCAGTAGATATGTGAGTTCCCACCATGTGTAAGGGATTGTCTGCTAGGAAGAAGGAAGAGTGTGAGGGTGGGGAGGGGGCAGGTTTTGAGGTCAAAGCTGCATAAACAATAGGCTAGGAGAAGTCTCAAAACTTGTAACATATTCATGTGTATTGGTGGATCACCAGAAGGGTGATCTAGTATTTTTCCAGTATTTCTCATTTGTCCAACTGATTTGACTTGTCTACACTTTATTCACGGAGCATGCATAGTCTTCTCCTGGAGACACTGTCCACCAGCTGGCAGTGTAGGGAGTGATTAGCCAGATGCTCTTCCTGGTACTTTCTACTGTTATAGCAAGTCAGGGATTTGAGGAGGGAGATAGAGAATCCAAAGCAGCCTCCACGCTGAGTACAGGGCTCAGTCCCATGACCCCAAGATCATGATCTGAACCAAAACCAAGAGCCACCCAGGCCCCTGACACCATGGCCTCTATATAATAGCAGCCTTCTTCCCCAATTAGCTTCCCAGTTTGTCAGCAAAGACCCCTCTTGGGCATTCTTACATTGCCAGGAAAATGGGCTTGCAGAGCTGTTTTCTGGGAACACTATTCTGATCTATGGGCTGCAATTAATCTGATGGTGGAAGTGCTCTAGAATGGTCAAGATGTAGGTTTCTTAGAAATGTGATGCTACTGAGAGTAGCTGGCTGAGAAATCCAGGAGGATACTTGGGAGGAAGAAGTGAACTGCAGGCCCCAAGCTGGATGACAGAGTCAACGAGGAATATGGTGGTGGTTGGTGCAAGGGAAGGCATTTGTTAGCCTAAGTAGGCTCACCCTGAGATCAAGTCTTCTGTTAAATGGCCTTGTGTTCCTGGAGGGATGTCAATGATACCATCTAGGTCAGCCTTTCTGCAAGAGAATTAACCCTTTAAGCCCCAGAACATCCACTATAATGAAAGGAATTAACTTCTCCTTTACCCATGTGGAAGGGTACTCCTGTGAACCATCCATGGGAGAAGTGAGCAAAGAATCAGACAATGTTCTTGTATTGTATGGTTCATATTAAGAACTCCTGGGATGCCGGGGGGGTGGGGGGGAGGTCACAGCTGTTGAGCGTCTGCCTTCGGCTCAGGGCATGATCCCAGAGTCCCAGGATCGAGTCCCACATTGGGCTTCCTGCATGGAGCCTGCTTCTCCCTCTGCCTATGTCTCTGACTCTCTCTCAGTGTCTCTCATGAATAAATAAATAAATAAAATAAATAAATGAATAAACAAACAAACAAAATCTTAAAAAAAAAAAAAAAAAACTCCTGAGGGAGTTGAATCTATAAAGATTGGAACAACCCCAAAAGGGACTCCTGGAGAACTTCTCTGTGTATGTAGGGTCCCCGGCATCCATAACTAGCATCATCTTGAAGAATGGGGGCCATCAAAGGGTCCTGTGGGGGCTCTGGGAGCACGTCATTTGGACAGCCATGATGCAGTTGCACAGCTTTTCCATCAACTGCCCAAGAGGATTTACCACTGACCCCAGGGGTGTGAGAAATGCTGCTGACCTTGTTTCTTCAGGTAGCTAAGAGTACCTTGTCTGTTGCTGCATAACAAATTACCCACAAATTAGTGGCTTCACAGGACATTTATTATCTCAGTTTCTGTGGGTCAGGCATTTGGGTATGGCTCAGGTGTCTCACAGGCAGTGAGCCGTGGGTCAGCTGGAGCTACTGGCATCTCAGGACAAAACTGGGCTGGACCCTCATCCCAGTTCCTTCTTGTGGTTGTGGGCAGGATTCAGTTCCTCACCGGCTGTTGACCTGAGGTCATGCTCCGTTCCTTGCCTTGCGAGGCTCCCCAACATGGCAGCTTACTTCACCCAAGAATGCAAGCCAAAAGGACAGATGTCCCGGTCTTTCCTAACAGAATCTCAGAAGTGGCATCCCGTCACTTTAGTTGTACTCTGTTCCTGAATGTGTCAGCCCACATTCCGGGGGAGGGAACTGCACAAGGCCTTGGGGGTGGGAGACCATCTACTGCCCACCAATAGTACCCAACCAGGTTTCTAGGCAGCTCACTGTCCTGCCCTGGCCCACAAACCCCCTTCCCAAAGTAAAGGATTTTAATAAATTGTTCAGCAATTAAAACCTGGCAGCATAATGGAGTAGCAGATCTCACTGTTATTCTAAGTATCTTTCATGAGATGTAGAATTTCTGTAATCCTAAGTGAGGACAGCTGTTGAGGCAAGACCTAGGAGCAGTATATATTTATGTGGATGAACAAATTAATCTGCATGTGAAATCCCAGTGAAATTGACATGAAATAAAAATTTCATGCCTTACAGTGTATCTGTGTTGCCCATGAAATGAGATTAAAAGGAATTTCTGACTTTACAGTTGTCATACTTTTCATACTGCTTGCATTTTTCCTCTTCTAAAGACTTGAATTTGGACCTAGAGGCCAGACACAAGCTTGGCATTTTATACCTTTTGGCCACCTTCCTTTTCCTCTTGGCTGGGAGCAGGCTTCCTTACATAGAACTAAACCGGGAACATATTAGATGTTCTCCGCTCTAAGTACAAAACCTGTGACTCTAAACACTGGCAGCGTGCTCACTCCCTGTCCCAAGGCAGCTGACATACTGAAAAGGTCGGTCGGCCAAGAGCTTAGCCCCCCTCATCCTTCCTCACACACATCAGCTTTGTGGTGGGTGTTCGTGTCCTGGGGAACGAGGGGAGGACTTGGTGGTCTCCCTGAGACCTCTTCAGGGCTGGAGCCATGACGTGGTGAGATGAGACGAGAGTGCAGGAGGGATGGGGGATGTGCCCCCTTACCCCTGCACCTGGAAATCCACGGATTGTCACTCCCTTGGAGGCAGTGTTCTCCCAGGAAACGGGTCCCATCTCTACTTTATGCCTGTGTTTCCCTTGGCCCCTGTGCCTGTAGAGTTCAGATATGGAACGTACAGAGAAGACAGCCCATTCACTTTCTCTGGCTGAGTCTGGCCTCTGCTGCATGTGCAGGAAGCAGAGGGATGGGCACAGCTTTCTGTTTAGGAATAGATGTTCATGAATTGCTCCTCCCAGGGCCTCACTGATACCACACCTTTGCTGGCTCCAATCTGGGCGGTAAGTTGGAGCCCCTGTAGGGACTCCCCAGTGGCAGCTTAGCCAGCACTTTGCCTGTCCTCCTCTAAACTATCCAGGAGCATCAGCCTGTCCTTCCCCTCCAGGAGGGTTGTTCCAAGAGCTGAGTTCCAGAGCTCAGTGGAAACTGCTTCTTGGGGGGCACCTGGGTCATTCAGTCAGTTAAGCATCTACCTTCAGCTCAGGTCATGATCCTGGGGTCCTGGGACTAAGCTCCATGTCGGGCTCCCTGCTCCATGGGGAGCTTCTCCCTCTCCCTCTACTCTTCCCCACTCTGCTTGTACTCTTTCTCTCTCTGCCTCTCAAGTAAATAAAATCTAGACACAAAGAAAGAAAAGAAAAGAAAAGAAAAGAAAAGAAAAGAAAAGAAAAGAAAAGAAAAGAAAAGAAAGGAGAAAGAGAAAAAGAGAAAAAGAAAAAGAAACTAACTGCTTCTTGGGTTGATGACTTGAGTGGGAACACATGTGTCCACAGGGCACATACAGGACCAGAACAGCAGCTGGAGACTCATGGATACCCTAATGCTTGGAACACTGCTGGCATGGAGGTGTTGTGGCATGGTGACAGTTGTGGCATGGTGACAAGGACGTCTGGCAGGCCTGGGTTTGAATCCCCGCTTTGGCTGCAGCCAGTTATTTAACCTCCCAGTGCCTCAGTTTCCTCCTGAGTGAGTCCATGAAGCAGTGGCCCTTCATAAGGTTATGGTGCCCATAAGGTTATGGAGCATTAGATATGCAGGGTGCTCAACACAGTGGCTGGTAGCAGGGGCCACTGTTGAGAGAGAGAACATGCGTGTGTACACAAGCTGGGCAAGGGTATGGCAGGAGGCAGAGGTGGAGAAAGAATCCCAAGCAGGGGCCATGCCCAGCATGGAGCCCAGCATGGGGCTGGATCCCACAACCCCAAGATCGTGACCTGAGTTGAAATCAAGAGTCAGATGCTTAACCGACTGAGCCACCCAGGCGCCCCCAAAGTAGTTTAATTTCATCACTGTAAACTAGAAGCTAAGGCTTAGAGAAGTGGAGTCACTGCCAAGCTCCCGAGTGATGACACACCCAGGGTGTCCCCCCGCCCCCAAGGCCTGCGTGATCTCCATTACATCTTGCCGCGTATTTGTGTGACCTTTCCCCTTACTGCCTCAGTCTCCCCTCTGGGATGCCAGAGCCCTGCTTCAGGAGTGTGTCTTATCACACTATTGTCTGCGTTGTCAATGGCAGGGGAGTGCAGTGGCTTTCTTTTCCATCAGTGTGTTGGTAATAATTCTGCTCTCCTCTGCTTCAGAATTGCTGGGTCGGCCTCTCCATCACTCCCTCCTGTTTTGACACTCCACGATAAAAACCCACATGTTTATAATTTATGACCATGTCTCTTCTTCCGTAGGGGTGGAGTGCTGTAGGAGGAAGAAGTATGTCCAGAAATCAAAGGACCCGGGTGCCAGCCTTAGCAGGCACACTTGGGGCCACTAGGAGCCTCTGTTGCCCACTGATAAAATGGGGATGATGATGATGACGATATCATAACACTGCTTACAGGCAGCTGTCACTTTCATGAGCTTGTGTACACGGGATGCCTGGGTGACTCCGTCAGTTAAGCATCTGCCTTTGGCTCAGGTTGTATCCTGGGGTCCTGGGATGGAGCCCCATGTCGGGCTTTGAGCTCAGAAGGGAGCCTGCTTCCCCATCCACCTGTGCCCCTCCCCCCTCCTTGCGCATGCGCTTTCTCTCTCTCAATAAATAAAATCTTTAAAAAACAAAACATGTGCACATTATATTTCAATGGTAACAGCGACCACCACTTAGTATGTTTCTGACATACCCGCGTTGGCACCTGTTGGGGTGCAGGGGTGGGGTAGGGGAGCAGTGATTGGTGTGGAGAGACGGAAAGAGATGGAGGAGGGAGAGGCTCCTCCCTGTGCCCTGGGGCTGGCGTTGCAAACCTCTGTGGGAGCGTCCTCGGCCGGGAAGTGGCACTGGACACTCAAGAAGTTGGTGGTTCAGGAAGCACTTTGAGACACACCTCAGCTTGGGGAAATCAAGAGTCTCTGTTGAGTTTTTCAGGAAAAAGAAACCAAAAAACACAGAACAACCAAAAAAAACTACACGTGGGAAATGAGCTCAGCGGAGCATCCGTTACTCAGGAGGTGTGGGGGCCGTCAGGACAGCAGCCCGGCAGGCAGGCTCCCCGCACGCTGGCCCGCCCTTCCTCCCCGCTCTACCCCCACAGCGATCTTCCCTGCTCACTGGCTCTTCTCTCCAGTAAAACCCCTGAATCTTTAATAAATTATAAACATGCTTTCCCATCTGTCTGCGGCGCCAGATCTCAGCATTGGTAGCTTTTGACATTCCCCCAGTGTCCCTAATAGATCTTGCCATTTGATTAATCTTTTAGATCCTTCTCCCAGAGAGCCCACCATCCGAGCTGACTCTCCTCAGCGTCCACCTTGAAGGATTTGTCTCCGCCTCTCTGCCTTGTACCTGTACCTCCCAGTACCTGCTGCTCATTCCCAAGCAGGACTGCAGGATGCTAGGGACAGGTGGCAGTTAGAAGTCACGGGACCTGGGTTCAGCTGGCCTGAGCCACTCACCGGCCGTGTGACCCCTGAGTGAGATTCTGAGCCTCTGGTTCTCCTCTTGTGTGGAGTAGAGGTTCTCAGATGCTGTTGCGAGGGTCAGATGAGACCGTGAATGCACTGTGACCAGGGGCAGGAGGAAGGCACCGTGAAGTCCCCGGAGCCAGGCCACCCAGGCCATAGGGTGCAAGGCACTGTCCTGCTGCCTGCCCTCCGTGGGCCTTTGCACGCTGGAGCTCTTCGGGGTTCCCCGCCCCACCTCCAGAAGAGCCCCCTGTCCCTTATCCTGCAGGCTCATGAGGCTGGAGGGGAGTGAGGTCCAAGAGCACGACCACCCAGGCTCCTGCCAGTGCCTGTCACACCACCACGTTCTTCCCAGTTTAGGAGGTTGGACTGGGTCATCTCCAAGACCCTTTCCTTTTCACAACCATGAGCTCTTGGTTCTCGTCGGAAAGCACAGAACGTTGCGTGGAGGCTGGTTCAGCTACTAGAGCCATGATAATAAGAATTCCAGCTACCATTTACTTGGCATCTGTTTTTTTTTTTTTAAGATTTTATTTATTTATTCATGAGACACCCAGAGAGAGAGAGAGAAAGAGAGAGAGAGAGAGGAAGAGACACAGGCAGAGGGAGAAACAGGCTCCATGCAGGGAGCCCGATGTGGGACTCAATCCCGGGTCTCCAGGATCACGCCCTGGGCTGAAGGCGGTGCTAAACTGCTGAGCCATCTGGGCTGCCCTACTTGGCATCTGTTAAACACCTGGTGCTTTGCCTGCAGTCTGTGGTCTTCACAAGCCTGCAAGGAAGGTGTCTGTCTGCATTTTATAGGTGACACGTCCAAGTTCGGAGAAGGCAAATGATGTGCCCAAGGGCACACAGCCAGTTTTTGTCAGAGTCAGGATTCTGGCATCACAGCCCAGCTTTCTTTCTCTAACGCTGATGCTGCGTCCTTTGCTCTCCCCCACCTCCTCTTGCCTCTCAGAGCCCCTCGCCCTCTGTCGGACAGGACAGAACCGCCCAATGGGAGGAGTAGCCTGCACATTTGAACTGGATGTTGAAGATAATGGTCGTGACAGTTTTGTCAAGCACGGACTGTTGCCTAACAACATAGTAATAATCTAGGAGGAAAAAAATCTCCTAGTTAAAAATTGTTGTCTCCGCTTTCCAGATGGAGAAACTGAGGCTCAGAAAAGTCCATTCGACGTCCAGCCACACAGTTGAGCCTAAGCTGCACAGCGGTCTTTGTGAGGTTCTTTCAAATCAGCCGTGTTTATTCGGTGTCAGCTACCATGGAAGCTTCTGATTACTATGCTGTAGGACGCTTAAGCAGGATCCTACATGATGAGCAGTCAGCGGACTGGAGAGGACGTGGTTGGTCCGTAGTCCCACAGATGCTCTGTGGTGTACGACCCCCGGGTGAATATTCTATGAACTGTCTCACGCAGCTCTCGGTCTCAGGGTTGAAAACCGTGCCGGGACTGGGACGCTGTGCCTCATGTCTCTCAGATCATCCCTACCTCGTCCAGCACCTCCTCATCCAGGAAGACTCCACCACCCCAGGTGGGGTACGCCTGCCTCTTCTCTCCGAGCCCTGTGCGTGTGCATGCTGCTGGGTCATTGTGCCCATACACGCCTGCCTCCCAGCTGGGTATGGCTGAGGCAGGAGAAATGACCCTCTGTCCCCAGAAGCTCTCTGAACAGCAGCTCCCCGTACCCTCCCCCCCGGCCCCCTGCACCAGCCGACCCTAAATAACTTACATCACCAAAACTAGGATTTGGGGTCCCTTTGCCATTCCCGGGACTGTCCCCAGTGCCTGACCTTTGGCACAGCCCTGGCAGTTGTGGTCTTTGAGTCACTCGATTCGATCTTTCTTTTTGTCCTCTCTCTCTGACAGAGACAAGGAGGTCCTGCTAATCTCAGTAGGTGAGATTCACTGGGAGCCTTCGGGAAGGCTGGCTGCCACACGTTTGAAAACCGTCAACTCTAAGTCACCAGCTGAGCTAGGAAGGCATCTCCCAAATTTCTTTCTCCCTTTCTCCGTGAATGGGCATCTGCTCTGCACAGTTCTTGTTTTAGGGACATGGAGATAGACAAGGATCCTTCCCTAGAGGAACTCATAGTCAAATGGGGAAGCCAGCCCATTCTCAGAAAGTTCTAGAAGAGAGATATGTACAGAATTACAGGAGCACAAACAGCGGGTCATTATTTATCTGGGGGAGTATGGAATGCCTTCACAGCAGAAGGGACATTTGCTCTGGGTCTTGAAGGATAAGTAGGAGCTCATTGGGTGGTGAAAGGAGGAAGGACATTGTTCTGTACAGAAGTCATAGTGTGAGCAGTGGTGGAGAGTTCTGGCAGCAAACGATGCTGTCACTGTGGGAGGTCTCGAGGGCTGTGATAGGGACTTTGGACTTTCTGCATCAGGAGCTACTGAGGGCTTTGGGCCAGAAGAAGGCCTGGGCAGAGTTGTGTGTTAGACAGGATAGGAGTGTCAGGGACGGAGGATGGAGGCAGGAAGACCAGGCAGTCAGGAGGCTGCCACAGGGATCCCCGAGAGAAGCAAGGACTCTCAGAGCGGGACCCACAGGGACGAGGGGGGAGGAGTGGATTCCGGAGGGTTTTCTTAGTAGGTGGAGCTGACATGATAAGGTGAAGAGTTGTCTCTGCAGGCCTGAAGGCCTGAAGGTCATGACTCACATTTCTACTGTCCCTTCCCCTCGTTGGCCTAGGACTGAGATGAGGTGTTTTCAGCCACAGACTTCTTTGAGAATCTAGTGACAACTATGAATCATCTTCCCAGAGGGAAAAAAACCAAACAAAACCACAACAAACCACACATTTGCATACACTACTTTGCAAACAATTTCAGCGGGCTCCTGGTCCCCTGGAAGGCCAGCCTTGGATCCCTGGACCCCAAATGCAAAGCCTCGAGCTGAGGACGAAATTGGAAAATGAAGAGAAGAAACATTTGACTCACCAAATGTCTGTTATTTACTTCCTCGTTTAATATCACTCCCCGTAATTGGACAGGCCCTGAAAGAGCGAGTAACAGGAGGAAGCACTTACCCAGGGATAGTCCCCGGTGGCACCGGCATCACTTGGCGGGTTTATTTTCATTATTATAGTAATTTTCGGGCTGCGGGCTACAATTTTCCCTTGCAGCGAGGTATTAAATTGAAATTACCCCAGATGTAATTGTCATACGAAATGATCCTGGACACGTGGAAATGAATGCTTTTTCAGGACGGGGTTTTATTGTCTCTGCCAGGGTTTTAGGGCTCTGCCTCGTTAAGCATGCCGGATTTCCACGTGTGTGCCAGGAGGTCGGGGTCCGCGTGGTGTGGTGGGCTGGGGCTGCCGGCCCAGGACACGGACCAGGGAGCAGAGCCCAAGACTTGGCGGTGGCACCGTGTGGCTGCTAGGACCCGCTGTGCATTAACTTGGGCATGCAAGAAACCCCACGCTGATATTCTGTACACTAACTTAATTTGGATCCGAGCTCAAGTTCCCCTGAGGAGATGGGAAATCTAGTTTCGCTCATTTTGGGAACCCCCCTGCCCTGGGGGTCTTAACCCAGGCTGTGCAGCTGGGGCAGTCCCCGCAGACAGCAGGCATCCCTCTGTGCTGGTGACTTCCACAGTGCCCTTGGTTCCAGCCCTTCCGATCCGCTCTGCCCCCTGAAGGTCTTACTGTCGTCCTGCCTTTCCTTCCCCAGATGTACCATGCTGGTGTACTGCGCGGACCTCCCCCCCACCAGCATCATCATCACCTTCCACAACGAGGCCCGCTCCACCCTGCTCAGAACCATCCGCAGGTAAGACCACCTTCCTGGGCCCTCCCAGGCCTGCCCTGGGAAGAGGGTGTCTGCTCACGGTGGCAGGGGCGGGGGAGGGGGAGGCTGGCCCTGTCATAAAAATGTCAGGCATTTCTGACTCTTAGGACTTGGCTCTGCCAAGTGCCGTGGGCCCCAGCACCTGCATCGCCACAGCCTTCCACGTGGCCACAAGCCACGGTGCAAATCCAAGCAGCCCGAAGGCAGTGGCTGACATTGACTTTCCCAACCACCCACCTTCTGTTCCAACCCTGATCCTGCTCCGCCTCCCCACCAGCCCTCAGCACCAAGGCTGGGCCCCATTCTTGCTCTCACAAGTGCATCCTTCCTTTGGCCCATGGCCTGTGTGAATCTGGAACATAACAGAAGTTCCAGCACCAGCTCCCAGCAGAACTCCCCTCAGAACACAGACGGGACCCTGGGGACTTGGCCCTGGTTGTTTTGGCTCCCCTTCCCCATGCTGTGTCCTTCCACAACTCCGAAGCTCTCTCCCCATGCCCATCCTCCCCTCAACACCATCTGGCCTCCCCTTCGTCTCTCAGGTCTCCAGCAGCATTGGCATCTCAGACGGTGGCAATGGCAACCATCAGTCACGAGGTCCCCTTATGTGCAGACATGCCACAGCTCATGCTCTCAGCTGGGGAGGTGAGAGGCCACTGCTGTACCCACTCTATAGCTGAGGAAACTGAGACTCAGAGACACTAAATCAAAGCCTCCTGTTGCTCAGCTAATAGTGGTGAAGCTGGGTTCAAACCCTTGCACTCTGACAGTTCTTCTCAGCAGCCTCCATGGGCCAGGCTAGTCTCCCAGGTGGTGTTCAGCATCCCTGGTGTTGGGGCTGGCCCTGGGATAAAGTGCCTGCATACTCCCAGGGCCCTGGGACCCATGGCCGGCATGAGCCCGTCCCTATCTGGTAGGCAGCACAACACATGGTCGCCTGATCCCACAGAGAGGGAGGCCCTAGGATAGGACCACCAAGCATGGCAAAGTCTCTTGTCATTTCCCTCACTAAGCCATACCTTCCTCTGCCTCGCTGTGGGCAGGCAGGGAAGCTCCAGGTGATGGGAGGGAGTCAGCAATAGGCTCACCCTGACGGCAGGCACCAAGTCTTGGGTGCCACCTGCCACTTAGGACGAATGTTTGCCGTGCAGGGTCCGTGTGTCCCATATAAATGCAGGGAGGGACCTGCCCAAACACGCATCGTCTCACCCCTGTCCACCGGGGCAGCTCTGTCTGCTGCCCAGATGTCCTTGGCAGCCGGCTGGCTGGTTCCTTCTGCCAGCTGCTTGCCCTGACTGTCCTAGCTGCTGTATTCGCCCCACAGATCACCAGATTCACATTTGATTTTCCAGCAAGGCTTCAGTTCTTGGTAAGAAAATGCCCTGAGTCACTCACTGTCAGGAGTCACTGAGAGTCTCACATTAGACTAATAAAGTACCTTTCTGATTTGTAAACCCGAGCAGGTATGTGTCGAGGAACACGGGTACAAGATGATCGGATTTACCTGGGTCTTTTCTGGTGAAGGGAGACTGTTGTTTCTGGGCCTTGCAGATTGAGCAGCCGGGCAGTGGAGCAGAGGTGGCTGCTTTCAGAATGCCAGCCATAGCCCCACTGCCATCATGATCTCCTTGGCACTAGGTAGGCTTTCTGGAACAAATTTAGGGCAACCTCTGCCTTTCCCACAATTCAGGGTGGCTATTCCACAAGGTCATGTCTGGGCATGTCTGCCAGATGTTTCCATGAGGACACTATAGGATCAGAGAATGGCTCCTCGCCCTCTGGACTGGCCTCTCTTCTTCCTGAAGGAGTCCTCTGACATCATACACCTCCACCGCCTCAACACACACACACACACACACACACGCACACACACACACACACACACAAAGGCCTTCTGATGGGCTCCTTTCTGCACATCTCAACTCTAGCACTTAATGCATTTTTCCCAGATGTAATCTTCAATGAATTCCATTAGGGTAAGGACTACATCTTGTTCATCTCTTACCTGAGTTCCCTGTGACTCAGTTGACTGATCAAGGAAATGGGCATAATGACCATAGCTACCACATAGAGTTGCTTTGGGTTCAGTCAGGTAAGGAACCAACAACCGTGGCCAGCATAGCCTGGGTACTTGAGCAACATGAGCTATGTCTGTGTTCACATCTGCATAGTTGCTGAGTTCTCAAAAGAAAAGAGGCTGTGGGGGTACCTGGGGTCACAAGACCTATGGTTAATTCCTTCCCTTATAAGGCACTTCCTAGCCAGGTGACCTTGTGTGGGTCACTGACTGCATCCATAAGGAAAAGGATAAAAATAACTTTCATGTTTCCAGTGTTCCAGTTCTATCACATTTCCCACAAGAAGGCATTACCTGGGGACATGTTATAATATGTTATAATATCCTGTGGGGCTCCCAAGTCCCCGCATATTTCCCATATAGGGTCACTCCAGCTGCTGCCTGTAGACTCATCCCTTTCAGCTATAAGACATATTTTCCTTTCTCTTCCCACTGCTCCTCCATCTCTTTATAATAGTAATAATGACACTTTATAATAATATTATTAATATTTTAAATGTATGTTGAGCTTTATGGTCTCCAGAACATATTACATCTCACATCAGTTGGAGTCCCATCCGGAACTTGTGAAGTCAGAGGTGCATAAGGTGAAGGGAGGCCCAAGGCCACCAGGCTGAGAAGCACAGGAGCCAAGACTGAGGCTTCTGACTTCCTGAGGGAATGTGGGGGACAGCTAAGGGTGCAGCCCCAGCGCCACTGTCCACCACCCTGATGAGGGCTGCCCTGAGGCCCCAGTGCCCTATGCTCTGAAAGGGGACTTGAGTCCCAACCATTCCACTTTTCAGAAGGCACCGCAGAAGTGCCAGACCATACACCAAACTGCTAGGCACTTTGCCAGGAGACCCATGGACCCACTTCCTGCCTCTGGGGAACTTCTGACATAGGCCAGGCCCCCTGGCTCAGATCCAAGTGTGATTATGTGGAAACAGCAGAACCTGGGGAGAAGTGTGTGTGGACTGACAGGCTTTTACATCATAAGTAGGGTGAAGGTGAATTTTGGGGATGGAAGCGAGGAAGATTACTTCTAGAAGTTTCCATGGCCCGGTATTATTTGCCCTGGGATTTGCTACCTTCCTCAAACTCCCTATCTCCATGCACTAATAAATCACTGGCCCTGAGATGGACCTGAATGAGGAGCACTTCCTATCTCATTTTGTCATCAATGAAAGGATCTTCTCTAAGGTATCTTTCATCTTTAATGTTCCAGAATTCTGATGGCATTGGTGTCAGGCTCTGAAAAAAAAATGCTCAAGGAGAGGACTGAAGGTACCCTCTCCCTCCCACCCCCCAGCACTTGGCCAAGCTTTCGTCCCTCTGACCATCCCTACCCAAGCCCTCTGGCCCCCTGGCCCCCTGAGCTCCCGAGGTAGCTAGGGGGCTGGGGGCTGGAAGGACACACATGGGGCACTCAGAGCCAGGCAGCAGCCTGATGGGGGTGGATGATGCGGGGAGGGAAAGAGCCACAACCCAGATCAGTGAGGGGACTTCTTTCACTTCAGGAGAGAGAAAGCAAGCCCTGAGGAATCGTTCATCCAGTGGGTCCCTGTGTATGCGTGAGACCCAGGGCCATCCCCTTTCCTTTCGGGATCCTTCAACCTTACACCTCCCATGGGGGCTCTAGCTCGGGTGCAGTTGATCTCTTTATATCCTGAATCTCCTTACTGCTACTTTTTTGTAAAATCCTGGATTTAGAAAAACAAGTTCTTAGGTTAGGGTGGATAGGAAATGGGACTCTGGAGTGAGATATCCCTACTCTGCTACCAACTGTGTGACCCTGGATAAGCTCCTGTACCCCTCTGCCTCAGTTTCCTTTTCTGTAAAACAAGAACTACTGATAATTACCTCATATGATTATGGAGAAGAGTGAGTACAGATAGATAAAGCCCTTGATGCAGTGCATGGCACCGAGGGAGCCTGTACAAGTGACAGCAGGCGCCGTGATGCCCCTCCAGCCAGGGTAGGCAGCAGTGCTGTGGCTCTCACACTTGAGCCCACATCATATCCCCTGGAGATTCCCATCCTAACTCAGGTGTCCTAACTCAATAAGGCTAGTGGGGCCCAAGTATTTACATTTGCAACAAGTCCCCGGGTGATGTAGATGCTGCTGGCCCTGGGACCACGCTTTGAGAACCAGAATCATCATTATTGCCAATACCCGGCTTCTGAAAGCAGCCACAGCGCTATGCTCAATGCTAAGCACCTCTCATGCAGCCGAGAAAGGTACTGCAAGTTCAGCACCTAAGTACCTCAGTACTGAAGCTCTGAAGCCAGCGAATAGCAGATATGGGGATAGAGTACTTGAACCCAAGTCAGCCTGACTCCAGAACAACTAACCTCAACTGTCAGCCTGCCTCAGGTCTTCATTCAACTGGTATTTATGGAGCATTTGGATAAACCCTGCCTGCATATAGCACCTCGGAGTTCACAAAGCAATTTCAAATACATTTCCTCATTTCATACGCACAAAAGCCTGTGAAGTAGGTCAAGTATTAATATCTCCTGCCTTTACAAGGAAAATGTAATTACAGATGAAAACGAAGGCTGGGAGCAGCCTGGCGGCTCGTTCAGGATTGCATAGCTAGTAGATGGTGGAGGCCACCCGGCCTCCCACGCTGCTGACATGGCCTTGCCCGCCGCCGCCTCCCAGGATGCTTTAGTGTCCTGCTTTAGTGCCCCACCGTCGGGGCCCAGTAGCGGAAAGTAGAAGGTGTAGGTAGACGCTGGCTACACAGCTACCCCTGGCAGAGAAGTGAGCTGTGTGTAAGGAGACTCCATTCTAGAATACTTCCCGGGAAGAGTACGGTCCGGGTATGCCCGTGAGGTGAGCCCTCGCTCCCATGCTGAGGCTCTAGGGACGGAGCATGGAACAGCCAACAGCCATAGTGGGAGAGAGGCTTATCCTAAGCTGGAGGAAAAGGAGGGCTGGCTTTGTGGTAGAGGGGCTGGTGAAGTGTTCTGGTGGACAAACGGGGGTGATGGAGCAGCCAGGGTCCAGGTGGTGGGAATGGCAGCGATATGCAGAGGGGAGGGCCCTGGGCCAGGCCAGGTCCCCTGGGCTAGACCTGACCTTTCTCCTCGAGCCACCCTCGGAGCCCAGAACACCTGCCCATCTCAGGCCCTCCCAATCCTGAGCCACTTTTCCTGGAGCCCCCCGCTATCACTCCAATTGCTCTGATTAGAGGAGCAAAAACAAGCCAGGTGTTACCAGGAAATGGTCTAATTAGCACTTAGTGCTGACGATTTCGGAGTTGTTTTTTTTTTTTTCTTTTTTAAACCCTGGACATTTTTTATTCGCTAATCATCTCTCAGTTCAACTAGCACAGAGCTGCACGCGATTTACCTTTTGATGTTCACAGAAGAAGAACTCTTGAATTTCAAAGAGCCGGCAGGGATTTGGGGGGAATCTCATGCAGAAGCTGCAGCCTTAATCAAACCTCATTAGAGGGTATTCTTCAAGCAGGTTTTCCTCTCTTGCTGCCTCCCTCCCCGCTTCCCTGTCTGATTAGGGGACTGGTTATTGGGTTGGTGTGTGTTTTCTTTGGGACTGTCAATTGATCCCATGTGGCGAGGGTCTCCTCCCACCACCCTCTGCCCCTCCCTGTCTCCACCTCCCAACCAAGAGCTCAGGGCTTGGAGTCAGGGTTCCTCTCCCACCTTATACTAGTTGCCATGGTGAGAATTAAGGCTTCATAAATAAAAGTAGCTCCAGGCAAAGTTCTCCTCCTAGAGAGTCTCTTCATCCTGCTTCCACAGGGTGGCTCACCTCAACGGTTCTCAGACTGGCCCTCCTGAGAGGAGAACACTCAGTGCCTCCACCAGCACCATCTGAACCCCTCCCCAACCCGCACAGGGCCACGAGCATCCCATGGTGGGCGGGGTGGCCCTGGAACGTGTCTGAGGAACTGTGTGGTTTGGGATGTTCAGAGGTTGATTATGGCCTGAAACCCCCAGAGGAACATGGAAACCCAGCCTTGCCTTATGAGTACAGATCCACAGCATAGGCTGACATGTGAAGTCAATCCCAGAATCATTACTGCCGCACAAAAATAGTGGTAATTGCCACTTCAAGCTAGACATGGTGCTGAATGTTCTAGAAACATTTTCTCTCCAATCCTCCCAACGGCCAAGTGAGGTAGATACTACTGTTCTTATTCCTGTTGTGCAGATGGGGCTACTCACTACACAGAGTGGTAGAGCCACTTGCCCAGGATCCCACAGCTTGTAGCAAGTAGCTCCTCGACTGCCAACTTCTGGCAGGTAGAACAGGCCTTCCCTTTGGTCCTCGTAGAACCTAAGCATATAGTAGGTGTGCAGTACACACCCCTGGAGGGACTGATGGGCCACAGCTCTGGGCTGGCCTCTGGTGACACAGAGAGTACTGACAAGGACCCTGCCCCCAGAGATAGGACCATCTAAAGGGGCCGGCAAAACCAGCCCTCAGAGTCCAGCATGGAGAAGGCCGCAGGATAGTGCTCACTGAGTAGCTGGGAAGCTGTTAGGGAGTAAATGTGTTGAACTGGTGGCAGAGGAAGGGTGTTTCATGGCATCAGGGGTGACCAGGCTCTTGGTTATGAGCAAGCAAGATGCCACCAAATCAGGGCCTAAAGCATGAGGAGGCTGGGAACAGGGGCCGTGTCCAGATTGTGAAGAGGATGCTGAGGGTTTGAGTGTAGACAGTGGCGAGCCACTGTGACGTTTTGTCAACTTATTTGTTTGCATGAGTGAGGAAAGTCACACTTTCCAGAGATCAGACCTAGGCTCCAGAAAGCTCCCTCTTAAGGCCCTGAGAGGATGGCCTGGACAGGTCAAGGCAGCTGCAAAAAATGAGGCAAAAGTTGAGCTTCTATCTTATACAGAGGTATAAGAGTTGGACACGGTTTGAGGGACCTTTTCTAGTAGAACCAGGAGGTCTTGGTCACTGATTGGATACGGGGCTTTTGGGTGGCAGCGAGGGAGGGCAGTCATTGAGGATGACTCCTGGGTTCCTGTCTCGGTGCCAAGTGCATGGGTGGCATTCCCTAGGAGAAAGCGGGGTCATATCCCAGGGGCTCCCAGGTGAGTAGTGTGACGGTGCAAGCCCTTTGGTTGCTCTGAGTTTTCATTCCTCAAATGAGATGGTGTCTAAAGCTCCGGTTAACACATACGTTTGCCACTAGAAGTCTTAATTATCTCCCCTCCTTCCACCTCACAGCGTATTAAATCGCACACCTATGAATCTGATCCAGGAAATCATATTAGTGGATGACTTCAGCAATGACCGTAAGTATCTTGGCCCCCTGGCTCTGTGGGTACAAGTTTCTGTTCCCAGACCCCGAGTAACAGGCAGGGGCAGTCCACTGGTTCTCCAGGGATGGAGGAAAGCCTGGGTTTGTAGCAGATATGGAAGCCTTGGAGTGTCCATGAGGGGCTCGAGAGGGAGATAAGCCTTATATTTTAAAAAACAATTTCTTGGGGCGCCTGGGTGGCTCAATCGGTTAAGTGTCCTTCAGCTCAGGTCATGATCTCGGGGTCTTGGGATTGAGCCCCACATCAGGCTCCCTTTCCAGTAGGGAATCTGCTTCTCCCTCTCTCTGCGCATGTGTGCTCGCTCACTCTGTCTCTGTCAAAACAAATATTAAATAAAATCTTAAAAAAAAAAAAAACAGAAATACCCCCAAATTTCTTGGATTCTCTGCCGTGAGTCTTTGAGGACCTATGCAGTAAATTTAGTAGATCCTTGATTGGGTTGGGGGGGGGGTGTGTGTGCACACACACGTATGTCACTGCCCCCTAACCAACGTTCTTGGACATGGAAACCTTCAGAGGATTGACCCTGGGACCCAGAGCTCAGAGCAATTTGTATCACTAGAGGTTCCTGACTTGTATCTGGGGTAATCTGCTAGTCTGAGCCGAGTCTGAAACACCCTCTCCTTTCATTCCTGCACGAGGGCTGGGTGGACTCTGGGGGGGTGCCATTGGGACATCCCATCACCTGGCCATGCCCAGTGAGTAGCTGCCTTCTGACCATCCAGCCAATGGGCACTTTTTCCTAGCTACCCTATTAAAGAACCACATCTCCTTTCCCCAAGAAGAGCATATAGGTGTCTTCAGATGTGTGTGTGTTAAGTTTGACGGACGTGACAACTGTAGAAGCATCCTCAGATGTCAAGTGTTGGTAGTACTGACTCCTCTGAGAGCCATCATCCCAGCAGCCTGGGTACAGTTCCAGTCAGGACCAACTCTTCCCAGTGACAAACCAGGGGGAGCAGGCAATGGCCCTGGGGACAGTTGCAAGCCCTAGGAGAAGAGTCTGTCCCCACCAGTGCTGATGCTGAAAAGTAGGCATAGGAGCCACTACCACCCCAAAGTCTGCTATAGGATGGCTGTAACCCACACCCATGGCATAGCCTCAGAACCCTGGAAGTAACGCCTAAGTGAGCTGTGCACCGGGTCCAGAGTACTAAGGTAAGACTCTGAGTACTGAAACTCGGTGATCTCCCTTCCCTAGAGAGGAAGGAGTGGGAGGTGGCCTGGCACTGAAGCTGGAGAAGCATAGACTGCTGGATTGACTCAGAAGTGGAACAGCTTTGTGAAGCCAGACTGCCCAGCTTCAAACCCAAGACTTGTCACTTATGCACTGGCTATGTACCTCTGCCAGAGGTTAACTTCCATGTGCCTCAGTTTCCCTGATGTACAGTGGAGATCATTATAATTATATGGCTTATGTAAGGATTTAGAAGTGTTAACACATTCAAAGTGCTGGAACAGTACCAGGCCCAGAGGGAGCCTCTGTGTCTTTGCTATCACTCTGTAGAGTCCAGAGCCAAAGAGAGGCTAAGGCTGGTAAACCAGTGAAGCAAAGCCAACATGGTGGTGTCACAATATAGAGTTTAGAGGATTGATAAATTAAGCAAGTGACAGGGCAAGCAGGCAAGCCAGAGGATGGTGTGTGTGTTAAGGATGCTTAAGATGCACCTCCTGCCCATCCTGGCACATTCCCCCGAACAGTGGAAAGTTAAGCCAGCTCTGTGTGATGGGATACACTGGACAGATCACTTAACATATAAAGTCCCTAGTTATCAAAAGTCCATGATCAGAAAGGAAACTCTGAAATCCATCTCATCCATTGTGTGGTCTCCCAGCAGTTTTTGCTAGACCCCACTAGAGTGAGCAGGACTCTGTCTCATGTTTTTAATTGTCTGTGAAAAAGGAGAAGAGTCTCCAGGTGACCATACCAAGAATTCCCATCTGGAAGTGTGTCCTAGTAAGCGCACAGGTGCTGCTGTGTGACTGATCTGCTTCAAAGAGGCCACCTTGGGGCGCCTAGGTGGCTCAGTGGTTGAGCGTCTGCCTTTGGCTCAGATTGTGATCTGGGGGTCCCGGGATCAAGTTCTGTCATCAGGCTCCCAGGAGGGAGCCTGCTTCTTCCTCTGCCTATGTCTCTGCCTCTCTATGTCTCTCATAAATAAATAAAGAAAATTTTTGGAAAAAAAAGAAAGGCCCCCTTGAGGCCACTTGGCATAGACTGGGCCTCGTATCTCAATAGAAGTGGTCAGTCTACCTTGTCCAAAACCCACAACCACCCCTGGAGTCAGGACAGGGCTCTGCAGTTGGGGGTGGGGACAGCAAGCTGGGCTGTCTCACCTACTCTTCCGGTTCACGTCCATCCCGGGGTGCTCATGCCACATAACCTTTTATCTTCACAGCTGACGACTGCTTGCAGCTCATCAAGTTGCCCAAGGTGAAGTGTATACGCAATAGTGAGCGGCAAGGTAGGTCTGTGCAGGGCGGCAGGCCCCTGGGGCGTAAGTGGGGGGGGGGGCGGATTGAGGGTACGTGTGTGAGCATCTGGGTGCGTGTTTAGTGTGTAGGGAATGTCCTATGGCTCCTCCATGAGCTCTCTGGGAGATGGAAGGACAGGGGCACAGCCTTGTCTGTTTGTCCCTACCACAGGTCTTGTCCGGTCCCGGATCCGGGGCGCTAATGTCGCCAAGGGCACCACTCTGACTTTCCTGGACAGTCACTGCGAGGTGAACAGGGACTGGCTCCAGCCCCTGCTGCACAGAGTCAAAGAGGTGAGTGGGGCAGACTGTGGGTCAGGGTGCTGCGTCCCCACCTCCTCTCAGCTCTCTCAAGCCAGTATTTCACGTATGCCCCCCGGGACCCTCTGGGAGGGAGCATGGCACTGATTCTATCCCCATGTTAAAGATGGAGAAACTGAGGTAGAGCAGCCTGCCCACAGTCACAACGCAGGCAGTGGTGGGGCAAGGCCAGGGACCTGTTCTTTGTATCACACTGTCACCGCAGTAGGCCTGTGAGTGGGGCTTCTGGCAGCAGCTGATACATGGTGCGTGCAGAACTATTTCTGCCAGACAATAGAAGATTCCAGAAAGGGAGCCCTGATGAGTGCCATTTGTGACAAGGAGGCAGCGGAGTTAACTGGGCCTTGTCACCCAATTCCTGAGGCTTTTGTCATTACCTCCACCCATGCATCACCCTTGCCCAGAGGCCAAGGCAGGTTGGCAGGATGCGAAGAAACCTAAATTCCTTGCCTCTGCCTACCCTTGAATTGCTCTGGAATTCTGTATGCTTTCTCTCTCCATGTCTCAGTTACTCCTTTTGAAAGTGAAAAAACCTTTCTCTGATGTTCCCACTGTTACTTTATATTCCGCAAAGACCATCCTCCCTGGTCCTGACCTGCAGACGGCACTGTGCCTTTGTGCAGGTCCCACCCTCCCTGAGTTACGGATGGACTCGCACGGCTGCTACGAGGTCGGGTATTTTTCACATGCCCATTTCTCAGACAAGGACACAGAGTCGGGGGAGTGGTGGGACTTGGGCTGGTTTTCCTTGGCTGGCACCACCCGCACCAGGGCCCCCACACCATCTCCCCTGTGCTGTGGTGATCTCCTTCTCCCCTTTTTTCCTTTGTGGTAGCCACTCTGCTCCTACCCACTAATGGCTGTGTTGAGGATGAAAGAATCAGTATATATGAACTGCTCAGAGAAGTGGGAAATCCTTCCTGACTTTGTTCATCCTGATGAGAGACATCAGTGGGTTTGCAGGGCTCTCGCACATGGGCCCAGACGTTCATACCCATCCTGTGACCGCTGCCCTGAGATTGAGGGATGCTTAATGCTGTTTAGGAAAATGCTCTCTCTCCCTCTTTCTGGCACAATCCAGGTGAAGAGGTCTGCATTGAGGAATAGTAGGTTATGAACAGACTGTTTAGTTGAAGGGCTTGGGACTGTTTAGTTGTAAGGACCTGGCCTAGAGGCCCTTACAAATCCTCCCCTCACTGTCCCAGAGAGGAGGGGGTTGGGGGTGGGGCTGAATGTGCCAACCCTCTATCAGGTGGTTTGTCCACTGCCCCCCCCACCCCCGTGAGCAGTCACCTCATTAGCATAAACTCAGGTTGGGTGAAAGGATTACTGTATATAACAAAGATGCCCCCCCCACCCTCCCCCCCGTCACCATGGAAACTGAGGAAATCCCAAGGTTTTTAGAAGCTCTTGTGCAGTGGATCAGGAACAAAGGCCAGGTGTATATTTCTTCTTATATCACAACATCACAGTATATACCATATTTTTAATTAATCTTTTAATTTTAATTCCACTATAGTTAATCTACAGAGTTAGGTTCAGGCGTACAATATAGTGATTCAACAATTCTGCGTATTACTCATCGCAACAAGTGTACTCTTTTAATTCCCTTCACCTGTTTACCCATCCGCCTCCCACTTCCCCTCTGGAAATCATCTGTTCATTCCCTGTGATTAAGAGTCTGTTTCTTGGTTTCTATCTCTCTTTTTTTTTTTTTCCTTTGCTCATTTGTTTTATTTTTTAAATTCCACATATGAGTGAAATCATATGGCATTTGTTTTTCTCTGACTGATGTATTTCATTTAGCATTAAACCCTCTGGATCCATCCATGTTGTTGCAAATGGCAAGATTTCATTCTTTTTATGGCTGAGTAATATTCCTCTTTATCCATTCATCAGTCGATAGACACTTGGCAGCTTCCATGGTTTGGCTATTGTAAATAATGCTGCAATAAACATAGGAGTGCATATATCCCTTTGAATTAACATTTTTGTATTTTGGGGGTAAACACGTAGTAGTGTGATTACTGGATCATAGGGTAGTTCTATTTCTAACTTCTCAAGGAACCTCCATACTTTGCACAGTGGCTGTACCAGTTTGCATTCCCACCAACAGTGCAAGAGGGTTCCTATTTCTCCACATCCTCTCCAACAATTGTTTCTTGCGCTGTTTATTTTAGCCATTCTCATAGCTGTGAGGTGGTAACTCATTGTGGTTTTGATTTGCATTTGCCTGATGATGAGTGATGTTGAGCATCTTTTCATGTGTCTGTTGGCCATCTGTATGTCTTTGGAGAAATGTCTGTTCAGGTCCTCTGCCCATTTTTTAATTGGGGTTTTTTGGGTTTTTTTCTTTTTTTTTGGTTTGAGTTTTAGAAGTTCTTTATATATTTTGGACACTAACCCTTTATTAGATATGTCATTTACAAATATCTTCTCCCATTCTGTAGTTTGTCTTTTAGCCGTGTTGATTGTTTTCTTTGCTGTGCAGAAGCTTTTTATTTTGATGTAGTTCCAATAGTTTATTTTGGCTTTTGCTTCCCTTGCCTCAGGAGACCGATCTAGAAAAAAATTGCTGTGTCCGATATCAGAGAAATTACTGTCTGAACACCACATTCTGTTTATCCATTCCTCTGCTAAAAGATATTTTGGGTTGTTTCCACCTTTTTTACTATTGAGAATAGCGCTGCTGCAAACATTAGTATGTAAGTTTGAGTACCTGCTTCCAATTCTCTGGGGTGCATACCAATGAGTGGAATGACAGGGTCATGTGGCAATTCAGTGTTTGACCTGTGGGAACCCCCAGGCTGATGGAGCCCTGCAGGATATGTTGGGGGGCCTTGCTTTCAGACAGCCTTAAAGAACCCTTTCCACCCCAGTGCCTTGGAGGCTGTCACAGAAGCCCTCTCTGAAAATTGCTCTCATTTCTGCCCCCCTGGCCAGCTTCACCTGCAGATCAGAGAAGATTTCATCTCCTCCTTCTTGCATGGGAGTGCTCCTTACAGCCCCGTGCTCCTATGGGAGTCATTTGGCCCTAGGGTAGAGCTCACCCTTCCAGGCCGAGATCCCAGTCCTCACCACTGTCTGACCTAAAGCTCAGTAGCAGAGGGCTGGTCAGACAGACCCAGGGTTGTGGTCCAGCTCTGCCCCTTGCAGGGGAGACAGCAGCCTCCATGGGCTGCAAAGGTTTTTACAAGACCCTGATTCCTATTGATGGCATGTTTCCCTGAGACATCCCCTTCAGGACAGGGATGTGGGCGTGTGTTGGCCTCTGTTAACACATGTCTTTGTGTCTTGTCTCCGAGTAGAACGTGATTTGATCTTGTGAGTGGAAGTAGAAATTTTAAGCTGTAATTGGAGTTTGGGATTTTCAAAAATAGAAAGAGATAAGAAAGAGCTGGGTTGGAGCTGTCAGAAGCCGTCCTCAGCTGGTCTCATCCACATGGAACCCTCTCAGTGTCCCGTTTCTTCCCTTCAGTTACGTGATGATACTTGAAACAAGCACCAGGTTGGTTTTAATTTTTTTAACAGAGGCCTCTTTTTTTCCCCCACTCCTTATCTACATATTTCTTTAGTTGGAAAAAAGATTTTAAGAAATTTCAATCCCAGTAGCATTTGGTAAATTTATATAAATAATGGCTTACATATGCTTCAAAGCCTTTCACACGCCTCCCTCCCTTATTCCATCCAAAAGCCCTGTTAGGAAGGCAAGACAGTTTGGCAAATAATAATTTGTCTTCACTTTATAGATGAAGAGACAGATCCTCAGTGTGTGTTGGTGTGTTTAAGGTGACATGTATTCTAGATGACAGAACCAGAACTAGAACGTAGATCTCCCGTCACCTCCTCGAGGACCCCTCCTTCTCCTTCACCCCTCCCTCTAGGCTGCCGTAGAGGCCCCATCATAATCCTCTATCCCCTGTCCCACACCTTCCCTAGACTGTGAGGCCTTACTCATCTTTGTACCCGCCACACTTCTGAAACTATAAGAGGTGCTCATTAAAGCTGGTTGACCAAATGAGTGAATTATTTTCTTAGGAGGTTTTTTTAAAGAAAATTACTATTATTTTTTTATTATTTTTTTAGGGGGGTTAGAGAGGCAGAGGGAGAGGAAAAGAGAGAATCTTAAGCAGGCTCCATGCCCAGCACAGAGCCCAATTCAGAGCTTGATCTCACAACCCTGAGATCATGACCTGAGCCGAAATCAAGAGTAGGGCGCTAAACCAACTGAGCCACCCAAGCACCCATCTCCTGGAGTTTTTTGAGTGCCTGTTCACAGTGTGGTTTTAATGATATGAATGGGTAGAGAAAGGAGGGGTATACTGCAGGGATGATTGATGGCCACTGGCTGGTGCATGCAGCCTCTGTCATTGCTGCCAGTGGGGCAGGGCTGGAGCTCAGATTTGTGTTGGGGAGGAGAGGAGAGGGGATGCAGTCCTGGGTCTGTCAGGGATTACTCCAGCTGTCTGAGTCAGCCTACCTCTGGGCCTAGCCTTAAAGACCACCCCCCTGGAGCACTGGGTATGGTACTCCACACCAAAGAGACCCAGGTGGGTCTGGGTATCTTTATGGAGAGTCAGTCCCTCTATCCCCGAACCTGCAGGAGGAGAGGTCATCTTTCTCAGCTGTAACTGGCCCACCTGCTTTGCTGCCAGCCACTGACATAGTGCCCTCAGAGGGAGCTCAGTGACAGTCTTTTCAGCCAGCGCAATGGAACACCAGGCTGAGGGCTGTAGGAGTAGAGCAGTTACGGACTTCCTAGTCACTCACAGAGGTTTGTGTCCTGGCCTTAAGGGTTATGTATATAAAGTCTCCTGCAGCTTCTTTTTAAGGTCCTGGTTCCATACAGCACTTAGCCCCAAACATCCCTCGTTGCCTATGTGGTCTCCCTGCCTCTAAGCCGACACTACACATGAACCGTGACAGGAATAATAGAAGGGCAGAAGCCCTCAGAACTTACAAGGAGAGTCCTTGGGTGGCTTCTGGGGAAGACTGTGGCCGAGATAAGCAACCAGCATTTTGCTTTGTCTTTCAGTTTCCAAATATTGAGGAGAGATTTTTTTAAAAATTAGGATTACATTTCAGGGGTCCCCAAGACCACCCCCAGTTTCAATAATTCACTAGAAGGACTTGGAACTTAGCAAAGCTGTTACATTCATGATTACTGTTTAGGATAACAAATGGAAACAGGTGAAAATCAGCTGGAAATAGGGGAAAGTGCATAGAGAGGGTTTTAGGCAGAAGCTTCCAGTGGACCAGCCCCAGTGGGGCTGTACAGATAGCCCTTACTTCTCCCAGCAAGGACGTACAACAACACGCACAGAGCACTGAGAAACAGGGAAGCCCACCCTAGCCTTGGTGTCTGGGCTTTGTGCTGCTGGTCAGCCACGTCTGTGTGACTGACCCCCCATGGTCTCCACGCTCCTCCAGAGGTCAGACGGAGCTGGTACAAGCCCAAGGCCCTTGCTGTAAGTCACGCTGTTAGCATAGACTATCTGGCATATCCCAAGACTCCCAGGTAAACAGAGACACTCTTAGAAACAGGACATTGTGCAGGCTTAGACGTTGCTGCCCAGAAGCCAGGCAAGAGCCAAACATATTTGTGGGCAAGATTAATCCTTTACCATACAAGGGTCTACATCAGGACTCAGTGAAGCTACAGAGACCTAAAAACTCAACAAGCAAAGGCGAAATGAGAACTGTGTCGGATTCACAGAAGAAGTTCAGTCTCTGAACTTCTGAGAACATGTCAGAATTCAAGTCACAGGAATATCTTTGGGGTTGTGTCCATGGGTAGGTATTGGTGTGGATGGCTAGGAGTGTGCATGCAGTGTGCCCCGCCCCCCAACACACACACACACACACACACACACACACACATACACACAGATTCAGGATGACAGTGCCTGAGGAGAAGAGCCTGGAGAGCTGTGGCAGCTGGGCAGGTGCCGTGTTGACTGCGGAAGAAGCATCTGTGCACGTCCCAGAGGTAGAAGCAATGCATTGAAAATGAGCATTTCTTTCCACATGGGCCACTTGGCTTCCAAGGTACCTTGTCACTGTCAGGATGAGTCACATGTGGAAGCTGAGGGCCAAATGAAGTCTGTGAACATAAAAGCAGGCACCCGGTGAGTCTGAGCTTAAAATAAGAAGACAGCCTCATTTGGGAGAGAGATTGAACCAGGAAATGAAATGGCTGCAAGGAGAAACAGGCTCCGGCCTATGCCAGCCAGGGAGATAGGTGTGGAGGATTGCAAAAGTGGCCCTGCCTGATTTCCCCACACCTGCTGGTCCTCCTAGGCTGCCTGATTCCTGCTTGGCTGTGGAGTGTTCTTTCCACTGCCCCAGTCCCTCCTCCTGCAAGCCAGGTACAGGGTGTTCTACCCAGAGTGTGGAAGACTTTCAAAATCTGTGCAATGCCTTGACAGCCCCCAAGCATGGTGACTATGTCTTACATATTTTGAAAACATTTCCTGGGTGACTTTGATGTGTGGACAGGGTGGCCTGAGGGATGTAGCAAGTGATGAAGCTGGAGAGTGAGATACCGGCCTATTGTGGATGGTCTTGAATGCCAGGCTAAAGAGTTCAAATGTATCTTCCAGGCAGCTCAGGTTTTTAACTGCTGAGCTGCAGAGTGAGATTTTCCCATCAGAATGACATCTTCCCTAGCCACCTAAGGGAAGAGGGTGAGATAAGGTTAGAAGTCCACCGCGGTATGCCAGGTGTGAGAGAGGAGAAGCACAACACACTCAGAAGAGCAGTTTCCGAGTTAGAATCGGTGAAGCTTCTCTGTTGGGGAGGCAGGGCTACACAGCGGTTCTGTTTAGCAGAAATAGGCAACTGAGGGCAAGGAGCACCTGTGGGGAGAAGAGTGTGAGAGCATCACTGAAAGTCCATGTGAAATCCACATGGAAATGGCCACTGGCATAGTGGATCCAAGTCTGGAAGCAAGGTGGCAAGTCAGAGCTGGAGGCACAGATCTGTGAGCGTCCCGGGCAACATCTGAAACTCGGAGTCCCCAGAGATGCTATTCATCAACTTGCCTATAAACATAGGCACTGAGGACACCTGGGTGGCTCAGTCGGTTAAGCATCTGCCTTTGGCTCAGGTCATGATCTCAGGATCCTGGGATTGTGCCTCAAGTCGGGCTTCCTGCTCAGTGGGGGATTCTGCTTCTCTTGGTCTCTCTTACCCTCTGCCCCTCCCCATTGCTTGTTCTCTCTCTCTCTCTCTCTCTCTCTCAAATAAATAAAGTCTTAAAAAAATAGATTTTGAATGAAAATATTTGGAAATTCCAAGATGTTCTTCCTGTGGGTGGGTGGCTTTCCTTCATGGGACTGCAGGCTGAGGTCACCTGTGACTGTGGCCTCCGCCTCCCACTAGTGGTGAGGGACTCCCAGAGCCTCCTCCTTCCTATCTTTCCCTTCCTCGGTGTTGTCACTCTCCAGCCACCCCTGCTGTGTTCCTGCCATGCTCACATGGCCGTTGGGGCTAACAAGGCCACCAGGAGTCAGATAAAGGCTCTTAGCATTTTAGGTATTAGAACTAGAGAAGTCATAGCATCCAGTACTCCATTTTATAGATGAGAAAATTGAGATTCAGAGATGGGAGTGCTTGGTCAGGGCCACAAAACCAGCCTGGCATTACAAAGGTGAGGCCCTCCCCAAGCCCACTGATTCCCAGCCTGGCTCCTTGATGCCACAGACTGAGCCTGGAGCCTGCTGTCTTACAGGACTACACGCGGGTGGTGTGCCCTGTGATTGACATCATCAGCTTGGATAACTTCAACTACATCGAGTCAGCCGCAGAGCTCAGAGGGGGTGAGTGGAGCCAATGCTTTCTCCCCAACGAAGCCTCGCTGCTCCCCCTGGTCGGCACTTTCTAGGGGGAGAGTGCGGAGAGGTCTGGTAGTGTCTGGAGTGTCCAGCCCTGCATCCTATAACATCAGTAGCTCTAGTGTGGTGTTGCCCCCGAGACCATGGATGGGGTGGCCAGGATAATGTGCAGGGCATATCCAGACCCCAGAGCTCTGGCTCTGATAGGAGCTCACTCTGGGACCTGAGAATAGGGGGGAAGCCAAGTACCTTCTGGCTAGACAGGGCCTGACCTGTTCTGGCACCTCAGCATCGGGCACCGCGCTCTCTCTGAGGCCCACCACGGTTCTCCTCAGGGCCTCATGTGGCCCCCCAAGACTGATTTGAGGTGATTCAGCCCCTTAAAAACTCGCTCACATCTTCCCAAGGCACCTGGCCGAGGGCCATTCCTGTAACTGTCCATCCTGTCCCTTTGGGCTCTGTCAAAACTGACTCTGTCTTCTGCCCTTTATCCCCTACCTCTGCCCAGCACAGAAGGCTCAAAAGGCAATAGGAGGTAGAAGGAAACTGTGAGAGGGAAATCCGATGGCCTTCTTGCTGCTCGGCCTGGGTGATACCTGCTGTCCCCAGGACGAACTTACCTGGAGTGTTTATGAGCTTCTAGAAAGGGATGTGTTGTGCAAGTCAACTGAACGGGCGCTGTGTTCTAGGGTTTGACTGGAGCCTCCACTTCCAATGGGAGCAGCTCTCCCCAGAGCAGAAGGCCCGGCGCCTGGACCCTGCTGAGCCCATTAGGTAAGTCAGGGCAGGGGTGGGTAGGCAGGTCTGTCACTACTGGGTCCTTCCATTGCTACATGGTATAGGAGGCATTCCACATTAGACACCCAAAGGATTGGGCAGAGACCAAGAGCACCCTTGGCCAGGCTGGCCCCACTTTGCCCTTACTTGAGGAGTTTCTGTCTTCAAGGAGACTTCACCTAAGGGGACAGAGGTCTGGTAAGACCTGTACTGAGGATTTGCCCAGTGTGGTCCTCCTATACACATGCCACCATGTACTTATACTTCCCATTAAATGTCAGAGGGTCCCAGATGGTCCAGATGGCTTGGACCTCTGATGGGGGGAGGTTGGTCCCTTTGTCAGAGCAGAGCCACTAGGTCTTGGATGTCACGATTCAGCCCAGGAAGGTCAGGTCAGCATTGCTGTAAAGGGAGAGGCCTGGCCACTGCCGCTTAGTAACAAACACGTCTGTTCTGTCCTCTGTGAGAATGTGACAGTGGCATTGAATCTGGGCTCTTTTGTAGTGCTGTAGATGCTTTGTCCTGATGTGTATTCTCCCTTCATGTGGGAGACTCACAGCCTGGGGTTGGGAGCCTGTCCGAGGGCCTGGAGTAGGATAGAGCATCGTGTCCACCCAGGCAGGGAGCCTGGGTTCTCAGCTTGGGATGTTCCTACCTAAGACTGGCGCACGTGTCCCAGAGCTGTTGGTGATCTCCACGTTGACACTTGCCCACCTCAGGTGGGGTGTCAAGAGATAAGAAGTGCTTGGAGAAGTATGGAGAAGGCCACTGGGGTGCAGTTTCTCTCACCAATGACTTAGGGATGCCCTGGATTCTTCTTGAATATCTCTATCTCTAGACCTGCCATGTAGTAAATGTTTGATTATTTGCATTGAATTAACTTAAGTCGGATGGAGAACCAAGGAGCAAGGAGGAGCCAAACGGTGACACTTCGATAGAAGTGTGTGGTTAGAACTCTTCCAGGGACCTGTCTCACCCACCTGCTTACCCCTGCCCCCTCCGCCAGCCTTCATGAGCTGGAGTGATGCCAAGAGGGAGATTGGAGCTGGACGGTGGACCAGCTAATGTGCTCTATTTCTGAACCTTCTTACCACACCTAGCACCATGCAGTGCACAACAGCTTCTCAGTTACTCTCCAGAGGTGGCACCTGATGTAGTGGTGGACCGAGTCGAGGACAAAGGTGGCAGTGGCAATGGTGATGCAGCCTCCTCAGGGATTTTCCTTCTCTGTCCCACTGCCAGGGTCCTCAGGGCATGTTCTGTTCCTGTGGGAATCCCTCTCTCCTCAGAGAATGAGCGTTTCCCAGGAATAGGCCAAGTCTCAGAACAGCATGGAGTTTGTGGCACTGTGGGAGACCTGGTTTCTTGACCTGCTCTCTACCAACTAACTGACATGGGGGAAAAGTCCCTCGGCCCTCTGGGCCCACTGGATGGGAGGCCAGGCCCCCGAGGGCTCGCCCACCTCTCCCAGCTGTCGCTCCTTATAGATACTCATCCTGAGGCTCACTGGATTATTTGGTTGGACTCTGCTGTCCTCACCTGCCTTCTTCAGCACCCTGTTCCTTTCCTGGTGGCTTCTCTGGCATCTCTCTCAGCAGTCAGAGGCAGGACAGGTGGAGATAAGATGCCAAGGAAAAAGACAAAGCTGAGGGTGTGTTAGTTTGTGGGGGCTGCTGCAGCAACGTACACACACAGTGGCCTATCGATAGAAATGTGTGGTGTCCCAGATCTGGAAGCTAGAAGTCCAAAATCAAGGTGTCAGCAGCATTGTTTCCTTCTGAGGGCTATGCTGGCTTGCTTGCTTGCTTGCTTTTTTTTTTTTTTTTTTTTTAAAGAATTATTTATTTATTTGTTTGTTTGTTTGTTTGTTTATTTATTTATTTTAAAGAGAGAGCACACGTAGTGGGGAGGGACAGAAGGGGAGGGGAAGCAGAGTCCCTGATGAGCAGGGAGCCCGATCCCAGGACCCTGAGATCTTGACCTGAGCCGAAGCCAAGAGTCAGACAGTTAACCAACCAAGCCACCCAGCCACCCCTCTCCTTGGCTTTCAGATGACCTTCTTCTCCGTGTCTCTTCACACTATGTGCTCTGTATGCACTTCTGTTTCTCTGGCTCAGTGTTTCCTTTTTATTAGGACACGAGTACGTGGGATTGGGGTCCACCCTAATGACCTCATTTTAACTTGATTATCTCTGTAGATACTCTCTCTCCAAATTAGGTCACACTCTGAGGTACTAAGGGCCCTAGAACCCCGATATATTATTTTAGGGTTACATAACACCTCACAAGAGGGGTAAAGAAGAACAAAAGGGGGAGAGCCCAATCTCAGGAAAAGGAAGTGCCATTAACAGGTACAGCCTCTGTCCTTCTCCTCTTCCTGGTCAGTGGCCCACTGCCTGGGCTCCCGTAAGTGGAGCCCCCCAAGAGAGCCACACTGGGCAGAGCCTGTGGGAGAGGCCAGGGAGGATCCCCTAGGCCCTGAGAACAGTGGGCTTCTGAATGAGACCCAGATTCTGCCCCCAACACCCAGAAGGCATGCTTATGAGTAAATTAGCCTGTTTTCAAGATCAGATTTAAAATCAAAAGGGAAACCCCCGGAGCACGTTTTAGGTAACACATTGGCCCTTTCAAAGAGGAAAAGCAGTGGGGAGAAGAGAGCGCTGAGTTCTGTGCTGCCCTGGCAGATGAATGTAATAGTGATCCCTCCCTCTTTTCCTTTCTCTACCCATCTTTTCCTTCCGAATGCCTAGGACTCCCATCATAGCTGGAGGGCTCTTCGTGATGGACAAATCCTGGTTCAATTACCTGGGGAAATACGATACAGACATGGACATCTGGGGTGGAGAGAATTTCGGTGAGTCCCTGTGTCTACGTCCTGGGGCCGGGTGGCATCTCTATGTCCTGGGACCACATGCACGTGGGGAGTAAGTCACCCCTTGGAGGTGAGGCCAGGTGGGGCACCAGAGGAGTGTTGCTGGGAGGCTGAGCACCAGGAAAGCCTCCCCAGGGAAGACCACCAGGGGCAAGTAAAAATGTAGAAGCCAGGAAGACTAAAGAAGAATAGCACGCTCAAGGCCCAGAGGCAGGCTTGAGGTGGGAGTGCTGAAAGGGGGGATTTGGAGGTAGAAGGAACCTGGGCATGAGGAGGATTGACAGTGACCCCTGGAAAGCTTGGTAAACGTCTGTTGGCTGCTCTGTGCACATAGCACTCAGTGCCAGTAATGAAGAGGGCCTGGGGTAGTTACCACAGAAGGTTGGAAGCATCTGGGCCTTCTCTTCTGGTGAGAGAGAACAGGGTGAGGATGGATGAGGTCACAAGTTCCCGGACTGCAAACACGTGGTGTCAAGATGCATTCTGCAGCTCTAGGAGAAAAGCAGCCCGGGACCCGCTCGTGTGGGTCAGTTATGAGTGCCTCTCCTCCTGCCTCATGTGTTAGAAGTGTAACTTGGGGGTGCTTCTTGGGGTTGTTGTGAAAATCCATGGAGCTGGATCTGTAAAACTCCCAGCACCATCCGGGCACGGCAAATGCTTGTCTCCTTTCACTGCTTCTGGCAGGCGGGACCCCCAAAGGTGACTAGAACATGGGCTGCTCAGGCAGGGATTCGGCTCTATTCTGTTCCCAGCCATCTCTGGTGCTTAGAATCGTGCCCCTGTGAAGGAGGCTCCCGTAAGTACTTGTGGAACAAAGCACTGGAGGAGAAGAGCCAGAGGCCAGAGTGTCACCGGGGAGCATTTTGCACAGGCTCCCCGAGAGGGGCGCGGCCCAGAGAATGCATGGTCCATGGGGCTCAGCTGGGCACTCAGCAGTAATCCCATGCATTGTCCTCTGCCATTGTTTGCTCCCGTCTCTGCCTCCAGAGTGTTTTATGGCTTTCTTCCTCAGTCACTAAGAGTTATTTTCCAGAAATTTATGGCTGCCAGCCTGACCTGCAGCATCTGTTCTCCCAAACTGGGCAGTGGAGAGAAATCCATCAGAAAAGTACATCTTTTGCCATCCCGGGGGCTGGACCAGAAGCTCAGCAAAGAAGCAGAAAACCCCAAACCCATGAACTGGAGTGATTCCCCCTCCTGGTACCCAGTCCTGGAACACAGCAGGGAAATCGGGTCCGGGTTGGAGGGCAGCTCTGCCTGCACGGGCCCAGGAGAACTTGGAACCAGGTAGAGCCTTGTCATTCCCAGTGGGGACGAAATTTCTGTCTCTCTAGAGACAGCCAGCGGGACATGCTGTTCATTCACAGTGCCTCTCAGGATCCTTAGGGCTGTCCTCCGGCCTTTCCTCCCATCATCAAATGAATCCTTTCTGCAGCACTTCTGATAGATAGTAGTCATCCTGTCTCTGCTCCAGTGCTGTTGATGACAATTGTGTTCACTGCTTCACAGTTGAGCACGTTCTGGTGCTGTGAATTTTCGCATTGAATTGTTAGAAGATTCTTCTAGGGTGCAGGACATCTCATGCTAGCCTCTGCTGGGGCTTCCTCTGCCCCCTTGAACCTTACAAAGTGAGTGTGATCCTTCCTCCACATGGCAGTCACGTTGGGATTCAGGCAGCATGTTATTTTTAATGATGGCACATTCTGGTCCAACCTACTGGTACCTCCTGTTTATGGCAGTGTTGACATACATCTGCTCATATCAAGTGGCAATCTCAGCTAGTTGCTTCCTGGTGGTTCGACACTCATGAGTGCTGATTTGAATGGGGAAGGAAGGAGGGGCTTCTGAGGAGGTGTAGGAGAGGCATTTTACAATCCATCACAAATTTTTTTAAAATACCCCCCAAAAAAAAAACTACCGCAGGCAGCTATCCCAGGAGACACTGTTTTCTCCCATCCTGACATTCCGTTACGTTATAGCTGGCTCCCAGCACTTTGAAAGCCATTTCTGGATTTTTTTTTTTTTAACATTTTATATGCCAGAAGGCGCAGTGCTTTTCCAATGGTACATATATCATGCAGAGCAGCCCAGCTCTGCGGGTGAGCATAGGTAGGCACCAGAGTGCATGAAGGTGGGGATCTGGAAAAGCCCATCAGGATGGGGTGATCAGGGTTTGGTGGAGTCAGGGAACACTCCTCTTCAGAGGAGAGATGATAGCGAAGGAAGGGGTTCTTGCTCCAGAGAGTGACGGAGGGGACCCTCCGCACCACCCAGCTCACCACATCCTGAGATCCACCCCTCTCTCCATCCCCAGGACTATTCTGTTCCCCTCAAAGCCAGCCTCCCTCCGGGCCAGAGATCACTGTCTGAAATGCAGGCTTTCCCATTTCCCAGACCAGGCAGCCGTTGTGGCTGCTGCTTGGCCCAAGGTCAGGGCCCACACTCCTCAGCCAAGTCCCTCCTGGTCCTTGCCCATGTCTCCACCCATCAGTCTGGAAGCATGAACAGAACCTCCAGCAGTGCCCAGACATGCCCGACCTTCTGCAACCACCTTGCCTCCCTTCTCCACCAAGTGCTGATTCTGCTGTGCAACAGAGCCCTGCAGCAGCCTCCCCCCAGGACCAGGACACCTTCCCTGCCCACTCTCTTGCCCACCATCCTCGCTCTATACCCCTCAGCAGCTGGTTCTCCTCTCTACGGGCTACTGAGCTCTTTTGTGTATTTGTGTTCATTCATTTGTGGCTGCCGCCTGCCTGCTACTAAACCCAGCAGAAGGCGAGAAGACTCCTCCAACTTCTAGTCCTCAGGGCTCAGAATACCAGAAACTGCTGGCTACCTGTGTGTGTTCAAAACCAAGAGCTGGGAGCTTGCAAGCAGATTCTTTACTTTTCTTTTTTTTTTTTTTTTTTTTTTTAAGATTTTATTTATTCATGAGAGACACAGAGAGAGAGGGGCAGAGACACAGGCAGAGGGAGAAGCAGGCTTCCTGTGGTGGGAACCCGATGCAGGGCTCGATCCCAGGACCCTGGGAATACAACCTGAACCAAAGGCAGACACTCAACCACTGAGCAAGCAGATTCTACAGAGGAGCATGGTCTGCTGATACCTCGATGTGGGCCTTGTGAGACCTTCAGGAGGGAGCCAGCCAAACCCACACACTAGGTCCATGTGTCCTTTGTTACGGCAGCAAAACAGATTCCCTTCCCTATCCCAGGACTGCTCTAAGTAGGCGATGCACATGCCCCTGCTTCCCCTTCAGATCCACTCAAGCAGCACTTACTAAAGGGGCATCGTATCTGACTTGCTGGTGCACCTTATCCCCCGAAACTTCTCTTTCTGACTCTCCCTCTTCGTGCTAGATGGTTCAGGGTAATAGAAAATGGCTTCTCTGAGAAGAGCATCCAAGTCTGATGAGAAGTCCTCTTTCCTTGCAGATAGGGAGCTAAGCTAAAGCAGGCTGCTCTTCAGTTCTCAGTTCCTCCTCTGGGCTGCTGCCAAAGCCCAGGCAAAGTCTCCCAGGGCCATCCTCTCCCACTGCTCCTGAACTTCCCCACATCTACTCAAGGCCCATCAGAGAGGATACAGATGGCTTCTTTTCTGTAAGGAGTATGGAAAGTTTAGGGCACCATCTTGGCATTTGCAGTTGGATGGCCATGGGTGGCCATGGTGTCCCTTTGGCTAGTCTTTGTTCAACAGCTTGGGGCCTGGATACCGCGTGATTGGCCCAGATGGTACAAAGTACAATTTCGTGGACCAATAAGATGTTCTCTACCCAAGTCCACGTGTTCATTGAAAACTAATAACAGAACTTCCAGGCCCAGGAGGTCCTGAGACCTTAAAGATCATTAAACGGAATACTCTGTTGGCACATTTATGTGTGTGGACTTAGGAATAACAGAAGCCATGTAGGTGCCCACCATTGCCCACTCCACTTCCCCATCTTGAGTGGGTTTCATATGGCCAGAGATATAGTGGGTCATGCTGCTGTGTGTACAATGTGTGTTTGTGCACGATACATGGAGCTCCATGTAAAACAGGATCATTGTATTCAGTGGAGCTCATGTCTAAAGCTCCTTCCACCTTTGTTCAGAAACCAGATATGAAATGAAATTGGAACCTTGATGGGTCTGGCTGAGCAATGGCGTGTGAAGAGCTGTGGTTTGGCTTCTGGGGAGGAAGCGTCCCCTTTCCCATCCAGCAGCCATGGGCTTGTCAGGTAGACGCTGGTCTGGGAGCTGGGGCTGTGCAGGGAGGCCCATGGAGCCCTGTTAGACAACCAGTGGGTGGGGGAGGAGACAGGAGAAAAGAGGTGAGGATGGAGGATGGGGAGGGCAATTTGCCCTCAAGTGTGAATCTGACGTCTAAAGAAAATAAGATACCAGTGCCCTCAATGAGCGTGGAATAATTACAGGTCTCCCTGCCTGGAATTCAGAGTGGATTAGGGCCTGCATGACAGTCATCGCTGGGGAGATCGTGCGGGCGCTGACTCAGCGAGAACCCCCTACAGATTCCCTACATCATCTTTTCGCTCCGTCCTCCTCACTTAAGAAAGTGATGACTTTGCAGGAGCCGCCGACAGGGGGGCGGAGGGTCTAGGTGGTGCCTGGGAGGCCTGCTGCCCCACGCCTCCCTGCATGTGCACTTCTGATGCATGAGCCCTGCCGCACGGCGCCTCTGGATGTCAAGACTTTCCCAGGAGTCAGCACATACCTGTGAGGACAGTTATCCTGACATTAGTGGTGTAGACAAGGGCAGGGGAACTCCACGTCCGGGATGCTAAGTATCCCACACCGTATACTGTGACCCATCATGCTAATCTGCTCACTCCAGGCTGCGCCACCCAGACCTCTCAACTGTGGGGGCAGCACAGCAGTGTGGGTCTGGCCCTGGGTCTCCGATCACCTCAGTTATAACACTCAGGACCCTGGAACACAGAAGCCATTACTGCATCTTGGGCTGCAGGCACCTTGGGGTGGCATCAGCAAGACAGAAGGGGCACGAAGACAGACATTTGTCAGGACTGAATGGATGAGCAGAGGAGGTGCCATGTGGAGGCTGGTCATAGAGGAGGCTCTCGTGTTGGCCAGTAGAAGCCTTGAAGGCAGTGTCTTTGCAGCCATAGCCGCGTTGGCTGACAGTGGCTGTCGAGTGCTGAGGGCGGGTGGAGGCAGGGTGAGGGCTGCATTCTGGAGTGGGGAGATGTGCTTCTGCCCCCAGGCACCTGCTGGCAGGTGTCAGGTCAGAACCGCTTCTGCACCATAAAATGACATCCGCAACCATGAGCGGGGTTGTTAGGATGACTGAGACGCTACCACCTGAGAGAGGAGGACTGAACAAAGCACAGCCCAGGGGGAGATGAAGAGGTCATCTTCCTCCCATGGCTCGTGTTTGCAGAATTGAGATACGTGGCGGTTTTTGGCCAAAGCACCAGACTCAGGAAAATGAGGAGAGGGAGAGCTGGTTTTACAGGTGGAGGCGAGGCAGCAGGCTGCAGCGGGCTGTGGAAGGGTGGCAGGGGCAGAAGATACACCGCCTCTGCTGGTGTCCACACTCCTTTGCGGAGCATCCCACAGCCCCTGGAAGCTGGTGCTGGAGCCAGAGAGAGCTGGGGCTGGTGGCATGAAGGCGAGCCCTCAACATCAAGTGAACCGCGGGGTCAGCTGAGGAAACGGTGTCAGGAGGACACTGTAAAGACAGAGCCTTGGATGGAAAAATGCCAGGAGACCAGAAGGAAAGTGGAGAAGGACCAGGGTCAGGTGACTGCTTTGCAAGGTGGGGACCTGTCCACGCAGTGGCAGAAGGGCAGGATTCATAGATGCAGAGGGAAGGAAGATTCTGGGCAAGGGGAGCCAGAGGAAGAAACAGGTGGCAGGGGTAGGAGGGGGTGGGGAAGGGAACCGAAGCATAGTTTAGAGGGATTCGCTTTGCAAATGAGGAGGGACATATGTCTTATTTGAATACATGGAAAGGAAGAGACTGTAGCCAAAACGTATGCATATTTTTGGAAGAGGGCTGGCACAAAATTTGTAGGTTATATCTAGTAAACCAGATCTCCGTCTCTAGTTTTGAAAGATGAGAGGGTTTTCCTTTTTGGGAACTGGAGCAGACCGTATTTTGAGATCCTGGGGAGGAAATGATTAGAACACAGTAGACTTTTGGAACACACTGTTAAGGAGGATGTCCTGAGACTAAAGTCACACACGCTCTAACATTTCCACAGCCCGACCCCTGCAGCCCCTCCGCGCACTCACTACAAGGTGGAGAGGCGGGTGGTAGCCATCAGCTAAGCTCACTCACTGCTCCCTGCCTGCCCCCCACCAACGCCAGGCTGGGGGGGAGGATCCCAACAGCACCCCAGCCCAATGCCACATTGCTGTGTATCGGGGACCTTGATGGAAAGTCAAAATCTTGAATGCTAAGTCCACAGATTTCAAGCGGCTACTGATGGCAGAAGAAGGAAGCTGGAAGCGGGCACAGGAGGGCGGTGCTAATGGGGTCTGTGTTTCAGAGACTGGCTTAAGGGGTGTCTGACCATGGCTCTGGCTCATTTTTCCATGTACTTAAGTTTTCCCCATGTTCTTAAAATTCTGTTTCATTTGATGTGGACAGCAACCCTGTGGAGGTCTTTTATGATGTTGGCTTGACATGTGAAAAAGCCAGCCTCAGTGAGGTGAAGCAGGTTTCCCCAGGGACATGGCTACAGACTCCAGGCTGTGGACCCCAAAGCCAAGCTCTCCCATCTCCTTCCCTCCCTGTTCTTGCCATCGTGTGGAAGCAATCTTGAGAAGTCCTTTCTTTATGCTAGTGCACACATTGTCCCCCACCCCCGGTCCCCGAGCCTCCTGGAAATGAGCTGTAGCCCATTCGGGGCAGCACCTAGGCAGGCAGAAGGGCAGGTGTAGAGAAGGTGGCAGCAGTGGGGTTGGTGTCAAGGGAGCCTTGTCTGCAACTCAAGGACATGGGGCAGGAGGCAGGTAGGTAAAGGCAGGCTGAGGACAGGTGAGTGAGAGAGCAGGTGAGGATGGCAATGAAACCTCGTGTCTAGGCACTTGCTCAGAGAACTGGAAAGGAGACAAAAGAGGAACTCAGGTGAAGGAGCCCAGGGAGGTGGGACCCAAAGTGCTAGAGATTGCAGGGCATGTATATGGTACGAAGGTACTAGAATACTCACATCCCCATTCCCCACTCCTGGACCCCAACCTGCTTCCACATGCCCCCCGACACACCCCCACCCCCAGCCACCACCATCAGGAACAGTCACCCATGGACATGGATTTCTCTTGAGCCAGCCTGCCCTCCTCATATTTGAGCTTGATTGCAGAAGCATGGACAAGATGGGAATTCCCGAATGAGAAGCCGGCATTTCCCACCCCCTGGGGTGCGCGGGGGAGCCTGCCCTGGGTGCAGTCAATAAGGAGGTACACTGTCTGTAACAAGTTAAAAGCAATCACAAAGCTTTGAAACAGCCATTCAGCTGCTCTAAACAACAGCAGTGATAAGACACTCCCCTTCACCAGGGTGGCGTGCCACTGCTTCCATCTGGGGCGGAAGCGCCGCTTCAAGCCTGCTAGAACCCAGCCCCAGGGGAGAAAAGCACACCCCAGCCTACTCCCAGCTGCCTCTGCGGACTCCGCTCCTCCTGCAGCTGCAGCAGCCGACCAGGAACAAATGGGCCTGTGTGCAAAATCCCCGCCCTGGGGAGCAACCCCAGCAACAGCTTAAAATCTTCCAGCATTTTCTACAGCTGCTCTCGGTTACTGCCTAGGCTGCTTCCTCCGGGGCTAGGATTCAGGCACCCTTACAGAGTGTAGAACTGCAGTCAGGGTGTTGAGGGGTGCTCTGGGCACCTTGTCCCGGTGCTTCCCAGGAATCCTGCCCATGGGGGTTGCTAGTCTGTCAGAGTGTGACACTCACTCCCTTCATGACAGCCCCTTCTGTCTGGGCCTTAACGGTTGGGGAAGTTCGCCTGTATTCTTTTTTTGAAGATTTTATTTATTTACTCATGAGAGACACACAGAGAGAGGCAGAGACACAGCCAGAGGGAGAAGCAGGTTCCCCATGGTGAGCCGGATGTGGGACTCGATCCCAGGACCCTGGGATCACGACCTGAGCCAAAGGCAGACGCTCAACCACCGAGCCGCCCAGGCATCCCTGCATGTATTCTTGAATGGAAACTCTTTCTTCTTGGTCCTGATTCTGACCCTCTGGGGTCATAGGAGCATGTCTAACCCATCTTCCCTGTGTCCAGAAGCAGCAGTCTGGTCACCCCAAGGCTTCTGTTTTCTAGGCTAAATAAAGCACTGCAGCCGGGCCCTGCACTGTGCTGTCCCCCAGACGTGGCCACCCCAGGAATGTGCTCCTCCAAGCCAGCCTCTGTTTGTGTCCATAGTCACTCTTGTCACCCTCCCAGTTAGGAGTTCTCCTCATCCCCATTTGCAGAAGGGGAAACTGAGGTGGCACAGCCAGCAGAGCATGCAGTCTGGCTGTGGATCCAGCTCTGAACCCCAAACCCCGGGCTGGATGCAGCCGGCCCTGACCACCTCCTTGGACCTGCTGCCTCCATGCTGCCACCCTGTGTCCCCTCCCCGTCGGGAGGGCACAGAGCAGTGATGAGGGGGGCACGGCTGTCTTGCAGAAATCTCCTTCAGGGTGTGGATGTGCGGCGGCAGCCTGGAGATTGTCCCCTGCAGCCGAGTGGGCCATGTCTTCCGCAAGAAACACCCGTATGTTTTCCCAGATGGAAACGCCAACACATACATAAAGTAAGTGCGAGTCCCGGGAGTTCTATGGGGGCAACAGAAAGCCCAGGGCTTTCCTGGTGGTGGGCTGTGGCTGCCCCATGTTCTCTGCTAGGTTGCCTGAGTGTTCTGGTTGCTCAGGAGCCACACGTCACGCTCCCTAGGGGGTCTGCCAAAGCAAGAGGTGGTCGGGCTGGCCCACCCAGCATTAGGAGGAGGCCTGAAGCTCTTCTCCACCACTGACTTCCCCAAGGCTTGACATGGCCCACAAATCACTGGGTGGCACCGTCCTGCAGAGCTCTGGGTGTTTGGGATGGGGGAAGAAGATGCCATTTTTGCCTCCCAAATTCTAGAAGATCCTCCACTCACACGTTGAGGCTGGGTCACCAGGGGAAAGGTCGTCCGGAGGATTTGAGAGTGGGGACACACAAGTGGCTGAGCTCACATGCCTGCCCCAGGGCCCTGCAGGTGCATAGACAGGATCCAGGCTAGGGCAAGCCCTGCACCCTGGGCTTCTTCCCTAGGGTGTTTGCACCTCCTGCTGAGGGACAGGATGATGATCCCAGGGTCTCAGTGAGCGGGTGGCATCCACCTACTTATTCCTGCTCCATACACCTCCTGCCTTCATACACCTCCTCCTGTGATTCCTCCTGCCTCAGTCTCCTCTTCTGTTTCAGAAACGTTTCACATATGTCCCTCTTTCCTCCAGCTTCTTCTCACCCTTTCCCTTATCCTCTGGTCTCTCGTCATCTGACAGCCTCACTTTACCCATTTGTCCTCCTTTTCCCTGTTTTCTGTCATTGGGTCCATTTAGGGGAGGGAGAGGCCAAGCACCTACCTCTCTTGGTGCTTTTCTTCCTTCAGGGTGTCGTTTCCTCATCTGTCGGCACACGTATAAGCAGGTAGGGGCCACGTCCTGACACAACCGTCTCGAGGCTGGCCTGGATTTGAGCAGGTGGAAAGTTAACACCTTTTGCAAAAACTGGGTGGGCAAGGGTAGGGTGGTGAGAAACCCAGCAGACTCCCAAGATAGGGCTGCCTCGGCCTCCTGGGTTTCCAGGAGGATAGGGGAGTGGGGGACAGCTGGTAGAAAAAATGATGTGGGCCCTCCTAGGGGTAAGGGGACAGACCTGGGCTCCAGAACATTCACCGTGTTCAAGTGTGGGCCCTGGCCCTGGGGTTAGTCAGTGGTTGGAGAAAGGTAGCACAGGTGTCTCCTGAGCAGCATCCAGTTTGCTGATGGCTAGGCCTGGGCAGGGAGCCAGCGAGGCACAGGTGCCTGCCTTCTGTGCACTGAGAGCGGGCCACGGGTGAGTGACTGTCATTTTGGGCCCAACAGCTTGGAAGGGCTTGCCATCGTCCCCCACGGAGCGTGTCTGCTCTGACAGAACCAGAAGTGGATGGGAGCATGGCCTGGTTAGCGAGGCCCCAAACTGCCTGACACCCCCAGGGGGCGGGAGGGGGGCTGCTCCTACACTGCCCCTGGCGTCTGACTTTCCGATGACCTCTCCCTTGCTCTGGGGCTCTTCCTGGCTTCTCTGTCTCCCTGCCTGCTAAATTGTGACAACCTCCATGTCAGTCCCTCTTTCTCTCTCTGTTGACCTTTGAGGTCAGACCCAGAGCAAACACCTGATGGGAAAGACTAGCGTGCTGGCAAAATGTCTGACAGGGGGCTTAATGACTCGATTCTTTGCACCCGCACCATGCTGAGTGCATGGGCCCTGGGAAGCCGGCATGATTGGCTTCCCTGCCTTGAGCTGGGACCCCAGCACTTCCCCTGCATCAAGGGGGAGCACCTGGAGTAGGATGGAGGCAAGATGACCACCACAGGCCCTGCCTCTCTCCTCTTGGTTGCTGGCAACATGGGATTTGTGGGCTCCCCTCTCCCTTTTCTTTTCTTTTTTCTTTCTTTCTTTCTTTCTTTCTTTCTTTCTTTCTTTCTTTCTTTCTTTCTTTCTTTTTTTTTCTGAGCTGCTTAAGTTCCATCTCTGGTACAATTTTTTTCTGGTATGTACCTTTTGGGGAAGAGCTCACCCTTACTGCTAAAGTCCTGTGTCTTGGAGTCAAGGGCCCTTTGGAGATTGGTTGGGACTTGGCTAGACCCAGAATCCACACAAGAATGCTCTTACTGGATTGTGGGGGGGCCCCAGCTGGGTCATGCTGCCTGCGTGTGCATTTAAACCACAGCGGGACACCCCGTATCTCCCCAGGAACACCAAGCGGACAGCTGAGGTGTGGATGGATGAATACAAGCAATACTACTATGCTGCCCGGCCCTTCGCCCTGGAGAGGCCCTTTGGGAAGTAAGTCCCCCTTCTGGCTGCTTTGTGCAGAGGGCCAGGAAGAGCACCAGCTCCTGACAGCCTCGCCACTTAGCTGGTCAGCCAGTCTCCAGTCTCTGCAAGGCATAGGCTGTGGCTGCTCTCCTCTATACCCCCTCTTGCTCCTGCCTTGTCCTGGGCTTGTGGGGTTTTCGGCAGCTCTTGTGGCAAATGACTGTGGGACCAGTGGTGCAGGGGGGTGAGCTGTGCCTTGCACAATGGAGCAACATTTCTAGCTTTTTACAGGAAGGTAGGATGTGGGACACGCTGACCTTAGTCCCTCCGGGTCAGAGCTGCTCCTCCTCGTTCTGAGTCACCCAAGCCCAAACCGCCCTCCTTCCTTGGAGGAGCAGTGTCCTACAGGTATCCCCCAGAGCTGTGTTCCAGCTTCGTCGGAGTAGACGAAGACAGGGAAGGAATTCTGTGCCAGATGCCGTAAATACAATCCTGTGAGTGCTCCCCAAACCCTGAGAAACGGGTTTGATTGCCACTATGTTGCAGGACAAGAGATTGAGGCTTCTGTAGGGTGAGGTAGGTACTTGCCCTGATCACATCTCGGTACCAGGGGGATGAGGCTCAAACCATACCCGTCTATCTGATCCCAAAACCATATAGGTTGCATTCTCCAACCCAGAGCTGAGAAGGGAAAAACAGAAACCTCGTCTGTGTTGTCATCTGAGGGCTTCCAGGGGCAGCCAGTGGCTTTTGTCCTGCTAACGTCCCTCGGTCAGACAGGCTGGTGAGCAGATGGGTGTCTGCAGCCCGTCCCTGCTCAGGAGGATTAAATCAGACACGGCCAAAATGGCTTGCATCTGAAATTATAGACCCAGGCTGTCCCCCCAGTTCAGTTGCTCAGAACCTCACAAGGAGTGAGGAGAGTCCTGAATCCACATCAGACTTCCAGCCCACTGACCATGGCCATGCACCCCGGCCTTTCTTTACCTTCCTCCCTCCCCAGCTTGGGTTCCGCTCTCTTATTTAGAGAGAGGGCTTAAAAGACCTTATTCTCAGCATTTTGCCCTGTTGAGCGTCTGTCAGGACCTCAGGCAAGTTTTCTCAACCCTGGATGACCCTGACTTTGTGCCTTCCCCCCATCCTGTGCTCAGGCTGCTGAAGATTCTGGAAAGTATCAGCCGATGCTGCTAACATACTGTGGCCATCAGTGTCAGGCAGGCCTGTAGTAGGGCTGTCAGTCCTGCTCCCTTTCCTGGCCATCATTCTCCCCAGTCTCCGTTAAACCTCTCTATCCAGGATCTCTGGGTGGCTCAGTGTTTTGGCGCCTGCCTTTGGCCCGGGGCACGATTCTGGAGACCCAGGATCGAGTCCCACGTTGGGCTCCCAGCATGGATCCTGCTTCTCCCTCTGCCTCTCTCTCTCTCTCTCCCTCTCTCCCTCTGTCTATCATGAATAAATAAATACATCTTTTAAAAAAATAAATAAACCTCTCTATCCGCCCCCCTCCGAGTCTACCCGTCATTCACGGCAGCTGTTTTATAGCTGAAATAGATGGCATCGACTTCCCCAAACCAACCGATCTGGTAACTTGGCCCTACTGGCTCCCTTCTTCTTCCATCTCGAAAGATAGGTGTGCCTCATGTCGTGTTAGACCAGCCGCCGACCTGTGCTCAGGATCCACCTTTCATCTGCATTCATTCGTAAATCAACATTTATCAAGCTCCCTCTGCCTGGATTCCTCCCTTTCCTGCCTCCTGGCTCAGAGCTTCTTAAACTTTAATGTGCACACGGATCTCCTGGGGAATCTTGTTAAAATGTGGCTGCTGATTCCGTAGGGTTGAATTTCTAATAACTCCCAGGTGGGTGCCATGCTGCTGGTCTGAGGGCCTGTCCTGGCAGAGCAGAGCTCTAGGGCAATGCCTCCCAAACTAGCCTGCACGTTGCAGGCACCAAGGAGCTTCAGAAGCTACAGATGCTGCTCCCAGAGAGCTGATTGGGTCTGGGACATGGCCTGGGCTGGGCTGGGGAATTTTTAAAAGGCAGCCCCCCACCCACCCCAGCCCAGGATTCTAATGTACAGCTGGTGTGGGAACCACTGCTCTAGGGACTCTGCCCTCCACTTCCTCATCCCTACTAATGTGTCTTTGCTGATGCATGGTCCCCATCAGCTTTTAAACTGATTCAGGGTCTTCTATCTTAAAACCATTTAAAAAGGGAGAGAAGAAGGTGCCTCGTTAGCACAGTAGGCAGCGCATCAGTCTCATAAAAAGGAAGAGGAGGAAAGGAAACAATCTACAAAAACTTTTCTTCAACCCAGTGTCACTCGTCCCCTACACCTGTCTGCTCCTGTGGGGCCAAACGTCCTAAAGCACCTGCCCGCATATGCTGTGGGCGACCCACCCCCCTGGGCCCCTTACGCCGTCTCTCCCACCCATCCCATCTGGCGCAGCTCCAACCATGCTGTCTGTGCCTGCGGCTGTGGTTGTACTGCTGCTCAGGCTCCACCTTCTCGGTCCATGGCAGCCTCACCTTTCTCTTTCCTGCCATGTTTGTAGTCTTTTTCGAGGGCCTGTCATCACCGTCTGCGTACTGTGTGTTCTCCCTGACGTCAGCCGCCACTTCTTTGGCTGCTGACTCTTGGGTCTGTGTTCCTGACCTGGGCCTCCCCCCGGAGCCACAGTCCCTTCAATCCCAGTAGGAACTGGATATCTCCACCTGGACGCCTCCCAGACTCCTCCAGTCCTAAAAGAAACTCATCTGCTTTGCTTCTAAATTTGCTCCCCATTCTGCATCCCCCATCTCCATGAACATGCTTCCTCGTGTCCTGTTGCCCAAGGCAGAAATCTGAGCAATCTTCCCTCCCTCCACCTTCCCATGTCAAACAGTCCCCAGGTCCTGGTGCCACTGCCTCCATCATGCACACAGCACCCAAGTCTTTGCTAAACACTGAACGTGGCACTTAAAAAAAAAAAAAAAATGACGTCATTCCTCTGCCCATGTTGCTTGGAGTCTGGGGAGGCAATGTGGTTAGTGGGAAGGAAGATGTCCTGGTGGTGAGAATGCCTGGTCCAGTGTGGAGCAGAAGGAGGTGAGGCTGGCCTGACCAGAGCCAGTCCCCTGTGCTCACCCAGGAAGGACAAGGTATATAAATGGAGCCAAGAGGGGTGGTGGCAGAGCAGCTGAGAAAAATGGAGGGACTTGGACCTATCACTTCTCTCCATTCCACCCCCCCCTTCCCTACCTGAGAGCACCCTCAGCACCTGGGCTTCTACAGCCACCTCCCAGTGCTCTCTCTGACTCCAGCTTTGCCCAATCAGACCCAATCACCACCAATAAGATGCTCTGGAAGTTCAGGCATCACCATGTCATGCTTTGCTTAGAACCTGCCTGTTGCATCCATTGCCTGAAAGTCCAAACTCCTCCACTGTGGCCTCCCAGACCCTATATGGTCTGTTTCTTCATCTCTCCTCCTGCTCACTTCCCCTCTGCCATCCTCCACATACATACATACGTTCATGCACGCACATAGTGTAACCTCCGCGGCACTTCTCCTACCATAGGACCGCTCCTTTACATGGTCCTATCTCCCTTTGCTGTTCCCCAGCCTCTACCGGAGGCCCCGACCTCACCCACTTTTTGGTTTGTCTAGATAGTGTCCACTTGTCCTTCCAGATACCAGCTTCAGCCTTACCACCTTGGTGACTGCTGACTTGACCAGCAAGGGTACACCTCTAAGATGCTCCCCACAGCCCCTGCATGCCCACCCCACATCCAGGGTTGTGATTGCTTGTTTTTCCTTACCTTTCCCTATTGTTCAAAAGCTCACCATTCATCATTTCCCACCTTGGGCACAATACCTGGCACATAGTAGGGGCTGCATAAATATTTGATGAACAAAGGCATCACCCGGCCCCAGAACCAGCCAAAGAACCTGCTGCTTTGAGGGTGGGGTGGTCCGGAGTGGTATTTTGTCTACAGAATCCAAAGAGAAATGTGTGGGTAAGTAGACTCAGAGCCCCAGTGGTGTATTATTAACAACACACTGCATGTTCTTGTAGCCTTGTTTTTAATGAAAAGTAAAAACACCCCCAAACTCCATTTTCAAGTAAAAGCACAAATCCTTAGTGTCATTACCACACCAATGTGAGCTATTGCTAAGTGTTTTCCATAGCTCTGTCTGGAGCTCTAGAAACCTCTCCTGGTTAATTTCTCCAGCGCCCTCAGGAGAGAGGTGGGCATGGCGTGGGCACAGCTTGTGCTCCGTGTCTCTTAACCTCGTACCTGTCTCTGACACACAGCTGTGCTTTTGTCTTTGTGCCTACCCCTGCCCCCCTCCCCCCAGCATTGAGAGCAGATTGGACCTGAGGAAGAATCTGCAGTGCCAGAGCTTCAAGTGGTACCTGGAGAATGTCTATCCAGAACTCAGGTACCCGCCCTACCTTTTGAGCCTTTGCCTGCTGTGAGGAAATGCCATCGGCTGACTTGGTCTGGAAAGAGGACATCCCGTGGGCAACTGGATAAAGGTTTTTAAGTATAGGGAGGTCTGTAAAGACCAGTTGGCTTCCCTTATTCCTGAAACCAGGAGAGGAATTAAGTTAATCAGTAGCATGAGGGATGGAGGTTAGCTAGTAGCAGCATTTCTCAACTGCTGGGGTTTGAGTCCCAGGTGTGACCTGAGGCTGATGCTATCTCCAAGCCAGGTTCCATGGGTGTCTTCTTGCTACCTTGTTCCTAGCAGGAGCCCCCACTCCAGCACAAGTCGCTGTAATGCCACCCCAGTGAGATGCCCCTCAAAACACTGCCTCCAGCTCTCCAGCTGCTAATGCCACTAAGCCAGAAAGCAGCCGGTTCTCCTCTCTCCTCTGGTTTTCCTCCAGAATCCCCAACGATTCCTCCATCCAGAAGGGTAATATCCGACAGAGACAGAAGTGCCTAGAGTCTCAAAGGCAGAAAAACACAGAAATCTACGACCTCAGGTTAAGCCCCTGTGTCAAGACCAAAGGCAAGGATGCAAAATCCCAGGTAAGGAACAGGCTGGGGAGAGAACGTGTACAGGGACTCAGCCTCTGTCACCTGCTCTTATGTGACACCAGGTGTCCACTTACACCCAGAGCCTAGCAACAGAACAGGAGAAGTATGATTTCCCCTCACTCTGGGACTGGGTTCACTCCACTGGGTTTCCACATGTGTGGACATGTGTGCGGTTTCTCTGGAAGATCTCTTACCAGGCCACATTGTGCCTATAGGAAGTCACCATCAAATTAGCAGGATCTAAGGAGTACATCATTGGCGTCCATCCTGCTGGCCAGTGAGGGCTAGGTCAGGCAGGGCAGGGCGAGCAGCTACCTGGAAAACATGAAATGCTGATGGAAAGAAGCGTGCCTCTGGGTGACGCTGGTCCAGGATGACATGCCTGCTCTGAGGCTCCCCGCCGCTCTAACTCTGACTTCTGGTGGGCACATCGGGTCTGGTAAAACCATCGCCGTCATCCACCGCCCCCATCGCTGGCAGGGGCCTCGTTCACCTGCGCCCCATCCCCACTGCGTCCCATCCTCAGCAGGCCTGTGACTCCACCTGCCCCAGGCCTGGAGGAAGCACAGGAATCCGTTCTCAGAAAGGTTGCCTCGTGCCTGTGCCTTCATCCATTCATCCACATGGCACGCCCACGTCCCGTGGGTCAGTGTTCTCCCTCTGGGGATGGAAAGCTTTTAAAGGTCACAGGCAAACCCACAGTCTGTCTCTGCCTCTGTCACACTTGCCGGCTGGACACGTTAAAGCACATCCAGCGCATAACTTCCTCCTGGTCCCCACGGCACAGCTGGATCTCTCCAGCATTCCTGTTCTTTCTCTCTCTTCTCTTTGCCGGCTCCTGTCCTCCTCTTTCCTGTGCTCGTGGGGAATATTACCGGGGCTTTTAGGTCGCTATTCTGTTCTCTGTAAATGGTTTCTTGTTTCATCCAAGCTCCCAGCTTTGGCCACATCCTCTCTTTCATTGATTCACAGATTCTGGTTTTCATCCCCCCACGAATTCACGCATTCACTCAATAACCATCTCTGTTCTCTGCTGTGAAGACACGGAGATGAATGACTAGGTTGCGCATCTCCGTGGTCCCCCAAGGGATCTAATGCAGGAAAAAACAAGTAAGCATCTGTTCTGATAGAAGCTCGGTCCGGGATGGAATGCGGTCCAGGCTGCTCTAGAAGCACTGAGGGATGGTGTCCACCGTATGCAGGAGAGTCAGGGACGTCTTCCCAGAGGCCTTGAAAATGAGCTGCATCCTGAGAGCAGAGTAGAAACAGGCCATATCAGGAAAGGGAGGAGGAGCAGCCCAGGAAGCACAGCACGCGTGGAGGCCTGGGCTGTGGCTGGGGGACCAGAGCGAGCCTACAGCCGCCACAAAGTCATCCATGATGTCTGTGATTCTAGTGTACGGACAGCGACGAGCAGTTGCCAAGTGCCACAGCCACCTCCCTGGCCCACTGCTTCCCTCCATGTGACTGCTCTCTCCCAGGCTCCACGGCTCTGATCCCATCCATCTGCCCTGGCTCCTCTTTCTCCTGGTCCCCATTTCTGCAGGTCCTGTCCCTTTTCTCCTCAAATAGCTCCCCATGGACCCTGCATTCATTCCTCCATGCCTGATCAGCCTTCCTCAGCTTTGGCACTGTTGATGTTCTGGGCTGGATGAGTCTTTGTGCTGGGGACTGCCCTGTGCTCTGAGGTCTGCCTAGAAGCATCCCTGGCCTCCACCCATCAGATGCCAGTGCACCCCACACGCACCATTCATGACAATCAAACTATCTCCAGGCTACACCAAACGCCCCTGGGACATAAAACCACCCGGACTGGAAACCGCTGTGTTAGGTTATAGCCATAGCCTCCAGCCCCCACCCCTCATCCCCCAACATGTCACATTCAAACCATGGTTCCCCACCTCAGTACAGCCTTCAGTGGCTCCCTGCTGCCTGCCTCCAGAACCCACACCCGCAGCACCAGCCTCTCACTTAGAGTGGCTTTTCCCAGACCCATTTCTCTGCTCCAGCAGGACATGGGAAGGGCTGCCTGAGTTAGACAGGAAAGAAAAGTCAAGCAGAGGTGTCAATTTTGCTTGAGGTATGGCGGCCTGCCTGGGAATGACACCATTTGCTCAAGTAGTATTTTGTAAAATGTTGTGACTAGCTGATGCCCATCCCTCTCTTCTGAACCTATGTGTGGGTGCTATTCATAGGGGATCCCAATGGCCAGAATGTTGTCACCATCTTTTCCCTGGGACAAGAGTTTGCTCAATCTATCTTCAGTGAAACAGCATCTTTTCTGGTACTTAATGTCTTTGGCTGAATAAGGAAGTAGGAGGAGAGGAGCCATGGATCTCTGGGTATTGGAGAGGGTTCTCCAATGGCCCAGCCCTGGTGAAAGATTGCCAAACCTTCGTTTGACTGGAGAGTAATAGTACCTATTCCAGCTGACCTGCTAATGGCAGAGAAAGGGGAGGAAAAGCAGTCATCTGTGGGAAACTAAGGGTGATCATAGTAACAGTCTTTGAGCCAAAAGGTCTTTCTAGAAGATAGGGCCAAGCTATCACTCCTTCCCACTTTGGCAAGAACAGTTGGATTTGTGTAGCAGCAGCATGAACTCAAGAAAAATGGAAGAAGACTCTGAGATTGGAGTTTCACCAGCTTCCACAGAGGACAGCGAGTGCCCATGGTGCTCCTGGTCCGAGGTTGCATGCCAGGTGCTGGGTGGAGCTAAATTGGATTAGACACAGCCCCCCTCCCAGCAGTAGGCCTGGGATGCACGTCCAAGTCTTCTGAAGGTGTGAACCTGCTTCAGACAGATAGAAGTCTACATAACTATTTCAGCTGGAATAATCCCCAAGTGTGCATGTGTGCACGTATATGCATGTGTGTAAGACATACACCCTTGTAGCACTGACTTATGTTACCTTTCTTGTCCTTTCAGTATCTTTCCCTCCTTCTTGCATAAGAAAGGGCTTTCTTCTACTGTGTTAGGGCATCCAGAGGTTCTCTCCTCTGACCCTGCTCTGCCTCTTTGCCCCTCCTAACGTTTCCTTTTCTTCTTGGTCTACCTCTTGGTCTGTCCAGAGGGGGACCACTTCTGCCCCTCACACCCCTTCCCATAACTCTTTCCACCCTCTCTCAGGCTGCCTCCTCTTTTGCCTGAGGGAAGCCATATCAAGGAAGGAACACAAGAGCCCTTTTAAAGAGGTTTACTATTATCCTAATTTTACAGATGGAACCAGGGCCTGGAGAGATTATCCAAGGTCCTAGACTAGTAAGTGGTGAAGGTAAGAGTTGGAAAATCTGGCTACCACGGCCTTGTTCTGCTATTGCTGCCACTGCCAGAGCCACAGCTGGTTCCAGAACACTTACCTTCAAGTTCAGTCATGAGAGGAGATGCCTGGCACTGATCCCTCTCCCAGAGACAAATATTGTAAACATGAAAACCATATAGATCAGCTCCATTGTGACAGCAGCGAACTGGCCAGTTCCTACTGGCAGCCCCTGAGAAAGGCAACGGGTCACACCCTGTGTCAGGCCTGGGGAGGAGGCAGGCCAGACAGGAGACCCCCCTGCCATTGATGGGACTGAGGAAAAGGATGGATAGGGGCCCATGGACTCCACACCAGAGCAGAGGGCACACATAGCCCTGGCTTCCAGCCTGTGCCTATCCCCCTTTACTCCTGCCCTGGCTCTGTCCCCCTCTGTGAACTCCCAGCCTTCATATCCACACTCCGTCACTCCCCTCTAAATGGCCCCCTTTGCAGCCAGCTGTGTATAGTAGGGACACAGCCTACCCTTGGGAGGACAGACCCAGGGTAGGATCTACACAGATCCTGAAATCTCCAAGGTTCAGGCCATTTGGGTAGAGGATTCAGGGGTTCCAGATATCTGGAGTAAAAGAACACCAGCAGGTGGGAGCCACGAGCTCAGGGTTCTGCTTCCAGCTGGCTACATGCTCTCCAGGGGGTGCGACCCCAGGCACATGGGAGTCTTCACTGTTGAAAGGAGACAATCATATCCTGGTTGTTCTCTGCTGCTGGCTCACGTCCCTGCCCCACCCCCAGCCCAGCTATCCTTCACCCTGCCTTACCTCTCTTTCTTGGCCGGTTTGTCAACCTTGGGAACAAAGTGTTTAATCTTCTTGTGTATTGAAGATGTCGGCAAGCTGATGCCTTGGGTGAAGTACAAGAGAAATACATCATCAGTTTGCAAACGCGCAAAGACCAAGAAGCCTCCAGGTTAACGAGTTTCCTCTTAACTTTATTGGATTCTCTAGAAAAATATTTGTGTGAAAGATGGAAGGAAGACAGATGCACCATTCTCCTTGCTATCCCAATTTAAAGAAAGGGAGAAAAACATAAAAAGTTTGCAGTGTGTCATTTGAGGCAGTGTAGGCTACTGGCTTATGAAGGATGCGTGTAGGCTGCTGGACGCTTGGGTGGGCAAGAGAAGCTAAAAGCTCTCCCCCACACACACACCTGCACTCCCCTTGGCACCTCTAGGTAAGTCTGCCTGCAGGACAGGTGCCCAGCGTGTTCACTTCCCCATCTGATACTACCCTTCCTCCCCATGCTTTCTCAACACACCATTGGGAAAGGCCCCATCATAACTGCCTCTCCAGCAGATCTCCTGGGAGGCAAAGCAAAGGCAGTTTTCCAAAGGAAGCTCTCTGGGCCCATGTCTCTTCCTGTTGGCTTCCTCCATCACCGCCGTCAACGTGCAGACAGTAATTCAGCACTTGCTCTGTGGACAGCACCCTCCTGACCACCACCCTGTGGGAACCCAGGTGCCTTACAGTGACCCTCCATGGCCAGGACTAATGTCACCACTTCACATTTGAGGGGACTGAGGTACAGAGTTCAGATCTCACCCAGGTTTGCAGGAGGAATAAGCAGAAGAGCCAGGACTCCAGCCCCCGCAGCCACTCCAGGGCTCCACAGCAGGACCCAGCAGCAAAGGTACTGGGTGTGGGCTTTTGATCACATGCATATAAAATGTATCCTGACAGCTTGGGATGAAGGGACAGGATGGACTTGGAAATAGAGAAAAGACCCTGGCAGTGAGTCCAGCAAAGTTCTCAAAAGCAGGGAGCATGTCTCCGAGGCTGCCAGGTCACCCTGCTGCCGTTAGTCACCAGGGAGAGGCTGAAGTCTGTGTCCCTGTGGCTGAAGGAGGTGTGCCAAGCACGGCCAGGCAGTGCCTTTGGGTGATCCTTCCGGGATGGCTGCCCCGAGAAGTCGACGGAAATAAAGTGTTGCTTGAGTCTGTTCGTTTGTGTCTGAAGAGGCTAAAGGGTCGTGTGTGACCTGCAGTGTGACTTAGGGGGCAGTGGCCCTGGATGCTCTCAGCTCAGATCCAGTCTCACCAAAGAGGCCCTGCATTCATAGTCAACCCTGCGGTCTGCTCCCAGAGTGACCTCTGACCTCTCTTCCCTTCCATAAAGTCATACTTGCCTTGCAGGATCACCGTGATGATGAATAGACTATGAATATAAAGCATCTAGAACCAGGAGCCCTCATACATGAGTTAGTTTGCCCATCCAACCACAACATAACCAGCAGCACTGCTTGGCACTTGGGCTGTCTCTTTAAATGGGGAGCTCACTGCCATTAGTAACTGACATAGGATTCTGTGTTCATGAAAACACAGCCCCTACCTTCTCTCCACGTGTGAATATCTCCTCACCTGACCATTGCACCTCCCACAGGTCATCAGAGTCCTATTGGTGGCCACTGCACCAAGGCTAGCCCCTGGCTGTATGTTCCATAGGCATCATCTAGATTAGTCATCACACAACCCCATGGGCCATATCCTGTTATCCCCACTGTTTCACAGATGGGATAAGTGAGGCTTAGAGAAGGGATGGGCCAGTGCTCCCCAGGTCATACACAAGTAATGCTGGGCCTGCTGCTTCTAGGGACCAGGCCCTTCAGGCTAGGCTACAGGGTCTCAACCTCAGTACTGTTGGAGTTAATACCAGATAATTCTTTGTTGTAGAGACTGTCCTGTGCACTGTAGCTGTTTGCCAGCATCCCCGGTCCCACCCACTGGATGCCAGTAACTCACCCACCTAGTCATAGTAATCAAAAAGTGCTTCCAAACACTGCCACATGGCTCTTGGATGGATGGATGGATGGATGGATGGATGGATGGATGGATGGATGGATAGATGATAGATAGATAGATAGATAGGAGCAAGATCATCCTAGCTGAGAGCTGCTGTCCCAGGCTGGTTGCTTCTCTCCAACTAGTGGTCACCCGGGGCCATTTAAAGGTCAGCCCCTGGGCCTGGGCCCCTACCCATCTCATGCCTGCCTCTTCCAGAATTTGTCCCCTTTAGACATGCCCCCTTAAAAGCATCTTTCTTCTCTGCTGCTCCATCCAGTGCAAGACAGTGAACCCAAAGCTGGCTGCTGTGGCCTGTTTCATTCCACCCCTCAAGGCTGTGGCCAGATGGGCATTGCCCAGAGTCCCCTACCTGCCAGGCTGCTCCCTTCTCTATATGCAGGGGCTGTCCTCCAGAGACCCCCACTAAGCACAGAAGGCTGTCGATCCTGGGCCACCCCCTCCTCCTCATCAGTTCCCCTCTCCCGGGGCAGGAACAAAGGGGCTGGAGGGCCTTCTAGATCGTATATCAACACCTGAGCCCTTTTAATTGCCTCATCCTCCTTAGTCCCTTACTGGCCTATCCCTGAAGGAGTGGTGCCATCCACACCACCTCTGGGTTACCTTCCCTGGGTATGGCTGTGTCTGTGTGCACTGGGGGTGGGAGCTGTGACTTGGCCAAACCCCCTTAATGGAGCTGTCAGCGGATGGCCCAGCGTACACTGCTGTAGCCAGGCCAGCCTGAGCAACCACTGCTACCTTCCCGAATCCATTTCTGACTCCAGGATTCATTTAATAAACCCATTCATCACCGGCCGTTCTGGAAGTCTGACAGGCTGCAGAATGGGAATAAGAAACCTCTTCTCCCTTCCCGCCCCACCTGCTTCTGTGATCTGCTTCCCTCTCTCCTCCCTTGCAGATCTGGCCAGAGAGCTGCATTCCTCTGAGAAATTGTGAGGCTGAATTATTTCAGTGCCAGTAAAACACCAGCTAATGCAAAGTCCACTTAGCGTAAAGGCTTCGATCCCTCATCCGTGCATGTGCACATTCTCCCCTTGGGGATCCTAAGGTGGTTTCCTCCGAGCTCAGCCCCAGCCGGGTACCATATGCGTTCCTTCCCGAAAGGCATTAGTGGACCGGCATCTCAGATGTCAAAAGAGGCATCAACCCACCTCCTGCCCTCTCATGCCCTCCCCAGTACTTGCAGTTTTTAATGCCCCTAGGGTATTACAAAAGAAGAAATGCCAAGATGAGCTTTCAGAAATTGTGTATTTCAAGTTTTTATGTTTAATTAGTTAATACTTTTAACATAAAAAATACAAAGTTAGTGTATTGTGGTAATGAAAATAATTGCAGGATTTATTTTTAAGATGCCAATTCATGGTTCACAGCAGCTGTGTGGGTGGGTAATGGGTCAGAGAGATGGACCTTATCTTCTTTCCACATCACTGACTGTATGTTTAGACTCATTTCCCAACAATGGCAGAAATCTCTAGCCGAGGCCAGTTGTATGGTGGGCTTGGGCAGTGGTTCTCTGGCAGCCCTGTCCTTGGGTTTGGGCCTGGGCTTCAGGCCTTTCTCTCCCCTCCCCACATGGAATTCTCAGGACACACATCCAAGACCTGCTCCCACCTTCTAGATCCCACTCCAGATGTCTAGCGCCCCAGAATCCCTTGCCCAGATGGCCCTAGCCTGATGTCAGGACCTGCATGGATCTCCTGAGGGTAGACCATGTCCCTAGCACACACCTAGACCCAAGGGGGGTGCCATTTAAATGGCAATAACCAAGTGAGCGTGGATATGCAGATAGGGGAGTTCATGATGGGGGACAGAGCCAGGGCAGGAAGTAAAGGAGAGCAGGCACAGGAAACCAGCACTGTATGTACCCCACTGGTGGAGCTCGTAGAATGTGGACCTCCGTTCATCCTCTTCCCCAGTTCCCATCAATGCCAGGGAGGGGCCTGCTCTCAGCTGCCCACTCCCTAGTGTCCTACATGGAGTGTGACTTTTGTCCCCCTCCCCGGCCAGTGGGAACTGGCCGGCTCTCCAATGTCACAGTGGAGCTGAGCTCTAGTTTCCATATTTACAACCTGGAAGAGGGCTCTCAGGGACTCTAGACACTACTTGTGATTAAGCTTGATTAGGAGGAGCTAAGTCTGTGGCAGCAACAGCAAAGGAGCCAGAGAGTTGGTCAGAGAGCGTTGGATAACTTCTGTGAGCCTTTCATCATGTAGAATGGAGACAATAATAATAATAACATATCTAGTAGGATTCTTGTGAAGACTAAAGCGATCTGTGCCAAGCCCCCAGGACAGTGCCTAGCACATAGTAAGTGCTCAGTAAATGTTGGCCGTCAATAACAGGATCCTGATTGCTGCATCCCCTCTGTGTGTACAGATGTCTTTCCCTTTCCCTTTCCCTTCCCTTATCCCGAAGGGAAGCGAATGGCATGTATAGGATGGTGATGTTCAAGGCCAGAGCAGCACTTCTTGATACATCCCAAGGAGGACATTTCATTATATTTATTATTTTAAAAATTAAATATATATAAATCTAGAAGTAGATGGAAGAGTATAAAGAACCCCCTGTAGCCATCCCCAAGTTTCAAGAATTCTTATCTCACAGCCAGTCTTTTATCCATCAGTAATTTCCATCTGCTCCCAAGAGAGTGCCTTCTGGTCTACATCTTCTCCCAACACCAGCAGTTTGAAAAGGGACACAAGCATCCACTCGCAGGACCCAACCCCTAGGGGACAGCGGCTTCCACTGGGCTGGTGGCCCCATCCAGGTGTCCGGAACAGGGAAGGTTCCAGATCAGGAGAGGCAGTGCTCTGCCTGCAGGTGGTCTGGTGAGGCAGCAGCAGGACCTGAGCCTGCGGGCAAGGAGGGGACAGGCCAGGGCACAGAAGGACGCTGAAGATGTCACCAGTTCGTGGAAGTCAGGAGAGGGGCCAGGGCCGGGAGGTGGCTGCCAGGAGCTAGGGAAGGTGCAGAACAAGCATGAATGCCGGCTCAGCTTATGGGATACATGGTCTTAGAGCGGGGGTTGGGGGCCAGCCAGGTAAGGACAGGGCTCAGGCCCAGGAGCAGTAGCTGATGAGCAGCCTGGTCCAGAGGCTGAGGGTCAGCTGGCTAGCAGGGGTGGAGTAGAGAAGGGGTCCAGCCCTTGTGACAGGGTGGTCTCTGCAGCCTCCCCCCGCCCAGGGCATCCAGTTCACCTTTTTTGCCCCATGATGAGGCCTCTACCAGCTGGTTGCTCTCTGATCTCCAACATTTTGAAGACTGGGCGAGGAACATCCCTTGTCATGACCTTTCCTCTCCCCAGCCTCCCTGTCCGTTCACTTGTTCAGCTTCCCTCCGTATGGGAGCTCTGGGGCCCAGAGATGTGTTGGCCTCTAGTGCTGGAGTGCACGTACCTCCTGGGGTCATTTCTGGTCATGACCTTCTGTCCCTCCGCACCTCTTCTCCTCCCCTCGGCACACTCCCTATTCCCTTTGTTGCACCATCTGCCTCTTATTAGAACACTCCTGTTTTCAGGACGCTGATTGGATTCCTTTTCAAAGAAGGGACATCCTAAAGACAGCTGGGGCTGACCTGCCAGGTAGCTGCTTATGGTGGCAAGTGTGGGGAATAGACATGGATCCAGACAGAGAAACTGGAGACTGCATAGCTGGGCTGGGGTGTTGTCCAAGCTTCCCCACCTCAAGTCCAGAATTGTTCAGCACCTCCCAAAGGCAGCCTGCATGCCCAGGCCAGGCCCCTTCCTGGACGTGGAGATGGAGACTTCAGAGGGGGCATGACCTGGGAGTCTCTGGCTATGGAGTCCCATTTTCCAAGGTGATTTTGTTGACGGTCTGTTACTGCTAGGACCCCTGGTGCTTTTTACCCAGCTGCACTAATGATCACACAGCCCCAGGAGTGTCCCACCAGGCTTCCAAGGATCTTGATGTGAACCCTCTGGCCTCTTCCCCTCCAGATATGGGCCTTCACATACACCCAGCAGATCCTCCAGGAGGAGCTGTGCCTGTCTGTTGTCACCGTGTTCCCTGGCGCCCCAGTGGTTCTTGTCGTCTGTAAGAATGGAGATGACAAACAGGTGAGTGCTCAGTAGGTGCACCTGGGGCATGGCTACCTTCAGTGACGGATGAGACTACCTGTGTAGGTCTAAGTCCCACCTGCAAGACCAGGGAGAAACTTTAGAAGCAGAGGGGTGGATCAGAAAGAGGCCCTTCTGGTTAGGAGAGGAGGGCAGGGATGGTGGCAGCAGTGGTTGGCTCACATCCGGATGCCTGTGGACCTGGTTGAGCCACTATGGACACGCACATCTTGTACTCGCTTGTCTGGCTCTGACACCCACCTGGCATCCCAGAGCTCTACTCCTCCGGGGCAAGGCCCTCAGAGCCACAGATTGAGTAGTACTCAACTCCTGGCCTTCAGGGGCCTTGGGCCGTAGCAGGGTGTCCACCAAGATTCATAGCACTCTGGATGCACCCATGTGGCCAGCCGAGCCCAAGTCATTGACTCCACACAGCTTCCTGCTAACTGCTTATTGGCATTAGAGAGATGGACATTTGGATGCCCTTTCTATAGCTCACTAGCGGTGTGAGCCACGGCAGGTTCCTGGACTTCGGTTCTCTGAAGTTGAAGATGCCCGCCACACGGGGCAGCTGTCTAGAGTGATTAACTGAAGTGGTCTGTGGCACCTGCGCAGTGGTGGTTCCCCCAAAACATGTTCGTTCTTCCTTCCTTGTCCCGTGAGGTCAAGTCTGGAGAGTAGTGGCATCAGATTTCTTGCCCCCCCCCCCAACCTGGGCCCTTCATGTGCTAAAGCACTTTTGGAGGAGCACAGGTTTGTGGTGTTGGTGTTGGATGCTGCCTGGAAGCCTCTCTGCCCTCCTGCATCCCATCCCCCAGCATCCCATCCCCCAGCTCGCTCTCCCGAGTGCACATCGTTTCTCTGGTTGCTCCTGTAACTAATGTGCTTCCCATTTTCTGGCTTATTGCTTGGAAAGTTATTGCCTTCTAATGAGTTTTCCTAGCAAATATATTGATTTTTCCTTTTACTTTTTTATCCGGAAAAAAACCCACAAAAAAAAAAATGCAGAAACCAACAATAATACCTGGCAAAGCAATTAGTTGCAGCTTTATTCCTCTGTGAGACCATGAAGTCAAGTCTCTGGGTGACCCTAGCCACATGGTGTAAACATGTCTGATTATTCTGGAACTCCTGATATTATCAATAGATCCTGGACCTTTAGCCAGAGAATTTGGGTTCATGCTCTCTCCTCTCTGTCTTCTCAGCAATGGACCAAGACTGGTTCCCACATCGAGCACATAGCATCCCACCTCTGCCTAGACACGGACATGTTTGGTGATGGCTCTGAGAATGGCAGGGAAATCGTGGTCAACGTGTGTGAGTCATCACTTATGAGCCAGCACTGGGACCTGGTGAGCTCTTGAGGACCTGAGCCAGAACCAGCGGGGCTGTGGGTGACATTTCCCCAGATGAAAAGCAGACTGGGAATCAGGCTACAAGCAGCCCACAGCTACTGTAGATGCTCTGAACCGGGAGGTGGAGGCAAAGCCCCCCCGGATAGGAGCAGATGTCTCAGGGAGGATGGAGGAAGGGATTGAAAGCCAAGTGGGGCTCAGAGACAGATCCTACATGTTCTCCGTGCTGTTCCAGTTCCAGTCCTGGCCCCATCTGCCCTTCACTGGAATCTGGGGAGAGAGATCTCGTGGGGAGTGTTTATGTTGTTCCCTTTCTTTCAGAAGAGGCCAGAGAGAAAAGCCTTTTTTGTCACTAGGCCAAGACTAAATTGAGAAATAAAGAATGGAGGTTGTTTTCAAAACAAATAAAGGAACCTTGGAAGTTTTCTCTGTGCATCTCTTACTTTGTTTTGACTAATGCTAGCTTAGTGCCGACCTGGGTTCTCCATTCAGAGGGGATGCAGGAAGGTTGGGCCTCTTGGCAGAGTAGACAAAGAGGACAGGGAAATGGGAGACCTGTGCCCTCATCCTGGACTGCCACCCATAGGCTGTGTGACCTTAAACAGACACACACCTCTGGCCCTTCATCCTCCAATGTGTCACGTGGGGGAGCAGAAGCAGATCCATGGTTCTTCCCCAAGGATAGTGTCCCATCCAGAGAAATCATGTCTGTGCAGCTTCAGGAGCTCCTGGTGGGGTCCAGGCTTCCCAGCTGATTCTGACGCCCCTCTCTGGCTGGAACCACTCCCCTACATGTCTCTCTGGGCCCTTGTTGCTTTATAGCCTGTGGCCACTAGCTCGGGAGTTTCCTACTCTAGTAAATCCCCAGTATGCCCTGGGAATTAGGTACTGTGTTTGTCTTTATCTATTAACTAGAGTTTGAGAAAAGAACCAATCCAGGGGCACTGGAGTGGCTCAGTTGGTTAAGCATCTGCCTTCAGCTCAGGTCATGATCCCAGGGTCCTGAGATTGAGGCCCATGTCAGGGCTTGCTGCTCAGTGGGGAGCCTGCTTCTCCCCTGCCCCTCCCCCCTGTCCTGAGCTCACTCTCTCATTTTCTCTCTTTCTCTCTCTCTCTCTCAAATAAATAAAACTCTTTAAGAAAAAAGATAACCAATCCGTATTGTTTTAAAATTTCCACATAGGCCCATACATTCTCTGCTGAGGTATGTTTGGTGTGAGCTATTTGGTAATGGTGTTAGTTATCTACTGCTGAGTGACAAATTATACCCCAAAACTTAGCAACTTAAAGCAATATAAGTTTGTTATCAAATGGTTTCTATGGGCCAAGAATCTAGACACAGCTCTGCAGGGTCTCTGGCTTCAGGCAAAGGCTGCAGTCAGGGTATTGTCAGGGACTCCTGTCATCTCAAGGTTCAACCAGGAGGATCTGTCCCAGGCTCACTCAGTGGTTGTTGGCAGGATCTGGTTGTCACAGCCTATTGGCCAGAAGCCACCCTCAGTTCCTTGCTATACAGGCCTCTCCAACACAACAGCTGACTTGACCGAAGCAAGCAAGCCCAGAAAGCAAGGGTGCCAGCAAGATGGAAGTTATAGTCTTCTAGAACCTAATCTCATAAGTTACTGTCTATCCCTTTTACCACCTTCTGTGTGATAGAAGCAAATCACTAGGCTCAGCCACCACTGAAGGGGAGGGAATTACACAGGAGAGCTGATGCCAGGAGGGTGGACCATTGGGAGCCATTTTTGATTCTGGCTGTCCCAGTAACTACTATGCCCTAAATAGGTATTTGTCTCCCCTTCACCCAGAAAGCCTTTGGTGAGGGCCACTGTTCAAGCTCATCATTACTGAGGATACTGCAGGGGTAGGAAACCCAGGGCTGAGCGTTCACACCCAGAATCTTCTCTGGAGGTTGTATTTGTTTATGCAATCCTCCTATTACCTTCTTTAGTTATGATTTGTCTCTTTTTGGGGGGCTATTTCATTCACTGCTCTGAAAAGGAGAGGAGGCCATGGGATAGATAAAGACATCTATTGTAGATGATCTGATGGCTTTTAGAGCTGTGTCCACAGGGTTTAAACTGGCCTTGCAGAGAAGAAGGAAAGACCAGATAGGTTCACCAGCACCCTTTCCCCTGAGAGGGGAAACAGGCGCTGCACTAAAATAACTCAAGGAGCCGAGGTCCTCCCCTATTCTCCCTCTGTATCTGTGCCTGTCCTTGAGTTCCCTGGTGGCAGGAAAGCTGTCTCTTGCCTTGCCTTATCGCCATCATGGGGCTGGACACGTCAAGCTCTTAGTGAATGTTTTCCTAAATGGATGATTGGCAAAACTATTCCTTGTCCAAGATGAAATAACTTTACTCACATTTTACTAGCCCTGTAGAGTCACAGAGTGTAGGTGGCTCTAGGTCCCTTCTTGAACACCCAAGGAAATGGGGAAGCAAGAATGAGGCCTCTGTCCCAGGAGGACAAACATCTTTAACCAGGCTGCTTTGATGTGGCTGGAGAGCTAGCACTCAGCAATGCCATTGACTTTAGCAATCCTACCCACCCCCTTTTACTAGTGAAAGGACTTGGGGTAATAGTGAAGAGTAATCCACTAATGGAGACACAGACAGTTCACATGTGAGCTATAGGGCATATGTCTTAAGGCTTCTCTAGCGGGTTATGGGGGATAACTGATGAGGTGAATGAGAATCATGACAACCATGGAGAGTTATCCACCCTCTGTTCACTAAGCTGATGCTGATGATGCCAAAGCAAGAGTAATTTGTGATTTGAAGTCAGAAATAGCAATAGTACCAAATGTCTCCTAACTCAGGACAACACTAATGCCCTGATGGAACAGGGACCCACTCTGGGACACCTTGGCCTGCAGTCGCACAGCAGAGTGAGGACGCCCAAGCTTTACATGGTGGTTACATCTTTCAGTGGGTGCTGAATCAGAGGCCTTGGTCAACTCCGATCATTGAGTCTGAGTGCCAGATTTCAGTAACCTGGAAAAGCTCACTTCTTAGTAGACCACTAGTAGTCATGTGAAAGTAAAAATTTGTCAGATTACGTCAGCCTATGAAAAGAGAAGGGACCTACACTCTTCATATTCTAAGGACTCAAAAAATTGAGACCCCTAAACTGAGCTTGGAGTCACTACCCTGGAGCGGTCTTACCACACTGCCAGGTGAGGAGGTGGCCAGTTGTGGTAGAAGCCCCCTCACCTAGGATCACATCTAGCTGGTGGGCTCAGCTACAAACAGTAAGGGCTCCTAAGTATCTTAAGGGTGTGATGTGCAAATTCAGTGGAAGAGATTTTATACATACATTTTTTATATATACTGGAAAGAAAAGAGGCAGGGGCTCTGGGCACACTCCAGGGTCTGGATTAGTGTTGGAAAGATGATGATCGAATGGACGGGCAGAAATCAGAACTTTTGGATATTTCTAGGAGCAGCATAGGTGACCAAGCTGGGTGCCATGTTGAATCTGAGCCTTGCTCTCTTGTCAGTTTATTTCCTTATATGCCATATAACTCCTTTGTATGAGCTCATTTTCAGCAGAACTCATTTTCTCTGGGCACCACGTGCCCAGGTTGTGGAGGCATGTCTCAGAGAAGATTCAAATCTGCTTCTATTTCTTCCCATTGATTTTAAACCAGTCTATACATTGATTTCTCCAATTGTGGTTTCCACTCTGTGAAAGTGATAGGAATTTGGACCCCTCATCTACATTGGGCACAAGCTTGGTTTTCAATCTTTTCTCCACCCAAATTATTGCCCTGCTGTCATGGCATCACCATTCACCCAGCTGGTAAGTGGGGATTGTTGGCCCTTTTAAGCAACCAACTGTATGTAGGGTCTTGTTTCTGGTTTCAGCCACCCAGGAGTCCATGGCCTTCATATCTTGCCTTTTCTTGGAGGTTTGGAACTCCAGCCATCTGGATTTGATTCCCCATCAGTTCACACTCACCACCTTGGCTTTGAATTCACATTCATTTTTTGGAATCTGGGATTTCCCCTTCCTTTCAAGTGCAGCTGTGATTTCAAATTGTTTTATTGTATTTTATACAATATTTACATATGTACGTGGGAGGGGACTTCCTATATCAGCTCAGACCAAAATTCCTTAGTATTGTAATTAGCTGTCACCACTGTCTTTCCCAATGGCTGCGGGACACCATATCTTAGTATAGACACTCAATAAATTTCTGTGAATGAGTGAGAGAATAAGCCTGTGATTCTTTAGTACCACTTCCTAATTACCTCCTGGCTATAGCTATCAGACATTAGGGTTTTAAAAAGACAGCAAAGACAGAAATGGAAGACCAAGAAGACAAATTTATAACAATGAAATCTTGTTATAATACCCATAGATTTAGGGATCATGCATATTTTACTTCGTAATGACAGAATTTAATACTGAAAGTGCTAACTGGAAAGAACTATCAGTAATGGAAATCTTTAATACTGCAGGAGAGCCCAGCAAGAGAGAATCTGTTCTCATAAACTCTGGGGGATGGTGACAGGAGAGTAGACGGGCAGCGTTTGCATTTCATCTACAAGAATCTCAGGCATTTTTCCCTGGTATCTGGCAACATCAGTCCTGGCTGGCCCTCACGGAGAGACTCACCTTTACCTATGGTCCAAGTAGTTTGCCTATGCTGGATTTAAGTCCCCTGCCTTCCCCGACTCCACAGGCTGAGCCAGTGCCTACTGTGCCCCCAGGGAGCCAGTGCCCTAACCTGTCCGTTCCCTCTGCACGGTGACAACACCTGGGCAGCATCCGGCACCCAGAGGACACAGTAAAGATGTGAAGGTTCCAGGAAAAGTCTAGCAGCTGTGTGGACACAGAAGCCTCTGGGGCATCGCAGGTGGCGCGTGGGAGCCTCTTCTCTCCAACACGCAGAGCCAACCTCCCAGGCTCCCTGGTGGTCTGAGGTCTCAGGCAGCGCGACTCGGATTAGCACAATCCCAAGCTCCGAGCGCTTTTCCATTTGCCATGGAGCCGACTAATTTAATGAAGCCGTCACAGCGCACACCTCAGGGCTTATTGGAAAAGGACTGGAGCACGACATTATTTCACAGCGGTAGATTGCATCATTTTCATTTCACGGCTTTCCAATGGGAAATAATAAAACAAAATTACAAACATAATGAAGAAAGAAAGGAAGGACAAAAAAAAAAAAAAAAAACAAACCCAAAACCAAAACCTTGGGTGAGAGACACATCCTCTGTGCTGCGACAGGGCTGGTTACCTTATTCATTTGAGCCAGTAAATATTATCTGGCTTTGCTCCGCAGGAAGGAGCAGCCCCGGATGCCTCCACCTGCTGCTGGAGATAACAGGCTGCAATAGCTCACTGTCCAGCGCGGCGGGGAGCGCGGAGCACCCCTGCCCAAGGCTCCCTGCGTGGCCTCATGAGAAGCTCCAGCCTCCCAGGGCACCTCCCTCCCAGGGTGGCTGCTCTGGCGAGAAGGGTCCCCCGACCGGGGGTGGGGGGGCCCGGGGGAGTGCACCAGGGCGCTCTGCCTCCCAACTCCCGCTTGGCACATCCCCAGCACCAGGAGGGAAGCAAGGAAGTCCCTGCCCCCATCCTTTTCTACAGGGCTTGGCTGTGACAAGGTGAGCTGACAGCCAGAGGCTAAATAGGAGACAACAGACTGAGGGAGCTGTGTTCCCAAACTGTTCTCATTCATGGTGTGGAGGCGGAGGTGTGAGATGAAGGGAGGCAGCCGGCTGAGCTGGGCCTTTTATTCTTTCCCGGCAGGCCTGTCCTTCAATGTGATGAGGTGCCCTGGGCCTGTCCCCACATGGAGGAGACTGAACCCCTTCCACCCACCCCTCCTGTCCTGTACTGAAAATGACTCTCTCCTTTGTGCATGCAGGAGCTGGAGGGGCCTCCTGCAACCTTCTCGCTTGTGCAGTCAATGCTGCCCCTTGAGCTGGTCCTTCCCCATTCACTGCGCAGTACCCTAGTTTCTCCTGCCCTGATTTAGGGGGAAAAGCCTTCCCTGAGCCTCTCCCCCTTTCCTTTGATCCACATGCTTCTCTGGAACACAGTTGTTAGCCCCATGGCCTTGGGGCAGCTACTGTAGGCTCAGGTCCTCCTCCGTTGCTAGCTCTGTGACTAGAGACCAATTACTTCACTTCTCTGAACTCGATTTCCTCTTCTGTCGATGGGGCAGTCGTCATAGCTATCTCAGAATTTTACTGTGAGGTTAAGGGAAATGTGGAGTTCTCAGCACAGAGCCAGGAGTATACTCTGTCTTTAAAGATGTTTGTTGTCATTATAGTTTTATTGTGAGGATTGAACGTGGACATCTGGAGCAGAGGGCAGGGCTCATGAGTGTCAAAGGCTGAGCTCAGCCCTCAGAGGTCACTTAGAGGTCAGGCTGGGCCTGAGACTCCCCCTGTGTGGTTGCCTTAGGGTCACGGAGGACCCACCTCCCAGCAACACTGCTCTCTGGTCCGGAATTGGGGATGAGGGAGGGGAAGGAAGCAGAGAACAGTGTGGCCACTGGGGATCCTCTCACCAGTCCTGGCCCTTTGTTGCCTGCAGCTTTTCACTGTTTCTGCCCTTGGTGCTTGGTAAGTCTCTGTGTTCATTCCCCACCTGCACCCACTGCTCCGGTCTGTCACCTGCATACTGACCCCATGTGTGCCACAGTCCATGCTGAGCCCTGCAGGTTGTGGGGGGAAACCAGGCGCATCTTGATCCTGATGGAGGAGAACAGAAGATAAGCATGCACATAACAGAGGCTAGCAGAGCAGGTCTGGCCTTGCCCAGACCCCCAGAAGCTCCCCCTCGAACTCAGAAACAGTCATGCCACACCCCCAACACCCAGGAAACATCTCAGCTCTGCTTCCTCCCCTCGGCTCTTATATATGAGTTCTGCCTCTCTTCACTTACCAGCCCAGGACCTGCATGATTTTCCATTTTGGAGGCACCTCCAGATGCTATCAGACCACTGCACCCAGCACCCCATGCCCTGGGCTTGTACCTTCCTCCTGTCAGGGTCCCCAGCTCAGGGAGTGGGGACTGATCTCTCACTAACTGGGGGGCAGTAGTTCTAGATCCACTAATGATCTTATAGGACACTCAGTCTTGAACAAGGAGAGAGGATGTCGAGGACCCAAAGCAGTTCAGACAGAATGTTGGATCAGAAAAGACTTTCAAAAAAAAGGACTCTGCGTTTCAGAGGAAGAAAAGGCCCCATATGAGATGAACTTGAAGCATAAGCCAGGTTTCAAAAAGATGGAGTGGGGAAGCATCCCTGGTGACGAGAGCAGCTGAGCAAAGGTGCAAAGAAGTGGGGGAAAGGTGGGTCTTTTTCAGGGAAAGTGGAGCAGGTCAACCAGCCTGTGGTGCAGAAGACATGGAAGAGAGTGTGGGTCAGAGAGGAGAGAGGAGGCCTCAAATGCCAAGCAGAAGATTCTGGCTTGATTGGGTAGGTAGCTGTGAGCCACTGAAGGTGTTGGAGCAGGAGAGTAATATTGACCAGAGTGCAAGAAGAGGAAGATGGGTTAAGTCGCAGGACGTAAGGTGCGATTCTGTGAAGATGGGCCTATTAGAGTCTTCAGAAATAGTCCAAGAGAGAGTACGAGGCCTAAACCATGTCCCTGTCCCTCAATGTGGAAGATAACACAGTGATTCTGAGCAATTGTGGTGGCAGACGTGACATGGGAGGGGGGCCAAAGGTGGGGAGAGCAGGTGGGGCCAGGGGGGAGAGGGGCCTCAGTGCTGAGGGGATCCTGTTCCGTCTGCTGAACAAATGCCTTCATGGTCCCATATTTAATTGTTCTATTTGAGTATCTGATAACCAGGCTTAATTAGTTAATTATAAAACATTTTAGACACACAAAGGAAGAATAGTAGCATAGCAACCACTTACACAGCACTTAACTCTGTGCTCGGCATTGTTCTGAGAGCTTTAAAGATTTTAACTTAGTCAATCCTCATGAAAGTAATAGCTATATGATAATAATACCACCATTATCTCTGTCCTACGAGTGAATAACTCGGGGGCCAAGAAGGTTAAGTCATTTACCCAAAGTCATGCAACTGGTAGTAGAAGTGAGATTCGGGTCCAAGGAGTCTTCTCCAGAGTTCGGGGTTCATCACCACTGGGCTCTGCTGCTCCTCTCCATAAGGATGAAAATCACAAATATCCTGCATTCCTGCCAGAAAGAAAATGACAGATGAAGCTTTAAATTAAGTATTTCTGCACGTTTAACTACTGGTTAGCCACACTGACCTCAGATTCATTCACCCACCAACCATTTGTTAGGTGAAGAAGGGAGAAAGGAATTAGCACTCAGTGAGCTATTATCATGTGCCAACTGTATGCCGACGTGCTCTGCCTTCACTGTTTTATTAGATGCTCGTAGCCGCCTGCTGAGGTAGGTATCATCCTCATGATTTCCCAGATTAGGAATTTGAATCTCCAAAAAGTTAAATAGCTGGTCAAGGAGGCCCAACGTATACAAGTGGCAGGCCTGCTTCTCAGTGACCACGCGGCCTCCCAAAGCACGTGGCAGTTCAGCCCCCCGGATGTAGATGGAGATCGCCAAGCAACAAATATTTACTAGGTGCCTGTTATATGGCCGGCATTATGCCTGGCCGCCAGGCCTTGCCCTCAAGAACAGCAGAAGAGAGAAACAGGTTTTCTTTCAGAAAGATTTGGGACAGGAGGACGATGTGCTCCCAGCTGTAGCAGAGGTCACTAGAGTGCAAGGACCACCAAGGAGGGAGGGGGAAAGCTTCTCAGGGGATGGGATGGCTGGTAGGACAAGAGGAAGACAGGGTACAGCCCCAGCCCCAGGAACCCACTTTTGCTTCTCCACACTGTCTTTCAGTGCCTGCCTCAACCTGGCTGTAGTAAAACGGACTCATTATCTTGAACTTTTGGCCATTTGTTCTGTGGTTGTAGAACATGGAGCTGAATGAAGGCAGAGTCAGCCCCTAGGAGGCCCCTTCCAGGCCCTGCAGGATGAGGGGTATGGGGAGGCTAGCTGTCCCCTGCATCCCCAACGGTCGGTCCCCTTGCGTCCTCAAGGAATGTCTCACATCTTCCTGTGCTCCTGTGTTCCCACGGCCCCCTCTGCAAAGCTGCTGGAGCCCTTCCTACATGAGCTGCACCTCCTATTTATGAGTCCCCCCCCAACACCCACTGCCATTTCTTTGCAAGCTCCTTGAAAGATGGGCCCCGCACGGCATCCAGCAGGGTCTGGCTCTCGAAGTGTGCTTGCTGAACTGAATCGCCCCGAATGGACCGAACCAGGTTTTCCACACAAAGCCACTCCTTCCTTTGCTCCCGTGTCTGGTGCCAGCAGGGACCATATACATCTTTCTTTCCAGAGCAGGCCCTGGCAACTTGGACAGCACAAACAGGCCATACATAGTTGATTCTAACCACCAAGAATTCTTTCTGTTGGATCACAAAGCAAATGAAAACCTCTCAAACCAGCCTCTGTTGATGGAGAATGGGGAATTGATGCTACAAATTTAACAGGAACCTAGAGCACCCAGAAGCTGCCTTGAGGGAGCTCCTGGCTGTCCGTAGGGTTGTATGGCCTCCCTGAGCAGGACCGGCCCATCTGAGAATGGCAGGGCAGTAGGCAGGAGTCCAAAGGATGACCACTGACTGCCATCCCCTGCTACAGTTGGCTTTGGATGACATCCTGACCAAGTGGGTTTCAGGGTGACAGCCTACCTGTGAAGTGGAGTCTGGAGAGGGTACCTCATAGGGAGGCAAGGTGGGCACTGGCAAACATGTTCCAACCATGGGACATAGTTCACATCCCGGAACCAGAAGCTCCAGTGTGAGAACACGTCTTGGAGATTAAGTCCCTGTGTGCTGGAGATCCAGTGTGGCCAGACGGAAATTCTCTGTGATAAAACAAAGTCCTACCTGGGAAAACCGGTTTGATGACTGTGCCTCTTCTCTGGCCATTCTTTCTCGTTACAACAGCCCAACAGCATGGCCTTGAGTTCTCTATTTCTCTGGTAGGATGGAAGAAAAATCTAGACTCCTGAGCACGAACAGAACTTTGAAGGAGCATTTCCAGTCCAACTCCAAATTCTTGGCAAACCGGTACCCAAATCGTCGCAACCACTTGCTTCCATTTTGAAATGTCTGTAGAAATTGCTCTTAATTTGCTCAAACCAGTACTTGGCAGGTACCTACTTCATGCAGGGAGCCAGGTCTTCTGAGGCTGCAGTGAAATAAAATGCCCACACCCTGCCCATAACTACCTTACAAGGGAAGTGTTGGTTTTCCCATCCACAGAGCAGGACTCCGTGTTCCAGGGCAAGGTAGTAACTTGTCCGAGGACTCAGTGAGCCCTGACAGCCCGCACAGCCGGGCTGAAATCCACCACTTTCGGCTCCAGATCCCAGGCCCCTGTTCTTGTTCCCTTTATTTCCAAGAAAGTTTACCTTTTGAAAACCTAGTCAAGAAAAACAGGAGCATGATATAGTATAAGTAAGAAGTTCAAAATGTAACACATTTTCAAAGTTATCTTTTCTGTTCATGATGAGAAAAGCTGAGGTTTTGAATTGATAACGGCTAGGCCAGTCAGATTGAAAGAAAAAAAAAAAAGATTTAGGCCACCACTAAGGGCTGTTACCAGCTATCTTTGTCTTGTTAAAAAAAAAAAAAAAAAAAAAACCCACCTCAAATTTACATTTAATTATTTGTTATCCGAAGAATACTTGTTTGAAGTCATGTTTACATACAGAAATCTCCTATTCCACATGTACTCCCTTTCCCCAGAGGCATCCATCCTTCATACTTCTAGGGTTTTCCCCTGGCATTTACCTCTATAATTGAATATTATACAGCTGTTTCTTGAAATATCAATTTTAGACATTATCTATTGACTTTGTGCCATGGGAGATAAGGACTTAGTTTTTCCACACCACTGCCCACATTGCTTTATCCCAGTGGCAAATTTATAAAATAAATTTTGGCAAAATCAATAATCAGCACTTATACACCGAGCCAAATGGTGAATTACAACCAAACTCCTTTCTTGTACAATCTTTTGTTTTTCCTAGAATTAATCATTGCTTCATCTTTTTCATTTCTCTGGTTTTCTGTGAATCTCTCACACTTTTCTCTGAATTTCCCAACATGTCATAATACTACTTGCTATGATCTCAAACAAATCCTCATTCCTTTTTTTTCTTCTTTCCTTAAGAATTTTCCCTCAAGAGGCTCTCTGTTCAGATGTTCCAATGTTACTGGTTGTTCTCTCTGCAGGTTGCCTGACATCCTGGCAATTCTCTTCTCTGATCTCTAATTTTGGCTCCCCTCTTTCCTGGGTCGTAGTTCCTATTTCTTCATTTTCTTTCTTTCTTTCTTTCTTTCTTTCTTTCTTTCTTTCTTTCTTTCTTTCTTTCTTTCTTTCTTTCTTTCTTTCTTTCTTTCTTTTTTTTTCCTAGACAACATCCTAGAGTATGTTCCTAAGAAAGGGGGGTAAACTTTTTGAACTCGAATTTGTAAAGGTAAAATTCTTGAATTGTAAGAATGTCTTTATTCTACTTCACATATCTTCTGTACTTTGGTTGTATATAAAATTCTAGGGTGAAAGCATTTTCCTTCAGAATTCTGAAGCCATCATTGTCGGAACTGTCTGAGATTTTGCCCTTCTTGCTAGCGACAGGCTGGCCTGCCACAGTTTCATGGAGGCTGCCAGAAGACACAAGACTGCTGGGTCAGAGCTAAAGGATAGTTATTACTCACAGTAACGGGAGGAGTCAGAATGTCTGCACATTTTGCAGTGATTCCCCTCACCTCCGTTCTCATAAGGGGCAGAAATAGGGCCAAGTGATACCTGCCCACACACAGGGAGTTGGATTATAGCAGGGGAACCCTGAGCTTAGGGAACCTAAATCTTTTATAATGGGCATGTCTGCCTTTTGCTCTGGAAGGAAACACTATTGCCACTGTCAGTGCCTCTCTCATAAGACATTGAGAAATCCAAGAGACACAGGCAAATCATCTGCCGAAATTTGTTTCCTTGCCTCTAGCTTCTGCTGCCACTTCTGAGCTTCCATTGATACCAGCAAAGGTTTCTTACCTTACCTTCTTATTTCCTCCCTGAGAGACTTTGGACCATCTCCTTATTCCTGGTCTTCTGATATTTCCAAATGTCAATTTGGAGACTCTTATAGCCTACATTTCTGGAGATTGTTCTAGTGCTATTTCTTTGGTTGTTAGATGGTTTCTTTCTCCCTTGCACCCCCTTATGGAATTCCCTAGTTTTCTTTGCATTTGTTTTGTTTGTTTTGTTCTCTTTTAGTTGGGAGGATTTCCTCAATTTCCTACCAACTGTGGACATAAGAGTAAATGTAAGAAGGAGACACTAAACAGCCTAACAGTCTGTGTGCATGGGCAGGACTTGCCACCTGGTGAGCTGAAACAGAGTGATCACAGGTGATCTGGCCTTTTCATTGTCGGGGGGATCCCCATGGTCAATATCAGTATGTGTTTGTTCTTGGTTCCTCCTATTTCTCTAAAGAACAATCTGATGTCAGACTTGAATTTCTGGACACAAGTCAGGGGAAGAGAGCTAAGGCTACCACAAGTCAGCAAGCATATTTTTATGAAGGAAAAGAAACTTTTTGAACTTCACATGCCATGGGAGATAAGGACTTAGTTTTTCCACACCACTGCCCACATTGCTCTCCTTTTATCCCAGTGGCAAATTTATAAAATAAATTTTGGCAAAATCAATAATCAGCACTTATACACTGAGCCAAATGGTGAATTACAACCAAACTCCTTTCTTGTACAATCTTTATTGTACAAGAAATATTTTTATGAAGGAAAAGAAATATGCATGATAAACCAACTCCCCATGACCTTTGTGTCCTCACAGTAGTCCTACCCGCATTCCCACTGTCTCAAGGGGTGGACCTTAGCTTAGTTACAGCTTATTATGGTGTAGAAGAAATTCACTAGAAATTCATCAAATCAGCGGAATGTATGATTCAAATACATACTGATGAAGTCCCAATAGTTCATTTTTGCTTTTGTTTTTCTTGCCTTCATGGATGAATCTTGCAAGAAGTTACTGCGGCCAAGTTCAAAAAGGGTGTTGCCTGTGTTCTTCTCTAGGATTTTGATGGAATCTTGTCTCACATTTAGATCTTTCATCCATTTTGAGTTTATCTTTGTGTATGGTGCAAGAGAGTGGTCTAGTTTCATTCTTCTGCATGTGGATGTCCAATTTTCCCAGCACCATTTATTGAAGAGACTGTCTTTTTTCCAGTGGATAGTTTTTCCTCCTTTGTCGAATATTAGTTGACCATAAAGTTGAGGGTCCACTTCTGGATTCTCTATTCTGTTCCATTGATCTATGTGTCTGTCTTTGTGCCAATACCACACTTGCATGATGACCACATCATGACCACAGCTTTGTAGTACAACCTGAAATCTGGCATTGTGATGCCCCTAGCTATGGTTTTCTTTTTTAAAATTCCCCTGGCTATTTGGGGTCTTTTCTGATTCCACACATCTTAAAATAATTAGAGGATGTGGAGAAAGGGGAACCCTCCTGCACTGTTGGTGGGAATGTGAACCTGTGCAGCTACTCTGGAAAACTCTGTGGAGGTTCCTCAAAGAGTTAAAAATAGATCTGCCCTATGACCCAGCAATTGCACTGTTGGAGATTTACTCCAAAGATACAGATGCAATGAAACGCTGGGACAACTGCACCCTGATGTTTATAGCAGCAATGTCCACAATAGCCAAACTGTGGAAGGAGTTTGTCCATCAAAAGATGAATGGATAAAGAAGATGTGGTTTATAAAAAAAAAAAAGAAGAAGAAGAAGAAGAAGATGTGGTTTATGTATACAATGGGATATTACTCAGCCATTAAAAACGACAAATACCCACCATTTGCTTCGACGTGGATGGAACTGGAGGGTATTATGCTGAGTGAAATAAGTCAATCAGAGAAGGACAAACATTATATGGTCTCATTCATTTGGGGAATATAAAAAATAGTGAAAGGGAATAAAGGGGAAAGGAGAAAAAGCGAGTGGGAAATATCAGAAAGGGAGACAGAACATGAGAGACTCTTAACTCTGGGAAACGAACTAGGGGTGGTGGAAGGGGAGGTGGGCGGGGGGTGGGGGTGACTGGGTGACGGGCACTGAGGGGGGCACTTGATGGGATGAGCACTGGGTGTTATTCTATATGTTGGCAAATTGAACACCAATAAAAAATAAATTTATAAAAAAAAAAAACAAATACGTACTGATTCACACTAACTGTGCTTTCTCACACAGACATTGTCAGTCTTCCTGGGTCTGTCTGTGGGGAGGGGTAGGTAGTAGATCTGGTACAGGACATCAAGAGAGATTCTGGGGTCCTGATGACAATATTTCCACATGGAACTTCCTGAAGAAAATGACCGCTTTCCTTTCTCGTTTTATGTCATTTGACCTTGGTTTCTTGATCTTCAAGTTGGTGTTTGCCCTTCTTTTTAAGGATTTTTCTTTGCCTAGTGTTTGTGAGCTAGTCACTCTCACTTTCTGAACTCCTGGTTCCCATGTCTTGCAGACCTCTTACCTCTTGCCAAAACTTCATTAAGTCTTAAGTTTCAAGGTCACTTCCTTTGTCACCACCTGCACATGCGCTCGTAGAACAGGAAAGCCCATAATCTCTTCCAATAGTGCATCTGACTTACTCTATCCAAATCTCAGTGGCTGGAGCCTGGGAACTAGTATTTTGAGAAGATACCTTACATGATTCATTCTGATGTCCTCCTAGTTGACAGGGATTTGTATACTCTTGCCTGTCATGACTAATGCCTGAATTTGGAGTTCTGACATCCTCCTAGGCCACGTGTCTCTGGTGCAAACCTGTGCACTCAAACCTCTGCCAATCTACTGCCCTGACTGGACAGAGTCTAAATGCCAGACCCTAAACTTTGCATCACCCCCCAACTCCCCAACTATGGTCCTCCCACCCTGACCCTTTCCTGTCCTCGCCCAGGCCCCTGGTCTCAGACTGGTTTGGTGGGCTTACTTGCCCTTGCCAAGACCCATGTCCTTCCACCATCTCCCCCACTACCCCCCACTCCCCATATGCCCACATCCTGGAATCTTGCCCCACTCTATGTGCACCATCCTGATCTGCCTGTGCACAGGTCCCATAAATAGAAAGGATGCTATTGAGTGTTACAATAGTCAGTCTGAGGAGAAAGCCATGGCTTCCAGTTGGCATTGCAGGGGGTGTCACATTGAAACAGGATTTCAGCCAGGCTTTTTGTATATTCCAAGAGGAAAGTAAAGTCCAATCTAGAAAATACTCACCAAAAGCCTCCTGCTGTTACAACACAGGTACAACTATAATTACTATTCCTACTAATCATCATAGATTTTATTGAAACCCTACTCAAAGATAAACCTTTCATATGTATGTGTGTATGTATACATACATACCTTGTATATGTATTTACATGTATTTGAGATTTTTCAACAAACCTACAAGGCATGATTATCCCCATTTTAGAGATGTGAGCAATTAAGCACAGAGAATTTTTCTTCTCAAAGCAAGAAAGTGCTAAAAGGAAGCCTGGCAGCCCAGTCTCCTGACTGGTTTCTTTTCCCCTTGCCATGTGCTCCCGCTGTTTCCCTGTAATTAAAGAATCAGCTCCTCCCTCTGAGAGGACCAGCCTCCGCTTTCTCTTCCCAGGGAGACATCTGCAAATAAAACTCACATCAAATCACTGTCTCCCCCTCAGCATGTAGACCGCAGACTCCTCCCTCTTGGGGGTCCATTATTTTGGGAGGTGAAGTGTGGCTAATAGTGATATTGATAATTGGTGACCAGGAAAGCTATCTGAAAGGCAAGGTGGCATGGCAAAGCTGCAAGCCCATTTCACTTGACACCCTTTCTTTTCATTCCCCAGAGCTGTCTGAGGCCTTTGCTCAGAAACTGAAAACATTCATGGTTCGATGCAGCCCCAGATCTGAATTACTCTGTAAAAATTAAGTGCTTTTAGAGTTAGGCAAGCAAGAAAATATTTGACTTTTGTTCTAATGAAAGCTATTGTTAACATTTAAGATACAGAAAATAACCATACATTTGCACTTCAGACTCTAGGATTTGCCAGCATGCTGGGGTATGCAGACTTTCAAGTGTACCATACATGAAAATCTAGGTTTCTGGAAAAGTTAAACTACAGGAGATTATTTAACTCTTACAAAAATACATTTTGTACAGGAATTCCAACAATTTGAAAACCTGAATCTTTCATCAGGCCCTGCCACCTACTGGCAGAACCTCTCTGCCCCTCAGTGTTCATTTCTGTAAAATGGGGAGATACGGGATGAGGGTGTCTCACCTGTACTACAATGCTGGTATGAGAATCTAATGAGATACAGAGTATAACACAAGAGGGGCTGTGGAAAGAGAAGGTACATTCTACTTGAGGGAAGTAGAGGGCTGGAGGAAAGGGGAGGAGGAATTTCTTTTCCAGAAGTGATACCCCAAGTTGTTGGGAGACCAGTCTCCACCTACATAAACTGCGAACAGTCTGCTCTTAGCTGCCAGCAAAATGCGAGTTGTTCCATTATCCTGCACAGTATCACCTTGCCGCCCTGCTATTCGGTTAAAAGTAAAGCTCCTGAGTACATTTTAATTTTGATCATTAGTTACAAGATTTTCTTGTTAATTCTGATTCAGCAGATTTTGCTGAGACAGCTCTATTTTTTTCCCTTTTATTTTGGTTGTGCTGCACAGAGCCTATTCAGACAGACAATAAATCCGGGTAGCTAACCTCCCTCCCAGGGATGAATCATCTGCAACTTTGGAAAGGACACAGCCATGAGGATGGTGAGGAGGGTCGTCCTCCCAGGTTTCTTTACAGGTAACTCTGGGGGACCTTTGTGATTCTGGCCCCAGGATACAAACCTGCCACTGGATTACAACAGGGATAACAAGACTCCCCCCAGAGCTCAATAGCAGGCAAATCAGGGGGAAAAAAAAATAGAACAACCCAGGACACTCAGCAAAATCAGTTCCTGCTTTCTGCTGCTTTTATTAGATCACAGGTATCATGTGTCTGAATTTGCTGTAGATTTATCTAACCTGGAGGCACCAACAGAATTTTGCAACCAGCACAATTGGTTTGGGAGCCCTGTACTTCCCCCTCCTTTCCTTCCTTGTGTAACTCTCCATGGCCACTGACATGAGTAGGTTTATTGTTCTCTTTGGTCTGATAGGTAACCTCCCCCTGACCTTGAACCTAGGACAACAATGAGCTCATCCATGCTAGAATGTTGTTCGGGTCAGTTGTAATACCCTTCCCAGGGACCGGTGGTATTTTTAGACATTCTTGAGAAGAGCTAGCACTCATGGACATTTTAGCTTGTGCTAGGCACTTTCCATGACACTTTTTATATATTAACTCATTTAAATGCCATCTCAACCCTGTAAGCTAGGTATAATTATTATCCTCAGATACAGATGGGGGAACAGAGGCACAGAAAAGCTCAATAGCTCTCTGTAGTTGCCCTTGTTAGTGAGTGCAGAGCTGGGATTTGGTCACCAGTTCCAGAGTCCATACCCTTAGATATTACACTTTATTGGTGAAACTTGATGTTGTCACAAGATATTGCATGGAGTGGCCTGATGGCAATAGCAGGACAGCTCCATCTCAGGGGAGAGAGCAGGCCTGGGTCAGACCTATGACAGGAATGAGGCTGGAGCTGGAGAAACAGACCTCGTTGATTGGCCCAGAGGAAGTCCTGTCTAATGGCATCCAATCCAGGGCAAGAAGTAGCATCTCAGTCAAGCAGCCCACATCATGGAGCCTAAATAGAATGGAAAGGTGTCCCAGACCAACAGATAACCCAGGAGAAGAAACACTGGGCCATGCAGCCATCAGGGATAATAGCCAGCAGGCTACAGAACCCAGGTCAGACCCCAAGCTGAGGTGGGCTTGAGAGCAGGAGCTAAGAGTAAGTTAGGAATCTCTGCCTCACCTCATAGACAAAAATTAATTCAAAATGAATCAATGACATAAATACAAAGGCTAAAGCCATAAAACTCCTAGCAGAAAACATAGGTTAAATATTCATGACCTCAGTTTTGGTAATGACTTCTTGCATATGACACCAAAACCATAAGCAACACAAGAACAAAAAGTAAGATAACTGGGACTCCATCAGAATTCAAAGCTTTTATGCATCAAAGGCCACCATCAAGAAGATGAAGAGACAACCTACAGGATGGTTGAAAATACTTGCAAATCATAGATCTAATAAGAGCCTGGGATCCAGAATATATAAAGAACTCTTACAACTCAACAACAGAAAGGCAAACAATCCAATTTTAAAATAGAGAAAGGAATTACATCAACATTTCTCCAAAGAAGGCCTACAGATGGCTAGTGAGCACATGAAAAGATGCTCCCCATCACTAGTCATCAGAAAACTACAAATCAAAACCACGAGGAGATAACCCTTCATACTCCCTGGGATGACTATGATCAAAAAAACAGAATAGAAGTTTGGACAAGGATGTGGGGAAATTGGAACGCTCATACCATACTGGTGAGAATATAAATGTTCAGCTTCTGCAGAAAACAGTTTGGTCTTTCCTCAAAAAGTTAAGCATAGAGTTTATGGTAAGACCCAGGCATTCCACGCCTGGGTATATACCCCCAAAGAACTGCAAATAGTTACTCAAACAAATATACGTACATGCCATGCATATTCATGGAAGTCCTATTTACCATAGCCAAGAGTGGGAATGATAGGAATGTTCAGCAATGGATGAATGGATAAATAAATTACGTTTTATGTGTACAAGGAGATGTTATTTCACGTGAGAAGGAGTATAGTGCCAATACACGCTACAATGTGGACGAAACTCAAAAACATCATGCGAAGTGAAAACAAAAAAGCCCGATGCAAAAGTTCTCATATTGTGTGATTCCATTTATATGAAATATCCAGAATAGGTAAATCCATAGAGACAGCAGATTGGTGGTTGCCAGGCAATGTGGGGAGAAGAAAATGAAAAGTAACTGCTTAATGGATATGGAGTTTCCTTTTGGAGTGATGAAAATATTTTGGAACAAGATAGTAGTGGTTATACAACATTATGGATGTACTAAATGCTACTGAATTGCTCACTTTAAAATGGTGAATTTTATATTATGTGAATTTCACTTCAATTAAAAAAAAAAAAAAGAATAAGTTAGGCCCCTCCAATACTCTTGGCACCAGGCAGGGACCAAGACAGGTTCCCAGGTAGTTGAGCAAAGATATAAACAACAGGGCGAAGTCTTGGGCACCAAGCAGAGCCCCAGGATATTGGGTTGGGGCTCCTGAGCAGGTATAGCCCCTGGGTTGGGGGCAAAGCCAGCAGGAGAGATGGACTGAGCCCAGGGCGGGCAGGGAGGAACCTGGGATCCCTTTCCGGGTGGGAGGTTACCCCCAGCAAGGAGAGCAAAAGGGAGTAACCATGGGACACAGGGAGCTTCTACGATTTGGGGCATTTCTGGCCTCCCTTCCACAAGTTGCATTAGCCTGGAGCTTCAGATGAATGCATTTGGCGGATAATGGATCCCAAACAGAGAAACAAGGGGGAGGAGTGGTGAAGGAGGGAATGTTCTGTTGTTGTTTGGCAAATGAACAAAACAGCTGGAGGTAAAGCTTTTGTTACAGGCTGCCATCTCTGATTCATGCGCCTTTATAATCCTGACTACGATTTGAGGGAGCCAGGAAGAGTGATTATTACCTCTCTGGCTGCACCCACCAGCATGGGGTTTATTAGAAGTAGACGGCCGTTTAGCAATGTCAGGGGCACGTCGTCGTTATGAAGAACAGGCCCCTCCTGGGTGAGAGCCACCGCTCCTCCTTGGATGCCCAAGGCAGCGTGCTCAGGAGTGTGAGGCCAGACTGAACTCTGGCTGCTAGCAAGGACCTGGGGCCTAGGGGAGGGGGCGGTTGTTGAGCCTGAAACGTGGGGCAAAGCCTCCATGTCTGAGTGAAGCTTGGTTTTGAGGGTAGGGAGTGGAATCCCTCTAACTTCCCCTCGGGCCCTCAACTAGAAGTAGCAGGAAAGGCCAGGAATTTGCGGAAAGGAACAATAGGCCTTTGACACCTCCACCCACACCCCACCCTGGGCTCCTCCCCTACTCCTTCCTATGCCTCTCCTTCTTCTCCTGTACCCTCAGGCTGCCTTTTGCCCACTGAGCTCCCCAAAACTGTCAACTTCTCTACCTAGACTCTAAAGCCAAGCTGAAAGCTGCTGTTCCAGGAGTAGGGGGTGGTGAACTCAGGCCACCTCTTCCTGGGACTTCACTGCTCCCTCTATGGTGGGCCTTTCTCTCCGTCCCCACCTGCCGCCATCCTACCCTGCCTGGAAGGCCAACTTGCGTGACCTCCGTCTTGAAATCTGTCTTGGCTGCCCACCCAGATGTGCTGTCCTTCCCTCTAAATAACCTAGAACCTGCTTGTGTCTCTCTGAAGGCTTGTCCTATTGCGTCTCGCCTGGTGGTTATTTCTGGACTTGTCTTGCTGCTCTTAGGTAAGGCTGTATGTCCACCTCTGAATCATCTCCTAGGGCCTAGCATACAAGAGATGGTGAATGCTTGAATGAAGGAATACAGAGGTGAATGAATCCTTCCAACCTGATTATGTGGAAGAGTCTCCAAGACACTGCTGACCCATCCGGGAATCTCTGTGCCACCAGCTGTGTGTCATGGTGCAGAGAGCCCAGCTATAGCTTTTCACTGAGCAAGTGTGTGGGAAAGAAGAAGGGCAGAGGCTCCAGAGCCAGGCCCTCTAGCTCTCTGGGGAGTACCCTGGCCTTTTGCTATCCCATCAAAGGGGCCTGCACTGGAAAGCAAAAATAAAGGGAGTCCCTTTATTTATTCTTTGTCATCTGAATCCCTTTTTAATTTATTATTTATCATCCGAGTCCCTTTTTTATTAAAACCAGACTGAGTCCTAGACATGCCAGGACTTCAGTTACATAAGCCACTGAGGAAAGGGAGAGAGGCTGGAGCAGGTGAGGATGAGGGCAGGCAGCAGGAGTGCTGGGGACAGCAGCACAGTTCCTGTCACCTGCCAGGGTTGCAGGAGAAAGCCAGGTGGAGTTGGCAGTCCACAAGGCAAGGAAATGGCTTGCAGGATATTGGGCCCCCAGCCAGGTGAGCCAGGCCTTTTGAT